>NC_083694.1:13627107-14883607 GCF_033118175.1 Dama dama
AATGAGGGAGAGTCCCTGTAAACACTAGTAGAAGTGATGCTGACCATTCCCACAGCCCTCTCCTTTCCTCTGGGAAAAATTTATCACTCTCTCATTCTGTAAGGTAACTGTTAACCTCCTGGGTTGACCTTCTCCTACCAATGCCTTAAGGGCATTTTTGCTAGTGCAGTTCCTGGAGTGAACTGCATATTTATTAAATGAATGAATAAATGACTGAGTAATCACTTTCCATTCATTATTATTTGATGTGGTAGTCAGGATAATGGCTCCATCCCAATTCCTTAATCCCCTAAATCTGGAAATACATACATGTGTGCTCAGTTGCTGAGTCATATCCGATGCTTTGTGATCCTGTGGACTGTAGCCTGCCCGGTTCCTCTGCCCATGGCATTTCCAGGCAAGAATACTGGAGTGGGTTGCCTTTTCTTCTCCTGGGGGTCTTTCTGACCCAGAGATAGAACCAGCATCAAATGTCAAGAGGGATATTGCAGATGTGATCATTAAGGACCTTGTAATGAAGAGATTTTCCTGGATGATCTAAATGGACCCAATCTAATTACAAGTATCTTTATGTGAAAGGCAAGATGGTCAGATTCAGAGAACAAGATGTGACCACAGCATTAGAGGTAGGAGAGGGATTGACATTTGAAGATGCTTACATTCATGGATTTGAGGACAGAAAAAGGGGCCATGAAAAGGGATGGCCTTCTAGAAACTGGAATCGGCAAGGAATTTAAAATATTGTCCACAGTGAGCCCCCGGAAAGCATGCAACCATGCCAAATTATTTTAAACTTTTGACCTCCCGAATATTAAGATAATACATTTGTGTTGTGTTAAGCCACTAGGTTTCTGGGAATTTGTTACAGAATTTTTATAGGAAACTAATACACTTGGGATCTGCTGTTGTCCTTTCAAATACCTTCAGCCTGAATGAAAGAACTATTATTTAAAATCTGATAAACCCTGAACTCTTTATCAGGCCACAGGCCTGAAAAGACAGTACTGGAAAAACAATATGTGATATTACTTATATGTGGAATCTGAAACAAATAATACAAGTGAACTTGTGTACAAAACAGAAATAAGACCCACAGACATAGAAACCAAACTTACAGTTACCAAAGGAAAAAGATGGTGGCGGAGGATAAATTAAAAATTTCAGATTAACATATACACACTACTACTATATAAAGTAAATAACCAACAGGGACCTCAACTATGCTCAATATTTTATCATAACCTATAAGGGAAAAGAATCTGAAAAAGAATAGATATATATCTATACATATCTCTGTCTCTCTATCTATATCACTTTGCTCTACACTTGAAACTAACACAACATTGTAAATCAGCTATACTTCAATTACAAACAAAGATACTATATTTTCTCTTTAATTAAAGCCAAATTACAGAAGAGGATGTATAGGTATTCAGAATTCATTCATTTAAGAAATAGTTATATACTGGCCCTCCCAAGTTCCAGGAACTTTTCTTCTCAAACATAAATTAACTCTGCTAAACCTTAATTCTAAAGATAGAATTGAACAAAAAAATCCTGGTGTGTGTCCCTCACGAAGGATACATCATTTCAGTTAACATTTCAAGTGGTTCAGCAAAATAGTAGAAAAGGTTTTTGTTTTTGGAAATAAAAGCTTTCTTAGCCTCCTCACTGTGACATTTTGGGCTGAATAATTCTGTGTTGTGAGGCTGACTGTGCATTTGAGGATGATTAGCAGCATCTCTGGTCTCTACCCATGGAAGCCAGGGGCACCTCCTTCCAGTTGTAATAATCAAATATTAATGTTATTAAAGGTCCTCTATAGAAGTGAGGCAGGCTCAGTAGGTTAGCATCTGTATGTTAAAAAATCTGGATTTGGTTTGAAGGCAGTGAGGAGCCATTGAAGGAAGGATGATGTGGGTAGATTTGTGTTCTAGAAGACACAACTAAGAGTGATAAGGTACACCCATAAGTACATAGAAGACAAGATTGTTTAGAGGATATTCAGGTTGAGAGATTCGACCACATGAAGCTAAGGTACTATCAATGGTGTTGGAGAAATGGGAACAAATTTGAGAGACATCATATGGGATGGAATAAAGAGATTATGGGAACAAATTAGACATGATGGGGCACTGAGAAAAGTTGAAGTTTCTGAATAGCATGATTAAGTGATTGGTGGCTTGGAATTCATTTTATTTCTAAAGAGAGGAAAATGAATTATATGCAGCCAAACACATGCATATAAGCACATAAGCGTCAAACAAGGAGAATAGAACATTTCTGACACCAAATTTCCTTCGCATTATTTTCATAATATTCATGTTCAGTTATAGCTGCTTAAAACCAGAGTTTAATCTTGCATAAGTCTCTGTGATCATTCTTCATAACAGAAATAGTCAAGTTTTAATCAAACCAAATTGTATCATTTAATGTGAAGTGATGCTGCTGTCCCACTTCCAGCATCATCTCACTTTCAAAAACTGTAGTTTTACTTAGTCTCTAATTAGCCGGCATTAGTGATGAAGTTTTGGCTTACCGTGTTATCATAGCCATGTTTTACATTGTGCCAAAGAATATTAAAATACAGTCACCTTTTGCCTCTTCACTTTGTGAATTTTGTATTACTAATTAGAGACAATTTCCATTCTTATGTTTCTCTATTTCTTTCCTAGCCTTATAAGCAATGAACCTTATTAAAAAAGTCCAGCAATATGTAAAATGTGGAATAAATTGTAAACAAAGCATGTTCTCTGGTGAGAGCATGCATATGTCATTTCAGTTAAAATGTTTAGTAAATGAAGGGGTTTTTTTTGTTTGTTTGTTTGTTTAATGCATCTTTCTTGAGTAACAACCATCCATGTGTCTGCTTTAAGTCCTGGATGTCCCAGAAAATGTTCTATATGCAGAGTTCTAGCATTCCTAGTTTCAAATTGCAATAGAAAGAGAGAGAAGGAAAGATATTAGAATATCTGTTACAAGTGTAATTACCCTTGAGAGAATGCCATGGTGATATTTATATCTTAGCATGAACATAATGAAGGACTGGGTTTTGTTGCTGGAGGGTACAGAAAGATTTTTGAAATAAATAAGATAAAAGGGTGGTGTGTTAAGTGGGGCAAAGAGTATAAATTAGGTTAAGAAGCTTTGAGACATTGCATAGAAACATATTTTGAGATTAAGAAAATGTCTGGACTATCTTTCCATTTAATAGTAAAAGGGCAGATTTAGGGGATTTTGTAAAAAGTAAAAGTATATATATATATATGTATGTATATATATAAGCTTATATATATTTATTAATATATATTAATACTATATATAACCATTGAAATTAACCATTTCCAGTGTATGTAATACCCAGATCAATCACTGTTTTCTCAGAAAGTACAGTGTGGATAGTTTACAAGACAATATTTTTTGAGACACTATCCTTTTCATTGGGCTTCCCTGGTGGTTCAGCAGTAAGGAATCTGCCTGTCAATACAGGAGACAGGGATTTGATACCTGGGGCCAGAAGATCCCTTGGAGAAGAAAATGGTAACCCACTCCAGGATTCTTGCCTGGGAAATCCCACGGACAGAGGAGCCTGGCGGGCTTCAGTCCACGGGGTCACTAAGAGTCAGACGTGACTGAACAACTGAAAAACAAATACCTCCTACTGTGGGATATTTAGCATCCATAAACCTCTAGTATCCATTTTTTCTTCCAAATCTGACACTCAGAAAACATGCTTCCACAAATTCTGAAGCTTCTCCTGGTAGACTAGAATCATCCAGAATAAAGTTTATTGAATCCTGAGAATGGTGTTTAAATATATTTTTGAAGCTCTAAATCAAATTTTCTTTAGCCAAAATGATATATGAACCATATTATGTCAATGCTTTGATCGTCTGAATTTTTTTGTTTTCTGAAAGGGACACCTTTGTTCTACATACATATTTGTTTTCAATTTTTTCAGTTAGTCTGATAAATCGTCCCTGAAATTTGGATCGAGGTACAATGATTTTTATTATAGACCATATATTCTTGATTGATTGCAAAGAAGTAAAGATCTATATTTAACATATAAAAAGAAAGGAATTTTCTTATGAAAAATGTGTAATGTTCAAAAACTTTTATATCAAGATGATTCAGAGTAGAATCAAATTACTCTCTAGACTTTCAATTGCATTAACATATTAAATATAATTTTGATTTTTTGCCAAATAATACACTTACACTGATATGTTCATCTGAGAAATGCTGAAAGTTAGAACAGTGTAGTAAGTGCACATCTGAAAGAATATTTTTTCTAAGTTTTCATTCCAATCCCAAAGAAAGGCAATGCCAAAGAATGTTGAAACTACCATACAGTTGTACTCATCTCAAATGCTATCAAAGTAATGCTCAAAATTCTTCAAACCAGGCTTCAACAGTACGTGACCCAAGAAATTCCAGATGTTCAAGCTGGATTTAGAAAAGGCAGCGGAACCAGAGATCAAATTATCAACATCTGTTGAATCACAGAAAAAGCAAGAGAGTTCCAGAAAAACATCTACTTCTGCTTTATTGACTATGCCAAAGCCTTTGACTGTGTGGATCACAACAAACTGTGGAAATTTCTTAAAGAGATGGGAATGCCAGACCACCTGACCTGCCTCCTGAGAAATCTGTATGCAGGTCAGGAAGCAACAGTTAGAACTGGACATGGAACAACAGACTGGTTCCAAATAGGAAAAGGAGTACGTCAAGGCTGTATATTGTCACCCTGCTTATTTAACCTCTATGCAGAGTACATCATGAGAAATACCAGAATGGATGAAGCACAAGCTGGAATCAAGATTGTCAGGAGTAATATCAATAACCTAAGATACACAGATGATACCACCCTTATAGCAGAATGCGAAGAAGAACTAAAGAGCCTCTTGATGAAGGTAAAAGATGTTTTTCTCCTCTTTCATCTTCATCAAGCCAGGCTTCAACAGTATGTGAACCAAGTATGTGAAGCTTGGCTTGATGAAGGTGAAAGAGGAGAGTGAAAAAGTTGGCTTAAACTCAACATTCAAAAAACGAAGATCATGGCATCCAATCCCGTCACTTTATGGCAAGTAGATGGGGAAACAATGGAAACAGTAAGAGACTTTATTTTCTTGAGCTCCAAAATCACTGCAGATGGTGATGTAGTCATGAAATTAAAAGATGCTTGCTCATTGGAAGAATGAACTAAACAGCATATTAAAAAACAGAGACATTAATTTGTTGGCAAAGGTCTGTCTAGTCAAAGCTATTGTTTTCCCAGTAGTCATGTATGGATGTGAGAGTTGGACCATAAAGAAAGCTGAGCACCAAAAAATTGATGCTTTGAACTGTGGTGTTGGAAAAGACTCTTGAGAATCCCTTGCATTGAAAGGAGATCCAACCAGTCAGTCCTAAAGGAATCAGTCCTGAATATTCATTGGAAGGACAGATGCTGAAGCTGAAACTCCAATACTTTGGCTACCTGATGAGAAGAACTAACTCATTCGGAAAAGACCTGAAACTGGGAAAGATTGAAGGCAGGAGGAGAAGGGGATGACAGAGAATGATAAGGTTAGATAGCATCACTGACTCGATGGACATGAGTTTGAACTAGTGCTTGGAGTTGGTGATGGACAGTGAAGCCTGTTGTGCTTCAGTCCATGGGGTCACGAAGAATTGGACATGAGTGAGCAACTGACCTGACTGAATCCATAAGAAACTCCTGATTCATCTTCAAACTCCTCAAGCTACATGAATCTATGATAGTCTACAATTAGCTAGAAATTAATAGAAAACATTTCTGTGACATTTTTTGAAAACAGGTTAAAAAGCCTGAAATGATTGTGTTATTTTCAACAAGACACGGGGCATATTTTTTTTCCAATTGCATATTTTTACAGACAGTAGCATATCTTACAAGTGTTTAATATGTGTCAGAAAGATATTTTACATTATAAATCTACTTCTTTTCTGAATACCACTTTGTCAGTATTTCTTTTTTATGAATATATGAATATTCATAAACTCTTGATAACATCAATTTGTAAACTAAAGTATTATAGAAATGTTAAGTATTTATGAATTTAAGCAAAATGTTAATAACTATCCTGCTGGTTTGCCATATATTTGCAGTATTTCTAGGGTAAATTGCTTTGCCTTTTGTGTCCAGTCTCTTGGACTGAAAATCTGAAACATGATGAGAAATAGAAATTTAAAACACTTTCTCTCTCACCTCTATCTCTGTTTCTATCTCTTCCAAATAAGAAAAAGGTTTTATTCTTTACATAGCATCACTTATCTGCTTTGGAGCTATAGTGCAAACCAAAATATCCAAAAAAAAAAAAAAAAAAGCTGTGCTCATGTGTCCCACTCACTGTAACCCCATAGACTGTAGCACGCCTGTTCACCCCTGTCCTTCACTGTCTCCGAGAGGTTCCTCAAACTCATGTCCATTGAGTCAGTGATGCCATCCAACCATCTCATCCTCAGTCACCCCCTTCTCCTCCTGCCATCAATCTCTCCCAGTATCAGGATCTTTTCCAGTGAGTCATCTCTTCACATCAGGTGGCCAAAGTACTGGAGCTTCATCTTCAGCATCAGTCCTTCCATTGCATATTCAGGGTTGATTTCCTTTAGGATTGACTTGTTTGATCTACTTGCAGTCCAAGGGACTCTCAAGAGCCTTCTCCAGCACCAAATTTGAAAGCATCAGCTCTTCAGAACCATACTGTTATGTATTCTAATGATGATGAACTTAGTAAGAAATAGAATTAGTCCATGGGCCTGTAGCCTCTGTATCTTCTTAATGACACCATTAGGAATTACATTCTCAACCAGGGAAGAAATAGATTGATATCTTTAAGTCTAACCCTTCCTCTCTCTCTAACTCTCCTTCTCTCCTGTGGGTTTCACGTTCCTAGTGTTTCCCCTTCCTCACTTCTGAGCTGACCCACGTCCTACTCTTATCCCATCTGCAATCTGTGCTAATTATTCTATAATTAAGAAATTGAAAACTTATGAAATGAAGTGACTCATGAGATGAATAAGGGAAACTCCTATTTGGTTTACTTTTGAAAATTGGAGAAATTTAATCCAGCTCAAAACCTAGGCTAATATTGCTATCATTTTGTGGAATGAGTTATCCTTCAACTACCAAGCCTGTCTCTTAGTAGGTAGCTTAAAGTGGTAAATTTATAATTAATCTTGCACTGGACTATTAGCATTTCACTTGGAAAATTGTACATATGTAAGCTCAGCTATTACATTTTATGGACTGAATCTGTAAATTCCTCATTATTTGTTCCATGTTCCTTACCATGTAATGAAGTGAAGTGAAAGTTGCTCAGTTGTGTCTGACTCTTTGTGACCCTCTGGACTATACAGTCCAAAGAATTCTCCAGGCCAGAATACTGGAGTGGGTAGCCTTTCCCTTCTCCAGGGGATCTTCTCAACCCAGGGATCGTACCCAGTCTCCCACATTGTGGGCAGATTCTTACCAGTTGAACCACAAGGGAACCCCTACCATATAATAGTAATTAACAAATAAATGCTAATATAATGTCATATTTCCTGAAAGCAGTGTCCAGGACTCCTCATGCAACTATTCTGGAAGTGTCAGGAGAATTTTGGATATACAATCATTGACACAGAGAGCCTGGAATTAAGGACTAGAGAGGTTTTTGCTTATCTCGTGTTAAAGATTCTGATCACAGAGCTTAATTTTTTGAAGATGACTGGCTTTCCCTCTAGTTTTTCTAGTTCCTAGGAGGACGTTTGAGAAGGATCAAATAGTATTTACTGCATAAAGTCACAGAGAGAGAGCACTCTTCTCAATTTACAGAGCTGGAAGCATGTGACCTAAACATTTATAAGGTCTTGAGTTCAAAAAGAACTAAGGCAGTAATGTCGCAATTCAAAGGAAAAAGCCTGAATTTTCTTCCATTTCCTAAATTCTGGGTCTAACAAGGGGCCATTTCCTTCCTCTGTGAGTTTAATCTTTTCTGAATGGCTCCTTGTCCTTTCTTTGCCTATTGTGATTTACAGTAAGCTTGTCTTCCCTATTTGAATTTTATTGAAAGTTGTGTAAAAAGCAGAGTGGCAGTGGTAATACCCTGGATGTGCTCCCTAGGTTAAACTTCCAATTTGGTCCATTTCATTTTTTTGTTAAATTATTATTGTTCCAACTCATCTTCCTTCTTGTGGTTGCATTGCTAGCTTCCATAAACAATCTTCAATTCATGACCGCATTCTTCGCTTTGTTTGTGATCTAGCTACTTGTCCATATAGTGTAAACAGTAAAGGAACATTTTTCCTCAGAAATGTAGTTCTGGAATTGTAACTGAGAAACTCTAAGCAAAAGAAAAGAAATGAAGCAAGCTCTATTTCAGGCATTTGGTGGTCACTTTACGGGTTGTAAACAGAACCTTTTATGATCCTAAGGTCACTAGGGAGAAACAAGAAAAATCATTCTGGCATTGTCAAGTAGAATGAGAAATTCACCCTTCTTTATAGCAGTTTCTGGAAATTGCTAGTTTAGGGAAAAGTAAGCATTTGGCAGTTATTTTTCAGCACATATATACTCAGTGCTTATTGTACACCAAAACGTGGTAACTTGAAATGAAAGAGGGACAGGCGTGATTCTTTCTTTCCTGAAATCCATGGTCTAGTAGGAGATGCAGGCATGAATATGTTTTATGCTTATCATTAATGGTAAATTATCAACCAGCCTTATCTGGAGACATTTTCTGTATTCTGTCTTCCAAAATCTATTTTGTTCGCTTTGATTTGTTCCCTCATTATTGTTAGGGGTTGATTTTAAGGTTAGACACACACATACACACATGCACACACATATGCATGCACACAAACACCTTAAAATTCAGCACAGGCTGAAACTGACTAAATGGAAAGCGCTGCTTCTTTTTGCTAATTGCATTTTAACAGAGATATTTGCTAATGCAGTGAAGAAGATGCTGCTTTAATGTTGTTCTATCTGCAGTCTCCTGTGCTATTCAAAGCACTGAAATTAAACTGGACTTCATTAGAAGTTTTTCAAGAAGCTGGAAGAATTTCTAGCTCATATATGAATTAAGAAAACTCATACAAATTGGAAAATTATTTTTTTTCTCTCTTTTGGGAAAGCTATTGTGCTATATATTATTTCATATTTTTTTAAAATATAGCATTTATTCCAGCCCCCTCAGAAAGATGGTGTACATGCCTTCAGTGTTGGCCTCCATTTCTGCTACATTGCCATCTCTTCATCCTTGATTGCATATTTTCCCTTCCCACGCTTGTGTGGCCTGGGAAAACTGGTCATTTTCATATGTGTTGTATACCCATATGGATATTCCATCTTTATTTTTAAATAAGTGAACAAATGGAAGTACTGAGCACATAAGAAGGGAAAGAAAGTGAAAGTGAAGTCGTTCAGTCCTGTCCGACTCTGCAACCCCTGGACTGTAGACTGCCAGGCTCCTCCTTCCATGGGATTTTCCAGGAAAGAATACTGGAGTGGGTGGCCATTTCTTTCTCCAGGGGATCTTCCCGACCCAAGGACTGAACCAGGGTCTCCCACATTGCTAGCTGATGCTTTTACTGTCTGAGTCACCACGGAGTACATATGAAGGGAAAGAACTATAGCATAATAACTAGAGATGGAATCAGGCAACCAGATTCAAGATCCTGAACAAGTTGCTTAGTACCTCAAAGCCTCAGTCTCCTCAGATATAAGATTCTGACTTTCGTGATGGGCGTGAGAATTAAAAACTATAGTGTCTGTAAAGCTTTGACACATAGCAAGTCCACAAAGGATTGTTATGTTGATAAATTTTACTGTCTTTCTGTGTGTGTGTGTGTGTGTGTAGGGGGGGTTGATGACTTGCATACAATAAGTGTTTTCCTGCCTTCTATATGCTATTTTTATTCTTGATTAATTGTAAAAATCCTTCAATAAATCTGTTATCTGTTTTTTAAAAATTTTATTGGAGTATAATTTCTTTGCAAAGAGTCTTCCAAGGTGGCTCTAGCGGTAAAGAATCTGCCTGCCAGTGCTGGAGATGTGGGTTCAATGCCTGGGTCAGGAAGACCCCCTGGAGAAGGAAATGGCAACCCACTCCAGCATTCTTGCTTGGAGAATCCCATGGACCAGGCAGTCTGGTAGGCTGCAGTCCACGGGGGTTGCAAAAAAGTCAGACATGACTAGCGACTAAACCAAGAACAAAATCACTTAGGTCACTGTCTAGCACTGTGTAGAGTTCCCTGTGCTATACCATAGTTCTCATTATTATCTATTTTATACACAGTATCAGTAGGATATATGTGTCAATCCCAGCCACCTAAAAGCCCTCTATGTGCCTGTTACTGAGAATACAGCAATAAAAATACAAGACGGTTTCTATCCCAGGCTATTTACATTCTTCTGGGGAAGATATTCAAGTTAATAATACTCTGTGATAAAAGTTGTAAGTGCTAAGGCAGTTTGCCTTAAAAAGTTTGAGGCTAACCAAGGAACAATAATAACCCAGTCTTTGGCAATTCAGAGATTGCTGCTAGGAAGAGGAAACTCTAAACTGAATTCTCAACAATGAAGATAAGTTTGTCAGGAATAACAAAGGAAAAAAAAAATTAATAGGGGCCTTCTAGGGAGAAGAAGCAACCTACAAAAATGTCCAGATTAAGAGAGATTGGCTAAGATTTTCAGCTTCAAACTTATCATTTGTTTTAGATAAAAAATGGCAGGTAATTTGTGTTCTTTGCTATTAAGTATAAGAACATCTGTGACCTAAGATTTTCAAACAGTGAAAGGTTATTTGGGGATCATAGATGATAGTACAGAGATATCAAAGATGTAAAGAAATACCTTATTATGTAAAGGGAAAAAAATGTTTCATGATTTGTTAATCAACATCTTAGAGCCCTATATCAGATTAGCATTCTACAGTCATTGCTTCGAAGTGCCCCCTAGTATTTTTTATAGCTGTTAATTTTACATGTGGGTAAATAGGCAAATTTTTCTCATTATATATTTTGGCCGTATATATTTGGCAGTATTCCTACCTCAGTTGAAATACTACTTTTGCAGTGTGTTTTTCTTATTTTTTCCTCCCTAGGATAGCCGCTAGAGTGGCCTGTACAAAAATTTTCTATTAATCATTTAGTACAATGATGGTTATTCTAACCAACACGTGAATAACTAGTCTTGATTTTGAAAGTATGTTAAAGCTGCTAGAAAGGCCACATTTTCTTTTTTTTTTTCATTTATTTTTATTAGTAAACATTTTCTTTACTATTTTATGGTTTTAAAGTCTAATACGCTGCAATATTATCATTTTCTACTTTATCTATTCTTTATTTTATGTAGGTCATGGTTATTGTTGTTGTTTGTTATTCAGTCGCTAAGTTATGTCTAACAATGCGATCCCATGAACTGCAGCACACCACTGTAGTGTACATAAATATAGACATTCTCAAATAAACTGGATATTTCTGCTCTTATTGATGTTGATCATTTCTGGAATTGCATATATTTCCATATTTAGGATTAATTTTAGAACTGAAAGCTACTTGGAAGTGATTTCCAATGAATCAGAGAAAAAAAAAGTGTTACTTCATTTAAATTAATAGATTACCCTTTCATTTTTTTGCTGCTTTGAAGGGACAGATGAGAAATTGTTCCATATATTTTAAAGATTATTGTTTTTCTAAGGGTAAATGGATAGTCTGTGCTTGAATTAGTAACTTAATTCATTCCATGACAGTTTTTCCAAGTTATGTTGCCTTCTTTTATCTATAATCTTCTGAAATTGAAAAATTTGCATAATTTTTCGTGTTTTCCAATTCTAAATTAACACTTTCTGCTTTAATCCCTATGCAATATAAATGAAGAAAACTATGTATAAATAACTCAACTCAACTAATAATATTGAATCTCCAACTAAAAATGGATTAAAAGACTGAAAATGAAGGAAGGAGGAAGAAATAATTTAAATTTCCTAAGTACATCCTCCTGACTCCAATTTTTGATTTTACTTCCATTCTGGGCTATACACTATTGCTTTGTTTCATAGGTAAATTGGCATTTTGAGTGTTTTAAGTATAAATAATCTGAACTTAGAATGCTTGAATCCCTTCTCCAGAGAGCATCTAAGTGTCTGTTTCTGGAATGACTGACACAATTGGTCAGTGAGTGATGGAGAGACAAGAAACTTACTGAGGGCCCTTCCCGATCTGTGAGTCCAAATGTTTATCATTTTCAAAGTGAATATGACATTGGATATTCATAAAAAGGAACAAAGATCATGACTAAAATACTTTGTGGGTTAATGGACTTTATAAAATGATCTGAAACTCATACCATGATTTATAGAGTCATTAATCATTTGTGACAATTTTTATGACCATGTGTGTAATGTATATTCAATACAATTATATTAAAGTCCATTATATAACTCATACAGTGTTCTCTGCTTCTACTTCAAATGAGTGTTCTTTATCACCCTGTCATAACTGTTTCTTCTGAATTTCTACTCCCATAAGGTCACTGATGGCATATAGGTTAAAATAATGCTAAATTGTTCAAATATTTGAACTTTATCCTATGACTAGCAATAATTTATCACACTGCCTATTACCATCATTATTGAGCTAGGTTATTTATTATGCTAAACTTTTCAACTACTTCATAGCTAAGAGATTCATATATGATTGATCATCAGTGAACATTTGATTTTTATACACATTCTTTCTTTTGTGGTCCAATTCTCATTAAATTTTTTAAGATGAATGGGAGAGGAAATTGAAATTACCAGAAAAAGTGTTCTCTAAGAATGTCATGATAATTGAATTTGTTTTTTTATGATTTTATTTTTTTAGAGAGGGTTTAGACTTACAACAAAATTGAGAGGGAGACAAAGAGGTTTTCCATAAACCATCTGCCGCCATATATGTACTCAGTTCAGTTCAGTCGCTCAGTCGTGTCCGACTCTTTGCAACCCCATGAATCGCAGCACACCAGGCCTCCCTGTCCATCACCAACTCCTGGAATTTACCCAAACTCATGTCCATCGAGTCGGTGATGCTATCCAGCCATCTCATCCTCTGTCATCCCCTTCTCCTCCTTCCCCCAATCCCTCCCAGCATCAGGGTCTTTTCCAATGAGTCAACTATACCCTTCCCATTATTAACATCACTCACCAGAATGGTCATTTGTTCCAAGGGTGAATCTACATTGATATATCATAATCTGCCAATGTTCATTTATATATATGATATATCACAAAGTTCATTTATGTATATGACATATCACAATCTCCCAATTGTGAATAGGGCTCACAATTGGTATAGTAGATTCTATGGGTTTGGATAAATATATAGTGATACATATCCATCATTATAGTATTAAACAAAATACTTTTACCCTCCTAAGATTTTCTGTGTTCTGCTTATTTTTATCTCTTTCCAATCCCACTCCCATTACTAGTAAGTTTGATCTTTGTATTGTCTCCATAGTTTTGCTTTTTCCAGAATGTCATATAGTTGGAATCATATATTATGTAGTCTTTACAGTTTCACTTCTTTCACTCAGTAATATGTATTATGTTCCCCATGTCTTTTCATGGCTTGATAGCACATTTCTTTTTAGAACTGAATACCATTCCATCATCTGATTGTACCACTGTTTATTTATCCCATTCATTACTAAAGGATATCTTGGTTGCCTCCAAGTTTTGAAAATTGTGAACAAAGCTGGTATAATGTCTGTGTGCAGGTTTTTGTGTACATATTTTGTCATCTCCTTTGGGGAAATAAGAAGGAGCATGATTACTCAATTTTATTTTGACAAACTTTATTTTCTTGGGCTCCAAAATCACTGCAGATGGTGACTGCAGCCATGAAATTAAAGCACACTTGCTCCTTGGAAGAAAAACTATGACAAACCTAGACAGCATATTAAAAAGCAGAGACAGGGAGAAGGTGAGGGTGGGATGTTTTGAAAAAACAGCATGTATATTATCTATGGTGAAACAGATCACCAGCCCAGGTGGGATGCATGAGACAAGTGCTCCGGCCTGGTGCACTGGGAAGACCCAGAGGAATCAGGTAGAGAGGGAGGTGGGCGGGGGGGGATCGGGATGGGGAATACGTGTAAATCTATGGCTGATTCATATCAATGTATGACAAAACCCACTGAAATGTTGTGAAGTAATTAGCCTCCAACTAATAAAAAAAATAAAATAAAATAATAAAATAAAATAAAAAAAAGTAAAAATAAAAATAAAAAGCAGAGACATTACTTTGCAAACAAATGTCCATCTAGTCAAAGATATGGTTTTTCCAGTAGTCATGTATGGATGTAAGAGTTGGACCATAAAGAAAGCTGAGCGCCAAAGAATTGCTGCTTTTGGATTCTGGTGTTGGAGAAGACTCTTGAGAACCCCTTGGACAGCAAGGATATCCAACCAGTCCATCTTAAAGGAGATCAGTCCTGGGTGTTCATTGGAAGGACTGATGCTGAAGCTAAAACTCTTAACACTTTGGCCACCTGATATGAAGAACTGACTTGTTAGAAAAGACCGTGATGCTGGGAAATATTGAAGGTGGGAGGAAAAGGGGATGACAGAGTTTGAGATGGTTGGATGTTATCACCGACTCAATGGACATGAGCAGGGTCTGGGAAATGGTGAAGGACAGGGAGGCCTGGCATGCCACAGTCTATGGGGTCGCAAAGAGTTGGACAGGACTGAGTGACTGAACAAAAACAACAATAACATTTTTTTTTTTTTTTTTAAATGAGTGAAAAAAAACTACTGAGTACAAACTATGAACTGAAGATCGCAGTTGTCTTAGTCTGTTCAATTTGCTATAAAGAAATACTACAGACTGAGGGGCTATAAAGCAAGAGATATTTATTTCTAACCATTCTGGAGGCTAGAAATCAGATCAGGCTCTCAGCCTGCTGTGTGAGGGCCCTCTTCCAGGTTTTAGACTTCTCTTGTCTCTGACATTGCAGAAGGGGACTCTTTTAAAAGGACATTGGTCTCATTCAATAAGACATCATGGCCTGACCATCACCTAGTATCATCACCCTGGACATTTGGTTTCAACATGTAAATTTTGTGGGAGACACAAATATTCAGACCATAGCAGCATTAGACAAAGAAATCTTTGCTATTTATATTTGTGCTCAAAGATCCTGAGATGGTACTGTTAGAGGTCAATTTGGCAATAGTAATTGATGTGTTCCCTTTTTAATGTCAAACTGCCTGGATAATAGTCAAGTTTAATAACTTATATGTGGTCTCCGAGTATTTGTGTATCTTATCTTTTTACTTGGTTTGCTTATCTCAGTTTTCTCAACTAAAATTGGGAATATTAAGGTGACAAATTTATAGGACAAATAAATTAATGCACATAAAACAGTTGGCATAATGCCTAACAGAGAGTTTTCAAATAAAATAGTCTCCAGTTATGTTTTCAAAAATAATTTTCTCCTTATTCAATAATACCTAAAGGGTCTTCACAGTTGAGATGGAAGTGTACCACGTTTGACCTTGCTGAACACCATGAGCTTTACCCAATATTTGGTAATCTCTTTCCACTGATGTTTATTTTGAATGTATTTGTTTATGAGAATGAGGTCTACTCATTACATGGTATACCGTGCTATAGGACTCTTTGTCCTCATCTATGATTGAATTATTACAGTAACATCCTTAGGAAGATAATCCTATATGCAATATGGATTTATGAGCAAGTCTAGGTGAAAAACTTTTGTCTGTGGATGTTTATAAAGAAAAATCTGCTCTCCAGTACTGCATCTGAGAATTATTCTTCCCATTTCATTTTTGAGTGGAAATAATGGCATCATCGACTCAATGGACATGAGTTTGAACAAACTCCAAGAGATAGTGAAGAACAGGGAAGCTTGGTTTGTTGCAGTCTGTGGGTTCACAGAGTCAGACGTGACTGAACAACAGCAAAAAGATTTTGCATCAATTAAATATAACAACTATTAGGAAGGATTCATTATCGCTTCTAGTAAATTTTTAGTTTGTGTGTAAGCTGTCTGCAGTCCAAGGGACTCTCAAGAGTCTTCTCCAACACCACAGTTCAAAAGCATCAATTCTTCAGCTCTCAGCTTTCTTCATAGTCCAACTCCCACATCCATACATGAATACTGGAAAAACCAGAGCTTTGACTGGATGGACTTTGTTGACAAAATAATGTCTCTGCTTTTTCATATGCTATCTAGGTTGGTCATAACTTTTCTTCCAAGGAACAAGCGTCTTTTAATTTCATAGCTGCAATCACCATCTGCAGTGATTTTGGAGCCCAAAAAAATAGTCTGTCACTGTTTCCCCATCTACTTGCCATGAAGTGATGGGACCAAATGCCAGGAACTTAGGTTTCCAAATGTTGGATTTTAAGCCAACTTTTTCACTCTCCTCTTTTACTTTCATCAAGAGGCTTCATCAAGTGAAGAGTTCTCCTTCACTTTCTGCCATAAGGGTGGTGTCATCTGCATATCTGAGGTTACTGATATTTCTCCTGGCAATCTTGATTCCAGCTTGTGCTTCTTCCAGCCAAGCGTTTCTCATGATGTACTCTGCATATAAGTTAAATAAGGAGGGTGACAATATGCAGCCTTGATGTACTCCTTTCCCAATTTGGGAAAGTCTGTTGTCCCATGTCCAGTTCTAACTGTTGCTTCTTGACCTGTGTACAGATTTCTCAAGAGGCAGGTCAGGTGGTCTGGTATTTCCATCTCTTTAAGAATTTTCCAGAGTTTGTTGTGCTCCACACAGTCAAAGACTCTGGCATAGTCAATAAAGCTGAAGTAGATGTTTTTCTGAAACTCTCTTGCTTTTTTTGATGATCCAACGGATGTTGGCAATTTGATTTCTCTTTCCTCTGCCTTTTCTAAATCCAGCTTGAACATCTACAAGTTGACAGTTAATGTATTGTTGAAGATCTGGTTTGGAGAATTTTGAGCATTAATTGACTAGCGTGTGAGATGAGTGCAATTGTGCGGTAGTTTGAGCATTCTTTGGCATTGCCTTTCCTTGGGATTGGAATGAAACCTGACCTTTTCCAGTCCTGTGGCCACTGCTGAGTTTTCCAAATTTGCTGGTATATTGAGTGCAGCACTTTCACAGCATCATCTTTCAGGATTTGAAATAGCTCAACTGGAATTTCATCACCTCCACTAGTTTTGTTCATAGTGATGCTTCCTAAGGCCCACTTTCACTTCACATTCTAGGGTGTCTGTCTCTATTTGAGTGATCACACCATCGTGATTATCTGGATCATGAAGATCATTTTTGTATAGTTCTTCTGTGTACTCTTGCCACCTCTTCTTAATGTTGTCTGCTTCTCTTAGGTCCATACAGTTTCTGTCCTTTATTGTGTCCAACGTGGTGTGAAATGTTCCCTTGGTATCTCTAGTTTTCTTGAAGAGATCTCTAGTCTTTTCTATTATACTGTTTTCCTCTATTTCTTTGCATTAATCACTGAGGAAGGCTTTCTTATCTCTCCTTCCTATTCTTTGAAACTCTGCATTCAAATGGGTATATCTTTCCTTTTCTCCTTTGCCTTTCACTTCTCTTCTTTCACAGCCATTTGTAAGGCCTCCTCAGACAGCCATTTTGCCTTTTTGCATTTCTTTTTCTTGGGGATGGTCTTGATCCCTGTCTCCTGTACAATGTCATGAACCTCCGTCCATAGTTCATCAGGCTCTCTGTCTATCAGATCTAGCCCCTTAAATCTATTTCTCACTTCCACTGTATAGTCATAAGGAATTTGATATAGGTCATACCTGAATGGTCTAGCGGTTTTCCCCACTTTTTCTTCAATTTAAGTCTGTATTTGGCAATAAGGCATTCATGGTCTGTACCACAGTCAGCTCCTGGTCTTGTTTTTTCTGACTCTTTAGAACTTCTCCATCTTTGGCTGCAAAGAATATAATCAATCTGATTTTGGTGTTCTGCTGACTTGGAGCCTCTGAATCAGAACAAAGTGTACTAAGCCTTCTCTAGCTTTAGGACGTGAGCGCAGGGTTAAGTATCTGGCACTACCAGGAGCATCCGCCATTGCATCCCACATTAGTGTTTTTGAGAGGGCTCAAAAGAGTTGGTTATCTCATGTACAAGGAGGGTTCCATTCTAATTGTCATGTGTGAAAAAGGGAATAAGAATTTCAATGATGGTATCCAGTCTGAATGCTAGATCTCAACTTTCTATTTTTGGAACATGACTGTCATGACTTAGTCTTGATTGACCAATCTATTAGAAAGTTTAGCCTAAGTTGTTCAGACTTCAAAACTCTTAGGCTATTTCCCATTAAGTTCTAGGGATGAGTAATAAGTCCATGGAGAGGATAACCCAGTCCACATAAAGGCAGAGTAAAGATCTGTGTTTTGAGTGAAGACAAAAAGCAATGTGTTCAAAGACTTTATTCAGGGCAGAATCCTCAAATACTTGGTTATAGAATGGAGAACCTTGGCTCTCAGGTGGGTCAGCACACAGTCTCCCTAACACCCCATGGGGTTGGACAGATATCTCCTGAGGAAGGTCCTCCGCTTTCCCAAGCTTTTGTTATAGAAGCTTTTCAAGTCAGTAAGACCTGTCCCTGTTTGCTATCAGAATACACACAGCTTAACTCAGTGGAAAGGCAGGACTCCCATAATATATTCAATTGAAAGCTTTTCTTATCTAAATATTTTATTTACCTTTGGTTTCCTCATAGGATACAGAATTGATGTATAAAATAATACAATGAGTCACTTTTAAATGTGATTATAGAAATAGACATTACTAATTCTCTCTCTCTCTCTTTTGGTTCTCAATAACAGCTAGTAAGTCCAGTCAGTCAAATTTCATTAGATTTTTGTTGTTAGACCCTTATCTAATAAATTAGACCAATGGATATGGAAGCCTAGTTTGAAAGATATATTTTTCCACAGAATAATAACTCAATGGCTTTTGCTACTGTAAATTATACTTCACACACACATAAGATATCCAGGTAGTATATGTTAAGTATTGCTCTAAAATGTACCTCAGCTCAAACAACACAGTTATTTCTGAAGACAAGAAATGAGGAAATCAAAGCGCACCTGTGGACTGATGAACATAGCCTGACTGAATTGGATTATTAGAAAAAGGATTTGATTGATTTTCACATTTTTTTTTTTTCTAAATATGGGGAGAGGGTTGGTAGATGGGCATTTAGACAGGATCAACATGTATATCAATAATACTGGATGAACTGCTCTGAATGAAATCATTACACAAGGGACATTTCCATCATTCCTGCTGTTGGGATGGAAAAAGAGGAGCTACTCCTTACAGACTTAAATTTACTCCTTTCACATTATCCATTTCTTTGCCTGACCTTCTGTTTCACTGAAGAGTAGATTCCCAAGCTACCTTCTTATTTTCTCATAGGTCACACGCACAATGCATTGAGATGTGATTTGGGGACAAGTTGTACAAACAGAAAGTCATGTAAGAGTCCCCCCATGTTCTCAGGGGTTCTACCAGATAGAAAGGGAAAAATTTGATTTTGTTTTTTTCTTCAGTCTAGGATTACAGCCCTTCTCCAGAGATACTTTCCGTTTTCATGACACTGTCGGGCTATCTGCAGCGCAGCCGTGCTGCACAGGGTTCTCTGGAAGCTTCGAGAGCAACGGGGACAAAGCAGATTAACCATTTCTGTGGTTTTTGAAAGGCCACTGTCCTAAGGAGGGCAGGCAAATTGATTTCTTGCTGAGTATTTTCTCAAGATTATAGTCATGCTGCCTCATTTAAGCACTGAAAACAAAAGAATCAGGTTCGTGTTTCTTTTTGCTCAGGATCAACTATACTCCATAGGAAAAATTGGCATGACTGTGTTCGGTATGTGCTTGCACAAATAATTTGCTTGCTTTAATCTGCTATCACACATTGAAAATATGCAAAGGGACTGCACCCTTTTTAATTTACTTTTGCTTTTGTTTAATTGGGGGGTATAGTTACTTTACAGATTTGTGTTAATTTCTGCTGTATAATGAAGGGAATGAGGTAAATATGTTCCCTTTTATAGGCCAGAATATATTGCTAATTATTCTTTGTGCTTGCATTCTCAGTTACTCAGTCATGTCTGACTATTTGCAACTCCACGGACTGTAGCAAGCCTGGCTCCTCTGTACATGAACTTTTCCAGGCAAGAATACTGGAGTGGGTTGCCATTTCCTCCTCCAGGGGATCTTCCTGACCCAGGGATCGAACCCTTGTCTCCTGTGTCTCCTGCATTGCAGGTGAACTCTTTACCACTAAGCTGCCTGGGAATCCCTAATTATCCTTTTGGCTTTGTGAAATGGAAGTTGCCCTAATAGTCCTCCTTTGTTAAATCTCTTACTAGCCATTTCTAAGTGTAAATTATGTTACACTGCATTAAAACTTGAGTAACTGTCATTATTTCCACAGAGATCTTAAATATTATCTATAAGACAGTACAGGTAAGTAAGACACAGCTCATCAAGAGAATATGCTATTACTGTAAATGTGCTACAAACTGATAAATACAAACAAGTGTGTGTATAAAATTCGCTCAGTTTATTTCAATTACACAACTCATGTTATGATATGCTTCTTTTATTTTTCTATATATCCTGGTCCTGAAAATACGTTAGCAAAAATGCATATGCCTAATATTACAACCAGTAGCAGTGCTAGTATCAATGCATCATTCCTTCTTCTGGACCTTGAGAGCTGAAAGAACAAGTCAGCCTTAACATTCCATGTACTTCAGACTTGCTTTCTCCATCATATAGTCAGCAAACAGAAAATATACATTTCTCTCAATATCCAAGATATAAAATCTGTAACTCTCTAGTAAACATTTTGTTGTTGTTCTTGTTGTTTTCATTTTTATTGGAGTATAGTTGCTTTACAATGTTGTATTAGTTCCTACTGTACAGAAAAGTGAATCAACTGTACGTATACATACAGCCCCTCCTTTTTTGGATATCCATCCCATTTAGGTCACGATAGAGCATTGGTTGAGTTCCCTGTGCTATACAGTAGGGTCTCATTAGCTATCTATTTTATGCATAGTATCAATAGCATATCTGTGTCGATCTCAATGTCCAGATTCATCTCAACCCTCTTGTACCCATGGTTTCCATATGTTTGTTCTCATTGGGTCTTCATTTCTGTTTTATAAATAAGATCATCTATACCATTTTTTTGATTCCATATATGTGTTAGTATATGACATTTATTTTCTCTTTCTAATTTACTTCCCTCTGTACGTCAGTCTCCACGTCCATCTACGTCTCTACAAATGACACAGTTTTGTTCCTTTTCATGGCTGAGTAACATTCCATTATATATGTGTACCACATCTTTTTTAACCATTCTTCTGCTGATGAACTTTTAGGTTATTTCCATGCTCTAATATTTTTTTTTATTAAAAATTTTATTTGATTATAGTTCATTTACAATATTGTGTTATTTTCTTGTGTATAACAAAGTGATTGAGTTACTTTTTTCAGATTGCATTCTATTATATGATATTACAGGGCATTTAATATAATTCCTTGTGCTATACAGGAAATCTTTTGCTTATCTATTTTATGTGTAGTAGTTCATACATGTTAATCCCACACTGCCAATTTGTCCCTTGTTCCTTCCTTCATCCTTTTGGTAACCATAAATTTGTTTTCTGTGTCCATCAGGCCATTTCTGTTTTGTATGTAAATTCATTATTTTTAGATTCCAGTTAGGAATGATGTCATATACTATGTCTTTCTGTGTCTGACTTACTTCACTAAGTATAATATTCTCTAGGTTCATGTTTTGGTGACCCTTTAGGAACCTTTAACTTTTGAAAACTAAACAAAACATCACATAACCTGTAGTGCTAGCCTTAGACATTATATACTTTCCTTGTTTTTGACTCACATCAGAAACTATAGCAAAATAAGAAAAGTTGTTCCTTAGTATGGATATACTTATTCTACTATTATTTTGACTGCTTAGATGTTGTCTCAATTGCTCAAATCACTAATATTACAAACATAAATTTACATTAGTCTCCCTTAGACATAAGACCACGTTTCTCAGAGTTTGTTATCTTTGAATTCTTGGATGAAGGGCTTATTCAATGGACAAAATTGAGTGGTTCCATTTAGAGTATTCAAGGCAGAACTGAAGAAATGAAGTCAAATTTAGGCAGGTTTTTTTTTTTTTTTTTTTTTTTTAATGAGGCATAATCTATTTCCTGTGGCATTATGACTAGAAGTAGATACTGTAATAATTAAAAACACATAATAAGAAAGGTTTGAGCATGGTCTTTGATAGTGTCCAAGTCTGTCTGAATGCAAGATCAATAGAAGGTAGACAAGAGCTAGCAGGTTGACAGGCATAGGAAATGGGAAGTTACTATACAGTTTAGTTCAGTTTCTTTCTTTAGGACAGGGTGGGCATGGACAGCAGAGGGACGCTTAGCTTCTTTTGATTATCTAGCTTCTTCTGATTATCTAGCTTCTTCTGATTATCAACCACAATGGAAATGTTGTTGTTGTTCAGTCATTAAGTCCTCTCTGACTCTTTGTGACCCTATGGACTGCAGCACGCCAAGCTCCTCTGTCCTTCACCATCACCTGGAGTTTGCTCAAATCCATGTCCACTGAGTCAGTGATGCTATCAAACCATCACATCCTCTGCTGCCTCCTTCTCCGTTACCTTTGGTCTTTTCCTGCATCAGGGTTTTTTTTACAGTGAGTCATCTCTTCACATCAGGTGGCCAGAGTAGTGGAGCTTCAGTTCAGCATCATCCTTCCAAAAGAATATTCAAGGTTGATTCCTTAAGGATTGACAGAGCTGACCTCCTGCAGTCCAAGGGATTCTGGAGAGTTTTCTCCAGCCCCTCAGTTCAAAAGCATCAATTCTTGGGCACTCAGCCTTCTCTGTGGTCCAGCTCTCACATTCATACATAACTACTGGAAAAACCATAGCTTTGCCTATATGGACTTTGGTCAGCAAAGTGATGTCTCTGCTTTTTAATATGCTGTCTAGAATTGTCATAGCTTTCCTTCCAAGGAGCAGGCATCTTTTAATTTCACCACATAAGCATAGAATCCTCACCATTAAGCAGATGCTCTGTAGAGACTGATTTCTTAGATTTTTCTCTTCTTTCAAGACACCTGCTGTTATTATTAGTATAATTTAATATTATATGCAATTCCTGCTTTTTTGCTGACATCTTGAAATTCTAAGGTTATTTCATCAAATATTCATCATGTTTTTCATGGATATTTTTCTAGGTAAAAGCATTTACAAAAAATAAAAGATTGAAGTGAAGTGTAACAGAAGGGAGGAAGAAAAGAATGGAGGAAGGGAGGGAGGGAGGAAAGGAAGAAGGGAACGGAGAATATTTTTCACCTTAGTGTAATTTTATTTATTATTCACTTTATGACTGTGCCGTAAGCAAAGTACGTTTTGTTAGAACTTGTTACACTTCATTTTGTCTATACCAGCTTAAATTTATGCTTATATTTTCAGGAACATATCTTTCTACAAACTCAGTTCCCTTTGTAAATAACATATGCAGTGATATTTATCTTAAGCTAACATTCTCATTAAATATGCATAGACCTTGATAAGATTTACATTTTCTTGAGTGAAGAACAGTCACTTTCATGCTAATGTCATAGCTTGAGCTTTGGATTTTTCCTTGTGATATTTTAATTGATGTCAATCTATGTGGCTTTCTTCAAGAACCCATGCAAGTATTCAACCTATAATATAGTTTATAATAAATGAGTAAACAAAGACAGAATAACTTTTTAAGTTTATTGCTTAAAGAAAGGAGATGTGTAATTCTTGCTTGAAGCCCCATCATAGCATAGGAAGGATCTCAGTATAACAGACATGGACCAACCAAGAAACCCAGGGCTGCAGTTGCAGATAACAGTGTTCATTAAAACTCTTAAGCATTTGTGTCCTACTGAAGTTGCAAAAGTTTCAGTTCAAAAAACAAGGGAAGATAATCATGGAATCAGTGAATACTATAGCTTGATGAAATATTAATGGTCACTATTGTGTGGTTATGCTGAGAAGCAGAAACTTAGCCACTTGCCCTAATATATATATATATATATATATATATATATATATATACATATATGTATGTACAGTATATATACAATATATATCTATATATACACCTCACACAGCTGGATTCTGAAATGCCAGACTTCCCGCAGTGATGGTCTTACTTTTTTGTTGTATAGTCCTTGTTCTCCTAGGGATCACCATGTAGTTCTATAAATTGCCAATACCACATCTGAGAGGAAACAAAGAGTTCCATTCCCATTTTCCCTAGAGTTTGCTACTGAAATATCAGAGGAGAAAGCCTTCAGTTGTCAAAGAACATGATACAGATAAAGTAGACAAGTTTAGGGACACTGGCTCTGTACTGATTTTTAAATCTTGCTTATAAGGAAGGTTTCTCATTAATAATATTATGTTTTTTATCTCTTCAAATTATTTTCTGAGAATATCTTGAAGTTAATTTGAAAACACTTAATAATTTCAGTTCAGATTTATAAGAAAGTGTAAACAAGTCACATATTCTTTGACATTTCCTAACATTTGGGGCTAATAAGATTTTATGTAAGCTTCAGAACACGAGAAGCACATTTACATCATATGCTTTATATATATATATGTGTGTGTGTATTATACATTATATATGTATTTGTATTTCTATTATGTTAAATATCCATCTACCCTAAAATGTCTTCTTTAGCAATGTGTGGTTCAAACCATACTATATGTAAATATTTATATATCATTTAAAAACTATCATGTTATATAATTTTCAATTAATTAAGTTTTAATATATAATAAATACCTCATAAGGTAAAGACACTAGCCTATTATTTGTGACTTTGGAAACTAAAAGTCCTCCTTTTCTGAAAGAAAATAGTAGAACACTAACTTTAGCTTCCACCTTTTACTTGATTTAAGAAAATAGCTTAAGATATGTGTTTAGTGGTGCTGGTTGTAGATGTTCAATTCATTCTATTAATTTCTCTCCTGGTTTCTCTTCTAGCTATTTTATTAGGACCTTCCAATCTTAATCTAGTAAATTTCCTGTTCTGCTTTGCCCATATCTTTCACCCCATCCTCTCTTATTTCCCTAATACTAAACAATAATTATAGTTAGCCAAGTTTTCCTGGAGATTTATAGAAGCCAAAATAAGAAGTCTTAGGGTAGACTTAGAATATTAATATGAGAGGAGACATCTTCAAACTGGTTATAAGATCTCAAAATTTCTCAAAATTCATGAATCCCATTGGCAACACCTAATATCGAATTCTCTTCCAAGAGGCATTTCTATATTTCTCTTGTTCCTGATGCTTTCTTCTTTCTAGAGAGACTGATATTTTTTTCTTTTTCACTTTTCCCTACATTAAGAAATTTCCTGTCTGAGCATGCCCTTATGAGATTTAATATCACTTCATGTTTAAGGGCCACTATATCTTCATTTCAACATTACTATTCAATACTCTTAGAAATTTGGAGACCTTTGTTTATTAAACCCCCATTTTCAACTTGCTTTGGGACCCTAACTATATGCCTTTAAAGGCCTGGAAAAATCACCTCTAATTGAGATGCAGGCTACCTTAGAGATCAATTTTGCTCAAGCATACAGTGCCTTGATCAAGTTTCAGAGCATTTTCCTTTCTAAAATACATTTAGTGGGTAGAATCTAACCTTATTCAAGTGTGGAAGAGTCATGCGTCTCCAATAAACAAGAAAAATATACTCTGACTTCCTTCCCTCCCCCACCCTCAAAAAACTTATATATAAAAGTGGGAAAAGGCGAGGGTGGGATGTTTAGAGAGAACAGCATTGAAACATGTATATTATCTAGGGTGAAACAGATCACCAGCCCAGGCTGGATGCATGAGACAAGTGCCCGGGCCTGGTGCACCGGGAAGACCCAGAGGAATCGGGTGGAGAGGGAGGTGGGAGGGGGGATCGGGATGGGGAACACATGTAAATCTATGGCTGATTCATGTCAATGTATGACAAAAACCACTACAATATTGTAAAGTAATTAGCCTCCAACTAATAAAAATAAATGAAAAAGGAGAAAAAAATACAACAAACTCACAAACTATGATGTAATTAGAAAATTTCACAATGGCATATCTTTTCTCTCAATTTCTCTCAATTGTAATAGGGGAAACCAAAAGAAAAAAAATGTTTTATGTAAAAAGACTATAGGTTTCAATGGAGAGAGTCCAACTCTTTAAAACAACTTGGCCAGGGGCCTTTGAAACTAAGAAATTTCGTGAAATCCCAAGGACAGAATCAAGTCACTTATTAATAGCCATTCCACTCTATTTGTACCTATATACTCACTTGGAATTTGTATTATAGAATTTAATTTTTAAAAATTTTCTTTTTTTATCATTTATTAAATTCAAGACCTAGATATTCTTATGAGTTGCACATGGCAGGGAGTGGGATAGGGGGAGGAAAGGTGTCCCCTTATAATACTCAACTTATTATAATACAGTGCATTTAAATTAAACTAAGGAGATATTCTGGAAGTGAGAAACTCATTGGGGTCATTATAGAGATCTGTTAAGTATTTGAAGGCTGCCAGGTAGAATCTGTAAGTAAATTAATTATGCATTCCTCAAAGGACGGAACTGAGATCAATGAGCTGAAGTTAGGAAGAAGAGGGATAGATTTCAGAAAGATCACACAGTATAGATTGGGCTCTGTTTTGAGGAATTGATCTCTTCTTTCCAGGAAACATTTTATGTAGACATGGAAATGTTTGGTAGAATTAAAAAAAAAAAAAAAAAGAACAGGTTTGTTTTTCATCTTTGTATCCAAAACTTTTGCAGTTTTGTTTGCAAAAAAGGTCTAACAAATTTTCTTTAACATGATGAATGTGTGGGTATGTGATAGATCAAAAGGAAAACTGGGACAAATCATTGGAGAACCCTTCACAATGAAACACAAAGAGTGTAATTGTTTTGATAAATCAAGAAACATATTCTGTTTTTTTTAGAGAGAGTATTTATTAAAAAGGAATCATCTGGTTTATTTTTATGCCCTTGGAGAAATCATAGCAGACTAACTAAATCACTATGAAGGCTTGTCTTGTCTTTGATGCACAGAGAAATGTGATTTTATTTCCAGTCAATCAGGGATCGCTGAAAAGTAAATGTAAAAGATGTAAACAAGGCAAAACAAATAGAAGGGGCCTATTGTTTCCAGAAGGGTCCTGGTAGCTTTCTACCTACCAGAAGACATTATGGAATTCTGATAACTACAAATTCAAGCTTGACTATTCTTCCCACTGATGAGAACAGGCTGGTAAGGAGAACAGGCATATTTAAATCCACATTGTGAGCACACAGGTGGGAGGCAGTCAGAATGGATAGATGTAGTGGTCAACATGAAATAGGAATGATTAGTAATTGGTTACCATACAGTATATCCGTTCAGTCAACTGTAAGTTCTTTGGCAATAATCTTCAAGTCCTTTTGATGATGGACGCTTTAGGTAGGGCAGTTTGCCCTTTGATTCTTATCTACCATACTTACTCCCACCTTAGTTCTTAGAAGTTCTCACATTAGTTGTTAGAAGAACTAAGAGCTAAAGAACAGATGACATTGTGCAAATTCACATAGACACACACATATCACACACACACACACATGTATATGCACATCCGTGTAATTCTTCTTTGACAAATATGCTTATCTTATCAATATATAATATATAAACAACTTAGCAACTGAAGAATAACACAAAACTACCAAAATGTCTATGTAACAGAAGCAGCTTGGTAATGTTGCTAAACTTTGTGTATTAGTTATGGTAAGTTCACTGCTGCAACAAATAGACTCAAGAATTCATGGTTCAAATATAAATAGGATTTACCTTTTGCTCATATAATAGAAATGAGTAATCTACTATCTTCAACATGTGGTTTTCATGTTTGCACTGGGGGTTAACCTCATTTTATTTAGCTGAAAGAGGTAAAGAAGATACCAAAGTTTAGATGGTGGATTTTCACAAGCTTGACCTGCAAGGGAACACACATCATGTCTGCTTGTAACTGACGGCAAAAGTCAGTCACATGGTCACCTCTGGGTGTCTGTGGGTATGCCCAGGAGTACCAGAACACTTCTTCTGTTGTGTGAGTATTTAGCAGGCTCCACTATACACTGCATAATAGTTAGACTGTCTAAAATAACAATAAAGATTCCTTAGGAAACTATTATTCTAACAAACTCACTTTAATTTATAAAATCTAGATATATTAGTTTTCATAGCTAAATTAAGGTGCTTTCAAGTGGTTGTAATGTATAGGTAAAATTTTAAAAAGTCCATTAAGTTTATATCATTCATCAAGAACTCATTTTTTCATTGAGATATAATTGACATATAACACTGTGTAAGTTTAAGGTCAATGATGTGTTGGTTTGATACATTTATATGTTGCAATGTAACCAGAGTAGCATTAGTTAACACCTTTATAATGTCATGTGGTTGTCATTTGTTTTCTGTTGAGGACAGTTAAGATTTTGTCTCAAAAATTTTGAAGTTTCTAATACAGTATTGTTGACTGTACTCACTACACTGCACATTAGATCTCCAGGCATATTAAAAACTGGTTTTTGAATAGATACCTGCCTGATTATTTGAGTATTATTAAATTACAGGATAACTTTCTTGAGTGGACTTGTCTTTACATCAACACGTAAGGAGTGCTCCTTTGTCACGTCCAGACTATTAGTTTACAATTCTGATTTAACATTTGCATGGACTTGATATCAAATCCTTCAGCACAAAGTTTGAATACCTACTTCCTGTGCATCCCCAACCTTTCAAAGTCCATGTCAGTTTCTTCTTAACATTATTTCTCAGTGTTTGATGATTGTGGTTTTATTATTCTGTGAGCCCATTTATTTAACATAGTAGGCGATAATATTTCAGATCTGGAATTTGAAGTAGATAAATCTTTGTTCACCAGAATTTTCCTTTAGTGGACTTTATTCCCTCCAAAACCAGCGAATATTTCATTTCAATATTATTTTTTAAGGACTTTGTTAGCAAATCAAGGATTTTGCTGTTTAAAGTACTAAATATCTCTTTATTATTCAAAATGACTTTAAAATTTATTTTTATTCCCTTTTGTATTTGGCATAAACTTTTCTCTGGGTACCAGTCTTCTAAATGCCGGTTGTTTGTGACCAGATGTTTGTGACTTTCATGTATTTGTCCTACTGATACTCCTTTTATTTAATTTTTAAACTTTTTATTTTAAAATTCATGCACACTGAAAAATCATACATTTGATAATGTTATAACTTTTGTTTTCATCCTCTAAAAGCAGTGTCTTATCAGATTTTTGTTTATTAAGCTCCCAATTTTCCCTCTGGCTAAACTAATGATTGTAAAATACTACAGTTTTTTAAAAAGCCATCAGTATTTTTAATGCTTCCTTGCATATCTTCTAGTTCCAATTAGAGGTAATTTATTTCACTAAACTTATGACAAAAAATATCATCAAAATAATAATTGCTTTGTGGTTACAGAGTATTTTTAATAGCTAATTATATAAACATTGATATCTATTATTCAAAGTATTACAAATGATATCTTAGTAATATTTGGTAATTAGTAACAGTAAATATTATTGATGAAACAGTTTAAACAAGTTGTTTTCTTCCCCAAAATTAATCAAGAGGAACACTTATCAAACTTTGGCAAATGTTTCAAAAGCAATATTTGTCATCATATTATGCAAACAGAGTGAAGTACTATATTCAGTGATTTATCAAAGCTAAGATTCTCCCCTAAATAGCTCCTTGTTTCTTTCTGATAACACTCAATACTTTGTTAGAGAAAATGTTCATATTCAACGGCTTGTGGTGAAATTATTGGCTCTGGAATATAGCCTCATTATGTATTGGAGACAGTATGATCTCAATCTCCAAAAATTATAATGGAACATAATTTTTGAAACTTCTACATTAGTTTTGGCCCTATTCATGTTTAACGCCTCTTTTTAAGTCTTCTTTCTCCTCTGCTTCCTAGTTTTAAGACATCACTCAAGTTTTATAACTATAGATCATAGAGAATGATTTCTTTTCATTGCAGCTTATCCAACCAAGTTAGTAGCTTTCATTACAATCAAAAGCATACTGTGAGTATATCTAGCAATTTCTTCCACATGTTGCTCCCACTTTTTGCATTGTGAACATACTGAAAACAATTTCAGCTGCTCTTAACCTCTGAATGGTCAGGAAACAGTCATCTGTTTTTGTTTATTGTTTTTCTCAAGTTCCTATCTTTAATTCCAGAAGCATGCTCTTCCAGTGGTGCATTTGTCCTCCATTCAGGTGGTTTAGACCTTAAAGAATCTGCCTGCAGTGTAGGAGACCTGGGTTTGATCCCTGGATCAGGAACATCCCCTGGAGAAGGAAATAGGAACCCACTCCAGTATTCTTGCCTGGGGAGTTTCATGGACAGAGGAGCCTGGTGGGCCATAGTCCATGGTGTCTCAGAATCAGACATGACTGAGCAACTAACACACAAACACAAGCATGTTTTATTCATTTATTTATATAGAGTTCAGGTTGTAAAACTGTCGATATTTTTTTTCCAAAAAAGCCCAAGAATTTATCACTCAGCACTTCTGTGTCCTCAAACTGTGAGACTGCAGGGGGATTTTCTCTCACAATTTCTTACGTGTAACTGAAGGCTTCCATTTGCAGTAATTATGCAGCTGTCTCATGATTCTCCTATGCTTGTCATGTTTGTCTTGCTTTTTTGTGTAATCTCAGTGACATGAGTTATAATATTCAACCACAAAGAACAGTTAAATAACCCGTCACAGTGCATATTAGAAAAAAAAATTCTTGTGTAAACTTTCTATATCCTTTTAAACATGTCTCTGAAGAACATACAATTTTGTTATCTGTTAAATATTAAAACATTTATTATTATTTTATTCACTCAGCTGAGCAAATCTCATCAGATTAAAAATATTAAACTACTGCAACACACTTCATCCCTCAAACGAAAATTGCAGTAGTCACAAGTCTTTTTTCTCCTTGTGTAAATGTTATGGCTTTAGTGAGCATATCCGTTGCTCCCATTTGATCACTAAACATGTCAATTACATTTTAAAATCAAGTCATCATTTTGATAGTCAATATTCCTTGAGACTGTGAAAACAAAGGAACATGATATCCTTTCTATTTTCAATTTGGCTTTTATGCCAACCAGAAAAATGATAGTAACAATAGTAATTTTAAAAATCTGACTTTAGATAAAATTTGTGGTGGAAAAATAATTTTTCTCCCTGTTAAATTCTCACTGACTAGGACAAATGTATAAAAGAGATGTTATTATCATATGGCAGTCTATCTATGTATCTATTTACTTCTATAGGTAGCTGATCTAACTACCTAGAATTAATTAATATTTTAAATAAGAAATTATCAATACTTTGAATTAATACAATCCTAGTAAAGATCTTGGGTCCTTAAAGTATGATTTGGTCAAGTTACTTAATCCTGATCTTTGTTATGTAAAAAGATGTGAATAGCATCACCTACTCTTTAAAGGCATTCAGCAGATTAAATGAGATGGTTAATGTGAAACAATTTATCACTACTTGAAACAAAATGAACACTTAGGGCATGGTGATGGTGATGATGGTGATGATGATGATTTTACAGCTAACAATCACACGATTGCAGATGTAAGAGGAATGTAACTTTATTTTTATCAGGAGATTTACATTTCAACATGAATTTTCTTTTGTCGCGTGTGTGTGTGTGTGTGTGTGTGTGTGTGTGTGTGTGTTCTTATCCCCTAGCGCCACCTGGAGGGTGAGGTGAAGTTTAAACTTGATCAATTCAGGGTTCCTTCTTCCTTTCTGTGAAATTGTTTGGAAAGATTGACTTGGCACCTGGTAAGAGATGATAGTTTCTGGTGATTGAGATCATTATTTATTCCACTGAAATGTCTTTTTCACCACCCTTCATTGATAAAATTCACTCTATGCATTCCCCTTTTTCAGCCTTTAAAAGCCATTCCTTTTCCCTCAGGTCTGTCTGCTTAGTCACATCCATGATGTTATAGCGTGAATGAGAAACATGCAAATCCCTGCGGAGGTCTCTTACGTGTATCCGCTTAAATGTTGGGTACTGACTAGTATTTTGTTCCCAGGTAAAGCACTTCTTTCACCTTGCATTTTTTCTGGACTATATTTAGGGACAAAGGATCATTTTCTTCTCAGATGGCAAACCTCTCAGGAATTTATTTCACTCCCATCACTTCTAGAACTGGGTAAAGCACAGAGCAAATTTTCAAATTTTCAGAAATTCGAAATAATTTTATATTTTTATTATATACAGTAGTTGATAATTTCAAATTCTCCAGTTTCTAGATGTATTATGTGAAATTTCTTGGTATATTTGATTTGAAAGGTATCTGATTTATATGTATGTATTATGTTTATGTATGTATATATATGTGTCTATATATGCATATATGTATATATACATTAAATAGTCTTTAGAAACATCATTGTACTAATTTCAGAAAAAAATTCATCCAATCATTGTAAGCCTTATATTTCTTCTGCATGTAACATGAAAAACAAGATAAATTTTGAAGTCAAGATCTACTAAATGCTATGGCAAGCAACATTTTTTTTCAAATGGTATGAATTTTTCATACCAGCATGGAAAAATCAACAGTTTAAATATTAATAGTTCTATAAACTTTGCATGAAAATAAGTGACATGATTATTTTCAAATAAAATGCATTGAGGACATTTTTTTGATATTATAGTGTTTCCAAAGATAATAAAAAAATTTATAAAAATGATGATGATTAAATGATATGTTTAGTCAGTTAAAATGTACAACTACTGGAATTGAAAAAAATCTTATTTCTTAATCAAGAGATAGCATTCATTATACAAACCACTGACTCTATAATTTTGTAAGATTTCCAAATACAGAAGTCTAATTTTTGTTTAAAAATATCAAATCCTTGTGATTTATACTATTTTTCAAATATTTCTCCATTGGAATTTTGTTTTATATATGATTTATAAATAGTTAATTTAAAGGTATTGAGAATATAAATGAAAGATATTTTTCTGCTTAACTCAAAACATTGTCATTTTGTTCAAATTGAGGGTAATAAATATAAAGGTAAACACTTCCTTCCACCTCTGATATTTGTAATTGGTTATTGAGTTTATGGTGGAGATTCAGTTCAGTTCAGTCAGTCAGTCATGTCCAGCTCTTTGCGACCCCATGGACTGCAGCATGCCAGGCTTCCCTGTCCATCACCAGCTCCCAGAGCTTGCTCAAACTCATGTCCATTGAGTCGGTGATGCCATCCAACCATCTCATCCTCTGTTGTCCCCTTCTCCTCCTGCTTTCAATCTTTCCCAGCATCAAGGTCTCTTCCAGTGAATCAGTTCTTCGTATCAGATGGCCAGAGTATTGGAGTTTCAGCTTCAGCATCAGTCCTTTCAATGATTATTCAGGACTGATTTCCTTTAGGACTGACTGGGTTGATCTCCTAGCCGTCTAATGGTGGAGATTAGCTTTGATTCATTCTTCTGTATCTGTTGACATAACCCTATTCTTCAATTCTTTGATCCAAAGGATGGTAGGGTCATGTTGTTTAATGAAGTCTAGCCTTGCTCTCAATACATCTTGAAAAAACTAAGACAGTTCATTATTTTTCTAGACATTTCCTACTCCAGGGGAACTTCCCAAATCAGTGATTGAACCAGGTCTCCTGTATTGCAGGCAGATTCTTTACTGACTGAGCCATCAGGGAAACACTCATTCAATAAGATAAATTAGCTAAAACTATTCCATGAGTGAAGGATATAAGGAAACATAAGACTCTATGTTTGATGTAATTATTTTAGGGAAGAGGAACCAATCAGAATGTGATCCAGCTTCATAATTTAAGGATCAATTTGGGTGAACCATCTCTGAAGCAAAAGATTTAATCCTGATATACTCTTTTTATTCTTTTACACAAGAGAATAAAGATGGAAGGGAAAGATTATAATAATTTAAAAAGTTTCTCTACCCCCATATTTATCACCAGATACAAGGAGAACCATAAGTCCAAGGGTGCATTGCCTTGAGAAGCATGTTGGAAGACTGGGTTTCATGGACAGTTGGTGACGAAATATAAACACTCATTAAAAAAAAAAATACTGTATGGGGTAAAAAAGACTTGAGATAAACTGTTTTATACAGCCCCATTTCTCTAAGCAAATAAAAGGCAAATTGGATCAAGTCAAAATATTTTAAGTTAAGCTCTTTATAGAAATGTAACAAAGTATGGAATTAGCATTCTCATTATGTATACAAAGGCTTCCCTGGTGACGCAGACGGTAAAGCGTCTGTCTGCAATGCGGGAGACCTGGGTTCGATTGCTGGGTCCGGAAGATCCCCTGGAGAAGGAAATGGCAACCCACTCCAGTACTCTTGCCTGGAAAATCCCATGGACAGAGGAGCCTGGTATGTTACGATCCATGGGGTCGTAAAGAGTCGGACATGACTGAGCGACTTCACTTTCCTTTCCTTTTCTGTGTATACAAAAGTACTGAAAATATTAGATAATGGTAAATGAAATAAGAATGGAAATGAGAGCTCAGGTGAAAATAAAAAAAGATTCTTGGGAAGAGATGTAATGAGAGGTATTGATTTTATCATCCAAGAAGTCTAGTTTTAAGGTCCATCTTAAAGCAGTCCGTTTGAGCAAATCTTCCCTTGTCCAAAGTTTTTATCAGCATAAAGAAAGAGGAAATGTGTATCTTCTTTGCTTTCTTTCTTTGAACAGTATTTTCATTCATTGTGACAAATATATATTGAGCATTGAAATGCCAGTCTTTGTGCTCAGGACTGATTATCCTTACACATGAACTCTGCTTTCAGTCTACGAGGGAGACCGACATGTAACAGATAAACTATTTTTAAAAACAGCTAATATAAATAAAGATATAAATCAATCGTGGCCAGAAAGTAACCCAGCTGAATAATTCTGTCCACTGAAACTGGTAAAGGTTTTACTAAGAAGGAGAAGTTAAGGTCAAAATATTAGAGGATGAATGTGATTGAAACAGGCAAAGGTAAGGAAGAGGGCTATCTGGCAGGGGAAAAAATGGGGGAAGGAATGGGTGTATGAGGAAACAGGCACTATATTTGGAAAATGACAATAGTTCAATGTGATTTTTTTTTCCCCAGAATGACTTTCTAAAGAACTGGGCCGCTAATGTATGGCAGAGATAGCGTGACTGAAAATGCAAGAGAAAGGTAGTCATTGATAGAACAAAGGGCTTGAAGCTGGGATGAGGAGTTAGAGCTCATACCCAGGGTAGAAAATAAAGGGACATCACCACCTTCCCTGTGACAGATGGGCAGAGGAGGTGGGTGGGAGCTTTGAAAGACAACTCAAGAAATGGAGATGAGGAATTTGAAGTACTTGCTTCTTATTAGCCTCAATTTCTACTGTAAAATAGGAGGCAAGGCAGTAGGTGGACAATGTGGGAGCACTGTTGAGGTTTGAGACAAGAGAGAAAAACTTGGAATAGCTGCTCCTAGATATGTTTGAGGTTGGGATAGGGTAATACCAGCCTTATCCGTTTGTAAGCCTAAAACTTAGCAGCAATTACTTTGTGTCCTGCTTCTTCTAAAATAAAGATCCTTGCTGTTGACAGCAATTGCTTTTTGAAAGGCAAGATATTTCAGAGATATTTTACCATATTGAAAAAGGAAAATCCATTACAAAAATTAATAATTTTTCTATATTGACTCTTTTATTTGCTTACATTGACTACAAAGAATGCTAAGTTGGTAAATTTAAAATGTATTTAGCACAAGTCCAGTGAGTCTTTTATATTCAGGGTGAATATAATCATTGATATGCTTTTGCCTAGAAATACAATGGTATTCAGATTTTAGAAATCTCATAGGTATCTGTAAGCTTTATAATGCTGAGTTTCTCAAGATTTATGAAAATGATTGATCTTGGATAAGAGATTCACTAAAATCATTTATATCCATTCTCTTTAAATCTTCTGTACACAATCATAACTTATCTTCATTACTACTCTAAAATAATTATTCCCAGAATCAATGTTTATTCTTGTTCAGTCTCAAAGACTTTGTGTCATAGGATAAAACACCTGTAAGACATGTAAGCAAAATGCCAGGATTCAATTCTGCCTCTGCTACATAATAGCTAGTGTAACCTTGGGTGAGTAAGCTGACTTTTCAGTGTCTCCATTTTCTTATCTCTCAAGTTAATAATTGAATCTACCTAAGACTTGTAGGAAAGTCTCTTGAAGTTCAGTTAGCTACTGTGACAAACTCCCAAGTTTCATTGACTAAACATTTTTTTGGCATTCACGGAACATTTCAATGTTCATGTTCCTGGTCTGCAGAGGTAAGAGTGCTGAGACTTTTTTTTTTTTTTTTTCTTTTAGAGCATTATTTTTATCTGAAATTATCTTGTTTAGGGACTTTGTCTCTTTTTTTTTTCTCATCTGTGCCCATATTGCTTAGAACTTTTCCTGAAACTTAAGTGTTCAAGAAATGATAAAAATCACTGTGTATGTGAATATCCTTGGAGATCAATATGATTGCTCTAATGATTTGTGTGTTCTTGTCCTTTGCTTTGTATTTGGGAGGATGACTCAAGTTGACGTTTTACTTGTTTTTTTTTCTACTCTGCTAATAGAAATCATTCAGGGGCCCCACGTTACTGACAGCTCTATCATTTTCCACTCCATCCGTGTGAAGTTGTTGGTTGGAATGGATCATGGAGGACCTTCCATGAGATGTTCTCTTGCAGCAGGTTTAGAAATGGGTCTCATCATTTCTGTCTGCCATCTTTTTACTAGAGCTCAATCATATGGCTACTTCTATCAACATAGATACAAGTATAGGAAACGAAATTGTGGTTTTGGCTTTGTGTCCAGGAAGAACTGAGAGTGGTGATCAACTAGCAATCTCTGTAAAATCCCACCCTTCTGGATCACAAATATCTATTTAATCTTCTTCTTTTATATATAAAATATACTTACACCCACCTCAAGGAAGACAAATCAAAGTTTTATCAAGTTATTGCAATGAATGTAGCAGAGTTCTTTCAACTAATGAACTAGAGACTTATTCTATGGACTGGAGACTGAACAACCATGATACAATCTCATCCAGAAGAGGGAAGAATAGAAGACATCCAGCAATTGTTGAACAATAGGTAGCATGCAGTTCTGGTGTTAGACACGCTGAAGATTCCCTACCCTAGCAATAGATAGATTAATTAAACTTAGGTTCCACTGTCTGTGAGAAAATTAGTTGTGTGTGTCCTCCTCTGGTCCTCAACCCTTCCATCTTGAAGATTCTTCCTTGTCCATTGCTTTTCATGGCTACCTCTGCAACAGGCATTAAGTAGAGTTTCATCCTTGGGGCCCCCACTGCTTTTGCGGTCTGCTTCTTATTCTAGGATAGGTATTTAAGGCTGTTTAAGGCTCAAGCAATTAAATATTTCCAAGGTTTAAACAGGTAAACAATTTTCTCATTATTATTTTGTTTAATCCAGGTTTATGGTTTCTTTGTCAATGTTGGGTCCACAAAACCCTAGTGTTCTTTGAATCTCTGCTTCCAGTGCCATGTAAATTTCCCACTCAAAGTTTTTATGGAGCTTTAGTTCTCAAGATCTCCTCTATGTATTTGACTTTTTGCCCCATGCTTTCCTCTCTCTCAACTTAATGGCACTTTTGTGAGGCCACCTTTACAAAAATAGGTAGGAAAAACACATAGTGAATTGTGTTGGAGGTTTGGTGCCCAGGAATGGATGTGGTAGGCATCAGTTCCACTCCTATTCTAGTAGCTAGAACTTAAGTACAGAGTGACATCCACACTGCGAAGGAGGCATGGTATCCATCTGTGCTCTCAGGAAAAGAAAAAAAAAGGAATGGTTTTGGTGATCAGTCAGTACGCACTGTTACAAAGACTTAATGGGTTAAAATATACACTGTATTTGGAACAATATGTGAAACAAAGTACTTAATTAACATTTCCAATTATTATTCGACTACTTTTGTTACTGAGTCCAAGCTTGGTCTGCTCACCACACAACAGGCCAGTTAACCAAGAGACATGATGTTGAGGCAAGGAATATGACTTTATTTGGTAAGCTGACTGACCAAGAAGATGGCAGACTAACCTCTCAAAATAACCATCTTGTGGGGGTCTGGATGCCAGTTTCTTTTATAGAATGAAGAGAGGGAGGAGTTGAGGAAGTAAAGACCATTTTCTTGCAAATCTCCTGGAATGGCCAGTCTCAGGGAGGGGATGTATTGATCTCTTCAGGCAGAGGGGCAGGGCTCCCAGGGCAGGTCATTTTGTTTGATTACAATAAGAAAGCAATGAAAAACAAAGATTAAAGTCAAAGAAACAGATCCATCATGGAGTCGGAATTGGCTCTTCCTTGCAACACTTTGTAGTAGTTGACCACAATTAATACTTGCTTTCCAAAGTCCATATACATTTCATAGCTTTATGTCTGTCCTTTTACTCCGTCCATGCTTTAAGTGATCATTTCTCTTAATGATTCGTTCTTAGTATTTTCTTCTTATACTTTTTTCTTTATAGGTGATCATATATTTAACATAGCTTTAACTATAGTTTTATGTTGATGATGTTGGAGAGTATAGATTAATCCGTGACATGATCCCCTGATCTCTGAATTTCAGAACAAAATTTCAGATGATTTGGTAAATATCTCCTCTGGGATGTCCCTAATGCCTCAGGCTTAATAAATGAAAAAATGAACACACTATATTCCAAAACTCACTCCTTATCATGTATGTTCTTATATTAACATCATCAGACTTCTAATTTGATCGAATAGCAACATCGGAATTTTCTCTTTCACCTTTCCCTTTCATACTTTTAAGTTGTAGTAGCTAAATCTTTTTTTTTTTCCATTTATTTTTATTAGTTGGAGGCTAATTGCTTTACAATATTGTAGTGGTTTTTGTCATACATTGACATGAATCAGCCATGGATTTACATGTATTCCCCATCCCGATGTCCCCTAGTAGCTAAATCTTATGGAGAAGGCAATGACACCACTCCAGTACTCTTGCCTGGAAAATCCCATGGACGGAGGAGCCTGGTAGGCTGCAGTCCATGGGGTCGCTGAGAGTCGGACATGACTGAGTGACTTCACTTTCACTTTTCACTTTCATACATTGGAGAAGGAAATGGCAGCCCACTGCAGTGTTCTTGCCTGGAGAATCCCAGGGACGGGGGAGCCTGGTGGGCTGCAGTCAGTGGGGTCACACAGAGTCGGACACGACTGAAGTGACTAGCAGCAGCAGCAGCAGCAGCTAAATCTTACATATTCAAATACTTAATGATTCTCTTATTTTTTATTCATTCTTTCTGTGACTTTAATTATCTTTTATTTTGTCTATTAAAATAGACCCTAGCAAGTTTTCCATCCTGTGACTTCTAGATGCTACATTCATTCTGCATATGTACATCACGGCCTACTGTTTCATGTAGAAGCTGCTCATTACCGCTGTCCCTCAGGACAGCTGTACTTCACAGGCCCTGGAGGGCTGGTTCCAGGGCCCCCTGTGGATGCCAAAATCTGTGTATACTCAAGTCCCTTATATAAAATGGCACAGTATCTGCGTCTAACTTATACATATCAATATACTTCAAATTAGGCTTCCCACATGGCTCAGTGGTAAAGAATCTGCCTGCCAATGCAGGAGACACAGGAGATGTGGGTTCAGTCCTTGGGGTGGGAAGATCTCCCAGAGAAGGAAATGGCAGCCCACTCTATTCTTGCCTAGGAAATCCCATGGACAGAAGAGCCTGGCAGGCTACAGTCCATAGGACTGCAAAGAGTTGGACACTCCTGAGCAACTGAGCACGCATGCAGATACTTCACATCATCTATAGTACTTATAATACTTAATGTAAATGTTTGTAAATGATACTAAATGCAAAATAAATACTATGTAAATTTTTGCTGGGTGCACGGCAAATTCAAAGCTTGCTTTTAGGATCTTTCTGTGATTTTTTCCAGTATTTTTGATCTGTGGTTGGTGGGATCCATGAGTGCAGACTCCCTGGATACAGAGTGCCCCCGTGGTCTCTGTCCTCTGCTGGTCTCTCGGATGTCAGTGTGTTACTCCTCTGCTCAAGCAACTTCCCTTTAATCTGACCCCCACCTGGCAATTTCCCCATACGTCTGGAACATCTGATTTCATAGTAAATAAGCATCCCGCATAGTAAGCTTCTTTACCTCCTAGTGATATAATTGACACCTAGCACTGCACTAAGCTATTTTCCCTGCAGCCAAATCAAGGAGGAAAATCTTATTTTCACATACCCTTCCTTACCTTAAATTCACTCCTTTGCACCACTACCATGTTATTACTTCCTAACTGTCCGTATCTCCTCTGCACTTTAATAGAATCCTCTGCTGTTTAAAAGCCCCAGCTATCAGACCATTTCCCCCCAGCTCCCTCCTTATCATTATAAAATATTGAAAAATAGGTCATTTCATTGACATTAACTGAAGAATGTTATCCAAAGGCTCTATACATTCCTCTCCAACAAAGTCTTGAATATTCAGTTCAGTTCAGTTCAGTCCGACTCTTTGCAACCCCATGGACTGCAGCACGCCAGGCCTCCCTGTCCAACACCAACTCCTGGATTTTACTCAAACTCATGTCCATCGAGTCAGTGATGCCATCCAGCCATCTCACCCTCTGTCGTCCCCTTTTCCTCCTGCCTTCAATCTTTTCCAGCTTCAGGGTCTTTTCCAGTGAGTCAGTTCTTTGCATCAGGTGGCCAAAGTATTGGAGTTTCAGCTTCAGCATCTGTCCTTCCAGTGAATATTCAGGACTGATTTCCTTTAGGATGAACTGATTGGGTCTCATTGCTGTCCCAGGGACTCTCAAGCTTCTCCAACACCACAGTTCAAAAGCACCCATTCTTTGGCGCTCAGCTTTATTTATAGTCCAACTCTCACTTCCATACATGACTACTGAAAAAACCATAGCTTTGACTAGACAGACCTTTGTTGGCAAAGTAATGTCTTTGCTTTTGAACATGCTGTCTAGGTTGGTCATAACTTTTATTCCAAGGAGCAAGCGTCTTTTAATTTCATGGCTGCAGTCACCATCTGCAGTGATTTTGGAGCCCCCCCCCCCAAATAAAGTCAGCCCCTGTTTCCATGGTTTCCCATCTATTTGCCATGAAGTGATGGGACCAGATGCCATGATCTTAGTTTTCTGAATGTTGAGTTTTAAGCCAACTTTTTCACTCTCCTGTTTCACTTTCATCAAGGAGGCTCTTTAGTTCTTCTTTGCTTTCTGCCATAAGGGTGGTGTCATCTGCCTATCTGAGGTTATTGATATTTCTCCCAGAAGTCTTGATTCCAGATTGTGCTTCATCCAGCCTGGCATTTCTCATGATGTACTCTGTATATAAGGTAAATAAGCAGGATGACAATATATAGCCTTGACATACTCCTTTCGCAATTTGGAACCAGTCTGCTGTTCCCTGTCTAGTTCTAACTGTTGCTTCCAGACCTGAATACAGATTTCTCCGGAGGCAGGTCTGGTGGTCTGGTATTCCCATCTCTTTAAGAATTTTAAACAGTTTGTTGTGATCCACATAGTCAAAGGCTTTGTCATAGTCAATAAAACAGAAGTAGATATTTTTCTTGAACTCTCACTTTTTCAATGATCCAATGGATGTTGACAATATTGTCTCTGGTTCCTTGACTATTATGTAGGGTTAATTTTTACATCCATTTGGGCCACACACTCACTATGTTAGTCTTTTCGTTCCTCTACATTTTCATAGTTAGTGCTTTTCACCTTCGGTTTACTTGGACAACCGTTTTCTTGGTCATAGTCCTGATTTTGTCATGACCTAGAGTTTTTTATATTGGAAATACTAACATTTGTTGCTTAGTTGCAAAGTTGTGTCCAACTGTTTTGTGACCCTGTGGGCTGTAGGCCACCAGGCTCCTCTGTCTATGGGATTTTTCCAGGAGAGAATACTGAGTCGGTTGCCATTTCCTTCTCCAGGGGATCTTCCCAACCCAGAAATCGAAACTGTGTCTCCTGCTTGGCAGGAGGATTCTTTATCACTTTGCCACCAGGGAAGCCTGATACAAACATTAGTCACCTGCTTATTTGTCAACAAATCAATCTTATATTAAGCTGCACACCAGGCTCTTTTTTACTATAGACTATTTCTTTTTTCAGTTTCACACTTCTCCTAAAGAATTTTAATTCCTCTCACTCTCTTTTACCTCAAATATCACTTTTTCTAGAGCTTTCCTTTGAATCTTTCTGGTATCTTACCTTGAGTTCAGTTCTCTCTTTGGTTTTTGCATAGTGGTGCTCCTTCAAATTTTATTGTAATTATATGTGCTTGTTTTAGTTCTAGAATATCTTTTGGACTGGAGGCAAGGGCCCTGTTTTTCATTTCCTTACTGTCTTTAGCACCTTTCTTCATGGTCAACTTACTGGTAATATGTGTCTTCAGTATTGATTACCTTCTTTCACTTTCACCTCCTAAATCTTGTGTAACACTAGTGTTACTTTCTATAACACAAACTTTTTTTCTGCTTATAAATTATAAGTGATTCATCATGGAAATGCCACACTTCTTATTAGTAAATTGAGGATCCCAATATAGAAATCTGTATTAGTTTCGATTGCTGTTTTACAAATAGTCATTAACTTGATACTTGTGTTGTTAACACAACACAGATTTATTTTCTTTTAGTTCTGGGGGCCAGAAGTTCAGCATGGCTTTTTACTAAAAAGATGTCAGTAGTTCTAAACTTATTTTAAAGGCTCTGGAGCAAAATGAATTCCTTTGCCAATGCCCCTCTCCCCTGCCTTTTTTTAAGAGGTCACCTGCATTCCTTAGCCTGTGGCCATATCAAGTCAGCATGGTCATACCAAATCTTTCTTATGCTGCTGTTTCTCTGATTCTCTCCTCCATTGCTTTTTTTTTTTTTTGGATATGGACCAATTTTGAAAGTTTTTGTTTATTTCTTATGCTGTTTCTGTTTTCTGTTTTTGCTTTTTGGCTGAGAGGCACATGGGACTTAGGTCCCCAGCCAGGGATTGAACCCACATCCCGGCACTGGAAAGCAAAGTCTTAACCACAGGACTCCCAGGGACATCCCTCTCTTCTTCATTTTCAGTGGTCTCCCTGATTACACTGGATCCACCTACTTAATCCAAAATAACCTCTCTATTTTAAATTTATCTTTATTCCCCTTTTCATAAAACTTAAGATAATCACAAGTTCTTTGGAGTAGCATGTGAACATTTGGAAGTATTCTGCCTAATTCAGAATTTGTTTCTCCGGGAAACCTTCCCTTACTCTCCAATCTGTTTGATTATTCCCTATCTGTGTTCCCAAATTTTTATCTCTAAATTTTAAATATCAGTTATTATACTATAAGTCACAATGTAAATATTTTTGTTTCTACTACTGGGCTGTCAGTTGGATGATGGCAGGGTTGTGTCTGCATTAATCACTGTCATAATACTCATACACACAGTAGTTTCTCTAAAAATAAACTAAACGGATAAATGAATATATTGTGTAGGAAGATTAGATGTGTATTTAGAGGACTGGGTAAAGTCTTGGCTCTATAGTACTAGTGGTAAAGAACACGCCTTTCAGTGTAGGAAATGTAAGAGTCGTGGGTTCAATCCCTGGATCGGGAAGATCCCCTGGAAGAGGGCATGGCAGCCCACTCCAGTATTCTTGACTTGAGAATCCCCATGGACTGAGGAGCCTGGTGGGCTACAGCCCATGATTCGCAAAGAGTCAGACACAAGTGAAGTGACTTAGCATGCACACTACCACCTATAAGCTAATCGTATGGAAACCAGCTAATGTTTGAAGTCTCCATTTTTTTATCTACAAATCACACAAAATATTATGTGCTTCTAAAGTTATAAAATTAATAGTATGAGTTAAAATGCATGAGCATGTTGTTAATTGATAAGCATATTTATATATATAACACATTATTAAAACACAAATTGAATCTATTTGTTTCCTTTCTTAAAGACCTAGTCATAAAAATTAGTCTAGAAACAAATTTCAAGTTTCCTTCAATTAAGATTCTCTATTGTCTGGCCTAAATTTATTTTTTTAAGACTGTGTCAGATCATATCCCATAGTAATATCTTTTTTTTCAGTCAATTTTTATTTTATTCTGTCCCTTAATCATATCATATTTTATCATTCTCAATAAAATGATATAATATTACATTTCATTGTAAAATGTATTTTCCAAGAATACTCACAGCAGCTGCCCACTCTATTCTCTAACTATAGCAACAACATTGATGATTGTGGTAACAGTTACATTATTTCAAATATTACATTAGCTTTGTATCCTTTAACTTTCTGAATATTAATGATAGTTTTTTGAGTTTTATTCCCGTTAAACAAGTTAGAAAAACTTGTGAGATAAAATTTCCAGTGTCTATACTGTTCCTTCCTTACCTGAATAATCTTTTCTCATTTTTCATTTACTGAAATTTTAATAATTCTTTATTAAATTAAATTTAAATAATTCTTTATTAAATCTTCAAATGTAACCTACTTTCTTAAGATTTAATTTCCTTGGTTACTATTAATTAGACCTTTCTCTCCATTTCCACAGCATGTTATTTGCGTGTGTATTTCTCAGATATTTTATTCTCCATTAAAAAGTATGTTTTTGATGCAGCTTGTCCTCTGATGGAGATCAAGGTTTTAAAGTATTCTTTTTACATATCAAAATGTCTAGCCCAGTGACCTATATATAACATCACCCATTATAGGTTGAAAATAAATCAGCTCTTTTAGGGAAAAAAAAAAAATCACAAAGCCCATAAGTGTACTAGAGGGCTCTTAACATCTCTTTCAGCTATAGTTTATTTTTATATATTTATTAAAATTTCATTTGATAAAAGAAAGGTCAGCTCAGAGATTCAAGTACCTAGCCGCTGTTTTTCTGAATTTGATAATATGACTTGAAAAGTGTTTTAATATTTAGTTCACAAAGTGCCTGCATAATAGAGGCGTAAAACTCAAACAATTAGAGGCCATCAAGGTCAGATGAATCTGGACTAGAATCACACTTTTCTTATTGTGCATCTGTGCAATTGATTTATTTCCTTAAACCTCAGCTTTCTAATTTGTCATTGAGAGAGAATTCAAGCAGCTAACTCAAAGGTTATTATGAGGATTAAATAAAAAACAACTTAGAAAATACTTATCTGGAACACGTTTTTAATGATGTCATTCTATGAATAAAAAGTTGCACATGTAAAAGTGGATATACTTACATTATATGTGATTACTGTTCATACATATATGACATAGTTTGTAGAGTGTTCCTTTGTAGTTATCTCTGCTTAAATAGCCTTCCCTACTAAACAAAATGTGCCAAGTTCCCATTATTGTTTTGGTGCATCTTATTTTATCACTCTCATCACTTTCAATTTGCCCTCCTCATCTCTCCTTACCCTGACTTCTGCCTTTTTTCATTCTCCTGCTTCATCTGTTACCTGTTGCTTCTACTTTGATTTTACTATTGGCTTGACATAAATGCATCAGAATAAGACCTGATTAAATTTTGTTGTACTGATTTACTAAGCAGATTACAAACTCCTCTTGAGATAGTTTCAAAAAACCACTGGAAGTACTAATTCCCTTTACTTAATTAACTGGACAACCAATTTTTCCCATTGTATTTAATGACACTAAAATAATTACAACCAATTATACTCAATTCTCTTCTATTTTCAGTGTGTTGTAAATCATATGTAATCTGCCATCCCCATCTTAACATGACGATATGTGTTAAAAGTTATTTGTAAATTAAAATCATTTTGTAATGTAAAATTTGTAATTGATTGTATTAGCTTCTGCAAGAATACATTGGTGAATTTGAAATGAATGTTTGAAACTCAAATTGAACAGAATGACACCATTGCTCAAGCAATAAGCCACAAATTCCCAGAATGGGTTATTATATCCACAAGTTGGCAAAGATTTCCAATTAAATGTTAGGGACCATGAAGGAAATAACCCTTCACGTATGATGTGACATTTCTCCAAAATATCACTCATATCCTTAGCTATCCCTTATTATCTGATGATACAAAATGAGATTTAATTTAAGATTTGCAGTCAGTATTTTAGTACTTTCATTTAAGAAATTTTATCTTGCACTGTTTTCTAAACACTTTATACCTCTCACATTTGAAATCTCTCAGTAACTTTAGGAAGAATCTTTTCAGTAGAAAACCTGAGAATATAGAAAATACCCTTTAAGGCCTATTTCTTTTCTATTTAGAGACACAGAGACAACTTAATTATAACTGGATTTATAATTAAGGTATTTTGAACTTCTTTATTTATTTCAACACTCTAGGGTGTGAGGGTAGATACATTTGGTGAGAGGCATACATTTTTTGTCAAATGCCTCTGGGGAGCATATAAATGTATTGTCAGAAATTCTTCATTTTGACTTATCTCCTTGCCTTTATAGCCTTCCAAGGTTTATTTACCTCTTTGGAATGCATATGTATTCCTTTTTATAATATTTCTAACTTATAGTTCATTTTCAACTATGTAGGAACTATTTCAACTGTTATTACCTTTAACTTTACAATAACGCAATTTATAAATGACTATCATTTTTTGTTAAATCTTGGCACCACTTCAAATGTGGTTAGTTACTTAAACATAAAAATGCTTTAATTATTAAGTGTTTTCACCTACAAGGTGACCTTGGAAATAGTTACTGTGACTGAGGTTTTCTGGACAGTCTTTATTTTAAATAGTCTATCCAATTAAAAGACCATATGCCTTGAATTTATATTCAGAAAGTGTGATCAAATGCCTCCAGGCATGTGAGTGTTCATTCCACTGGCACTATCTTTAAAAGTTTTGATGTTCCGGTCTTTATAAATGCTTTTTGATCTGTGGGAATACACTTTACATTTGTTTTATCACTCGACTCTCTTTAGTTCCAAATTCTTCCTCTCTCATCTATTCTGCCACCAGTTTTTTTTTTTTTTTCTGTAATTTTATTTTACCTAAGAAAGATCAAACAAACTTTTTATACAAGGAAAGCTTTTTTGTTTCTTTATTAAAAATAAAACTATGATGATTTAAGCTTTTTCACAGAATAAAGCAATCTTTATTCTATAGATACTCAAGATAACAGGAAAATGAATAGTGGCGTCTGGTTAATACTCTTTTCCAGATTCTGTGATTAACGCATTAACATTCCTCTTTGAATCCTCAAACAACTTATCATTAGTAACTTCATTTTATTCCTATTCTTTTTGGTTTCAAACCTCAAACTCTTAATCATTATACCCTGTTTCCAACCACTGTGTTTGTGTGTGTGTATGTGTGTGTGCGTTCTTCCCAAAGTTTATTATTTACCTCCTTATGGTCTGCCTTTCAGTCACCTGGGATTAATCTTTGTTCCGCCAATGTTCAGTGTACTTTTCATCATCTATGTCTGCGTATATAGTCTTTCCTTTAACCTTGAATGTTTTACTCACATTTCTCACATATGAACAATCTTGTCAGTTTCCAAGGCAAAGTTTAAACCTTGTGTCTTCTACGAAACCTTCCCTGAATAATCAATATTAAAATAAATGGCTTACCCTTTCAAACCACAAAAATATATGATACTAAATACTATCATATGAGGCTTGGAGCTTACTGTTTTAGTTCACTGGCACTCTTTCTAGAGCTCAGCTCCTAGCATCGAGATGAAAATACGTGAAGACAGAAGATGCTTGGGTTTGGAAATGAAAGATATAAGCATTTTAGATCAGGCTCTGGCATGAAGATCTGATTTACCTAGGGACTTAAAAAGGCGAGAAGGAAATGGAGACACCTTAGTTCCTTCCTGAAGCTATTGAAAGCTGCCTGTGGTTAAGGAAATTATTAATACTTACATTAGCAGGTATTCATTCAATTTTTATTGACTTGAATTACACCCTTTGTGTTGAAAACTAAACAGCCATTTTGCAGTATATCATGGGCTAATCAATTAATTTATTCTCATCTTGTATATTTTGAATGACCTGGAGAGGGATGAGTAGTGTTGATTATGATTGAGAATGAGTATTAAGAAGCCTTGGATTACAAGGTGGTAGTTTCAGGTATTTTCAAAGAGGGCTATTCTATGCTTATACAATTAATGGGGTAGAGAATTTGGGGAGGGGAAGAATGCTGGGGAAACAGTAACAAAGGGAAAGAGACATGAAGATTCAGTATGACAAACTCATGGTGCAGATTTAAGTGGCCATGATGGATGATGGTCTTAGTTTTTAGAGGAGTTCTTTTAGCAAATAATTAAATATCAGGAACTGTGCTAGGCATTTGACATATCTTCCCATATTTCTTCCAAAATTTTTTTCTTTGATAAAACATGTCAGAATGGTACTGAAATCATTTTAAGCATATATAAAAGCATATTAGCATTGAAAACATCATAGAAATGTATTTTTATTTGATCTTAGTGGACTACCACTTGAGGTACTATTTGAATTACAAATTAATGATCTCAGAAAGCCTGTATGCGTCTATAAACATGAATCAGTTCTGTTCAGTTCAGTTCAGTTGCTCAATCATGTCTGACTCTTTGCAATCCCATGGACCACAGCATGCCAGGTCTCCCTGTCCATCACCAACTCCCGGAGTTTATCCAAATTCATGTCCATTGAGTTGGTGATGCTATCTAACCATATCATTCTCTGTCATCCCCTTCTCCTCCTGCCTTCAGTCTTTCCCAGCATCAGGGTCTTTTCCAATGAGTCAGTTCTTCACATCAGTATATAAACATGAATATAAGCTGTCAAAGTTTTTCTTGATAAACTAAAAGTCAAGAGATAATAAAAAAGTTCCCATGCAATCAACTATAAATTCTTTGGGTTTAATACATCATCCTCTTCATTATCAACCCCTCCTTACTTTGATTTCTTAGCCTTGTTTTCTATTACAGGGCTTTTTACTTCGTGTTTTTTTAAATAATAGTCACTTAGAATAGCAGTGTCCTAAAGAACAAAACAAGCAAACAAAAAGTGTGTCCCAATATACTAAAAACCATAAGTAACAAATAAGAGAGTATATAAAAACAAGTAGGGATTGGGTGGTAAGCTTTTGGCTATTACTGCCATGAACATGAATGTACAGATATTTCTTTGAGATCAAGCTTTCAAATTCCTTTTTGGAGGGTGTATACCTAGAAATAAAATTGCTGCATCACATAGTAATTCTATTTTTAGTTTTTAAATAAACCACTGTAGTACTTTCCATGGTTGTTGCTGGCTGCACATTCCCACTAACAGTGCACAAAGGTCAAAGGTCTATGTTTTTCACATCCTCACTGATGTCAGTATTTATTTCCCTCCTTCCTTTCTGCCCTCCTTCATGCCTTTCCCTTTTTTCTTTCTTTTCTCTCTCTTCCACATCATTCCTTCCTCCCATTCTTTCATAGTAGCCACCTTAATGGGTATGAGGTGATATCTCATTGTGTTTATTTTTTAATTTTATTTTTAATTTGAAGACATTAAAGATATTGCTTTGCAATATTGCATTGGCTTCTACCATACAACAACATGAATCACCTACAAGCACATGTGCCCCCTCCATCCTGAACCCCCCCCAGTTCCATTCCACCCTTCTGGGGTGTCACACATAGCCCTGAGTCAGGCTCCCAGAGCCCATTATACAGAGAGAAGTAATTCATCGTGATTTTGATTTATATTTCACTAATGATTAGTGATGTCAAGTATCTCTTTATATGCTCCTTGCCTGTTGTGTATCTTCTTTGGAGAAATGTCTGTTCAAGTTCCTTGCCCATTTGATAACTGGGTTATTTGTTCTTTTTGTTTTTATTGAGTTAAAACAATGCTGGATATTAACATATGCTGGATATTTTTACATATATGTAATAATACATTAACTTTACATATGCTGGATATTAACTCCTCACAAGATACATGATTTGAAAATATTATCTCCCATTCCACAGTTGCCTATTCACTTAGTCGATTGTATCCTTTTATGAAATTTTTTTTATGTAGTCCAATTTATCTATTGAACTATCATCTATCATCCATCTATCTACCTATCATTGCCTCTGTCAAAGACAACTTTTGTCTTTATTGATTCTCCTTGTTGTATTTTTCTGTTATTACTTTGTTCTCTATTTTTGTCTCCTTTCTTCTTTCTTACTTTGATATGTTATCCTTATTTCCTATTACATCTAACTACATCTAACTACTTGTCAATATTTTGGGGATTTCTAATGTAAGCATTTGAGGTTGTAAATGTCATGCTTAGAACTACTTTAACTGTGTACAGAAGTTGTTGGCATATAGCATTGTTCAGTTTTGAGTACTTTCTTATTTCTATGTTTTTGCTTTTTCTGATTTTTGCTTCTGGGGAACTCTAATTTTACTCAGTTCAGCAATTTAGAAGATTTAATTTCGTCTAGGATGTTTAATGATTTTCGTGATCAAGACAATCTACCATTCTGTTGTAAATGGAAACTTTGTTCCTTGTTTTTAATTGTCTTTCTGTTACTATTTCAAAGCACAGATGTGAGGCAGAAGGGAAAATGAAGCTGTTTCTATTTCTAAATACAGAGGTTATTTTTGGACAGAGATTAGCCATGCTTAGCATTATTGATGACTAAAATCTACCCTTGAACATATTTTAATTGTAAAGAGAAAATCAGACTTTGGATTTCAGGAGTAAGTAAATACTATCATACTGTGATAATAACTAGTCTAAGTTAATATATGATATGTCTCTTTATGCACTTATGTGTTGGGAGCCTGTGTTATTTGAATATACAGATGTATAAAAGTATTGAGTATGCAGAGGGACGTGGGAGCATAATGTACTCACTTTGGGACAGTCCAGACCTCTCTGAAATTTGACTAATAATATTATTCTCATTTTTAGAGATGATTTAAACATGTAGTTAATACAAGTTTCAGTTTATCACAATGCATTCGATTTATAAAAAAAATGAAAAATGTTTTTATACCAATTATGTTCTAATTTTTTAATCTATGTTCTTTATTATTCCTTAACCTTGGCAATGACATTTAACCAAGCCTAATTAAGACTTGATTTCCAACTCTGTAAAGTGATAAGACAGAGAGTATTTTGCACTAGACAAGACAGAGTATTTTGCACTTTGAGGTACTCAGTACTGTACAGTTTTCAACAAACTAGTGAATGTAACAAAACAGAAGCAGACTCGGAGATATAAGAACAAACTAGAGGTCACTAGGGAGGGAGGGCAATATAGATGTGGGGAGCCTGGGGAACATAAACTACTGGGTGTAAGATAGGCGTAAGGACGTATTGTACAACACAGGGGCTACAGATAAACTTTTTTAACTGTAAATGGAAAGTAACATTTAAAATTATATAAAAACTTATTATGACAAAAACCACTACAATATTGTAAAGTAATTAGCCTCCAACTAATAAAAATAAATGAAAAAAAAGAAAAAAAATAAAATTATATAAAAATTTAAAACATAAATGACATAATGATAATATAAGAACACTACCAATACAAAATTCAGATACCTTTTCCTAGTCTAAGTGTCACCACAACAACCTTCTGTTCATTTGCCTTAAGATTATGTCACCCTCCTGCTCAGACAGTATTAATAGCATCTGTGAGTCACAGAATTTCAGCTGGGCAGTCCTGACTTCAACACTATTTCAGACAGGTCAAGTACTTTACTTTTTGGGGCTCCAAAATCACTGCAGATGGTGACTGCAGCCATGAAATTAAAAGATACTTACTCCTTGGAAGGAGAGTTATGACCAACCGAGACAGCATATTAAAAAGCAGAGACATTATTTTGCCAACAAAGGTCCATCTAGTCAAGGCTATGGTTTTTCCAGTGGTCATGTATGGATGTGAGAGTTGGACTATAAAGAAAGCTGAGTGCCGAAGAATTGTTGGTGCACTGAGAAGACTCAGAGGGATTGTGTAGAGAGGGAGGTGGGAGGGGGGATCGGGATGGGGAATACATGTAAATCCATGGCTGATTCATGTCAATGTATGGCAAAACCCACTACAATATTATAAATTAATTAGCCTCCAACTAATACAAATAAATGAAAAAAAAAAAAAAAAAGAATTGTTGCTTTTGAACTGTGGTGTTGGAGAAGACTCTTGAGACTCCCTTGGACTGCAAGGAGATCCAACCAGTTCATCCCAAAGGAGATCAGTCCTGGGTGTTCATTGGAAGGACTGATGCTGAAGCTGAAGCCCCAGTACTTTGGCCACCTGATGCAAAGAGTTGACTCATTGGAAAAGACCCTGATGCTGGGAAAGATTGAAGGTGGGAGGAGAAGGGGACAACAGAGGATGAGATGGTTGGATGGCATCACTGACTCAGTGGGCATGAGTTTGAGTAAACTCCAGGAGTTGGTGATGGACAGGGAGGCCTGGCATGCTGCAGTCCATGGGGTCTCAAATAGTCAGACATGACTGAGTGACTGAACTGAACTAAAGTATTTTAACTTTACTATGCCTTATGTTTATGATCTATAAATAATAAAAATAATTATTTATGCCTTATAGGATTATTGTGAATCTTCAGTGAGAAACTAGATATAAAGTTATCTATATCTTTGATTGCAATTATCAGTTTTCACAGACTAATAGTTGAATATTTCCAAAAAAAACAAACAAACAACAGAAAATGCAGGCAAAGAAACAGCAGTTTGTTCTTAAAGTATATACATATGACGTGATGGTATAAAATAATTTTCAGTATTTAAGTCCTTGTAAAATAATATGAATCCCATATCTAGAGATACCTTTAATCTTGAGAAGTTTAAGCATGTAAATTTTCTACAGAATTATTTAAATTTAAAGCAGGAAATCAGAAACATGAAAAAAGAACACTAAGTGTGATTTTATAGCAGAGAAAATTAAGAATCTGAGTGATATAATGTGATTTACTCAAGGTCATAATACACTGTAGAACAAAAATGTTTGAGTATAAAATTCTCCCCCTGTGCAGGTTTCCATTTCTTAAATTTTTTTATCATTTTATTCAATGGAAAATGTGTCTTTTCTGTAGACAACTACTTGTTAACTTTTATGCAAATGGTTATTTTTGTTACTAACCTGTGGAAAAATTGAATTACTTGTGATTTTCTTTTGATTGTTCATTTTTGTGGGTTATAGATTCAGTTGCTTTTAAAAATATTTGAAGGGAAAGAAGACACTTGTGTTTAAATTGGTGATTAGGAGAACTGAGTCATCTTCCATTGATGGACCAAAGGAATGGTATTTTTCCAATTTGCCAGATTTTCACATATATCACATGAATAATTGAATGATGAGAATAAGCCAAATTCAGCAGAGTTAATTTTAGTTGGGTGAATTCAATACCATCTGGACTTTTGGCTTTAATAACTTTTAATTGACCTACTTCTTTCAGAGGAGCCCTAATACCTAATTTATAAAATTGTTATTCAAGCTCAACTCAGAATGAGGAAGGTCAATTGTTCAAATACTTACTTTTAGTTTTACACTAAATTTTATAAATGAAATAGGTGTCTCATTTGTAATATTAAAAATTCATTCCTTTTCATTGTCAATTTAATAACTATGTAATAATTTAGCCTGATGTCTTTTAACATTTAGCTTGAATTTTCTTACCACCTCCCTTTTCAGCTTTAATTTACTATTAATTTTGTATGACTCAGCTGCTGTCTCTGATTAGAATATATCAGTTTCCCCAAAACTTGATCACTTTCAACCTCACAGGAACCTTGACCATCAGTATTATTTCTTTCCTATGAAATATTTTCAGTACTTAACATCAGAAGAGTCATCATATAATTTAACTTAGATTTCATTGGACCTCAAAATACTAATGTTTCTACAATATTTCATTTTAATTATTCTCTTGGGATTTTCTTGGCATGATCTTATTGTTAAATTTGCTAAAGTTTAAACTTCATAAGTTAAAATATGTTATCTAATTATTAAAGTTATTATTATGTCTTTCACCAGCATTAATACATAATAAATCTTTGGAATACCCTCTACCCCATATGATGGCAATACAACATTTACTTTAATGTTAAAATTAAATTTATATTTCTCTGAAGCTGATTCATTGAAGCAGACACTATTAAATCCTACACAGTCAAAAAATATTTATTGGTCATCATTAATTTTACTTTCTAATAAGTACTTTAAATAGCATTCAGCAGAAAGAAGCTGAATATTTTCTGCATTCTAAAAATATATGTGTATTATATTTGAGTATGTGCAGCATTTACTATTAAAAGTATTCTTGTTTGGAGGAACTCTGTGGTCCTGAGATTCTTGCCTTTTTTTCACATTTATGGAATAAATAGCCAAGAGGAATGCTATTTCTTGGAGGCATAGGGAATATTTAAAATGTGAGAAGGTAGTAGCTAAACCACATATTATATGTTAGTTAGGCAAATTTTTTTTTTGTTCTTGTTCTTGCTCTTATAACTAGTTTTAGATTGTTTTTGTTGTTTATTTAATTATTTATATTTACAATGTGAGTTTTTTTTTTCTTATAGAGTGTGTTTGCTAATCTCAACAACTTCCCATTATAAAAAAAACAAACAAACTTCAGTCTATCATATTTGTCATCAGAAACACTTTCAACATAAGAATCTAGGGAAATGTAAATATGTTAACCATTACTATACATACATAGAGAAATGTGATTTTATATCAATATTATACATAATTAGATTATACATTTTGTTAGTAAATGTTTGGTTATGTGCTCCCATTTTATTTATTTTTATTTTGTATTGAAGTGTAGTTGATTTGCAATGTTAATTTCTGGTGTACAAGAAAGTTATATAACTGAATTACTTTGTTGTACACCACATATTAACAGTATACATTTTATGTAATTATATAATTATTTATTTTATAATGTCATATATAACATGTTATATAATTATATATCATATAAATTAAATATATATTCTTTTTCATATCCTTTTCTATTATGGTTTATTACAAAACATTGAAGACAGTTCCCTGTGCTATACAATAGTACCTTGATGTTTATCTGTTTTGTTCATAGTAGTGTGTATCTGCTAATCCCAGTCCTTATTGCCAAATTGATCTCTTCCCCTTCTGCTTCCACTTTTGGTAACCATGGGTTTGTTTTCCGTGTGTGTAAATCTAAGTCTGTTTCTGTTCCATAAATAAGTTCATTTGTGTTATATTTTAGACTTCACATATATTGATATAGTTTGGTATTTGTTTGGTATATAATTTGGTATATATCACATATTGTTTGGTATATATCACATATTGTTTGGTATATAGTTTGGTATATATCACGTATAAATGATATAGTTTGGTATCTGATATATGTCATTAGTATGATCATCTCTAAGTTCATCCATGTTCTTGTAGATGGCATTGTTTCATTCTTTTCTTTATGCTGATTAGTTTTCTGTTCTATATATGTTCCACATCTTTATCCACTCATCTCTCAATGGACTTTTAGGTTGCTTCCATGTCTTGACTATTGTAAATAGTGCTGCTATGAAAATTGGGTGCATGTATCTTTTCAAATTAGAATTTTCTCCAGATATATGCCCTGGAGTGGGATTGCTAGATCATATGGGAACTTGAGGTTTAATATTTTTAGGAACTGCTATACTGTTTTCCATAGTGATACACCAAAACAGATTCCCACCAACAGTGTAGGAGGGCTCCCTTTTCTCCATACCCTCTCTAGCATTTTTTATTTGTAGACTTTTCAGTGATGGCCATTCTAACTGGTGTGAGATGGGACTTCACTGTAGTTTTGATTTGCATTTATCTAATTAGCAATGCTGAGTATCTTTTCATGTGCCTGTTGGTCACCTGTTAGTCTTCTTTGGAGAAATGTCTGTTTAGGATTTCTATCCATGTTTTGATTGGGTTGTTTTTCTGTTATTGAGTTGTATGAGCTGTTTGCATATTTTAGAAAACAAGCCCTTGTTGGATGCACCATTTGCAAATATTTCCTCCCAGTTTGTTGCTGTCTTTTTGTTTTGCTTATTGTTTCCTTTGAAATGCAAAAAGCTTAGAAGTTTGATTAGGTCCCATTGTTGTTGTTTAGTCACTAAGTCCTGTCTGACTCTTTTTTGACCCCATGGACTGTAGCCCACCAGGCTACTCTGTTCATGGGATTCTCCAGACAAGCATACTAGAGTGGGTTGCTGTTTCCTTCTTCAGGGCATCTCCCCAAACCAGGGATCAAACCAATGCCTCCTGCATTGGCAGACAGATTCTTTACCACTGAGTCATCTAGATCACTACTACAAAAAAGAAAAAAAAAAAAAGAACTAAAGATTATCACAAAAACTCTACCTCTAAATGAACACATAACTCTCACTCAGATTATTCATTATACACTTCTACTAAATTAAATTGCTTATATAATTACAAAAGGGATAGTTTCTCCACTAGACTCTCTTTCCTAATTTACCACTTTTACATATTCCAAAAACTCTATAAGTTTTTAAAAAAATATTGTATACACTTTTCCCTTTTCAGAGATCTTCAGAAAGGTGCATAAACTTGGTAGAAAGAATTTTTTTTTCTTAAGTGGATTTTTAAAAATTGGATTACAGTTGCTTTACAACGTCGTATTAGTTTCTGTGTACAATGATGTACACAGAAATGTACAGAGAATGTATCAGCCATACGTATACATATATTCCCCCGTTGGACCTCCCTGCTCGTTCCCACCCTATCCCATCCATCTAGGTCATCACAGCACTGAGCTAAATTCCCTGTGCTATGCAACAGGTTCCCATTAACTACTGGCTTCACATAAGGCAGTACTCACGTGTCAATCCCAGGCTCCCAATTCCTCCCACCTCCCCTATCCCACAATGTCCAAACGCATCTCTATTCCTGCCCTGCAAATAAGGTTTGTTTGTACAATTTTTCTAGATTCCATTTGGAACTCACCATTTTTAACAGACGCCTGCATTAAAAGTTTAGTAACTCCTCCTTAGTGTTTACTAAGATTATTAGTCTCTTAGCAGTATTTTGTATTTAATAATGCAATTATATTTAAATACTTATTATAAAATAAATGAAAAGTAATTTTAAAATATTAGCATTGTTATAGCAATCCTGCTTTAAGGAATATGTTTATATATAGTTTTCTTGATTTTTCCCAATAAGCACAACTAAAAAAAAATATATTAGATATAAAACAAAATTAAGGAGACTTTGAAAGTTGTAGGGAAGAAGATGAACTGGCTAGGGACATCAGTACCCAAGCACTGACAGTTGATGAGTTCCTAGATTTGCTTTTTGCCTCATATATCCCAGACTTGGAGTGAAAAAGTCAGTAAACCAGAAATGCCAAAAAAAAAAAAAAAAGATTTTGGCATTTGATCCATAGACCAAAAAGAAAACAAAACAAACTAACAAACAAAACTCAATAAGAGACTGCTCTCTAGCATCGTTTGGACTGCAAGATTAGACCAGTCAATCGTAAAGGAAATCAACCCTGAATATGCATTGGAAGGACTGCTGCTGAAGCTGAGGCTCCAATACTTTGGCCACCTGATGCAGAGATTTGAGTCTTTGGAAAAGACCCTGATGCTGGGAAAGATTGAAATCAAAAGGAGAAGGGGGTGGCAGAGGATGAGATGGTTAGATAGCATCACTAACTCAATGAACCTGAATTTGAGCAAACTCCTGGAGATGGTGGAGGACAGAGGAGCCTGGAGTGTTGCAGTCCATGGGGTGGAGAAGAGTCACATATGACTTAGTAACTGAAGAGCAACAACTGTCGTTATTCAACCAGGAAAGAAGTTGACCAACATGATAGAAAAAAATTAGATGGTAATGTCTTTACCCCAGCCAAATACTTAGAGACTACGAGTCTCTCTTCACTATCCTGTGCCAACAAATACCAATGAGTCCCTTGCCAGGCTGCAATAAAGGAGCCACCTCCCAGAGCAAGATGTCCCAGGGAAATCCAGGTGAGTGGAAGACTGAACTTTTCATCCCTGCTGGGTGATGAGTGATAGTTGCTCAGTCATGCCTGACTCTTTGCAACCCCATGGACTGTAGCCTGCCAGGCTCCTCTGTTCATGGATTTCTCCAGGCAAGATTACTGGAGTGGGTTGCCATTTCCTTCTCCAGGCGATCCTCCTGACCCAGGGATCCTGCATTGCAGGAGAGTCTTTACCATTTGAGCCACCAGGGAAGCCTACTATTAAGAGACATTTCTAAGTATAAAGACAGGTCAACTTAAAAAGTATCAGCAGATACATGCTGGGTGATAGCAAGACCCTTTTCTCACAGTGTCGGTGCGGTCTACATGTGGAGCACACACATTAACCCCACCAAGGATTACTCAGAATTGTCTTCCTCTCTCCACTGGTATGGTGCCAGCAGTAGTGTCAAAGATAAGAAGACTTTTTCCACAACTCAACAGAAATGAATCAAGCCTCCCCCCCCCCCCCAACTGCGGTATTAGTAGAAGCCAGGTGGGGTACTGTAGAGCTCCTGGTAGGACTAGTATCTTTATGATTAATGCTGCTGCTGCTGCTAAGTCGCTTCAGCCGTGTCCGACTCTGCGCGACCCCAGAGACGGCAGCCCACCAGGCTCTGATACTAGTGCTTCTCAAAGCTGGCCTTGGGTAGCAGAAGTCTAGTTCAGAGCTGGAACTCTGACCCCGCATCTCCTCTAGGAGCCACTCACACCCTGGGGTGTCAAAGAGGCTGAATGGGGAAACTGAATGTCTATTTGCATAGGACACAATGTAGCAATGATCCCCCCCTTTCACTATAAGTCTTATCAGGGGACTTCAACTATAAGAGATGATTTAAATAAGACCCAGAGTCTTATAACAGAACACAATACATAAGATACCTAGGTTTTCAGTAAAAATGGATTGTCATACCAAAAACCAGGAAAATTTCAAATGGAATTAAAAAATATGAACAGATGAAATCCCTGAGTTGTCAGAAACACTAGAACTGTTTGAGAACTGTTTGAAAATGCCCATAATAAAATTGTGTGATTGCACAATTTAAACAGCAGAAGGAAAAAAAAAAAGAAACCATCAGCAAACAACAGGAAGTATCCATTTGTTTCAACTTAAAAATAAAAAAATAAATAAAAGCTGCAGCAGGATTTATTCAAGACACAGTGGTGAGGGAAGCTGATCATTTTCATTTCTCTCCAGAGAGGGTACACCTTGAAGAGTGATAGCGTGGAAATCTTTTAAACTCTAAGTTAAATTCAGTAAACTTAGCAAGTTCATTTCAGTCACTCGGTCATGTCCGACTCTTTGCGATTCCTGGGACTGCAGCACATCAGGCCTCCCTGTCCATCACCAACTCTCGGAGCTTGCTCAAACTCAGGTCCATCGAGTTGGTGATGTCGACTTACAAAGTAATTACTTAGCCAAGTAATGCTCAAAATCCATCAAGCTAGGCTTCAACAGTATGTGAACTGAGAAATTCCAAACATTCAAGCTGAATTTAGAAAAGGCAGAGGGACAAGAGATCAAATAGCCAACATCTGTTGGATCACAGAAAAAGCAAGAGAATTCCAGAAAAAAAAAAAAAAATCTACTTCTGCTTCATTGACTGTGCTAAAACCTTTGATTATAGATCACAATAAACTGGAAAATTCTTAAACAGATGGGAATACCAGACCACCATACCTGCCTCCTGAGAGACCTGCAGGAAGGTCAGGAAACAACAGTTAGAACTGGACATGGAACAACAGACTGGTTCCAAATTGGGAAAGAAGTACGTCAAGGCTGTATATTGTCACCCTGCTTGTTTAACTTATATGCAGAGTACATCTTGAGAAATGCCGGGTTGGATGAAATCCAATCTAGAATCAAGATTGCAGGGAGAAATATCAATAACCTCAGATATGAAGATGATACCACCCTTAGGCAGAAAGTGAAGAGGAATTAAAGAGTCTCTTTTTGAAGGTGAAAGAGGAGAGTGAAAAAGCTGGCTTAAAACTCAACATTCAAAAAATGAAGATCATGGCATCCGGTCCCATCACTTCATGGCAAGTAGATGGGAAAACAGTGGAAACAAAGACTGACTTTATCTTCCTGGGCTTCAAAATCACTGTGGACGGTGGTTGCAGCCATGAAATTAAAAGACACTTGCTCCTTCGAAGAAAAACTATGATAAACCTAGACAGTGTATTAAAAAACAGAGACATTACTTTGCCTACAAAGGTTTGCCTAGTCAAAGTTACGGTTTTCCAGTAGTCATGTACAGCTGTTAGATCTGGACAATAAAAAAGGCTGAGCACCGAAGAATCGATGCCTTCGAATTGTGGTGCTGGATAAGACTCTTGGGAGGAGTCCCTTGGACAGCAAGGAGATCAAACCAGTCAATCAGTCCTAAAGGAAATCAACCCTGAATATTCATTGGAAGGATTGATGCTGACGGTGAAGCTCTGATACTTTTGCCACCTGATGTGACGAGCTGACTTGTTGGAAAAGACCCCGATTCTGGATAAGAATGAAGCTGGGAGGAGAAGGGGATGACAGAGGAGGAGATCCTTGGATGGCATCACCGACTCAATGGATGTGAGTCTCGAGCAAACTCTGGGAAACAGTGAAGGACAGAGGCCTTCACTATTTATAGAGAGGCCTGGCCTGCTGCAGTCCATGGGGTGGCAAAGTGTCAGACAGGACTGAGCAACAGAAAACAACAAAAGTCTTAAAATCGCTTCCTTACCAGGCCATTACTTTGTGATGGGCTAGTTTTGGAGCCCTCTGGTGGCAGTGTGAAAAACTACAATCTGAGGCCAGCCTTCGGTCTGGATATTGGAAGTTTGTGGTCTGAGATGGGTAGGGGTATGGGGGTGGGGTGGCGGGGCGGGGGGCTCTCAGAACTGTCTGTGCAATTTGGACTTTTGCTAATGATGTTGTTTCTTAAAAGATGGCCCACTTACTCTTGAAGAAGATTATGTGAAAAGAAGAAAAATATTTTAAAATAATGGAAAATTATCAATGGAAAAATACAAAAGTTGATTTCAGAAACTCAGTAGATCTTAACATTCTTCTATGAGAAATGGGCAGATCAAGCAGGCAGAAAAATCACACAAGAAAATACAGTCAGACTGAATAGGTCTATATCTGTTAAATGAACTGAAACAATCCTTAATGACCTTTGAAGACTGAAAACACAAAGTCCAGATGGATTCATTGGTGAATTATGTTAAACATTTGAGGAAGAAATCATATCAGTTCTCCACAATACCTATCTTTCTGAGAACAGAAACAGAAGAAATGCTTCCTAGTTTATTCTAAGATGCCAATATTACAATAAACTGTGGAAAATTCTGAAGGAGATGGGAATACCAGACCACCTGACCTGCCTCTTGAGAAACCTGTATGTAGGTCAGGAAACAACAGTTAGAACTGGACATGGAACAACAGACTGGTTCCAAATAGGAAAAGGAGTACGTCAAGGCTGTATGTTGTCGCCCTGCTTATTTAACTTATATGCAGAGTACATCATGAGAAATGCTGGGCTGGAAGAAGCACAAGCTGGAATCAAGATTGCCGGGAGAAATATCAATAATCTCAGATAAGCAGATGACACCACCCTTATGGCAGAAAGTGAAGAGGTACTAAAAAGTCTCTTGATGAAAGTGAAAGAGGAAAGTGAAAAAGTTGGCTTAAAGCTCAGCATTTAGAAAACTAAGATCATGGCATCTGGTGGTTCCATCACCTCATGGGAAATAGATTGGGGAAACAGTGGAAACAGTGTCAGACTTTATTTTTGGGGGCTCCAAAATCACTGCAGATGGTGATTGCAGCCATGAAATTAAAAGACGTTTACTCCTTGGAAGGAAAGTTATGACCAACCTAGATAGCATATTAAAAAGCAGAGACATTACTTTGTCAGCAAAGGTCCATCTAGTCAAGGCTGTGGTTTTTCCAGTGGTCATGTATGGATGTGAGAGTTGGACTGTGAAGAAAGCTGAGCACCGAAAAATTGATGCTTTTGAACTGTGGTGTTGGAGAAGACTCTTGAGAGTCCCTTGGACTGCAAGGAGATGCAATCAGTCCATCCTAAAGGAGATCAGTCCTGGGTGTTCATTGGAAGGACTGATGCTGAAGCTGAAACTCCAGTACTCCGGCCACCTCATGCAAAGAGTTGACTCATTGGAAAAGACCCTGATGCTGGGAGGGCTTGAGGGCAGGAGGAGAAGGGGATGGCAGAGGATGAGATGGCTGGATGGCATCACTGACTTGATGGACATGGGTTTGGGTGGACTCTGGGAGTTGGTGATGGACAAGGTGGCCTGGCGTGCTGCGATTCATGTGGTCCCAAAGAGTCGGACACGACTGAGCAACTGAACTGAACTGAACCAACTGAAGATGACCTTCAGTAGGTATGGATATCCAGGCAATGGAATGCTTCTCTGTGCTAAAAGTAAGTGAGCTATCAAATTATGAAAAAATTTGGAGGAAATTTATGGGCATATAATTAAGGGGAAGAATTCAACCTATAAAGTCTGCATCCTATAATTTTCAAAGATATGGAATTCTGGAAAAGACCAAACTATGGAGACAGTAAAAAGATCTATGTTGTCAGGGGTTGTTGTGGACAGAAATGAATATGCTAATCTCTGAATATTTTCAAGACCATGAAGATACTATTGTGGTGAATACGTATCATTATACATTTTTCCAACACATAGAATGTACCCAAAGTGAACCTTGCATTGACTATGGACTCTGGGTTACTTTGAGTAATTAAAATGTATCAAGGTAGGTTAATAAGTTTCAACAGATGTACCGCTCTGGTAAGTAATGTTGATAACGGGGGAGGCAATTTGTGTGGGGGCTTAGGGAATATATAGGAAATCTCTGTACCTTTCTACAATTTTACTGTGAACCTAAAACTATCCTAAAATATGACACATTCTTAAGCAAAATCTCAATGGATTGGGTAACAGTAAATGATAGGGAAAGAAAAAAAAGAATTGTGAACTTAAAGATAAAAGACATTGTCTAATCTGAATAGCTATATATATATATATATATATACCACCTCCTCCAAAGAAAAATAAATAAATTCAGCCAAAAAAAACAATAATAAAACACAATGAACAGAGCCTCAGAGCTCAGAGATCCTTGGAGCTTTAACAAAATATCTAACATTTATGTCACTGAAATCCCAGATGGTAGATGGCAGGGCTGAAAAAGAACTCAAAGAAATAGCACCTTTTCAAGTTTGTCAAAAGACATAATCCCCCTGATTCAAGAAGCTGAACAAATCCTAAATAGGGAACTGTGGAAAGATATACACTAAGCCACATCATATCAAACTTCTGAAGGCAAAAGAGAAAAAAAAAAAAAAAAAAAAATCTCGAAATCAACAAGAGAATAACACCATCCTGGGGAAATTCAATTTAAATGCAGGAAATTTCGCATCAGAAAAAAACAGAAGCAGATTTTTTTTTTCAAATGTTGGAAGAAAAGAAGTATCAACCCAGAATTGAATATCTACTCAAAATCTATGCAATTGTTAGGAATAAAAGAAAAATCAAAGCATTATCAGATTGAGGGAAATGGAAAGATTTTTATCAGCATAAAATGTACTTTAGAAGAGAGTTCTCTAAACAGGAATGAAATAATAAGTGAAGGCACTTTGAAATATTAAGAAGGGGAAAAAAGGAGTGAAAATGGGTAAGCACAAGGAAAGCCTTCCCATTTTTTCCCTTGAAATAGAATTGCTTTATAATGGTGTGTTAGTTTCTGCTATACTTCATCATGCGTCAGCCATATGTATAAATACATCCCCTCCCTCTTGAGCCTTCCTCTCCTCCCCTCATTCCACCCCGTAGATCAACACAGGGCTCTGAGCTGGCCTCCCTGTGCAATACAGTAGCTCCTCACTAGCTAGCTATTTCGCACATGCAAGTGTATATACGTCAGTGTTACTCTCTCAATTCGTCCTCCCCTCTCATTCCCCTCCTGTGTCTACAAGTTTGTTCTTTATGTCTGTGTCTCTCTTCCTGCCCTGCAGATAAGGTCATCTGTACCATCTTTCTAGATTCCATATATATGCATTCAGTTCAGTTCAGTCACTCATTCAGTTCAGTTCAGTCACTCACTCCCACTTTTGTGACCCCGTGACCCCATGGTCTTTGCTACTCCATGGATATATGCATTAAAATATGATATTTGTTTTACTCTTTCTGACTTACTTTACTCTGCATGACAGACTCTAAGTTCATCCACATCACTTCAACTGCCTCAGTTGCCTTCTTTTTTTGTGGCTGATTAATCTACCACTGTATATATGTACCACATCTTCTTTATCCATTTATCTGTTAATGGATATCCAGGCTGCTTACATGCCCTGGGTATTATAAATGGTTGGTGCTGCAGTTGAACACTGGGGTACCTATGTCTTTTTGAGGTACGATTTTCTCAGGGTCTATGCTGAGTAGGATTGTTGGGTCACATGGTAGTCCTGAGCTTTCCTGGAGGCTCAGTGGTAAAGAATCTGCTTGCCAGTTCAGCAGACCTGGGTTCGATCCCTGGTTTAGGAAGATCCCCTGGAGAAGGAAATGGCGACCCACTCCAGTATTCTTGCCTGGGAAATCCCAGGGACAGAGGAACTTGCTGGGCTACAGTCCACGGGGTTGCAAAGAGTGGACGTGACTTAGCAACTGGGTACATGTGCACGGTAGTTCTGTGTTTTGTTTTTCAGGAACTGCCATATTGTTCTCCACAGTGGGTGTATCAATTTACATTCCCAGCAACAGTGTAGGAGGCTTGCCTTTCCTCCACATCCTCCCTAGCATTTATTGTTTGTAGATTTTTGTGTGTGTGTGTGATGGCCATTCTGACCTGTGTGAGGTGATACCTCATTGTAGTTTTGATTTGCATTTCTCTAACAATTAGTGATCTTGAGCACCTTTACACATTTCTTTTGGTCATCTGTATGTTTTCTTTGCAGAGATACCTATTTAGATCTTTCACCTATTTTTTGATTGGATTGTTTGCTTTTTTGATATTGAGCCCCATAAGCTGCTTGTATATTTTGGAGATAAATCCTTTGTCTGTGGCTTCATTTGCAAGTATTTTCTTCCATTCTGAGGGTTGTCTTTTAATTTTGTTTATGGTTTCCTCTGCTGTGCAAAAGTTTTTAAGTTTAATTAGGTCCCGGTTGTTTATTTTTCTTTTATTTTCATTATTTTAAGAAGTGGGGTGTATCAAAGAGCATTTTTCCTATGTTTTCCTTTATAAGGCTTCTAGTGTTTGGCATTTCCCCTAAGCCTGTATTGTTGAGATGAAATTTAAGCAATATTTTGTTTTGTTTTGTTTTCTCCTTTCAAAATGATGTAAATCTTTTTGTTTCCTTTTTTCTCTATAAAACCCTCATTTTCACCCCACCCACACTCATCTATCATTCTCCTTTATTCTGGGAAATTTTCATTATATACTCCCTAGATTCTATTTCACCTTTTTATTTTCTATTTTCTTTGGTCACATAGAGTGACTCTCCATGATAGGCTTTTAGGTTCATTGGTATTATAGACCTATTGATTTCCTTCCTTTTGAAGTCAATAATGAAGTGATAATATGTGTTTAAGACGTTTTCAGTGGTTGTTCAGTTCGGCTCAGTTCAGTTCAGTTCGGCTCAGTTCAGTTCAGTTCGGCTCAGTTCAGTTCAGTTCAGTCGCTCAGCCATGTCCGATTGTTCGCGACCCCATGAATCACAGCACGCCAGGCCTCTCTGTCCATCACCAACTCCCGGAGTTCACCCACACCCAAGTCCATCAAGTCGGTGATGCTATCCAGCCATCTCAGCCTCTGCCGTCCCCTTCTCCTCCTGCCCTCAATCCTTCCCAGCATCAGTGTCTTTTCCAATGAGTCAACCCTTCGCATAAGGTGGCCAAAGTATTGGAGTTTCAGCTTCAGCATCAGTGGTTGTTATAGTTCCCCAAATACTGTCTTTCACTGGTGTATCCTTCATTCTGGCCTTTCATTTTTTAGAAAGTCTTTTGTTTTATTTTTTAGCAATTTCCCCCCTGAATCCTACTCAATTTTTCTTCCTCTAGGTGTGTTAGCGCTGTAATTGAATGCAGCTTGTTCATTTACTTTGCCTATTAAGTAAGTTGCACACCTGCTTGGTTCTCACCTGGTTGGTTCTTTCTGTTGTGAATATCTTTCTCTCCAGATATTTTCAGTCTTTGGATAGGTTTTCTCAAATGTAACTGCCCTGTACTACTCAGTAGTCCAGCATTCTGTTTTTTTAAGCAAATTTTGAGGCGGAGACATCATTTATTTTTTAAGTATCAGTAGATTATATTTATGAACTTATTTTTTCTATATGCATACTTTTCAGTGCAAGCAGTTCCGATAAAGTGATGAGACATAGTATAAGTCTATTTCTTGTGATTGGGGTATCTTCATTTGTGTTCAGTGATGTTAACCTTTTATCATGGTATCTTAGTTTCCCTCTGGATTTATAGGAATTTATCCTACTCTGGAAACCTTCTTATGCATTAGGTACATATTGATATGCTTCAACTTACTGGTTGTTTGATGTAACAGAATTTTTCCATTATCTTCCCAATTTTGTCCTTGAATTCCTTCATCACTGCTGGGTGAGCCCATCAAAGGATCTCTTTTCTTTCTCCATATCTGTGTTTCTCACTCTGAGGCTTTTATTCTCTGTACCCTGAGACTGGGTTTTGGGCTTTACTGTATGACTTAGGAAAGCAATTGAGCATACACCTCTTTAATCATTCAGTTCCTACAGCTCTACCATCCTCTTCTGAGAAATGTGAATTAGTCCCAAGAGTTTTTTAACCTCCTTCTACCAAATATATATATACATTTTTTTTCTTGGATCGATGTTTAGTCAGGCCAAAATATGATTAATCTGTAGTCAGCATTTTGCTTCTATTACAATAATTTATATTAATATTTATTATCTTCCTCCCCATTTGATTGATAATCTTCTCCCAATTTCCTTCCTTCCCACCTCTCTCTCTCTACATATATATATTTTTCTATCTCTCCTCCTCTCTTTCAGCATATAATCCCTTTTATGATCCCCATAAACATAAATACAAACACACACTCAAACGCAAAGACATTGTTTATCATCTTTCAAACAAAGAAGCTATTAATCTATAAAGAAGTTAAGGTCAATACTTTTGGTGTCAAGATCCCTGGATTCAAGCTATTGTTGGGTATACATCCCTAGAGAAATAAACACCAAAATCCTCTCATTTATCAAAGGAAGATAAGAAGAGCATATATATTTTACAGTGCAATAGTTTAAACCTCATGGCTTAGTCACTTTAAACACAAGTCTAATTAAGCATCATTTCTAATTCCATCTTGAGGTAAATGTTATTTGACAATAAAAAATTCAAGTATATCATTAATATGAAAATTTTACTTCTTACAGATCAAACTTTAAACTTATTGCCTATTAATGAATAAAAGCAACTTATATTTTTTTACTAGTCAAAGTGTGTTTTATATATTTATCTATCCCCTAGCAAGATGGAAATTGATTTTGTACAATCAGTGTCTTTTCCTTGCCTTTAGGTTGACAACAGATTGAAAATCCTGTTATAACTGATACCAAGACTCCTATTGCACTCATGGACAATGATAGCATCTTTCTCAACATTCAGATAACTGTTTTGACTTTTACTAGGAGTAGATCTTTACCTAGTCCTTAGCAATTCTCAATTTAAAGTACATAGTTAACTCCTAACCTCCCACCATCATTTGAACACTCAAAGAGTTCAACTGAGAAATGCATTCTTCCCGTGAGATTGGTTTTCTAGAAGCTTTAGCCAGGGTATGTGCTCATAAGTCAGAAACTTCATCTTTTTTCTTACTTTAGGTGTTTATTTCATCTTAGCTCACATGATGACATTCACTCCTTTGTTGATTCAGTATGTATTTATTGAGCAACTAGCATGGATCATGGATATGAGGCTTAAGAGTAAATAATTATAGAAACAAGGTGTGATCCACATCTATGTGAAGCTTATTGTATAATGGAAGAGGCAGATGTGAACTGAGTAACCACAAAGATAAATATGTTTAGTACTATGAATGAAATTTATGCTATTAATAAAAATACACAGAGCAAGAGGACTTGAATGAGCAGAAGACAGGGTTGGAAGAGCAGATAAGACAGCAATCTTCTCATGTGTTATTGATGTTTTTGAAGGGTGTACATAGTGGGTGATATTACAATTATTTTTCTTTTTTTCTAAAATGTTTCTTTTACATTGGAGTATATGATTAACATTGTGTTAGCTTTAGGTGTACAGCAAAATAATTCAGTTATACATACACATATGGCTAGTCTTTTTCATGTTCTTTTGCCATCTAGGTTATTACAGAATGCTGAGCAGAGTACCCTGCACTATACAGTAGGTCATTTTTGGTTATCTGTTTTAAATATTACAAATTTATTCTATATGAATCCCAGGCATAGAAGACAGGAGAACTGTCTGTTAGAAAATGTTTCAGTATGTAATCTCTAGATTATAATGATAATATCCAGAGAAAGGTAACATTACAGTTTATATTTCACAAGCTTTCTGTATGTAAAGCAGCATTCTGACAACTCAAGTCTGATTCAAGCTGAAAGGTTATAATTTGGGGAAACAGGTAATTTATAGCTTGTAAAATTAAGATTATACATTTTCTGAAAATTTATTTTGTCATCAAACACCATATCCAGCCTCATATGTGGATGTGAAAGATATAAAATTAATAGCAAATTGTACTAAATTATATGTATCTTAAAACCTGTGACCTACTACAACACACTTATATTTTCCTTTACTATGTGGGAAAAATCATAACACTTAAATAAGTTTTACTTAATGCATTTTAAACATTATAGGAAAAATATTATATTAAACTGAGTTACTACTTTAAAATAATTTTTATCATGGGATATTTTCATGAAAAGATTAGCAATTTGTATTCACTGTCTCTAAAAATTTAGTTAATAAAAAAAGTCCTTGATCTTGCATTTTTGAAGACAACTTGTAGGTTATTTGAAATGAAGAAGTATATGTAGTTTTCACTTATTGCAAGTTCAGATATTTGATTTGTTACTCACCTTGTCATAATTCATGGTCTATGAATGTTTGATCCAATGTTTAAGGTAGAGTGTGTACCATCATGAAGAAATCTCAATGAAATTCTTAAATGTTTAATAAATTATCAAACCACAAATTGATTTTTTGTTAACAGGTAACTATTCTTTTCACATGTATTCTTTCTAAGGAACATTTATTAATCTGTGTTTGGACCAAGAAAAATAATTTGCAGATTCTTTGAGTGTAGGCAGAGGATGAGATGGTTGGATGGCATCACCAACTCAGTGAACATGAGTTTGGGTAGGCTCCAAGAGTTGGTGATGGACAGGGAGGCTTGGCGTGCTGTGGTCCTTGGGGTCGCAAAGAGTCAGACACAACTGAGCGATTAAACTGAACTGAACTGAGTGTAGTCTTATTTTAAAACTCTTTTTATTAATCTTACTTATTGTATATAAGTTCAGTTGCTTCAGTCATGTCTGCCAGACCTCTCTGTTCATGGAATTTCCCAGCAAAGAATACTAGAGTGGATTGCCATTTCCTCCTCTGGGGTATCTTCCCAAACCAAGGTTTGAAGCTGCTTCTCCTGTGGCTCTTGCATTGGCAGGAGGATTTTTTTTACCACTGAGCCACCTGGCAAGCCCTAATTTTTTCTCATTAACTTTACTAAAGCACATTACCTTGATTCATATTTATGTTTTTGTTCTTTAGTTGCTAAGTCATGTCCTACTCTTTTACGACCCCATGGACTATAGCCTAGCAGGCTCCACTGTCCATGGGATTTCCCAAGCAAGAATACTGGAGTGGGTTGCCTTTTCCTTCTCCAGGAGACCTTCCTGACCCAGGGATCGAACCCGCCCCAACTGCATTGCCAGGCGTATTCTTTACCACTGAGCCACCGAGGGCTGGCTGGGACAAAAATCTGTGACTTTACAAGGGTGCACATGACAAAATTTACTAGAAAGTAAATTCTACTCCTTGCACCATCTCAGTTAATTGTTACAAATTTTTCTTCTGTAAAAACTCTACAGAGGCAGTATTATCAAACATAGACTTATAAATTAAATGACTTTACATCACTGAGGTTAAGAATTTGCCAAAATGGACATACCTTTGAATTTTGTGAACTAAATTGGTGAAAATTTAGTTGCTTCATGGCTGAAGCAACTTAGCACAATACAAACATTCTGCTCTACATTTGGCAGCTTATTCAAAATACAATAGTCATTGAAACTTTAGCTGACTCTTAAATCTATTCTCCTTTGAAAGACTAATATTAGTTCCTAAAATATTTAAATTTATGTAAGAAATGTAAATTTTGACTCATTATTCAAAATAAATAATTAATTTTGTAATTATAATTTTCAAAGAAAGACATATGTATTTGTTTGTTGCTCATTTTCACAGAGAATCAAGTAGACATTTTATTTTAGCTCAGTTGTGTTTGTCTCTTATCTACACTGATCAATAATTATGAAATCTGTGTAATTACATGGATGTGACTGAGGAATAATTGTGATGAGATGTAACAGATGTTAAACTATATTTCCAAAATTTAGAAAGAAAGCTTTTGCTTGTTAAATCATTCCCTCTCTCAACTTAGAAAGTCACTCATTAGCACCATGTATGTTTATTTTTTACATCAACATTTTTGCTAACCTCTCTTCAAAAGAATGGTTTAATTTAAAAATGAATAATAAATCCATATATTTATACATATACATACATAAACACATGTGTATATGTATATATATACACACACACACATATATGGGCTTCCCCAGTAGCTCAGCTAGTAAAGAATCCACCTGCAATGCAGGAGACCCCGTTCAGTTCCTGGGTTGGGAATATGCCCTGGAGAAGGGATAGACTACTCACTTCAGTATTCTTGGGCTTCTCTGGTGGATCAGATGGTAAAGAATCTGCCTGCAATGTGGGAGACCTGGGTAGGGAAGATCCCCTGCAGGAGGTCATGGCAACCCACTCCAGTATTCTTGCCTGGAGAATCCCCATGGACAGAGGAGCCTGGTGGGTTACAGTCCATGGGATCCCACAGCTGGACATGACTAAGCACAGACCCCTGTATGTATCTACATTGGTATATAAGCATGTGGTCCCATTACAGTCCTATGAAATGAATTACTTTGGGGGATACCTGTGGTATTTTCCTTAAATTTTGATTCAAATCTCTATTAAACTACTGAAAATAATTTAAAACTGTGGCTTCCCTGGTGGCTCAGATGGTAAAGTGTCTGCCTGCAATGCAGGAGACCCGGGTTCTATCCCTGGGTTGGGAAGATCCCCTGGAGAAGGAAATGGCACCCCACTCCAGTACTCTTGCCTGGAAAATCCCACGGACGGAGGAGCCTGGTAGGCTACGGTCCATGGGGTCGCAAAGAGTCAGACACGACTGAGTGACTTCACTTTCTTTTCACTTTCAAGATAAAATTAAATCATTTTCAGTATTTCATAGCCCTAAAAATGTAATGTATTTTAAGAATTAGAAAAATACATTAGTAGCCACAAACCAGACCATTCTTAAAAATTTCTCAGTAACCCCATCCAGATCTTATATACTCAGTAATATAGTCAAGAGGCTACAGCTGTTAATACAATGAATTTTTATTGTTTTACTGGAATGGGTAATGCTTTGTTGCAATCATGATAATTGGTCTTCATTCTACTCTGAGGGCTTCCCAGATGGAGCTAGTGGTAAAGAATCTGCCTACCAATGCAGGAGATTTTAATGACACCATTCAAGTCTTGGGTCAGGAAGATCCCCTGGAGGAGGGCATGGCAGCCCACTCCAGTACTCTTGCCTGGAGAGTCCCATCTACAGAGGAGCCTGGCGGGCTACGGTCCACGGGGTCGCAAAGAGTCAGACACGGCTGAAGCAGCTTAGCACAATACAAACATTCTGCTCTACATTTGGCAGCTTATTCAAAATACAATAGTCATTAATGATGCTTCTCAAAAACCCTGCATGCAAACATTTCACATGTCATATTTGTGATTATGCCTTTCTTCCAATATTTTTTAATAGATTCATTCTTCTAAATTCCTAGCTTCATATTAAAATACCTCCCAAGCTTTAAAAACCCTGCTACTGTTAAAATAAAAAAGAGAAAGTATCAGTGTATTAAGGGGCAGGAGGGTGAAAGAGAATGGATTCTCTATCCTGCCAACTTCTCAGCATTCAGTTGCTTTTAGAAAACTGGCCTCAGAACTACTATTATTCAGGCCATTAGCAACATTTCCCTTGTTCTGGCCAAATGGAAAATAGCATCATTTGTGAGTTGTGGAAACTCCTCTGAAAGGACTTTAAAAAAGCCAGTTTTATATATAACGATTACACATAATAGAATTATGGGAGACCAGTTATTGATTATTAGCGGCCTTTCTTAAGATCAGTGTGATTTTACAGATGCAATTAGAAGGTCATTGCTGCTAAAGATTGGCAAGTTCATTTATAATTCTTAGGCTAGATTTGTCCACACATTAGTGCTTGGGTAATATATTTTGTTTCAATATTCTGTTGTGTCTGCAAGTTTTAATGAATATTGACAGAATTAAAATTTCAAGCCAACAAATGTACTATCGTGAAAAGTAATGTAATAATAGGTTTTAGGACTTCACAAAACAACTTTATTTAGTGTAAATTAGCAGTTAAAGATAAACCTTTTCAGCAAATGTATAAACTCATTTCATCAATATTTTTACTTTGTCCTTCCTTTGGTAGTGAGTACAAAATATCTAATATCAACCATGGCAGATTCTGTATTTTTCAGGAACCAAGTATACATGTGTAATTTTAAAGAAAGCATGATTTTTTTTTCATTTATTTTTATTAGTTGGAGGCTGATTACTTTACAATATTGTAGTGGGTTTTGCCATACATTGACATGAATCAGCCATGGATTTACATGTATTCCCCATCCCGATCCCTCCTCCCACCTCCCTCTCCGTCCGATCCCTCTGGGTCTTCCCAGTGCACCAGCCCTGAGCACTTGTCTCATGCCTCCAACCTGGGCTGGTGATCTGTTTCACCCTTGATAATATACATGTTTTGATGCTGTTCTCTTGAAACATCCCACCCTTGCCTTCTCCAACAGAGTCCAAAAGTCTGTTCTGTACATCTGTGTCTCTTTTTCTGTTTTGCACATAGGGTTATCGTTACCGTCTTTAAAGAAAGCATGATTGTTAATGGTAAGTCAAGTGTAAGTGCAAGTCAAGTGTACTGAGTACATTTATGTATTCACACAGAATGTAAATACAAAGAAGAAAGGTCAATGGCAATGTGGCAGTGATGTAACCATTATTTAAATGGAATTTGTTGATGTCATTCAGGTTTTCTAATCTTTTTTATGAGATGGGTAGGGATAAAATTATAATAAATATGGTTGTAGAAAAGTAAACATTATAGGGACACACATAATAAATGATGCTTGCAAGTCAGAATTTTTAGCAGCAAACATGCAACTCTAATCAACTAATGGAGGCACCTTAGAGCCAAAGAAAACAATTTCAAAGTAATGTTCTGGCTGAACTGGTTAGAATCCATTTGTGTGTTCTACAAAATAGTGGTGCTTAGAGAGGGGCTGAGTTACACTAAACGATGATTGTGCTGGTGTCACTTAAAGACTTCCAAAAGTTATATGAGATGACATTTATGTTCTATGAAGGCTTCAGGTAGAATACAGCACTTAGTTAGATATAACAATGCTCTTATTTAATATAAACATAATGCATCTGGATAGAATCCTGAGATGCCTTTAGGTAAAATGTTTTTATTATGATAATCTTATCAGACAGGATGCTTTCAATTCAGCACTCTATTACTTTGTTTTTCCAAAATTTAATGAATGCATGGTCTAGTTCCAACTGAAGTGAATTTATTCTTCAGGAAAGAAAAAAACAACAAAAAAAAAAACTGTGCCCATAAATTTCTAATTCATGTACAATCATTAGTTCCTTCTTGTCTTCTCAAGTTACGCCAAATTTAAAATACTTGATTTCAGCCATGGTATTGCTAGAAAGCAAGCAAACAAATGACCAGCTCTGTAACAATCTTGGTAGCTTACATGACAAGCTCTCTTTTCACTTCATGCTCCTGTTCATCCTAAGAAGGTGCAGGTCCAGTGGTTGAAGGATAGGTGTTTAAATCACCTTTCTTGATCAGGGTTCCAAGCTGATTGTCCAGGCTAACCTACAGCTCACACTTTTTTGATCACAGTAAGCTACATGGCCACACTGACTTTGAAGAACACCAATAAATGCAGTCATACTTGTGCTCAGGTGAAAGAGACACATTATTTGAATTCATATCTGTGTCTACTGCTCACAGTATGGTACTTAATTGTCCAGAGATTATTTCCTTTACGTGAAGTGCTCTTATCACCACTTCTGAAGATGAGTTCAGTATGTTCTAAGCAGGTTTTCACCAAAAATTTATAGAGATCATAGCAGTGATCATATACCATTACAGTACAAGCAAAATGTGAATAGCGATGAGAGATCTCAGATCTCACACCAATATTTGTGTTATTTCTATGCAAATAATAGAAAGTATAATATTTCATTCTTTATATGAAAAATATTAAAAAAAACTAGGAGAAGTTAAAGCTTTGAAAATTAAAACAATTTACTGCAGTTACTAACAATCCTGTTTTTTTTTTTAATTCATTTATTTATTCATTTAGCTAGTTGACTGGTTAATTAGTTTAGTTTTAGTATTTGGTGACACTCCCAAAGGGTTTGTCCTTTACTCTTGGTGTTGTATGACAGAGAGAATAAATGAACCTGCTGGTATGGCAAAGTGTTTTATTCCACTGAAATGCTGGAAGGTGAATTGAGACCATAAACATGATCGGTGTTAACAGACTGAGGTAATAAAAAGCATCCAATAAGATGAAGAAAGCTGCCTGGAAGACTGTCCATAGTCTTTGACTCTTAATAGCCATGTGAGGTGTGCATATCTAAGGGAAGGCAAAACATATTCGAAATGAGTTAGATTAGTAACATTTATATCAAGGAATTGGGCCGAGGGGTTATGCTCATTAAGTTATTGTCCCACTTGTGTTTTTGCACATTGTGAAGGTTTTGCAATTTATTCATTCATGTTATACTTATACTTCACTTAGTAATATTTTGGAACCCTTGAGATCAAAGGTTTTCTTCTATTCATCTATATTACTAGCAAGATTTCTGGTAGCTACGACAATAAGTAGCAAACAATTAGTAAATTTTCTTGTTAAATTAATGTCATAAGCTGAGTTCAGAAAATGACTTAAATTTAAGAAGAACAAGCTAAAGAAAGTTGCAAATATTTCAAGTCAGAATAGATCATGGGTTGGAACTGATCATGGGTTGGTGGTATACATTCACTAATTGTCAAAAAAATAATGGAGGCTGGGATTGCACTCTTCCACTATGCATTTACCTACAGTCATCTAGCAAGAAATAGCAATTTTGAAAGAATTTGTACAGGTTGTAAAAAAAATCACCATCAAAAAATTGTCTTAGTTATTTAAAGTCCAATTACTTCACTTAGCAATTTGTATCTTAACTTATGAGTATTTGTCAATTCATATGAGTTTATAAATCTGTTCTTTTAAACCATTGAAAAAGATATACCACAACTTTAGGTTCAAGCTATGTTACTCTCCTTTGATAAAATTATAAAATCTTTTCAGCAAATAAAAAAGTAACTGTTGGGGAGTAAAGTTTTGAAATTAATGAGCAACTATTATTTAGATCATGGTTTAATAAATAACTTTTAGAAGCACTGTTTTATTGTATACCTTATGTCACAAAACACTAAAACCTGAATATTTTGAATATATATTTCCATTTGTATACTCTACATGTATATCAAACACACACATGCACAAATAAATTCAGGTAAATCTCTTACAAAATGAAAACAAATAGGAAATTACTGTTATCAGTCAGGTTTGGGAAGATAATAACAACATTCTTACTCTTTTCTGAGGAAACATGAAGTAATAAATCCAGTAATAAATTCCTGAAATTTACTGAAAAGGGGTTTTAAAATTTACTCAAAGTAATTTGACTTAAAGCAACACACCAAATGAACTAATCAGTAATTTTCTTCAAAACATGATCCCAGGAATAGCAGTATTAGCATTACTAGTTGAAAATGCAAACTCTTGACCCCATCTGAGGCCTAGTGAATCAGAAATGCTGGGATGGAGTCTCCAGGTGATTCTAATAGGTCTTGATGTTTGAGAACCATTGGTATGATCATACTGTTTAAAGTTGTTGGGAATCTGCTGATTTACAGAGGTGCTAGCAGGTGTGTCTCAATGAAGGCACCATTTTCAGGCTGGTCTTACCTAGATTCCTTAGTGAATCTTTTCTTGTAATTAGTTTCCAAAAGACTGGATGGACTGGCTGCCAAATGTGTGTCGCAGGAACGAATGATTCATGGTTAGAGACTCCATCAGGGACATGGTTCTTGGTCCTGGAAGTATTTACCGTTCTTTATTATTCTGTGTAAATCTTTTCTGTGCCTCCCCACAACTAGTCTCTTGTATTTTCCCTTTAAAGATTGGCGAAGTATCAGATAGCACCTCTCTGGAGTTGCCCTCTCTGGTCACTTATGATAAAATAGGGCCATCTTGCCTATGGGCCATCCCAATAGGCTGCCTGTGGCACCTTCTAGCACTTGCCACAATCTGAATGTGTTTAAAATATAACATCTTTGTTTGCTCTTAAAACTATCTCTAGAACGTGAACTCCATTTAGAGTCTGGTTCACAGATTTATCTTTATCATGCACTTTTTTTTGTAGGGCATTACAGGTATCTTTTGTAGGCAAAAATGTAAATAAATATGGCACATATTTGTACAATATTTAATCAGCATTTTATTTGCTATGTAGTAATGGGGTCAAATTGTACAACTAGGTGAGTTTAAATCTAGTAGAAGGAAATCTCTGTGGAAGCTACTTCAGGTTTACCAGATCATTCCTGAAGGGGGAGGAAAATCTGTATAGTTGATATCAGGCAATCTAGTTCAGCATAGTCATTTTCTAAAATATTATTAGGTTGGCTTTAACTCAATATAAATGTATACATTTTTATATAATTCTTTTATATTCATATTCGCTATTTTTCTGATTTGAACAAATCCAGCTTAAAAGTCATTTTGCATCTTGAGTAGTTGCTGGTTAAGTTGAATTGGGGTTTCAAAATATACTGTAAGCAACAATTATTACAAGAACTAGTTTCTTTTTTGATCATATTTTTAAAAATTCTTCTACAGCTCCTTAATATTCTTGAAGTCTTACAAGTTTCCAATCTAAACTGAATAGAAAGAGAATCATTAATGATAAAAGCAAATTTAATCTTTTTTCAACTTCCTTTGGAAAACAATAAAATATTGCTTTAGTTTCCTTCTTAAAAATAATTCTACATTAATATCCTATGCATAATGAAATCATTTTTATAAGTACATAATTCCTTAGGAAAAAAAATCAGTAGAAGCTGTTTACTTTAAGTGGTTTATTTTTCCCCTACACGACTTGGTTTCAGAATAGTCACTCTCAGCTACATAAATTATAAATATTGCTTCTCCTATCCATAGCACATGCAGTATTGTTACAAGCAAAAATCATTGTAATGTAGTGACTCCAGCAAAACCACCAAGTGAACTTTTCAAATGAAAACATTCAGATAGATTATGTATTTATGAATAAAAATAAATTTGCTTTTCAGGGAGTTTGGCCGCTGGAAAGTAAATAACCTTGCAGTTGAGAGAAGAAATTTCCTTGGCTCCCCTCTGCCTCTTGCCCCTGAATTCTTCCGCAACATAAGACTTTTGGGACGTCGACCTACCCTTCAGCAAATCACAGAAAATCTTATCAAGAAATATGGGACACATTTCTTGCTCTCTGCTACTCTGGGAGGTACGACTCTTTGAAATATTTGTGCCTGTGTGTGCTGGTGCATAAAACTGTATAAGTCAAGGAAAAGTGTTGGTTCATTCGAATTGCTGCTGTTTGAATAATCTTAGATTTCATTCATTAACTTAATCAACACATTTATTGAATTACTGCTAAATATCTTGTATGGTGTTCACAAGGGTGAGGTAGAGGATTGTCACTTAGTTTCTGCCTGAAGGTAATTTACAAGCTAATAACATAGACTAAATATAGGCATAGCTATGATACTCTATAATGCAAGGTGGTGTGCCAAATTTTGTTTAAATTTGAATAATAAGCAATCTAGTCACAGATGGGACTCTGTTTACAGAGAGCAGGAAAGGTCCTGAAGTAAAAAATTAAAATTCCAAAATTACATTTTTAGAGCTATTTTAACATTTCTCATGGTGGTCGAAATATGATATGAAGAGAGTATCATATGATATATGATATGAAGAAAGTATTTCATTGAAATAAATATTAATGAAGATGCATAATATGAAAGTAGAGATTAATAATGTTACTTCTTCCTCCATGTGATTAAATATCATTACATGTGTTTTATCATGGTGATATATAATTCAGTATTTGAATACATGTAAATGATTTGGGGGGAGATAATAGGAAGAAAATGACACTTTTCTAAAATTTAAAAGTATACCAGAATTCCATATATTTAATAATGTTTTATAGGACTTTAAATAATGTCCAAATATTTCATTTAAAATTGATGTTTCTCTTTCCTGTAAAGAGGACAATTGGACAAAATTGGGTAGGAATCACCATGGAAACTGATTCCCTGCCCCCTTGTCAATTTCTCAGGAAGTGTATGGAAGACAGACAGACTGATTCACACTAATGGTGAGGTGATGTGAAAGACCACCTGCTCTTTATTTTTCCTGTCTTAGAGCATGTATATATTTTCCCAATTTCCTGCCAGTTCAGACTCACCAAGTCACATCAGTTTATTTTTCCAGAATATATCCTGTATCAAATCCTTTTCTGACTCCCTCCCCAGTGTCCCTATACAAGTGACCACCGTGTTTCCTCTAGATTACTCCTAAGGTTCGTCCTTTGCACACATCTTTTTAAAACTTGAGTTATTTTAACTCAACCTACAATTAGCCACTTGATATGAAATCCAAATGCCTTTCTGTGGTTTCTTAAGGCACCATGTGAATGATATGCCACTGGCTTTCATCTGAAACCTCATCTGACCACTCTCCTGATTGTGCTTGATTTTTCAGCCACAAGGAAACTTCACATTTTTCTGCACAGATGTTACTCTCAGAGGGGAGTAACATTACTGATGTTCCCACCAGCAATAGTGCCTGTAGACCACCAAGAGTCTCTACTATTTCATGATCTCATTTTACATTTTTCATAGTATTTATTATTATGTAAAAAAAATATGTTTCCTGGTTTATCATCTGTCATTCTTGCATATTTTCTTAAAGATAGGAATCTTGCCTGTATTTGTTACCAATTTACCCCCTACAGTTATTGTGTATGGAAAATGCCAATGTCTGAACAAAGCATGTTGTAGCCATCAAGCCATCAGTCACTGCAGCCACCCCAGCTGTGGACCCTGATGGGATTCCTAACAGGAAAAGGAGGATGCTTGCCCTAGATAGTTAAAGTGCATATCAGAGGAATGATTTCAGTTAGCATAGACTCTTGCATCTTCCCATACATAGAAAAGTGCTAAATTCATTAACCTGAATTTCTTTTTTTTTTTTTTCAATTTTTTAAACTTTTCCTTAATAGTAATTTTTTGATGTTCCACTATCTGGTTTTTGTTGCAAAACTCCTATGTATCCTGACTCCTCCCTTCTCTTTTCAGAGCAGTCCCTCAGAGTGACCTCAGAGACTATCTTCTGGGCTTAGGTCCTTAATTTTGTCCACCAAATAAAACTTAATTTTCAACTTCTGCATTGTGCAGTTTTTTCAATCAACATTAAAGTAGTGCTGGGCACACAATAAGTTCTCTTTAAATATTTGTTAATTTTTTAAATGAATAAGTGAAACTACACTTTGCTAGGAAGCTGAGACTGCCCAGTCCACTAGATAAATGTCAAAATGGTGAAATATACGAAAGAGGATAATTGAGGTCTAATTCAGGAAGAAGACTGAATGAAAGAGGGGAATCCATGGAGCCAGAATGGGTCAGATAAACCAATAGATTCAGAATTGGAGAGAATCAGGATGAGAGGGAGAGCAGGTGAACCAGGAATGAGGAGGGTGAAAAAGGAGAGACCCCTGGACACACTAAAGAAGCAAGTCTGCCCTGGAAGCCTGAGGAATTAAATGTAGAAGAGAGAGGTAGTCCAGGCAGACAGAAAAGTTTAGCTGTAATGCACATTCTCTCTCCATTACCTTCCTCCATAAATAAATAATACTAAAATAATGAGATAAAGAGATCAGACTAGCCTGGTGTTGAATCCTGACTCCTTTTTTATTTTAAACCAATTGTGAGACCTTAAAGACAAGTAATTTCACTGCTTTTTAGTTTTTTTTTTTAAGGAAAAATGGGAGAGAGTAACACCTGTGTGACAGGGTCATGGGAAGATTAGTGTTAAGTGCTATAAACAAGCCATGCATTTACATAATTGCTGTTATTACAGCAGTGTTGATGGCAAAACAGTGACAAAAAATATCCCCATAATTGTGAAAACTGATTCTTTGAAAGTTATGTCTATTTGGGTTTGGAATGACAATGGTTATTAATACAATAAAATAGGAAGTGAAAGTCAAAATTCAATTATTTCTATAACACCTCCTTTTGAAAAGTTCAGTGTTGCAACATATACCATACTAGGTTTCATTACATCAACAATACAGAGTTCCCAGAAGAATTTCAGAACATAAAATATATTCTTCAAATAAGAAAGGAAGGAAGTGACAAGGGGGGAGACAGAAGAGATCAAAAGTAGAGATGATTCTCAGGGATATATCTGTTCCTTAGCAGCAAAACTACAGTGACTTTTTCATTTATTTAATTGCTTTGAAATTATGGGTGTCTCATTACCGTAAGATAGTTTTTGTTTTATACGTTTTTGTCTTGTTTTTATAAACATGGTTGATGAAAACCTTTGCGATAAATTACTTTTTAAGGTTGATTATTTGATAATGACAACCTACTTTCTCAAAATTGATTTACTTCAATTACTTAAAAGTTTTATTCAAGCATTGTCTTTCATGGTGGGTTGGGGGAAAGAATAGAATCATCATGCTCATTTGCCTTCTAATCTCTGACTGTTCTTTGGATTTAGTATTCCTGGTATTTTTTGTTGAAATTATTTTTTCATCTTTAAGTGCTACTTATATTTTCCTTCAGAAATCTCTCTGTTGGGTGATGTTAATAATTTATCTAAAATGCATGAAATTAGTTTAGTAGCTTAAGGATATGAACTATTAGCAATTAGAATGTATACTAGGTTAATTTCAGCCATTTTTAAAATTATTGCTATTGTAATGACACTCTCTTTTGTTGCTATAAGTGTATTTTAACTTCATATGTTTTACCTGACTGAACATGAAATTGTATTACTCCATTTCTTAAAAATTGAGACTGGTGGTATTTAACTTGAGTAAATTCTCTTTCTCTCTCATTAAATGACCAGAACTGAAGAACAACTCTAATATTAACACCGAGGATGTCAGGTATACAAGCAAGATATTTTAAGTAAAAAGCCAGGTTTTAAAATTTTATTTTTAAGGCTTAATTGAAATGTAGTTGATTTGCAATGTTGTGTTAATTTCTTCTTTACAGTAAAATGATTCAGTTATACATATATATATATATATATATATATACATTATTTTTAATGTTTTTCATTATGGTTTATCACAGAATATTAAATACAGTTCTCTGTGCTATACAGTAGGACCCTATTGTTTATCCAGTCTATATATACTACTTTGCATCTGAAAACTCATTACTTTATAAGTAGATGCTTCCTAAGTAACTAGGTCTTCAACTAAATTTAAACATTTTTCAAAACAAGTTGAGTGTAAAATCCTCTCTACCAGCATTAAAGTGATGAAAAGGAAATAAATGAAAAATGTCTTTTTCCCCAAGAGTTATTTAGTACATCATATTATTGACTTAGACATAAAACTTGGGATAGGATATGTGAAGCCTTTAATGGGATATTTTATGATAGAAAAGTCAGTGATTAAATTATCTTCCTATAGGGGAAAATAAATTATAAAAAGCCTTCTTCAATATATATCATTTTCTATGTTTGTTTCATCTTATAGCTTCCAAACTATTTTTCAATATAGCTATTTAGCTTGCTTCTTTTTGGGATAATGATATCTAAACTCCATCACAGTTTAAAAATCTAAAATAAGCTACTAAATTTAAAGAATCAATCTTGGAGAAGATTGCACTCCTGGGATATATTGATTTCTAGCTATGGAATATATTTCAGGACTGTTTTTATAATATATTTCATTATAATACAATCTATGACAAACACTGAAATAAAGTGCATCTGTGTACTGAATACAGAAATACCGAAAAAAGAAAAAAAAACAAGTGAATGGAAACCAAAAGACCTTAACATTGTTTGGCTTACTGAGCAGATAAAGGGTGTTCACTAATAACAGGTCAGGATTCTCGATCAATAGAAAAGAACAAAGGATTAAGGGAGATGAAAATCAAAAATTAATTAAAAATTGATAAAAAATGGTATATCAAAAATTTTATAGTAATTTTAAATATGACCCGAGCCTCACCTCCACAATTGCAAAGACTTGTCCAAGCAGTCATAGGTAAAGCTCTGAGCCATCCACAGTCCCTGGAGGATGTGAACACCTCCTGGTGAAACGGCTCTTGAAAGCATAAGGAGGTGAGAAGCTGACCACAGAGGGTGCTCTGTGCTCCAGAAAGCACATCCTAAAGAGGAAGATGAGGAAAAGATGGGGTTACTGACTCCCAGGTCCCTTCCCAACACCCACCTGTTTGTCAACCCACACCTCTCTGGGCAGGGTCTGGAATGTCGACTCAGTGAGGATAGTTTAGGCAAAGTAACTTCCCTCCCAAGTACTCTTTTTCTCAGAGATTTTTATCTGATTGGACCAAAATTCATTCTAGAAGCAAATAGATTGTATATTGAGATTTGTTCATTTACAACTTTAAAGAATTTTTTATTCTCAGCAACATAAAACAGTTCTATTTTGATTTTGAATGCACAGAGTTTTAAAAGCCATCATTAATTTTTTAGCAGAAAGAGTTGTATTTTTTTGCTTGCAAGTTTGCTTTTGAATTTTTTTTTCTGAAAGTACTTCTTATGAGAATGTATCAGGGATTACCATATGGCTCAACTTAAAGCATTTTGTCAGATATCTAATTTTACTAGCTATAGAAAATATTTTCTTTATTGTTGGAGTGTAAAAATGCATGATTGAAATGCAGAGTAATATTAACTTATTAGGGTAATTATGTAAAATAAGTACTACCTCAGTGACTATATAGTATATAATTAGCTATACCTGCAAGGTAGTTTATTTAGTTCAAAAATTTTATGATCTATTTTTTATGTGTGTGTGTTTGTCAAAGAAAAAACAGAGGTCAGTAAGCTGGGATATGATAGAATATTAGTTTGATTTTTTTTCTTATTTTCTTGCATCCCTATAAGTATGGAAATCCAAATATCCTCATTTAATTATAGAAATGCTCAATTCTCACTTTTCTGTATGTAAATTACATTCTGTAGAAAATATTCAAAGATAGTTTTTAATTCTGTATCATGCACCGTCTTCTTTCAAAATAGATTAATAGCTGTCTTTCTCGTTTTCACTGTCTCTTCTTAGGAGGCATAAATTCCTTTTATTTTAGTTTATCTGTGATATAATTTAAAGAAGTTAATCTGCCAAGGTATGTATTAATACATATAATTTATTATTTGACCAAATAGGAATAATTACTTGAAAATACATGAAACTATTTCTATGTATTTTCAAGTAATTAGAAATGCATAGTCAGTTACATTTTTAATTAGAATGCATATTCTGTTCAAGAAAAAGTATTGAAAGAAAGAAAAGAACAATTTTCTGAAGCTTTATATTCCAAGGAATTATTAAAATAATGACACTTCCATATTTGTATGTAAGACTGAATATTTACTTAGACTCATACTACTTAAGATCAGTTATATCAGTTCACCTCTCTGTCATCTCTCTGTGTCTCTGTCTCTCTCTTATTCTTTCATTTCCATCCCTGTCTCTCACATTTCTCTGGTAAAGAGAATAAAAACTTTGAAATTAAAGTAATATTGTTAATTCACATGTAATTATTATAAGGCAGTTACCTACTAAAATGAGCCCATTTATAAAAATCATAATAAAGAAGAAAATGAAATTAAATTTGCTATGTCAGTTGATCTTAATAATGGCATTCCTGGCAACTAAGTCAAAAGATAAATGCTGAATTTTAGAATTTCATAAATACAATTATATTTATTCTTGTTTTTCTGTATAGCACTTTAATAGGACAGATAAATCACTTGTCCATTCATTTGACAAATATGTACTGAGTTACCTATAAAAGCACAAAGATTCAGGACCTTCCTTAAAGGAACGCACAGGTCACTGATAAAGACAGACATTTAAATTGGTAATAAATTTTACTGTGGTTTAGAGCCTCATTACTTGAGGCTGGTCCATGATCCAAGAGCATCAGCATCACCTTGGAACTTGTTAGAAATGCAGAATCTCAGATTCCATCCCAGATTAATGAATCAGAATCTACATGTTAACAAGATCTCCAGGTGATTTATATGCACATTAAGTCTGAACAGCACTATTTAGAGTATCTATATAAATTTCAAGTGCATTTAACTGCTCCAGAAATCTCACTTCGGAGAATCAATCTTACCAAAATAATAGCAAGAGTCTGCAACTATACATAACAAAAATGTTCATTATAGCATTGTTTGTAAGCTGCTCCATGAAACTTCTATTTCATTCAGGGTGTATTCTGTTCCATCTCTCCTTGGAACTGTATATTTCCAGTTACTTTTTTATTCATGTCGTTATTCTGTAGGGACTATTGTTTCTAGGCAATTTTGTTTAGAAATTTTTCTGACAACTTGGGGGGATAACTTAATAAGCATAAGGTCCGTTGCTTTCTTTAAGAGTGTTTTGCAAAACATATGTTTGTTTGTTTGTTTGTTTTTTGTCAAAGCTATATAAGGCTAGCTATTTTCTTCGTAAAATATCTTGCAGATACCAAACGGTATTAAGCCAACATGTCTGTTTTTTACTATCTTTATATATTTGACTTTGCTCCTTATCAGAAGCCAGTTTTTTCTGGATTTTTCCCCTTCTATTTGTATCTAAAACCCTGTCTTTTTTCTATAACACTATGTTAGTGGAAAGATTCGTGTCTTCAGGGGATATACCTTTTAACACAGAAAGCTAGGAAACAATGATCATTAGCAGTGAGAGTAAACACTGAAAAGTGAAGTAAAATTTAAAAAGACAGAGACACTTAAAATATAGTAAAACTTGGAGAATTTTTTAAGGAATGAAAAACATAAGGAATAATATGATTTGTTATTACCAAAAATAGGATAACAATTTTGAACTAAAATGATATATCAAAAGCAAAACGTACAGTTACATTTAAACTGTATTTGCACTGGTTATTCCTGTTATTCTACTCTTATAGCAGTTTTTGATAAATGAAACTCATACAAAAGCAAAATAGACATTCACAGTAAGATTTTCAAGGATAAGAAATTTGAATGACTGGGAAGATATTTGCCATAAATGCATTCTTTTTTCACCTGGGTAGAATGGTATATATATTGGAGTCAGTATACTAGTCCATGGGTAGTAGCAATGTTAAAATAAAACAAAATACAGCCAACATCTGAGAGTTACCTTCATGGCAGTTAAAAAAGAAATAACCTCAAAACTCAGTGCACTGCAACTACACAACACAACACTGGTTGTGTCTCCCCAGTATTATGTCTCTCCAGTATGTATGGATCCCATGGTCTGAGTGTCTGCTCATTCTGGGAATCAAGTTGAGAAAGGCTCTCATTGAAACATGCTATCCTACTGGCAGATGGCAAAGGCATAAAAAGAAAAAGTGAATATAATAAGTTTCTGATGTGTTTCAAAACTTGTACTGAATCGTGGCACATCTGGCTCTTGTGAATTCTGCTGACCTCATCATTTTCTATTTTCGATACCAAATTAAAGGGCATCACTCACTGTTCTTTACAATGGACCATTAATACATGTGTGGGCTTCCCTGGAGGCTCAGTGGTGAAGAATACCCTTGCCAATGCAGTAGAGGCGGGTTCGATTTCTGGGTCAGGAAGATCCCCTGGAGAAGGAAATGGCAATCCACTCTAGTATTCTTGCCTGGAGAATCCCATGGACAGAGGAACCTGATGGGCTACAGCCCATGGGGTCACAAAGAGTCAGACATAACTTAGCGACTGAACAACAATACATGTGTGCATGTTTGCATCCATGACACAATTAAAATTGCAAATAATAAACTACTGGATTATATTGATTTATCTGTAGGATTCTTTTACTCATTCTCTTTTCCATTGCTTTTTGTTGTGAAAGTTTGAAAGCATTACCTCCATCCCTAAAAACACTATATGTGAGAATGCAAGTTGAAAAGATCCCAGTGAAAAGGTAATAGAATGAAAGCTCTTTCATTTCTGTTTCTCGTGGACACAAAATCAACTCTTGAAAACCAGGACAGAAGAATACATAATTGTGAGGTCCACAATATATGGAATATACCTAATCTTACCCTATGAACTAACCCTAGGGTAACATTAAAGTCATGAATTTTTTTTTTGTGGTTTTACAGTCCTCTGTTTTGCATGCTCTATGAAAGCAATCTTCAGTATGTGCTTTTTTAAATTTTTTTCAGTATGTGCTTTTAATGTCCATAAACCTCCACAGCATTTTAGTTGTAAAAGGCACAGCTGCATGATTTCTATGTGAAATAATCACATCTTTTTATATCTACAATCATTAATCCTTTTCACTTTCTAATGGACTCAGAATGTTGAATCACTTGAAAATCACATTTAGTTTTTACAAAATGGGTGGATGTCCTTTGGCACTCATGTCATGCTTATGAGCTACAGCTGGCTTTAAAAATGTGAATGTGAATGAAAATACATTTGAACACAAAATTTTGGTTGATTGAATAATATATCACTTTTCAAATCTGAATATTTTTACATAGAATTGTGATGAACTTATGTGTCAGTTCTTTCAGTTCAGTCGCTCAGTCGTATCCTAATCTGCAAACACCATGGACTGCAGCACACCAGGCCTCCCTGTCCATCACCACTCCCAGAGTTTACTCAGACTCATGTCCATTGAATCAGTGATGCCATCCGACCATCTCATCCTCTGTGGTCCCTTTCTCCTCCTGCCTTCAATCTTTCCCAGCATCAGGGTCTTTTCAAATGAGTCAGTTCTTCGTATCAGTTGGCCAAAGTATTGGAGTTTCAGCTTCAATATCAGTCCTTCAAATGAACATTCAGGATTGATTTCTTTTAGGATGGACTGGTTGGATCTTCTTGCAGTCCATGGGAATCTCAAGAGTCTTCTCCAACACCACATTTCAAAAGCATCAATTCTTCAGTGCTCAGCTTTCTTTATAATCCAACTCTCATATCCACACATGACTACTGGAAAATCCATAGCCTTGACTAGGCAGACCTTTGTTGGCAAAGTAATGTCTCTGCTTTTGAATATGCTGTCTAGCTTGGTTATAACTTTCCTTCCAAGGAGTAAACGTCTTTTAATTTCATGGCTGCAGTCACCTTCTGCAGTGATTTTGGAGCCCCCCAAAATAAAGTCTGTCACTGTTTCCATTGTTTCCCCATCTATTTGCCATGAAGTGATGGGACTGGATGTCATGATCTTAGTTTTCTGAATGATGAGCTTTAAGCCTGCTTTTTCACTCTTCTCTTTCACTTTCATCAGGAAGCTCTTTAGTTCTTCTTCACTTTCTGCCATAAGGGTGGTGTCTTCTGCATATCTGAGGTTATTGATATTTCTCCCAGCAATCTTGATTCCAGCTTGTGCTTCATCCAGCCCAGAGTTTCTCATGATGTACTCTGCATATGAGTTCAATAAGCAGGGTGATGATATACAGCCTTGACATACTCCTTTTCCTATTTGGAACCAGTCTGCTGTTCCATGTCCAGTTCCAACTGTTGCTTCCTGACCTGCATATAGGTTTCTCAAGAGGCAGGTCAGGTGGTCTGATATTTCCCATCTCTTGAAGAATTTCCCACAATTTATTGGGTCCACACAGTCAAAGGCTTTGGCTTAGTCAATAAAGCAGAAATCGATGGTTTTTTGTAACTCTCTTGCTTTTTCGATGATCTAGCGGATGTTGGCAATTTGATCTCTTGTTCTTCTGCCTTTGCTAAAGGCAGCTTGAACAGCTGGAAGTTCACGGTTCTCATACTGCTGAAGCCTGACTTGGAGAATTTTGAGCATTCCTTTGCTAGCATGTGAGATGAGCGCAATTGTACAGTACTTTGGACATTCTTTGGCAGTGCCTTTCTTAGGTATTGGAATGAAAACTGTCCTCTTCCAGTCCTGTGGCCACTGCTGAGTCTTCCAAATTTGCTGGCATATTGAGTGCAGCACTTTCAAAACATTATCTTTTAGGATTTGAAATAGCTCAACTGGAATTCCATCACCTCCACTAGCTTTGTTTGTAGTGAGGCTTTCTAAGGCCCACTTGACTTCACATTCCAGGATGTCTGGCTCTAGGTGAGTGATCACACCATCATGATTATCTGGGTCATGAAGATCTTTTTTGTACAGTTCTTCTGTGTATTCTTGCCACCTCTTCTTAATATCTTCTGCTTCTGTTAGGTCCATAACCATTTCTGTCCTTTATTGAGCCCATCTTTGCTTGATTGTATTATATTTTCCTCAGTTTTTCTTAGAATATTTGTTATTTTTCTTTAATTTATCCTATTACATAAGAATTATATAATAGAATATCTATCCATAGGAAATTCAAAATAATGTTCTATCAATTTTTAATTTTAGTATATTGTAATCAGTAAGTGTGTTGAAGAAACAATTATCTGGACATTTGATAAAGAACAATAAGGCAGACTTTATGCATGGGGCCTCCTACAAGAGAGTTGTATAGCAGGGGAGATTGTGCTTAATTATGAACGGAACCAGGAAAATGGTGCATTTAGTCTATGAGCAGAGTAGAAGGGTTGGTAGATAGAATATTACAGAGAAGGCAGAATAATTCTTTTTAAAGCGACCTAACAGGAATCTTACTGAAGGCAGACCAGGGTTACCAAATGTCACCAGGGAGATGGTGAAGGATGAGGAATTTGGTTAGCTATTATAGACGATCAGATGTTCAGGGTAGGGGATTCTTGCTAAAGTGACTTGACAGAATTCTTCCTAAAATTGGACTGACAAATGCCCATAGAAAGAGTCTAGTCAAAACAAGCTCATAAGAGCTTGTCTAGAGTCATCAAGGAGAAAAACTTTCTCAACTGATTTCTTTTTTCAAACTTTTGGAATTTGCTAAGGATTTTTTCATGGAATATATGGCCAATATGTTCTATGTACTCGTGAGAAGAAATTTTCATTTCCTCTTTATTATTATAAGGTTTCATATTTCACTAGATTATATATCTTATTATGTAGGTTGTGTAGATCTCTATCATTGCATTTATACCCCCACTGAATATATCTAGGTCTAGGAAACATGTTCTGGAGTCTCATAACATTGTCAGCATATGTATATTTTAACCTGTATCTTCTATGTTCTGCTTTATGAAAAGTGTTGCAGTTAAAGAGATTTGCAAGTTTTAGTCTTCAGCACTATTCAGTCTATTTTGTTTTCTGATGTAATAATTTTGGCCTGAAGAGATGTTTAATTTTTCTTACTTTTTTATTTACTTTTATCAAGATATCTTTATCATTTCATTTTTAACTGTATTTAAGAGGAGACACCGTTTGCTGTCTTAGTCTGTTCAGGCTGCTATAGTAAAATACCAATAACTGGGTGACTTGCAAACAGCAGAAACGTCTTGTTCAAAGTTCTGAAAGCTAGAAGTCAGAGAGCAGAATGCCAAGATGGCTGAGTGAGGGCTCTCTTCCAGTCACGGATTTTCCCTTGTATCTTCGCATTGCAGGAGCGACAAAGAATCTCTTGGGGGACTCCTTTACAAAGGCGTGACTTCCATTCCTGAGGGCTCTGCTCTCATAACCCAGGCATGTCCCACAGACCCCACCTCCTAATACCATGATCCTAGAAGGATAGAATTTCAGCATGTGAATTTTGTGAGATACAAACCTTCAGATCATAGCACTTGTATGTGTCATTGAGCTGCGTTATGACTTCTTAGATCATAGGAAGATAAGGGCACTGATCTTTCTGTCTCCATGTGCAAGATGTTTGCTTAGGTACATGTGTGAGCTGGTCTCAGATTCAGTGAGACCAGATTTCCAAAACAGTTCATCCTTCCCTTTGGGGGTAAATGATTGCTATTTTTTTTTTTTTCTTATAGTATTTGACATAAATATTTCCTTTTTGCTTTCAGATGTTCCCATCTGAAGGCTGGTTACCATGCAAATGACTTAACGCTGTTGATAATTTGATTCAGTCGTTCATGTTTTTGAAGGTTTTTTTTTCCTTTCAGTAATTCTAGTCTGCTTGATTTTCAGGATGTGTGTGTGTGTGTGTGTGTGTGTGTGTGTGTGCGCGCGCGCGCGCATGTGCACACATGCGCACTCAGTTGTATCTCACTTTTTGCGACGCTCCAGAATGTAGCCCACCAGACGCCTCTGTCCATGGAATTTTCCAGGCAAGAATATAGGCTTGAGTTGTCATTTCCTTCTCCAGGGGATCTTCCAGACCCAGGGATCAACCCACGTCTCTTACATCTCCTGCTTTGGCATGCTGAGGTCCAAATACAAACTGAGAATGCAACTTTCTTGAAATAACATTGTTGACACCTTATTTCTGATACCAACTTAACCTGATCTCTTGCAGGGTAGTACAAACTGTCACTTAAAATTAGGTGGTCACTAGACTGTGTTATTTTAAAATTGGCATTATTTTTAATTTGGAGAAGATAAGCAAGCTCTTCTTTTGCTAGAAATCTTATTTGGTCTTTTAGGAAACTGGCTTGCCAATTTGTCAATGGGCATAATGCCACCTGAACAGATGGGTTTCTCAAAGAATGAGAACAAGCTTCAAGTCTGACAATTATATGCTAGATGATCCAAGAATCTGGAAGTCTGAGGATGGCAAGTTCTTAATGTTAGACTTAAATGGCATTGACACTTTTTTAATCAACATTCAAACGTTGAAAACTATAGCTTAACTGTAATTTGCTTAACTTTAAATTTCACCTTAGAGGGTCAAGTACCTAAAGCTCCCATGGAGGTTAGTGATTTCTACAGAGCTATTAACACACAATGTTGTAATATTTAATGCCATGTATTTGTTGTTGTTTAGTTGCTCAGTCGTGTCCAACTTTTTGTGACCCAATGGACTGCGGCATGCAAGAAACCACTGAGCTTCAGTTCAATTCAGTCACTCAGTCATCTCCGACTCTTTGCGACCCCATGAACTGCAGCACGCCAGGCCTCCTTGTCCATCACCAACTCCCAGAATTTAATCGAACTCATGTCCTTGGAGTCCATGATGCCATTCAACCATCTCATCCTCTGCCATCCCCTTCTCCTCCCGCCTTCAATCTTTCCCAGTATCAGGGTCTTTTTAAATGAGTCAGTTCTTCACATCAGGTGGCAAAGGTATTGGAATTTCAGCTTCAGTATCAATCTGTCCAATGAATATTCAGGACTGATTTCTTTAAGATGGACTGGTTGGATCTCCTTGCAGTCCAAGGGACTCTCAAGAGTTTTCTCCAACACCACAGTTCAAAAGCATCAATTCTTCTGTGCTCAGCTTTCTTTATAGTCCAACTCTCACATCCACACATGACAACTGAAAAAACCACAGCTTTGATTAGATGGACTTTTGTTGGCAAAGTAATGTCTCTGCTTTTTAACATGTTGTCTAGGTTGGTCATAACTTTTCTTCCAAGGAGCAAGTGTCTTTTAATTTCATGGCTTCAGTCACCATCAGCAGTGATTTTGGAGCCCCCCAAAATAAAGTCTCTCACTGTTTCCATGGTTTCCCCATTTATTTGCCATGAAGTGATGGGACCAGATGCCATGATCTTAGTTTTCTGAATGTTGAGCCTTAAGCCAACTTTTTCACTCTCCTCTTTCACTTTCATCAAGAGGCTCTTTAATTCTTTGCTTCCTGCCATAAGGGTGGTTTCATCTGAATCCCTGAGGTTATTGATATTTCTCCCAGAACTCTTGATTCCAGCTTGTGTTTCATCCAGCCAAGCATTTCTCATGATAAGCTCTGAGCCTAATACACATATTTATATAAGTATATAAGCATTTATATGTTTTCTTTGCATTTTAAAGATACATTTGAAAACAGCTAATGTTTTGAAGTGGGCTTCCCTGGTGGCTCAGTGGTAAAGAATCTGCTTGCCAATCAGGAAATGCAGGTTTGAGCCTTCGATCTGGAAGATCCCTGGAGAAGGAATTGGCCACCCTTTCCAGAATTCTTGCCTGAGAAATCCAAGAGTAGGACATGAATTAGCAACTAAACAACAATGTTTTGTAATATGCTTGGTCAAGTTTCCATTTGCCATAATGATCTGTAGTAACTATTGTTTGTTTTACATATTTTCTCATCTTAATTTGCTTTGGGGCCACATTAGTGTTAGATAAGTAAACTATATGAAAAAGTCAATAAAAGCTAGAGGAAAAGTTCCACAAAAGCTTGCTATTCAATGTTTACTAAATATGTATTCACAACCGTCAGCATCCCAGGTACTTTTCTAGGTATGTGTGAAGTATTTGCGAACAAAAATGTAAACAAAACTCCCTGCCCATTTGTTATTTGTCACTCTTTTGTTTCATAATGGTTATCATCTAGGGTTCCTCACTTGCAGGTAATGTAAACATTGATTTTAAGTGGTAAATGGAATAATATAAAGTATTATTCATGCAGGAGAGGAGTCACTCACGATTTTTGTGGACAAGCGGAAGCTGAGCAAACGATCTGAAGGAAGTGACCCCAGCACCAATAGCTCCTCGGTTACTCTGGAGACCCTACATCAACTGGCTGCTTCCTATTTCATTGACAGGGACAGCACCCTTCGGAGACTTCACCACATTCAAATCGCATCCACTGCCATAAAGGTATGAATATGTTTATCCTGTGAGGCTTCCCTGGTGGTTTAGTGGTAAAGAATCTGCCTGCAGTGCAGGAGACTGGGTTTCGATCCCTGGGTTGGGAATATTCCCTGGAGAAGGGAATGGCAGCCCCCTCCAGTATTCTTGACTTGAGAATTCCATGGACAGAGGAGCCTGGTGTTCTACAGTCCATGGGGTTGCAAAAATCGGATATGACTTAGCGACTAAATCATCATATCATTTGTGTTTTCTGTCTCTAAGATCCGTTTCTATGTATGTTCATGGCTCACTGATTTAAACTATGGTGTCTTGAAGAATAATATATTATTTCCTTTTGTTTTGAGTTTCACAGTACATTTAAGATGAAATTATATATATTTTTTCATGTAATTTTGTTAACTGGATAATTGGATTAAGGTTTTTCATGTCAGAGCATTATTTGAAATGCATATGAATTGAGTTTATCCTTGACTACTTAGACTCACTCACAAAGCATACATGGATAAAGCTTTGTTTAAATAATACTGGTTTCTTTTGTAAAAAGAAATTTGATTGTGTGCATTTAAAAATATTATCCTGAGTAGTGGATGATTGGGTTCAAAGTGAGTCAGTGTTCACAAATATCATTAAGAAGTCTGATTCAAGGAGTATTTCCCCCTTGTTTTTTAAGACACCAGTTAAGAAGTACAAGTAGTTGTTTATAAGTTTCTAGAAGTCAAGATATACCACAATCTGGAACTAGTGGACAAACTCCATGTGTTTGCTAAAATCTTTAGCCTTTGACTCAACTAAAGTTGACTTTATGAAAGCTTAGAGAATGGGAGAACAGGATACCTTTAATTTTCAGAAGAAAGAGAAAGAGAGAAAGACAGAGAGAGAGAGGCAGTAGTTTCCAGAACAATAGATGTTTTGACATATTTCTCTGGCTGTTTGGATAAGCATGTTATTGTGTTTGGGTTTGGCCAGGGGCCATTGTAAAATTAACAGACCAAAGAGTTGGCACAATGTGATGGTGTGATTCTGGACAAAATTAGTAAGAACAAAATAAAACATAACGAGCATTTCTTAGTGTTTTAAATATAATGTTATAATTAATGTAAAAGCAGTCATTAAATATATCATTTTATTGCTTTGTGAGATTAAAATTAATATTTATATTTTTTCAGTTACTTGAAAAATTAGTGCATTGATATGTTGAGAATGCTAGACAACTTAGCCCAGGGTACATCTTTTGTCCAAGATTGTCTTAGAGAGAATAAAATGTTACATGAAACTATCTTTAGCTTAAGAGTTGCACAAATAATAACTGCCCATTTCCAATATTGCTTGTAGATGAGGTTAAGAAAAAGACTTCTGTATAAATAAGTTGTACAATTATAGTCTACCTCTGATCATAGGATTTGGGTTATATTGACTAATCAAGTGTATAAATAATATTTATGCCATATAGATATAAATGGGGCCAGCATGAATGCAGATGTTGTAATTAATTTTAAAATATTGTAAGGTAGAGTAGTGTTGTAGTTATTTAGCTCGAGGTTACTGAGAAGAAATAGACTTTTGCAGAAATCAATTTCAGGGATATAAACAGTGACTTAAAGTATATTTTCTAATAGAAGACATCATTGTTGTAAGTGTGTTTATTATATGGCTATTGATTTTTCACTCAGCACACCAAGTAGAATTATACAATAGAGTTATTGTATCCATAGTAAGTATTCATTCACAGTTTGTATCAAAACTTAATGGATATTTGTACATACTCTTTTCTCCCAGAATAGAAATCTGTATCACAAAAGGCACATGTTTTAATGGCTAGGCTATTGTAGGCAGGCAGTGTTCTTAGACACTGATGCTACAGCTGATAATGATAAGGCTTCATGGATGGTAGAAATGAGCCAGCCTCAAAGCAGAAGTGACTTATAAAATGAGTAAACTCAGAGTAGCTCCAGGGAACACAGAGGAGTAACCTGGAGTGTGGGAGAGTGAACAGTTTTGCCTTGAAAGGACTCCAGAAAGTACTCTTTATCCAGCAGTCTTGATAAGGGAGTTCTAATGCACACAATGGAAATAGTTTTTTAAATAATTATATTTATTTTTTTTTGGCTGTTCTGGGTCTTGGTTGCTGTCTGGGCTTTTCTCTAGTTGCAGTGAGCAGGGGTTACTCCCTAGTTGTGGTTTGAGGGCTTCTGATTGCAGTGGCTTCTCCTTGCAGAGCATGGGCTCTAGGGAATGCAAGCTTCGGTAGTTTCAGCTCCCAGGCCTTAGAGCACAGGCTTAATAGTTGTGGTACATGGGCTTAGTTACTCTATAGCATATGGGATCTTACAGACAGGGATCAAACCCATGTCTCCTGCATTGGCAGGCAGCTTCTTTATCACTGAGTAACTAAGGAAGTCTCGATAATGGAAATATTTTTTTTTTAATTTATTTATTTTAGTTGGAGGCTAATTACTTTATAATATTGTAGTGGTTTTTTGCCATACATTGATATGAATCAGAATGGAAATATTTTAAAGTGTGTGTATCAGGGCTGGAAACAGGAAAAAAGAAGTGGAACTTTAGATCAGGGAGAGGAAACAGAGAACAATATAGGAAGGATACAGAGATGGGTGGATTGTAAAGAAAAGTTCACATATCTTATGTGTAACTAAGAAAAAAAAAAGGAATGAGGTATGTGTACTGGGAGCAACATGGTTCAGAAAATAATCTGAAAGTCCCCAGGGCCTGCAAGGGTGAGGTGGTAGGGCCTGGGAAAGAGGGGCGGGCTATCAGACATTTCAGGATTAAATTTAAACATGGATATAGTTCCCACTTGAGGCAGTAAAGTAACTGGTGAATATCTGACCCAGGGTCAGCTGCAGTCTGGGACGCTGCGAAAGCTCTGGGAAAGGTTCTTGAGCAGGTCTGCAGGGTCCTTGAATTTCATGCACACTTTTATTATGCTGTGTAATTTCCTGGGGAGAGTGTCTTTTATTTTCCTTAGTTATCAAAAGTATAGATAAGAAATAAAAGATGTCGCTCCTCAAGTATAAGATTATAATTGCTTAGATGTAATTGAACAGGGTGAAAGCGGCGGAATGGTGAGGGTGGTGGGTGTGTAAGCAAAATCTAAGGGTATTCAACTTCTGAAATCCTTTTACAACTGAATAAACAACTGAATGCAAAGTGCTTTTGTAGTATATTTGAAATCAAAAGCTTAACACATCTACCAACTATCTAAAGGTTCAATGTGTTGCTTTAATATTTTAAAGATTCACACTAGGGATACCAAGATCTACAATTTCTTTGACAAGATAAAAAACCTTGGGGTTTTAAGTGCCATATAGTGGGCATGTAATTTCTTGAACAAATGTTGTATGAAGATATCTCATGATTCATAGAATCTAGGAGACAGAATATTGTTAAAAAATAAAGTCAAATGAGATCAGTATCCGATAACAGGAAAAATACTGTTAAATCTGTATTATCATGCCTGCTTTTATCGTGCTAATTCTTTAAAAAACACAGGAGTTGGACAAATAGCATTAACTGTGAGCCAGTTTCTAGAAAAGGAAACTGAACAAATGGTTGCTTTTGTCTCTTATAATCATGAATGTAAATGTAGACTGAAGTTCATTAAAACATGTATAAACAAAAAGGGAATGGCTCAAATGCCCATATAGCTTCAGTTCAGTTCAGTTCAGTCGCTCAGTCGTGTCCGACTCTTTGCGACTCCATGAATCGCAGCACGCCAGGCTTCCCTGTCCATCACCAACTCCCAGAGTTTACTCAAACTCATGTCCATCGAGTCAGGGATGCCATCCAGCCATCTCATCCTCTGTCGTCCCCTTCTCCTCCTGCCTCCAATCCCTCCCAGCATCAGGGCCTTTTCCAATGAGTCAACTCTTCACATGATGTGGCCCAAGTATTGGAGTTTCAGCTCCAACATCAGTCCTTCCAATGAACACCCAGGAGTGATCTCCTTCAGGATGGACTGGTTGGATCTCCTTGCAGTCCAGGGGACTCTCAAGAGTCTTCTCCAACACCACAGTTCAAAAGCATCAATTTTTCAGTGCTCAGCTTTCTTCACAGTCCAACTCTCACATCCATACATGACCACTGGAAAAACCATAGCCTTGATCAGACGAACTTTGGTTGGCAAAGTAATGTCTCTGTTTTTTAATATGCTATCTAGGTTGGTCAAAACTTTCCTTCCAAGGGGTAAGCGTCTTTTAATTTCATGGTTGCAGTCACCATCTGCAGTGATTTTGGAGCCCCCCACAAATAAAGTCTGACACTGTTTCCACTGTTTCCTCATCTATTTGCCATGAAGTGATGGGACCAGATGCCATGATCTTAGTTTTCTGAATGTTGAGCTTTAAGCCAACTTTTTCCCTTTCCTCTTTCACTTTCATCAAGAAGCTTTTTAGTTCCTCTTCACTTTTTGCCTTAAGGGTGGTGTCATCTGCATATCTGAGGTTATTGATATTTCTCCCAGCCATATAGCTTAATTAACTGCTATACTATTCCAATAATGGCATTTATGTCAAATATTATTTCTCAGTATAATTATTAGTGCAAAAATATCAAATATAATGTCTAGGATTGTCCATTATTTTCAGAACATTCAATTCAATTGACTCAAATTATCTAAAAAAATCACACTAACATATTCTTTAGGTTTATTTTGAAATATTAATGAAATTTAATATATGATTGACAAAGATGAGAAAAATCAAAATATACATATTGCAGAAAATTTAATCTATTACCTGATATGCTATATGCATTTTCCAAAATTTCCTTAATACTCTGTTTTAAAAATGAGATTATAGTAATTAAAAGTAAATTTTGAATCTGTTAAAAATTTAAAGTTATCATTATTTTTCTAAAAGAAAAAAATACAATATGTTCCTAACATTTTTCTAACATAGAACATTTATTGGAAATATATTTAAAATTATGGTGTTTAGAATTTTTTCCAACAGATTTTAGAAAAAAGCACAACAGTATGATAAAATCAACTTACAGTTCAATATTCCAGCTAAAAAGTCCATCTTCACATGATGTTTTGGTGCTGTATAGTTTACTAAAGGGTGTTGAAGGAGATATTGAGAAGAAGCTCCATGACTTTATAGCTTCCTTTATATTTCTGAAATTATAAAGATACATTAATATAAACTTCAAGAGCTATTCACAAAGTTAGGATATACATTAGAATATACAATGGAGCAAAGACAGTCTCTTTGACAAGTAATGATGGGAAAGTTGGGCCACAACACGTGTATCAGTAAACCAAAATAAACTCCGGGAGTTGGTGATGGACAGGGAGGCCTGGCGTGCTGCAATTCGTGGGGTCACAAAGAGTTGGACACAACTGAGCAACTGAACTGAACAGACTGACAATAACCTCAAAATGGCATAAAGACTTAAATGTAAGACCGGACATCATAAAACTCCTGGAAGAGAACATAGGCAACACGTTCTCTGACGTAAATCATATCGATGTTTTCTTAGGTCAGTCTCCTAAGGCAATAGGAAAACAACAACAACAACAAAAATGGGACCTAATCAATTTCATAAGCTTTTACACAGCAAAGAAAACCATAAACAAAAGGAAAAGTCAACCAATACACTGGGAGAAAATATCTGCAAATTATGTGGCCGATGAGGGCTTAATTTCCAAAATACACAAGTGGGTCATACAACTCAACAACACAAAACAACAACCCAATCAAAATATGGGTAAAAGACCTAAACAGACTTATTTTCTCCAAAGAAGACATACAGACAATCAACAAGCGTATAATAAGATACTCAACATTGCTAATTATCAGAGAAATGTAAATCAAACCTACCATGAAAATTACCTCACATGAATCAGAAAGGCCATCACTAAAATGTCTATAAATAGTAAACGCTGGAGTTCAGTTCAGTCACTCAGTTGTGCCCGACTCTTTGCAACTCTAGTATAAGTGTTCTTCATAATTCAAATGCTAATCATGCTAAGTTGCTGTTCCTTGTTCAGTTGCTCAGTCATGTCCAACTCTTTGCAACCCCATGGACTACAGTTTGCAAGGCTTCCCTGTCCATCACCAACTCCCAGAGCTTGCTCAAACTCATGTCCATAGAGTTGGTGATGCCATCCAACCATCTCATCTTCTGTCGTCCACTTCTTCTCCCGCCATCAATCTTTCCCAGCATCAGGGTCTTTTCTAATGAGCCAGCTCTTTCTATCAGGTAGCTGAAGTATTGGACTTTCAGCTTCAGTATCAGTCCTTCCAATGAATATTCAGGGTTATCTCCTTTAGGATGCACTGGTTGGATCTCCTTGCAGTCCAAGGGACTCTCAAGAGTCTTCTCCAACACCACAGTTCAAAAGCATCAATTATTCGGTGCTCAGCCCTCTTTATTGTCCAACTTTCACATTCGTAAGTGACTACTGGAAAAACCGTAGCTTTGATTAGATGGACTTTGTCAGCAAAGTAATGTCTCTTCTTTTTAATATGCTGTATAGGTTGGAGAGGATGTGGAGAAAAGGGAACCCTCTTACACTGTTAGTGAAAATATAAATTGTTATAGCCCCTGTGGTAACAATACAGAAGTACCTTGAAAAACAAAAATAGAATTACCATATGATCCAGCAATCCTATTTCTGGGCATTTATCTGGAAAAACTCTAATTTCAAAAGATACATGTACCCCAGTAGTTCATTTCAGGCTATTTACAATAGCCAAGACATGCTCAGTTCAGTTCAGTTCAGTTGTTCAGTTGTGTCCCACTCTTTGCGACCCCATGGACTGCAGCATGCCAGGTTTCCCTATTTTTCACTATCTCCTGGAGTTTGCTCAAACTCATGTCCATTGAATTGGTGATGCCATCCAAACATCTCATCCTCTGTTGTCCCCTTCTCCTCCTGCCTTCAATCTTTCCCAGCATCTGGGTCTTTTCTAAGGAGTCAGTTCTTCACATCAGGTAGCCTAAGTATTGGAGCTTCAGCTTCAGTGTTAGTCCTTTCAATTAATATACAGGGTTAATTTCTTTTAGGATTGACTGGTTTGATCTCCCTGCTATCCAAGGTACTCTCAAGACTCTTCTACAGTGCCACAGTTCAAAGGCATCAATTCTTCGGGATGCAGACTTTTTCATTGTCCAGGTTTCACATCTGTACTTGACTACTGGAAAAACCTTAGCTTTGACTATATGGCCTTTGTTGGATAAGTCATATCTTTGCATTGTAATATGGTATCTAGGTTGATCATAGCTTTCTTCCAAGGAGCAAGTGTCTTTTGATTTCATGGCTGCAGTCACCATCTGCAGTAATTTTGGAGACCAAGAAAATAAAGTCTCTCACTGTTTCCATTATTTCCCCATCTATTTGCCATGAAATGATGGGACTGGATACTGTGATCTTAGTTTTTTGAATTTTGAATTTTAAGCCAACTTTTTCACTCTCCTTTTTTACTTTTATCAAGAGGCTCTTTAGTTTCTCTTCATACTCCTATGTGTACTATTATGTCATGATTAAATTCATGGAATCAAAAATTTCCAGAATAATAAAGTATCATATTTTTTCATATTCAGAACTTTCATATGCTTGATAATAGTTTTGTAGTTTGCATTATGTATATTTATTTCCCCTGTGCCATGTCTTCATGGCTTTTGAAAAGTAATCCTAATTTTTGGAGGGCAAAAGCAGAAACTATTTTTACTTTTTTTGTTTTTAATCAAAGTAATGTCTTATAAGTTTTGTTTTTGTTCAGTTGCTAAGTCATGTCCAACTCTTTGAGACCCCATGGACTGTAGCACACCCCACTCCCTAGTCCTTCATTATCTCCTGGAGTTTGCTTAAACTCTTGTTCATTGAGTTGATAATGCTGTCTAACCATCTCATCCTCTGCCACCCCATTCTCCTTTTGCCTTCAGTCTTTTCCAGCATTGGGATCTTTTTCAATGAGTCGGCTCTTTGCATCAGGTGGCCAAAATATTGGAGCTTCAGATTCAGCATCAGTCCTCCTTATAAATAGTGGCATGTTGTCTGACTCTTTTTGACCCCATGAACTGCAACATGCCAGGCCACCCTATCTCTCACCATATCCTGGAGTTCACCCAAGTTCATGTCCATTGAATTGGTGATGCTATCCAACAATCTCATTTTCTGCCACCCTCTTCTCCTTTTGCCTTCAATCTTTCCCAGCATCAGACTCTTTTCCAGTGAGTTCTCTCTTTGCATATTGGAGCTTCAGCTTCAGCATCAGTCCTTCCAAAAAGTATTCAGGATTGATTTGCATTTGGTCCTATCATGTCATAGCAAATAGATGGGGAAACAAGGGAAATAGTGAGAAACTTTATTTTCTTGGGCTCCAAAATCACTGTGAGCAAACTCCGGGAGACAGTGAAGGACAGGGAAGCCTGGTATGCTGCAGTCCATGGGGTCGCAAGAGTTGGACACAACTGAGTGACTGAACAGCTCACATCTGTTCATGACTACTAGAAAGACCATAGCTTTGACAATAAGGACTTCTGTTAGCAAAGTGATGTCTTTGCTTTTTAATATGCTATCTAGGTTTGTCTGGGCTTCCCTGGTAGCTCAGCTGGTAAAGAATCCACCTGCAATGCAAGAGACCTCAGTTCCATTCCTGGTTCAGGAAGATCCCCTGGAGGCGGGCATAGCAACCCCCTATAGTATTATTGCCTGGAGAATCCCCATGGACAGAAAGGAGCCTGGTGGGCTACAGTCCATGGGGTCGCAAAGAGTCAGACACAACTGAGCAACAAAGCACCGCACATCACAGCACTAGGTTTGTCAAAGTCTTCCTTCTAAAAAGCAAGAATCTTCTCATTTCATGGCTGCAGTCATCATCCATAGTGACTTTGTCTTCCCATAAGCCAGAAAGGAAATGCTAATAATTCATGGAGTACTGCATGAAATGCTTAGAAATGTCATGCCTCACTGGTGGGGCATACCAAAGGGTATAGAGGCTACCAAATGGCAAATCTGTAAAAATAAATTTAAGCTTAGTTGTTTAGATTAAATATTAATTATATAGATTAGGAAAGAAAAGTAACGCTTCAATGTTTAGCATATTTTAGCATCTGTTTCATTCTACTCTTCTCTTTTCAGCTCTGTCCTATTTGTAAGTCTTGTTTACTGTGTCAGAGACTATATTCTTTGAGGTCATTATATTTTATTTGTTTTCTGCTCTCTCACATCTCAATTGTCTTAACTACCTGCACTCGAAATACATCTTGTGTTTATCTTTCTTGTGACAAATTGTTTATATATATATATATAATATCTATATAATATATACATTCTATGTTATAACTGAGTGCTGACTAAATTATTATCTCTTCCACATACAAAGAATATATGAAGTGGAAAAGCCTGAAGAAATTATTGTGTTTTTTTTTTAAATTTTTGGTTATTTGACTCAAAGAACCAAATTGAGTTTATTGAGATGAAGACTACAGTGTGTGACATAAAAAATACACTAGATAAGATTAAATGCCTATTTAATAAAATTTTAAATCTTCACATAGAACTGCTTCTATCCAGGGTAAATTAACAAGGAATGGATTTATCTCTTACCTGACAATCACAAGCAATGAGAAAAGACAAACATAATAGTTTGTAAGGCATTGAACAACAGGCAACGGAGGTTAATGACTATGAGAAACGGACACTACTGTGGTGAGAGGTGTGACTGTCTGCAGCTTACTGTCTTGAAAGAGTTTACAGGACGTAATTCAGGGAGAGAAAATCCAGATAGAAACCAAAACATTTTTCAAACTGAGGACAGAGCTCAGAGTTTAGAGAGACTCAAGTTATAACAGTTGTTGGTTGGTGTTGTTCAGTCACTAAGCCATGTCCGACTATATGCCACCCCAAATGGTCTGCAGCTTGCCATGTCCGCCACAGGCTCTTCTCCTCTACTGTCTCCCGGAGGAGAAAGCTACACAGAGAGAAAACCCCAGGGACTGTAGGAGTTTGCTTTCAAATACTTAGCAGAATGTTGTTGACTGCAAACTTAGGAGGAAATTACCTGACATCAGGGAAGAAAATTACACTGTAAAATTGGAGAAGTGTATTTGACACTCACTTAGGAGCCAAAAGGGCTTCCCTGATGGCTCAATTGGTAACAAATCCTCCTGCAATGCAGGAGACCCTGGTTTGATTCCTGGGTCTGGAAGATCCACTGGAGAAGGGATAGGCTGCCCACTCCAGTATTCTCGGTCTTCCCTTATGGCTCATCCGGTAAAGAATCTGCCTGTAATGTGGGAGACTTGGGTTCAGTTCCTGGGTTGGGAAGATCCCCTGGATGAGCTTATGGCAACCCACTCCAGTATTCTGGCCTGGAGAAGTACACAGATGGTATAGTCCATGGGATCACAAAGAGTCGTACAGGGCTGAGTCACTTTCACTTTCACTTTTCAGGATACGGAAATGTGTTCCCATAAGCCAGAAGGGAAATGCTATCAATTCATGGAGCACTGCATGAAATGCTTAGAAATGGCATGCCTCAGTGGTGGGGAATAAATAACTCAATTGAGTAAATTGAATTCTTCTCTAGAATCACCTCAAAAATTAATAAAAAATGAGACCAAAATGAATCACATTCTTTCTGAGAATTGCATCCCAGAACAAAGCTCAAGAATGCTCTATTTGGAATACAGAAAAGAAAAAAAAAGTCTAACATCCAGTACAGTAATATTCACAATGATAAATACTGGTAATGTTTACCAGTCAATGAACAGGCCAAAAAACAAGAACAAAAAATAGTGTAATGAAGAGAATATTCAGTCAACTCAAACTGACTCAGAATGAGCACAGACATTAAACTTATCAGACCAGAACACTTAAATGGGTATTATAACTGCATTCCATATTTTCTAAAGTACAACCATGAAGATAGAAAAAAGAACCAAATTGAACTTATTAAGATTAATACTATAATGTGTGATGTAAAAAATACACTGGATTAAATTAAATGCCTGTAACATGGCGCAGGAAAAGACTGGTGAAATCTAGACATAGATATATAAACAATTTGAAATGAAAAACAGAGAGAACAAAATGCAAAAAAAAAAACAATTAATAGTGAGCTGTGGGACTTGGTGCAATCATAAATATGTGTAATTAGAGTCCCCAGAGGAGACTGGGAGTGGAAGGAATTATTAGATACCTATTGCTATATAGTAATATTATCATTCCTTTAGAGACTTAGAATAAGCACATTCTACTGTCTTATTTTTTATTTTTTTGAAAGGTTAGCAAGGCTTGGCTAATTCTCAAAGCAAGGTGTCCACAGAATTGCATGGAAGGGTTTTGGGAAGGGTCTTTTACCAAGGTTCCATGATTGTTAATATCAATAATGTCCTTGTCAGTGTGAGGGTCCCTTCTTATTGGCTGTTGGTGAGAGGTGGTTCTCAACTATTTGCCAAGTGATCTCCTCCATATGGCAGTTCACAACTTTTTAATTTGTTTCTTAAGATTTAGCAAGGAAGAGAGTCATAATATAACATCACAACCTTATATAATGGACTTGTAGACATATAATCACATAATAACATGCATTACATAACTTCACCGTATTCTAGGTTTAGAAACAAGTCATGTGAAAGGTGAAAGTGAAGTCACTGACTCCTGTCTGACTCTTTGTAACTCCATGGACTGTAGCCCACCAGGCTCCTCCGTCCATGGGATTCTCCAGGCAAGACTACTGGAGTGGGTTGTCATTTCCTTCTCCAGGGGATCTTCTTGACCCAGAGAGCAAACCTGGGTCTTCCACACTGTAGCCAAATGCTTTACCATCTGAGCCACCAGGGGAGAAACAAGTCATAGGTCCTATCTAAATTTAGTGGAAGAAGATTACAGAAGATTGTGCATACTGTAAGGAATGGGTTGGGAGTGGACCTTAGAATCTATTGCCAAAGACTCAATGAAAAATATTTGAAGGTTAATGACCAATTTCCAAATTAATTAGGATATTGAAAACCCACAGATCTTAGCAACTCAAAAGATGCCAAACATGAGAAAGGTCAAGAAAATTACACCTAGCTAGGCATTTCATTTGGGCTCCAAAATCACTGTAGGTGGTGACTGCAGCCGTGAAATTGAAAGATGCTTATTCCTTGGAAAGAATGTTCTGACAAACCTAGACAGCATATTAAAAAGCAGAGACATTACCGTTTGTCAACAACGTTCCGTCTAGTCAAGGCTACGGTTTTTCCAGTGGTCAGGTATGGATGTGTGAGTTGGACTATAAAGAAAGGTGAGCACCGAAGAATTGATGCTTTTGAACTGTGGTGTTGGAGAAGACTCTTGAGAGTCCCTTGGACGGCAAGGAGATCCCACCAGTCCATCCTAAAAGAGATCAGTCTTGAGTGTTCATTGGAAGGACTGATGTTGAAGCTGAAACTCCAATACTTTGGCCACCTGATGTGAAGAGCTGACTCATTTGAAAAGACCCTGATGGCTAGGAAAGATTGAAGGCAGGAGGAGAAGGGGACGACAGAGGATGAGATGGTTGGATGGCATCATCAACTCAATGGACATGAGTTTGGGTAAATGCTGGGAGTTGGTGGTAATGGACAGGGAGGCCTGGCATGCTGCGGTCCATGGGGTTGCAAAAAGTCAAACACAGCTGAGCGACTGAACTGAACTGAGGCATTTCATAATTAGCTTCCCTGGTGGCTCAGATGGTAAAGAATCTGCCTGCAATGCGGGAGACCTGAGTTCGATCCCTGGCTTGGGAAGATCCCCTGGAGAAAGGAATGGCTACCCATTCCAGTATTCTGGCCTGGATAATTCCATGGGAAGAAGAGCCTGGCAGGCTACAGTTCATGGGGTCACAAAGAGTTGGACATAACTGAGTGACTTTCACTCTCACTCTTCATTTCAAAATAAAGTTGCTCAAATTTGTGACCCCATGCCTGCATTGCAGGCAGATTCTTTACCATCTGAGCTATAGGGAAGTCCACAAATTGCTCAAAACCACTATTAAAAAGAATATCTCAGTTTCTATTAGTTATCAGAGGATTCCCAACCAGAATAAATGGTCATTTTGCTAAGATATAAGGTTGACCAAGACTGTAAATGCTTATATATAAATTCATGAGGTACAGAGGGTCAGGGGAAGGAAAGGACACATTAGGTGCAGAAGAATAGAGCTAAGGGTGATAGCAGATTTCTTGAAAACAATGCAAGTAAGAAAATAGTGGAGATGAGAACTTTAAAATACTAAAAAATTCTGTCAATATAAAGCTTATTTTCTAATAAAAATGTTTCAGAAGTGGAAAATATATTTACAAATGTATAAAATCTGCAAAAATCTCAGTGGCAAACCTGAATGAAAGAAATGATGTAAGAAATTTTTCAGGCAAGAAGGTTGCTAATGTCAGTCATTAGATACATAAATGTGTACTTACATAAATGAATGAAGAAAAGTGAAAAGTGAAAATGGTGCCAACACTGGTAATTATCTTTTATTATTGTTGTTGTTATGTCTCTTTAAAAGAGAAGCATTTCTTTAAACAATACCACAATCAATGTATTATGAGGTTTATAGCATATATATATAAATAAGCAGTAGGCCCACAATAGCATAAAGATTAGGAAGTGTACTGGATGTAGCTGACCCTTGAACAACATGGGTTTGAACTACAAGTGTCTACTTACAAGCAGATCTTTTTTCAATAGTAAATACTGCAGTACTACATGACCCATGGTTAGTTGAATCCGTGGGTACAGAATTAACTGTATAGAGGAACCATAGAGACAGATGGCCAATTATGAGTTATACTCATTTTCTACCATATGGAGGTTGGTAACCCTTACCGCCTCTTGTTCAAGGGTCAAGTGTATAAAATTTAAAGTTCTTATATTGTCAGTGAAATTCTATAATATAATTTAAAGGTAATTTGGTAAGTGTGTATACTATGAACCTTAAAACAACCACTAAAATAACAAAACGTTATAGTTAACAGGACAGAAAGGTAATATAATAGAATTATTTTAAAATTAATTCAAAGGAAGTTAAAAATAAGAAAAAGGGAAGAAAGGACAGAATGGGAAATAGAGAATAAATGTTAAGTAAATAGACTTAAACCTGATAATATTAATAGTGTAAACATTCTATTAAAATACACATCAGTGTCACACTGAATTTTTTAAGAAAGCAAAATTTGACTATACATTGTCTACAGGAAAATCATTTGAAATTTGAAAGTGAGTTAAAAGTAAAAGGATGAGAGTAAATATGTGACTTTAACACTGGAGTGGCTATCTTAATATAAGAAAAATATGTTTCAGAGACGAATCTTACCAGTGGTTGTTCAGTCACTCAGTCATGTCCAACTCTGTGACCGTAGACTATAGTACATCAGGCTTCCCTCTCCTTCAGCATCTCCCAGAGTTTGCTCAATCTCATGCCCATTGAGTCAATGATGCCATCCAACCATCTCATCTTCTGTTTTCCCCTTCTCCTCCTGCCTTCACTCTTTCCCAGCATCAGGGTCTTTTCCAGAAACTCAGCTCTTCACATCAGGTGGCCAAAATATTGGAGTTTCAGCTTCAGCATCAGTCCTTCCAATGAATACTGCTGCGAAGTCGCTTCAGTCGTGTCTGACTCTGTGTGACCCCATAGACGGCAGCCCACCAGGCTCCCCCGTCCCTGGGATTCTCCAGGCAAGAACACTGGAGGGGGTTGCCATTTCCTTCTCCAATGCATGAAAGTGAAGGTGAAGTCGTCCAGTCGTGTCTGACTCTCAGTGACCCCATGGACTGCAGGCTCCTCCGTCCATGGGATTTTCCAGGCAAGAGTACTGGAGTGGGTGCCATTGCCTTCTCTGTTCCAATGAATACTCAGGATTAATTTCCTTTAGGATGGACTGGTTGGATCTCCCTGCTGTCCAAGGGACTCTCAAGAGTCTTCTCCAACACCACAGTTTGAAAGCATCAGTTCTTCAGGGCTCAGCCTTCTTTATGTACGCTCTATACATGACTACTAGAAAAATCATAGGGAACGGCTACCCACTCCAGTATTTTGGCCTGGAGAATCCCACAAATTCTATAGTCTTGGGCTTCCCTGGTGGCTCAGACGGTAAAGCGTCTGCCTGCAATGTGGGAGACCTGGTTTCAATCCCTGGGTCAGGAAGATCCCCTGGCGAAGGAAATGGCAACCCATTCCAGTATTCTTGCCTGGAAAATCCCATGGATGTTGGAGCCTAGTAAAGTACAGTTCATGGGGTCTCAAAGAGTCGGACACGACTTGAACAACTTCACTATAGTCCATGGGGTCGCAGAGTCAGACACGACTGAGCGACTTTCACTTTCAAGTTCAAGGCATACAATGTGAAAAAGAGCTAGGAAAGATGCCCGCTGAAGCCTTTCAGGCTTTCACCAAGTACCAGGCACTGACCTCTCAAGTGTGGATGGAGAAAGGAGGAAGGTGAATTCCCAGTGTGCAAAGTCAGGACAAGACTGTAAAGCAAAGAATTCTGCAGGCTCCCAAGAGATCAGCAGCTGCGCCTTCAAGCTGGAAGAAATTCCCGTTGAATCAGAAGTTGGCATTGGGTTGTGAAGAGTGTGTTAATTTCCTGAATCTCACTCTTGGCCAGATCCTAAGTCCTTCTGAAAGGAAAGTGTTGATGCTGTCTTCCAGCTGTTTTAAGCCAGAAGTCACTAAATCAAGTCAAATTTTGAAAGCTTTGGTCAACCTCAATTGCAGATTAGACTATTCAGCCTAATAGAATAGAAACCTAATACAGGAAGAAGTATGCTTATTTTCAGAGGAAATATTATTTACATAGAGTCTTCTTTTTGCTGTTTTTTTTCTTTTTTTTCATACACGATGTTTGACAATAGCAATAATACATGAAAAAGCAAGAGAATGTGGACTCAAAGGGCACGACAGGCAGTAGTCAAGGAAAGCAGACTAAGAAATGAATAATTATTCTATTGTCAAACATTTCACACTGTATGCCTTGAACTTGGTGAAAGCCAAAAATGCGTCAGAGGGTTTTTCCCAAAGCCTTGTACTTGAGGAAAGCACAGTTGCTTCCCTCAGCTCTGCTGTTTTGCACCTAACTTCTCAAATGCTAAATTAACATGGTCAGTGACGGCTAATGGCAGCAATTGACTGGGAGGGTGTATACTCACTTTGGAACTTCCTTGTATTTTAATCCATCATACTGGCACTGACAAAGATACTAAACATTCAATTCTAGTTTCCCTTTATTTTATCAATGGCAGATTTATCCTCTTCCCTCTCAGCCAGAGATTAGAGCAGCCTAGTGTTCTTTTCTCTCAAAAAAAGCAAACTATTTTCTGGATTTAAATATATTTACAGCATCTCCTGTACTCTTATAGTTAAATAGAAAAACTTTGAGTTTGACTGGCTTTCATTGTTAGGGTGAGAATGATGGTTTCTTATGATTTTCTGCATCCTAACTAGAGTTGGAAGTCCTTACTTTTAGCCTCTGCTATTTTTGTTTCTATTTCTCTGTATCCCTTGATGATTATGTAAATTTTCTCAAAACACTAGATTGGATCACATCATTTTTTCTCATATGAGGTCAAAGAAACTTCTTGGAAATTATTAAGACACTCTAGGTTTTTATTTTATACTCCATAACATTTCTAGCATTATTTCTTTTGAAGCTCATGAGCTCTAACATCATACTCCTCCCACCCCCCGCCCCGCCACAACCTTAAAAACTTTAGAACCAATTAAGATGTACTCATAGAAGTCATCAAAACTGGATTTAAAATATAAGCTCTATTTCTAGGCATTTTGGAAAACTGCAGACACAACAGGCTTTTGAACAGTTCACTCCCAGTTAAATACCTAGCATTCTCCCTGGGGCAGAGCCACTCCTATAACCTTAACCTATGAAAACAGGAATATAGCTCCTATGATGGATCTGTCAGAGTGGTATTTCAGAAGGAGCAAAGTAGAGAATGCATAATCCCATCCTTCAATATCACTAATCAGGTATTCTTTTCTCTTTGATGAAAGCTATTGAATGTGGGAGGAAGTTGGGTTAAGAGAGGGCATGAGAGGTATCCTAGTGAAATTCCTGCCAGTGAAACATTAGGCAAAATAAAATGCACTTTCTCTTTTAGTAATATCCAGAGCATCTTTCTTAGTGTGAAAATAAAACCAGTTTCTCAGGATGTTTAAAGTAACACTGTATTTATTGGGATCACTGTGCTGCTTCTTCTTCTTGGTTCATCCCTAAGTCACGTCTGACTCTTTTGAGACCCCCATCAGGAAGTCTGTTTTATTGCCTGGGATATTATATTACCTCCTCCAGGAAAAACAATTAGATGACACTCTTTAAAACATAATACATGTTGATCACAATCGTCCTGCTTTTATCCAGGAAAAAAAAGCTCTTTTGATTTTTGTTTTGTTTCAACGTAGTTGCTGATATTAGATCACTAAATTTATGCAAATCTTTGTTATTTAACTTTATTTAGAAATAGGAGGCACAAGTCAACAGCGTTGTGTCAGGGATCATGTCTGTCTTTTAGAACTCTAAGTTGGATTGTCAGACACAATGATCGGGAACAAAGGCGCTCAAGAGCAATACTTTAAATCAATAAATGTTGAACTCCATTTCTTCCCACATATAAATTAAACGTGCAGTCCCCAGAGGAATATAAAAGAGCAAATGTCAAGTGATATCCTCATAAAAGGGTCCTTCTATTTCACTAAACCCATGATGACTACCTACCAGGATTGCTTGAATTAGTTACTCTGGCAGGTGTCAGCAGAAAAACTAAAGATAGGGTGAACAACCACTTAGACAATGCAAATATTTGAGCTCCCTGCGTGTGTGTGTGTGTGTATGTATTTATACACATATATAATATTATATTATATAAAATCAGACTCTTTCAAAATGCTTACTCTATTATGACCACACCTAAAAATTTGATACCATTCAAATTTCCAGTAGTATAAAAATAAGAGGATTTAAGTCATAGATTAGGGAAAGAAATAGATTTTCAGAAAATTGCTAGATAATTTTAGAAATAATCTCCTGCAAGTTGCTGTTTTCTAAATCCACTGATGCTTATACAATTTCCTGTGAAATAGTTTTGGTAAAAGCCAGTTAAAAAGCTTGGTTTGTGGGTCTGCCACAGAGGAAAGAACTTTGATAGCATTCATTACCTTTATAGTTGGTTCTTAGATCCCACACAGCAAGGTATTCTTCTCAGGGAGAGTCTATGGAAAGCCAAAAGAATCACTGCTCTCTTGTCTAGGAAAACTGTTATATTCACAGAGTCAAATATTTCTATAATAATTAAAACATTTGCAGTCATCAAGACATTCAACCAAAGGCTAGGAATAAAAACCTACATTTCTATCTAAATAGTAGGGCAAAATATATAATATTTTTTAACAACATCAATATAGCAATTGTTAGGAAAGAAAGAAAAAAAGGAAAGATAATGAAAGAAAAGAGAAAAGAAAAACAAACATTTATTGATGTCTTTACACGATGATGTTGTTAAGTCATGTCCAGCTCTTTTGTGACCCCTTGGACTGTATAGCCCACCCAGCTTCACCGTCCATGGGATTTCCCAGGCAAGAATACTGGAGCAGGTTGCCATATCCTTCTCCAGGGGATTTTCTTGACCCAGGGATCAAACTCACATCTCCTGAATTGGCAAGTTGGTTCTTTACTCTTGAGTCAACAGGGAAGACCTTATACAATGTATCCGTTGTGAATACAGAGAATGCCTTTTTTAGGCAGTTAGGAATAAATGGAAATTTATGTTATATGTTAGTTAAAATTTCAATTCTACTTATAATATGGAGAAAATCAGAAAACACGTAGGACGTTTTCCAAGTTAGAACATAATTTTAATATAACAAACTTGTTTTGTTGTAGTTTTATATGAGTAAATGGCAAGTAAAGAGGTTAAAATAATAATTAAATTAAAATGAGAGAGTGGAGTCAGCAAGAATCATAATATGTGGAGCAATATAATGAACTGTCAGAACCTTTTTTGATTTTGGATAACCCCCAATTTAAAACTAAAATGCATGTAAATACAGATTTCCTCAGAAGCATATTGGCCTTGGAAAACATGCACTAAACCTGATCAAGTAATATTTTTGTTAATCAGGTTTTTCTTCAAAACCAACCAACATTTTTATTAGTGAATTCATAGGGTTATACAATGTATTTTATCATTCATATTTTTCTTTATGACTGGACTTTCTTCCCAGGTTATCTTAAATTGATTCATTTTACTCATATCTCAAAGATCTCCTTCTCCAGTGTATCTTCCTGGCCCAGGGATCGAACCCGGGTCTCCCACATTGTAGGCAGACACTTTACCATCTGAGCCACCAGGGGAGTCCATATTTGAAAGGCTTTCACAACAATGCCTAGCATGTAACAGTGCAATGAAGTGTTAGCTGTAATTATTTAATGCATAGTTATTGAGCTCGTGCTATATTCCAAGAGGTAGTTTATTTATCTTCCGATCACTCCACCCTGAGCTCAGTACAAGATAGGAGCTCAATAAATGCTAATTGAAATTAAATGAAGCTAACTCAGCATGATCAGAAGTGATGATGTTGTAGCAATCAGAAAGCACAGCAACCCGAGTTTCAGATTGCTAAAATTAGATAAGTGACTGTAACTATCGCGTGGATGCTGAAATAGCTTTGAAAAGTTTCATAGGAATCCCCAGTATGCTCTATATTTATTTCAGCATCCTCATATTTCTTCTACCTCAGAGTAGCAGAATAACAACTCTCCTACTAAGCAAAATGAAAACTCAATTTAAAATCCTCTTTTAGAAATACCTTATTTTTAAATAAGAGAAATAAAAGTATAGAATTGCTTGTTTCTTATGTAATAATTCAGTATATCCCACTTCCTGTTTTGTAAAGCATCAAGCCCACATCACAGATAAACTAGGACATCCCATCACTATAACTAACACGTCAAGCTCTTTGGCAGAATCTCCTCACCTTTGAAATGCTGGCAGCACCATAGAACACACGCAGTACTGTACTTGGTGACTGACACTTAACAAATATTTGTTGAGTGCATTCTGTTGAATTTGTGAAAGACCAGATGCCAGTAACAAAGGTGCTTAGAAGGGAAAAGTCAGCTTCCTAAACTAAGTACAGATTGACTATCTGTCGAATCTTATTCACAGTATAGCTGACTATTCTTGTATAGAGAACAGTGAGTGAGTTTCATTCATTGAGTGAATATGAATTTGATTTTTTCAAAATTATCTTTTAATTTTAGTCATTAGTGTATGAATACAAAAAAATTGGTTTGATTTTCTTATATTTGGTAAAAGCTCTGGAAAATAAAATAAGAAAATGTTAGTTTGAATGGGAATAAATATGCATGGTTTATGAGTTATCTAGGTCCTTAAAATTTGCTTGTTGTATTTTTAATTAAGAATTTATTTTTAGAGAAGTTTTAGGTATGCAATATAATTAAGAGGAACAGATGCTTCTCACATACTCCCTGCCTCTACATGTTTGTAGCCTCCTCCATAATCAACATCTTCCATCAGATGGTACATTTATTGAAATGATAAACCTGCATTGACACATCATAGTGACTCGACAGTTTACATTATGGTTCATTCTTGTTGTAGTATGCTCTATAGGTTTGGATACATGTATAACAGCATGTATCTATTATTATGATCATACACGTACTTCTACTGCCCTAAAATTCTCTGTGCTCCACCAATTCATCCCTTCCCTCCTCCTCAACTGGAAACCGCTGATCTTTTTACTGTCTCCATATTTTTTAAAAAGATAACCATTAAATGTCATATTAAGTTAAAAGACATAAAAATAATTTCATTCTACCTCTCCCATATTGTTCTTAATTTGGTTCATCTATCTAAGAACAGATGGTAACATTCATTGTTAGACATTACTTGCTTTACTCAATTTCTTCTATTACATTCCTGGGGATAGAGTTAAATAATTAAGAGAGAAATATCCTATTATTTACTTTCTCTACATTTCTGTACACACTCCCTATTTCAGTATGGCATATTATGTCAGAAAGAGCCAAGGGAACAGAGCAGTGAAGAGTCCTGAATCTGGAGCCATAGTGCCCTAGGCTGGAATCCCAATTCTACCGTCTACTGATTGTGTGATCTAGCTTAAATAAACTCTTTTCACTCTCAGTTTAACCATCTGTAAAAGGGAGGCAGCAATAGCACTAAGATTATCTGGCTGTCATGAACATTAGAAGAGTTAATATATTTAATGTACTTACAACAGTGCCTTAGATGTATGAAGTGTGGTATAAGGGAATAAATGACCTGTAAAACAGTTACTTGCTTTTGAACTGTGGTGTTGGAGAAGACTCTTGAGAGTCCCTTGGACTGCAAGGAGATCCAACCAGTCCATCCTGAAGGAGATAAGTCCTGGGTGTTCATTGGAAGGACTGATGCTGAAGCTGAAACTCCAGTACTTTGGCTACCTCATGCGAAGAGTTGACTCATTGGAAAAGACCCTGATGCTGGGAGGGATTGAGGGCAGGAGGAGAATGGGACGACAGAGGATGAGATGGCTGGATGGCATCACCGACTCGATGGGCATGAGTTTGAGTAAACTCTGGGAGTTGGTGATGGACAGGGAAGCCTGGCGTGCTGCGATTCATGGAGTCGCAAAGAGTCGGACACGACTGAGCGACTGAACTGAAAACAGTTACTGGGCTTCCCTGGTGTCTCAGCAGTAAAGAATCTGCCTGCCAATGCAAGAGATGCACCTTTGATCCTTGGTCTGGAAAGATCCCCTGGAGAAGGAAATGCAACCCATTCCAATATTCTTGCCTAGAGAATCCCCTGAACAGAGGAGCCTGGTGGGCTACAGTCCATGGGGTCAGAGAAGTAGGATAGGACTTAGTGTCTAAACTACCGCCATGCCCATTACTGTCAATTTAACTCATTTTAAGGAAGGATTACTAATAAATAATTATGTATTTGATATGCATTTTTATTAATATAAATATTGGCATATAGGAAATTATGTCAGAGATCATCTGTTTTGTGTCTATTTTATCAATCATCAACACTATGTCAACAATTCCTAACTATGTACTGCCATTCCCATTTCCAAACCTAATTCTAATTTTTCCAATAACCTATAAAGTTTTCCTCTGTTTATCATATTTTTATCAAATTCTGAATTTAAATATGAATTTTTTGTATGTTATTCTCCCTGTTAGTCACTTGTGTTAAATCAAGCCATGAGTTCTGAACATCTTTTTGGTTTCCATCCATTTGTGATAGGAATCGAGCTGAGGCACTTCCCACTGTAAAGCTTCCCAGCTACTCTCCCTGACTTTGTCTTACTACCTTTCTAACGTAGCCTGTGTAGTATCTCAAGATAAATCCTCCACAGTGGTTTCTTGAACCAACTTACAAAGTTGTTCAACACTTAAAGGATTTATTTCCTATTACATCTATGGCTCCGTAGGGAGTTGTTCTGTCGCTCAGTTGTGTTCTACTCCTTGTGACCCCATGGACTGCAGCACGCGAGTCTTCCCTGTCCTTCACCATCTCCTAGAGTCTGCTTAAACTCATGTCCATTGAATCAGTGATGCCATAGGGAGTAGTCTCTTGAATTGAGAGATGCAATGCCTTTGACCTTTTCCTGTTCAGCCATTTCATCACTGACTTGAGTAGCTATACAAAGGACAAGCTGAGCAAATTGGTGAAAACTAGAAAGGAAATGAACAGATTCAAAGCCATCTTGGTGAGCTAGAGTGCAAATGATTATGAAAGTATGGCATGTCATTGATATAAATGTGAAGTTAAAGAAAGCTATTGCATTTTCCTGCTTTAATATTCTAAACATATATCATTTTTTTCACCTTTAAAGTTTAACACTTTTGTCCAGGGAATTGAAAAAGACTAAGCTAGTTTTAAAAAGGGATTTGTGATGTGACATATAATACCAAATTTATTTTATGCCACTTGATAATGGATATTTTCCCCATTGCACTGCTTAAGAGGAGCTCAAAGTTTAAGTGATCAAATCTCACTCGAGAATGTGCTGGGCAAAGAATTTATATTTCAGATCACTGCATTTCCCTCCAGCTGGATTGTAAAAGGTTGAGGTTAAATTACTTTTACATTTTAAAGTGCACTTTAAAGTGCATTAACTTCCTACCATTTCTACCCTGAAATGCTACACTAATTTGATATTTGTCCTATATCTTTTTTCCTATCTAATCTAGACAGAAATCTGAGTTGACCTTAATTATATTTTCCTTACTTTTAAACTACCATCCTCTGTTAGCAATCTTCAGACACGTACACGGAAATTTTTGTCAACTTAAAAATGACTAGATATTTTCTTTTAAATTTAAAGGTTTCTTTGAGAAATATAATAATTCTGTCAACTTTAAAATATATAGCATTCGTCATTTGTGACTTATGTAAGTAGAAAAGGTTGGAGCCTATTTTAGTTAGGTGCATGAAAAATGTACTCTCCCCTTCACATAACTCAAAAATGGCTAAAGCAATTTAGTTCAGACTCTCAGACAAGTTCACCTTTGGTCCATGAAAAACTTTGAAAAAAATCTCATCGAAAATGATATCATGCTCAGAGAAAATTATGTCCTAAAAAGGAGATAAATGTTTAATATAATTTCTTTTATTTTTAATATATACAATTATCTTTTCAGTTTCATTTGAGGCATCTAATAGTTAAATTTTTATTTTAATAAGATTAGTCAAAACAATTTATCTTGATTGAATTAATAGATTTGGAAATTAAAGCAAAACATATGCATAATATGTGATCCTGTCATGGCTAGATATAATGTCCAATACCCTATATCAGTGTAAATTTATTCATAAGTTTACAAATTACCTAATTAATTTCCTTCTTTGGTGAATGTTCATTTAGTATCTGTGATGTGGTCAGCACTGCTAGGTATTAGGACTAAATAAATGAAAATAACATGATTGTTAGCCTTGGCAGATTTAGTCTGGGGAGGCAGATATCTGGACTGAGAAAGGCAATACAGCAAAAGTAAATTTACTGCAAGGACATTCATTGATTCTTGTCTAAGAGAATTGATAAGAATGTCCCAAAATATCTGATCAGGGTCTTGAAGGATAAATAGTAGGGCGGTATCACAGAATGGAAAATCTAGACAGAAGACAAAGGCTTTAAATATAAAAGGGTTTGCCATGCTAAAGAATTATGGAGAATTTCGGTGTGTCTGAAGAAGTCTGTGACTGATTTGTGAAGAGCAGTGTTTACCAAGGTAGGATAATGACATACATTGAGTTATTTTTGTCCCAGTTCCTTACCCATGCCTTTAGCTTTACCCCATTATTTGCACATGCCTTTTGGCACACCTTTTGCCAGATGAGTTTATTATGATTTCTCTGATGACATATAGGAAACATTTTTTTCTGTCTTTCAGCGTTGGCCTTGGTCATGTGATTTTGGTCAATGAAATGTCAGTGGACATGACACGTAGGCTCAAAATGTGTATTTTTGTGGTTAAATTTCCGTTCTTGTGTTTCCACCATTGTCATGTGAAAGATTTTCTCTGTGAAAATATACACTTATAGAGTGAGCTTGAGCTCCCCTTTTAGCTCAGCTGGTAAAGAATCTGCCTACAATGCAGGAGACCCCAGTTGGATTCCTGGGTGGGGAAGATCCGCTGGAGAAGGGATAGGCTATGCACTCCAGTATTCTTGGGTTTCCCTGGTGGCTCAGCTGGTAAAGAATCCGCCTGCAATGCGGGAGACCTGGGTTTGATCCCTGGGTTGAGAAGATCCCCTGGAGAAGGGGATAGCTACCTACTCCAATAGCTACTTCTCCAGCCTGGAGAAGTCCATGGACTGTATAGTCCATGGGGTCACAAAGAGTCAGACTAGACTGAGCAACTTTCACTTTCAGAGAGGGCTTGAGCTCATTGTTTACCGAACCAAGCCATTGTAGCAGACACATAAACCACTGAGAAAAAATGAAAATAAAGCAGCTTTTGACACCAACAAATTGAGTGTAGAATTATTTTCAGGTAGTTACCAAAATATTTGAAGAAAGCAAGAATCCAGTTGGGAGGCAGTTGGGGGTCTGTAGCAATGTTTTGACATGTCAATAATTTTGTTGTTGTTATATGAGAAATTTGTTAACATTGTAACTCAGAAACATAATGGAGAGCTTATTAGATCAGAAAAGTCTAATGGCCTATAAGTAAATTAGGATGTTATTACAGTAAATAATGGAAGAGCGGATAAAAGTCTTAACTCATACAGTATCAGTAGAGAAATGTGTGGGGTTTGGGAAAATATAATTTACATTTATTGCATACTAACCAGTGTTAGGCCCAAAGGAAAAAGCTGGAGAATATAAATGCTTGAGAGATATGGTGGATATGGTGTTTCCATTAATTTGACTGGACAGAGATAATATGGGTTTTATAGAAATGGAGATAATAAGTTTAGTCTGTGACAAAAATTTTATGAGGTATTAGTGAAAAACCAAATAACAGCATCTAGAAGATGGTTGCAGTGATGAGTCCTGAAGTGTAAGAAAGAATCAAACAAGGAGCAAATATGTGAAAATCACCAATATGTAGGTAATAAATGAAGAGACGAAAGTGAATTAGTTCAATCACAGGGAGTTTATCAGTTTGACAGATTAGAGGGGCATTCTGGAAAGACGGCAGGCTAAAAAGAGGATTGACTTTCTTCTATCCCCACCTCCCATTGCCAACCATCCAAACCTCCTGAGCCAGATACATTTAGGTGCCCAGAGGAAAACAAGCCCTGGACAATATAATCATGACAATTATTTGAAGCATTTTCTTCCCTCTGTGATTACTGCAAACCTGAGAAGCAGCTTCTGAAAGTCTTAATTTTGGGAATTAGAATCTCATTGTTACCAAGGAGAATTTAGCACTCAAATGATGCCTAGCACCATAAGAGTTTAGCTTTGTTTCTGTGACTCTTAGAAGCTGAAGAATGGTTGAAAAACTGGTCAAGTTTTCCTACCTAAGGCATGGAAAGCTTCTCAGGGTAAAGAAACTAAATCTTCACAGCAGAGCAGAGATTGTGAATAGGCCACGGTTGTTCTATTTGAGGCGACAGCTACATGGCACAGTCTTCATTTCTCAGAATTACTGCCAGTGAAGTATTCTAATATTCTAGCAGTTGAACAAGTCCCAGTAAGTAAAGAGAGGAAAAAATATCAGTCTAGATAAACAGAGCCAGATCAGAAAAATAAGCCATAGAGTGCAATCATTGTAAGCCTCTGAAAAAATAGAGATGATAGAGAAAATTCTTGAAAACTTGGAAAATATAACCCCAAATACTTTGAGATTGAGATTAAATATATTAATGGAGAATGGTTACAAATAAAAAATTAACAGAAGGTATGTTTCAAATCTAAAAAGAAAAATACAAAGAAAATTACTAAGAACTGAAATTAGGATGAAATATAGATACTATATCCTAGAGATATAACATTTTGAAAGTATAGACATTTCACAAAAATAAAAAACAATATAAAAAACAGAGGAATAAAGTTTATAATTTACAGAAGTAAAGCAACTTCAACTCATTGTATATAACTCAAATAATATAACTATGAAAACAGGTTTTACTTGTAATGAATGATAAAAGAAAGATTTAATGAATATTCAAAAACTGAGCAAATATATCATTCATTCACTCAATCTGAAGGTAATATTTAAAAAAAATATTCTAACCAAATAATAAGTGTTAAGACCAGAGACTGCAGGATAGGAAAGATGAAAATTTTAAGTAGTTAAGTTATGGATCTCAAAATATATAAATGTGTATCTGTACTGAAAGCCAAAGATACTTAACAATACCCTTTGAACTGAGAAGGAACTTTGAGAATGAAAAATGAAGCAGGCAGCTTTATAATGTGCAATATTAAGTTTATTGCAGGTAAGCTATGTACAGGTAGGATTGGGCAAATGGTGATCCAGAGTATGCTCAGCTGCACTCCATGCTTTTGAAAGGAATATAGAAGGGTTGCAAGGGGCCAAATTGAAAAACAGAATTTGACTACCAAGGGAGAAACATGTCTGTAGCTATAAGAACAGAGTTTTTGCAAATCCCTGAAGATCTCATGACCTTACCATCTGCCTCAGCAAAAAAGCACTCCACCAATTTTTATAACAGACAAGCAAGGGTAAAAATTGATTGGGAACTTATGTGACTTGGGTGCATTTTTTGTGAGTTAGGTTAAAGCTCAGTCATGTAGAAAGAGAAGGGGGTAGGACAGCAGGCCTAAGACAGAGCTGAAAAAACGGAGTCAGTGTTGTTCATTCACAAAATGTGTGTGTGTGTGTGCATGTGTAGTAAAAGAGGTCAATCTAAATGTAAACTGATACAGTCTTATTAAAAATACAAAATTTCTAAATCAGGGTTTTTTAAAACATAAATCACATCAATTCAGATCAGTTCAGTCACCCAGTCATGTCAGACTCTGTGAGACCCCATGGACTTGCAGCACGCCAGGCTTCTATGTCCTTCACTATTTCCTTGAGTTTGCTCAAACTCATGTCCACTGAGTCAGTGATGCATTCAACCATCTGATACTCTGTCATCCCCTTCTCCTGCCTTCAATCTTTCCTAGCACTAGGGCCTTTTCTAATGAATCAGCTCTTCCCATCAGGTGGCCAAAGTATTGGAGCTTCAGCCATCAGTCCTTCCAATGAATATTCAGGACTAACTTCCATTAGGATTGACTGGTTTGATCTTCTTACAGTCCAAGGGACTCTCAAGAGTCTTCAACACCACAGTTTAAAAGCATCAATTATTCGATGCTCAGATTTCTTTATAGTCCAACTCTCACATCCATACATGACTACCGGAAAAACCATAGCTTTGACTAGACGGACCTTTGTTGGAAAAGTAATGTCTCTGCTTTTTAATATGCTGTCTAGGTTGGTCATAACTTTTCTTCCAAGGAGCAAGTGTCTTTTAATTCCACGGCTACAGTCACCATCTGCAGTGATTTTTGAGCACCCCCCAAAATAAAGTCTCTTGCCGTTTCCATTGTTTCCCCATCTATTTGCAATGAAGTGATGGGACTGGATGCCATGATCTTAATTTTTTAATGTTGAGTTTTGAGCCAGCTTTTCACTCTCATCTTCCACTTTTATCAAGAGGCTCTTTAGTTTCTCTTCACTTTCTGCCAAAGTGTGGTGTCATCTGCATATGTGAGGTTATTGATATTTCTCCTGGCAATCTTGATTACAACTTGTGCTTCATCTAGTCTGGCATTTTGCTTGATGTACTCTGCATATAAGGTAAATAATCAAGGTGACAATATACAACCTTAAGGAACTCCTTTCCCAATTTTGAACCAGTCTGTTGTTCAATGTCTGAATCTAACTGTTGCTTCTTGACCTGTGTACAGATTTCTCAGGAGGTAGGTAAGGTGGTCTGGTATTCCCATCTCTTGAAGAATTTCCCAGTTTGCTGTGATATGCACAAAGGCTTTAGTGTAGTCAATGTAGCAGAAGTAGATGTTCTTCTGGAATTCTCTTGCTTTTTCTATGATTCAGTGGATGTTGGCAATTTGATCTCTGATTCCTGTGCCTTCACTAAATCTGGCTTTAACATCTGAAATTTCTCAGTTCACATACCTTTGAATCCTAGCATGGAGAATTTTGAGCATTGCTTTGCTAGCGTGTGGGATGAGTGCAATTGTGTAGTAGTTTGAGCATTCTTTGGCATTGCCTTTCTTTGGGAATTGGAATGAAAACTGATCTTTTCCAGTCCTGTGGCCACTGCTGAGTTTTCCAGATCTGCTGGCATATTGAGTACAGCACTTTCACAGCATCATCTTTTAGGATTTGAAATAGCTCAACTGGAATTCCATCACTTCCGCTAGCTTTGTTCCTAGTAATGCTTCCTGAGGCCCACTTGACTTCACACACCAGGATGTCTGGCTCTGGGTGAGTGATCACACCATTGTGGTTATCTGGGTCATGAAGATCTTTTTTTTATGTAGTTCTTCTGTGTTCTTGCCACCTCTTCTTAATATCTTCTGCTTCTGTTAGGTCCATACCATTTCTGTCCTTTAGTGTGCCCATCTTTACATGAAATGTTTCCTTGGTATCTTTAATTTTCTTGTAGAGACCTCTAGTCTGTCCCATTCTGTTGCTTTCCTCTATTTCTTTGCATTCTTCACCCAGGAAGCCTTTTTTTTTTTAATCTCTCCTTGCTGTTCTTTGGAACTCTGCATTTAGATGGATATATCTTTCTTTTCTCCTTTGCCTTTCACTTTGCTTCTTTTCTCAGCTGTTTGTAAAGTCTCCACAGACAACCATTTGCCTTTTTGCATATCCTTTTCTTGGGGATGGTTTTGATCACTGTCTTCTGTGCAATGTTATAAACCTCTGTCCATAGTTTATAATGCAAAATAAATTCTTAAGTCAGAATAGAACTATAAAAACTTAAGGGAGAAGTTCACAAAAGTCTTGTATTTAACTGGAAAATGAAAAAAAAACTATTTCCTAGGGATTATTCAGTCAAGGAAAGATGTAGAACAAATTGTGAGAAAATGAAAATATTCAGAAGGTCTCATCTTAAATTGTAGGAAACATTGTGGAATAGAGTTTTGTGGAATATGATTTTCATATTATAGTGAAAATGATTTCAATTATTAGTATTGTATCATAATTGTACAGGCATTTCTATATAGCTCATCTTTTTATTTTTTGATGGCTTTAAGTTAAAAATATGTAATTTTCTTTAAAATTATGTCAATTAGTTTGATCTACATTTTCAGATGTTGCACAAACATATATATGTACATATGGACAGATATAGATCTCTCTTGAGATCTCTTTTCTATCTATGGAATGTTTTTCTTAGAAAGTCTTATATATTGAGTAATCACATATGTCAAGGGCAGTTCTTATGTGCAGTTCACCTATGAGCTCCATCAGCAAGGACAAATACACAGTTTCTGTTATCTAGGAAATTTATCACCTTATTAACAGAAACTTGACTAATATGAGAAGTATAGTTTGGAATCTCTAGTTCTTTTTTTGATAACAAAAACCTGTATTTGCATAGAAATTAACTAGGCTTTGTATGTATTATATAAATTACATAAATGTTACATATAAACATTTATTTTTCCCAAGATAATTCAGGCAAAGTACTTTTCTTTATCTATGGAAAAGCCATTGTGGAATCGCCGCAGTTTCTTACTTATAGCTGCACAACTAACAGGTGACAAACCTGGGAATAGAAATTAATTTATCTGTAGTTTTGTTTTTTCCCCTTTCCAGTAACCTAATTGCTTCATCCTCTATATTTGAAAGTCTAGCATAACAAAAGGGTTAAGCATAAGATTGATATTTGCCATTTGAAGTATATTACTTTTAAAAATATGGATGTCATTTTTCAATAGCCTAAACAATATTACGTCAGAAAACTTAAAGGCAAGTAGATAAGACTCCTGACCAATCAGTCAAAAGATATTCCACACTTTTCATTCCTAAATCCCATATATTTAAATAAGGAAATGTCTGCCAAATTTCCCATAGAAACTATTCAGGAACTAATAAACCCAACTTATTTATCTGACTCCCTCACTGATGACAGATGAGTAATAGGCTTTCAGGAGACAAAAAGAGCTGCTAGTGGGAGACACAATAGCTGCATCAATAAGTTAAATTTATTGTAAGGTTGGGGGAGCAGACAATCCAGCTAAACAGCTAAAATAGCATCTCAACATAATGTAACTGAAGTAGCAGCTCAGACATTTTCATCAGGCCCCATATAGTGCCTGGGCAGATACTCATGCACTTGGTATGTTGACAACAAAAGACTACTTGTTTTTCAGCTGAGCCAAGGAAAGATGAAATTATATTTTGTTTTAAAGGGCAGATTAAATTGTTTTCTGATTTTGAAATTCTTCTATAGAGAATGATTCAAACATAAGCTTTGTTACCAAAAAAAAAAAAAAAAATTCCTTGAGCCAAGCTTGAGTGGCTTAGAATAAATCACTTTTTAAAAACTCTTTTCCTAACAATATTAAATGGATGAGATATGAGTCAATAGGTATTTTCTTTGTAATTGATCATAGATTACAAAATTGAAGTTGTATACCCATGGAAGAATCATCTTCTCCTTTAGGATTTTACTTGATGAAAATGGTGGATTTTAGTGTTTAGTGTGGCTGAAAATTACCTGCTTGCGTCTAAAGAGCATCTCCACCGAATCAGAGCTAACACCCCTGGGGCCTTAAAACCACAGGGGACACCAGCGCATGTGACTCCTGGGGTGCTCTCGAAGGTGTGTTGCCAGCAAAGCTGCATGAAGTCCCAGAGGTGGCCTGGAGGTCCAGAAGTCACTTTGGTACCCTGGTTTTGGGAGGAAATAAATAGTCAGGAAGAAATAATATAACAGAGATAGGATTTCAGGAAAAGTAATAGAAGAGGAAAATAAGTTTGGAGTGGGAGTACACTTGGATTTTTATTATTGTACTCCTATATTTATTCTGGGACATAGACAAACACATACTGTAACAATGAAACTTTTTGTCCTTGTCACTTTTGTTTATGCTTCCATTAATTTTTCATGACAAGCGATTATCTTAATTGTGATCCTCAGTTTTTCAACTAAAAAAGAAAGTGGGAGGAGAGCAGCACTGAAGAGTGTTATCCTTCTGTCTCTCAGTCATGTCTGACTCTGCGACCCCAAGGACTGCAGTACGCCAGGCTTCCCTGTCCATCACCAACTCCCAGAGCTTACAAACTCATGTCTATCGAGTCGGTGATGCCATCCAACCATCTCATCCTCTGTTGTCCCCTTCTTCTCCTGCCTTCAATCTTTCCCAGCATCAGGGCGTTTTCCAATGAGTCAACTCTTTGCATCAGGTGACCAAAGTATTGGAGCTTCAGCTTCAGCATCAGTCCTTCCAATGCATATTCAGGGTTGATTTCCTTTAGGATGGACTGGTTTGATCTTGTTGCAGTCCAAGGGACTCTCAAGAGTCTTCTCCAGCACCACAGCACTGAAGAATATGATAACTGACATACAAGAGTATAACAAGAGTAATATTCCTGACATAATTGACCAGTTTATTGTTTTTTCTTGCTCTTAGAATTTTAATAATGCAAGAACTTAATAATGCAACTGCTTATCATGATGTGAACTATAATTCCACTTTCTCTTACACAATTTTTAAATTCATTTGAAGTCAACTTAGTGTTAACTTTTAGTGATAATCAGTTGCTAAAGAATTTGAGTTTGTCATAACTTTTTTGTGTGTGAGCAAGCCAATTTATTTATTTTTTTTTGAGGGGAAAAAAAAAAGGAAGGAAGAAAGAAATGACAGCAGAACTGTTTCTGTAATGGCCAACTGAAACAAGAAATCCACTTCTGTCTCTCTAATTACTCCTGAGACTGTTGTTTTAATGTGCACTTATCAGTTCTGTGGGCGCTTGTTTAATTGGATGACAAATGGAAGAATATGACAGTCTCAGTATGAAAGTTTAGCCAGTCTGTGCATAGGCATTAGTTGTCCTAGTATAATAAGATAACTGAAGTCAGAAACTTTTGATATGCTTAAGGAATTCAGAAATATTCAATACTGCTGAAACTTCAAAAGACTGTGATAAAAATTTTTCCATTTCTAATCGGAAGCAATAAGGAATGTTTTAATAAGTAGTTCAGAACAGTCATATTAAATGTGGAATTTCAGAAGAGTTAGATGAAAATTTTAGTGCAAGTCTTTTTTTCTGAAAGAAAATAGTGGGAGCTGTGGGAAATGTTACGATCTACTCTACTGACTCTCTAATTGAAGGAGAAAATTAAAAATAATAATAATGAAATAGTTTTACTCAATTTGAATTACAGAATAAGCCTATTTTATCCAGGTGCCCTATGTTAGTATCCTAGTATGGCAGAGCATTTGCAGTTGGTGTTTTGACAGTGACAGATTGTCCCGGGGTGTGCTTCATGTGCCCTCCCAGCCACAGTGGACTGGCAGGACCTTTGATTCAGCTGCCATCATCCTCAATATGGTGATGGGTGCTTTTCCTTCAGCATTTGACATTTGCATCTGCACATTTTTAGCTAAAGTGTCAAAAGGAAGCAAAATAGATAATTCAGCTGGTAAACGTTTATATAATTTGGAGCATCAGCTCACAGTTAACTGCTTGACTGAGACTTCAGGTGAGGACCAATTGGGCAGATTGGGTAGATATAGACATATACTGATCAAATAAATTATGTAACAGGAATTAATGGAGTGAGTGGCTCTCCTTGGTGTTATCCTTTGCTCACTAGTCCTGGCAGGAAATTTTGTTTGTGAACTTTGGCATTTGCTCAGTTGTAGCGTCTATAACATTTTTGGTATATCCAGTTTAACTGCTTCTTTGCTTACTACATCAAAGAAGAGAGAAAACATATCATGATAGAGTGGCTTCGAGTGATTGGATAAAGAAGTACAGAAATTATTTGAGAAATGAATGAGAAAGACCAGAGAGAGCATACCACATGTGTGTGTGTGTTCTTTTGTAATTAGAGATTACCGGCTCCAAGGGAGTGGCAAAATGGGCTGAAGACTTTTAATCCCATCTTTTCAATGATGCTGTTATAGTCAGTGTAGCTTTTCTTATAACTGTTACTTTATATTTTCACTTATGTAGGCTAGCCAACAACATCATTGTCAAAATGATTACAAATACTATTAGTTTTATGTGATGATTTACACCAACTCCAAAAAAAAATAGTACTTGAATTCTGAAATTGCCTTTGCATTTTAAAATCTGTGATAATTTTAAGTAGCTATAATAACTAAAAGCCAATGAGATTGCAAATCATAAAATAAACAATAAAAAAATCATTCTTAGTATTTTATCTCTTCTGTTTCATTTATTTAAAAAATGTAATAAATGCTGTTTTAGATCACATCTATTTTTTTTTTTTTTTTATGTGAAGCAATAGAAAAGAACCTCTGGCTCCTGAGTTCCCTAAAATGTAATTTCTCAGGTCTGGGGGACATGGCATTCAAGCTTACAGTAACAACAACATGTGCAGTGGTGGCCTAATAACTCTTGCCAGAATGCAGACGGCGGGTCACAGTCCTGAGTTGGGTTGCAGTCTGTGTCCATTGTTTGTAACTGCCCTGTGGCAGTGAGGTTTTATGCTTTCACTTCAATATTGAATACATCAGAAAACTCTTAGCCAACTACAGTTAAATAGCAATATCCCTTTAACCTTCATACAATGAGGTACACGTTTACCATTTATGGAAGGTAGTCAGTTATAGCTATCAAAATGTAACATTAAAAAAAATGTCAGTTTTTAAAATATATATACATGTAGTTAGAAAGCTAATGAAAGCTTTTTTTTTTTTTTTTTTGCTATAGAGTTTTCTTGAAATTGCTGTGATTTTAAGCTTTGTGTTATTTTAAAATATATCAAAATAGCATCTGTAGGAATGAGCTTATAGATTTGGCCTGCCCAAGACCAATCAAGTGCCAGACATTTAAATTCCATGGTAACCATGGTTTAAGCATAAGGGCGTCCTGATGTTGCTTGGACTTGTTCCAAATAAATTGTTTTCAGTTCACCATATTCCATATCACACTAAATAGAAACTTTAGGAACCTGAGAAAACTCTTTTCTAGCTTCCTGTGCAATTTTGAATTTTAATGTGTGCTCAAGGGGCAAGCATAGTCTTTCTCAACAGGTTTCCATGTGGGTGTTTGTGGGTCATGTACATGTGTATTATTTTGAAAGAGGATAATTTGTAGGGTGTGAAAAATAGGTCAATCATTGTAGCCATGCCTAGACTCATAACAGCAAGTACAAATGGGAACCGCACTGAAGCAGATACTCTCCAAGAATATATACTCTATTTTGTCCCTCAATTAAATGTGTGCCATGTCTTTTGTATTAAATATTTGTGCTGTGTTTGTGCTCAGTTGTGTCTGACTCTTTGCAACCCCATGGACTATAGCCCACCAGGCTTCTCTGTCCATAGAGCTTTCCAGGCAAGAATACTGGAGTGGGTTGTCATTCTCGACTCCTGGTATCTTCCCAACCCTGTGATTGAACCCATGTCTCTTGGGTCTCCTGCATTATCAGGTAGATTCTTGGTACTTAACATTTTATTTCACATACTTTTTTTCCATTGTTTCTCATTCCTTGTTGTTCAGTTGCTAAGTCGTGTCTGACTCTGTGACCCCATGGACTGCAGCACACCAGGCTTCCCTGTCCTTCACCATCTCCTGGAGTTTTCTCAAACTCATGTCCATTGAGTTGGTGATGCCATCCAACCATCTCATCCTCTATTCCCCACTTCTTCTGCCTTCAATCTTTTCTAGCATCAGGATCTTTTCTGATGAGTCAGTTCTTTGCATCAGGTGGCCAAAGTATTAGAGTTTTAGCTCCAGTATCAGTCCTTCCAGTGAATATTCAGGATTGATTTCCTTTAGGATTGACTGGTTTGATCTCCTTGCAGTCCAAGATACTCTCAAGCATCTTCTCCAGCATCACAGTTCTAAAGCATCAGTTCTTTGGCACTCAGATTTCTTTATGCTCTGCCTCTCACATCCATACATGACTACTGGAAAAACTATAACTTTGACTATATGGACCTTTGTGGGCAAAGTGATGGAGAAGGGCATGGCAACCCACTCCAGTATTCTTGCCTGGAGAATCCCATGGACAGAGAAGCCTGGAAGGATACAGACCATAGGGTCCGAAAGAGTCTGATTGATTGAAGCAACTTAGCACACACACACAGAAAGTAATCAACACTTGTATTTTACTTTTTAGAAGCCTGGGGAAGAGTAATTTAAGAATATATGGAGGGTTATCTTTCAAGGCACTAATGAATTAATACTTATAATAATAGCTAACTCACTTGGCTTTCCATCAAAATTATATTAACCAGTACATTCATAGCAATATTTATTGCTCATGAGAATGACCCAAGATATTACATTATTCTAATTGACTTGTACTTCAATCCAGATCCATTAAATTGTGCTTTGTTATAACTTTATTGCTAGAGTGAGAGAAAAAAAGTCAGAGAGAGAGAATGAATTATATTGATTAAGGCAAGCAAAGTTTCAGAAACAAGTCTAGAGTACTGGAAAGCCAACATGATATTTGAAATGGTTGCAAGATTCTTAAGTCAAAAGGATCAAAACCAGTCCAGCTCCATTTCTTTTGTCAGAGGGAGTTAGTAAAACTTCCCTCGGTTCTAGATACCTCATTTATGTAGTGACATAGTGAGTCTACGTGATTTCTAGGACTCCTGATAGCTCTAAAATTTATATGTGCTGGGTACTCCATTTTCCTCAAGAGGTTTTCAAAAATGTTAGAGTATTTTTAAATAAAGATTTCTAAATAATAAGTAAAACATCCACAGATTTGGTTCACAATTATTATTTCTACCATGTGCCAGGCAGTGTTTAATTATGAGTAAGGATTTTATAGTAAGATAAGTGAAAAAGACAACATAAGTAGATGATTGTAATTATATAATTCCCATATTGAAACAAATAATATTTTGTGGTAAGAAAAAGAGTAGATATTAAAATATCTTGAGGGTTTTAATCTCCTAATTCTTAGTATATTTACTCTCCCAATAATATTCTACTCTTGGGAAATCGTGCTTTTAATTTTGTTTAAAAATTCATTGCTTTTAAATGTCTTTCCAAGTAGACCCATGGGGTCTTTTTCTGATACCATTGTCATCATTAGAGATTCTCTTTTGAGTACTAGTTATGGAAATTCAATAAACACTTGTATTTTTAATATCAAACAATATGATATTTGTGAAAAATTTCTGAACTTTTTAACCAAAGTAAACCTAAAAATTAATTAACATTGGGAAAAATTGAAATTTAAATAGCTTCCTTTTATGACTATATTTTTTCTTGTGCTTCCCTGGTGGCTCAGCTGGTAAAGAATCTACCTGCATTGTGGGAGACCTGGGTTCAATCCCTGGGTTGGAAAGATCCCATGGAGAAGGGAACGGCTACCCACTCCACTCCAGTATTCTGCCCTGGAGAAGTCCATGGACTGTATAGTTCAATGGGGGTCTCAGAGTCTGACACGATTGAGCAATTTTCAGTTTTACTATAGATGAGATTGTTAGGAAAAAGCTAATTTCTTTTTAGTATACTTTTTGGAATTATGAATAACTACAAAATAAAAATAAGAATTATTGATCTTCAAGTTAGTTCCTAGTGGATAGATGATTTATCATGTATGAATCTGTAAGCATAAAATAGTCATAACTGTAGCCTTAAAAGAAGATAAAATAAATATGATATTTTAAGACAATTAAATAGGGGTGTGTTTTGATTAAATTAAGCTATTATATTAATCATCTAAAAATAACTTTTCATAATCATTCAGTGTCAGATTTTAGTACTTTCTTTTTGCAAAATCACATTATAATAATAATAAATTTGAAAGGTACATTTGAAAGGTAAATTTGCAAAGATACAAGCTAGTATTGTAGTATTAGATAGATGACAGATAAGTAGATAGATATCACCCACTCTGTTAGTCTTACCTGGAGAATTCCATGGACAGAGAAGTCTGGCATGCTACAGTCCATAGGGTCGCAGAGTCGGACGTGACTGAAGTGATTGAGCACTCACAGATGTAGACGTAGATGACATGGTCCCTGCCCTGGTGTAATTCTTGAGGGCGATATTAGCCAACATTTATTGGTAAATATGTTACTGATATAAAGCATATATACAGAAAGTACACAGTCATGTTCAGATTGTGTTGAGATTGGAATGACTTTCAACCACCAACATCTATATAAAAGAATAAAACATTACCAGAATCCAAGAAGTCCCACTTATAGCTTCTTCTGTGACTTCTATTCAAAAAGTCTAACCAACATTCTGACTTGTAATATCATAGATTATTTTTGTCTGATATTGAGATTCTTGTTAGTGGAAGTATAATATATGTGACTTATTTTACCTGACAAAGTATTTGTGAGATTCATTCTAGTTATTCTATGTCATTGACTTTATTCTTATTGTGGTACAGTATTTGAATCCTCAATTTACTTATACATCAAATTATTAATTAACATTTTTTTTTCCTGTTAGGAATTATTAAGAATGGTGTTGCTGTGAACATATTTGAATGTTTCTTTGGGTTACAGACATTTTCATATATATATTTATATATTTGGCTGTATGTCTGGCTATTAAGGGAGAAGGCAATGGCAATCCACTCCAGTACTCTTGCCTGAAGAATCCCATGGACCCAAGAGCCTGGTGGGCTATAGTCCATGGGGTCGCGAAGAGACGGACACGACTGAGCAACTTCACCCTCATTTTCACTTTCATGCGTTGGAGAAGGAAATGGCAACCCACTCCAGTATTATTGCCTGGAGAATCCCAGGGACGGCGGAGCCTGGTGGGCTGCCGTCTATGGGGTTGCACAGAGTCGGGCACAACTGACGCGACATAGCAGCAGCAGCTGGCTCTTAAGATGTGCCAACATCTGTTTATGTAGATAGTTACAAAGAATTTTCTAAAGTGGAAGTGGTTGTACCAATTTATACTCCTGGCTACAGTTTATGAGAATTCTACTTCTTTTGCATTATTATCAATACTTGGCATTTTCTATCTTTATACTATTTTGAGCCATTTGAGAATGGATGATGCTCATTGTTCTTTTTAATTCCCTGATAAGAAAACTGCAGTTTCATGATTATCAGATGTTAGCATCATATATTTTGTCAAGTTTTTTTTTTTTTTAAGTATTGCTATTGCCATCTTGGGCTTCCCTGGTGGCTCAGATGGTAAAGAATCCACCTGCAATGTGGGAGATTCAGATTCAATCCCTGGTTTGGAAAGATCCCCTGGAGAAGGGAATGGCAACCACTCCAGTATTCTGGCTCAGAGAATTCCATGGACAGAGAGCTACAGTCCATGGAGTCTCAAAGATTTGGACACAATGGGATGACTAACACTTTCACTTTTACTTTCATTGCCATCTTGCTATTGATTTGTAGATTTCTGCCTGTTGGACCTATTCATCTGTAAAAGAAAGGTGTTGAAATCTGAAACTAAGCTATTGTATTCATCCATTTCTTTTTATAATTCTGTAAATTTTTGCCTCACCTAGCTCAATGCAGTGTTGTTAAACACATAGATATTAAGTACTATTATATCTCCTTGGAGAGACGACCGTTTTATCATTGTGTGATGCCCTTCTTTATCCCTTGTAGCTCTACTAGCTTCAAAGTCTGCTCTGTCTGAAATTAAGATAGTTATATAATTATCCTGTTACTTTTTTATTAAAGTATATTTTCCCTATTTATTTATTTTTAATGTACTTTTAATTTGAAGTGGCCTCCTTGTGGACAGTATGTAGTTGGGCCTTGTTTTCTGCTCCATTCTGACAATCTCTGTCTTTTAATTGGTGTGTTGATGTTCAAAACTGATTATTGATATAGTTATTTCATTTAAGTGAAATGAATGTGAAGAATGATAGAATAATACAAGAGATGGGAGGACAAATTAAGCTTATTTTCTTATTATGTTACTCACATTATCCATGAAGTGGTGTAGTGTTATCTGAAAGTAGACTTAAATTAGTTATAATTTCTAATTGCATGCTCCAGGATGAGGACTAGAAAATGTAAAAAAAAACAAAAAACAAAAAAAGAAGGAATTATAATCGCTATGCTAAGAAAGGAGAGAAAATGGAATAATGTAAAATGCTTTGTTAAAAACACAAAAGGCAGGCAAAGAATGGAAGATAAAAGTAGAGAAACATAATAAGGTCAACAAACAAAACAATAATGAATATGGTACATATTAACCTAACTTTGTCTATCTATAAGCATACATACATTTTATATATATATATTTTATATATAAATATACATATATAAAATATGTATATTTTGATATTATTATTTTGAACAAACTGTTATCAGTTCAGTCAAGTAAGAATAAGAAAAACAAAAGTTTTCATTTCATCTTCATTTATTCCTTCTTTGATGTTCTTCTTTACATAGATCTGAGTTTCTGAACTATAATATTTTAAACATTTTCCTTTATAAGGAGTTTCTTGTAACATTTCTTGCAAGACCAGTCTACTGACAACACATTTTCTCAAATTTTGTCTGTGAATGTATATTTCCCCTTCATTTTTGAAGGATAACTTTGTAGGGCATAGAGCTCTAGGTTGATAGGTATTTTGCTCAACAATATAAATATTTCAGTGTCTCATTTTGTTTCTGAGAAGCCAGGTGTAATTCTTATGTTAGTTCCTCTGTAGGTAACATATTTTATTTCTCTGGCTTCTTTCAGGATTTATTCTTTAATTTTTATTTTTTGTAATTTATAAATGATTGCTTAGTTTAGTTTTTGGGCATTTTTTTTTCTATTTGGTGTTTTCTGAGTTTCCTGGATCTTTGGCTTGATCTTAGACATTAATTTGAGGGAAATTCTAAGTCATTCTTGTTTCTTTCTTTTTCTTTTTTTTTCTGCTCCTTGTTCTCTTTTCTTTCTGGAATTCTTATTATGTTTATGTCACACATTTTGTGTTTGTTCCTCAATCATTGGATATTCTATTCCTTAAAAAAAAAAACAAAGAAACTTAGTCTCTGTTGTCTTTACTTTTGATTTTTGAGGTTGCTATTGATAAATCCTTTAGCTCAGAGATTCTTTCCTCAGATCTGTTGACTAATGAACCTGTTGGAGGCATTCTTCTTTTCCATTATAGTGTTTTTTTTTTTTTTAATCGCTAGCATTATTTTCGTTCTTTCTTGGATTTTCTTCTCTCTACTTGTGTATCTGTTTTTATATATTAATTTATCCATTAGAGCTCTTATGTATTAATTATAGTAATTTTAAATTCTTGATCTGATAATCCCAGCATCCTTGTGATGCCTTGTTCTGGCGCTTGCTCTGTCTCATCAGACTGTGTCTTATGCCTTTTGGTATTCCTTGTAACTTTTTCTTGGTAGCTGAATGTGATTGATGGGTAAAAGGGACTGCTAGAAACAGGTCTTAAGTAATGGGATGATGAGGTGTGGAGAAGGGGAAATAGTCTATGGTCCTATTGTTTGGTCATTTTTCATAGTGTTTATGCCTTTGAACTGTAAAATTCATAAAAGTGTCTTAGATTTTTCCTCCCTCACACCTGGAATAGAACAAGATGGCTAGAATGGGCTGCTGCTGCTAAGTCGCTTTAGTCGTGTCTGACTCTGTGCTAGAATCAGGTATTTCCCTTCCCCTAGGTCACCCAGGCTGAGATAATCCTATAGAAAGTTAACCTCTGATTATCTAGCTTTCTCTGAGGACAGAGGATAACAGAGTGTTCTAGAGTATTTCAAAATGGTTTCTTTTCCATCCCACTGTGGAAAGCAACAGGATATCATTAAATATTTGCTGTAGGAAGCTGGTTGAGTTCCTTGAGGTAAATCTCAAAAAATGGTGGAAAGTCTTCTTATGACTGGGTCTCTCTGTTATTTTTAATTCTCAAACTTTCCACACACACACACGTGTGTTTGTGTGTTTGTGGGTGTTTTAGTCACTAAATTGTGCCTGACTTTTTTTGTGGTCCCATGGACTGTAGCACATCAGGCTCCTCTGTCCATGGGATTCTTCAGGCAAGAATACTGGAGTTGCTAGCCATTCCCTTCTCCAGGATATCTTCCCAACCCAGAGATCAAACCCAGGCCTCCCCACTGCAGGCAGATCCTTGACTGTCTGAGCCGCCACCAGGGAAGCCCTTCCACACATTTGCTGTCAACAATTTGTCAGTGGACATTCAGGTGTTCTTACCTTAGCACTGATTCCTATGCTTGTTTCAACATGAGTTTCTGCTATGGACTGTGACTCCCCGTATTCCCTGTCTGTCTTTCCAATATTGGAGCAGCAGTTTGTTTCCTTCTTATGGATGTAAGAAGACTTGTGGATTTTTCCATCTCTTTTACTTGTTATGAGGAGGGAATGGTGACTTCCAAGCTCCTTATATGCAGAACTGGAAACCGGAGATCATATGGATTTCTTCATATATTCTGCATATTGAGTCATTTGTTGGAATACAATTATGTTAACTGATATTTTTGATAAATAAAGAGATAGTAAAATGAATAACTTTTGATATAAAATCTATACAAAAATGCATATATATATATATTTAAAAAAATAGTAGTTTTTATATTAAATGAGAAAGCTTGTTAAGACATAAAATGCAATATGAGACAAATGTGGCTGATGTCCTCTACTTTAGTCTTATTCTCAACAAAATGTTGCTTTTCTTTTTAAAAATTTTTTGAAGTTTATTTTTAATTAGAGAGTAATTGCTCTGCAATGTTGTGTTGGTTTCTGCTGTACAGCGTGAATCAGCCATAAGTATACATACGCCCCCTCCCTCTGGAACCCCACTCTCACCCCTCTAGGTGGTCACCGAGCACCATGTTGAGCTTCCTGTGCTATACATCAGCTTCCCACTAGCTAGCTATTTTACACACGGTGATGTGTATGTTTCAGCGCTGCTCTCTCAATTAGCCCCACCCTCTCTTTCCCCTGTGGCGTCCACAAGTCTGTTCTCTCTGTCTGTATCTCTATTCTTGCCATGCAAGCAGGCTCATCAGTACCATTTTAAAGTGTGTGAGGTGATTAAAGATTAGAAGGATTATTTCTGGAAGAAGGGGCATTTGCCATGCATTATACAGTAGAGCATTTCTGAGGGAAATGTGGTCCACCTTAAAACCTGTAGGCAGTATCTGGTAATGTAGTTCATCTGGATATAGATACCAATAATCAATTTCATTAGTCCTCCCACACCAACCCCTGTGTAGATGGTTTCTTTTGCTATAATGTAGGTTAGCAAGATTCTCTCTTAAATGTTAGCACTTCTTTTATATTATATGGCTAAGATGTAAGAATGTAGAGGAGACAGTTGAATGCAGAAGGAAAATATTAGGTTTTCTTCTTGGGTATAACTCTTTGTAAATGAGCCACATTATACTTATCTATTGTTCCATATACATAATGAATGGAGATATGAAATTATTCAAAAACTTTCAATATACTCTAACTTTAGAACCAATTGAATATAATATTTTTAAAGAAAAAATGGCTGTAAACAATGAAACGCATGAAAATTTGATGCTATGAATAAACAGTGGCCCTGAATAGGAATTACTCCTAATCACAACCATTTTCAAGTCTGGTAAAAAGTTGAAAGCAAATATGTAATCAGGGAAAGCAATTGTTTCTCTTGGTTTTTCAATTTATTTCACTGCTTGAATTTCTGACATAAACATGTATTAATTTTGCCATTAAGAATGACAGGTTGGAACAAACAAGAATCCTGCTATTCCATGTTCCTATCATATGATCAATAAATAGTCTAGAGATGACAAGTCATTGTAATAGAAAATAGACACATTCCTGTCTTTTTTTTTTTTTTTTTTTTGAGTTTAAGAAGTAAAAATACTTCCCCCTCTTAAGTTTAGATAAATTTTCTGGGGACATTAAAACTTTAAAAAATGTGCATTTACGGATTTGCAATAAGAGATATACTATTCATACAATTATACTTTTTATTGAGTCTCTGATTTGAAGTGTGGTGTTGGGGAAGATTCTTGAGAGTCCCTTAGATGGCAAGGAGATGCACCCAGTCCCCTAAAGGAGATCAGTCCTGGGTATTCATTGGAAGGACTGACTTTGAAGCTGAAACTCCAATACTTTGGCCACCTGATGTGAAAAGCTGACTCATTGGAAAAGACCTTGATGCTGTGAAAGATTTAGGGCAGGAGGAGAAGGGGACGACAGAGGATGAGATGGTTGGATGGCATCACCAACTCAATGGACATGGGTTTGGGTGGACTCCGGGAGTTGGTGATGGACAGGGAGGCCTGGCGTGCTGCGGTTCATGGGGTCGCAAAGAGTCGGACATGACTGGGCGACTGAACTGAACTGATAAATAATAATTAGTTCAGTCAAAATGATGAACTAATGTATTTTTTTCCATTTGAAGAAAGCCTGGTGTAATAGCAGTTTCATAGAGCTATTTATGGTATATGTGTATGTATAATTTTACAAAGTGCATATGCAGTTTCTATCACTTTTTTCCAGTCAATGTGCATAAAGTTTTTCTCATACAAGCATACTTTTCTGAGACTCATTAGTTGTCTTCTATACTCAAGTTAAGGCAACTTTTTCTATTTTCAGTGTAGTTGCTGTTGTTCTATCCTTTTCTATGCAATCAAACTGCCTATTTTTTTCTATACCATTGTCTTAGGTTTAGTCTTATGGATTATTCTTACTATATTGTGCTTGATTTTCACGTTGATGTGATTTGTAAAATTTGTGCATAGCCTCATTTAAGGGTGCAGTTGATCCCCTGGAGAAGGGAATGGCTACCCAGTCCAGGATTCTTGCCTGGAGAATTCCATAGCCAGAGGAGCCTTGTGGGCAACATACCATGGGGTTGCAAAGAGTCAGACATGACTAAAACTTGATTTAGGATTATCTAAAATGTAGGCACTCTTTTTCTCTTTTCAAAGAAAAATGTTAATATGCAGCAGTGATGTCAGAAAAAAATATTGCAATTTTACAGTCTTAGAAGTAGACTGTGAATGATTCCAAAAAGTTTACCACAAGGTTATTATAGTGCCTCTGCCTTTCAATAGCAAACACTTACACACACTTTACACTTGCTATGCAATCCTTACTGTCCTCCAGGCCCATGATAAGCACATAGCATTGGTTATCTCATTTTTCTTCACAAACTCTTCAGACCATAAGAAAATTTTAACTATTTCACTGGACAGAAACTTGAAACTTAGATCTAGTAAGTGGTGGAGTTCTAATGATGACCAGAAATATTTTAAAGATATAATGTGATAATTTTATTCATAAAACAATAGACTCTCTAATAATACTGTTTTCCTTTAGGAATGTGGTGTGTTTTTTGTTTGATTATTCTTTTTTGTTCCACATTTTTTTTTCATTGTTTTAACTTTTTTCTATTCTTGTTTTATTGCTTGAGATTCAAGCAAATATAATTCTTATTGAATTAATTTTATAAATCCAATGCATTTTTGTCACATGGTGCTGATATTACTTTTAGATTATGTAAAACCCAGAAAATGATCAAAAATAGCAAAGCCTGCTTATTTCCAAACGAATTGTTGATGCCATTTTATTTTAACCTAAATAAAGTTGAATTTATATTATTATTTATATAATTCCAAGTCATCCCTTTTAATAAGAAAGTTATTTATTTTCTTTTATTCTCTGTAAAATTCTCTGATTGTGAAAATGATAGATGGTGGTTTAATGAAACAAAATAGAAACAATATAGGAAAAGTTGAAATGAAAACACAGTCATATTTTTCATTTAATACTTTTAATATCCTTTCTGAATATTAACGACATATTTAAAAACAGTTTACACCAGTTGTCAATTAGTGAAGAGCACATTTGTTACAGTGTGAAGACAAATTTTTGCTAAATATCAGTACATTTTGAAAAGTTTTGATTTTGCATTTTACAGCTGGCCAAGTCATAGTTTTTGTTCTTGTACACACCACACCCCTCTTCAGCTTCCCAGCCCCTTAATTTTCCTCATGATATTCAGATAAAACCACAAATCAATGTAACACCTCAGAAAGGATATCATTTTTGTGTCCTAAAATCTATTTTCCTTTGTTTCAGCATCCTCTCACCAAGAGATAATTGATTAAAAGAAAAACATATTTTTTTACTCTGCATGTCATTTCTAAAAACACTGAAGGCTATCAGTGTTGGGTTATTGTTAGTCTTCATCATTTTTATGTTTAGCTATTGAATAGCTCTTCCTTTGTTACATTACATATGGAGACCTCTAAGTCAGATGCTCATCTGCCAGCTCATAAACAAGAGTTGAAATCATTTGTGGCACAACTACATAATTCACTTTTGGTAGAGTTAGCATATTTATACAAATGTTTATACATTAAGTTAGCTGTTATTACTTTCTTTTCATTTTTATTCCTTTCATTAGTGTTGAAAATATAAAATATTATAGACACATTTGTTAGTATTGACATGTAGGGTTCTTAAAATATAATACAATTGGAAAAATAGATTTGCATCATTGAACATGCTTAAGTTTTTTAACTTTATATTAAATCAAACAATGATTAGTGAAGCCGGTTATGAATGATAAAGTATAAAATAAAATTATAAATAGGAATATGCAATATTATTATTATTATTATACACTCTAGAGGTGCAGGAATAAAATGATCAATAGAAATAGAGGTAGTACCTGGGAAATCCCACGGACAGAGAAGCCTGGCAGGCTACCATCCATGGGGTCACAAAGAGTCGGATATGACTGAGCAACTGAACACGCAAACACAGATATTCAAATATTCTGAAAATTTGTGAGACTTATTTAAATCCCCTGTATTTATTCTCAAGAACATAGTAATTGAATAGAAATTGTCTGTAATGAGATAAAATAATCCTGTTTATCCTCTTTCAACAGTTAGCTGTCTAGGAGATAACATACCAATTTCTAAGATCTCATGTCAATCAGAATATTTATTTAGAAAGCGTCATTAAAATGGCAATATTGGAGTTTGTTTGTATTAATGTGGTATGTATTTGTGTGTGTGTGTGTTGGGGGGGAAATAGTTAAACTACCTGATAGAACAAGATGAAGATTTATATTATCTCAAATTCTAAATGGTCTTCCCAGATGGCTCAGTGATAAAGAATTAGCCTGCCAATGCAGGAGATGAGTTCGATTCCTTGATTGGGAAGATCCCCTGGAGAAGGAAATGATAACCTACTCCAGTATTCTTGCCTGGGAAATGCCAAAGACAGAAAATTCTCCTGTTATTGTTATGAATCATTTATATTGAATATTAATTACACACACACATACATATGTACATGACTGTATATGACACATCAACATCGGAAATGATTCTCCTGAACAAAATAAGGAATATTCAATGCCACCACTGGAGGGGAGCAGTAGATGAGAACACAAGTTTATGTGGTGTTAGAGAAAGAGGAGACCACATCCCCAGTGGTTGTTGTGTGCTCATAGCCAATCCTTATTCTAAAGGACTTGCCGCTTAGAAAATGTGATAGAATTGTCATGATACAATGATATATTCTCTCCATGCACCTGAGCTGATGTGTCCATCACTGCCCTGTCTTTGATTATCACCTATGTGTTTTTGACTCCCCAAATAGTAATTCCATGTTTGAAATAGCTTCCAAGAAACATACCACATTGTCACTTCTTCTATTGGCTCTTTTCAACTTAGAGTGTTGTTCAAGTCAGAGTCAAAATGGTCAAAATCAGGCTTCCTTACATGCTCTTCACAATGGAGTTTCTTCGTCTTATATTTGAATGTTATCATTTAGTCTAGAAATTTCATTCTCAATGTTTCATAATCTTATTAGCTCTAGTTTTTCAAAAGCCATCTTCTTCAGATAAATCATATTGCCACTAATCCACTCAGGCCTTCTTTATCATAATAATGGCATTAATGTCTTCCTAGGTTTGGCTTTCCCCTCACACTGTCCTCTTGTCTTTGTCTTAATATTAATACCTGTGGGTTTGCACAAGAGCATGATATGTTCTGCAAATACTTCAGCAAACAAATAAGCAATATCCCCTGTGCTTGGTAGAACTTGCATTCTAATGAGAGGTGTTGACAATAATCATGATAAATGAGTAAATTATACAGCATGTTATAAGCTGAAAACTACTATGGAACAGATAGAACAAGGTAAGGAGCAGAGGAAATAATAGTTGGAAGAAGGAAATGTGGGAAGCTATGTTCATGAGACCCTGAGGCTGGGAAAGATTGAAGGCAGGGGGAGAATGGGACAACAGAGGATGAGATGGTTGGATGGCATCACCGACTCGATGGACATGGGTTTGGGTAAACTCTGGGAGTTGATGATAGACAGGGAGGCCTGGTGTGTGGCAGTTCATGGGGTCGCAAAGAGTTGGACACGACTGAGCGACTGAACTGAACTGATGTTCATTTAACATTGGTTAGTCCAAGTGATCCGGAGAGAGATACATTTGAGTAGAAATGAAGAAAGTGAAGGAATGAGTTTAGAAATATTTTGAGGAAGAGCATTTCAGATACAGGAACAGCAAGTCAAAGATTATGAGACAGGAGAATAGCCAGCGTGTTTTGGGAACAGCAAAGAAGCCATTGTGCTTGGGATGGAGTAAATGAGGAAAAGAGGGAGAGAGATGAGTTAAGAGAGGTGTCAGGGAACAGAAAAAGAGACACAGAAATACAGAACAGACTTTTGAACTTTGTGGGAGAATGTGAGGGTGGGATATTTCAAAAGAACAGCATGTATACTATCTATGGTGAAACAGATCACCAGCCCAGGAGGGATGCACGAGACAAGTGCTCCGGCCTGGTGCACTGGGAAGACCCAGAGGAATCGGGTGGAGAGGGAGGTGGGAGGGGGGATCGGGATTGGGAATACATGTAAATCCATGGCTGATTCATATCAATGTATGACAAAACCCACTGGAAAAAAATAATAATAATAATAATAATAAAAAATAAAATAGAAAAAAAAAAAAAAAAAGAGAGGTGTCAGGGAGCTTGAAAATAGAGCATCTTTTTAGTCATACCAAAGAGCTCTGGCTTTTACTCTGAGCGAGGTGGGAAGCCATTGTGTGGCTGTGAACTGTGAAATAAAATGAGATCAACAATGTTTTGCAAACCTTTCTGGTTGTTGAGAGTATCTTTTTAAACCCCCCAAATGATTATAATACTCCTCTGCTTTAAAATATGTTTGTATAAAAAATCCTCAGGATAAATTTCCAGTCAGATGTAATCACTCAAACATCTCATCTGATACTATTCATCCCAAATACCCATGGGGAGAACAAAATCTCTCTATAATATGTGATTCCATAATTAAGTGCTAAGGCTGGACTCTGCAAACCATAACTTTATAGAAATGGTGAAGTAATACAAGTGGGAATCATTAGGGACTACTTTGTGTAGGTGTTTGAACACAAGGTCAATCTTGAGGATAAAAAAAAATCAATTTATCTAAAAGGAGAAAGGTGGGATAAGGTGAAGGATGTTGTATAAGCAAAGGCAGAAAATTAACAAAGTCTAACTGGATGGCAAGACTGCCTGCCTCCTGGGAGAAGAGGGGCAGATGGAGGCCAAGCAGAAGAGTTTAAATATTGATACCAGCATAAAAGAGTAGGAAATTGCAGATTTTTAAGTAGAAAAATGAAATAATAAAATCAGTCTTTAGACAGTAGCCTGGAAGATGGTTTTGATTTATTGATGAGAGATGAACAAACAAGAAACTAGTCTCATATGAGTCAAAACTTGCTCTCTACCTAAAGGAGCATGCTCTGTCATATCTTGGTAAATTCAGTCTTGGTAAATTCGGAAACCTTATATGAGTGATGTTGTTGACTAAAGAGGGCTTCCATTATTTTCTCTGAAGATTGATGCGTGGGCAAAGGGAAGGAAATGGAATTGAAGATAAAGGCATCATTTGTCTTCTTTCTGCTTAGGTGTATTGTCGATGTGTATCAGATCCTAGACCTTTTAGTGATGTTTACTGTCCAATGTATGTGTGTGTGACAACTATTAATAGATTGGATGGCAAGAACATGGTAAGGCCTGGTACATATAATAAAGTTGATGTTTTGTTCTTCAGGTAACAGAAACACGGACGGGTCCTCTTGGCTGCAGTAACTATGACAACCTAGATTCTGTCAGTTCTGTTCTGGTTCAGAGTCCTGAGAATAAGATTCAGTTGCAAGGTATGTAGGTGAAATTTCATTAATTCTCTATGAGCCTGAATGACAGTTATCCAGTTGTGATTTCTTTCTTCTTCTTCTTTTTTTTTTTTAATAAGCTGTATGTTCAGTATTGCTGCTGCTGCAAAGTCTCTTCAGTCGTGTATTAGGCTTTTAAAATTCTTATAAAAGCCTCCCAATCTTTAACTGATATAAACATTCTAGACCAGATGAAGAGAATGTCAAAATTCACTTTGCTTTTTAAATTAAATAATTGATAATAATTGAAAATGCATTGTGATAATATTTTTGTTCCACACAGTAATCATTGTCTCAATAAGTAGCAGTTTTCCTTAGCTTTCCTTGAGCTTTAACTGTTTCCTCATGAAAATCAAAGTGGAAGTTGCTCAGTTGTGTTGGACTCTTTGCAACTCCATGGACTGTACAGTTCATGGAATTCTCTAGGCCAGAATACTGGAGTGGGTAGCCTTTCCCTTCTCCAGGGGATCTTCCCAACCCAGGGATCGAACAAAAGTCTCCCACCTTGCAGGAGGATTCTTTATCAGCTGAGCCACAGGGGAAGCCCTTTTTCTTCATAGATTCTGATAAAAATTGTAACCATATTTAAGCATACTGTAATGTGAAACTGACATTTTAAGCATAACTTACTATGATAGTTAAGGCTGTCTTTCTCTTCTGACAAATAGATATATTCTTAAGAGTATATTAACAAAATAGTTATACTTATGTTATTTCTTTTATAAAGATAAATTCTGTGATAATGGTAATAATTTATCTTCTTTCTATTACTATACGTTGTGAAATCATTCAACAGAGAACCTTTTAAAACCATAATTTTATTTTATTCCCTAAATGTTTAAGCATGTGTATATCACGCATTCATACAGATAGGGAAAGGTTATGTATCCACATGTTTAAACATGTACTAGCTGAATAAGCTCAAAAATACCTTTTTGATGACACATAATCTAAATTTAATTCACTGATCAAAAGGGTAAGTTTGAGTTGATTTTCTCTAGTCTACCTTCTTTAATTGCTTAAGTTAGAGCTATATTTGCATTATTCAGTTTTACATAAAAATGTTTAAAATTTCATAAATTTGTGGGATTTTTCCTCAATTTTTCCATCTAAAAATTTAAAGGCATCAGATTATTTAAATTTAACTTAAGTAATAAGTAGATTTCATTCAATTTCAATTGTACAAAGTTACAGAGAAAGTGCTTAAATTTTTAAACTCTAAATGCTATCCAAGTTATTATTGTCAATTTTAGCTTTAAAGTTATTGAAATATTTTCTCTAATTTAAATAGAAGCATAATCTCTCACTATTACCTATAATTCTCTACTATTCACCCCTTTTTAAAATGTATTGACTTTCCATCAGAGTATTAATTTTACTAGAGAAAGACAAGCAAATTTTATGTCAAGTATGTTTATTTCAGTTGATCCAATTTTATTTATTAACACTATTGATTTTTACTCTTTGTGAATCACTGTGTTCAGCATTAAGAATATAATATTTAAACACAAAACTTCTGCCTCCTATCACCCTTGGAAAAAAACCAGCACAAGGAATAAATGAAGTGACATACCCATTTTGTGTAACTATTTTTTCTGTTCCCTTCAATTTATGTAAGGCAGAAACCTGCATCTCTTTCACCTTTTACTACTTGATAGGACTAGTTACAACTATATTTGTACCACAATGCACAAAGACTCTTGCAAAGATAATACTGTGAAAATCAATATCAAGACCCTCAATATCCCATGTACTCTTTCTTTCTTAAATTTCATCTGTACTTACTAGTATCATGTTGATTCACCTATTCATTCTCATCTTTAATATATATTAAATGTATATATATAAATAATATATAACAAAAAATAGTAGCCCTTCTCCACTAAAAAGAAAAAAAAGGAATGCAAAACATTCACCAGTTCCAGAATGTTACCATGATACATCTCTTTGAAAAGTATTTATAAAACCCTGGGTCACTATATGTGCAATTGCAAAAACTGATGTTTCAGAAGAATCTTTTATTAAAGTACTACCTTAGATCTTTGTGTCTTTCATCGTTAGCTGGTTTTATGGGTAGATGTGCATAGGTGTGGATGACGTGTGTGTGTGTGTGTGTGTGAGAGAGAGACCTTGTGTTTTGCTTGTAAGCGTGAGATGAAGCACTAGAATTAGTACTTGGTCCACTTGGAGATATCGAGTTCAGCTCTACTATTGACCTTCTTCTTCTGAAGCTCTGGTCTTATAGAAGAAAAAGAATTGTTCCTGAAGTAGAATTTTATCAAAGCAAAGAAAGCATCAATAAGAATTACTGAGGTACAGCATTAGGCAAAAAATTCAAAACGAATTCCATGACTTAACTATCTATATTAGAATTGACATTCATAAATGAGCTGTCAGAGATATGCATTGCAAATTAGCACATTGATTTTGACTGAAAACAAATGAAATCAAATGTTTCCTGGCAGCGAGTAAGCTGGATTTATCTGCTAACTGTTTGTCTGGCTTTGTCAATCAGGTTTCAGAGCAGACACATTTTTTTTTTTTAATTGAAAGATCCATATCTACTACTCTGAAGTACTGATGAAAATATATTTAATACACATGACAAAATGTAATTCATAGGAAGTATTAGCAAATACATACTGAAATGAATGATATTCCAATTTTTCAACCCACTTAAGAATTTAACATATCAAACAAGGTACATTTGCATGAAAGGGTAACAGAAGTAATTCAAAGTTATTATATTTTGGTAGTAATATTTGGTAAAGTTCCCAGAAAGTGAATGACCCATGTGATTAGGTAACAAATACTTTTCCACATCAGTTGGTTCCTAACGCTTTATTTCAGCAAAATTGGCACAAGACTGTGTTATCAAATAGATAATAAATGATGGAGCACTATGCAATTATATTGCTTATAAAACTAACCTGTTTCCTATTTTTTAATCTATTGATATGTTGGAACACATTTTCTTAGAGCTTGATGGTGGTTAAGTCACTAAGTCATGTCTGACTCTTGCAGCCCCATGATATAGCTCACCAGTCTTCTCTGTCCATGGGATTCTCCAGGCAAGAATACTGGAGTGAGTTGTCATTTCCTTTTCCAGGGTTCTTAGAGCTTACATATATAAAAATTAAAAGAAGGCAAATAATTTAATTTGAAATAATTCATATTAATTTATATTTCTAGAAAAATCCCACAGTAATTAACAAAGCTCTATCAATTCATTAAATCATGAGTTTTCAAGGAGCGGATAACATTTATCTTTAAAAGTTATTTATCAATACTTGTAATACATATAACTATTTAATTATATATTATCAGTGATTATAATAATTCAAATCATAGTGATTTTTAAAATTATTTTCATTATGAAAAAACTATATTTTATGTAATCCATGTTACAAAATTTTGTATTATTTATAATTTTCAGAAAAACATATATACATTTTCAACCATTTATTTTTATAGTAGAGACATGACCGTGATTAAAGAAAGATGTTTAGTAATAAAATATAGTATATTAGTACAAAAACTTGTAGGACAGTGAAATGAAATGGTGATTTCAAGGAGAGAACATACACACACACACAAAACACATATACACACACATACAGTTTGCTCATTTGTTCTTTTTAAAGGAGAATGTTGATGCCAGATCACTGGGATTAGATTCCATTAGTACATACAGATATGTGATGAAATATTTTTATTTTAAGGTACTTATAAGAGATTACCTACTTTTGATCTATTTAATGTATGATAAAAAATTTAGATGTCAACTTCACCACATTCAAGAGAGTCCTTAGTTTTTCACACTCTTCATATTCCTTTAGGTAGCACATGAGCTATTTTTTGTTCAGTCACTCAGTTGTGTCTATCTCTTTGGACCCCATGGACTGCAGCATGCTGGGATTCCCTGTCCTTCACTATCTCCCAGAGCTTGCTCAAACTCATGCCCGTGAGACATGAGCTATACTGCACTGAAGATCTCTGGCCAGCTGATCATTTTCACAGTTGTCTGTCTTGCTAGACTTTATGTTTGTATGATGCAAATTAGAACTTTATTCATCTCTCAAGAATTTATTAAAATCTTAAATTTTTATTCACCAAATATTGCTTCTTTCTTTCTCTACTCTCATCATGAAGTTCCAATTAACTGTTATTAGATAATTTAGTCATGACCTATGTGTCTTTTCTCTTGGAAGAAAAGTTATGACCAACCTAGACAGCATATTAAAAACTGGAGACAATACTTTTCCAACACAGGTCCGTCTGGTCAAAGCTATGGTTTTTCCAGTGGTCATGTGTGGATGTGAGAGTTGGACTATAAAGAAAGCTGAGCGCCGAAGAACTGATGCTTTTGAACTGTGGTGTTGGAGAAGACTCTTGAGAGTCCCTTGGACTGCAAGGAGATCCAACCAGTCCATCCTCAAGGAGATTAGTCCTGGGTGTTCATTGGAAGGACTGATGCTGAAGCTGAAACTCCCATAATTTGGCTACCTGAAGCGAAGAACTGACTCCTTGGAAAAGACCATGATGCTGGGAAAGCTTGAAGGCAGAAGATGAGATGGCTGGATGGCATCACCGACTCAATGGACCTGAGTTTGAGTGGACTCTGGGAGTTGATGGACAGGGAGGCCTGGTGTGCTGCAGTCCATGGGGTCGCAAAGAGTCGGACACGACTGAGCACTGAACTATGTGTCCTTTCTACTGGTTTCTGTTCTTTATATCCATTTGCCATTTTATTATTCTGTGTTCAATATTTTTTTATGACATATACCAGTTTGTTGTTTATCTCTTCAGCTGCATCTAGTCTGCTATTAAATCTGTTATTGGTAACTCCTATATGTGTGTGTGCATGTGTTTGTATGTATATATATTTTATTTGCAGAATTTCCATTTGATTATAATTTTTAGTTTCCAGTTCTTTGTCAAAATTGTCTACTGTGTTTGCTTAATTCTTTATTGGGTGACTGAAATTAATTTATAGTTCATTTTTGATAAACTATTCTTTCTTATTTATATGCTCATTATTTTTATTAAATTTTGATGCTGTGCTTTATAAAAATAGTTTAAAATTCTTGATATTTTCTTTCTCCAGAGAAGGTTTACTTTTATTTACAGTAGCATTTCAATCCATTTTAATTGACTTGTTTGAAAGTATGCTTAATCCTATGAAATCTAATTTTTTGTTTAATTACTGCTTGAGTATATAGCTCTAACAAATCTGGAGAAATTTACTATCTTTATCATGTCTGGCTTTAAACTTCAATTTTTGGTTTGCTAACTGGACAAAAATCTAAGTCAAAAGCTATGTGGTTCACACCTCAGGGATCCTTTTCTTGTCATGGTAGTTCTAGACATCCTCACTTTTATTGGACTTTGCATCCTTTTGAACAGATTTTTAGAAGTTGAATTATAGTTTATTTACAATGTCATGTTAGTTTCAAGTGTACAGCAAAGTGATTTTGTGCCATATATATATATACATATATGTATATATATATCATATATATACATATATATATATATAAGAATATCTCTGCACATACTTTTTAGATTATTTTGCATTATAAGATATTGACTAATAGTTCCCTGCACTATATAGTATAAACAGATTATTTTAATATGCCTTCTATATTTTCTAGTTGTTCCTAGTGAGAAGTTTGGTTGAAAAAAACTGGTCGTCCAATACTGGACATGGTTATGTTTTACTGAGTGGGTGTTCAGCTTGTTACACTTGCCCTGTCTCACATGCTGACTTTCACAATATCCCCTAGGCTCAGAACTCTGCTTTGTCTCATAATCGAGGAAACTTTATAATAATGATTTCATCAGTATTTTTACTCTGTTGTTTCTGTACATTAACAAAATGTCTATAGGACAGCCCTCCCAATCCTTCTGAGTTGTCTAAGGCAGTCCAAGTTTTCTGTCTAGGTATTAATTATTGTTTACATTAATGATCTAGTTGTAAAGTTAAATAGTTTTGAGCGGTCTGACTATAAACCTCTTTTGCAAAAAAATTGTTATTTTTAGCATGGTTTTATAGAATATCAGTTTCCTTTCTTTTGACTGATAGATAGATATAAAGCAGAGATAACATGCAACAGAAATCCTTGTATGTCTAAAGCTAAACTCATCATTTTCTGCCAGCAGGCTTTCCTTCTCAAGTTACTTTTCTAGCCTTTTCTGTTTCTGCAAAGGCGCTATCATTTTTACTGATTAAAAATTATACTATAACTACTTGGTTTATGACATTTTAAGTGTTACATAAATTCTTTGATTTTCTTTCAATTTTGATTTTTTTAAATTGAGATAATCAGGTTCCATATATCTTGTCCAAAGTCCTGAGTCTCATTAACAGAGACTCTGACTTAGCCAGTTTATAACACTGGATATCAATATTTTCAGATATTAGATATTTCTGAAGTATACAGTCATTTGATGACCTACAGGACTAGACATTTAAGAATATATCTAGCTTTATCATTTTACTCCTCCAAGTCATTTGACATATTTCACCTGCCTTACATCATATAAAGTATTGTCTAGTAGATCCCATTTTTCTGTCTCCTAAAAAATTGCTGTTTTATCACTTTTTCCTTAGTTTAGATATTTTTAATGTTCTGTCTAAATTAATTTTTTTCTTTATATCTTTTGCATCTAAATTAGAGTACTACTCAAGAGTACTTTCATGGTTAAACATCATTTAAATACAAGTGAACTAATTCCCTGTACTTCATCCTGAAATAACAGCCCCAATAACATTACCCTGGATTTATTTTTCTAAGTACTCATCGCATTCTCATAGTGCATATGAATTAAAACAATATTACTAATTGCTATTAAAAAAAAAATGTTCCATAGTTCGTGTGTGATATTGCTAATATAGTATCCCATGCCCCCCCCCCCGCAAATCTCTTAAAGTTGAAAAGTATCCATGTATCAAATAATGTTCCAGTCTACCTTTTTAATGAAAGGTTTTATTAATCTTATGAACCTAATGTGGTTGCTTTACCAATTAATAATACCTAGTGAAATATATGTAGCCTGACTCTAGTACTTATTAAGTACTATTGTATAATATCATTGTATACTTCTAATATTGTATATTATATTGCCTCTTCTACTAAGTATATTGCAAATGCCTTTAGGGCAAGAATTGGTCATCTTCATATTGTACTTCCCTAGAAAGTCTCTTCTAAATGGAAGGCATTCAATAATTATTTGAGCTGAAGTAAAAATAAATAATAAAGTAATAAATATGTGTTGAGTACTTTTCCTGACCAATCTATGGTAGAATTAGTCTGAAAGAATGAGATAAGTACAATTGTCAGACTTTTACAAGATAGACTTTTTCCCCTAAATGTTAATTCATGATTTTAGTTAAATTAGCCTTGTAGATAATGATTGTATCAAAAAAATGTGTTTTTGTTTTGTTTTTTTTTTGTTGTTGTAAAGGAAGCATGTAAAAGAGGTAAAAATCAAATTTTGTGGTAAATAGCTGTGAGATATTGAATAAATTTTCCTCTACTTTTATGTTTATTTTTACCTACTGATTATATTGAATATTTACCCTTTTGATTAGATTTTTGTAGCAAATGCTTAAATGTAAAAGTAGTAGAGATCCCTAAATATTTTTGATAGCTTTGTTTTTATTCTTGATATATTCTTAAGAATTAGTAACTTAACTTGCATGTGGAGAAGAAGTAAACTGTATCACTATGACTGACGAGGAATAATCAGTGAAACAACTCAGTCTCTCTGATGACTTTCCTGTAGTCAATTGAAGTGATCATTTGAAAAACATACTCATATAAAGTTATGTGTTTTAATGACATCAGATACAGCAACATTTCATAACACTTTTGCCAATGTAGCAAATAATATCTAAGTAGAGATGAGCTGGTAGTTTGAAGGTAGAATAAAAATATTGAAAGTATTTGAAAATAAGTGGAAAAGAAATGCATACACCTCATTTCAAAATATATAAAGGTAGGTTCTATCTACATTACATAAAAGTAATCAAATGTTCTGATCAATAAATTCAAGTAGCCAATCAAATCAATTTAAAAAACAAAATCAGATAGTCTGAGATATTAAATGCTTTATAATTTCCCATATTCTTTTTATTTTGACAGAATTTTCAATTTATTTTTAAAAATCTAATCCAACAGTAGAAAACACATTAAAAAATGCTTTTTGTTCTAATCATTTAAATTCCTCAAGCTTGGTGTTTGGATTTTTTTTTTCTTTTTTTTTTCATTTATTTTTATTAGTTGGAGGCTAAGTACTTTACAATATTGTAGTGGTTTTTGCCATACATTGACATGAATCAGCCATGGATTTACATGTGTTGAACAGTGCTTGGAGCTAGTATATGTTGAAAAAAATGATAAACATTTGCAAATTTTTCAGAATTCAATAATTTTCTAATGATCATATTAAAATATGCATAAATCTATAACTTAATATGCTACATTTTTGACATTTTCTGAATATTGTAATTATGTATTATACTTTGGCCTTTATCAAAATGAATTTCGTTTTTTGGTTTGTTCTTTAAGGCCTGCAAGTCCTACTTCCAGACTACCTTCAGGAGCGTTTTGTACAAGCAGCTTTGAGCTATATTGCTTGCAACTCAGAGGGAGAGTTTATCTGCAAGGACAATGACTGCTGGTGTCATTGTGGCCCCAAGTTCCCAGAATGCAATTGCCCTTCCATGGATATCCAAGCCATGGAAGAGAATCTTCTGCGCATAACTGAAACCTGGAAAGCCTACAACATTGACTTTGAGGAATCAGGTAAGACATATATTTTTATCTAACACTTCTAAACTTCACCAAAAAAATGTTATATTGAAGAGACAATTTTGCCCTTTTGGAAGAAACTATTACCTACTTGGAAGGAATTTATTCAGTTTGCTCTCATTATTCTTTGGCTGTGGATATTGCTTTTATTGTTGGTTATTCGGTATTTTACTGAAACCCTATGTGGTACTTTTTTGTATGCTATGTACTGTGGTACTAGAACCTAGCCCTTTCTTGAGCTGACATATTAGTTATTTAATAAAGAAGGTCCTTGCTTTTTTCAATATAAGAATTTAAACTATGGACTGAAAAAAGTGCACAGTCAGGACATTGAGAATTATGTAATTATGCTTTATTTGGTGGATTTTCTGAGCTCTTCAAGAGCTCTGAAGAGACAGAACTCTCCGGTCACTCTGAGGGATGGCCCCAAGAGGTAAGGCAGGAGCCAGGATTATAGCATTTTTGGAACAAGGGCCAGGTAGTTGGAACATCAAAAGATACTGTTGATTAAGGGAAACCAGACATCTCAAGTTAAGGAATTTACTGCTTTTCTGGGTACTGTGGTTGTTTAGTATCTAAGTTGTGTCCGACTCTCTTGTGACCCCGTAGACTCTGGACTATGGCTCATCAGGTTCCTCTGTCCATAGGATTTTTCAGGCAAGAATACTGGAGTGCATTGCCATTTCCTTCTCTATTTCAATGTAAGAGAAGATGAAAGGTCAAGGCTGATGGAAGTCTTTCCTGCCTTATGCACTTCAGCCTTCTGGGGCCAGTATCCTCTGCTTTTCCTGGGTCACCTTGGCAACCTGGCAGGGCTGCTGCAGTGTCTGAGAGGTTGACGGCATCCTGCTGCCGTCTTGCATTCCTGCAGGGCTCATGTTGGGGCAGCCGCGGTGGCTCAAAGTCCAGACTCTGCTTAATTCTAGACAGTTCTTCCTTTTTATATAAGGAGAAATATTACTAAAATTGAGTAGGATAATTTATTATACACCATTTTTATTTACATATATATATATGTATATATATATATACACACACAAAATATGTATTTATAAACTCTTCCTAGGTCTATTACCTTCCATTTTATTTTACAATTTTGTGGTTCTACTATGCAAAATGATGAGGGCTTGTTGAAATCATCTATGGTGTTTTTCTTGTCTGACATTAAGCTGTGGGCTTGTCATATATGGCCTTTATTATGGTGAGATATGTTCCTTCTATGCTTAAATTCATGGTTTTTATTGTGAACATATATTAAATTTCATTGTCATTGTTTTAAGTGAGTTCAGTTAAATGAAACACTGGCAAAATTATAACTTTCAGGAACATAAACCTGACCTCTTGGGAATTAAAACCTCTTTGCCAATTTGAAAGTTAGTCATGTCCAACACTTTTGACTAAATGCTACATAATTATACTTACCATACTCTGAGGATTTTTATTAGTCTATTAACAAAAATGATCATATATGTTGTTATCATCATTTTTCATTTCAAGTTGAGGCACTCAACTTTTTATTAAAGTTCATTGCTTTATGAAATGAAGGCCATTACAGGTAACATAGTCTATTCTATAAGTAACAATATGGGAAACACAAGTATGCACTCATAAAAATTCAGAAATGGCAGAAATAAACTCCATAGACATTACTAGATAAAAGCTTATTTAAATTTGGCTTAACAAAAATAAACAAATGGGACCTAATGAAACTTAAAAGCTTTTGCACAACAAAGGAAACTATAAGCAAGGTGAAAAGACAGCCTTCAGAATGGGAGAAAATAATAGCAAATGAAGAAACAGACAAAGGGTTAATCTCAAAAATATACAAGCAACTCCTGCAGCTCAATTCCAGAAAAATAAATGATCCAATCAAAAAATGGGCCAAAGATCTAAAGAGACATTTCTCCAAAGAAGACACAGATGGCTAACAAACACATGAAAAGATGCTCAACATCACTCATTATCAGAGAAATGCAAATCAAAACCTCAACGAGGTACCATTACACGCCAGTCAGAATGGCTGCTATCCAAAAGTCTACAAGTAATAAATGCTGGAGAGGGTGTGGAGAAAAGGGAACCCTCTTACACTGTTGGTGGGAATGCAAACTAGTACAGCCGCTATGGAGAACAGTGTGGAGATTTCTTAAAAAACTGGAAATAGAACTGCCATATGACCCAGCAATCCCACTCCTGGGCATTCACACCGAGGAAACCAGATCTGAAAGAGACACGTGTACCCCAGTGTTCATCGCAGCACTGTTTATAATAGCCAGGACATGGAAGCAACCTAGATGCCCATCAGCAGATGAATGGATAAGGAAGCTGTGGTACATATACACAATGGAATATTACTCAGCTATTAAAAAGAATTCATTTGAATCAGTCCTAATGAGATGGATGAAACTGGAGCCCATTTTACAGAGTGAAGTAAGCCAGAAAGATAAAGACCAATATGGTATACTAACACATATATATGGAATTTTAAAAGATGGTAACGATAACCCTATATGCAAAACAGAAAAAGAGACACAGATGTACAGAACAGACTTTGGGACTCTCTGGGAGAAGGTGAGGGTGGGATGTTCTGAGAGAACAGCATTGAAACAAGTATACTATCTATGGTGAAACAGATCACCAGCCCAGGTTGGATGCATGAGACAAGTGCTCGGGGCTGGTACACTGGGAAGACTCAGAGGGATGGGATGGAGAGGGAGGCAGGAGGGGGGATTGGGATGGGGAACACATGTAAATCCATGGCTGATTCATGTCAGTGTATGGCAAATACCACTATAATATTGTAAAGTAATTAGCCTCCAATGAATAAAAACAAATGGAGAAAAAATTTGGCTTAAAAATAAGTAGTAGAGTAAAAGTGCACATTCATGGGATTCCCCTAATGTGAAGAAAGTATAGAAAAATCCTTCTCTGGATTCTTCCTCACAAGGGGAACTCAGGGCCTATGAGAATAGTCCAGAAGAGAATCAGAGTTATTGGACTAAGAATGCCACCATAATTAAGCAGTTTCTTGACATTGTTGGAATGAATTTCTAAACTCAAATTCTTCCTGTTAGTTTTTCTATTGAACACTCATAAGTAATATATTAGAAACCTAATCTTATATTCAAGTAGAACCAACTGATGTTTAAAAATAATGATGAAATGCAACACTTTTAGATAAGCTATAATATAAAGTAGTCTTCTTAGGGTTAAATTTAAAGAAAACAGCAAACCTCTGTCTACATATTACAGTGTATGGCATGTTAGATCAGAGAATCCTAGGAGCCCCAAGTCTATAGCACTCACATTGGAATGCTACCCCTATTATTTTGCTTTGAAAGAATATTTTAGAAAATCACCAAGTGAAAATTGGGGGGTTTGTTTCAGGTGAAATATTGTAGATTGAAGTAGGCCAATACATCTGTTGATAGTAACTAAAAGTTGAATAATTTTTAAAATTATACATTTAAATATATAACAGATCATAAAAGTCACAACTGCATGGACTAAAATTCCTGGCACAAGATATACGCTTAGGATTCATAACTTGTTCTTTTTATTTCTTTCTACTTGGCTGCCTTTCTGTCTTTCTTTCCTTCTTTCTTTCTTTTTTATTCATTAATTTATTTACCTATCTGAACAGAGCCTGAGGACTCATTTCGCCAAGCAGAATGGCTGATGAATGAAACAGAAACCAGCAAAGCTTCTAATAGAAGGTTGTGGAGAGTAGAATTACAAAATTTTAGACTCAATAGGCCTAAAGAAGTTTAATTTACCACAAGTTATTTACTGAATTTCAGATAGTGCTGGATGCTAAAGAAGTATTCAAAAATCTTTGCAAGCAGATGAAGTTTACCACAGACTTTCAAGTGCTTGAGGGATGAAAGCTCTCTAGAGGGAGGAGATTGAAAATAGAACAGGAAAGGATGGGATACTCCAGAGAGAATGAGGAAGTACCACTGTGTTTCTAGAACAGTTTTTCCTTAAAGCACATTTGTCAATTCAGGGCAGAGTATGAAACTGAAAATTTAGGACTAGCCCCTGGAAAATGCTGGTATTCCAGGACAGAGAAATCAGATGAAAATTTTGTAGTCACAATTGATTGAACTAAGAAAATTAGAGGCTTAAGGAGTTGTAAATATATGTCCAGAGCCCTCTTTAAGACATTTGCCTTAACCCGTGGCAGATGACTAAAGAGATAAACTAAAAACCTCTACATGATAGAATTGAACCTTTTTCAGTGTCATAGGCCTGAAGTAGCATATGCTTACTGGGTCCCTAATGGAAAGCTCTGAAGCATAATGCCCTAAGAACAGGGAAGAGTCAGAGCTAGACTGAGTTTTATGTAAGCATAACCCAGCACAGATACAGCTCAAATCTTGATCCTAAAAAGGTTATCTTTAAAAGATCAAGTCCCTATGATATCTCTTGAGGAGAAAAAATGTTTTCTAAAACCTCTGCAGTCCTTTTTATTTAGGATGAACTTAAATCTCTAATTATCAGCATGTGAGTAGACCTTATGGCTAATATAAAACGGAAAAGAAACCAGACTTCCCACGTCATTCAGTGGTAAACAATCTGCCTTCCAATGCAGGAGATGAGGATTTGATCCCTCGGTTGGAAGATCCCCTGGAGGAGGAAATGGCAACCTGCTCTGGTATTCTTGCCTAAAAAAACCCCATGGGCAGAGGAGTCTGCTGGGGTCACAAAGAGTCGGACATGATTAAGAGACTGAGCACACATGAACCTGCAAAAGATGTAAGATGATTCAGATATAGAAATTAGTAAGAGCAATTTTCACATAGTTATCATGAAAATGTTCAAAAAATGAAAGGAAAGGAAAGATAAATTAGATGGAGTATTGCAGAAGTCACCCGAATTTATGAAACAAACTAAAGGACATTCTAAAACATAAAAATTCAGTATCTGAAATCAATAACTCAAAAGTTTTGTTCTAATAGGAATCTTGGCTTAGTGGATGACAGGATCAGTGAATATGGAGACAGGTAAATAAAATAGAAATGGCAAAATGGGATGAGTGGGGAAACCAACAACAAAATATTGGATAGATGCATGAGAAGCATGTGAGATATGCTTGAAAGGTCTAACATATTTTACAGTTTGAGACAGAAGAAGAATGAAGGGGAAAATTGGATACACCTAGGGAAAAATGTAAAGGATGTAGATTTTTTTAAAAACTGAAAACCCAAATTCAACTCACAGATTCAAAAAGCACAATGAACACAAAGAAAAGTAAATTCAAGCAAAACCACAGTTAGGCGTATCTGTTGAAAAAAAGAATAAAATTCTTCCAATGTAACTAGAGAAAAAAGAAAAACATTACTTTCATTGGACTAATAATAAGCCTGACTTATCAAAACAAAAACACAAACAGATTTTGGCATCTTTAAAGTGCTAAAAAATGACAATCTAGAATTATGTACCACTAAAAAAAAATGAAGGTGAAAATAAAGATGTGTTCAGACAAGAAATGCTAATAGAAACTTGACCATGTGAAGGGGAAGAGGAATGCCAGAGATGACAAATGTATGTGAGAAAATATAAGTGAATATCACCTGTACAAAATAATAATTATGAGATAATGTGGAAATAAAATATATGTAAGATTTTAATGTATGACAATAGTGTAATAATGGATGGTAAGTGGGAAATAGTTTCTAAGGATCCCAAGTTACTGGCATTGTTGAGGATATGCTAAGAGATGTACTTTGCATTAGAGTGAAATAAATCAAGAATGATATCTGGAATATCTAATGAAATAAGGAAAATATTTGTAGCTAAGAAAATAAGATAAAATTTTTTGATCACCCTATAATAAGACAATAAAGGAGAAAACAGAAGAAAACTTATCTGGGTCAAATAGATAAATAGAGAAAGGTTTAGATTATCTAGATAGAAATCCAAAAGAAATATGTACATATTTGCAACAATGAATACCCAAAAAGGTACAAGAATATTCACAGTAGCATTATGCTTAATAATCTTAAGGTGAAAACTACTAAATGTTCATCCACAAAGACAGAGTAAATATTTGTTGTATATTTATACAATGGCATTCTATAAAACTGAGGGATAAGACTATCCATCCAGAATAATATGAATAACTCTCTCTAATATCAAATTGAAAAAAAACTGAAATATATACATATTTCAAAAAGAAATTGAAATATATGTGTGTGTGTGTGTGTTTGTGTGTGTGTGTGTGTGTGTGTGTGTGTGTGTTTGTGCTCAGTGGCTCAACCATGTCTGACTCTTTGCAACCCCATGGACTCTAGTCCACCAGGCTCCAGGGATTTTCTAGGCAAGAATACTGGAGTGGGTTGCCATTTCCCAATGGACAAATTTGAGCTGTGCTAGTCCAAATCAGGAATATGATGCCTTTCCTGGTGCAAGTGCTGAGGCAATGGATAAAGGTCCGCATGCCTTATTTAGTATTAAAAACTCAAGATTCTTTAATCTATGGCTGGCTACCATTGTATATTGGGTTTCTGAAAATTTTCTGGGTTTGTACTTATGTGCATCTTATTGTATTTATAGCATAATTTAATTGCAAATTTAAAAATAAAAATAAGAATATTGACATCTAAACAATATAAAGAACATAATCTCAGAATAAGTGAATCAATATTTTAAAATTTTGCTACATAGTATATGCCTAAATGGTAGTAATTTAGTCAAAATTTAGTCAGAATTATTCAATGTCCAGAGGTTTTGAACTACTAGTTTAAAGCTAATATTCTTAATACAATCAGATGCTTTAATCTTAACTCATATTTGGATTGCCCATCTTGAGTTTAAAACTGTACTCTTATCGTACTGGTTCACTTGTGTTAATATTGAGAAAACAATGATTTACAGGATAAATCTATTTTTTTGCATGATATTTCTGAAACTGTCTATAATGTTGAAAATGTTTATATTTAATTATTTGTTTCAATTGGAGCCTAGTGTATTTAGCTGATTCATATCTAATGGGAGGAGTGACCTTAGTTTGCTATAAATTTTCTGATCCTTCATAGGTAGTGTGGAGGGTATTCTTTATCAGTTTCAACATATAGATAGCTAAAAATGAATCCCAAATTTTGTTACTATATTAGATCTTTAGTAAAAGATAACTTATTCACTCTTGGAACTAAATAACTGATAAAATATTCTGTTTTTTACTGGATTTCTCTCAAAACTAGTGAAATCTGTGGATAACCACATTTAATAGATTTTCAAAAGCTTTTTATTGAGAAATAAAACATTTTACCTCATAGAGATAAAGAAAATACAAGAAGTATGAGGCAGGTACTTAATTGGGAAAAGATTTCTAAATTGTTCCCACCTGCCACAGGCACCTTTAAGTTGACAGACTTTATTCTTGGTACTGTAAGGAAATGCACCAACTTATTTCATACTCCTAGCGATTGGGAAAGCAGTGACATTGTGTCAAGGAAACTATTTAGAAATTTTAGGTAAAATGCATAGTTATTTGTGTATATGTGTCTACAAGCCTAAAATTGAAATCAAGGTGTATTCTAGGTAGACACTGCAAGTTAGAGTGCGATTTTAGGTTACTTTCAAACATTTAACTCAAATTAGCTTGTATGCTTTTTTATTTAAATTTAAAATGCAAATAACATATCTAAAAGTTATTTTGATTGAAGCTGAGGAAAAAAAAATATTTGTACCTGTTATGTTACCAAAATAGAATAATGTGTCTGCATATAGGAAATGCTTTCTTAACTACAAATAGCATTAATGTAGAAGTGTGTAAATTAAAGTACACATAGTAACCATACAGAATGCAGATGCCAGTCATCACACATACAAAAAACCAAAATGTACTGCAGATTGTATCAGGTCAGGATAACTTGCAAATATCTTTCTGTTGTACCTGTTTTCTATTGCCACTGAGTAAAACTAAATCAGAGTAAAATCAGTGTTTTCTGTTATCACCGTGAATAAAAGTATATCTGATTAGTATATAATGCTAAGCTCTTTTTTATTTGATTATGTATGATTTGTTTTGTTCTGTAAAATAGAGTCCTGGAAAATACACCTTTTATAGCCTGCAAATAAAAGCATCAGAAATTTCCAAAATAGAATGTATTTCTCTTTTCATATTTTGCCACCTGAGAGAAGTATTGGTCGAAATATTTATATTTTAAACAAATCTATCCATTCTCTACCTTTATATTTTGAGAAACAAATGAATGTTATTTAATAAGAAATAATGATGGCATATATGTAACACTGATTATAGCAAGGGAGAGTATATAGGGAAAGATACAGAGAAAAATAGAGGCAGAGAAAAAACCCTCACATGCACCCTCACAGTCACAGTGCCTAACAAAAACTAGTTTATATATTATATTTAATTAGATAAAAACAAAAAGTATGTTGCCAACTATTTAGAGATAATTTCTACACAGATTTGGATCAAGGATTTGAACCTAATAAAAAACCTAATAAGAAGTCTTTACAGTTTTACCAATACATCTAAATCATTAAAACCACAATTTATTTGAATTTGGATTATGCAACTATTAAACAAAATTGCCAGAAAAAAAAAAAAAAACAACAAAAACTAAATGGCAATGTGATATTTTTCCCATCTCACATTCTGAATTATCCTCAATTATTTTTGGATTAATAAAAAGCAATAATTTAACCTGTAGTATGTCATATGATGATAGAACCATCTCACCCTATTTAGATTTCAGGCTTCTTTTATACTAAAAGAGGAAGGGATATAGTTGGCTTTTGCAAACTTCTTGCTTTCAGAATCCTTTGTTCTTGCTGCTGTCTACACAGATCAGGTTGTGATGTTCCTATAAACCTCTAACAAGGCAAATATTATTCTCTGTTTTGCAACTTTTAATTTCTATATGAATGGAAAAGTGTTATGCCTTTGAAGGTCAGAGCCCTGAGAATGACTCATGTATATTTTAGACTATAGGCAACATTCTTGCATCTGTGCATGCTAAGTCACTTCAGTTGTATCTCTTTGCGACCCTTTAGACTGTGGCCAACTAGGCTTCTCTGTCCATTGGATTCTCCAAGCAAGTATACTGAGGTGGGTTGTCATGCTCTCATGCAGGGGATCTTCCCGATCCAGGGATTGAACCCACTTCTTACGTCTCCTGTATTGGTAGCAGAGTTCTTTACCTCTAGTGCCACCTGATAAGCCCTGGCGACATTCTTAACTTATAGAAAAAGCGATAGAACACAAAGGTTAAAGTAAAAGAATCAGGTCCAGTCTGGAGTCAGATTTGTTCTTTCCTATTACACATTAGCACACCCAGTTGTCCCTAGATCTGTTTTCTAAATTTGCTATTTCTCTTTTCTTTTTCATTCTATTTATCTTCCTACCTCTCTCATTTGAATTATGCAATGGTGTTAAACTCCTTTATTGGTGCCTTGTCCAGTGAGAATATTTACTGGTTCTTATATCTTTTGTCTTAGGGACATACTCCCTAAGACAAATTAATCTATTCTGTGCTCTAGCTCATTGTAACTAACTATATTGTTTTAATATTAGGAATTGAGAAGTGTTTGTCTCTTTCAGCTCTGATTAGTTGTTTATTTATTCCCTTTTGTTTTTGCTCTCAGGCTCACTCATTCACTAGTTTGAGGTGGTATATCAGACCCCAAATCTAGGTAATTAGCTATAGAAATGCACAATCAAAAATTCTCTTTGGAGTATGACATTGCAGTTACTTTTTTCATACCGCTTGTCCGTGGCGAGCTGGCTAGGAGTCCTCTGTATGCTGCTCCCTCCAGGACTTGGGCTGACAGTGAGGTGTCCATCTGGAGCAATGTGTCACCGTGACAGAGGGTCATAATTTGCCATACCTTGCCAGAAACAGTCATTAGCATCAGAACTAACATTCTGTTTGCTGGCTTCTTCCCTGGCACTGTGCATTTATTGGGTACAATGATCTTCATCACCAAGAACACAGATAACAGTTTTACCAGATGTTTCTCCACTGCTTAATGTGATGGTCATCATTCTAGCTTCTGATACAGTGTCTCTAACATAGCCACGATCCATTAAGTTAGTGTCACAAAAGCACACTTTTGCTTTCCTCAGCATGGACTGAGCCATCCATTTTGACTTTCATTTCCATGCAAGTCAAGATCAGCTTGCTAACACGTCAATAGTAATAAACACCCCTCAAATCTCAGCCATAAAAAGCTCATTTCTCACTCATGCTTCCTGTCCACACAGGTTAGCTGGAGTCTTTGCACTGCATTGTCCTCACTTCTGGGTTCAGGCTGAAGGAAGTGTCACCATCTGGAGTGGTTTGGCTATAGAGGCCATGGAAAAAGTGCTGTAAATTGTCTCTGGCTCTTACATGAATTGCTGGGAGCTAATATGAGCTACTGGAAAACAGCTCCCATTACCTGTGATCAGTTTATAGCCAAGGCTAATTTCAAAGGAAACAGAGAAGTGTGATTTTACCATATGCCTAGAAGAGGATCCAGAATGTGTGTGAATAGATGTAATATCAGGCACAGTTGGCTTTTCAGACGCAAGCAACTGAAAACATCATATTCTAACCATACAATTTTAGATAGAAATATATATTTTGCTCTTGCTATCTGAAATTCTACAGTTATATACTAGCAGGAAAAGAAAATGCATGTATTTGTTAATGTAATTTTGACATATTCAACCCTACTGTCCCCATAATTATGTCCAAACTAAATACTGGAAAATCTGATAAACAAGCTTTATAGGTAACAAGCTTTTTGATCAAACTCTTAAAACTTCAGCTATCTTATTTGTCATTCAGTTCCTTTATTTAATTAAAGGTACTAGATCTAAAATTATTATTCTAAATTAACTACCATATATAATATTGCCTTCTCATGAGTAAAGCTTTTTGGAAGTCATATGCTTATACTTAAAACACAATTGTTTTCTGTGTGAAGTCACTTCAGTCATGCCTGATTCTTTGTGATCCTAGGGACTGTAGCCTGTCAGGTTCTTCTCTCCATGGGATTGTCCAGGCAAGAATAGCAGAGTGGATTGCCATTCCCTTCTCAGTGGCTTCCCAGGTGACCTGGGGGGTAAAGAACCTACCTGCCAATGCAGAAGATGGTAAGAACCACCAGTTCAATCCCTGGGTTAGGAAGATTCCCTGGAGAAGGGAATGGCAGTCCACTGCAGTATTCTAGCGTTTGGTAATTGAAATATAAGAGTAAGGGAAAGAAAATAATTTTTTTATGATATCAAATCTCAGTTGTGAGTTATATAATATGCATATAGGTTTGAATTTATTGTGATAATCTGTTCATTGGCTATACTTCAATTCACAGATACTCTCAGCACCAAAAACTGTGTGCACCTTCAAGGCTGACATAGCAAAACTGATTTTTTGTTCTGAGTAGTCACTGTTTCTGCTCTAATTCATCAATGCCTTGCTGTGTTATGTTTAATATATTATGAATTCTATCTTTGCTATAGCCAAATTTTATTTTGTACTTCAATTAGTTTTTTAAATTATCTGAAATAAGATGGTTGTAGAATGCCAAGCGTGTGTTTTATGCAAAGATTCCTGATTTAGATCGCAAAAGGCTTTCTGCCAAGTTCCTTCTACCTGTTCCAGTTTTTCTGATGTATATCCATACCTAGATCAGTGCCATCATCCCAATTATCTTAAAAAAGTTTAATGTTTCTTGAGGGCAGAGAACACCATTTTTTTAATCAGTGACAGAAACAAGGAAAATGTGCCATATTTGATAGACATCATATATTTTGCAATGTATATTGTTTGATTGATGAAGGCGATAACAAAATATATTTTGTCAAGACATTGCCCAAGTTTTGGTTCAATCTACCTCATTTACAACCTCTTGAAATGTCACCATAACTATAGCACAATTCATCTTTTTGGAGGCATATTGTAAAAAAAAAAAAAAAAAAAAACCACTTCTAAGAAACAAAAATACCTTGCCTCTATATTATATTATTTTTACCAAGGTATTTTGAGAGTTTTTTTGTTTGTTTATTTGTTTTGGGGGGGAGTCTTCTTTTCTATCACTGGAATCTGAATAATAGCATGAACAACCCCTTTAAATAACATGATAGATTATATAGATATATCCTAACACAAAAACACGATGTTTTTTCCATCAGTTTAAAAGTATTTATTGTGAAGAATTATCTCTCAATATATGTGAGTGTTTGTTCTAAAGCTATCATAGTCTGTATTTATTAGAACCCATAAATTGGTAACCTATCTGGTTTAGTCGGAAACAAATCATTCAAGGCTTTGATTCAGCATCATAAAAATAAGATAAATGGTGACTTTATTAAGTGTCTTATTGCTTGTTTTCTCATTGATACAGACTATGGTGAAGAGAGGTTAATAAATAATAGTGAATATTCAGAGAAATTTTATTTGCTACTGTTTGGTTGGTTTTATAAGAGTCTATGTGATGACTTTTCTAATGATTTCTGGGTCATTTTAATAAAAATATTCATTTCAACTAAATTCTAGGAAGGTATGACAAAGGCTATCAATATTCAGTGCATTCATATCTTCCACAGTGACCTCATAATGGTCACATAGCTTTTGTTAAAATCTTCTAACGTAATATACTCAGTACTCTATAAGTTAAATATTCCATGTTTGTATAAATTTAATTTAATTTTTAGACAGTGTCCCCTCTGACAAACTACAAAGTAGTTCTACCCATCCATTTTCATAACATTCCATTTATTACTAAGTTTCATTATTTTGCTAAAGAAAGTGAGTGAACTCTTTATATAGGTTCAGAGTTAATTTTGTTGTCTTTTACATGGGCTGCTTCATCAGTTATTTCACTGATAAACAAAGACAACAATATATGAAATTTAACCTGGACTTTTGGATTCATGCAGATAGTCTAATTCGGTAAAGAATCTGCCTGCAGTACAGGAGACCCAGGTTCAATCCCTGGGTTGGGAAGATCCCCTGGAGAAGGAAATGGAAACACACTTCAGTATCCTTGCCTGGAAGATCTCATGGACAGAGGAGCCTGGTGGGCTACAGTCCATGGGGACTACAAAGGGCCGGGCACGACTGAGCAACTAACACTTATTTGCTTACTTAGACATGAGCACAAAGTCAAGGTATATCTCATGTAAATTTTGCTTACTCATAAAGTGTTTAAAATTAGATATTTAAAGTATATAAAAAACATTTCCAGATTGTCTAATGACATTGATTTATAAGATAAAGTTGTCAGTCATGCTCTTCAGCAAGTGTGGATGATTCTCATCCTTATGGGCATATGAGAATTGACTTTGCAGCACCCCTGGATGTGGCCATGGGGCTTGTTTAGATAAAGGAGATGTGAGAGGAAACAGAGCTTGTCATTCTCTAGAGGAAGCCTTTGAGAACCAGGCACAGTGTCTTAGGTTTGCTTCTTCAGTCAAAGGAGTTGATTGATGGTGATCCAAGCGGTAAAGACTCCGGCAGCTCGTGTCACTGAAACAGAACAGTAGGCAGCAGAGTCCGCCTGCTCTGAGGTTGATGTGTCATATGAGCAAGAATAAATCTTTGTTGTTGAAACTTGGCAGTATCTTGGTGATGTTTTTTATGCTGGGAAAATCCCCTCTGCTCACTTGAATATGGGCAGTCTACACTTTCTATTTCACTGAAGATGAAAGAAATGTAGAGACTGGTATCATGATCTATTTAACTAAAATGGAGCATTATGAGACATTAAGTTTGACCACTTTCTCCGAGGAATCATGGTAAATATTTGCTATATTTTCCAAGTTCATTATCTGATGGGTTTCAAAGAAAGTATATGGAACACTTTGATGTAGTTTAGACCTTATCCCCTTTATTATTTAGAATAATCCTACAGATTACTAATATAATTAAATTTTTATTTCTATATTACAGGTAGGAAAGCCAGGTCTAATACATGCTATGTTACTTTTCCAACATATCTACTTTGTGGTAAATCAAGAATTCAAGTTCAGGGAATTTCCTGGGAGTCCAGTGGTTAGGACTTTGCTCTTCCACTGCAGGGGTCACAGGCTGATCCCTGGTCAGGGAAATAAAATCTCAAAAGTCATGCCAAAGTTAAAAAAAAAAAAAAAAAGAATTCAAACTCAGACAGAAATACATGATTCTTGTTTTATATGCCAAACTGTTTCATGAACAAGTGCTCTTATTACTTAAGGAAATTCCTCACCTGTATGTCATAGCTTATTTTATCTTGAAAGTGAAGTGAAAGTGAAATTGCTTAGTTGTGTCCGACTCTTTGTGACCCTATGGACTGTAGCCCACCAGCCTTCTTCATTCATGGGATTTTCCAGGCAAGAATACTGGGGTTGCCATTTTCTTCTCCAGGGTATCTTCCTGACCCAGAGATCGAACTCCAGTCCTCCCACATTGCAGACAGACTCTTTACTGTCTGAGCCAACAGGGAATCCCTATTTTAACTTAGTGGCTTGCTACAAATGTGGCTTGCAGTAAAATGAATATACTTGTAGACAATGCATAGCTGCATGAAGTGACGTTGGCAATGTGTGTTATGTATATTTGCATGAAATATGATATTGATAACTAATTTTGTATATCTTAGATTCTTTTAAATGCTGACAGTGAATTATATATATATATTATCATTTGCTTATTTCATTATGGAATGATAGGAAACTCTAGAGCCAAAACAGATAATAATTCTATTTAGAGGGAGTTGATTTCCATACTGGATACATTCACTCACTGTTAATATTTGCTAGCTGTATTTCAACAAGATTCTCATTTTAAATGTGGTAATCTAGGCTGTCACGCTAACAATAGTATTTCTATATCTCTGACTTTTTATAAAAATTACTTTTCATTACTATTATGATAATTCAAGATTTTGTGTACATTGATAACTGCACATTTTGTAGAGCATAGCCAGATAGCTCATAAGACTTATCAAATCTGTTTGCAAAAGTTATATTTTCTTCGATTTAACCAATATCCCTTCAACCTACTCCACTCTTTGATAGTGACACCTATAGCATGCATGTAGCATCTGCCATGCGGCTAAATGGCCTGTCACTGAGAGTCTCATTTAATTTTTGTTATCTTGCTAGTATGATCTTAACAGCTAGCTGTGAAGAAAAAAATCACCCTTCTATTGGCAAAAGTCACCGCATCATTTAAGGAGTTGACAAAGTGTTAGTGGAAAGATCTTGAAGTTAATTGGCAGGAAAACAAATGTGTGGTGTTATGTCAGATTGTCAGGTAACTGTGTTGTGTGAATTCTGCACAATTATCATCCCAGGAAGGCTGACCAAATGTGTCACACTGGCTGTGAAGGATAACACACATAGAATAACAAGATCAATGTCTGCAAACACCATTGAGGAGTAGAGACATGCCTCAGCCTTTTAAAACCAACGGGTCCTTTAGTGGTCAGTTTGTCAAACCTGCTCCCTGATGAAGAATCTTCCAGGCTCCTCTGTCCATGGAATTCTCCAGGCAACAATACTAGAATGAGTCGCCATTCCCTTCACCTGGGGATCTTCCCAACCCAAGGATTGAACCTGGGTCTCCTGTATTGCAGGCAGATTCATTACCATCTGAGCCACAGGGAAGTCCTTACACTATTTAGTGTTGATTATGTAACTTTAACTTCCAGTGATAAGGAATTAAGTGTATCATGAAGCTGAAGAGTATGAGTGTGAATGGCTCTAATTATAAGATGACTCATTTATTTTAATATTCTACTTATTCCTCATGTTTCTGTAAAAGTAGCACGCTATTCCCGTGTGCCGAAACATATGTCACGTTAACTGTTCTTTGTAACCCTGTCTGTGCTGCTACAGATGTCCACTTCCCTCTTCCACAGGGAAGGCTTCCGGTATTTGCAAGCTATTCCATCTTTCTTATGTATTTGTACTAGCAAATTTAATATTCCCACTCTCTTAGATCATCCTTTATTTTTGAACCATTAGCTATTCTTATAATCCTTTAGGGGCAATTGTGGTTTGTCAATGGAATTCAGAATGAATAGAGCACAGTTTGGTAATTGTAGTTTTATTAATGTAAAATAAAACAAAATAAATACCTCCTTTATTACAGACATAATACAGACTAAGAATCCATTAATTTTTTGGCAACTATGTCATACTGTTCATAAACATTGAATTGTGAGCAAGATTTTCTAAGTATGTTTTGAATAACTTGCTGGCAAATTAGATCCTCTCTCCTTCCCCCCACCCGCCCCCAACACATTTTTGAAATAAATGCTATATTTAATTTTGTTTGGATATTTCTGCCATTTTTTGCATTGAGCTCTTTTTGGATTTTGATTATATCACAGTCTTTCATGATTTCTTATTAACCATGGGCTTCCTGGTGACTTCGCTGGTGGCTCAGATGGTAAAGCGTCTGTCTACAATGTGGGAGATCCGGGTTCGATCCCTGGGTGGCGAAGATCTCCTGGAGAAGGAATGGCAACCCACTCTAGTATTCTTGCCTGGAAAATCCCATGGATGGAGGAGCCTGGTGTGCTACAGTCCATGGGGTCACAAAGAGTCGGACACAACTAAGCAACTTCACTTAATGGGCTTCCCAGATGGCATTAGTAGTAAAAAACCCACTTGCCAATGCAGGAGAAATAAAAGATACAGGTTCAATCCCTCGGTCAGGAATATCCCTAGACGAGAGCATGGCAGTCCACTCCAGTATTCTTGCCTGGAGCCTGGTGTTACAGTCCACAGGGTTGCAAAGAGTTGGACATGACTGAAGCAATTTAATATGCACACACATACTGGCAGTCGGTTTGCTTTTTAGCAGGGCAAGTAGCAGAACCTCGTCATAAACCATACTAGGATTTTTGTGGAATTTGTGAAGAGTTCCATATTGATCTTAATAATTTTCATAGCCTTTTACACCTGAAATAACATTCCATGATTTCCGTGTTTCTCATTGAGTAAAGCAGTGAGCTCTAATTTAGGCCTAATTCAAAAACTGCTCACTTGCAAGATTATTTTAGGCTATGGATAGTCTTGCCCTGGGCAATGGGTAAATTTACCCACCTAAGTATGTTAGGATATCTTTTTAGCTTAATGTTTTCCCCTATCCTCTTGTTCTGCACTAGGCAATTATCTAATTAGTTTGTCTTAAAGTTTTCATACATAAAATACCATGCTAGCATTTCACTCTTCTTTAAGTCCTTAAGGCTTATGTAAGTCATAATAGAAGTATGTGGTATCACTAGAATACTACCTTTGGTTTAGAATCTGCTTTAAAATGCAGGAGCCCATTATACAGAGTGAAGTAAGCCAGAAAGATAAAGACCAATACAGTATACTAATGCATATATATGGAATTTAAAAAGATGGTAATGATAACCCTATATGCAAAACAGAAAAAGAGACACAGACGTGCAGAACAGACTTTGGGACTCTGTGGGAGAAGGCGAGGGTGGGATGTTCTGAGAGAATAGCATTGAAACAAGTATACTATCAAGGGTGAAACAGACCACCAGCCCAGGTTGGATATATGAGACAAGTGTTCAGGGCGGGTGCACTGGGAAGACCCAGAGAGATGGGGTGGGGAGGGAGGCGGGAGGGGGGATCAGGATGAGGAACACATGTAAATCCATGGCTGATTCGTGTCAATGTATGGCAAAAACCACTCCAATATTGTAAAGTAATTAGCCTCCAACTAATAAAAATAAATGAAAAAATAAATAAATAAATAAAATGGAGGAAACCTGCATTCAATTCCAGGTCAGGAAGATTCCCTGGAGAAGGAAATGGCAACCCACCCCAGTATTCTTGCCTGGAGAATCCCATGGACAGAGGAGCCGGTGAGGCTTCAGTCATGGGATTGCAATGAGTCTGACATGACTGAGTGACTAATACTTTCTGGGTTTGGAAGCAAAAGGTCATGAAGTTCAATGTGTAGAAACTGAAGGGAAAGGATATATCTTTTTCTTGGCTGCAGGCCTGCTACTAAATGTATTTGGAATTGTAATAAGCTTGCACCTGGCTTTTTGAAATGGTTTTCCTTCGGTTCATATGTAACCATACCCCTACTTTGACCCTATCATTTTTTCTCCCCATCTAGTGACACGGGGAGACATCTAGCCTGCTTCTGCAAATACACAATGCCCAGAATAATCTTTTACCAACTCTAGTTTTTATATCAGCCAGGATGGACAAGGTAACAAATGACCTCAGAAGCTTAGAGCTCTACAACCACATACATTAATTTAGCCTTTGCCCTGTATGTGTACTGTGAGTCAGCTGCCCTCTGTCCCTTGCTCATCAGAGACCCAGGCTGACAGTATAGTCTTTCACTTGAACATGGGAACATTTCCTGTAGTCATTTCAGGCAAAGAAACGATGGATGAATAGATTTTGGCTGCTAAAGCTTCTGCTCAGAAACTTGTATCCTGCAGATTTACGGTTTACTGGCCAAAGGAATTTATATGACCAATCCTGAATTTAAATAGGGTAGGAATGTAATATTCATCCACAGGGAAGGACATCACAAAAATGTTACCAACAATAGGTGAATATTCATTAAGTCTATCACACTTCTATGAAAACTGTGGATCCACCGGCTTCAACTGTGTCAGTGTTTGAGAAGGAAAGCGAGTAGCTTGAAATAATCCATGCTTAATATCCAAGAACTGATAGTTATTTTCATTCTTAAGGTAGGTTATTTGTTATTCTAAATATCAACTCTTTGAGTTTTGAGTTTGTATATTATATTCATAGTGTATAAATTAATACAAGGGAAAACTGAAGCTATGAGATAGATAGTATTTTGGGTTATTTAGCAGGCAGACTTGAAATATCCTCATAGCATCACAACATTTCAAAGTTAGATCAGTATATTAGGAATCAATTATATCAATTCAGTTCGGTTCAGTTCAGTCACTCAGTTGTGTCCGATTCTTTGTGAACCTATGAACTGTAGCACGCCAGGCCTCTCTGTCCATCACCAACTCCTGCAGTTTACTCAAACTCATGTCCTTTGAGTCAGTGATGTCATCCAAACATCTCATCCTCTGTCATCCCCTTTTCCTCCCACCTTAAATCTTTCTCAGCATCAGGGTCTTTTCAAACGAGTCAGCTCTTCACATCAGGTGGCCAAAGTATTAGAGTTTCAGCTTCAGCATCAGTCCTTCCAATGATTATTCAGGACTGATTTCATTTAGGATGGACTGGTTGGATCTCCTTGCAGTCCAAGGGACTGTCAAGAATCTTCCTTTAAAACCACAGTTCAAAAGCATCCATTCTTCAGTGTTCAGCATTCTTTATAGTCCAACTCTCACATCCATATGTGACTACTGGAAAAACCATAGCTTTGACTAGATGAACCTTTGTTGGCAAAGTAATGTCTCTGCTTTTTAATATGCTGTCTCACTTGGTCATAAATTTTCTTTCAAGGAGTAAGCGTTTTTTAATTTCATGGGGGCAGTCACCATCTGCAGTGATTTTGGAACCCCAAAAAAGAAAGTCTCTCACTGTTTCTACTGTTTCACTGTCTATTTGCCATGAAGTGATGGGACCAGATGCCATGATCTTAGTTTTCTGAATGTTGAGTTTAAAGCCAACTTTTTCACTCTCCTCTTTCACTTTCATCAAGAGTCTCTTTAGTTCTTCTTTGCTTTCTACCATAAGGGTGGTGTCACATGCATATGTGAGATTACTGATATTTCTCCTGGTAATCATGACTACAGCTTGTGCTTCTCCCATTCCAGCATTTCTCATGATTTACTCTGTCAGTTCAGTTCAGTCGCTCAGTCGTATCCGACTCTTTGTGACGCCATGAATCGCAACACATCAGGCCTCCCTGTCCATCACCAACTCCTGCAGTTTACTCAGACTCATGCCCATCGAGTCAGTGATGCCATCCAGCCATCTCATCCTCTGTTGTCCCCTTCTCCTCCTGCCCCCAATCCCTCCCAGCATCAGGGTCTTTTCCAATGAGTCAACTCTTCGCATGAGGTGACCAAAGTATTGGAGTTTCAGCTTCAGCATCAGTCCTTCCAATGAACACCCAGGACTGACCTCCTTTAGGATGAACTGGTTGGATCTCTTTGCAGTCCAAGGGACTCTCAAGAGTCATCTCCAATACCACAGTTCAAAAGCGCTCAGCTTTCTTCACAGTCCAACTCTCACATCCATACATGACCACTGGAAAAACCATAGCCTTGACTAGATGGCCTTTTGTTGGCAAAGTAATGTCTCTGCTTTTTAATATGCTGTCTAGGTTGGTCATAACTTTCCTTCCAAGGAGTAAGCAACTTTTAATTTCATGGCTGCAATCACCATCTGCAGTGATTTTGGAGCCCCCAAAAATAAAGTCAGACACTGTTTCCACTGTTTCCCCATCTATTTCTGCATATATGTTAAAGAAGCAGGGTGCAATATACAGCCTTGACATATTCCTTTCCCGATTTGGAAACAGTCTGTTGTTCCATGCCCAGTTCCAACTGTTGCTTCCTGACCTGCATACAGGTTTCTCAAGAGGCAGGTCAGATGGTCTGGTATTTCCATTTCTTGAAGATTTTTTCACAATTTGTTGTGATCCACAGAGTCACAGGCTTTGACATAGTCAATAAAGCAGAAGTAGATACTTTTTCTGGAACTCTCTTCCTTTTCCAATGATCTAGTGGATGTTGGCAATTTGATCTCTGTTTCCTCTGCCTTTCTAAATCTAGCTTGAACATCTAGAAGTTCACGGTTCACGTACTGTTGAAGCCCAGCTTGGAGAATTTTGAGCATTACTTTGCTAGCCTATGAGATGAGTGTAACTGTGTGGTAGTTTGAGCATTCTTTGTCATTTCCTTTCATTGGGATTGGAATGAAAATTGACCTTTTCCAGTCCTGTGGCCACTGCTGAGTTTTCCAAATTTGCTGGCATACTGATTGCAGCACTTTCACAGCATCATCTTTTAGGATTTGAAATAGGTCAACTGGAATTCCATCACTTCCACTAGCTTTGTTCATAGTGATGCTTCCTAAGACCCAATTGACTTCTCATTCCAGAATGTCTGGCTCTAGGTGAGTGATAACACCATTGTGATTATCTGGGTCATGAAGATTTTTTTGTACAGTTCTTCTGTGTATTCTTGCCACCTCTTCTTAATATCTTCTGCTTCTGTTAGGTCCATACCATTTCTGTCCTTTATTGTGCTCATCTCTGCATGAAATTTTCCCTTGGTATCTCTAATTTTCTTTAAGTGATGTGTAATCTTACCCATTCTATTGTTTTCCTCTATTTCTTTGAAGTGACCACTGAGGAAGGCCTTGTTATCTTTCCTTGCTATTCTTTGGAATTCTGCATTCAAATGGGTATACCTTTCCTTTTCTCCTTTGCCTTTCATTTCTCTTCTTTTCACAGCTATTTGTAAGGCCTCCTCAGACAATCATTTTTTGTTTTGTATTTCTTTTTCTTGGGGATGGTCTTGATCACTGCTTCCTGTACAATGTCAGGAACCTCTGTCCATAGTTCATCAGGCACTTTGTTTATCATATCTAATTTCTTGAATCTATTAGTCACTTCCAGTGTATAATCATAAGGGATTTGATTTAGGTAATGCCTGAATGGTCTAGTGAGTTTCCCTACTTTCTTCAATTTAAGTCTGAATTTTACTATAAGGAGTCCATGGTGTGGGCCACGGTCTGCCCCGGCCTTGTTTTTGCAGACTGTTTAGAGCTTTTCCATCTTTGGCTGCAAAGGATATATCAATCTGATTTTGGTATTGACCATCTGGTGATGTCCATGTGTAAAGTCTTCTCTTGTGTTGTTGGAAGAGGGCATTTGCTATGACCAGTGGGTTCTCTTGGCAAAACTCTGTTCGTCTTTGCCCTGCTTCATTCTGTAGTCCAAGGCCAAATTTGCCTGTTACTCCAGGTATTTCTTGACTTCCTACTTTTGCATTCCAGTCCTCTGTAATGAAAAGGACATCTGTTATGTGTGTTAGTTCTAGAAGGTTTTTAAGGTCCACTAAACTTCAGCTTCTTCAGCATTTACTGGTTGGGGTATAGACTTGGATTACTGTGATGTTGAATGGTTTGCCTTGGAAACAAACAGATCATTCTGTCATTTTTGAGATTGCATTTAAGCACTGCATTTCAAACTCTCTTGTTGAGTATGATGGCTACTCCATTTCTTCTAAGAGATTCTTACCCACAGTACTAGATATAATGGTCATCTGAGTTAAATTCACCCATTCCAGTCCATTTTAGTTTGCTGATTCCTAAAACGTTGATGTTTATTCTTACCATCTCCTGTTTGACCACTTCCAATTTGCCTTGATTCATGGACCTAACATTCCAGGTTCCTATGCAATCTTGCTCTTTACAGCATGGAGTTTACTTCCATCACCAGTCATGTTCACAACTGGATTTTGTTTTTTGCTTTGGCTCCACCTCTTCATTCTTTCTGCATGTTGGGCACCTACTGACCTGGGAAGTTCACCTTTCAGTGTCCTATCTTTTTGCCTTTTCATACTGTTCATGGGATTCTCAAAGCAAGAATACTGAAGTGGTTTGCCATTCCCTTCTCCAGCGGACCACATTTTGTCAGAAATCTCCACCATGACCCGTCCGTCTTGGGTGGCCCTACATGGCATGACTCATAGTTTCACTGAGTTAGACAAGGCTGTGGTCCATGTGATCAGATTGGCTAGTTTTCTGTGATTGTGGTTTTCAGTCTGTCTGCCCTCTGATGGAGAAGAATAGGAGACTTATCCTCCTGATGTTAGGGATGTTAGAGGAAACTTCCTGATGGGAGAGACTGACTGAAGGGGAAACTGGGTTTTGTTCTGATGGGTGGGGCCTTGCTCAGTAAATCTTTAATCCAGTTTTCTGTTGAAGGGCGGGCTATGTTCCCTCCCTGTTATTTGACCTGAGGCCAATTATGGTGGAGGTAATGAAGTCCCATGCATGCACTACTACAATCGTTCCCCCAACCCTGCAGCAGGCCACCGCAGACCCACGCCTATGCTGGAGACTCCTGGATACTCACAGGCAAGTCTGGGTCAGTCTCTTGTGGGTCTCTCTCTCAGTTTTATCAATATATTATAAATCAAATAGTATATCCTACCCATCCAATATTTGAACTCCACTTATATAAAACTCTGAGCATTGATGGAATGCCCTAAAGCCCAAGTGTATATTTCACATGCCAATTTTTGATATATTATGCCACTTCTGATTGGGTATTTTTATATCTGTGAAAAATATTCACCAGTGTTTCAGTTTGAAGTGTTTACTTCAAATTGTGCAGTAAGCAAAGCCACAGATAAAATGCCAACATGTCCTTATTCTTCATGCTTGATATTTTTTTTTTTCCTGATGTCTTACTTTATGCTAAAATGCATACTTATATTTTGAAGTTCTCAGATGAAATACAAGGTATTTACCATCAAGAAAGTCTCTTAGGAGAAACTACATCTGTTCAACAGTCTTTAAAACAATGCTTGAACTTCTCAGTATTTTTAGATTCCAAGCTAGCTTTGATGATAACATTCTAGGATGTGAAAATCCTTCCCAGTGGGGTGGAGAGCAGCAGAGGAATCTAGTTAGTTGAAACTGTAAGAAATAGATTTTTTTTTAAAAAAGAGAAATGCATTTGTAATACATGTCTTTTAAAAATGTTCTTTGTTCTCTTTTCATTCTAACTCCACCTATATTCCTTTAGAGAATAAAACGCAGATTTAAAAAGAAAATCATTCTTGAATAAATATATATTCCCTTTAATGAATTGTATTGCACTTAAAAGCATTATATCTTTGTATAGCATGGGAGTTATAACTTCATCTTACATCTACAATAAAGCCTAGGCATGTCTAATAATAATCTTAGTGAGAGAAAATCATACATAAATTTGAGTAATGGAATTTTACAGAGATGATCCTAGTAAAAAATTGAAGGAGAATGAATGCAAATCAATACAATGACACATTTCTTGAGAATCATTAAGCCCATAGGAAGATGACCTGTAAAAATTGCAGCTACCACATTTACCATTACAATACCTAAGTATAGTCGCTCTCTTAATGCATTTTCTAAGTGGTGCTGTTTGCTGCGTAAATTGCCCTCACAGTTAATCACCCTTTTTTTTTCATTGTCCAATGACTAATTGATCAAAATATGTAGGTATTTAGGAGTGGGAACTATGTCAGTGTCTCAGCAGTCATAGCTAATTTGCTAAGACCCAGATATAAAAGTAAATGTTTCCTGAAAGTCTAAATGCCTAGGGAGGTGATTTGACACTTGTTCCCTACTCCTGCACTGTGCCCTCTCTAGGAAGAGACTAAAACATGAGCCCCATGATGCCTGAGGCCATTTTCCACCTATTCTATTTCAGCCCAATTCTAACTCATCCCAAGTCAACATCTGTCTCATTATGGAGAAGTAGAATTTGGAACCAGGCAAAAAGCACTGAGCCACTAGGGCATGATCACACACAGTAATTATTTATTGAGGACTAGATATTTAACAGGCAGAAGAGATATATAGTGATGATGACTGTCCTTACAGAACACGAAATCTGTCTGAGAAGAGAGATTTTAATAGCTGATGCCAATATAAATAGGACACAGGTAGGCCTGGGGGTGGTATTGTTGCAAAGAAGAAAAATAAAGTGTGATATACTCATGAGAAGCAGTGAGAAAGAGCTTCTGGGGAAGTGAACACTTTAGCCAAATCTAGAAGGGTAAGTATAACTTTATCAGGGATCTGCCAGTCACGGTCAGGGACTGCCAAGGTGCAAGATAGAGGGGGAAAGGATAGAAATGAGACTGGCATTTTAATTTGTCACAGGATGAAAGTTTATGTTTTTACATACATACATTTATATATATTATTGAAATATAGTTGATTCACAATGTTTCAGGTACACAGCAAGGTGATTTGGCTATACAAATACACATATATTATTTTTGAAATCATTTTCCATCATAGATTATTATAAGATATTGACTATAGTTCCCTTTGGTATACAGTAAACCTTTGTTGCATACCTATTTTTAATTAGAAATGTAGCATTCTAGTCTTACTAAGTCACACAAGTGGAATCAAAATGTCATAATTTTAGTTATGCAAAAATTCATGTTTTAAAAATATATATTATACATATTTATATATGTACACAAAAGCTCTCCTACTACACTTTATAAAGGCTTGAGAAAGAACATCCAAAAAAAATGGAAGGGAGAAATTGGAGAACATAAACTAAATGAAATGGGAGCACTGAATGTGAAATAGAAAAAGTGAAACAAACTAGATAAAAGTAAAAGATCATCATAGAGTCCAGTTGTTTTTAACATGACTGCTCATTAGAAACGTATCTGGAGCTCTGGAGGAAAAAAGCAATACCCTAAGCATTTGTATTTTTCAAAATGTTTCAAGATAATTCTGATATGCATCTGGATTTTAAAAAGTGATTACAGGTTTTTGTATTAGGTCTTAATTTTGGTGATATATAGAGTTCTATTATTTTTCTGTTGGCTAGTCATGATACAATGGTATTAAGTGAGTAATAGTTGCATCGTCATGATAATAAAAGATGTTTATCAGTTTTCACAATCAATAGCCAGACAAAAAATAAGAGATAAGTATACTTGCAAACCACATTAGGACCATGATTAACTTAACAATATAATTACATGCAATTTGAGCAGGTCAAGCAAAGTGATATGGTAAATGGAAGTGCATACATGCAACTAGTCATCCACCCGGCCAGTCTACGTCTTTTGGTTGGTACATTTAACCCATTTACACTTAAGGCAATGATATGTATGATCCTATTAACATTTTCTTAATTTCAGGGGGTTTATTTTCTGTAGGTCTTTTCCTTTTCTTGTGTTTCCTCCCTAGAGAAATTCATTAAGCATTTGTAGTAAAGCTGGTTTGGTAGTCCTGAATTCTCTTAAATTTTACTTGTCTGGAAAACTTTTGATTTCTCCATCAAATCTGAAGGAGAGTCCTGCTGGATAGAGTATTCTTAGCTATAGGTTCTTCTCTTTCATCACTTTAAACATATCATGCCATTCCCTTCTGGCTTGTAGAGTTTTTACTGAGAAATCAGCTGATAGCCTGATGGGAATTCCTGTGTATGTTATTTGTCACTTTTCCCTTGTTGCTTTTAATATTTTATCTCCATCATTAATTTTTGTCAGTTTGATTACTATGTGTTTCAGTGTGTTCCTCCTTGGGTTTATTCTGCTTGGGACTCTGTGCTTCCTGGACTTGGTTGACTATTTCCTTTCCCATGTTAGGGAAGTTTTCAGCTATTATATCTTCAAATATTTTCTCAGGTCCTTTCTCTCTCTCTTCTCCTTCTGGGACCCCTATAATGCAAATGTTGGTGTGTTTAATGTTGCCCCAAGATCTCTTAGGCTGTCTTCATTTCTTTTCATTCTTTTTTCTATATTCTGTTCTGCAGTTTCCACCATTCTGTCCTCCAGGTCATTTATCTGTTCTTCTGCCTCAGTTATTCTGATGTTGATTCCTATTAGTGTATTATTAATCTGTTTGTTCTTTAGTTCTTATAGGTCTTTGGTGAACATTTCTTAGGGGCTTCTTTGATAGCTCAGTTGGTAAAGAATCCGCCTGCAATGCAGGAGAACCTGGTTCAATTCTTGGGTTGGGAAGAACTGCTGGAGAAGGGAAGAAAAAGTGACTCCAGGATTCTTGGGCTTCCCTTGTGGCTCAGCTGGTAAAGAATCTGCCTGCAAGGTAGGAGACCTGAGTTTGATTCCTGGGTTAGTGAGATGCCCTGGAGAAGGGAAAAGCTACCCACTCCAGTTTTCTGGCCTGGAGAATTCCATGGACTGTATAGTCCATTTCTTGGATCTTCTCAATCTTTGTCTCCATTCTTTTCCTGAGATCCTGGATCATCTTCACTATCATTATTCTGAATTCTTTTTCTGGAAGTTTGCTTCATTCAGCTGTTTTTCTAGGGTTTTATCTTGTCCCTTTGTGACATAAATTTCAGCTTTTTCATCATGATTACCTTTCTGTAATATGATGTTTTACAGCCTCTGTGAGACTGTGCTGCTTCTTGCTTCTGTCTGCCCTGTGATGGCTGAGGCTAAGAGGCCTGTGTAAGCTTCCGGATGGGGGGACTGGTGATGGGAAAAACTGGGTCTTGCTCTGTTGGGTAGGGCCTTGCTCAGTTCAGTTCAGTTGCTCAGTGGTGTCTGACTCTTTGCGATCCCATATATTGAAGCACACCAGGCTTCCCTGTCCATTACTCATACTCATGTCCATCGAGTCAGTGATGCCATCCAACCATCTCATCCTCTGTCATCCCCTTCTCTTCCCACCTTCAATCTTTCCCAGCATCAGAGTCTTTTTAAATGAGCCAGTCTTCACACCAGGTGGCCAAAGTATTAGAGTTTCAGCTTCAGCATCAGTCCTTCCAATGAACACCCAGGACTGATCTCCTTGTAGTCCAAGGGACTCTCAAGAGTCTTCTCCAACACCACAGTTCAAAAGCATCAATTCTTTGGTGCTCAGGTTTCTTTATAGTCCAACTCTCGCATCAATACTCGATTACTGGAAAAACTATAGCTTTGACTAGACAGACTTTTATTGGCAAAGTAATATCTCTGCTTTTTCATATGCTATCTAGGTTGGTCATAACTTTTCTCCCAAGGGGCAAGCATCTTTTGATTTCATGACTGCAGTCACCATCTGCAGTGATTTTGGAGTCCAGGAAAATAAAGTTGGTCACTGTTTCCACTGTATCTCCATCTGCTTGTCATGAAGTGATGGGACCCAATGCTATGATCTTCATTTTCTAAATGTTGAGTTTTAAGCCAACTTTTTCACTCTCTTCTTTCACTTTCATCAAGAGGCTCTTTAGTTCTTCTTCACTTTCTGCCATAAGGGTGGTGTCATCTGCATCTCTGAGATTTCTGATATTTCTCCTGGCAGTCTTGATTCCAGCTTGTGCTTCATCGAGTCTGGCATTTCACATGATGTGCACTACATACAAGTTAATAAGCAGGGTGACCATATACAGCCTTGACGTCCTCCTTTTCCTATTTGGAACCAGTCTGTTGTTCCATGTCCGGTTCTAACTGTTGCTTATTGACCTGTATACAGATATCTCTGAAGGCAGGTCAGGAGGTCTGTTCCAATCTCTTTCAGAATTTTCCACAGTTTATTGTGATCCACACAGTCAAAGGCTTTAGTGTAGTAAACAAAGCAAATGTAGATGTTTTTTCTGGAACTGTCTTGCTTTTTTGATGATCCAGTGGATGTTGGCAATTTGATCTCTGTTTCCTCTGCCTTTTCTAAATCCAGCTTGAACATCTGGCAGTTCACGGTTCATGTACTGTTGAATCCCAGCTTGTAGAATTTTGAGCATTACTCTGCATGTGAGCAGAGTGCATGTGAGATGCATGTGAGATGCATGTGAGATGAGTGCAATTGTACAGTACTTTGGACATTCTTTGGCATTGCCTTTCTTTGGGATTGAAATGAAAACTGACCTTTTCCAGTCCTGTGGACACTGCTGAGCTTTCCAAATTTGCTGGCAATATTGAGTACAGCACTTTCACAGCATCATCCTTTAGGATTTGAAATAGCTCAACTGGAATTCCATCACCTCCGCTAGCTTTGTTTGTAGTGATGCTTTCTAAGGCCCACTTGACTTCACATTCCAGGATGTCTGGTTCTAGGTGAATGATAACACCATTGTGGCTAGGCCTTGCTCAGTAAACCTTTAATCCAATTATCTTCTCTTGGTGGGGTTACACTCTCTCCCTGGTAGCTTTTTCACCTGAGACAATCCAGCCTTGGGGTCTATAGGCTCTATGAGAGGGTTAATGGCCAACTCCTAGAGGATTTATGCCATGGGGGACTTTCCAGTGCCCCTGTCCCTGCAGTGAGCCCCTGCTGACCCATGCTTTCACAGTAGACCCTCTAGCACTAGCAGGTCGTTTTGATTCAGTCTCCTGTGGGGGTCACTGCTCTTCTCTTCTGGTTCTTGGTGCATGCAATATTTTGTTTGTGCCTTCCAAGACTTAAATCTGTTTCCCCCAGTCCTCTGAGAGTCTTATAATCAAATCCCACTAGCCCGTAAGGCCAGATTCCCTAGGGATTCCCAGTCCCTTTGTCAGATCTCCAGTCTGGGGAGCCTGGCGTATGCTTCAGAACCTTCAGAACAGTGGGAGATCTTCTTTGATATTATTTTTCTCCTGTGCATGGGTCATGCACCTGGTGGATATAGGATTTGATTTAATCCTGATTGTGCCCCTCCTACCACCCTCCTGCAGCTTCTTCTTTGTTTTTGGATGTGGGGTATCTTTCTTCGGTGGGTTTCAGCATCCTTCTGTCAGTGGTTGTTCAATATCTAGTTGCAATTTTGGTGCTCTTGCAGGAGGAGATGAGCACATATCCTTCCACTCTACCATCTTGAACTGGAACTGAATGTTTATTTTTAATGTTAATAATGCTGCATTTTGACTTAAATGAAGTCATTTTAAAATAGGACTGGGGGGAGAAATATGGCTAGATTTTCATTTTAAACAAAATGACCCTAGAGCAAAGAAGCAGATTGCAATCGTCAGGGATCTACCACTTTATTATCTTGTCTTTTCTTTGTTATGACTTTCATCATGGACAGTTTTCCCCCAGTTGGTGATAAAGATGACTACCAACACACATGTACAAACCAAGAGCATCAGAATTTTATCCTACCAGATTAGCCTAAGTGAGAAAGAATAATGTTTTTTTCTCCAATGTCACAGAAAAAAGTAATGGATTGATGGATGGATGGACAGATGGATGGGAACTTCATAGTTCTGATTTGTGCCATGTGCATGATTCTGTACTAGTCACTACACTCAAATCGGATAAAGTTGGACTGAAATGTACTGGTTTACCAGGCCTGGGGCTTCTGTCTTCTTCTTGCTCAGTCTTAGCCTTTGTGGTGAATAAGATAACATTTCTGGATTCTTCTTAATTTCATCATACCCCCAGGGATAATGGAAGAAGAGAGATCAAAATAGATGCATAACAGAGGCAACAATATGCCTGTTTGTTATCATACAATTTATAATTCTGCTAATTATAATAATGGGTCCGTTCTAGGCCTAACCCTGCTTGTGTTTGTTTGAGAGAGAAACTTCACAGTTAAGAGTGCCCTTGACATTTTCCTAGTGGATAATTAGATGCCATTCATAGGATGGTTTCTTTCAATGGGTTAAGCATTGCCCTAGGAAGACTGATGGCTTAAATTTAATTATTAGATTCTGGAATACAAAGTAAAAGTGTTTTCTAAAAATTCTCCTAAATGTAACACATCTCCAGAACATAAATAAACAAACAAAAATTGAACTATTGTAACCAACCACTGTGGGTACAGGAAGCAGTAATAGCTGAAGTACCTAAGTCCCTAATGATGGTCATCCATAGCTTTCTTTCAATAGGTCAAAATCAGTACATAGATATGTGCTTCTCTGTTGAATTTCTGACTCAGGAAACTCTTGTTATAAGTGTTGACTATGGAATACAGATGACAACTTCCCTGGTGGCTCACTGGTAAAGAATTCACCTGCCAATATAGGAAACTCAGGTTTGATCCTTGGGTCGGGAAGATCCCTGGAGAAGGAAATGGCAACCCACTCCAATATTCTTACTTGGGAAATCTCCTGGAAGGAGGAACCTGGCAGGTTACAGTCCCTGGTGATCGCAGAGAGTCAGATATGACTCAGCAATGAAACACCTATAAACCAAACAAGATGGAATACACATACATGTTTAAACATTTTGGGAGGAAAGATGTGTGTGCAATAGTTCCCAGACTCTATCAAAGCTCATGTAAATCACCCAGAAAGTTCTTAAATCTCACAGTAGCTGAATAGCTATGTGGTGTTGGGCAAGTAATTTGACTTTTTGATGTATAACACGTAAGAAGGCTAGTTTTATATGCCTCACCTGGAGCCATACCTGACTAATGATGGCAGGCTGATTGCAGAGGACGGAGCACTATTGGTGGGTGAGTAGAAATGTAGCATTCTTCAAGGCAGAGAATCTACTATTCAAGAAAGCATGACTGAAACTCTGAAGCCAGGGTCAGAATAATATATTAGTGATTGATGGAGATGTCTTCTTTATAGGGTTAGAAACTATAACACTTATAAATTTTGGTTAGAGAATGGTACTCAAGAGTTGCCAGAGGAAATCTGAAAGCTTCCATAGGATCTGGAGCAGAAAACTCACTCTTAACTCTTCCTGGGCACTGTCCACAATAGTTACTGAAATGAAGTGTTTTAGACTGAGAACATTTGCCAAATACATAGGTATTAGTGACGTGTAGCTGAACATGAGCATAAGAATAACTTAGTGAAAAGAAAGTAGAGAAAAAACAAATACTGTTTTTTTTTTTTTTTTTCCAAAAATTCTATCATGGAAAGATGAAGAATTTTGGAGTATTGAGGAGAATACAGAGTCTGGTAAACATTTGTTTAGAAAATTCATTAAACCCATCTTCATACTGAAAAGGTTGAAACAATGAAGAGGGAACTGTTAGTCAAACAAAAGAAAGAAGATTATGAATCATGTTATAAGACTTGTAGTCATGGATAAACACAGGTATAGGTATATATGCTTCTGTGAAATAGAAGAAAAGGAATTATTCATACATATAAAGTATAGGAAAAAATTTAAGTAAAAGGAAAGAAGTCTATTTTCAGAAAGAGAAAGAAAGATTAGAGTAATTAACAAAAGATATGTAAAACCTTTACCATAAAATTTAAGCATCAAGTAGGATTATAAAGCTATAAGGCTAGTATTTATTTTCTTAACTGATGGAGTGATTTTAGATTTGTATATATAAAATTAAAAAAAAACATTAGTTGAAGGATTAGAAAGAATGTTTATAAAGTATAAAGTACTATGCAAAAGTTAGTTTCATTTATTTATTGTTGATTGTTATAAACATTGATGTTGGTTTTCCATGATCACTTACCAACATGTACGTTGTAAGTGAATATCATTTTAACCTCAACAGAATTTACACTGAAGACCTAACTATATTTAATTGTGATTTCACATATAATATACATAAGTGTGCTGTGTGCATAGTCGCTCAGTCGTGTCTGACTCTTTTGTGACCCCATGGGCTCTAGCCCGCCAGGCTCCTCTGTCCACGGGGATTCTCCAGGCAGGAACACTGGAGTGGGTTGCCATGCTCTCGTCCAGGGGATCTTCTCAACCCAGGGATCGAACCCAGGTCTCCCACACTGCAGGCAGATTCTTTACCATCTGGGCCACCAGGGAAGCCATATAATATACAAATAGTGCTATTATATAATGCATACCATGCCTCTTTCTGTATTGATTTTAGAGTATTAATCTTTAAATGATTAAAATTTGTGCTTTGTTTGGAAATTGCATGCTAGGAATGGAGGCAGAAATAGTTTGTATGCATAAAGTTCCAAGTAACCTTGTAAACATAGTTCAACACATTGTTTTTACCCAAAGAATTGACTGGAGAGTGATTTTGAATTATTTATGCTAACCATCTGTTCCTTGCATATCATATCTTCCAGAACAGACAAATCTCACGGCCTTCAGACTTTAGCTACTACTACCTCTAGATGAGCAGCTGTTTTCTTATCAAAAATCCATACTGAAGCTGTTTATCCTAAACTGGTGAATTTCATTAGTATCTCCAGGGTTCTGGCTAAATTTATCTATTTAAACAGCATCCTCCTTAAAAACAGGTGCTTAAGTGGCTTATCCCAGTTCTATCATTTCAACAATAGTACTTAGAAAAAAAGAGAAAAACACTACATTTTCTACTAAAAATAATATGATTGCTTTCATTTACTACTGCTTTTTCTTATGAAAACAGTACGCAGTTGTCAACATACGGTAATGTTATGGTATTACTTTAATCAAAGAGTGGGCTCCATCCAAAATGTTTGGAATGGAATTAACATTTTTACAATAGTCTAATTATTGCAATTTTTAAAAGATATGCTTGAAAATGATTTCTGATAAACTCTAGTAATGTTCTAGGGCTGCTACAGCAAATTGCCATACTTGGTGCCTTAAAAGTATAGAAATTGGGACTGCCCTGGTGGTCCAGGGGTTGAGATTTGGCCTTCGAGGGCAGGAAGGGGGTTGTTCCATCCCTGGTTGGGGAGCCAAGATCACACATGCCTTGCAGTCAAAAAGCCAAAAGATAAAACAGAAGCAATATTGTGACAATAAAGACTTTAAAAACAATCTGCATTTTAAAAAAGAAAAAACATAGAAATTAATTCTGTCACAGTTCTGGAAGCCACAGTGCCAAAGTCAAGGTGTGAGTAGGACCACACTCCCTCTGGGATCTCTTGGGGAGGATACCTCCTTGCTTCTCCTGGATTCAGATTGACTCTGCTACTCCAGTCTCTGTCCTGTGGTCTCGTTATTTCTTCTTCCATTCTCCTTTGTGTGTTTAATCTCCTTCTGCCTCTCCATCAAAATAACACTTAATGATGGCATTGAGAACACACGCCAATAATTCAGGTTAAACAGCTCATATTTTTTTGTTTGTTTGTTTCTTTGTTTGAACAGTATGGTCTTTCTGCCTTTTAGGAAAATAAGTCGTTTATCTATGTAATTTTTACTTTGTTTTTGACTGCATTGGGTCTTTGTCGCAACACATGGGACTCTTCACTGCATTGTGCAAGCTTTCTCTCACAGCTGAACTCAAGTTTCTCTACTTGCAATTCACGAATTCTAGAGCCTGTGGGCTCAGTACTTGTGGCACATAGGCTCTAGAGCTCTTGTTATCAAAGAAACAAATTGCAACAGGCAAGTTAAAAAGGCAAGGGCAATTTTATCCAAAACTACTGCAATAGGAGAGAAGAGGGACCTCAATTCTGCTTTGACAAAACGTGGGAGAATTTTTAAATACGGGCGTGAGCTGGTGGAAAAGTAGTGGAGGACAAGTGGGGGAGAGATTTAGTCAATGTCAATAGGCCATCTGTGTTTGCTAATGGGTTAGAGGTAGGCTTCTACCCTCCTACAGAGAATGAGAGGGACTCTATCTTTCTTAATGGCTATATTTCAAAGGGTCCTTGAGAAAGACATCCCTGAGCTGTAAAACTGTCCAGAGGCTGCGATAAGATTTACATCTCAAAGGGTCAAAGACAGAATTTACAATTGCAGTTTTTCTGAAGTAAATGTTCTAAGCAACATGAGGTCAGGGCTGCCTTAGTCCATTTGGGTTGCTATAACAAATATATCACAAACTGAGTGGCTTGTGAACAAAAGAACTTTATTTCTCACAGTTCTAGAGTCTAAGAAGTCCCATATCAAGGTACCAATAGATTTGGTGTTTGGTGAGAACCTGCTCGCTCATTTTTCCAACTACCAAAATAATCACCAAATATGATCACCAGAATACTAAATAAGCTTGCTAACTCAGTCAGAGTTTTTAAAAACTCTTGCTAACAGATACTTGAAAGTGTAAAATGTCATGTAAACTTTCATAACACGCCTTGAGCCAGCTTCTTTATATCTTATGAGACTAAATTGCAGAAATTTCTGCTTAAGTCTCAACATTTTACCTCTTGTATCTTTTCAAATATCCTTTTACTGTTTTTTCAAGATACTGTTGTATATTCCCAAATTTATTTTATATTATAACTCGTCCTCTTTTCCTCCATATTGCTACTTTTCTTCAAAGGAAGCCTATTAAGTCTTCTCAGGTCAATTATAAATCAGCCCACTCAGGGTTTCCAGGAGAGGTACAGAGATTCACAAATTACAAACAATTTAAACATAAAGCATGTTGATGATGAGAGCTTTGGGGTTATCATGGACTCATTCATCTTTACTTTCTGTACAAATATTATACAATTGACTTCAGAGTAAAACATATTTTTTGAGGGGCACAAAGTTTGCTTTATATTCACCAAATGAAAAAAAAAATTAAAGTAAAATATGAAGCAACAAGCTCCATAATTATCATAGCAGAATATTGGAAATCTTGGCTTTCAACAGTTACAATCATCTTGCTCCCATTCTTCCTCACATGAGCCAAAACTGAGCCTCTTTTACTCAGACTAGTTTCTGGAAATGCACTTGATTTGTCTTTACTTCATTTTTAAGAATTTTATCATGGAGAAAATCCACTACTGATTCCACTTCTCCTTTTCCTTGTCTGTAGGTATATGTTTCTAAGGGTCTTACAAAACCTCCTACAAAGTTAATATTTATCCTTATTGAAAACCTTTCCTTCCTTTCAGAAGATGATGCTAACACTAATTGGAATCTTCTAGAGCAGACTAACATCCCTTCCTAACAAAGGAAACCTCCCTGCAGACTATTATCAAATGGAACTATTATCTAGTTGGTAGATGCTGATGCAAAGAACACATACCAAATGGAATAACTGCTCACTTTTCAACTAAACTTATTTAAGGAACATCACTTGAATGTTTCTCATCTAAGTAATAGCATTTTAATGTTCTTTCATGAGTCAGTACACTAATCGACACTATATAGATTTCTTTTACAGAGTGAGACTGATCTGTTCTAAAACTATTATTTGAAGTCAACCCTGAAGCTTAACAGCATAAGGATTATTTCCATTTAACTTTTGCTTTAAAATATCTTTTAATATGCTGAAGCCTTTTTATTCAAAAAGAAAAATGCTTTTTTTGTTGGCTTGTTTCCTGTGAAATTTTGAATAGTTGGTCAAGTAATAAGAGCATTCAAGGATCACATATCTGAATCTCAGTTTTAGTACAGATTTGTCACAATTGGTTGTAACTTAACTAGTGAAAATTAAGTCAGTTTGAGTAACAAAGGCTTTTTTTTTTTTAAATCTTGAAATTTGACAAATCTTGACTGGACCATTTTATTTAACTAAGACATTACGTATACTTATATCTCTAAATCTGTTTGGTTTTCCTTTCCACCCTTAAATAGTGTGTTTAGCATGAATGTAAAGAAGCAGTGGTTCCCAAAGCTTTTCTTCATTTACAACTCATGCTTGCTTGCTTAGTTGCTCAGTCTTGTCCAACTCTTTGCACCCTTTGGTTTGTAGCTCACCAAGCTCCTCTGTCCATGGGATTTTTCAGGCAAGAATACTGTAGTGGGTTGCCATTTCCTTCTCTAGGAGATCTTCCTGACTCAGGGATCAAACTTGCATCTCCTGCATTGCAGGTGGATTCTTTACCTACTGAGCCGTCAGGGAAGCTCATTTATAACTCGTGGGGGTCACCAGAACTGTGGATGCCTACATTCCATCCCTAGATATGTTGTTTTATTTGTTATGGAATGGAACCTGGATTGGACTTTTAAAAGACCCAGGTGATGCTAATATATACCAAAGCTTGAAAAGAGAACCACTGTTGTAGGGAAATAAGGTTTCCTTGTTGGAATTAAATGATTAATGATTGATAAGTTCTCACTGTTTAGTCAGGGAGGTTGCATCCTAGAAATCAGCGTGCTTATTTATATGTGCACTTAAATATCTTTAATTTCAAACCCAGTAGATCTTAAAATTATCCCCACTACCACTTTACTTACAGATCACTAGTTCATAACAACTAACATTTTCCTATTTGCATTTAAAAATCACTTTCCACTAAAGATAGCATTTGAAAAATCCCATCCTATTTCTTTTTATTGAAAAGAAAAGCTTTGTGGAGAGCAAAATGTATTTGAATATAATTAGATGATGACTAAGTTCATTTATGAGCTTCCCTGGTGTCTCGTAGACAGCAAAGAATCTGCCTGCAATGTGGGAGACCTGGGTTTGATCCTTGGGTTGGGAAGATCCTCTGGAGGAAGGCATGGCAACCCACTCCAGTATTCTGGCCTGGATAATCTCATGGATAGAGGAGCCTGGCAGCCTACAGTCCGTGGGTTCACAAAGAGTCAGACACGACTGAATGATTAAGCACAGCACAGCACACCACAAGTTCACTTATAATGCAGAAATCATAGCATAGTGAACATGAAACTGATTGTGTAGACTGATTTTTTTTTTTTAGGGAAACGAAAGTCCTTGGTTAATCCATATTCCTTAACTCTATTTGTAAGTCACTTTCTTTCATGGTTAGAATGATATTCTGAGTTTTAAAAGAGAAGTATTTGTATACTCTCCAGTAGAAGAAATACGCGATCATTTGTGATGGGTGAGGGGCAAATTCTTTTGTCCTTCTAAGACTTCACCCAAGAGTTTGAAAACTGTGGTTGAGGAACACTGGAACCTAAGTCTTAACACCATCTGTGTTTTTACCAACTTTGAGAATTGTTGAGCACACAATTTAACACTGTTAGATTGTTGGTAAAATGAAAAGCTTTCCCTGTTGAAGATTCAAAGCTGTGATCAGATCCTAGACTTATCTGCATCTTGAAAAATACAGAATCCTAGTTCCCTTGACACATTGAAATCTAAATGAGGGGATTTTTATATTCTTCAAAACATCTCTTTTCTGCTATCATACAACTTTCCCAAGGACCATTTGTGAATTTAGAGAAATTATACTGGTCATTCATTGGAAGAATTGATGCTGAAGCTAAAGCTTCAATATTTTGGACACCTGATGTGAAGAACCAACTCACTGGAAAAGACCCTCATGCTGGAAAAGGTTGAAGGTAAAAAAAGAAGAAGGCAATGGAGGATGAGATGGTTGGATGGCATCACTGACTCAATGGACATGAGTTTGCACAAACTCTAGGAAATGGTGAAGGACAGGGAAGCCTGACATGCTACAGTTCTTGGGGTCACAAAGAGTTGGACATGACCTAGGGACTGAACAACAACAGTACTGCTCATATAATGTGAAATTCTCCCCAGACATACTTTATTAAGCAAACCAATTGTAATTATGTATTTTATTAGAATGTGAGGCACTAAAGATTAAAATATGAAATAAAATTGTGTCTTTGAAAGACACTCAGGATAGTGCTTATAAAGATGACAGTAAATGAATGCTGTGCTAGTACCAAAAAGAATTGTTTATGGTTACTGACCTTTTGGATCACAGCTCCAAAGATTTCACCATCTACTATTGTGGAAGATGTGGCTTTCTTTATCATATTTTATACACACATTTTTTTGGCCTGAGTCTGTGAAAAGAATAGGTGTTTCACACATGTATTTGAAATAATTTTACTTTTAAATATGATTTAAAGGGTATTTCTTTCATTTATAGATGATATATTTCTGTTATATTCATTGTTGTTGTTCAGTAGCTAAGTTGTGTCCAAATCTTTGTGACCCCATGAACTGAAGCATGTCAGGCTTCCCTGTCCTTCACTATTTCCCTGAGTTTGCTCAGACCCATATCCATTGAGTTGGTGATGCAATCCAACCATCTCGTCCTGTCACCCACTTCTCCTCTTGCCCTCAATCTTTCCCAGCATCAGGAACCTTTCCAATGAGTCAGCAATTCGCATCAGGTGACCAAAATTTTGAAGCTTCAGCTTCAACATCAGCCCTTTTTCATTCAATGTGAAAGTGAAAGTTACTCAGTCAGGTTCCACTCTTTGCGACCCCAAGGACTATCCAGTGCATGGGATTCTTCAGGCCAGAATATTGGAGTGGGTAGCCTTTCCCTTCCCCAGGGGATCTTCCTTGCCCAGGGATCAAACCTAGGTTTCCTGCATCACAGGTGAATTCTTTACCAGCTGAGGCACAAAGGAAGCCCAAGTGGGTAGCCTATCCCTTTTCAGCTGATCTTCCTGACCCAGGAATCAAACTGGTGTCTGCTGAATTGCAGACAGATTCTTTACCAGTTGAGCTATCAGGGAAGTCCCTCCTTCCTCTTTGGGCAACCCTAATTAACTCCACTAGTTGCATGTTTTTTTACAGCTATATTTTAGGGTCCTAATCTTTGGATCTGAGTGTTGTAATCTAATAGATGGCATAATGTAAGTTAAAGATAGCAAGAAAAATGAAAGACAGTGATGTGTACACTATTTCTATTCATTTTGCACTTTTATAATCTCTTTAATGATAACCTAATAGATTGTTGCACCAGCTTAGTCAGCTTTCTACCAATCTGAAAATTACAAATAAGGTAATATCTCAGAGATTCAGGTTTTTTGCTTTTTTTTTTTTTTTTTTCAGTAAATGTGGCTTTGAGAAAATTAATGAAGAAAAATATACAAGGGCTTGGCAGTACTTTTTTTCTCTTATTCCTATCAAAACTTGGAGTTCATCTAAAACTTCAAATGTCATTCTATGAAACAAACATGAGCTCATAAAAGATGTGTAAAAGGTGGCAGACAGGCTGGGGGTCAGAGGCCATGAGGAACAATACTGCCTTATCCTACATTTTTATTATTTTCATTGTTTAATATTTCCCTTTTCTTTTTCTATGACTTTATATGTCAAATCACTAGATGACCAGCTCTCCAGAAACATGAATACATTGATGTATGTGTGTGCTCAGTCCCTCAGTGGTAACCAACTCTTTCTGACCACATGGACTGTAGCCTTCCAGGCTCCTCTGTCCATGAAATTTTCCAGGCAAGAATACTGAAGTGGGTTTTCATTTCCTTCTCCAGGGGATCTTCCCAACCGAGGGATCAAACCTGCCTTTCCTGCACCTTCTGAATTGGTGTGCATGCATGCTGAGTCACCTCACTCATGTCAGACTCTTTGTGACCCCATGAACTGTAGCCTGCCAGGCTTCTCTGTCCATGGGAGAATCTGTCCAATCTGAATTGGCAGGCAGAATCTTTACCCATTGCACCACCTGGAAAGCTCAGAATACATCAATGGATGGGGACAAAAGAAACCCCAAGAAAACTGCTCTCTTTAGCAGAGAAAGGGCAACCTGGAAAGAGAAAACTTTTAGACAATAAACACCATTCCTGCTCCTGCCAAATGCCTCAGAAAAACCTGTAGCCCTAACCTACCTCTGCCAACAAATGCCAAGTTAAGAACCTAGATTTCTGTGATTTAGCAACCACCACCACCCCACCCCCCGACCCCGCCATGAGCTGATGTCATAAAAGACCAAGTAGAGAGCCTGGACTTTCAGTCCTGCTGCATGATAGTGATTACCCTCACCTCCATGGTGTCAGAGGAGACCTAGGGAAGAGCCAGATGTTTACCACCAAGGGAGCAAGAAGCCCAAGGCCTTGCAATGTCAGGGGAGGTTAATTGTAGAGCAGTGATGAGTCCCCAATTCCCTCATATTAGGACTTTATCAGGAGAAGTGTCATTGGAAACCCAAGATCCACCCCCCTTCTAGCAGTAACAGGAAGCCCTTCTTTCCAGGGGCTTCAATGTATTACAAGATTGAAACTTGGACTTTCACCTTGACCTGGCATTAATAAAGTGATGCTCTTCTTTGCTTGAGCAGTGTCAGAAGTGACGTGCTAAAACACATTTAAATAAGACCCGGTGATTCCTAACAGAAGACTCATGTTTCAATTGAAACTACTTATCATAGGAAATACCAGAAAATCTCAAGTTGAATGAAAAAAGATCACTAATAAATACCAACAGCAAGATGATGCAGATTTATCTAAGAAGGATTTTAAAGGGGCCATAACAGTGAACAGTTAGGAACTTGATTGAAACAAACGAAAATATACAAAGTCTCAGAGAGAAGTTAAGCCAACTACTAAGGTAGAGGTGACATATTTCTTACAAGACTGTCTTAACTTTTGACACCAACTGCAAGTCTGGAAGTTTCCCCAAACTACCCTCACTTTTGGTATGTCAGGACTCACAGATGTCACTGAAAGTTACTATACTCATGGGTATACTGATGGTTACACATTATCTCAGGAAAAGGAAACATTTAGCCAGGAAATAGGCGCATAGGACAGAGTCCAAGGAATTACTAGACTTGGATCTTCTTTTGCCCTCTCTCTGCAGAATCAGGGCATGTTACTTTCCTTGCATTTGTTTGTGAGAATATATATGGTGTATCACCAGTCATGGAAGCTCATCTGAGCCTCTGCGTTTCATTTTCATGGGGCTCCATCACATAGGCACAACTGATTAATTGATTGCCTACGTAGTTAATCTCAGTCTCCAAGTCAACTGATACTGTGTGTCCCAAAGCCCCCGCAGTAAATTATGTTGTTGATTTTTCTAGTGTGTCGGGCCCCTCCCTAAATAATGCTGTAGATCACCTCCCAAGAGCTGAAAGCAAAGGCTAGACCTCATTTTTGGCAAGGATAAGTTTTTGTTGTTGTTACATACTCTGCAAGGAAATAAAAGTTATTAACAGAAGACCAAATGGGAATTTTATAAATGAAAGTTATAATAACTGCAAAAAAACATAGATAGGTTCAATAACTGAATATAGAAGAAAGAAAAGAGTCAATGGGCTTCAAGATAGAACACTATAAATTACTGAATCTAAAAGCAAGATAGGCAAAATAGAGTAAAAAAGTTAAAGACAAAAAAAAAAAAAAAAAAGCCGAGCTTCAGGGAACTGTAATGCTCTAACAGAAGATTTACTTTTCATGTCATTGGAGACCTGCAAGGAAAGAGAGAAGGAGAGGATGAACATTATTCAAAGATGTTGTAGTTGAAAATTTCCCTAATTTTCCAAAGATATAAAGTTATAAGATCAAGAAGTTGGAAAAACAGAAGCCCCAAACAGAATGGACACAAAAAAATCCATACCAAGGACATCAGAGTCAAAATTCTGAAAGCTAAAGGCAAATATAATATCTTGAAAACACTAGGGGAGAAATAACACCTTTCTTAAGGGGGTACAGCTTGAATGACTTCTATTGAAAACTATGGAGAACAGAGCAAGTGACACAACTTTTTTCCAATGTTGATGGAAAAGAAATGCTAACCAGGATTCAAAAGCCAGGAAAAAATACATTTTAAGCACTAAAGAATTTCAAGATATTCTCAGATTAAGGAAAATTAGGATAATTTATCATCAACATAGCAACCCAAAATTATTGCTAATGAAATTTCTCTAAACAGAAAATTATAAAATAACTAATCAAAAATCTAAGAGAAAGAAAGAACAGAAAGATTAAAAATATAAGTAAACTTTTACACTTGAGTTTTCTAAGTTATGTTTGATAGCTAAAAAATTTATAGTACTGTCTGATGTGATTTTCCATGTATGTAAAGAAAATGTTTGAGAATTATACTGTAAAAGAGGAGTCAGTTCACTTCAGTCGCTCAATTGTGTCTGACCCTTTGCGACCCCATGGACTGCAACACGCCAGGCTTCCCTGTCCACCACCGATTCCCGGAGCTTGCTCAAACTCATGTCCATCGAGTCGGTGATGCCAAAGAAGAGTAAAATAACTTAAAGAGGAGGTAACTGTTTCTATATTCCCTTTACTGGCCAAATCTCCACACTAGTACACTGTAATAAATTATGTATATATAGTATAATACCTAATGCAACTATTTTAAATAGGCCTACACACAGAGATACTTTCAAATACTATAGAAAAATAAAAATAAAATTCTAAGTAATATTTATTCAATGCACAGAAAGGCAGTACAAAGAAAAAATAAAAACAGGGCACAAAAAAGAAAATAAAAATAAAGTGGTATGGTCAGGCCTTCCTTCACAGATCATCCATAATTTCATTAGAGATATAAATAGTTCTCTTTACTTGTACTAGACAAACACTCTAAATAACTATAAGTCCATCATCAGTTGGTTGGTTAAACCAACAGCAACACATTCACATCCCTGTGTTCTACTCACCAGTAACAGGGAATGAGTGATCCATATTGGTCCATATGATTACTTGGCTAAATCTTGAGGGCATTATGCTGAATGAAAAACAGAAGACAGTTTCAGTAAATCACCTATTGTCTAATTCCATTTGCATACCATTTTCAAAATGACATATTAGAGAAAAAATTGTTAGTGTCTGCCAGGGGTTGGGGATGGTCAGAGGAAGAGAAACCAGTTGACTATAGCGGTGCAGAAGGAGGGATATCTTTGCCATAAGAGGATAATTTTGTATCTCACTTGTGGTAGTGATTAATATATCTAGTCTTCTGAGACAATAGCACAGAACTTCATACACACACATTAATCCAGTGTCATTGTTCTGGTTTTGGACTGTGTTGTATTGATACAAAATATAATCTGTGTGTATGTGTGTGCTCAGTCATTCAGTGGTGTCTGCCTTTTTGTGACCCCATGGACTGTAGCCTACCAGGCTCCTCTGTCCATGGAATTTTCCAGGCAAGAATACAGAAGTGGGTTGCCATTTCCTATTCCAGGAAATCTCAACCCAGGAATGTCAAATTTGAGTCTCTGGCATCTCCTGCACTGCAGATTTTTTTTTTTTTTTTTTTACCACCATGCCGCCTAGGAAGCCCAAAATGTAATCATTGCTGCTGCTGCTGCTGCTAAGTCACTTCAGTCGTGTCCAACTCTGTGCGACCCCATAGACAGCAGCCCACCAGGCTCCTCCATCCATGGGGTTTTCCAGGCAAGAGTACTGGAGTGGGGTGCCATTTCCTTCCCCAGTGCATGAAAGTAAAAAGTGAAAGTGAAGTAACCCAGTCGTGTCCAATTCTTAGCAACCCCATAGACTGCAGCCTACCAGGCTCCTCCATCCATGGGGTTTTCCAGGCAAGAGTACTGGAGTGGGGTGCCATTGCCTTCTCCCAATGTAATCATTAGGAGACACTAAATAAAAAGGTATACAGGAGTCTCTCTGTACAAATACATGGCTTTATATGAATTTTTATTATTTTAACATTGAAAGTTGGGAATTCCCTAGTGGTCCAGTGGTAAGGACTCTGTGCTTCCACTGCTGGGAGCCCAAGTTTGATCCCTGGTTGGGGAACTAAAATCCTGCAAGCCACACAGTGTGGTCAAAATTTTTTTTAAAAAAAAGGATAAAAATAAATAAGTGAAACAGTTAAAGAAAGGATATTTAGTATTAAATAGCAATGTGTAAAAGTTTTCATCTTTTTACACATTTATAATTTATATTTAAATTATATTGGTAATACCTTATTTCTAAGATCATTGAAAAATCAGTTGGGATTAGACGTTTTTGCTAATATTGAGTAGCAGATTCTAACTGATTTGTTAAGTAAATTTATGTGCCAATTCATAAACCTCACAAATCCTCTCAGGTGGCTTCTTACTATGACTTATGAGAATATATAACTTTGCTGGATTTCTTACCTGTCCTGCAGCAATTCTTAGACTCCTAAAGGCATGTTCATATACCATAAGGGTTAGATCTAGTTTCTTAATGCAGAAGCTAATTACTCTGATTTCAAAAGATAATAAAACTTGTTTTATCCCAAGAGGGCCAAGTAGTCACAGCTTACTCTAATTTCCTCACTTAAGCCTCAAAGGGCCAGGAAGACAGCAGGGAATAACTCCTTGGGTCTGTACTTTTCAAGGAGAGAGAAAGATCCAGAATTTGAACACATTCTAGGCTGGGAGAATAATATAAAATTTAAATACAGGAGGCTAGTTGGTTCCTGAAGATATTTCATACACATACAAAAGAGTTGAAGTTCAGGTTCACGCTCATGTATTTCCAAGGATTAGATTAGATTAGGGAAGGGGTCTGCTGTCTCCTTTCTCTTTCTGAGTGGAAAGAGCCATTTATCTTGGTGCCTGATATATGAGAGTATTGGACTACTTGTGGGGAAAAAAATTGCATTACGTTTAATCATGTCACCCCAGAAGTAAGGACTGAGGCAAACACACTGGTGTTATGTGTTATAAAATATTTCATAAAAGGGTGAGAATACCTAGCATTTAAGGTAAAAAATAACAATAAATATTACAAATCTAGCATTACTCCACTTTATAGAACAGATATGTGACAGAGAAGGTAAATAACCTTCCCCAAGGTCATAGGGTTTCTGGAGGACAATATGGGAACTAATGCCTAGATGGCCTGGCTTTAGAATCTATTCACTGAGCTCCCATCCTATAACAGAGAAAGCAGAAATTTAATTTAACGAAATTACAAACTAATACTAGATAAGGTATCCTGAGTCTTTTTCAAGCAGATCTGTTTTTCTACAAGGATGATTCACTTTATATGCAAAGTAAATCTTATCTTGCTTTCTCTTTAGGGAATTTGTGAATAGATGGATGAAAATTCAGGATTCTTTTTAATAATTTAAAAGGAAATAGAGTGTTAACACTCACCACTTTTTGTCAGGAATAGGATGTGCATTGAAGAATGTGGACACAAAGACATGCCAAAATCTGGGTTGCCATAACTATTCAGAGACCTGGGAATATCACATTTAAGATTACAAACAGTCTCTGGGAGTTCTCAATATAATTATGTTTTCCTTATTATTTTGCATGGGTGTTAATTGCCTACTCGTAATTAACTTCCCATGTGACTGTCAAGAAATGTCATCAATAGTAAGAGCCCAGGGACCAGCCTGTCATGGCTTCTGTGACCAATATCCTCTTCTCACGCCGGCAAGGTGTTTCTGTTATAATAAAAGGAACAGGTGGAAATGTACAAGGTTACTTCAGCAAGCCGCCAGCTAAATCAGTGCATCTCATAGTTCTGAAATTAAAATATAGCCAATCAGAACTTTGAAATATAATTGCCTCATTTTCAAACTTAAATACATTATGAGCCTCCTGCTAGTGCTGCACCTGGCAAATCTACTTATTAAAGTGGTGAAGAGAAGAGTTTGCTGAGACGCTTTAAATATTATGCTGACATTGTAATAAAAGAAAGGAAAAAGGTAGGCATGATCTAATTCTACTGATGTCTGCTCCATTTAATAGATACTGGTATTCCCGTAAAGCCAGTAACCAAATTTTATTCATAGAAATATTTCACATAATATTGTGTACAAAGTAAAACCTTCTGAATTTAAATATATGACCTCCTGTATAGTTCTAAAATCTCTCCTGGCTTTTTTATTACTCTGATATTGTTTTATCATTTAACTCACTCAATGTGTTTAATATTCCTTTTAGAGCAAGTCTGTTTTCTTTCATCTCTGTAGTGGTTGTCAATGCATTTATAGATACTTATGTAACTAGTGGGTAGGGGCTGGGAGAAAGATGAAATTTTGTCTGTATTGAAGTCCTGGCAAAACAATCATAGGTGTTCTGAGATGTGATTAATCCTCATCAGTAAGGAAGATGCAGAACCAGGGTTCAGATTTTTGGCATCAATATTTTTACCTAATTCCTTAGATATTTTCTCTACTCTTTCTTAGATGCCATAGATTATAATAAAGTATTGGATTTTTGATTGACAAAACTGAGTACTTACAATGTGGGATAATGCAATTTAGCTTATACAAAAGGCAATTACACTGAATACATATCTTTACAACCCAAATGGTTTTAGCACTAGGAATAATCACAACATACAACGCATTCCAGTATTCTTGCCTGGAGAATCCTCATGGACAGAGGAGCCTGGAAGACTATAGTCCATGGGGTTGCAAAGAGTTGGACACAACTGAGTGATTAAGCACAGCACACACACAGATAACCCCATCAAACACACACACACACAACATGCAATCACAATAATATAGACATAAAAAGGAAAAATAAGGACAGAGTGTAGGAAAGGTCAGAAATCTAACTATGCTAAAAATGGGAAAACATAATGCGTGTCAAAGTACTACGTGCAAACAGTCACACATGATACCACATTATGCTACATGATTTAGGAATTGCAGGTCCATAGTATTCATTTGACCAAAGAGTTAGTTTGGTTTTTTCATAGATATTACAGAAAAACCTGAACAAACTTTTTGGCCAACCCAATACTATATGCAAAAACTGTGGTGAATATGTGCTCCAAAACTTATAATATTTCACGCTTCAGAATGATCATATGAAACAAACACTACATGCTACATAGCACTCCATCTTGTGTGAGATCATGTAATAGCCTCAGGTTGCTTCAGGCAAGATTTATTTCCAAGAGAACATAGATAAGATTGGGCTTGTTTGTCAATTATAAATGCTTGCTTGGTTTTTAGGGCTTCTTGGATTTTAGCATTGCAAACACAGGCTGATGGAATTTGTTAGCAAAACATTATTTTTCTGATTTTGCAATTATTAAGTAAATAGCATTTTTCATTAACATTATGCATGGAAGATATGGATTTGTTTCCAAAAAATAGGCTCACATTGAGTCTGAAAATAATGACAAATAGATACAGATTATGCTGCCTCTGGACTTGTTGTCACTGTATAACCTGGTCTCCCCTCACTACCACGGTAGTTTTGTGTTAGCTCTGAGATACTTCCATGAGAAACAAACAGAAACAAGTGGGTATTGGCCTACTAGCCAATCTACAGGTAACAAGAAAAGATGTCCTGGGAAGACCCAGAGGGATGGGATGGGGAGGGAGGCAGCAGTGGGGATCAGGATGGGGAACACATGTAAATCCATGGCTGATTCATGTCAATGTATGGCAAAAACCACTACAATATTGTAAAGTAATTAGCCTCCAACTAATAAAAATAAAAGAAAAAAAGAAAAAAACAGATGTCCACCCATATTATGCTTTGGTAATGCTGTCATTTGCAGTCACTTGAAGGAAAGCCCTTTGGCCTGTGCAATTATAGCTCCAGTGAAAGAGGTTAAAAAGCAGAGCCTTCATAGTATGTGTTGATAGGTAATAGCTGTGTTTGACCATGTAATAAAGAAGCAAATGAATTCTCTTTAGGACATGAAAGAGACAAGCTCTCTTTGGGACATGAAAGGGAAAAAGTCCAAGCATTTCAGGCCTCCAGACTTAAAAGAACTAACTGTTTCTTGACTCTAAGCCCTAAAAAGTTAAGAAAGAAAAAATCTAAGGGATGCATGTTCGGTAAAAGATCAGAATAAGGACATGATCTTCCTTTAGAATCTTCACAGCTTCCAAGTCTTCCTTAAATCTAAGACAGAGAAAGGCAAAAATGTAAAGAAATATAGCAGATCTAGGAACTATCTCTGAAAAACAACTGTGGAAGCAATTACTGGTAAAGGGAAATCATGAAAGGAAGAACCTCCCAGACAGTAACACCAGCCCTAATCAAGAAACAATTTCCGCCCCTAGGGTAAGGAGACCTCACAGTGTCTACTATGGTGTGTTCTAGGATGGCTAATCGTAGTGACCTCTATGTGTCTCCTGTTCACATCTCTTTAATATATATATATATTTAATTGGAGTGTATTGCTTTACAATATTGGGCCGGTTTCTGTCATTCATCAGCATGAATCAGCCATAGGTATGCTTCTGTCCCCTCCCACTTGAACCTCCTCCCACCCCCCAACTCCATCCCACTCCTTTAGGTTATTGCAGGGCACTAGGTTTGCACTCTGAGAGTCAGCTGCAAAGAATCTCCGCAGCAGATTCCACTGGCTCTCTATTTTACATATGGCAATGTATATGCTTTAATGCTAATCTCTTCATATCATTTACAAATAGTAGTGTTAGGTATAGGAGGCAAATAACTCATCTTTTTAATTTGTTGTCATGTAGACACATGGTTCGGTTCAGTTCAGTTCAGTTCAGTCGCTCAGTTGTGTCCGACTCTTTGTGACCCCATGAACCACAGCAAGCCAGGCCTTCCTGTCCATCACCAACTCCCAGAGTTTACCCAAACTCATGTCCGTTGAGTCAGTGATGCCATCCAACCCTCTCATCCTCTGTCGTCCCCTTCTCCTCCTGCCTTCAATCTTTCCCAGCATCAGTGTCTTTTTAAATGAGTCAGCTCTTCTCATCAGGTGGCCAAAGTATTGGAGTTTCAGCTTCAACATCAGTCCTTCCAATGAACACCCAGGACTGATCTCCTTTAGGATGGACTGGTTGGATGTCCTTGCAGTCCAAGGGACTCTCAAGAGTCTTCTCCAACACCACAGTTCAAAAGCATCAATTCTTCAGTGCTCAGCTTTTTTTATAGTCCAACTATCACATCCATACATGACCACTGGAAAAACCATAGCCTTGACTAGACAGACCTTTGTTGACAAAGTAATGTCTCTTTAGTAAAGCATGGTAGCCATGTTATATCTGAACTTGACTTACAAACTAGTACACATCTCTTAGATAACCTGGTCTTTGCACTTGATACAGTGATAGAATATTTGGGTTATCTTTCCTGGGGGAGATGTGAGAAGAAGAAAGACAAAGGAAATCTGATGAGGAGGAGGGCAAATTGCAGAAAGAGGAATACTCACTAGGTATTCTATTTGTTCCCTCAATTCTTTTCTAGTCCTATTGCAGTTACATAGTGCTGAGTGAAAAATTTTGACAAATAAAAAGTAAGTGCAAGTGAAAGGTGTCATTTCTGGCCTATGACAGTAAAAAACAAAATAAAAAAAGAAAGAAACACAAAACCACACATCTCTTTCTTGCCCCTTACTGGGGAAACCATGAAGGCTTTATGTTCCACGGTGTGCAGTTGATTCCAGAGCCAGAGCCTTGGACCCAGTAGAGTCCTCCCCTGCTCCACCGGGCATGTGAGATGAACAAGAAATACACTGTTGTTGTTTTAAGGATATGGGGGATGGTTTGTTACAGCAGCAAAATTGCACCTTTCCTGACCATCACAAGACAGGTCAGAGATGATAGCTAGATAGATAGATATTACTAGGTAGATGATAGCTGGATACTGATGGTAAATACAGAAATAAATCTCTGTTTATATGTTTAGGGTCCTGTAAAGATGACATTTTACAATAATCTTTTTAAACATAATTTTATCCATTTATTTTTGACTGTGCTGGATCTTCATTGCTGCATGGGCTTTCTCTAGTTGAGACAAGCAGGAGCTACTCACGAGTTGCGTGCACAGGCTGCTCACTGTGGTGACTTCTCTTGATGCGAGCAAGGGCTCCAGGGTGTGAGGGCTTCAGGAGCTGTGGCTCCCAGGCTCCAGAGCACAGACTCAATAGTTGTGGTGCACAAGCTTAGCTTCTCTGCCGCACGTGGGATCTTCCCGGATTAGGAATCAAACACGTGTCTCCCGCATTGGCAGGTGGATTCTTCACCACTGAGCCACCGGAGAACCTTACAGTAATCTTTTCTTTTTAAGTTTCTTTAATATCCAATAGGAAAAAGAAAATTGTAATTTGCTGGCAATATATAAATAATTATTCCTAAACCTTTCCTGAACAATTACACTGACCGCATTTGTTTGTGCAGAGAAGCAGCAACATTTCTGGCTAAGGCCTAATGTTTCCATGGTTTCCACTACAAAGAATCATTCCTTGAAACTGGGAGTCTAGTCTTTTTTAGGATTTTTTTAAGTAACGTGTGTGAACAACTGAAGTCCAATGCAACCGAAAAACAAGTGTGCTTTCATTATGGTCCTTTGTGTTTGCCACAGCCTTTGAAAGACCGCAAGATACCTTTAAGTCATATATCTTTGGTAAATCACTATCATAATGCTTGCACAATAGTGAAGCATCACTTTATCGAACATTTGTTTGGGAGCCTGAAATATTTGTTCTATTGTAGATCAATCCCTCTGATAACAATTTCACTAGCTTTGCAATTTGCTTTTTCAATTTAATGTTGCCAGTGGTGTTAGACCTGTTATTATTTTTATTGCTTATATTACTATTGAAAATATTGTTGTGAGATAGAAGTAATATTGCCATGATTTTATTATTAGCCCACTTTTCTTGTACACAATGCTAGGCGTCTACAAAAGTATCAGGCTTTCAGGCCATATGGTATCATTTATATCTTTTATGACTGGCTCTCAGAGTCCTCCACCAAGAATAATAATGGTGGTTTTCAGCACCCTGGTCATAAGAACAGAGCACTGTGCACACTAAATAAATATGATGCCTCAACTTTGAAATTTGGCAGTACTTTCAGGAAAAAAAAAATCAAATGATAACTGTTTCTGCTTTGTTTCTCTGCACCATGAAGTTCCAAGATAATCTATGATGAAAAAGGGCAAGATTATTGAACATACATAGCAGCTGTTAACTTAAAACTAACATATGATTTTTATCTTTGATTATTGTGTTTAAATGATTTGAAAAATGAAACATCGCATGTTAAATTCTTTGAAAGTAAATGTCACAGATCCCCTTTCCTTCAAAAATGAAACATACTATCTTGTTGAAAAGCACATAAAAGGTGATATTGCCTCTTGAAAGTCAAAGTGTCAGTTGCTCAGTGATGTCCTACTCTTTGTGACCCCATAGACTGTAGCCCACCAGGTTCTTCTGTCCATGGACTTCTCCAGGAACTCTTCCCTACCTAGGGATTGAACCCATGTCTCCCATGTTGCAGGCAGATTCTTTACCATCTGAGGCACCAAGAGAGCTCTGATTTTGTCTCTTACTATGAAATTTATCCTATTTATTATTATTTTTATTGTAGTATTAATGCTTGATATTAGCTATAAAACTATATAGCTATCTTATATATTGACTACATGACATATACATTAACTACCTAATACATAAACTCTGAATATTGCAGTGGATATTATATTATTCTTTAGAACAGAAGTTTTCAATGGGTCCTTGGGAGAAACCTTGTGTCCTTGAAATACTTTTAGAATGTCCATGAATACAAACTCCTTGTTATAATATTTTGAGATATCATTGCTTTTCTTTTCCATTTTCATTCTTTCTTAAGTGTATAGTGGAGTTGTCTAGAAGCGACATGGCATATGATATGGCAGTAAATCTATGTGCAGAATCAGATACAAGAATCAAGTGTTTCTGCTTGAGCCAGACATTAAAGAGGTTTGCAAAAATGTAACAATGCCAATCTCTCCCAAGTTATCTTTTGTTTTAGAAAATGTAGTTATTATTATTTAAATACCTTGTTTATATGTCAAGGGTAAATTATTGTTATTTCACATGTAATAATAGATAGATGTTTAATTTTACATGGTAGATACCTATAAAATAAACCACAAAAGCTAAAGCTCTTTGGAGTCTTCTGTCATTACAAGAATATAAGGAGTTCTCAGGCGCCTTCCCTGGTGGCTCATTGGTAAAGAATCGGCCCGCCAATTCAGGAGACACAGGTTCGATCCCTAGCTCAGGAAGATCCCCTGGAAATGGAAATGGCAACCTACTCCAGTATTCTTGCCTAGGAAATCCCAGGGACAAGAGGAGCCTGGCAGGCTACAGTCCATGGTGTTGCAAAAGAGTAGGATAGGACTTAGCAATTAAACAACAACAACAAGGAACTCTCAAGATAAAATATCAAGGGACTATTACCTTAAAGACTTGCATTCCCTTCTTTCTTTCCCGTCCTCAGTTACAATAACCTGGCAGATGACAGAAGTGAGGGAGTGTTGCCAAGACTGCTTCAAGGACTTGTGGAGCTGGAGCCCGAATCTTCTCCCTTGCCATTGGCTTTCCTCCCACGGTTACTATATGGCTGCTCCCGCATCCAGTCTGCAGTTCATGCAACAGGATGTGGGAAAAGCTGGGAGAAAAAAAGACAGAGAGAGAGAGAGAAGCACCTAAATCTGAAAAGCAAACCTTTACTACACGGAAGTTCACCAACCCCAACATACAGACACAGATTGTAACTTTTGTCACTTGGCCAGGACATTGTCGCATATACACCAGAGGCTGCGAGGAGTTTTATATCGGACCTATCACGGTCGACAGCAAAGTCAATGTTCTGGAAGAGGACACTGGATGTATTAGAAAACCAGCCAGAGCTGCTTCACCTGTTTCCTTCCTCTGAGCTGAAGCAAATAAAGCAACAAAAGCTTATGGGAATAAAGGGGCTTGACATGGAAAATAATGTTTACAGCAGGGAGAAACTTGGAAAGTGAAGGCATGACAGGGGTAGACAGAGAATTAGAGAAACATCCATAATCCACTTAATCTCGAAGCCCTGGAATGGATGGAGAAGCCAGAGCCTGTGGACAGGTCCAGGAGGCAGTGAGCATCTGGCAGCTGTCCAGTGGGAGCCCAGGGAGATACCTGGAAGGTGCTGCTTGTGGGCAAGATGCTGTTTCCATGGAAACTGGTCTCTCTGTAGAACCCACCATGTACTGAATTTTGGAAAGAACTGTGTGTGACTGTCACATGTTCATCATCATAAACTCCTGAGAATAATGGCTTCTGTTTAATGTCCACCTTCTACATCTCAAGTTTATTTCACTGACCAACTTTAAGCCTACAACTGGAAGGGATTTGTGGAAAGAGTTCTCAGCCTTTGGACTGGGTTGATGGTTCCAAGTTTATAATCAACAATTGAGCATGACTGCCAGTTGTGTGTAAAGTGTAAATGCCATAGCCTGAATGTTTTCATTTGGAATAAATAGACAGAGCATGGACAGTTGGAAGCATCACATGTTGTCTTTTTGCAAAAAGTCATGTTCCTGAAAAATTTGAGTAGCAGTATGAAAAATGTATTCGATGAATACAACACAGTGTATTTGGTTAATTGGTTAATTGGTTAGTTGGTAATTGGTTAATTCAGAGAAAAAAAGTGTTCAACAATTAAGAAATCCGAGGAATCTTTTTCAACCATGGCATGATAAAAAGAGAATATGACATCTCTTAATTCTACATTAAAGCTAATATGTAACTATTTGAAGATAGAATTAAAGGTATGACACCACCCTTATGGCAGAAAGTGAAGAGGAACTAAAAATCCTCTTGATGAAAGTGAAAGAGGAGAGTGAAAAAGTTGGCTTAAAGCTCAACATTCAGAAAACTAAGATCATGGCATCTGGCCCCATCACTTCATGGGAAATAGATGGGGAAACAGTGAAAACAGTATCAGACTTTATTTTTTTGGGGCTCCAAAATCATTGCAGATGGTGATTGCAGCCATGAAATTAAAAGATGCTTACTCCTTGGAAGGAAAGTTATGACCAACCTAGATAGCATATTAAAAAGCAGAGACATTACTTTGCCAACAAAGATCCATCTAGTCAAGGCTATGGTTTTTCCAGTGATCATGTATGGATGTGAGAGTTGGACTCTGAAGAAAGCTGAGCACCAAAGAATTGATGCTTTTGAACCATGGTGTTGGAGATGACTCTTGAGAGTCCCCTGCACTGCAAGGAGATCCAACCAGTCCATCCTAAAGGAGATCAGTCCTGGCTGTTTATTGGAAAGACTGATGCTGAGGCTGAAACTCCAATACTTTGGCCACCTCATGCGAAGAGTTGACTCATTGGAAAAGACCCTGATGCTGGGAGGGATTGGGGGCAGGAGGAGAAGGGGATGACAGAGGATGAGATGGCTGGATGGCATCACTGACTCGATGGACATGAGTCTGAGTAAACTGCAGGAGTTGGTGATGGACAGGGAGGCCTCATGTGCTGCGATTCATGGGGTCGCAAAGAGTCGGACAGGACTGAGTGACTCAACTGAACTGAACTGATACACATCCATGGACTTTGCTGGTGGCTCTGCAGTAAAGAACCCTCCTGCCAATGCAGAAGACTCAGATTAGACCTCTGGGTTGGGAAGATCCCCTGGAGGAGGAAATGGCAACACACCCCAATATTCTTGCCTGGGAAATCCTATGGAGAGAGGAGCCTGGCGGTCTACAGTCCATGGGGTTGCAGAGTCAAACATGACTTCGCAACTGAGCAACACCAAGGCATTTATGTGTTACCAAAATACTGACTCTATCTTATTAAACATTTTATCATATTTTCTTCTAGTCGCTAATTTCTGTTGTATACAAGGCATCTGTGATAAAGGAAGTAAAAAGAAAATAGATTTCTATTGAATATCATGGAGCCAAGTAACTGCCTGGTTTCCCATCATGCCTAACTGCCTGTAGCCATGTGTTGTGGCTGGTAGAGAGGTCTTCATTTTTAATATTTTAAAATTGAACTACAGTTGATTTACAATGCTGTGTTCATTTACGATGTTGTCTTAGTTTCATGTAGACAGCACAGTGATTCAGATAGATAGATATAGATATAAGGAGGGCTTCTTTCTCTTGCTGTACTTCCCCTGTGCTTTCTGTGGAGGATCTATGGTGCTTTCTTTTCTGAGAAGATTCACTATTTAAAAGATGTGTCTACTCTTTGTTAAAGGTTGGTTTTCCAAAGTTCTACAGTAATTTATTAATATTCCATCAAGTGAGAAAGGACTAAGATAATTTTTCCATGGTGCATTGAGAGTCCTAACTACACTTGGAACTTATATCTGGAATAAACTATATCAGAATAACATGATAAAAAACTTTATGCTTGTACTTAATTTTATTATAAATTATTCAATCTGAACATCAAAAATGGTGATTTTATTTACATAGTTTTAAGAGTTTCCTGTTTGGACATCATTTCTAATAGTTAAATTACTTGTGGATTAATACTATTTTAATACTTATTATTAACATATATTCTCATGTACATTTATGGCATTTAAGGTGGTCACATAGGCTAAAAGACAAATTTTGTGTGGAATTTCTTAGTTTAAGTACAAATTCCATTTTTCTGTGACCTGTTTTCATTTGGAAATCACTAAGGTTCTTTGGCTTCCATTTTTCATTGTTGAAGAGAAAACTGCTGCAAACATTGACAACTGGTGTACGGGGGGCTGGGAGAGGATGGTGTCAGGCATGTTTTTTATCTTTCAAGAGAAAGGATATATCCTTTGAGTATTACTTCGCATCTACAGTGTATGAAGTAAATTCTCTTCTCACTAGAATCACCCTGGCTCTGGATTCTCTGTCTGGCACTGGGGACAAGGTTTCAAATGGATTTGATCTCACAGCAGACATTGCTTCTGTGTTCATCAGTTTTTCTCCAGGTGCTACTTACAAGGTTTCCCTCCTAGCGGGATTTACTCAGCATCTCTAAGTCATAGGTGTGGTTTTAACACAGTGGCTATAACAGCAATAACTATGTAGAATTAAGAGAACTAAGTGCCTAGAAGAGTGCTTGATACTTAGAAGATACCATTCATAAATTTTGCTTCTGTAGTATAAGTATGTACTTTCAATTTTGTTTATAACCAGTGATCATATGTCATTTCAGGATATTTTGATTTTTTATTGATAATCTGAAATTCACATGCACTGTAACTTTACCACCTGGACCCCATTTGCCAGTTTCTCATCCATAACCTAAGGCATTTATCAATGTTTTTATCTCATAATTTTACCTTCAACCTGAATATTAAAGCTTAGAACTATACTACACATCTTATTTCAGCTTTATATTCCCATGTGAATTACTTGCAGCCTCATATTTCATATGACCAAACTCGACTTTTCCAAATGAATTATTCTATATATGTTTATATTTAGCTTCAAACCTTTCTTTCATAATCTTGTCAATCAGTTTTGTGATTTAAGAAACATGCTATTAATTCATACTATGTGTAATGTCTTAGACTTCTGTAAAGGGAAAATACAAAGAAAAATAAAACTTTGTCCTGCCCCTCAGAGAAATATAAAATGATTTTTCTTTTTATGTTTCTTTGCGTTCATTATTTTTCTTAACTTTTCTCATAATTGACTCTGTGTAATGATCCTTTAATTCAAAACTCTTTCACATCACATCTCAATAAAACCTGCCCATCCTATTGCAGGATTATTATGAGATTGGATGTTGTAACAGTTGTGAAAAAATCTACAAAGAAAAGCAGTCTTTAAACAGAAGGAATAATTTCACTTTTCTGTCAACTCTCAAAAGAATTTATGCTTGTTAAGATAGGAGCCACATTTTTTTCAGACTTCTTTTGTCCTGGGCTCTAATTAATAACTGTGTCACTTTGAACAGTTGACTGAATCTTGCTAAGGCACTTGTCCTCCTCAGTGAAATTCCGAGTATAATAGTTCCCATTTCCTAGGGCTTCTGGAAGGATTAAATGAGATGATTCACTTTAACTTCTCAGCCCAGCACACACAGAAACATGGAATAAATTATAAAAAGAAAAATAATAGCTAGCACTTATTTATCACTAATTATGTAAAAGGTATTTTATTTTCATTATTATCCAATTTAATTTACTAAACCTATGAAGAAATTACTACTACAGATACAAAAATGATTATTAACATAATTTTAGCTCTTAACTAGCACAGCAATTGTTACACATTAGACACTCAAAAAATATTTGTTATACTCTTGTTGAACTCCAGATTCTAATTATATTTGAGGGCCCCATTAACTGTATCAGTCAGCATTCTTGCAAGAACAGAATCTGACTGCAGCAGAAAAGGAATTTATGTGCAGACAGCGGATTGGGTAGCTCACAGAGTCAGCAGGAAAACTGGAGAGCCTGGCTCTGAGGCTGTGCCTGGAACGGTAACAAAATCACATAAGAAGTGCCATCTTTTAAAGTATAAGAAGAACGTACATCTGCAGTGGGCACCTCTGACATCTCAAGAGAGATCATTGCAGTCTTCGTTATCAGTGATGCTACGAGGTAATTCATTTGTTGCTTCTTCAGAGATCTTTACAGTTTTGTTATTAAAGGGAGCTGGAGGAGAGCAGTTGCTTGTTGTTTACTTTGGAGAAGCTATCCAAATATGCTCAGGACCACTGGACTCTCAGAAATTTCACTCACACATCAGAGGCTTGAGTTTTTATAAAAAGCATTTTCAGATCTTGCACATAGCTAAGGTATTGGCCAGCAGACAGGATACCTGTTACTTGTGGTTTTCACATCTTTTTAGTATGACGTCATTAACAAAATATGTCCCATGACAGGATGCAATAGTCTGCATTCCTTTGAAGTCACTTGGCAGACAGAGGCTGAGAAATTATTTGACCCTTGAATATGATGGAGATGCTTCACTCTCATAGCTGACATAGGAACGAAAACTGCTTCCAGGCTTCCCTTTTTATAATGATAGATAAAAGAGTTTGTACCATAGAAGAAACTTCCTCCCTAGTGCTAGGAGTCCAGTCCCCAGTAAGTTACTGTATCTGGAATGGCAGCTTTAATTAGTTACTCTATGATTGAGCTATCGCCAATATGTGAGTTAGTTAGAGATGGAATGTGATTACTATTTCAAAATGTTCAGTGTTGAACAGATCTCCAAGTCCTGCAACCATGTCAAGCATTAAAAAAAAAAAAAAAAGCAGTATCACCTGAATTTAGTCTTTTCCTAGGAAAAGGAAGTTTCCTTTTATCCATCTTACCTTTATAGGTTTTACCTGATAGGTTAGCGAGACAGAGCTTTCCTATTCTAATTCTTTAGTCAGAGACCGGAAAATAAAAATGGTCTGGGTTAGGATCCCATTGGACCTGATTTCAGGAGGCTTCATAGAAAACCCAATTTACTGTTTAATTTCTATAAGACCCCTCTCTGTTTCATGAGATATTGTGGCATTAGGAGCCTGAGGGATTAATTCATAATGCAAAGGAAACATGTGGTCTATTAAGTAGGGTATAAGAGTTCTGAGTCTTTGAAATCATTCGGGACCACAGATAGCATTCTTTTCTCATGAAAACTGAAGTCAGGCCTCTTTTGCAGAGTTTTTCTTTCAATTATACAAATTCAATAGGACCTCAAAGCCTATGTATTTATCATCAGTACCTATGGCCACTGTGCCTCTGAGGTGTAATCTCTGTTTCTAGGCGTCAGTCACAGAGGGTTAATTGTATCCTAATTGAAACCAGATGCGATTGCAGCCATGAAATTAAAAGACGCTTACTCCTTGGAAGGAAAGTTATGACCAACCTGGACAGCATATTCAAAAGCAGAGACATTACTTTGCCAACAAAGGTCCTTCTAGTCAAGGCTATGGTTTTTCCAGTGATCATGTATGGATATGAGAGTTGGAATGTGAAGAAAGCTGAGCCCCGAAGAATTGATGCTTTTGAACTGTGGTGTTGGAGAAGACTCTTGAGAGTCCCTTGGACTGCAAGGAGATCCAACCAGTCCATCCTAAAGGAGATCAGTCCTGGGTGTTCATTGGAAGGACTGATGTTGAAGCTGAAACTCCAGTACTTTGGCCACCTCATGCGAAGAGTTGACTCATTGGAAAAGACCCTGTTGCTGGGAGGGATTGAGGGCAGGAGGAAAAGGGGATGACAGAGGATGAGATGGCTGGATGGCATCACTGACTCAATGGACATGAGTTTGAGTAAACTTCGGGAGTTGGTGATGGACAGGGAGGCCTGGTGTGCTGCGATTCATGGGGTCGCAAAGAGTTGGACAGGACTGAGCAGCTGAACTGAACTGAACTGAATTGAAACCAGAGCCCACCATCTGATTTCACACAGATTTTCCCACTAACAGGTGTCCCCATCCTACAGAATACAATGTTCATCGGATATGCATTCATTCCTTTTATCAATGCATTTAATGTTCTTTCTCCAGTAGAAAATCAGCAAATTCTTGATAACAACTGGAAAGTCAGAATATTTTCAATAATCTCCCTTGGAACATCATGGATGATGGAAGTGGGACGTGATGAAGTTTGCTTCCTAATGACAGTCATTCCTTTGATTAAAATCATTACAATGACTTGAAGCAAAACAGTCTAGACCATCAGGCAGGAGAGAAGATGCTGTTTCTTGGGGACAAGGAAAGTGAGCATTAGTGTTCTGGAGTACTCTGAGTTCATCCCAGTCCTCCCTCAATCTACCTTCCAGTTCCCAGGTTCCCACCCCTTCAAATGCTCTTTCTAACTTTAACAGATCTGGCAGGAATTTAAATTCAGTCTTGGGATCAAATTTATTTTGAAGCCCTACAGCTGCAAGAGATAAAAGATCTCTTTTAGTCCTTGAAAGTCTCCAGCATTCTGTGCTTTGAGAAAAAAAGAATGTAGGATTTTGAGCTCTTTAAGCAAGCCATCTCTATTTGTAGTAACCAAGTCAGTCTCAGTCTTAGAAATTTTTATGTTCCTCATTCAGTTCTATATAGGCACATGGTCCCAAATGTGCCTTCAACAAGCTCTTCATTCTAGATGAACACAGGTGGTACTTCTATTGTCAAACGTCCACCCTGAATACTGCATTTATTTAAAAAGTCTTTTTTCCCAACAAATCCAGAAAGAGTCTCCTATTATCCATGGAGAATCTTCCAAACCACTTATGATACCAGTACCTCTAGTAGCCCAGATTTTTTTTTTTTTTTTGGATGAAAGTAAGAAAATCAGTCTCTAGATAACCCAATCTGATAAGGAATCAATTAAAGGATATTGGTTAGCATATAGAATCTTCAAGAAAGCTAGAAAATCATACTTGTACTACCTGGTTGAGACAAATTAAAAAAAATCTTGCATAAGACTTATTTAGTGAGATCACCCTTGCTGAATGCATTGAAGTCTAGATCTCTAAAGGGCTGTACCCCACAGGCCTTTAAGGCCTGCACTTGCCCACCTTCAAGACTGAAGAAAGAGCCTGGAGTCAGTTACAGAAACATTAATGGTTTAATGAATGGGTAGAGCTTACACATCTGAAGCAAGACCCTTGATCAACACCTCACCATGTGTGGTGGGCAATGGGGTAGCACAAGGTGGCCTTCTTTGCTCCCGTGGTCAGGGTTTGGCTACCAGCTATAGGGAATTGATGTCAAGTTGCCTTATTGGTTGCCAAGGAAACCAGCAGAGGGGCATGTCCCTTATTGCCCTTTGATAAGAATAGTTGAAGTTCTGATCTAAAACTAGAATAGTCACTAGCTGAAGCCTGGGGCAAATAAATAGGAAGGCCAATCGTATGAGCATGGTGTAGATGAAGCAGGCGGTGGTCAAGCAGAGGACAGACAGAGAGCAGGAGGACAACCATCTTGAGTGGCTGATCATCCAATAGCAGCAAATGCTACCATTTCTGCTGTAAGCACTGTCTCCCTAGAGAATTGATCTAGGCATCCTCTGTTATCACTTCAGTAGGATCCAAACTCTCCTCCTGTTCACTTGATTCCTTTATCTTAGATGATATAGCTATATCTTGTAGCTGCAAGGGAATGTGAAGATCTGGGTCTTGACTGTTCTATAATAATAGTTCATTATAGAGATAAAGTATAACTATAGAGATAACTATAGTTATAATTGTAGAGGTAAGTGCTGGGTAAATTTTCAAACTTTTGAAAGGGGTTCATAAACAGAGCAATCTGATGAAGGACAGATTAATTGTCTTGCTGTATTAAAATATTTTAACATAAAAATATGACGTATCTTTCAGAGAAAAAGAAAATGGTTAGGAAAAGCACAACATTTCTAGGCCAGCTACTAAGGAATTAGGTTCTATTTCTGATTTTTGCCCGCGTGAACCCTTCACTTTATGGCCTCATAAAATTGGCCCGTTCACAAGCTATTGAACAGGCTTGCCATTTATTTTATGCAGCATTCTAGTATTTTGTCAATTTCAGTATAAACTGTATACCCATGGTTTATAGAAAGATTTGAATAGACTTGCATTGATATGTGGCCACTCAAAGTCCTATCAGTGATTTACTGTAGAAGGTGAGAAAATGTTAAACTGGTACAAATGATTCAAGTAGTCCCTTGGATATGTTTGGAGAAAAATAAAACTTGATAAAAGTTAAAAAAAAAAAAAACCCACAAACAAGCAGTTCTAATCAGGATTATAGGGTGAGTCAAAGTTTGCCTATTCATTGTGCTTCCTCAAGGGCCAGATTTTCATTTCAGTCATTAGTAACTTTCTGCCATTCAGGACACTGCCTAGGTTTTCTGTCTCAACTTTGTTCCCCATCAGCCCTTCTTTCCTACTCACATTCCCATTTATTTCTCAATTTTATGTCTTGCCTCTTTAAATATTGCATATGTGTATTGTCAAGGATTGAAATTAAATTATTCCTAGGTAGATATTTCTCTTTGAAAATCAGAGGAAGACAGATGAATCCATACTATTTTCTAGGAAACTGTGATTCTCAAGAAACAACTTTATTAGAAGTGGCTCTGAGTGAGCAATAACTTTGAAGTTCAATGGTAGAGTTTGATGCCTATTTTTCAACTTTGGAGGTAATACTTAGCCTAGGTGAAAACCTACTGTAAACTAAACAAACTAATAAATAAAAACCCAGTCTTAAAAACAGACTAGATTTGACATGTGTTCATTTATAGATAAGGTACTGCATTCAGTATAAGGAATTAATATTTGTTTTATTAACTTACTGATCACAGAAAATTTTGTGCTAATAGATTATATTATTAACATGTCTTATTTAAAACTTCTTTCTTTACAAACATAAACAGGAGAGACATGTATGAAGAACTAGACCAGTAGTATCTCAAAATGAGAAGTCATTTTTCTCATGAGAAATGAACAACTAAGTTCTGGTTAAAAACAAATGTTTTCATGGATTCTTCACGCATATCTGATACACATCTTTTCTGCTTATTACATCCTTTCATTTAAAGATATTCTGTGTCCATGTTCCTTATTTTGCTATACATTGTACAATATTTTGTTATTAGAGTAAGACTATTCCTATGCTTTCATAATATTTAAAATTATTATTCATCCTGCATTGTAATTTCTACTGAAAAGGTACTTTGTACCAATTTGGTAGTTGATACACAAAACAAAAAACAGAATGTGAGCCAGTAGGCTTTTACTTTTATAATAACAGGTCATCAAATAATAGCATTTTATATAAATGTCTGAAATATAAGATATATATATATATATATATATACACACACACATATTGAACTGGCAAATTAATAGTATTTTTTGGCTATGATTTTTACTGGCTAACAATATTTATTTAAACTTTAGTAGAATAATACTTTCATATGAAATAAAAAAGTCATAAAAGCACAAATTTCCTCCTTGAATCCTGCCCACTTTCTAATGGCAGCAGCTTCTGTTTTGGATATGTTGGTGGTTTTGCAACTCAAGAAATCATCTCTAAATAATAATAAAAATTAAAAAAAATCTGATTGCTTTTCTACACTTTTAAGGAAGTAAATTATGTGCTCCCAAAGCTCTAGAAAATTTAGAGTGCTTTAGAACACCTTTGAAATATATTCCAAAGCTGTTCTGAGCAGAGGTTCTGAATATGTGAAAATGTCTAATCAATACACTGGTCAATGCTTTGCATGCTCATCAATGAAGACAGAAGCACAGATCAGGATCTACATATTATGGCTGGTCCTTTTACATCCAAAAACGTTCCGTTCTCCACTCTTACCTATTTAATTCAACTGTGAGGCATGAGAATAAAGTCCATACATATATAAATACATGCGATCAATATGTAAGTGCAGTAGCAAAAATAAAAGTTTTTTGCTGACATTAGAGTTACAAAACTAAAAGTCATCTGCATTCAACATACATAACTGTGCCGATAAAATTTACATGAAGGATTATTGAGGGGACTGAGTTAATATTTAAAACACTGCACTTGAGTTCCTGCCAAAGCAAGAACTCGTGTTACCAGAGAGACAGTGAATTCATTTCAAAGTTAACTAACTAGATATCAGGTGTTAACTAGAGTTTGTTTTAGAGGAGAAGGAAAAAACAACAGCAACAAACCTTGTTCAGCTATTTTAGAAAAAATTTCATTTTTATTGGAAGAGCAGTGGTAATCTTGAGCATCAACATGGTGCCTAGCTAGTCTTCTATAATTTATTGAAAAGATGTCACCTATGCTAATTCTCTTTGCCTCCACAGAATTCATTAATCTCATGTATCTGCTTTTGTATTATTTTTTGCTTCATGTGAATTAGTTTTGTGAAGAAGACTGACTGACTGACATACAGGATGTTTACTACCACTGATACTGCTGTTTTGTTTCTCATAGTCCTCAAAACTATGCTGAGCAAAAGTACTCATTTGATACATATCTTGCAAACAGGGGTTTCCAGATTGATCTCTCTCTAATAACCCAGATACTGAATGCATTTCTCCTAGGATATTTTTATATGATGTTAATTTTTGTTCCTTTTACAAATTTATTTCCCCAAAGAAGTATGGTTAGTCATTGTTTGTGCTTCCCTCATAGCTCAGTCGGTAAAGAATCTGCCTGCAATGCAGGAGACCTGGGTTCAGTTCCTGGGTTGGGAAGATCCCCTGGGTTGGGAAGAAGGAAATGGCAACCCACTCCAGTATTCTTGCCTGGAGGATCCCAAGGACAGAGGGGCCTGGTGGCTACAGTCCATGGAGTCACAATAGTCTGACGCGACTTAGCAACTAAACCACCACCGTCATTGTTTAGTTGCCATTTTAAAAGCAAGAGCACTCTATCTTCTACATGGGTTTGGACGTTATTATAGGGTTAATTGTTGTCTGGTGTCCACTAATCATTGTATTTTCTCTTTGTAGTTATGTGAATCTGGAGCTTTATATAATAATTCTAATGTATCATTCAAATTTCATTTTCATGTTATGTAAACATAAATTTTACTAACTGAAAAAATATCCAGAGGAATATTTCTGGACATTCTATTGACTTCTAAGTAGAATGAATTTCAGAGAAGATGCTATTTTAGCATTTTAAACTATTACATGTCATTTGTCATTTTAAAAAAATGAGATGAAAGGTTTATTCATATTCCCACTCAGAGATCAAAATAGCTGTATGTTTTGTGCACAACAGGTGTCCGATAAATGTTTTGGGTACTGTCAATGGTGACTCTTAATGACTTCATAATGAAGTAATTATTCAAATGTCATGTTAAAACTCTTTCTTAAAAATTATATAGTGCCAGTTTTCAGCTGGCATATACAGTTACATCCACTTTGATAAAATAAATAAACTAATAGAGTCTTTAACTTGAATAAACTGATTTAGAAACTTTCATAATACTACTATAACAATAAAAATAATTAAAATATGCAAACCCATGAAACAATAAAAGCTTATCAGAAACGTTCAAGTAAAAGATGACAATGAAATGAAATGAATGATTAGTTTGCAAAGTAGTGGCATCTGCTCTGTGAATAATCCAGGGAATGCTTTCCAATTTCCATGCCCCAACTCTTTTATTCAAAGGAGAAAATTTGTCAAAGGAGACATATGGGACCAAACAAAATGTAGAGGACTGTGAAATTGGAATTTTAAAATGCATCTCTTATTTATACTCTGCTTACTTAAAAAATGATTTGAAGCATATCAAATGGATATATCCTCAAAACTCTTTCCTGATGAATATTACTATAAAAAGTCCTGGTTTTCCTTTGTTTCCTTGTTCTTCCGGTTACATTTAACATCCAAAACATGCCAGAACTCTGTGTTTATGTGCTCTAGAGAAAGTAGCAACCCAATATTCATGAATATAATTTTCTGTTAATTGTCTAAAAGTTGCCTTTTCCATCACTGATGAAATAGTTTGGTTTGATTATTGAAATAGCCCTGGTTTGTAAAATATGTATAAATTAATTGCCTTAAATATATATGTATATTAATGTAGTTTATCTTTTCCCATGTGAATGACATGTTTTTTAGTTAGTGACAACTTGGAGGTTTGGGGCTTCCCTGGTGGCTCAGAGGTTAAAGCATCTGCCTCCAATGCGGGAGACCTGGGTTCGCTCCCTGGGTTGGGAAGTTCCCTGGAGAAGGAAATGGTAACCCACTCCAATACTCTTGCCTGGAGAATCCCATGGACGGAGGAGCCTGGTAGGCTACAGTCCACAGGGTCACAAAGAGTCGGACATGACTGAGCGACTTCACTTTTACTCACTTTAGAGGTTTGGAAACACTCCAATAGAGACAGTCTCTACTAAGGAATCAATCTGAATATACTTTGTCCAAATTCAAATAAACACTAACACCTGTAACTGGTTATTTGAAAATAACTATTTTTGAGTTGGATATTTATAAAACAATTTATTTGCAACTTCATAAAAATTTAAAGTAAAATGATATTTTTATAATTAAAAATTTTCTATCTCATTTACAAGCAGGGGATCAAGGCACAAACAGACTGAGGTTTAATGCATGCTGTTTAAATTTTTTGTGGGTAGAATAGTGATTAAAATATGGTTTATATCACTTGTGAAATAATATATCTTCAACCACTGCAAACATTTAGTAATGATAATCCGTGTATTCTCCTATACTGATTTAAGGATAATTTCTGAAAATATTGATTTAGTAAACAATACTCGGAACAGATGATTAATGCTATTGCCAGAAATAAAAGCTAGATTAATGACTATTAACTTTGGAAAAAAAAATTCAACACCATCAAATTCATTTATCATCAAAAGGAGAACATGGAAAAATTAAGTTCAAGTTAAACTTTTACCCCAAATATTTGCTTTAGAACAATTATTTTAATTACCTTTTTCTATGAGTATTCTTGTTCTAACTTATGAGAAACAAAAGAGAAAATAATCCTAAATCATACAAAATTACCTTCTTGCTATTAATTTGCCACACAGAGAAGAATAGATTGCATTTGTTTCAGCATTAACATACTAACTATACTTTGGAGAAGAGGAAAAATGGTTATTTTATATTAAAGTGTTGAATTTTGGCATTTTTTTCAGATGAATTCAAGTTCTTTATGAAAAGGCTACCCATGAATTATTTCCTCAACACATCTACCATAATGCATTTGTGGACAATGGATTCTAATTTTCAGCGCCGCTATGAACAACTGGAGAACAGCATGAAGCAACTTTTCCTGAAGGCGCAGAAAATTGTACACAAGCTCTTTAGCCTTAGCAAGAGATGTCATAAACAACCCCTCATCAGCCTGCCGAGACAAAGGTAAGACAAGTGCAGTAATACAGACAACTGAGGACAGTTCTACTGAGTTTCTGAATGGAGGTGTGGTAATACGCATAATACAGTGTTATTCATATTTTTAGAGATGATTTGAAAACATGTTGTCTTAAGTCTCAAAATGATTAATTGCAGTTATTTTCCAAGTAAGGCTATAATGGGACCACATAGACTGAATTTTTATGTAATTTTTTTTTATCATTAGAATCAAGACATTATTCTAACTTGTTGTACAGGGTAATCAGCTGATAATTGTGTGACAGTGAACATAAAAACACAAAAACCTAGTTACATTGTAAGCATAGGAAGTAAGCAGGAATAAAAAGTGAAATTTCTCAAGATGTAACTTTTAAATAAAAGCATCTAAATTTTATTTGACATGTTCATAAAACCATAAATCTCATTCTACATGAATGTATGGAAATTGCTGTGAAAGTTTCAAACAATTTATATGAATGATGACAAACTCTTCAAATACTTGTGTCTGAACTGACTTGGGGAAGCCCAGGTTTTGAATGTATTGATCAGTCAAGGCAGTAAAAAGTTGCATTTACTTAGGACGAGCAGGTTGAAAATGAATAAAAGGAAAAGCTAAGGAAAAATGTAGGAAAAAAAAATCATTAAAGTATTTGTATTAGTATCACCATTATAAAATACTTGAACTTTGACTCGATTATTAAATTATTAAGATATCTATAATTATAAATTTCTTTCACTGAAAAAAATAAAGTTTATACATTTTAAAATTCAATTTCAAAATAAATCATTGGCATTCTTTACAATCATTGGATTTTAGCATATTCAACATGTATGCAATCTAAGTTGAGAACATTTTCACTGGACGCATTTTCAGCCCCATATTCCCATGTCCCATAGTCCCCTTATTCCCATATTCCCATGCCCATCCCTCGGCTATTTGTCCCTCCAGATGTGTCTAATCTACTAATTGTCTCCATAGATTTGATTATTCTGGACATTTTGTACAATATGTGGTCTTTTGTGACTGACTTCTTTCATATAGCATAGTGCTTTCTGGGTCACCCATGTTGTGGCATGTATCAGTAGTATATCACATTTTATTTTACCTATCAATTAATCATTTGATGGACTTGGGGTTGTTGCCACTTTTTGTCAAGTATAAATGATGCTGCTGTGAACATTCACATATGCTTTATTTTTTTAATCTGGACATAGGTTTCAATTTTCTTGGGTATGTTGTTGTTGTTCAGTCACTAGGTCATGTCCAATTATTTGCGACCCCATGGACTGTAGCATGCCACTCGTCTATCCTCTGCTATCTCCCAGAGTTTGCTCAAATTCATGTTCATTTAGTCGGTGATGCTATCTAAGCATCTCATCCTCTGCCACCCCCTTCTCCTTTTGCCTTCAATCTTTCTCAGCATCTTTCTGAGGGTCTTTTCCACTGAGTCCGCTTCTTGTATCAGGTTGCCAAAATTTGGAGCTTCAGCTTCAGCATCAGTCCTTCCAAATGGTTTGTTGGTGTTGATTTCTTTTAGGGTTGACAAAATTGACTATTCAGAAGATAATCCTATATTTAACATTTTGAGGATCTGGCAAACTGTTTTCCAAAATAGCTCTAATGTTTTATATTCCCACCTACTATGAGTGACAGCTCCAATTACTCCACGTCATCACCAACACTTATTATTATCTGACATTTGATTATAGTCATCCTAGCAGTTGTGAAGTGATATCTTTTTGTGGTTTTAATTTACATTTCCCCATGATGACTAATGATGCTAAACATCTTTGCATGTGCTTATAGTCCAATTTGTACCTTCTACAGGGAAATATCTATGTGAATTTTCTTCCCTCTTTTAGTTTGCCTTTTTTTATTTACATTATTGAGTTGTATGAGTAATTTATATATTTGGATGCCCATTCTTTAGAAACTGTTTAATATAAAAATATCTCCTTCCAGTATCTGGGATATCTTTTCATTTTTTTGTCTATCTCTTCTCCTGATCTGTCTATCTGTCTGTCTGGTCAGTTTGTCAATTTTCTTTCTTTTCAAACACTAACTTTTAGTTTGCTTTATATTCTCTATTATTTTTTCTGTTTTTATTTGATTTTCCACTGTGATCGCTATTATTTCTTTTTTTTCCATTTGCTTTATGTGAATGCTCTAATTTTCTTTTTCTAGTTTCATAGAGAGAAAATGTGGGTTATTGACTTCATAGCTTTCATTTTTTAAATGTAAGCATTCACTGCTGTAAATTACTATCTAAGCACTACTATTAAGATTTGTTCTTTTATACTTCCTGTAAGTTTTCTTATTTACTTCATGCATAAGATATGTTTTTATATATCTGTCTGCAAACTTCAAGTGCCACTGCTGCTAAGTCGCTTCAGTCTTGTCTGACTCTGTGCGACCCCACAGACGGCAGCCCACTAGGCTCCGCCGTCCATGGGATTTTCCAGGCAAGAATACTGGAGTGGGTTGCCATTGCCTTCTCCACAAACTTCAAGTAAATATTCCCTAACAGAGAATTACAGCTTGAAAAAGACACTTATTTAATTGCAATGAACTTTATGCTCCCTGTGTGAGCTAGAGTTTGTAAACCACTGAAATAGATGATCTTATCCTCAAACATAAAAGGAAATATGAGAAAATGAGATGGAAGCAACTGATGAGTTTGCTTATAAACTTGTTGACTTTAAGTGTTCTTTTAATCAAGCACAACTGGAGATTATATATATGTGTATAATATATGTATTATCTATATGAAGCTCAGGGGAAATCTGAGAGAGTTAAGATGGCAAACATCAGTGCACATGAAATCATAAGATCTGAATGTAATATACTTAAGGGATAAGTGGAAAATGGACCTGAAAAGGAAACAAATAGTGGAGTAAAATATGTCAAAAGAGACACATTAATTTCTAGTAAAAATAAATAACAATTAAACATTCATGTGTCATTAAAGTACAATATTTCTAAGAAAAATATGCAAGAATTCAAGTTAGGTGTGTGCAGAATAAATAAATAGGCAGTATAATAGAAAGATGCATTACTTGAAACAAATTCAAAAAGCAATAGAACTAAATATTTGTTGTTTAAACTAAATAAATCAAAGATAGTTCAGACTTTTTCTTGACTTGCTTTTTTTCAATTTAGCTTAATTCCTATGTGTTCTATTGTCATCCCACACAATTAAAAAAAAATACAGACTACTTGCTAGATTTTTACTGAATTTGGATTTTTTTTTCTTCATCACCGTATTTCTTTTACCAGGAATGTGAGATTTTGCTTTGCTTTTATTTTTCCCATATTAATAGATTTTCATGTAATAAAATTACATTAGGGAAACAAAAAATATAAATATGTACTAGGGTTTGTTAGCAGAATTCAGTGGAAAAGAGATTGGAAATTTGTGGGGTGTATTTTCAGAAATTTTTGAAAGAGAAAGTGAATAAGTAATATCAGTGATTCACTTCTAGCAGGTATTTTTGTGTTTTGCCCTTCCTTTATAGAATTTTTTTCAGTTTTCCTCTTGAACTTGTCCAACTCTCAGAACTAGCTTTCAAAATCTGATATTCTAAAATCTGGAAAAATAAGCATAAACAAAGAAAAATAAGACCAACGAAAGATAAGACCATCTCACTAACAGTATTTCTTCATTCTTCCTATATAATGGTGGGGCAGTTGAAGTTTTGTTTTGTTTTTTTTCTCCATAATGTAGCGTGTAACTCTTTATTTCTGGTAAAGTGTGGCCCTCTCTCCAGGTGGCAGCTCCACACTGTTACTAGTATCCCTCTCATGAATTCCATGACATCAAAATGCTTTTTCTCACTGAAGTGAATTCCACAGCCTGTGATCAAGTGGTTTCTTTGAGATAGTCAACTTGTGTTGCTATTCAAAAATTTTTGAGATAAGTACAAATGCTATATTCATTTCATTAAAGAACAATAGTTGCAACAATTATTGAAAAGTCTTCATGTAATATTCCTAGAAAGCCCCTCAACTACACTATTTTGTGCTGTCATATCTTATTCACAGAGCAGCCAAGGTCCATAGAAATATATTTAAAAGTCTCTTGGTAAAGGCTTAGCAATCACCTCTCTAGGGGTAGAAAACCTAATTTATTCACATTTACTGATTTTTGTGGTAGAAATATTTCCACCGTGGTCAATTTCCAGCTACCAATGCACTGTCTTGGCTCATGGAGTTGATGTGCATGCAAACTGCAACTAACCTCTAAAATTTTATTAAAACGTTTTTGCAAAGTGATCTCTTCTTCATTAATATTGGAAAGTGATATAGGATGAAATCACTTCTCTAACATCACAGAGAAGGATGACTTGAGGTCTGTGTCATTCTTTGTCTGAGAGTTGTGTCGTGTAACTCCCATATATTCTCTATGACAGCAGTTAGAAATTGGCATGTAGGTCAAATCTATCCCTCAGCAATTTTTGTATCAGCCTGTTGAAAAAAAAAATCAAAAGGAGAATAGTATTTTAGATGAATAGTATGAATAGTATGATGGGTGAGGATTATATGAATTTATATTAAAATATGCATCAATAAAAAAGCCATGCCCATATGTTTATATATTGTCTGTGGCCACTTTCATACCCTATGGCAGTTATTGACCACTGCATGCTCCTGAAACCCTACAGTATTTGCTACCTGGCTCCAAAGAAAAAATTTGCCAACATGGGCTCTAATATAACATTAATATGTATTCTCTGTCTTTAAAAATGCTATCAAGTGTTTTAAAAGTATTTAACTTGTATATCATTGAAAAATTTATAAATATAGTACATGTTATGTTAAGGAAAGAAAGTTATTACTTTAGTATCCATCATGTGGAAAACATATAGAACAAGACTGAATCTTGAATTCAGGTATTTATGAGTTAATACTGAATATTTTATTAATAATAACTCATATACAATCATATTAATATATGTGTATATGCTATATATTATGTATTATGTCCATGCATTAAATACAAATATATATATTATATATAGATTTATACATTATATATACCTTAATATATAATATATACTTATATAATACATACACATTTTAACTAATATAACTTCCATAGCAATAATCTAAAATCTTACATATCAAACTGATCTTAACTGAAGTGCCATTTCAAACTGATCTCCAAATGCAGATTTGTATAATTTCGTGGAGTCATCCAGCTTTCCCATTTTTCTCCTCCTTCTTCTTATGATCTCCAATTCTAGTCCAATTCAAAATGACATGATTATGAACTGAGAGGAAGAACAAACAGCATGAACACTTGAGGAAAATGAAGCTGAAAATCTGAACAGTATCTGTGGGTGGGGGAGGATAAAGGGAATCTGGTAATGCTGAAATAAACTAAATAAACTATGGAAATTTTAACATATTTGGGAAGAATCACCCTGCCCAGTGGAATGCTGAAAAGATGAAATACAGGCAGAATTTCAAGAAATCTGAATGCTTAGTTTTCTGCTGGAGTTTCTAGAGATAGCTTTCACATTCCCAGACAAGTGCTCAATACATATTTGATGAGTCCTCTGTGATATTTTTGTTAATACTTTAGTTCAACCTCTGAACACACACAGCAATGAATTATTACTTTATGTAAAATGTTTCCCACTCTACATAAATTGGATTGCCTGTTACAATATGCGTATCATGTTCTGTTTTGTTTCTCCATTAAGCAGGTAAATGCCCTCCCTCATTCTTTCAAATGGAGCTGAGACAGTGTCTTTGTCTGTTTAGGCTGCTATAAACAAAAAATACCACAAACTGGATGACTCACAAACAACAGTTCGTAGTTTTGGGGACTGAAGTCCAGGATCTAAGGGCCATCATGATGGGGTTCTAGTGGAGAGCACGCATCTCATTCACATGGGCTCCATCCTCATGACCTAAGCGACCCTCAAATGTGCCACTTCCCATTAGCATCATCTTCAGGGGTTAGGATTCCAACATGTAAATTTGGACAAGAGATAGCATTTATATTGTATCAGGTTGGTTTTGTCTCTACCAGTAACACTATGAGATGTGAGGGTGGGGAGACTAGCCAGCCATTTCTTTTGTGTAAGAATACTGTCCATGGTGTATGACAATGAAGCTGGCATGTGAACCCAACAGGAGATAGAGAATTCAGGTGTCCTTTAAACCCCTGTGTTTATTTGACTCTCTAGTGTACGTCTCTTTCTGAAGTTTTATTATTCAACTTTTCCTTCTCAAACTCAAAGCATGACCCTTTGTGTCCCTTATGCATCAGCAAACAGTTACCACTCTATAATTCATGCAAGGAAAATAGATATTTAACACTTTCATGGGGAGAAATCTTTGTGAATGCTGTTTCTCAACATCTGGCATACAGTGATGATGTATAAAAATCCTTCTCAATCATATTTTCCCCTTAGTTCTTTTTCATGCCTTTTTAGCCTATTTTCCTTTTTCCATCTCCTTTGCTGAATATCCAGACATTTTCTGTCTTTGTTGACCCCCCATTCTCTTCGATATGCCCCCTTTTTACTGAAATTTTTCTATAAACTTTTTTTTAAATTTGGTTTAGTGTTCTTGGAATCCCAATTTACAATTTCTCATTGATATTTTCCTGCAAAACAGTGCCTCTTCACCTTAGATAAACTTGCTTTTTTAATGCATTTTAGTTTTAATTTTATTTTTATAGTAATGCATTTTTAATGCATATATGAGATACTGACTCTGACTGTGCTTCCAATAATTTTGTCTTATAACATTTGTTCACTGGAATTGGTTTCCTTCACTTCTTAAATCTAATAGATATAAATAGATATCAATCTAGAATATATAGAAATCAAATAAAATCTGGATCCATTTTCAATATATCCTGGAAACAGTAAAAATGAAGTATGAACATGTGATTTGCCTGTAGTAATAAATATCATCAACATGTCATAAAACTCTCTTGAGATAAAGGAAGCCCCTCAATGTCTAGTGCAGTAAATGTGTTTGTTTTCTTTTTGTTTTGATAGTTAATTTTATCAAAGTCTTTCTATTACTAGACCATATAAATAATCATCCAAGGAATCATTATTATACAATGTTGAAAGAGGCAATTTGGGAGACTATTGACTTGGAAAAGAGGACAAGGAAAAATCACAAGCTGTTGCCAAGTCTTCAGTTCAGTTCAGTTGCTCAGTTGTGTCTGACTTTCTATGACCCCATGGACTGCAACATGCCAGGCTTCCCTGTCCATCCCCAACTCCCAGAGCTTGCTCAAATTCATGTCCATCGAGTCACTGATGCCATCCAACCATCTCATCCTCTGTTGTCCCCTTTTCTTCCTGCCTTCAGTCTTTCTCAGAATCAGGGTCTTTTCCAATGAGTCAGTTCTTCGCATAAGGTGGCCAGAGTATTGGAACTTCAGTTTCAGTCCTTCCAATGAATATTCAGGATTGATTTCCTTTAGGATGGACTGGCTGGATCTCCTTGCTGTCCAAGGGACTCTCAAGAGTCTTCTCCAAAACCACAGTTCAAAAGCATGAATTCTTCAGTGCTCAGCTTTCTTATAGTCCACCTCTCACATCCATATATGACTACTGGAAAAATCATAGCTTTGACTATACTGACCTTTGTCAGCAAAGTAATGTCTCTGCTTTTTAACATGCTGTCTAGGTTGGTTATAGCTTTTCTTCCAAGGAGCAAGTATCTTTTAATTTCATGGCTGCAGTCACCATCTGCAGTGATTTTGGAGTCCAAAAAATAAAGTCAGCCACTGGTTTCCACTGTTTCCCCATCTATTTGCCATGAAGTCATGGGACTGTATTTCATGATCTTAGTTTTTTAAATGTTGAGTTTTAAGCCAGCTTTTTTACTCTCCTCTTTCACTCTCATCAAGAAGCTATTTAGTTCTTCTTTGCTTTCTGCCATACAGGTGGTGTCATCTGTATATCTGAGGTTATCAATATTTCTCCTGGCAATCCTGATTCCAATCTGTGCTTCATCCAGCTCAGCATTTTGCATGATGTACTCTGCATATAAACTAAACAAGCAGGGTGACAATACACAGCCTTGACGTCCTCTTAATGGTACTTTCCAAGTCTTAATGGTACTTGCCAAGTCTCAATGGTACATTAAACAACTAATAAAGAACCATAAATACATACCATTAAAAGCAATGATGTAAAGTAAATTTAACTGTTAAGTATTGGAAAAAATCACATTTTGTTTGGCTCATGAAGAAAATGAAAATCTGTGAAAAATAATAATTTCTTCATTTATAAACAATAGAAATACAGAAAAGAAAAAAAAATTTAAGTCATTATCAGGATATCTTAAATTAGTTTCTGAATATTCACAAAAGTGTTAGGGTTTATAGTTCATATCTTCTATTAATAAATAAATAGTCAGTAATCAAGTGATGATTTTTGTTTCTTTAAAAATAGATATAAATTTGGATATATCCTATGTGGTATTACATTATTTACATATTATTTACATAGTACATTATTTATTCCTAGAAAAAATTGATTAAACCTGCTTTAAATAGGCTACTGCTAACTTGGGCAAGAATAATTCTAGAGGCAAAGATATTATTTCCTTACCAAAAAGCACAAATTTGAGGTGGGGGTATATTTCAACTGGCCCATTTTAATGGCCTTAAGCACCATTCTCGATGAGTCACTCTGCACAGTAAGTTAAGTGTAGTTTTCTGTTATTTTAGAGATAAATCTTCTTGCTAAAATTCTCTGATGACCTTGACTGAAAGTTAACACCTGTTTGGTCTCAAGACTCTTTCAAATGCATAACAATTATTGAGAAATCTGAAAAGCTTTCGTGTTATGGAAGCTGTAAATCTACATATATATGTATATATAAATGGAAATCTATTTACCATAGTAAAATTAAAACAGAGATTTTAAAATATGCATTTATTAATACAATTTGAAGAACATTAAGCAAGCTTATTACATATTATTAATAACATATATAACATTTAAACTTTAATGATTTTTGCACATTTCCTTAATATTTGGCTTTAGAGAAGATAATTGAATCCCCGCTGCTGTTTCTGCATGCAATCTGTTGCAAACTGTAGTTTTATAGCTTCGCACAGATTTATTGGAGAAACGAGAATTGCAGTGCCTTTTTGAATAATTGTAGATATTAGTCTTAGCTACTACACCAAAATTTAACATGTGGTAGGAGAACAGGCAGCTCATGTTCAAAAGACCTGAAGTCCCCAATGGCTTTCAAGGAAGGGGTTTTAAACACAGTGTGAGGGAGGGGGCTTCTGGGTGCGTGATGAGCTCGTGGACAGTTCTCTAATTGGTTGGCATCAAGGTGAAATTTCACATGTCATCAGCCTTCTGGTTTCAACCAGTCTAAAATCTGTTTTTCAGTCAGCAGTTTTCATCTGGTGAGCGGTCTGCTTCCTGTAAAAAACAACTTAGGGATGTGTGTCAAGCCTTTATCTATATTTTCCAGGGAACTAAGAGTACAGTGATGCTGCTATAGGAAGGACTTATAGCTTAAATGTTTCCCAGTTTCCCAGCCCAACAGCTATTCTTTGTTTCTACATCTTCATATTCCTAATTATTAACTCTTGAGCCAGCCTTCAGTGACTCAAGGCAGTCAGTCAAGTGACCTGTGAAAGTAAAGCAAAAGCTTTTTATTTCAAAGGACAACGGCTTGTATATGATCTCATGAGGACCTAACAGAACTAGAAGACAAATTTTGGAGTTGTCATAGAGGTTCACATTTGCAAGCTGAAATTGAAATTTCTGGGAGAAATATCAACAACTGCAGATATGCAGATGGTACCACTCCAAGGGAAAAAAGTGAAAAGGGATTAAAGAGCCTCTTGATGAGGGAAAGGACAGAGATTGAAAAAACTGGCTCAAAACCCAACATTCAAAAAACAAAGATCATGGCATCTAGTCCCATCACTCAATGGCAAATAGATGGGGAAAGAGTGGAAACCATGACAGATTTTATTTTTTTGGGCTCCAAATCACTGTGGAAGTAGCTTTAACCATCAAGTAGAAAGACGATCACTACTTAGAAAGCAAGCTTGCTCCATAGGAAAAAAAGTTATGGCAAACCTAGACCACATATTAAAAAGCAGAGACATCACTTTTGCCATCAAAGGTCCATATAGTCCAGGCTATGGGTTTTCCAGTAGACATGTGTGGATATGAGAATTGGAACATAAAGAAGGCTGAGCACGAAAGAATTGATGCTTTTGAATTGTGGTGCTGGAGAAGACTCTGAAGAGTCCCTTGGACTGAAAGGAGATCAGACCAGTCAATCCTTAAGAAATTAACCCTGAATATACATTGGAAGGGCTGATGCTGAAGCTGAAGCTGAAGCTCCAGTATTTTGGCCACCTGCTGTGAAGAGCAGACTCATTGGAAAAGATCCTGATGCTGGGAAAGATTGAGGGCAGGAGAGAAAGGGGTTGCAGAGAATGAAATGGTTGGATGGCGTCACCAACTCAGTGGACATTTGAACAAACTCCAGGAGATAGTGAAGGACAGGGAAGCCTGGTGTGCTGCAGTCCATGGGGTCTCAAATAGTTGGACACGACTTAGAGACTGAACAACAGAAAGGTTACATCTCTTCTTCCTTTAGTTCTCTTTCTTTTCCAATGCAACCCTTTGTTTTGGCAAAGCACATGCTGTACCAACCCCTCAGCCTCCCTTGAACATTGAATGGATAACAAATGTATATAAGTGGAAGAAATGCATGAAGCATTAAAGAAAGAAGAATATATGTTTCATCTTCTCCCTAACTAAAATGCAGATGTGATGGTTAGAACTAAAAATTATGACATGAGAAAACATATTAATATTAGTGATATCTAATCTCTTTGAAGTTAGCTTTGGTTGGTTGTTTGTACTCATATTTGAGAGAAAATGAAACTGAAGGTTATTGAAGCCAATCTTATTTGGCTTATGTTACTGCATCCAAACTTGTATTCCAGCTATTAAAAGGACCTTACTGTATGGCCTCCAAAATCCTTTAAAATTGCAGAATTTGTGATTTAATTAAGAATGGCTTTTATATATTAATATAAGGGAATTTGCTGAGAGCAATTTCATATGAAACTGTATGGAAAAGTCAGGATATTAATTTTCTTTGCATTTCTATATTAAAAAGTAATTTATTATTTTTTTGTGTGTTTCAACCACTCCATGATGACTCATAGGCATTTGCTAGTGAATCTGTAAATTTATAACGAGTTTCATATTTTGACATCTTCAATGTATTATTGAGAAATGTGAAAAATGGAGGAATTATAAAGTACCCAGTACATAAGACACTTAAATAAATATTTATTTGTAAATAAAAATATCATTTTTATGTACATATCAATACTAATATGGTAGTGAATTTTATGCAAAATGTGTTTCATAGTCAAAATAAAATTTGTCATAAGGATAATGGTATAAATGTTGTAAGAAACACATTGTTTCTTGTATAGTGTAGCTCATACTTCACTGGATTCTGATTCAAGGAAGCCAGCAAGATGAATTTTCAAGGAGGGAATAAAAAAGAAAAAAAAAAATGGTGTGCCCACCCTCCTGGGTACAGGCCACTTCCAAACAAATTTCAAAGTAGACAAATTTATTTTTTCTCTCATGCTCTTTCCTTCACCTAACTTTTGGGATAGACTATGGTTTAGTTTTCCCAGCTCTAAAATGTCCTTATCTTTATCTCTATAAAGTTTCTACTTTGACCTTCAGTTGCAGCACTGATTTCATGATCGTTCAGTTTATTAAATATTGATAGATGTTAAATGAAAACAAATCTTTTAAGGCAAATTCATACTTACTTATAAAATATCCATTATATGCTAGTCATGTATGTATGCTTAGTCACTCAGTTCTGTCCAACTCTTTGCAATCATATGGACTGTAGCTGCCAAGCTACTCTGCCCATGGAATTCTCCAGGCAAGAATATTGGAGAGGGTAGCCATTCTCTTCTCCAGGGGATCTTCCTGACCCAGGGATCAAACCCAGGTCTCCTGCATTGCTGGTGAATTCTTTACCATCTGAGTCACCAGGGGAGACACTCATATCCTAGTCATAGAAGTCTTTAATTTTAGCCAGAGTAAAAAACATTAGTAAAACTTAATAAAAATCTGTGGGGTTATTGTGTTTTGCTTGCCCTTCATAGTATTATTTTTTCCTCATAGATAAAAGATCATGTGGAACAATCAGAGAACTTGTCACCATAAAATTTTGCCTAGAGAATGCTGTCTACAACCCACAATCTATACAGGAAAATGATCCAAATTTAAAGCATAGAGGCTTTATTTGTAGGTAGTTGCTTCTGATAATATTAACAGAATCAAAAGGCTCTGCTCCTTTTAGAAATTCTGTGGGCTTGTGTGTATAGATTTATTTGGATGTATGTGAGAAAAGTGCAAAATGACAGGTCATCAGTTTATTGTATGTTTTAAGTAAAACCTTATAGCATAGTCTTTTCCTTCTTTTAAATTTGTTTATTCTCTGACCAGAGGAAAAGGAAGCCAAGAGCCGAGGGGAATAGTCTTGAGTGTAACACATATTCCAAATAAGAGACGTTTGTTCCTTTGTTTTCATGTCCTGCTGTCATTTCAGTACCTCCTACTCCATCTTCATGGCATTTAAACAGTCTTCCAAGAAAGATTGCATGTTACCCCCAAGTTCCGTTTCCCCTGGAACGCAATGGGGTTGCTGGCTTATAGTCAATTTTGAGACTATCAACAACATAGATAGCTCCAGAGAACTATCTTAATACTTAAGTGAACTTTCTGGAAATAAAAGTCCTATTCGTAGCATCTTAGAGGCAAACTCCACAGTGTGCAAGATTAAGATGCTTCTCTCCAGCACTATTTGAAGTGAGAATCTCTTTGTTTAAACAATTAGAACCAGTTCTTTATTTGACATTGCCCACAGGCTCATGGCGCAGAGGGTACTTCAAAGTTCTGCTTTCAGAAGCCTTCATTTTTCTCCTCCCTAAGCAGCTGATAATTCTTCATTATATTCCGCTAAAAAGTTGCATTTTGTGAGATATTAATGTTTGGTTTCTAAAATAAAGTACATAACACATTCTTCTTAAAAACAGCCATAGTCAAGAAAATTTGGAGTTTGAATTACTATAAACTTTGCTTTAAAGTCTACTTTGTATATATGCATGCCAAATGTTTTACAATGTCATACAATTAGAAAAAAGATAGATTTGTTTAAACAAAGATTTTACAGAGCAAGTATTTTTGCATCCTAAAATGCCTATTATTTTCTCAAAGTAAACACTTGGAAAACAACAGAGCACAATTTTTAATTCAATATTGCAGCTTCTAGAATTGTTTTCAGTTAAAATGCAATCACTTCAATCACCATAAAATATTGGACAATTACCTTGAGCTGAAATTATTTTAGAAAATCTTTATTTTCTTGACTTCTTAGATGATTTCTGAGTGCTAGGTACCAATTCTTACAAATAATTGCTTTAATTGCTTTTTCAGAAAGACTTGGAGACTACACTACCTCATCTCTATGAAGGAATTACTTGATATGGTACTTCAAGTTAAATGCTAATTTGTTTACCAAAACACATTTTTCTCACATTACTTTTTTATATATTTGAACTCTAAGATTTTTACCTCAATATTTTGCATGAGATGAAGGGCTGCATTAAATGCACACCTTTATGTGATGATTACTTGGTACATGAAATTATATCTCAGAGAAAATAATCATGGAACACAAGAAATAAATTGATTATTTGTTGACATCATATTAACTATCAGTTATTAACCATGTATTGACCACAAAATGAGGATCTATATAGATTTCAAGACACTAGTGTTTCTCCAAATCTTATAGTTTTATTGACAATAAAATTCTTAGAAGAGATGCACATTCAATTTTTACATATATTTAACTCAAGGTTGAAAATCAGCCTCATTTCTACTTGAATCATTTCTGACAAATTTTACTTACTTTATGTGAGAAATAGATGTATGTTTACTTGTCAAAATAAATAGGAATCTTAACATCATTCACTGCTGGAATGCTGTGATAGTTTTATTATCTCAAATAAGAAGCTCATCTTTTAAATCAGAATTATGATGTTATCCATGAAACTTTCCTGCTGATTATTCCATTAAAATGTAGAGAGGTTAATATCTTAATGTAGGCATGATATGACTAACTTAGAATAGAATGCAATTTTCAAATGTCTTAGTCTGTAAAATAATAATAATAGTATATGCATAAGAGAGGAATAATACTCAAAGTTTACCTATATTATATGAAAATATTTTAATATGAATAATATTGGAGGCTTCAATGTGTGTAGATGAAATAGGTTGTGTCAAAACCATCACTTGTCATTGCATCAATAAATTAATACTTGTCTTAAAGTCTTTCCCATTAATTTGGTAACACATTGTAGAAGCAGTTTGCCACCCTTAAACTTGGTGTATTTTATAATCTTCATGCTGAGGACCCCTCCCCCAAAAAACAGCTTTCCTCACCTGCTTTCGTCATTGCAATGAAGTAAAGTGGCTCAGTCATGTCCGACTCTTTGCAACTCCATGGACCGCAGCCTACCAGGATCCCCAATACATGGAATTTTCCAGGCAAGAGTACTGGAGTGGGTTGCCATTTCCTTCTCCAGGGGATTCCCAACCCAGGGATTGAACCCAGGTCTCCCGCATTGCAGGAAGATACTTTACCATCTGAGCCACCAGGGAAGCCCATCATTAATTTTTACCATACATTTCTCACATGTATGTGTATGTGTGTGTGTTTGTGTATATACACACAGGTATGCATGTATACATATATAGCAAATAATTGAAATAGTATATGACAAATGTCTGTATAGTCAAAGCTATGGTTTTTCCAGTAGTCATGTATGAATGTGAGAGTTGCACCATGAAGAAGACTGAGTGTAATTTGAAGTGTAGTTCTGGAGAAGACTCTTGAGAGACCCTTAAACAGCAAGGAGATCAAACCAGTCAATGCTAAAGGAAATCATCCCTGAATATTCAGTGGAGGGACTGATGCTAAAGCCAAAACTGCAATATTTTGGCCCTCTGCTGTGAAGAGCTGAGTCAGTGGAAGAGACCCTGATGCTGGTAAAGACTGAGAGCAGGAAGAAGAGGTGATGACAGGGGATGAGATGGTTGGATGGCATCACCGACTCAATGGGCATGAATTTGGGCAAACTCTGGAGACAGTGAAGGACAGGGAAGCCTGGCATGCTGCAGTTCATGGGGTCTCAAAGAGTTGGACATGACTTAGCAACTGAACAACAGCGACCAAACCCCAGAGTTCCTTTCCTTCAGCTTTAAAGTAAGATACTATTTTCTTAAAACAAATGGCTTTATGAATCAAGAAAACTTAACATTACAAAGATATACACCAGCTTAAATTTCTTACACTGGAAAAGAAAACAAAAGACAGATAAAAAACTTTAAAGCATTTCATTTAAGGCAGCTGCTACAAGTTATAAAGAGAGTGAATAAATTTCAAAAATCAATGTCAGTTAAAATCGAAATGCCTTCTCTCACAATCCAGATGTATTTCAGACAGCAACAAATAGAACAACACAAAAGGACATAGATGTGACAGATGACACAGGAGAAAATGAAGGTCAGCTTGTTGTGCTTGTTCTATTAAACCCAACAGGAAGACTTCATGTAGGTGTCTACAAGGAAGCAAAAAAGATCAAGTCTGAGCTAGTATATTTTATTGAGCTGAAGTAAAATTAGTTCATACAAGCTATAAACAAATCTAAAGGCAAAATAGTAAGAATATAAAGAAAGCTTACCAATTTTAATGTGTTTAGTTTCTCAGTTGTGTCTGACTCTTTATTGTGACCCAATGGACTGTAGCCTGCCAGTCTCATCTGTTCATAGAATTTTCCAGGCAAGAATACTATAGTGGGTTACCATTTCCTACTCCAAGGGATCCTCTCAACCCAGGGATTGAACCCATGTTTCTTACATCTCCCTCATTGGTAGTAGATGGATTCTTTACCACCTTGCCACCTGGGAAGCCCTGCCAATTTGTGTGTATATATATCTATATCTATATATATAATGATATCATGCCACACAAATAGCATGATGAAGAGTGGTTTAGTCACAAGTCAACTCTTGGAACCCCATTGACTATAGCCCACCAGGCTCCTCTGTCTGTAGGATTTTCCAAGCAAGAATAGTGGAGTGGCTTTCCATTTCCTTCTCCAGGATAAAAGGTGATGATTTGCTAATCATCAAGCAGCTAACTTGTTAATGAGAACTGTCGTAATTAGCTAACATGCATTGAGCACAAATTATGAGTCAAACTTTAAGTGTTTAAACCTGGTTTTGCTCATTTAATACAATGTTACAAATTAATGTTATTACCCTAAAATTAAGGAAGTTTAAATTTAGATTATCTAAATAATTTACCCACTGGTAACTCAGTGACATTATAAAGGAGACAGGAATCAAGACCATCGCCATGGAAAAGAAATGCAAAAAAGCAAAATGGCTGTCTGAGGAGGGCTTACAAATAGCTGTGAAAAGAAGAGAAGTGAAAAGCAAAGGAGAAAAGGAAAGATATATCCGACTGAATGCAGAGTTCCAAAGAATAGCCAGGAGAGATAAGATAGCCTTCCTCAGTGATCAGTGCAAAGAAATAGAGGAAAACAATAAAATGGGAAAGGCTAGAGATCTTTTCAAGAAAATTAGAGATGCCAAGGGAATATTTCATGCAAAGATGGACTCGATAAAGGAAAGAAATGGTATGGACCTAACAGAAGCAGAAAAGGTGGCAAGAATACACAGAAGAATTGTACAAATAGATCTTCACAACCCGGATAATCATGATGGTGTGATCACTCACCTAGAGCCAGACATCCTGGAATGTGAAGTCAAGTGGGCCTTAGAAAGCATCACTACAAACAAAGCTAGTGGATGTGATGGAATTCCAGTTGAGCTATTTCAAATCCTGAAAGATGATGCTGTGAAAGTGCTGCACTCAGTATGCCAGCAAATTTGGAAAACTCAACAGTGGCCACAGGACTGGAAAAGGTCAGTTTTCATTCCAATCCCAAAGAAAGGAAATGCCAAAGAATGCTCAAACTACCGCACAATTGCACTCATTTCACACGCTAGTAAAGTGATGCTCAAAATTCTCCAAGCCAGGCTTCAGCAATACATGAACCGTGAACTTCAATATGTTCAAGCTGGTTTTAGAAAAGGCAGAGGAACCAGAGATCAAATTGCCAACATCCACTGGATCATCAAAGAAGCAAGAGTTCCAGAAAAACATCTATTTCTGCTTTATTGACTATGCCAAAGCCTTTTACTGTGTGGATCACAATAAACTATGGAAAATTCTGAAAGACGTGGGAATACTAGACCACCTGACCTGCCTCTTGAGAAACCTGTATGCAGGTCAGGAAGCAACAGTTAGAACTGGACATGGAACAACAGACTGGTTCCAAATAGGAAAAGGAGTACATCAAGGCTGTATATTGTCACCCTGCTTATCTAACTTCTATGCAGAGTACATCATGAGAAATGCTGGGCTGGAAGAAGCACAAGCTGGAATCAAGATTGCTTGGAGAAATAGCAATAACCTCAGATATGCAGATGATACCACCCTTATGGCAGAAAGTGAAGAGGATTTAAAAAACCTCTTGATGAAAGTGAAAGAGAAGAGTGAAAAAGTTCGCTTAAAGCTCAACATTCAGAAAACTAAGATCATGGCACCTGGTCCCATCACTTCATGGCAAATAGATGGGGAAACAGTGGAAACAGTGTCAGACTTTATTTTTTGGGGCTCCAAAATCACTGCAGATGGTGACTGCAGCCATGAAATTAAAAGACACTTACTCCTTGAAAGGAAAGTTATGACCAAGCTAGATAGCATATTGAAAAGCAGAGACATTATTTTGCCAACAAAGGTTCATCTAGTCAAGGCTATGGTTTTCCCAGTGGTTGTGTATGGATGTGAGAGTTGGACTCTGAAGAAAGCTGAGCCCCGAAGAATTGATGCTTCTGAACTGTGGTATCAAAGAAGACTCTTGAGAGTCCCCTGGTCTTCAAGGAGATCCAACTAGTCTATCCTAAAGGAGATCAGTCCTGGGTGTTCACTGGAAGGACTGATGCTGAAGCTGAAACTCCAATACTTTGGCCACCTCATGCAAAGAACTGACTCATTGGAAAAGACCCTGATGCTGGGAGGTATTGGGGCAGGCGGAGATGTGAACGACAGAGGATTAGATGGCTGGATGGCATCACTGACTCGATGGACATGAGTTTGAGTAAACTCCAGGAGCTGGTGATGGACAGGGAGGCCTGGCGTGCTGCAATTCATGGGGTCGCAAAGTGTCCGACATGACTGAGCGACTGAACTGAACTGAACTGAGCTCAGATATTAAAGAATCCACCTGCAATGCAGGAGATCTGGGTTCGATCCCTGGGTTAGGAAGATCCCCTGGAGAATGGGATGGCAACCCACTCTAGTATTCTTGCCTGCATAATCTCTTGGACAGAGGAGCCTGGCAGGCTATGGCCCATGGAGTTTCAAAGATTCAGACACGATTGAGCGACTAAATGCACACAGCACTCAACTAGTATCAATGTCTTTATTCAGTTAGTGATGGTAGATTTAGGGCTCAAAGTTAGGCAATTTGGCTACAGAATTTAGGTTCTTAATTCCTACACGATGGTGCTTCAAATTTGCCACTTTTGCTAAAATAAGGGTCCCAGCTCCTGTTCATCCTTATTGCTAAGGAGTGTGAGAGGATATTGAGTCCATGCAAAGGCATTAAGTTATGAAATGGAATCTTCAGAAAATAAGAAAGGTTTTGGAGGATTAAAAATATGATCACTAAGTTTAATACTAAAAGAAAGGCAGTAAACTGTTAGATGAAACTGAATAGGTTTATTAGAAGAAAATTTTAAGAAACTGACTGATAACAGCAAATAACTAATAAGCAGACGTAATTTATGGGGGAAAAAAGAAAGGTGCTGGAAGAACATGGAGGATGCATTTTACGTCCATAAGGAGAAAACGGATAGCTGTTTGGGAAGACACACACACACACAGAGAGAGAGAGAGAGAGAACTTTCCTTGTAAGACCTGAAATTAAATTTAACAATGACAGAGCACCAAGCAGAATTTACAAAGAAGGATGGTGCTGTATAGAGATTTCTGAGTTAATGTCAGTCATTTTTAGTTTATCCATTTCAGTTCTTCATAGTTCAGCAAGGATTTTCAAGATTTGACACATTTTAAGAGCCAACCTATCACACGCACTCCCCTGGTGGCTCAGACGTCAAAAGTGTCTGCCTGTAATGTGGGAGACCTGGGTTCGATCCCTGGATCAGTAAGATTCCCTGGAGAAGGAAATGGCAACCCACTCTCCGGTACTCTTGCCTGGAAAATCCCATGGACAGAGGAGCCTGGTAGGCTACAGTCCATGGAGTCTCAGAGAGTTGGACGTGACTGAGCCACTTCACTTTCACTTTCATCACACGCACAGACACAAAAGAAGAGACAAAGGTGTGTACTTGGTCATCTTCACCTCACATGCTGTCTCCAAGGATGACAAAACTATGTTATCTGTCTATCACAGATCAAGGCATCTTCATCTCCAGATGAAGTATCTAGGGCAGACGGAACTAGTGGCTTTTTCTGGATCACATTTTAGTTTCTTGAATTCCTATTATTTTCCTCACAGAGGATAAGAGCACCTTGTCGGGATCCCATATATCAATAGTTTATCCATATACAGCCATAGACAGCAAGCCAATCTGTAACCACAAGAAGGGAGCTTACTCATAGCTTGCCTTTTTTTTTCTTCCAAGACCATGACAGCAAGAGTTTTCATTTTTCTTCACTGAAAATGCAACCAAGAGAGGGTAGGATAAATAGAGAAAGTAGCAAAAACATGTATACACTGTCTGATCTGTAGGCTATCTGTGATGACCTAGAAATGTAGGATGGGAGCGGAGAGGAAGGTTCAAGAGGAAGAGGATATATAGCTATAGATATAATTATGTATAACTATGACTGATTCACATTGTTCTTATATGGCAGAAACCAACCCAACACTGTAATGCAATTATCCTCCAATTAAAAACTAAAAAAAAAGAAAATGTAGTCAAGTGTGCATGAAAAAAATTTGATGTGCAGTGCCAGAATACTTAATTATGGAAGATCATTAGGTCATGTTTTATGAGGAATAAGAGTGACACAGGGATTTTAGACTTTGTCAGGTGATCTGCTATATAAGAAGAAAACAGAAAGATGTTGCATTATATAGTGACTCATTGCTAAGGAATTTTTCTCAGCCTCAGATATTATAATCTCCAAGTATTTCTCCTGAAAACATTATTTATTAAATCAAGATATTGAAAGAAAAATTAGTATAAGAATATTTATAATCTTTTTTTTCTCTGAAGTTCAAAAATTTATCCTTGTTAGATTTAAGAACAAGCAAAGAATGTCAACATCTGCTGGATCATTGAAAAAGCAAGAGTTCCAGAAAAACATCTATTTCTGCTTTATTGACTATGCCAAAGCCTTTTACTGTGTGGATCATAATAAACTGTGCAGAACTCTGAAAGAGATGGGAATACCAGACCACCTGACCTGCCTCTTGAGAAACCTGTATGCAGGTCAGGAAGCAACAGTTAGAACTGGACATGGAACAACAGACTGTTTCCCAATAGGAAAAGGAGTACGTCAAGGTTGTATATTGTCACCCTGCTTATTGACTTATATGCAGAGTACATCATGAGAAACGCTGGGCTGGAAGAAGCACAAGCTGGAATCAAGATTGTCAGGAGAAATATCAATAACCTCAGATATACTGATGACACCACTCTTATGGCAGAAAGTGAAGAAGAACTAAAGAGCCTCGATAAAAGTGAAAGAGAAGAGTGAAAAAGTTGACTTAAAGCTCAACATTCAGAAAACTAAGATCATGGCATCTGGTCCCATCATTTCATGGCACATAGATAGGGAAACAGTGGAAACAGTGACAGAGTTTATTTCTTTGGGCTCCAAAATCACTGCAGATGGTGATTCCAGCCATGAGATTAAAAGACGCTTGCTCCTCAGAAGAAAACTTATGACCAACCTAGGCAACATGTTGAAAAGCAGAGACATTACTTTGCCAACAAAAGTCTGTCTAGTCGAAGCTATGGTTTTTACAATAGTCATATATGAATGTGAGAGTTGGACTATAAAGAAAGCTGAATGCCAAAGAATTGATGTTTGTAAACTGTAGTGTTTGATAAGACTCTTGAGAGTCTCTTGGACTGCAAGGAGATCCAACCAGTGCATCCTAAAAGAAATCAGTTCTGAATATTTATTAGAAGGACTGATGCTGAAGATGAAACTCCGGTACTTTGGCCACCTGATGTGAAGAACTGACTCATTGGAAAAGACCCTGATTTTGGGAAAGATTGAATGCAGGACAAGAAGGGGATGATAGAGGATGAGATGGTTGGATGTCATCACTGACTCGATGGACATGAATTTGAGCAAACTCTAGGAGTTGGTGATGGACAGGGAAGCCTGGAATGCTGCAGTCCATGGGGTTACAAAGAGAGAGACAACTGAGTGACTGAACTGACTGACTGGTGGAATTAGCAAAAATAGATATTAATATTTAAAAGAAGGTATGGTTATTAGTTGTAGGTGGCATGGCTATTTACCTGGAAACCTCCCAAGAATAAACTAGAGCAGAAAACAAAACCTAAGCTACCTTAAAACAAATTTGTTACTATAAAATAAGTAAAGAAATAATCAGTAGTAGTAGTAGCCACCTACTAAATGAGCAAATCCAGTAGCAAAATATAATAGCAGACTACATTCACAAGAATGTCAAATTATATAACTAAGGAAATAAACTAAAACAAAACTGTTTAAGGGAAATTATGAATAAATGAAGAGCTTAGTCATGTTTCTGAATGGAAAAAAATCTTAGAAATATATTTCCCCCTCAAATTAATATTATGCAATATAAATCATATTAATCAAAATTTACCTGGAAAAAACAAGTAAGGGAAGATGGAAAATTATATTTAAATAAGGGGAGGATAATGATAGTAGACAAGTATCACCAGATATTAATATCTATTGTAAATAAATAGGATAGTGCTTTAGAAGTGTCTTGACTATACTGCTGGATAGCCTTGAGTAATTTATCTCTTTTTGTCTCATTTTTTTCTAACTGTAATGTGTGACTAATGAGATTACCTACCTTGTAGAAATATCATGATAATTAAACTGGCTTATTTATGTAAGTCTCAGCATTTATTAAACACTCAAAAGTTATCACTTTGATAATGGTACTAATGATGATGATGATGCTACAGTAATTAAATAGCAAAGAAAATACTGTAAAGTCTAGGAATATATTTAAGTGTATGTCACAATTTCATATATGGTTATAGCAATACAGAGGATGTGTCCAGGAGAGAGCATACAAACACAGCTATTGTAAGGTTAGATTAATATCTTCATCTTAAAAATGGTAAGAGTGAAAGACTTATTAGGCCATTTCTAAATCATCAAATAGAGTTAAATATTTTAAGTTAAATGTCTCAAGTGCAAGGTTTTAAATGAAATTCTTACCTGACTGGAAAGAACTGTTTTAAATGCCTTACATACTGAAGAGGGAAAAATTTAAAAATTAATGTTACTTAGATCTTATAACCACTTATTTGTTTATTCAGCAAATATTTAATGCCATTTATGGGCACAAAAGGTGCATCAGCTTACAAAATATTTTTATTTACTTATTTGTTTCCAAGAAACTTGAAGTTAATGTTTTAGTGCAGTAAGGAAGACGATAAACAGGCAAATTATATGTTACACTACATAAACTGAAGAATAAAAATCATATGATCATTCCAATAGATGTGGAAAGAATCTGACAAAATTGAGTTTTACCATAAAAGAATGTTGAATTTTGTCAAATTTTTTTTCACAGCTATTGGAATGATCTCATGATTTTTATCCTTCAGTTTGTCAATATAATATAATGTATGATTGATTTGCATTGCAGGAATATCTTCTAAAAGGGGAGGGTAGCAGTCAGCACCGAGATGCATGCAAATTAGAAGCCAGACTCTCAGATAGCGGATGTACAGCTTCCAGCAAAATCCCTTCCAGAAAAGACTGGGCGCTTGGAGCTTTGGCCCGCTGTCTCTGCACCGAGCCCTGGGGACATAGCTCCAGGGCGTGCTTCCACACTCAGGAACAGCGGCTTCTTTGCTTGCTTCAGTCCTGTGGAACTCGTAAGCAAGTCCTGTTGCTTTTCAGAGCTAGGTGACCTGGGAGCCCACCTCTTGGTTGGCGGCTGAAAAACTGGACCTCTGAGTAGTCCGTTGGTGAACCAGTTTCCCTTTTTTTAGAAGTCGGGGTGCTTCACATTTCTGTCACCTGGCTTTCTTTGCTTTATAACCTGTCAAGGATTAATCAAATTGATCCAAGAGGATGTAATGTCTAGAGGGATAGCAATCCCAGGGTGCTAGGTGTAGTCTAACATGGAGCTGAGATTCTTGCTGTGCTTCAAGAACCAACCATCTTTATAAAGATGACCAGACAAACCTATAGGCTCACAGTCTTCCATCTTCTTGTAGCTGTATGTTGATGTATAATTCTGTGAGATTTGCAAATATTTTCAATTTTTTTATCTTTATTTTAAACAAGGGAATGAATTTTCTATCCTCTTTTCCCCTCTATTCTTTGCTCAGAAGCCATAGCTTTCTCAAGCCAAAATACTAAAGCTCCAAAAGGGAAAATAAAATGCCAGACTTTGAGAAAATGTTTTGGTAGTAGTCATTCAGGCTTATTGTCAGTCTTTCCTTTTATCTTAGATCTGTTTAATATACCATGGTTAATCTGATTTTTTCTCATAAAATTATTCCTGAGATCAAAAGTGAGCATCTTAATAGCTAAGTTGTCTCAAGAAAACTTCAACTCAATATTTTAAAATTTCCATTTTTAAGTTGCATTTTCCTAAGTACAAAAATATTTTTGACATGTTGTTTAACACTGTTAAAACTAAAAACCAAAATCCACTCAAATTTGTATTCATGATCATTGAAGTTTTTCAGATGGCATCTTCCATGAAAGCAAAAAATAGGAATATGGATGCTATTGTTTCTTTCCCAAAGCCAACTGTATAAAGTTAAAATATTTATTAGCTCTGTTCTTAGCTTCAACCATGTTTAAATTCTTAGTTTTCTGGTTTCTGACTTGAATGCTACCAAATATTTTCTTGCTCCCACAACAAATTATGTTCAGTATCATTTCAGATTCAAATTGATTACCCATACATCATGTTCTGTGAAGTGTATACTCAAATATTTTGTTTATTTTTATCAAGCATTTTATTTTCTCATTATTGGATTGTAACGGTTTTTTGTATTTCTGATACAAGTATTTTTTCAGGTATAGGAATCACAAATATAGTCACCCAGCATCTGTCTTGCTATTTCATTTTCTTAATGGTGTCCTTAGAACAGTGGATTTTAAAATTTTGCTGAAATTTAATTTATCAGTCATTTTCTGCTGTTAGTAATTTTCAGTTGTATGAAATCTTTGTCAAACAAAAGGATGAAAAAATGTTCTCCAAAGTTTACTTCTGGGAAAAGAATCTTTTTATATTTTATATTTTATCTTCCCTTTTTGTACTTGATTTTTATATTTATATCTTACATTTTTAAGCTTATAGATGTACATTTTTTCATGACTGATATTCAATTCAACCCTCCAATTAACTCTTTGAAATATACAAGTCAGGATTTATTATTCTGTCTTACAGACAGGGAAAATTAAGATTAAAATATCAAATAATGTTCAGAAGATTATACAGTTAGAAAATGGTGGTAATAATTCTAGAATAGCCTTGCATGTGCTAAGTCACTTCAGTCATGTCTGATTCTTTGCAATCCTGTGGACTGCAGCCCACCAGGCTCCTCTATCCATGGGGATTCTCCAGGCAAGGATTGGAGAGAGGGTTGCCATTTCCTTCTCCAAGAATAGCCTTAGTCTGGTGCAATTTTCTCCACAATTCAAATCATCTCCAAATTCTAGTCTCAATCAAAGGTGTGTACATTTAAATTCCAGGCATAAAATCATCTTTTTTTTGCTGGAAAATCACCAAGAGGTCTAGCAATTTAGTATAGATAAAGAAAAGGTTTTTTTTTTTTCATGTAAGAAACATCAACTCTATAAAATATAGCAATATCTTAATAGCAAATTTTCACAGGAGACACAAACCAATTGACACTGGATATTTTCATTAGTAGAATAAATTAGGTACAGTATGGAAGAGTTGATGCATTTAAAATTAGGAGACCTGGGAAGAGCTGGCCTCATTTAAAGCGACATGGCATTAAAATGCTAAAGCGAAGGGAATCCTTTCAAGAATATTTATAAGAGAGCCAGTGTATCATTCTGCACCTGCTGTTAAGAGGAGGTACAACTGCTCAAGTTCCAGATTGAATTGGCTTCAAAGATTTTGAAGAATAGCCTCTCTGTTTCTAAGTTTTTCACCTCTTGTGAATAGAGATGTGTCTTTTGCAAGGGGAGAGTGGAGGACTATAGGGGCATTCTCAGCAGGAGGCACCTGTGAATCTTGGCAAACTTAAGGGTTTTAAGCTGCTGGTATGAATAGCTTTCCAGTACGTGGGGAAAGAGGCAAGCAGGACCTTCTGATGAATGAATCTACGGAATGTTAATTTTGTGATCACTGGATTATGTGCCTGACTCAACGTTGAAGTGTTGTTTTGAAATACAGTTCACGTCATCTCACCAAGTTTGAAAACATACCCTATGGCTTCAATTTCAGCATTTCAACCTGTAAATGTTTTGTTGTGATGTTGAGAAGACATCAAAAATTAAATTAGGTCTGGCTCTAAAATTTCTGGTTTTAGTAAATAAAACAATTTTTTAAAATCTAAAATTAACTTTTCTATGTATGATAAAGTCAATAGTTAATAATAAGATTATATGCCTAAATAGATTCCTGTTTCAGGCACATTTTATACAATGTGGTTAAGTAAATAGACATCCCAGATAAATTACTTTTTCATAGCAGATGACCCCATGGTCACCAATAAACATATAATATTGATGATAGTATCATATAGAGGAGTAGATTTTATAACTTTCAATCTATAGAAGAGTCTTTATTTTAGACTAATATAATATGTGTGTTTTAAAGTACAAACCAATATAGTTTTGAACAGTAGTGAAAATGTGTGTGGGGGTTACATCAATACAAACAACATTTGAGAGATATAAAATTGAAGTGGAGAAATGCTTATGACCACATAGAACAAACTGCAAAATCTCAAGTTAGCCCAGCTTGGATGTTATTTTCTTAATGTCTTTATTTTTTCTTATTTGCTTGATAAACTTTTTTATATCTTTCAAGACTTATTCGAAATATGACCTCCTTTCCTGAAAGCTTTTCTTAACCACTTTTCTCTCCAACAAGTTAAAAATTGCCTTTCTGTGTTCTCCACTCCTCAGTTAAGACTTATGACATTTTCATTATATTTATTTGCTTCTGTGTCTGTCTTTCCAATTGATAGTGAGCCCTTCAGAGACAAGGATTGAGTTTTATTTATTGGATAGCCCTTCTATTTGACATAAGGAACCCTGAATACACAGTTACAATAAATATAAGGTTGGGTACAAAAAAGAGATAACTAGCATCATATATTCATTGCCTGGAGAGAAACTCAATCATGTGGACTTACTTCCTGTGCTATATGGTTGCAGACCAGGCTTAGCTGAATTCTAGATCTTACTTAGCAATTAGTATATTCTCTAGCTTTCTTTTTTTTTTCTTTTTTTGCATTGACTTGAAAATGTTTTCTTTTTTCCTTAAGCCGCCTCCTCATCTTTCCTCTTTCCTGTTAAGAGATTTGTTATGATTTGCTTGATGTTTAAATTATAAATAAAATGAGACACAGCATGACTTTGATAGTCACATCCTCAGATATGAAATAAAGGGGTATCAATCACTTTTTTCTATGATGCAGTCTTTTGTCATTGATCTAACTATTTTATGGAATGCAGGAATTTAATCCAAGCATGTTAAGGGATCTTTTCCCTAAATCTAGCAGTCAACTCTGGTCTGTGTTTTCATTGCATTCAGTTATCAGATCATCTCTATAGGTTTTTTTTTTTTTCTCCTTCTCCTTCACCCTTGAATTGACTCTAAACCTAACAGGGGGTTACTAAGTCCCACTGGGACATGAATGTCCTCTTTGTGGAACTCCAGGTTTGCCTATCCCTGTTGCTCTCTTAAAGGTGTATAAGACTTAGCCTTAGGCTGTGGTTGACAAATGCATTCCCCTCTGCATCTTTCTCATCTTTATGTTCAGGTCATTCAGGTGTTTTGGCCTTCCTCTGACCCTTTGAACCCAGGGAAAGAATTGGGTGTTCTGCCAGTCTTTCTGAGGATCATCTTTCTCTGTGTTGCCACTCTCTGTAAGATTGCACGCAGCCAAGCTCTGCAAACACTCACATGGACTGCTGGCACCCTTTGCTCTGATCTCCAAGCCTACAGGTCCCCCACCAATGCCACCTCTACTCTGCCTCAACACAGGGGACAGAGTGTGACAAGTGACCAAGGCGTGACCTCTGGGTTTCCTTCCAATTTCCTTCCGAGATGGGTGACCAAATCATCTTCTGATTCACACATATATCCCGCTACTTCTTGCTCAACATTTGAAATGAAGATTCAATAATCTGAGGCTTGGGCTTCTTTGCCTCATTTGTGTGGTTAGTTGTTCATTGGGAGAAAGTATAAAATTAATTAGGAAAGAGTATTACCTATTCATCTAGGTATCATGATGGTTTAGAAAAGCTCAATTTTATTGTGTATTTACTATATCTCAGTCATTTACAAGTGTTTTATTTTTTATTTTTTTTTATTAGTTGGAGGCTAATTACTTCACAACATTTCAGTGGGTTTTGTCATACATTGATATGAATCAGCCATAGATTTACACGTATTCCCCATCCCAATCCCCCCTCCCACCTCCCTCTCCACCCGATTCCTCTGGGTCTTCCCAGTGCACCAGGCCGGAGCACTTGTCTCATGCATCCCACCTGGGCTGGTGATCTGTTTCACCATAGATAGTATACATGCTGTTCTTTTGAAATATCCCACCCTCACATTCTCCCACAGAGTTCAAAAGTCTGCTCTGTATTTCTGTGTCTCTTTTTCTGTTTTGCATATAGGGTTATCGTTACCATCTTTCTAAATTCCATATATATGTGTTGGTATGCTGTAATGTTCTTTATCTTTCTGGCTTACTTCACTCTGTATAAGGGGCTCCAGTTTCATCCATCTCATTAGGACTGATTCAAATGAATTCTTTTTAGCAAGTGTTTTAATATAAAATATATTTATTTGGAGCCAGTTTAAATGATTTTTAAATATTTAATAAAAGCCTGATATATAGTATGTGCTTAATAATCGATGACCACAGTTATCCCATATGCACTTCTTTCACGGTTTTTCTAGTCTTAAATTTGCTTCTTACTAGTGTCTTGAACAAGTATTTTAAAATTTATTTATGTGTAAAAATTGAGATAGGGATAATTATTCTCCTCAAATTACAGGAGTCATGTAGATTATATGAAAAATATGTATGTATATAAAAATGAATTAGATGATGAATAAAGCAAAATTAAAAAATATGCTGAAATTGTAAGTTCATATTAATTAAAATTTCAATGATAACAATAATTCATTATTTCAGAGAGTTAAATATTTTGATGAATGAGATTGTTCACAGAGGGAGGGCAGGCAAAAGCATTAGAAGTGTATCCTAGTAATACCTTAAATAAAGACTGTAGCTAGTGTCTTGCCAATGTTAATAGAAAAGAAGGAATCCATCTGACATGAACTGAGTTAAAAAGTTATGGTGGCTGGATATATGTTCAAAAGAGATGATTTTTGTTAAGCAATGCTTGTTGGACCTTTGAGTACAGTGCTAATTAAGTCAACTTTTTCAGAACTTTTAAGTCAGATGAATAGAATTGATTTTTTAAAAAATTAAACAAAAGCTAAAGGGAATGAAAAAAAATGAAAGTAATATAACATTCTGGATATTTCAGATAATAATATTATTTTAATAAAATTGCACTGTAGTAGGATTTCTAGCTCAGAATTTTTTTTTAACCATTAAAAAGATAGAAACCTAAGGCATGTGCCCTCTTAATGTAAGTAAATGAACAGAAGATTTTACACAGGCATACATGCACATTTGTGCTTGTCTGTCTTATTTGTCTTATTATGTGCAGACTTAATTTTTTGTACATTTGTGGTAATTTTGTTCATCAAGAAGCTAGCTATTATAGCAATGTAGGTATTATTTTATACATTTATGTATTAGTGTAGAGATAATAGAATTAGACAGAAATATATTTTGACAAAATAGACTGAAATGTCATATATTTCATTTTATCTTACCTATTTTACTCATATTGTAAATATTCTACAATGTTCAAATGAAGAATGTAAACTAAGGCAGAAGCAATTATTCATTTATTTATAATTTATAACCTATTCCCTTCTCAAACATCATTTGAGATGAATGGATTGATGCTCTTGTTTATCCTGGGGCCATAAACTGAAATCAAAGTGTTAAGATGCAAATATCTCTGGTCGTTATATTAAATGCAAACATATTTGTAGTTGGCAAGGCAATTGCTACCTCCATGGCATATGAAGCATATAAATGTATGATTTCTGGCTATTCCTTCAATATTACATTGATTTCTAAAAGTGGTTTCTGTTGTCCACATACATATACACCACAATTAAGTATAATCAATTCGTTAAAAATAACAACACATTTCCAAAAACTTTGAAAGTGTCATCTATATTGTACTAAAACAAAAGACCTCCAAATTCTACCAACAAGTGGGAAAAAAAAACATAACATTAGAGCATTTTTGAAACAGGAAACATTCCCAGAAGCATTTGCATAAAAGAACTTTATGAGAGTCTTAAGCAAAATATATATCATCAAAGTCATCTTGTTTAAATTTTCTATAATGGCAACATTACAGATTCTCAATTTTAATTGAGAATTTTCATAGCAGTTCTACGGATTAATTCCCAGAGGCATTTCTAATAACAAATGCTATATTGCCTTATAATGATTAATTCAAGAAAGGCCATCTCAGTTTCTTAGAAAGATTTAAACAAGGCTGAAATTTTATCAAACTAGGCCTTGGCAACTGCTTTTGATGCTAATTAAAATATATTCATTTACTACTCTAGATGTCAAATATTCCCTGAATTCCAAATGGATTAAAGCAGGTGATCCATGTCACTAAACTTATAATAGAGGACGTGGAACACACTCCACATCTGGATTTTTCTTTGCTTCCTTCAGAGAATTGTCATCCTACCCTATAGACTCATGCTCCAACTCTCTAGGACCAGTTATCCTAAAGGCTGTCAATTTATCATTCCTCATTTATTTAATTTGTGAATATTATGCAAATTCAGTCAGTTCAGTTCAGTCGCTAAGTCGTGTCCGACTCTTTGTGACCCCATGAATCACAGCACGCCAGGCCTCCCTGTCCATCACCAACCCTGGAGTTTACTCAAACTCATGTCCATCGAGTCAGTGATGCCAATTAAATACCCCCCAAAAAATACATGGGCTAAGGTATATGTTTTTGTTGTTGTTGTTATTGTTGTTCAGTTGCCCAGTTGTGTCTGACTCTTAGGACCCCATGGACTGCAGCAATGCCAGGCCTCTCTGCCCCTCTTTGCCCAAATTCATGTCCATTGCATTGGTGATGCCATACAGACATCTCATCCTCTGATGTCCTCTTCATCTGCCCTCAATCTTTCCCAGCATCAGGGACTTTTCCAATGAGTCAGCTGTTTCCATCAGATGACCGAAATACTGGAGTTTCAATGTCAGTATCAGTCCTTCAATAAGTATTCAGGGTTGATTTCCTAAAGATTGGCTGATTTGATCTCCTTGCTGTCCAAGGGACTCTCAGTCTTCTCCAGCACCATAGTTTGAAGGCATCAATTCTTTGGCACTTGCCTGCTACTCCAGGTATCTCTTGATTTCCTACTTTTGCATTCCAGTCCCCAGTGATTAATAGAACATCATTTTGGTATTAGTTCTAGGAGGTCTTCTAGGTCTTCATAGAACTGATCAATTTCAGCTTCTTCAGCATTGATGGTAGGCATTGAATTAGGCACTGAATTGCTGTGATGTTGAATGGCTTGCCTTGGAAACAAACCGAGATCATTCTGTCATTTTCAAGGTTATACCCAAGTACTGCATTTTGTACATTTTTGTTGATTATGAGGGCTACTCCATTTCTTCTATGGAATTCTTGCCCACAGTAGTAGCTATAACAGTCATCTGAAGTAAATTTGCCCATTCACATCCATCTTAGTTCACTGATTGCTAAGATGTTGATATTTATTCTTACCAACTTCTTGACCACGTCCTACTTACCTTGATTCAAGGACCTAACATTCCAGGTTCCTATGCAATACTGCTCTTTGCAGCATCAGATTTTACTTTCATCACCAGACACATCCACAATTGAGCATCATTTCTGCTTTGGTCTAGCTGCTTCATTCTTTCTGGGGTTATTAGTAGTTCTCCTCCACTCTTCCAGTATCATATTGGACACTTTCAGACATGGGGGACTCATCTTTCGGTGTCATATCATTTTGTCCTTTTATAGTGTTCATGAAGTTCTCACAGCAAGTGTACTGGGGTGGTTTGCAATTCCCTCCTCCAGTGATCATGTTTTCTCAGAACTCTCCTTTATGACCTGTCCATCTTGGGTGGCCCTACACAGCATGACATATAGCTCCACTGAGTTATACTAGCCCCTTCACCATGACAAGGCAGTGATCCATGAAGGGGAAGATGTATGTTATAATTGTATAAATCAGATCATGTAATTCCACTTCCACCCATTTGCTCTGGGATAAAGTTGAAGTCTCCCATCTGGCCAGCTTGCTTTGCATAACCTCTGCTTGTGTCTTTAACCTCCTGCTGACCATTCTGTTGCAACTCTGCCCACACTGTTCCACCCTCCACACCAGCCCCACCTTCTTCAAACACTCAAGTCCAGCACTGAGTCTTTGCCGATAGTCCGTTACTCACGTTCATGCCCTGCCCCCACCACAGCACAGTCTACCTGGACTTTTAACACTTTGCACAAAGGTCATGTTGTATTGATTCATGTGATTATTTGATTAACATCTTTCTTTCTTGTTAGATAGTAGTGTCTAAATGGTCAGAACCATTTATTATTTGACTCAATATTTGTCCTCAACGTTTCTCATGCTCCCTGGAACAGAAAAAAAAAGAGCCTTATCCCAGTTTCATCTAGGAAAATAGATCTTTCAAGAAAGGGAAAATAATCAATTTAGATTTTAGGTATTGTTTCTGAGAGACACAGTATTGATGGATTTCTGTTTCAAGCACTGAGGAAAGTTCTTTGTATGCCTTTAGCTTGTGCAACCCTCATAGGGAATGTACTATAACTATTCCCATTGACCAGTGAGCAAATAGAGTCAGAGAGGTAATTGTCTTATATCATATCCAAGATCTAATAAGAGACAGAGTTTATGAGAACCCAGGATCTGTAATATTCAAGTTTATGATCTCAAATCCTATTGTAACTCTGAGATGGGGTGGGGGATATCTAACTATGATCAATTTACTGAGATCTCTTCAGGTTAACAGAGGGAACCTTAAGTTATTTTCATTTTTTTCTTTTTAGAGTTAATTCTCAATTATATTCATGCTTTACTGTCTGATTTAAGATAAGTGACTCAATCCACAAAAGATGCATTTAAACCAATAATATTTACATAAAACATTCCCACTCTGTACCAGTGCCCCCATCCACTTAGTTGCACAAATAAAAATCATAGCAATCATCCTTTCTTTCTCTCTCTCCTTCATGCTACATATGCCATCCAGCAACAACTCTTGTTAGCATTCTTCTAATCCATTTACCTAGATCTTTCTAAACCTACTCCTCCCATCATTGCCTAAGCAACCATCACATCTTCCTGGATGATAGCAACAGCTGTGTTATAACCAGTCTGCCTCATCCCACTTCTGCCTTCATCTTTCTTTAAATTCACTCTCCACACAGCAGTCAGAATCTTCTTTGTAAAATTTTCTTTCTACACAGCTTTTCTTTGTAAAACATTTTTTTTTCCTTCTTGCTCTTTATGTCACCCTCAGGCTGTAATCCAAACCTGCCTCCTAAGACTAACATAATCCTACTTGATCTGCCTCTGTTTTATCACTCTCAGCTAACTCATTACGTGGCAGCCACACTGATCTTTGTTATCCCTTTCATGCCAACCCAAAGCATCTGCACTCTGCCTGGAATACACATCCTTTGCTCAGCTTTGCAAAGAGAGTGAATTCCAAACATTCAGCTCTCAGTTCAAATATCACCTCCACAGAGAGGCTTTCACAAGGCTCTCTCTCACAGGAGTCAGTGTACCTTATACTCTAACACATCACACTGTTAATCTTTTTTGTAGAAATTATGCTTATTTAATATTTCCTGCTTATTTATTGTTTCACTTATATTTTGAGAACGAAATTGGCAAGGAGAACATGTCTTTTCTGCACTATTGTATTCTTAAGCCCCAAATATAAGAAACAGAGTTGGTGGTTTTACTTTTATCTGTTTAGTTTTTTTTTTTTTTTAATGAAACTTAGGTACAGAGATTTGAGTACATCATATACACAGCTCATAGTTATCATTTTCTTTCTATGCTAGGACTTTGTCTCACTTTATGTATACAGATATTATGTTTATTTCTTCTTTATCTCCCCTTTCGTTCTATGCTCATTCTATTGGGCTTGATCTGTGTCTTTAAATGTGAAGGCGGGAGGAGAAGGGGACGACAGAGGATGAAATGGTTGGATGGCATCACCAATTCAGTGGACATGAGTTTGAGTAAACTCCAAGAGTTGGTGATGGACAGGGAGGTCTGGCTTGCTGCAGCCCATGGGGTTGAAAAGAGTCGGACACAACTGAGTGACTGAACTAAACTGAACTGATGTCATTATAAAATGCGTAGAGATGATATTTGAGTATGCATATTTAATTTGCATTAGTTATATTCTGCATTTTGTTTCTTACTTTTTCATAAAGCATGTTTGTAAGATCCATACATTTTTCTGTACCTATATTTTGTGATTGCTGTATGTATCTTATAGTAGGCATCCACCATACTTAGCGTACATTCCTGAGTGATTTGCACCCAAAAAATTCCAACCCCCAACAACATATACTTTGTCACAATGGACATGCAGCTTCAGGTTCTGCCTCTGATCTGTGGAGAATTCACCTGTGATCTGCACTCAGGAGTGGGATTCCTGAGCTGTAGGTAATTTTCACAATAAGACTCAATAGTTTTTAAGGTAAATTATTTAATTATTGCTTATTATTAGTTACTTAATTATTTTAGCACTGTGTAGTAAACTATCGAGGACTTCCCTGGTGGTTCAGATGGTAAACAATCTGCCTGCAATGCAGGAGACCCAGGATCTTCCCTGGGTCGGGAAGATCCCCAGCACAAGGAAATGGCTACCCACTCCAGTATTCTTGCCTGGAGAATTTCATGGGCAGAGGAGCCTGGTGGGCTACTGTCCAAGGGGTCCCAAAGAGTTGGACATGACTGAGCAATTAAAACACACACACACAGAGTAAACTATCTTATATTTTTGTCATGTGAATAAATATAACTGCCCACATGGACATCACCAGATGGTCAATACCGAAGTCAGATTCATTATATTCTTTGCAGCCAAAGATGGAGAAGCTCTATACAGTCAGCAAAAACAAGACAGGGAGCTGACTGTGGCTCAGATCCTGAACTCCTTATTGCAAAATTCAGACTTAAATTGAAGAAAGTAGGGAAAACCACTAGACCATTCAGGTATGAGCTAAATCAAATCCCTTATAGAATAGAAGTGAAAAACACATTCAAAGGATTAGCTCTGATAGAGTGCATGAAGAACTATGGACAGAGGTTCATGATATTGTATAGGAGGCAGTGATCATATCATCCCCAAGAAAAAGAAATGCAAAAAGGTGAAATGGTTGTTTGAGGAGGCCTTAACAAATAGCTGAGGAAAGAATAGAAGCTAAAGGCAAAGGAGAAAAGGAAAGATATACCCATTTGAATGCATAGTTCCAAAACATAGCAAGGAGAGATAAGAAAGCCTTCCTCAGTGATCAATGCAAAGAAGTAGAGGTAAACAATATAATGGGAAAAACTAGAGATCTCTTCAAGAAAATTAGTGCTACCAAGGGAATATTTCATGCAAAGATGGACACAATAAAGGAAAGAAATGGTATGGACCTAACAGTAGCAGAAGATATGAAGAAGAGATGGCAAGAATACACAGAAGAACTATACAAAAAAGATCTTCATGACCCAGATAACCATGATGTGTGATCACCTATCTAGAGCCAGACATCCTGGAATGTGAAGTCAAGTGGGCATTAGGAAGCATCACTACAAACAAAGCTAGTGGATGTGATGGAATTCCAGTTGAGCTATTTCAAATCCTAAAAGATGATACTGTGAAAGTGCTGCATTCAATATGCTAGCAAATATGGAAAACTCAGCAGTGGCCACAGGACTGGAAAAGGTCAGTTTTCATTACAATCCCAAAGAAAGGCAATACCAAAGGTACTAAACTACTACACAATTGCACTCATCTCACACACTAGCAAAGTAATGCACAAATTTCTCCAAGCCAGGCTTCAATAGTATGTGAACTGTGAACTTCAATATGTTCAAGCTGGATTTAGAAAAGGCAGAGGAACCAGAGATCAAATTGCCAACATCTGTTGGATCATTGAAAAAGCAAGAGAGTTCCAGAAAAAACATCTACTTCTGCTTTATGGACTATGCCAAAGCCTTCGAATGTGTGGATCATGATAAACTGTGGAAAATTCTTTGAGATGGGAATACCAGACCACCTGACCTGCCTCTTGAGAAACCTGTATGCAGGTCAGGAAGCAACAGTTAGAACTGGACATGGGACCACAGACTGCTTCCAAATCAGGAAAAGAGTAGGTCATGGCTATATATTATCACCTTGCTTATTTAACTTATATGCAGAGTACATCATGCGAAATGCCAAGCTAGCTGAAGCACAAGCTGGAATGAAGATTGCTGGGAGAAATATCAATAACTTCAGATATGCAGATGACACCACCCTTATGGCAGAAAGTGAAGAGGAACTAAAGAGCCTCTTGATGAAAGTGAAAGAAAAGAGTAAAATGTTGTCTTAAAACTCAGCATTCAGAAAACTAAGATCATGGCACTTGGTCCCATCACTACATGGCAAATAGATGGGGAAACAATGGAGACAGTGACAGAGTTTATTTTCGGGGGCTCCAAAATCACTGCAGATGGTGATTGCAGCCATGCAATTAAAAGATGCTTGCTCCTCAGAAGAAAACTTATGCCCAAACTAGGCAGCATGTTAAAAAGCAGAGACAATACTTTGCCAACAAAGGTCCATCTAGTCAAACCTATGGTTTTTCCAGTAGTCATGTATGGATGTGAGAGTTGGACTATAAAGAAAGCTGAGTGGCAAAGAATTGATGTTTTTAAACTGTAAAGTTGGAGAAGATTCTTGAGAGTTCCTCGGACAGCAAGCAAATCCAACCAGTCAATCCTAAAGGAAATCTGTCCTGAATATTCATTGGAAATACTATTGGTGAAGTTGAAGCTTCAATACTTTGACCACATGATGCGAAGCACTGACTCCTTGGAAAATGCCCTGATGCTGGGAAAGATGGAAGGAGAAGGAGACAACAGGATGAGATGGTTGGATGGCATCAGCAACTCAATGGATATGAGTTTGAGCAAGCTCCAGGAGCTGGTGAAGGACAGGGAAGCCTGGCATGCTGCATTCCATGGGGTTGCAAAGAGTCAGACACAACTGAGCAACTGAACTGAACTGAACCTCATAATTTATAACAAGTTCTTAGAAATAAGTTTATAGTCTTACTGTAAACTCTAAAGTATTAAGTATCTATGATTGCATAACAAATAACTCTAAAATAGAAGCTTAAATAATAAATGGTTATACTGTAATTTGTGTGAGTCATGATTTTGAGAGTATCTTCTTTGGATGCTTTTTCTTAGTTTCTCATGAAATTGAATGGTATGCTGTAATCATCTGAAGGCCTGACTGGGGCTGGAGAAGTTATTTTCAAGATGGCTCATAGGCATGTCTATTGGAAGGAGTTTTTAGTTCCTTGATAGAGCTGTCAAAGATCTCATTGGGTATCCTTCTGTTATGTTAGCTTGATTTCTCCAGAGTTAGTCATCCAAGAGCAAGAAGGAAACACAAAGCTTTTTATGACTTACTGTCAGAGGATAAAATCACTTTCTTCATTGTCTATGTGTTATATGCAAATCTAGCTCACACTCAAGGAGAAGAGATTTAAGCTCTACTTCTTGAAGAAAGGAGTGTCAAAGAACTTGTAGACATACTTCAAAGACACCACAAAACCCATAGATCATTATGGAGCCCTATATCTTGTAAACTCTGAATAAATTTGTTTTATTATGTTCTGGTTTTGATTCTGTAAATAACATTAAATATTTACTCTGTGGTAAATATTTTGCTGAGATATGGGAGAAGTAAGATGAATAGTCAGGGCTGTGATACAATTGGATTAAAAAAAACATATGATACTTTTATCAGATTATAAATGCATAGCAGCATCTTAACTCTATAAACACACTTCAATATTTTAAAGGAATAACATTACATTTCATTACACCATGATCTTTGCTAATAGCTTTTCAACACTTTGAGAGAAAAAAATATTGTAAAAGGTTTAATAAATCACCCAATAATTACAAATTTAACATTATCAAGGAAGGAATGTCTCTATTTTCTTGCAAAGACCATTAAAAAGAAACAAAAAAACTTACTTAAACATTTTTATGATGATTTAGATGGAAGTTGGTTTTTGTCAGTTAATGTTGGTTCCAGTCCCTCAAAATGTTCATACCTGCTTTATAACATCCACTGTACTAATCTTCCTTCAATTTGGGGTGGGGAGTGGAGGCGCAGTTTAGTTACGTCCTCAAGATAAAGTCTTGGTGAAAAACAAATAAATGTTCTTTAGTTAAAAAAAAAAAAGAAACAAAAAAACTAAGAAAACTGACTGATTCACATTCTTACTATCATTATTTAGCTCTTATTCTATCTTGATTTGAGAAGTATAACATGCAAATATCATTCTCTGTGTTATTCATTACAGTATATGGAGTTTCAGTATAAATCCTCTGTGACTTTTGGTAGAAAATGCTACAGGAATGAGAAAGACTGCTAACAAGGCAACTGAAACAATTTTTTTTTTTTAATTTATTTTTATTATTATTATTTTTTTTTCCCAGTGGGTTTTGTCATACATTGATATGAATCAGCCATGGATTTACATGTATTCCCAATCCCGATCCCCCCTCCCACCTCCCTCTCCACCCGATTCCTCTGGGTCTTCCCAGTGCACCAGGCCGGAGCACTTCTCTCATGCATCCCACCTGGGCTGGTGATCTGTTTCACCATAGATAGTATACATGCTGTTCTTTTGAAATATCCCACCCTCACATTCTCCCACAGAGTTCAAAAGTCTGTTCTGTATTTCTGTGTCTCTGTTTCTGTTCTGCATATAGGGTTATCGTTATCACCTTTCTAAATTCCATATACATGTGTCAGTATGCTGTAATGTTCTTTATCTTTCTGGCTTACTTCACTCTGTATAATGGGCTCCAGCTTCATCCATCTCATTAGGACTGGTTCAAATGAATTCTTTTTAATGGCTGAGTAATATTCCATGGTGTATATGTACCACAGCTTCCTCATCCATTCATCTGCTGATGGGCATCTAGGTTGCTTCCATGTCCTGGCTATTATAAACAGTGCTGCGATGAACACTGGGGTGCACGTGTCTCTTTCAGATCTGGTTTCCTCAGTGTATATGCCCAGAAGTGGGATTGCTGGGTCATATGGCAGTTCTATTTCCAGTTTTTTAAGAAATCTCCACACTGTTTTCCATAGCAGCTGTACTAGTTTGCATTCCCACCAACAGTGTAAGAGAGTTCCCTTTTCTCCACACCCTCTCCAGCATTTATTGCTTGTAGACTTTTGGATAGCAGCCATCCTGACTGGCGTGTAATGGTACCTCATTGTGGTTTTGATTTGCATTTCTCTAATAATGAGTGATGTTGAGCATCTTTTCATGTGTTTGTTAGCCATCTGTATGTCTTCTTTGGAGAAATGTCTGTTTAGTTCTTTGGCCCATTTTTTGATTGGGTCATTTATTTTTCTGGAATTGAGCTGCAGGAGTTGCTTGTATATTTTTGAGATTAATCCTTTGTCTGTTTCTTCATTTGCTATTATTTTCTCCCAATCTGAGGGCTGTCTTTTCACCTTACTTATAGTTTCCTTTGTAGTGCAAAAGCTTTTAAGTTTCATTAGGTCCCATTTGTTTAGTTTTGCTTTTATTTCCAATATTCTGGGAGGTGTGTCATAGAGGATCTTGCTGTGATTTATGTCGGAGAGTGTTTTGCCTATGTTCTCCTCTAGGAGTTTTACAGTTTCTGGTCTTACATTTAGATCTTTAATCCATTTTGAGTTTATTTTTGTGTATGGTGTTAGAAAGTGTTCTAGTTTCATTCTTTTACAAGTGGTTGACCAGTTATCCCAGCACCACTTGTTAAAGAGGTTGTCTTTTTTCCATTGTATATCCTTGCCTCCTTTGTCAAAGATAAGGTGTCCATAGGTCCGTGGATTTATCTCTGGGCTTTCTATTCTGTTCCATTGATCTATATTTCTGTCTTTGTGCCAGTACCATACTGTCTTGATGACTGTGGCTTTGTAGTAGAGTCTGAAGTCAGGTAGGTTGATTCCTCCAGTTCCATTCTTCTTTCTCAAGATTACTTTGGCTATTCGAGGTTTTTTGTATTTCCATACAAATTGTGAAATTCTTTGGTCTAGTTCTGTGAAAAATACCGTTGGTAGCTTAAAAATATGGAACGCTTCACGAATTTGCGTGTCATCCTTGCGCAGGGGCCATGCTAATCTTCTCTGTATCGTTCCAATTTTAGTATATGTGCTGCCGAAGCGAGCACTGAAACAAATTTTTGTTTGCTGACATTAACTACAGTTTAAAAATCTTCATTATGTCGGTAGCATTCTTATTCTTCACCTGAGACAGACTGCTCCAAACACAGATTGGCTTATTGTCCTTGCTGCTCAGAAGCTGCACCTGTTCTTTTTAAATGGTATTTAAAAGAATATAATGCTCCTATTATCTACTGCATGAATCACAAGTATTCCCAGAACTGGCAAATGACATAGCAATACAAACTAAAATTATAGACCAATGCTTATTTGCATGTAGATGACCAAAAATATGTCTTTCCATACACTCTTCACCTAGGAGACAAAAAAATTACTATCATTGCAATTCAAAAAGATACTTCTGTTTTTAATTATTGGCTGAGCTGGATAAATTTTAGAATTGGTTTATATAGAGGAAAAGTTCAGTAAGAATAAAAGAATGAAGGAGTAGCTTTGTTTGTTATTAACCTTCTCATACTTCTATCCCTTATCATGATCCTTGCCTAACAGACAGTAACAGAGTGGTTTTGTGTAAAGGAGAGTACCAAATAAAACTGAACTGATTTATTTTTGTTTTGACAGAAATGGAAATAGGTATAAATGAAAGCTTAGTAAAAATCATATTTGATTGTCCTGTATAAACATGGTAGATTTACCTCACAAACCAGAACTTTTAAGTGTTTGTTCTTATGAAGTAGTAATCAGACACATTCAAAAGATTTTAAAAGTATTTTGTATTTTTGTCCTTTTCATTGTATAATTGGCATTGGCATAAGAACTTTTTTTTTTTTTAACATGGTATAAGTCAAGCTTTGATGAATAAATAGACTCAGCAAGGATTTACCAAACACTGGCTGTATGTAAATGCTTTATTCACTATCCCTCTGTCCCTCATGTATCTGAAAATTGGTTTGCTTACTTTAGTCTTTGTCCTGATTATCTGCTCCTTTGGGCATAGGTAAAGCCATTTCAATATTCATTTGTTTAACTAGTAAGCCATGGCAGATATAAAATGAAAGTTCATACTGAGACTCTATCTTATTAACAAATATCATGAGCTGTTGAGTGCAGCATTGTATCCCGTTTTGGCAGATCACGGGCAGAATTCTCCTTTAAGAAATTTAGTTCTGAGGAATTCCCCAGTGGTCCAGTGGTAAGGACTCTGTGCTTCCACTGCCAGGGCCCAGGTTACACTGACCCCTAGTTAGTGAACCAAGGTCCCACCACAAGCTGGGTGGCAGCCCCACCACCCCAGAAAAAGAAATTTAATTCTGGACCTAGTTGGAATTTAAGTTCTATGAAATCAGTAAATAGTGACAACCTTTATCCATTAACCAAGTCTTGTTCATTTGATATGGACATATTGATTTATCAGTTAGAAGCTTCAAAAAACAGTCTGTGGCAGATAGATATGAATTGTCAGTTATGTACCATATACTAGCCCCTTGATAACTATTTGCAGAATAAATAAAATTAAGTTATTAACTTACAAAATAATATGATTAAAGCCATTTAAAATCTAGGAAAGCAGGTAACTACTTTCTGGGGACTTACCATGTGACTAATTTTTACATATATCATCTAAACTAAGCCACAGTGATGGTTATTTTTATGCCTCAGCTTAGCTATGCTATAGTACTTAGTTATTTGATCAAACAATTTGTGGAAAAAACAAAAAAAGATTGTATAGTTTGGGGAGACTTTGTGTGTTCAGAGTTTTATAGAAAGAAAAGAAGACAAGATGAAAACCAAATGTGTGTTTGTAGAACTAACATTTGATTATAAAACTTAGAGAAAGACTGATCTTATATTTTACAGAATGTTTTATATAAACCAAGATTTTGCACTTTACATGAAAGTGCAAAAAGTTAAGTGATATCCTTAGTGAGAAACTAAGGATATTTAAAAAAAAAAGGTAGGTTAATACTTCAGATTAAATGATTGACTGCATCCATTTTAATTGAATATTCTCTATTTAGGTCAATAAATATGAAATGAATTAATGTTATCCAGTATCAAAGACAAAATTTGGAGTAGCTATGCAGGTATGTAGTTACCCCTTCAGTGGAGAAAAGAACAATAAATTCATGTAAAAAAGATTAAAAAAATGAATCATTTCAATCACAGTTTATTTGAAATGACTCATCATACTGCAAGTTTCTGATTTATGCACATTTGCAGTTATATTCCATATTGTGTACAATGGCGAGATTCACTGAATTTGTGATTGATGCTTTTAAGAGTTAGATAGGCTCTGTTTCTGATTAAGGTCAATATTTTGTTTTCATATGAGCCACATCAATCCCTTAATGAGCACTTTAGTCATTACTTGTTCAATGTTTGTTGCCTTCACTGTCCTATAAATCCAGTAAAGCTAGAAAATGTGTCCGTGTTCACCTTTACTGAATCCCAGCACTACTTCTATGTAATGTGCATCTAGAAGAATGTAAGACGGAAGACAGATAATAAACAGTTGGCAAATAAATACATTATACAATTTTGGATAAGGTTAAAGTCTATGGAGAAAATAAACAGATGGATTGATATGACTGGAGGAGAGGGTCATTTGACATAGGAGAGTCTCTGAATAAGTAAGATTTGAGCAAAGGTATAAAAGATGAGAAAGAGTTTAGATGAAATAGAGTTTTGGATAAATCTGGGAAATGGAAAGAAAAAATGCAAAGACACTGAACATCGTCTGTAAGCTGGGAGTTAAAAGATCTATCATGAGGGATCCTGCCTTCAGTGGAGAGTAAAGATAAGCAAATAAATTATTGTAATACTAAGATAGAGGAGTATAGTATAGAATTAGTGGTAGTATAATTAGTATTAATACTATTGATTAGTATTAGTATAGAATAGATGCTAAGTCTATGGTAGAACTGGGCTTCCCAGGTAGTGCTAAGGATAAAGAATCCACCTGCCAATGCAGGAGACATAAGAGATGCGGGTTCAATCCTTGGATCAAGAAGATCCCCTGGAGAAGGGCATGGCAACCCTCTCCAGTATTCCTGCCTGGAGAATCCCATGGACAGATGAGCCTGGTGGGCTACAGTCCACAGGGTCGCAAAGAGTCAGACATGACTGGAAGGACTTAGCATACACACATGGTAGAAGTTTATTAACAGGATATTCCTTTGGAGTATCCAGATAAGCACAGAGGAGAGGCAGTCAACCAGACTATGGTAGAAGGAGGAGTGTGGAATTTACTTCCTTTTATTATAGCAGCTACTCCTCTAAATTCAAGGTGAACTTATGGAAAGTGCAGAAAAATAGTTTAAAAAATTATTCCTTTTTTGTAAATCAATATTGCTATGCAATGAATTATTAAATGGATGATTATATTTTCAAATTATTCTTAGGATGAATGAATTGCTGTCAGCATGAAGTCAGGCAAAGGCTTGTTTTTTTTCTTAATCTAACAGTCTAATATTCTGAACATAAAATTGTCAATTAATGTAAAGATATCAATTTCCCAGCCAAATCAATACTGTTCATGTGAGGTCAGTTGTAGGATAAGCTGCTATGAAAAGGAAGACTTGAATGATAGTTCACATGGGCTAGAAGTGTCTTTCCGTCTCATGGAAGTAACTGCTTAGGAATTTTAGGGCTGATATGTGGGCTTCACAATATTGGAGTCCTAGGTTCCTTTACCTGTTGTGTTACCATCTTCCACATACAGATCTGATCTTAGGCCACAAGATGGCTGTTTTGACTGTCACCAGAGTGACACCATCCCAGCAACCCAGAGGGAGAAATGGAAAATAGATCACACATTTTTCCTTTGAAAGCATGACCCAAAAGTTAACGTACCATCCCAATTACAACCTAGAGACCAGAACTTATTTTGACACCACTCTCACTGCAAGAAAGGTTAGGAAAGGTGACTTTTGGCTGTGTAATGATGTGCTCAGTGAAAAAGTTGATTACTATGCCAAGAAAGAAAGAATAAATATGAAGAAACAAATTGTAGTCTCTGCCATACCATTGCATTGTGATCTTAATTTTCAGGTATTAGACTCATTTGTGGAAATGTAGCAAATTTCTTAAGATGTAATCAGATGAACTGTGCAGAAAATCAATTACATATTCAGAATAGCTGTCTCATTTTCACTGCTTATACACCTTTATTATTATCAACAAAACTTTCATGTTAATAATTGTTAAGATGAAATGTGCAACATAGTCTTTAAGAAGAACAAATGTATAAGTTTTTTAGAAAGAAGGCAGAAACATATGCATATCTGTATATTTTTCTATAACACATTTTATAATATATATATATATCTACATATCTTTCCATAACATTCTATAATATATACATTCACTTTTGCTTTTTTAGAACATGCTTGATTGTGGAGCTCTTTATTCTATTTTTAATGCTTTTGAACAGTGTGACCTTTATTCAGTTGAAAGGACCCTAGTTAGGAGTTTGAATACTTATGTTCGAGGTCTTGTTCTGCTACTAATTATCTGTGCGACCTTGGGAAATTATCCTTACCAATCTAGTTTCAATTTCCTCATCTGCCAAATGAAGGTGTTGGACAAGGTGATCTCCAAGGTCCAATTCTGCTGTAATTTCCATGATTCTCTGACTCACAGTACACTGTGAGTGCTGATCTAATTAATTTTCTTAGTCACCTTCATGACACTCAACAGAATATATTTTCTCACGATGTTCAAGAGGTTGATTCGTACATCTGTAAAGAGTTCAGTTAAACATAAACACTAATTTTGGCTTTCCTGAAAGGCACAGGGTTGAATTTATGGTAATGTACACTAATTGCGGGTGCAACTCTTTTGTCCCTTCTTTATTCTTCTTGCATCAGTTTAGCACATCTCTGTCTCCTCTGAGAAGCTATGAAATGGGGTCAAGTTAATTTTTATACCCACGGTGTTACATTCAATGCTTCATGTTCAAAGCCATTTCTTAAATACATAGCATAAACAAATGAGCCTTTTACAATGTTTTACACTGTTTAAAAGGGAATGATTTCTTTAAATCCCACCATGCATTCATTTTATGCATCATGTTGTTATTTTCACTGTACATAATTATTTCCTACTTCTATATATTGTACATTTTGCTGGGCTCCAAGATCAAAGACATAATATATTGCAATCAGTCCTCAAGCTGAGCATAAGTTCAGTTAGGGCACAGACTGTATGTAAGTACAGAGATCCTTTAAATGAGTTCAGAATCACCAAGGGATGAGGAGAGCTAAAGACAGTTTCCAGACTCTCTGCTAGGTTTGTCCATTAATATAAGAACAGGATTTAAGCAGAGTTTGATGCAGCTATCTGAACAAAGGAAATTATTTAAACAAAGGTGTGGAAGTTAGTCTGTTTAACTAATAATGTGAAGGAAGTGGTTAGAGATGGATAGTAAAATACATACTGCAGGCATTGCATGTGGACAGATGCAAGAGCCTGCAGCGCTGTATTGGGAGCTTTGCAGTGAAGATTCCGTTGTTCTCTCCATCTGAGGTGACGTGCATGTTCGTTTAGAAAGCAATTAAATTTTTTGATAATCTAATTAATGATTTGGTGGCACTATGGATAAGGCTAAGAGACACTGAAAATGTTGACAACATTTAGTAAATAACTGGATAGGAAAGAAGTGTCAAGAAATATGTAGGATTCTGATATTTTCCCCTACTTGTGGGCTAATCTTTTTACCCTACTTGTGGGCTAATCTGTGAGCCTGTTACCTTTCATGGATGTTGACAAAAGACTCTCCTGAGTCTGGAACAAAGGACCTTATTACCACACAGCAAAGCGGTGAACACACCAGCATATTTTTCGTAAGGTCCCCTTGCCTCCAGTGCACACAGGGATGAACTGATGGGTCCAAATAGATGCTTTATATATGGTGGGATTTCATCACAGCTGAAAAACCCAGCACCAAGAGCCCAACAGCTTTTGAGCAAAAAAAATATTCTGGTGGCTCAGTGGTAAAGAATGAGCCTGCAAAGCCGGAGACTTGCAGGAGACTGGGGTTCGATCCCTGGGTTGGGAAGATGCCCTGGAAAAGAAAATGGCAACCCACTTCAGTATGGCCTGGGAGATCCATGGAGAGGAGCCTGGCAGGCGGCAGTCCATGGGGCCACAGAGACAGACATGACTGAGCGACTAAACAATAACAACAATCAGTAAACAAGCTAGCCCCCCTCCCCCGGCGAGGTGCATGGTCACACAGTGGTCACCATCAGGCTGAGGCTGCCTTGACCTACTTACCTGTCTGTTGCCAAGCTACAGAAACTGTCCAGTATCGGGACAGATAAGGCTTGCCATCTGGCACATGTGGCAAGAATGTGCATGGAAGCTCAGGGCTCATGGTGACACTGTTCCAACAACAAAAAATTAAAAATTGATTCCCAGATTTTCTGCACTAGACTCTCAACCTCTTAAGAGCATGCACTCAGATTTACTCATCTTCAAAATCTCAGTTGGCTGGCATAGACGAAGCCTTATCGACCTATATCTATACCTGTATCTCTATTAGTTCCCTAGAGCTGCTCTAAAAAACAACCACAAACTGGGTGGCTAAAACAAAAGCAAAAAACAGGCATTTATTTGTATAGCATTCAAGAGGCTAGAAATCCAAAATGAAGGTATTGACAAAGCCAAGCTCCCTCTGAATGCTCTGGGAAGAATATTTTCTTGCCCCTCACTAGCTCTGGGTGGTTGTCAACACTTTGGCGTATAGTCACATCCCTTCAGTCTCTGCCTCCATGATCACATGACCTTCTCCTTCTGTGAGTCTGTCTGTGCCACCTCCTCTTCTTGTAAGGACACCAGGATTTGGAGGTAGAGCTTAGCCTTAACTAGCATGAACTCATTTACACTTAAAGTATTACATCTTCAAAGACCTCATTTTCAAATAAGGTCACATCATGTGGTTTTTGAGTGCCCATGAATTTGGAGGGGTGGACATTATATAGCCCAGTGTAAACTCTATATCTGTATCTGGTCAGGGAGTATATGAATGAATCAGTATGTGAATTAACAAATAAATACATGAATGAAATCAAGACAATGTAATGCCTTGATTATATGAATAAACAATGGATCCAAAGGCAGAAAAATAATATTAAAAAATGGAAGAATTCAAAATTCAACATGCTGTATTTAAGTTGATAATGAGACTTCAGGTGAAAAAAAACACAGAGGCAGTTGAGTAAAGTTGGGTGTTGACACTCCATGGTTTATTTTGCTGTGTAGCATATTATTCTCCATAATAATACGGCTCTGGTGTCTCCCTCCACTTATTGATATATTCATTCTGCAATGCTCAGCTCACATAATATCGCCTTTTTGTTTTTTCCTGTCCACATGGTTTGTATTTTTACAACTTTTACCATGCTTACTAGCATAACCCATAATTTGCTTTTTGTTTACATTATGTATTTATTACATATGTTTATGCATTTTTTGGAGAAGGCAATGGCACCCCACTCCAGTACTCTTGTCTGGAAAATCTCATGGACGGAGGAGCCTGGCAGGCTGCAGTCCATGAGGTCGCTAAGAGTCGGACATAGCTGAGCGACTTCACTTTCATGTTTCACTTTCATGCGCTGGAGAAGGAAATGGCAACCCACTCCAGTGTTCTTGCCTAGAGAATCCCAGGGACGGGGGAGCCTGGTGGGCTGCCGTCTATGGGGTCATGCAGAGTCAGACACGACTGAAGTGACTTAGCAGCAGCAGCATGCATTTTTAGAATAATAATTACATGGAATTCAAAAGGAAATCTGTTTATTTTTTAATCCTCCCTTTTCCACTTTCCTCACACAATATTATCTAAAATGATGCCAGACACATAATTAGAACTTAAGTATACTTACTGACTAAACTTTCACATTTATGCTTCTGCAAGTTTTCCATAAGTAAAGTAATTCAGATTTTGTTTGCATTTTAACCTATTTCAAATCGGGGTAATTAGGTAATGAAAATTTTAGCATTGGTTTATGGAAATATTATTTCCTTTTGTAAATAAATGTATACAAAGACACATTTCAATAGCATTTTTTGTGAAAATTGATTTCAAGCAACATTGGATATTCACCCAGCTCTGCTTTTTAATACTTGATATTCTCTTTGCTTTTAGGTTCCTTAATATGTGCTTTATCCTTTTAATTCTACAACTTTCATTGCTCTGTGCTTGTGGCTCACAATGCTGTATTTTGCTTTTGTTTTGTTTTCGTTTTTATCTCAGATAATAATATACCATTTTCATTCTCTTCATATTCCCAAGTAATGAAACACATTTTATCATATTCTGGGAGATTATACTAGTTACAGTCTGCCTTTTAAAAAGCAAATGACAGTTCTTGACCAGGGCATTGTGTGTCCTCAGATTCAGGTGGAGATTTTCTTTCAAGACATCTTATTTTTTAGATTTGCAAATTTTCCTGATCTACTCATAATTCTGTGATTTTATTTCATGGCACTTTCATCTTGGTTAACAACATGTTGTGTTAGACTAAGTGGCCTCTTGTTTGCATTTTCCTTGGTTTAATTTCAATTCCTTACGTAAGTCATAGTTAAATTTAATGGGGTTTTTTGTTTGTTTCTTTGTTCTTATTGCTTTTTGGTCTACAGACCTAGAAATCCATTATCTGTGGGCACTGTGGATACATAATTCAAGTGTCATTTTAAAAGGTATTTTCTTTTGTGTACAACTAGTTTTAGGGAAATTCTGTACTTAATAAAAACTAGGTTTGTAAAATTTTATTTATATGCTTGTCATTATAAGGAAACATTGATTATAATAACAATACTTATGTATCCTAATTGATAAACATACCAAGAATTTTCCTTTTTTAAAATATATTGTATTTTCTATACATGTATCTCATGTAACAAACTATTTTCTATTCGCTTTTCATTCAGTGGTAAAATTATATTATCAAATACTTCATAGTGTATTGATTGCAATGCAGTAAGGTTACCCCAAAGGAAAGATAATGCTGAAGGGAGATGTTGAAGAGTTGGACTTTTCAGAATTCTGTCTTGTTAGAATTCAGAACCACTAGCTTCTTATCGTTAGCCTTCGGATTTTTAAATATGCCTTTCACAAGGACCAGAGAAAGCAGTTAACTACCTTTCCCTAAAAGATAAAATAAAGTAAAAATATCTCCGATCTAGCAATTTGAAGGGAAGTGAGAAAGAAGTGCAGCAATGAGATAGTTACTTGCTAGATTTGACAAGATAGGGAAGGAAGAAATTTTCCTCTATGCTTCTAGGTTCTTCTGCCTGGTGTGAGAATTAGATTGACATGAGACAGACTAATAGCAGAAAGTCAAATAAAAGTTTAATAACATGTATACCCAGGAGAGACCCAGAAACGATAACTCCCCAGAATGACTGAGGCCCTCAGTTTAAACACCATCTTCAGCTAAAGACAAGAAGATGTTAGGAATAGCAGTTTGGGACCTCAAAGGGAAGGGAGGCAATAGATCTGAGGATGAAAAAGCGAACGGTTGATAAATGAATGTTTGCTGGGTCCTAAAGACACAATGGGTCACAGAGTCGACTCTGCTCTAGGCCCTGCCCGAGTTTCCCCCACCAGACCTAGTCCATATTTTTTTGCAGATTTCTCTGCTAATTGCCCTCTTCTGGGAACAGACCCACTGTGTAAATTTTAGGGAGCTATGTTGAAAAGCCAACATTTCTTTTTGTATCTTTGCGGCCTTGATTGTTTTCAGCTCAAAATAATCCTCATGCCAATGAGAAGCTTTGGGGTACCAAATTGTATGGAGTCACACATGGACTTCTTGCAAAGTGAGGAGGCAAAGAGCAGTGCTCTCTGAGGGTCAGTAGACCCTGAGTATGATGCCACTGGTCCTGCCCACACCAGGGCCCCGGTGGTCCACAGGCCAATGATGGTTCTCCACCTTGAATGCTACTAATTCCAGATGCTGGGGTCTCCATCTAGAAGTGTTTATTACACAAAAAGAGGTATTTAAGGCAATAACCAATCAATAGACTACAGCCAAATCTTGCCATTACTCGTTTCCCTGTCCCTCAGGGAATTTTTTCCAGTGTGTGTGCATGCTCAGTCAAGTCCGACTCTTTCTGACCGCGTGGACTGGAGCACCCCAAGCTCCTCTGTCCATGGAATTCCCAGGCAAGAACACTGGAGTTGCTAGCCATTGCCCCATCCAGGGGATCTTCTTGACCCAGAGATTGAACCCTCATCGCTGCTTCCCCTGTTTCTCATATAATATTTTGCCCAGTAACATGCCTTCATAAAGCACAAGCTGATTATCTGAAATACAGACATCTGCATTTAGTGTAAGTGAACTTTTTGGATAACAAATGGTTAAAAAATAGAGAAGACTTAAAACTGTTAAATCTACTGTAACATCTGAACATTCATAAATCATCAAGAAGTACTGACATGTTGGGTTTTCCTAGTGGCTCAGTGGTAAAGAATTCACCTGCCAATACAGGAAACGTGGGTTGGATCCCTAGTCCAGCAAGATCCCACATGCCAGGAAGCAACTAAGCCCGTGAGCCCCAAGTATTGAGCCTGCGCTCCCGAGCCTTGGAGTTGCAACTGCTGAAGCCCGTGTGCCCTAGAGCCAGTGTTCCAGGGCAAGAGAAGCCTCCGCAAGGAGAAGTCCGAACACAGCAACCAGAGAGGAGCCACCCACCACAGCCAAAGAAAAGCCCATGCGGCAGTGAAGATCCAGCCCAAAATAAATGAATAAAAGTATTTAAAAAAAGAAGTACTGACATGTAAAAGATGTCAGCATTTATATTAATACTCATAATGGTAGCCCAGAAATGAATCTCACTGAATTTTATGTTTTCTGTTTAGCTACAAAAGAAAATCTTAGAAGCATAAATAGCAATTATCCTTTGTTTTTTCTTCTTATATCAAATATGATTTCAACAGATTCTAAAAATCCATATTTTAACTGTTATGTTTAATTTAGAAATACCAGTAAGCAAACCAGAAGGAATATGAGATGAACTGTTGATCTTTGAATTGACACATATACCAAAAAGTAAAAAAAAAAAAAAAAATCTCAGCTTAATAATTGTTTCTTGAATGAACAAATGAGTAAATAATTTAGGTTTTGTCTACCTGCTAAAATATTCCCTCTTCATCCCTTATGTAGACTTACTTTTCTCATGTATGCATAGGTCTTGCAGAATTGATTGATGTCTTGTTTTAATTACCTGAAAAAAATGTTGTTACCTTTTCCTGTGCCTTTATAAAGAAGCTGGTTTTATGGAAACCTAGGATTAAGTAACACATGAATATCATACTGCCTGTTTCAATCCCAGCTCAGCCATTTCAGTGTTCACGTTCAAAATTGCTTCACTCCTTACCGTAATTCACTTTCCTTAACTGCCAGGTGGAGAAGATGTTAGTACTTACCTCAGGCCCACATTGAGTCTTAAATGAGTTAATAAAATAAGGTGTTTAGAAAAGTACCTGGAACACAGAAGACAGTATTAGCCACTATGGCCAAATTAAGTCCTCACAAAACACTTATCTATTACAAAATTAAAATAAAAACACCAGTTCATAATAATAATCAATAACCTTGTTTAGGCACAAAGTAATTATTTTAAGGCTAAAATTAAAGGAAAATTTAGCACTACTTTGTAGTTAAGCTGGGACTAGAACCAAGTATTTTCTAGTGTAATAAGTAATCTTAGTACCATATTTTCATAAGTATCTCATTTGAAGTACAGGCTTTTTTTTTTTTCCTGGATGTAAGGTTATAATCAAAAATGTACAAGCAGCAGAAAAGCCCATTTTTGGATGGGGATTTCTCCTATTACTGTAGTTATCAATCTACTTTTCAGGTTGTGCTAGGGAGTAGAAAGGCCTTTGTGCAATCCTTCATTTGTTGCTTACTCATTACTTGTGTGACCTTATGAAAGTTACTCAGCCTCTCTGTGTCTGGTTAATTGTCTCTGTAAGAAAATAGTATATCTATAACATTTATGTTAGAATGGTGAGAATTATATGAGTGTATTAGGTAAAGTGCCTAAATGTTATATCCCTTTATCTTCTTGCTTAGGGTCCACTTGAAGGCCCCTATGCAGGGCTGTATCTATTGTAAATCCATTTCTCATTTTGTCATTGCTGTTTTTTCTTTGTTTTTTAATGCCAAACAGTGTATTTGGTGAACAGAGTCTTTAAGGATTATCCAACTTAGACTTTCCAATGCTTTGTGAAAAACATTAGGCTAATGAGTTTATTCAGCAGCTTTAAGGGTAATAAAAGCCAATTCTGTAACCCACACAATCCCTCAATGGAGTTTTTAAAAATTAGATTTGGCTTTTTTAAAAATAGGAAAAGAAAAAAAAACACTAGATATGCTGTAAATGCATTTCTTAACCTAGTTTAGACAGTAACAGGACTTGGTTTGAAAGCTGAGTTGTTTATACTGTGTGTGTGTGTATGAGTGTGTGTTGTTTATGTGTGTGCATTTATGCTTAGAGGGTAGAAAGTTAATTTAAATATAAAAATAGTAAATCTTCAACATCTCATACATTCTTTTCTACCCTCTACACCAAAACACAATGCACTTGGATTTAATAATTTTTTTAGATGCCAGCTTTTCTCTACAAATAATTAATTAGGGATAAGGGAACATGTCCAATAGCACCAGGAGGAATTCACCACTCAGATACTTACAGTGGGATATTTTCAAAACTTGATTTTATTTAAAAAAGCCAATGGCATGGGCAGAAAAAAAGAAGAAAAGATGAAAAAGATTTAAGGGACATACCTACCTAATAAAATAGTAGGACCTTTTGAATTATGATTTTTAAGAATTAAGAAGTATTATTTTTAGACTTCCAGGGAAATTAGAATATGACTTTGATATTAGTCACTGTCAATGAATTATGATTAAATTTGTTACATGATAATGGAAATTGTGATTATGAAAGTTAGTATCCTTCTAAGATTTTAATTTTTGAGGTGCATATTGAATCATACACAATCTGACTGAAATAATATGAGGTCCAAGATTTGCTTTAAAACCTTCCAGACAACACAAACCTCAGTGAAAGGTGGGGAGGAAGTAGATAAAACATGTTAAACAAAACATTGTTAGTTTTTGAGGCTGGCTGATGAATACTCGAAACCTCAGGGAAAACCTCTACTGTTTGTGCGCATTTGAAAACTGTATAATAAAACAGTTGTTAAAAATAATAGATATTGAATGTAGGTGCTTTAATATTAGTTCTTATGTCTTTTAGGGTTTTAAACAAGTATTTGTAGAGTACAAAATTAATAAATACACTCTAAACTGCATATGTTGTTATGTGCATATTGTATTTATACTAACACAAGATTTTTGCAGCAATTTGTTAAGAAAATATGTTTAAAGATTGATACTACAGTTGTAAAACCTTTAACAAGATATCTCTACTTAGATAAATTTATACTGAATAACAATGAGACAGTTAGCTCTAACATGTAACAACTAGATTACAAAAGGATTTAGGTCTTTTAGTTTCCTATTCTGCAAAGGCATTGTGTTGAAGTTAGGTATATCTTGTATGGAGTAGTAGTTTAAATACCAAATAGTGTCAATTGTTAACTTTTCATCAACTGTAACTTGATTTAAAGATCTAGTAATCTTTGTAAGTTGGGGAATAAGTGTGAAGATTATGGTGTCCATATACATCATATGAAATGCAAGACTGGATGAATTACAAGCTGGAATCAAGATTATTGGCAGAAATATCAACAACCTCAAATATGCAGATGATATCACTCTAATGGCAGAGAAGGAAGAGGAACTAAAGAGCCTCCAGATGAATGTGAAAGAGGAGAGTGAAAAAGCTGGCTTGAAACTCAACATTCAAAAAACTAAGATCAGGGCATCCAGTCCCTTCACTTCATGGCAAATAGAAGTGGAAAAAGTGGAAACAGGGGCAGATTTTATTTTCTTGGGTTCCAAAATAACTGTGGATGGTAACTAAAGCCATGAAAGGAAAAGATGCTTCCTCATTTGAAGGAAAGCTATGACAAACCCAAATAGCATATTAAAAAGCAGAGTCATCAGCTTGCTGCAAAGGTCCATATAGTCAAAGCTATGGTTTTTCCAGGAGTCATGTATAGATATGAGAATTGGACCATAAAGAAGGCTGAGCAACAAAGAATTGATGTTTTTGAAATGTGGTGTTGGAGAAGACTTGAAAGTCCTTTGGACTGCAAGGAGATCGAACCAGTCAATCCTAAAAGAAATCAATCCTGAATATTCATTGGAAGGACTGATGCTGAAGCTAAAGATCCAATATTTTGGCCACCTGATGTGAAGAGCCAAATCATTGGAAAAGACCCTGATTCTGGGAAAGACTAAAGGCAAAAGAAGAACAGGGTGGCAGAGGATGAGGTGGTTTGATAGCATTACTGATTCAATGGACATTAGTCTGAGGAAACTCCGGTAGATGGTGAAGGACAGAGGAATCAGGCATGCTGCAGTCCATGGGGTCGCAGAGAGTTGGACATGACTTAACAACTGAACAACAACAACAATACCCAAATTACTGCTTTTAAAGTCATATAGAAAAACAAGAATCTGCACAGAAATATCAAGGAACACAAAACATGCAGATTCAATGAGAAATAAGAGAACTTTAGAGAATCAAAAGTATTTCATATGGAAATAACCAAATGTTTTTATAGCTTCAACCCATCCCTCCAAGTTTTCTTCATATAACTACTCTATGAATAGATACACACATTTACCTCACTCACTGTCTTAATCAGGAAAATCTATTAAGAATGGTCATGGAAATGTGTTCATTTGAAATTGTTTAGTTCCTTTAGAATGCTAACACCAACAAGTGACATTGCAAGAACAGTTGAGGGCACTTAACTCAGGGTGGTTATCCAGTTATATGGTAGTCATGCTGTTCTGAATTTAATTTGTCAGACAAATAACAGAAAGGACAGCAGGTGTTTTTGTCTAACCTCATTGGTTATGATTAGAGATATTACAAACCTATGAAAATGAATGTTGACATGCCACTTTGCAAGCTAATTTTCTTGTGTGGGGGACATGCCATAGCATATCTGAATGGAGTGTATTCTCACTTGCCAGACTAACACATTACTTCTCAGAGTCTTTGGTTATAAAAGCAGATGTTGTCTACTTCAATCAATTTTCAGCTATTAATGGTAGCTTTTAACTGTATTTGTGAAAGGCAGATACATTCAATTAGTGTTTGTCAGGAGCAACATGACACTTAATCTGAGGATAAATTTAAGGCTGCCAGGATCTATTGTAACATAGCATTATGTAGATCAAAATTATCAGTAAAAGCAAGACTGTATGGTACACAGATTTAGAGAACAATTTCATTTTTCCTCTGATTTTACACTATATAGACAATGAATATAAAAACAATGTTTACACATATAAACTATGAATGATGGTTACCCTTTGTGTTATGGAATGAAAAGAAAAAGAATGGAGTGAATGAATTAGAAAGGACCACAAAATGAATCAGATGGACCACAAAACTCCATAGTGACCTTTCTTTCTCATAATATTGCTTTCTTTCTCAGAGGATTCCTCAGAGAAACATATATAATATATTTACTTGAAATTTCATTTTCTTATTAAAATATTAAAAAAACCCACAAATAGAAAGCTGGGTACAGCATGTTCAGAAAGTCAATTGCATCCCCCATATTTTATATGTAACTATAATTAGAGCCATTAAAATAGTCTTAGATTAAATGGTAAATCTAAGAAATTATCTGTCATGTTTATTTTTCCACAGTTATCACTATGTCCATCCAGGGATTTGCTCTTAGTCTAAGAGATAGTCCACATCTCTGTCCAAAAAGCATTGAGCATAAGGGATATTTTTCAGTCATGTCTGACTCTTTGCAACCCCATGGACTGCAGCACAACAGGTTTCCCTGTCCTTCACTACCTCCCTTCACTATCCTTCACTGTCCTTCACTATCTTCACTATCTTGAGTAGTTTGCTCAAACTCGTCCATTGAGTCAGTGATGCCATCCAACCATTTCACCCTCTGTCATCCCCTTCTCCTCCTACCTTCAATCTTTCCCAGCATTAGGGTCTATTCCAATGAGTCAGCTATTCACATCAGGTGGCCAAAGTATTGGAGTTTCAGCTTCACCATCAGTCCTTCCAATGAATATTCAGGGTTGATTTCCTTTAGGATGGACTGGTTTGATCTCCTTGCAATCCAAGGGCCTCTTAAGAGTCTTCTTCAACACCACAGTTCAAAAGCATCAGTTCTTTGGTGCTCAGCCTTTTTTATTGCCTGGCTCTCACATCCATACATGACTACTGGAAAAACCATAGCTAGATGGACTTAGTAAGCAAAATAATGTTTCTTCTTTTTAATGTGCTATATAGGTTTGTCATAGCTTTTCATCCAAGGAGCAAGTTTCCTTTTATTTCATGGCTTCAGTCACTGTCCACAGTGATTTTGGAGCCCAAGAAAATGAGGGATGAGAATGCCTCAACAATAACTTAAGTTATTGTTGCTTTATTTGTTTAGCTTTGATTTCTAATGCTAATATCATATAAAAGCACAGATGTTTCTTTCCCATACTCTTTGTCTCTTTAAGAAACTGAAAAATAATGAACTCCAATACTGATGATAGAGCAAGAGATTTTTCAGTATTGTATGGGAGTGACATTTGTTTACTTTTCAGGGGAAAGGCAGCTGGATCTATGCAGAACATGTTAAGAGAAGCTAGGATCTAGAAATATTCGTCAATTTTTAAGAGAGAAATATCTTCAAGGGTCGATCCTTCCCTTTGCTCTTCACCTTTGCTTTATTCTAAAAGTTTCCTTTCCCATGTGGTGCTAATGGTAAAGAATCCGTCTGCCAATACAGGAGATGAGACGCAAAAGACATAGGTTTGACCCCAGGGTCAGGAAGATCCCCTGGAGAAGGAAATGACAACTGGCTCTAGTATTCTTGCTTGGAAAATCTCATGGACAGAGGAGCATGACGGGCTACAGTGCAAAGTGTCACAAAGAGTTGGACACAATTGAGTGAACAAACACACAAATTTGCTGTAAATAAAAATTGTTATTTCAGATATCCCAGTGCTTGATAAAAAGAAGATGGAATGGAGTGGAGCTTTGATGGTTGAAACAAAAAGCCTAAGGTTGGGAGCTAAGGAGAAAAATGATGCATAATAATTTTCAAGTAAATGTGTTTCCACTTTGCTGAGAAATGCACTACAGCTAAGAGAACCTTCTCTAAATTGAACATAGGTAAATTGAACAGACTGTACTTACTTGCATCTATTAAATATGCCTCTCCTTTTATAAACTGTCTAAATGAATTCATATTGAGTTCTTACCATGAGCCAGATCGTGTATCTGGAAATACCACCATAAATGAGTAAGAGAAAAATTCCTACTTTTACTTAACATTCTAGAGAAGAGAGACATTCAAAACTAAATGAAAGGTTAGAGTTTTAAGAAAAACAAGACAGAAAGGCTGCTAGGGATGGCCGGAGTGACGAGAAATTTGAGTAGGTATCTTTGAAAAAACTCCACAAAGAAAACTAATGAATTTACGGATCTGAAGGAGATGAAAGAGGAAGTCTTACAGATATGTGATCAATGCATCTAGTACTGGAAATAGGAACCAGCAAATATAAAGACCTAGAGGCTAGAGCAAATATGTGTATGGAGTGAGAAAGTGAGAAAGAGGTCCTGGGGAGGGCAGAGAGCAGTGTAGGGGGGGTGGGGGGTTAATTATGCTGAGTCTTAAAGGATTCGCTAAGGATTTCCACCTTTACTCTAAAAGAGATGATTGGAAGGTTTTGATCTGAGAAACAATACAACCGTACTTAATTGCTAATGGAATCAGGATGAGTTCAAAAGAGACCAGGATAAATATAAATACATACATACACAATGTGGCAAACATTTCTAACATATATGTAGAGAATAAAAGGTGGTTGCCTTCATCTAGATAGTACTGCTCAACTCTTATTCACAAAACTTTTATAGGTATTACAACCTGTTTTATAGGTACTAATTTGGCGGGGCAGGGAGGTATTATATAAGTATTGTTAGTGAAAAAAATAATAGAATTATTGACTCTTCAGGTAGAAAGTTGAATGCTCACTCTGGAGAGAAGCTTAAAAATAATATTTCATGTGCATGTGTGCTCAGCTGTGTCTGACTTTTTGGGACCCCATGGACTGTAGCCCACCAGGCTCCTCTGTCCATGGGATTTTCCAGGCAAGGATACTGGAACAGATCGCCGTTTCCTTCTTCAGGGGATCTTCCCAACACAGCAATAAAACCTCTGTCTATTGAGCCTCCTGCATTGGCAGCTGATTTCTTTACCAGCTAAGACTCCAAGGAAGTTAAAAATAATCTAATATGGAATAAATAATTAATAAAAAAAAAAAAACCTCCTGATTAGCACAGGAAATTCTATTCAATACTCTGTAATGACCTATATGGGAAGAGAATCTAAAAATTAGTGGATGTATATACATGTCTGTATAAATTACTCATTTTGCTATACAGCAGAAACCAACAAAGCATTGTAAATCAAATATAATCCAATAAAAATTTAATTGAAAAAATAAACTAATAAATAAGTAAAATGTTTCCAGGGTTAAAAAAAAAAAGCCTAGTACAACCTAACTTGTATGTAAAAGCAAAAAAGAAAAAAATCATAGAAAGGCTAATGATATTCCATACTTGCATAGCTTTTAAGTCCCCAAACCTGGGTTTGGACAAATCTCATCTTAGATTTTAAATCTGGCCATTGTTGTTCTATCATATTATTAATGTAATGAGGAAATGCACACTATAATATAGGTAAAACTATTTAAAAATGAGAAAATTGTTCTACCTGATTCAATTGATTCTTACCCAACTTTATTTTTCTAGAATTCCAGATGTCTGAACATGAATTATTAAATATAAACTTACTAAATGTGTATCCTTAAAAGTGAAATAATTGGTTGACTTAATTAGCACAATTCTGGGAGGGAGATTTGGTTTATTTTCTTTGTTTTCCACATATATTTTAAATGGGCTGACTTTTTGGCAAAGGAATTGATTTGTTGATTTGGCAATTTATGTTCATGTGCACAGCCTCTGTCACCTCTACCTATATCCTCTCAAGATAAAAAGAAGATAATCTAAAGCATTTTGTGAAAGTGTTTAAAAATGTTTTCAGGAGAAGAAGTGGGGAAAATTAAAAGATTAGGAGGAATGGCAATGGTATCAATACAAGGATTTGACAGACTTGTTTTGAACACTTTTATGAAGAAAACATACTCCTTTATTTTCATTTAACGTGAAAAACTATGCTCTGAATACTGAAATGAAAGTTGTAGGTTTGATTTAATCCTAGGTTCTTCCCTGGGAAATGTAATGCTTCAGCACAATTCTCACCAAAACAATTGAAGGCATTGATATATGGTGACATGTTTCTTTCAATTTAGAGAAATAGGAAAAGTTTGTACTTCAGATCTTTTACAGAAGTGATATATGTGGGAATAAACTGAAGTGAGAAATACAACACTTCTTATAAGATCCCAAATACCTGTTTGGAAGAAACTAAAAAGATACTTTAGGCTCACTGGAAGAGGAGAGGCATACCTTGGTTTAAAAAATTCAGTATGTGTTTATTGGCTTACTGACTTTGTTTCCAAATCTAAAACTGTGAATGGATTTTCTAAAGTCTTCAGTGCAACTCTCCCGTCTCTAAATTATGAAGTATATAGATACAATATTCTACCTGGATTCTGTGGTGACATATTCAAGGAATTCACAATATACAAATACATAGAAATAGTCAATGATGTTAGCATAGCTAAGTTAATGATATATTAGTATTTGAAATTTGAATAAGTCCTCATGAATGAAGAAACAGTATAAAATCTCAACATTAACTGGACTGTTTAGAGACAAATGCATTATAGGGTTATAGCTAACTGAGGCTAAAAACACACAATTTTTTAAAAGCATTTATTTTAAACAAGAATTATAAAGCTTTCAGGTCTATCCAATAATGTTTGAAGACACCACAGTCTTTCCCAAGTTGTTAATACTTTTGTTGATTGTGTTAAGTGTTTTCACTCTTTGTTCAGGAACATAAAATTATCTGTCCATGGAGCTAATAGATTCTGTTTCAGGATAACAATCTTTATACATTTTAATTCCACAAGAGTTCCAAGGATTTGGCCTTCTTGACTTTCTTTTTAAAGTTGCTGAAAACAAGTTACTTTCTGCGATATTTCCTCAAAAACATTTTTTACAGTTAGTATGCAGATTATTTCCAGTTGCTCCACCTGAGATCTCTATCCCTCAATACCCAACACAGCAGATTTCTTGAAGTTTCAGAAGCAAGATCAAGAGACTACTTCTTTTCAAAGTTCGAATGCTTCTCAGAAACTTCATCTGGTTCCTAGTAATCAATATTATACTACAACTAACAGAAAACTTGGTTCATTGAGGCCTAAAAACATAAGGATCTTTCTTTTTCAAGGAAGAAGAATTCCATGGAAAGCAGCTATTGGCAGTGGTTTTGCAACTTGATGATTTCAGGATCAGTTCTCTCTTTTTTTTTTGGTTTTGTCTTTGCATTTCCCTCAATGTACACATTTTTTATTTTTTTGTTTTTTCCCTTGAAATCGCAAGATGGTGTCTATAGCTTCAGACACCACAACTATTTTCAATGTGTTTCCAACTGCGAGTCCCTGTGCCTGAAGCACAATGAGACCAACAAACTGAAAGTCAGAGTTTGCATCAGAGAAGGGTTTATTGTACGGCCATGGAAGGAGATGGGTGGCTTATGCCCCCCAAGCCCCAAACTCTCCAAAGGGTTTTAGCAATATACTTTTAAAGGCAAGTTTGTGGGAGGTGGTTAGTTGTTGCAGACTTCTTGGTATTAGAATCCTCTGTTCTTGCTGCTGTCTGTGAAGGTCAGTCATGATATTCCTGTAAATCTCCAATGAAACAATTTTCTGAAACTTATCACTATATGAATGGACTCAAAGGTCAGAGCCCTGAGAATAGGCTACCCTGTATATTTCAGGCTATAGGCAACATTCTTTTACAAAAGGTGCAGAGCCAGCATGACTAAGCACGGACAATAAAGTAAAAGGAACAGATCTAATATAGAATCAGATTTGCTCTTCCCCATTACATAAGTAGCAAGAAGAGATGCAGCAGGTCCTGGCCTTTGACTTCTTTCAAGAGGAAAAAGCTATCTCAGACTCTCCGACATTAGAAATGTGCCACATAGCCACCTCTGACTTCAAGGGAACCTGGGAAAATAGTTTTATTTGGGCACCTGGCATTGAACAAAGCCAAGGTCTTGTTAGTAGCAGGAAGCAACCTTTGGATATTGAATGCCAATGTGAGTCACATTCTCATCTCACTTTGTATTAGTTAATCTAGAAACAGGATAGCAGTTCACATGTTTCCAAAGGTAATCTGGGCTGCCAAAACACTTTAGACAGCTGTCATATTAGAAGGTAAGCTGAAATTTTAATTTTCTAGAAAGCTGTCCTTTTTCAACATTTATTGTCTTTATATGTATTTTTTTAGGCCAGTTATAACACAGATCATAGAGAGGAGTGGCAAAGAGCAGGGGCTTTGGCCCATTTTATATTCTGTACTGTTACTTAAGGGGCACCCTGTGTATCTTCGTTCCTCATATAGAAATGTGGATGATGATAATACTCACCTCACAGAGTTGTTACAAGGACGGTATTAATATATGCAAAATGCTTAAGTAGTCCAGGGCACATTGTAGGTACTCTTTATGTATTTGTGATTATTACATGATGTGCACCTGAGGACTGGAGAGAATGTGATTTTGACTTCTAGTACCTACATCCTGATGAATTTGATAAACCATGTCTGGAATGGCATTTTTTAATCCTTGGCTTACAGATTACATATGATTTTATTAGGTCAAACCATTTTTATTAGAATAGGTACTTACTATATGTGTTATACGTAAACACATGAAATAAATTAATCATATAATATTTTTGCATCATGGTCTCAGCAGTTTTTTGAATATAGTATATCATTTGCCTCTTATCCCCCAAGGAATTATTTTAGCAAAAGATGATAAATGACAAAGGTAATAAATGATTAGAAAAACAAAGTTAATTTCAAATAAATTTGTAAGCAAAATTTAATAATACTTCATTTTCAAATGATTTGAATCTGGATTTACTGTCCAGAATTAAATTAAGGCTAAACTGGCAACACTAAGGAAAGAACTCAGGGATGTTTCCCCTGCCAACAGAACAGATTAAGTTCTTCAAGTGACATAAGTTTCTATCTTTCTTCCAATTGATAAGAGGTTCCCATTTGTATTGTGGTTTGCCCTGAAAATAAAAGAGAACAGTTCATTTCAAATACCCATTTGATTTATGTCACTGCTGACATCATCCAGAGTGACTCATTTTTTTCCTCAATCAGATATATTATGGTTAATGGAACATCTTGTACACTGAAAAAAAGATATTCTACATTTCATGTCTGCCTGAGAATCCAAGTATAAAAGTGCTTACTCTACTCTTTGTTTTCTGAATAGATGTGGAGCAGTCCTTTAAGCTAATCCATCATTTTCTGTAGACTCATCTAGAAATTAATGAGGCCAAAGAAGACTAGCCATGCTGGATTGCTTCCATTTTCTAAACAGTCATTCCACACATTCTGCTTTCATTTTCCATAGACTTAAATGTAATATTAAATTAGTAAAGGTAAAAAATAAATTAGAAGATAATACTTATAGTATGGGATGCTCTAACATAAATACCATAGATGGAGTGATTTAAATCACACACATTTATTTCTCACATAAGGAGGAAGAAGATGGAAGACTGAGATCAAGGCACTGGAAGACTCAGTGTCTGGCAAGAAATCTCTTTCTGGTTCATAGATGGCCATCTCCTCACTATGCTGTTACATAGCAGAAGGAGTGTGAGATAACTCTCTAGTTCTTATATAAGGGTACTAATCCCATTCATGAGAGCTTCACCCTTATTACCTCATTACTTCTAAGACCTTAACTCCCAGCACTTTCACATTGGGGATTAGGGCTTTAGCAAATAAATTTTGAGTGAATATAAACATTCCATCCATTGCAGTACCTATGTTCTTTTTCATTCTGATGAACAATATCATGTGAAATAAGGTCAAAGGTTATTGCTTGTATTTTCATGGTAAGCAAGTCAATTTTAAGAGATGTAAATTTCCATTCCTTAAATCTTTGTATAAATTTTGCAACATTTAACATAGACACAAACCACAGTACTTGTTTATTTCCATAAAACTTGACATTTGTTAAGATCAGGAACACCCATTCATTCTTCGCGATGTTATGGTTCAACCATTAACCAAGTTTATAATTCAGAGCACAGAGCCTTGCACCCAGCACGAGTAGTGTTCATGTAGAGCCATTGTATTGAAGGTGTAGCATCACATTTGTCTTGTTGATGCAGTGAACATTAATGATTAAATCAGTGCCCTTGAGTGCTCTTGTATACTATCACACTCATAATTCACATTAAGTTCAATAAGACCTTTGCAGTTTTGTGGTTAGCATTATTGTTGTTGTTGTTCAGGTGCTAATTCATGTCCAACTCTGCAACCTCATGGACTGCAGCACACCAGGCTTCCCTGTCCATCACCAACTCCCAGAGCTTACTCAAACTTGTCCCTTGAGTCAGTGATGCCATCCAACCACCTCATCCTCTGTCATCCCTTTGTCTTCCCACCTTCAATCTTTCCCATCATCAGGATCTTTTCCAATGAGTCAGTTCTTTGCACCAGGTGGCCAGATTTTTGGAGCTTCAGCTTCAACATCAGTCTTTCCAATGAATATTCAGGACTGATTTCCTTTAGGATTGATGGGTTTGATCTCCTTGCAGTCCAAGGGACTCTCAAGAGTCCTCTCCATCACCACAGTTCAAAAGCATCAGTTCTTCGGTGCTCAGCTTTCTTTATAGTCTAACTCTCACATCCATACATGACTCCTGGAAAAACCATAGCCTTGACTAGATGGACCTTTGTTGGCAAAGTAATGTCTCTGCTTTTTAATATGCTGTCTAGGTTGGTCATAGCTTTAATTCTGAGGAACTACTCCAAAGAGGCAAGGTGAGTGGCCTGTGTATATGAGTTTGGCTATGGAATACATGCACTCAAGCGTATATCTCAATAAAAGCATCAGACATCTCAGGTGATGATCTAATGTTTTCTTTGTATAAGAAGATGCAAAAATCTGAAGTTGTTGATTTTTGTCCTGGAATGTTCCTAACTGAAGGGCCTGTTTTTCCGAAGCATAGGCACTTACTCTGCTTTCGCCCTGCATTCCTTTCTGGGGGTACTGTCGGTCAGTGACCACAGTGGCTAATTACTTGATCCTTGTCGAACTAGATGATGGGCAAGGATCCTCCTCTTTTGGTTATCGATTCAACCAAGCTTTGGGAATCATTTCATGACCAATTTGTTCCACAGTGACAGGAAAGCTTATTCCTAGGTCAGGAAAAGATTTCATTGATAGGATGTGCTGTTACTGGACTAAGTCCTGTTATAGGCACCATAAAATTCTCTTTCCCACCAACCTTACTAGTCGGTTAAGCACTAGGAAATGATTCTCCCAATTGTGGAGTTACACTGTTGTGATCATACTAATCTTATACAAAATTGTATATTTCATCAATTATTTCCAGCTGCTTAGTTGTCATTATTTTTGTCAGAGGCTTGGTTATATACTGGGTAATAGAAGAAACAACAATCTTGTAGAAGAGGCAGAATTTAAGTAATATAACTGGTAGCATTAATAAGGTCAGAAGCAAGAATTAAAGCCAAGAACTTTCTTAAGGTGCAGGCCAATGTATCCCCAGTCATCTGTCCCAGTCTGTTCCATACCAATTGCTATCTTTAAGGGTAATGATATATTGGCATTATTTATAAAGTACTCAGCCCAATTTCCTAGCCTCATGCTGATTATTCTTGTTCTTGTTCAGTTGATAAGTTATGTCCGACTCTGCGACCTCATGGACTGTAATATACAAGGCTTCTCTGCCCTCCTCTGCAAATTCCTTCCCAGAGTTTGCTCAAATTCATGTTCATTGAGCTAGTGATGTTATCTAACTATCTCATCTTCTGCTGCCCCCTTCTCCTTTTGCCTTCAATCTTTCCCAGCAACAGGGTCTTTTCCAAAACTTATGACTATTTTTAGTAAGATTTAATTGTTCCCAATGTAAGGGGAACCTTAAACTTAAATGACAGAAGCATGCTGTTACCCATGTAAACCTATCCTATAACTGAGGAAGGGTCCCTCTTAATAAATGGGGGTTATGGGTTTTGACTAAAATTTAACCAATTGCTCTGATTGAGCTTGAGGTACTTTTAAAGAAAATTCATCTTATGGTTATAATCAGAGCAAGTATGAATACTGGCCAATTAAGGGAACCCACTTAGTAATATCAATAATATAAAAGAAGTATATTTCTTTTTTACATTTCCTAAGAGTTGTCTAATCAGTTGTCCATGAAAGAAGAAATTCACCAAGGTAACCAGAAGTACTAAACATAGGTAATTGACCATAAACCCAAGAATTTCATTGACTTGTAAATGCTGCATAAGATTGTACACATGATAGAGAAGCATTTGACTTATAAGTAAAAGTCCAAGAAATCAAGAAAACACTGTAAATAACCATATGGGTCAAGTTTAGCATCTTGTGATAGCTGTCTACTTCTTCTTTTCTCATTTTTAAGGAGGATAATTGGTTTACAAGTTGTCTACTTCTGATGCCATCTTCTTGTCCTGGTGTGATTGCTCCTCTGTTTGTGCATTGTTTTTAACCGAGTTTGAGGTTAGCAGTCCTCTCTGTAGGCCAGGCTGATGCAAGAACCTTTTTAGAGTGGGAAATATGAATACAAGAATCAGTTCCCTTCAGCTTTGCTGTGCGTGAGCTAGTGAAGACTATCTGATGAGGTTCCTTTCAGTTAGGTTGGACAGCATCCTGTAAATGATGTCTTTTCCAGTATGTGTTGCAAGTCATGGAACATCTGATCTTTGTCCGAGGATAGATCACTCTGATAAGCTTCAGAAACAAGCTTAGATGATCCTTTTAATAATTCAATTAAACCTTACAGTAATACAGCATCTTGGTAGTAACAAGAAGCCATCTTGGTAGTGAGTCTTAGGCAGTAAATATAAAACACCAAATATAATTAATAAAGCCAGAACTTAATATCCACTGAAACCTACTTTTCCTTTCTAAAATTACCCTCACTTCTACAAAATATAGCCAGATGGTCTACCAAAATATAGATTAAATTGTTTGCAAAATAAGTCTTATTTCAATAAATTTGGCCTGATGATTTATGTAAGTAGTGGGTCACAGACATTTTTTAAATTGCCTTTACTGGAACATTTTGGAATCTCAGATTAAACTTTTAAAAGGCTTCTCAAAGATGGAAAAGCCATGCTAAGGACTTGCTGTTGGATTCTGCCTGCAATATGAGCAAATTTGGATGGATTCCTCTCTTTTTGAAGGTCTGCGATATACGTTGAGGTCCCTGCACCTGCCAGGAAGTAGATTTCCTTAGTCAGCTGATGAGGCTGCCTGGAACCCTGTGAGCAAAGTGCCAAGGCTGTTTTTCCAAGGGGCTTTATGGCTCCACAAAGTCCACCTTATTTCTTTAAAGCTGTCTGGTCGTATCTGATTCTATGCACATTCTCAAATGTGACATTATAGTCAACCGATAACCAATGTTTCCAAATTCTAAAGGGATCAGGTAGAGAGAAAAGATAAATGTTTCAATTCTGTTTACAAAGGTATAATTTATCAAGCTGTTGTAAACCATAATTAGTTTAAAGGGAAAGGTTTCCTTACATCTGGAAAAAATTTTAAAGCCAGTAATATCATTATTCAGACAGATATAACTAATTATTGTTGATCTTTATTTTCTGTTAGCAGTTTTATGAAACAGATTTTTAATTAGAATTCTATGATTTATTAATATTACCAGTTCATTAGTAAGATGTGAAAGATATTAGAAACTTATACTTGTCAAAAAGTGGTTTCTATAAATCTTCTAGAATATGAAGCAGTTTTGCAAAAGCATCAGATAAAACAGTAACTATCTGTAAGTGACAAGACAACATGAAATGGCTAAGTATCTGATTGATAATGGCTAACTGATTATAGTACAGTTGTCAAAGAAGTTTGGTTATTTCTATATTTAACATCTTAATAACTAGAATTATGACTCAATACCAAGACATATCCAAATTTTAGAAATTTCTAATAATTTCTAGAACATTTATATTAATAACATTTATCCATACACTATAACCTAAGAAGGCTTATTCCCACTCATTTGACAATGCTCTCTATGTGATTTAGCATAACAAATACGCATATGCATTTGATTTCAGGGGCACTTTGATATGTCTCAGAGTTAGCTAGAGGTCAGAGAAACTTAATTTAGGATTTGACTTGGAAAGTTAAATATATCAAAAATTTAAAACACTTGGTCAAATAAGATTATAGATAACTATAAAACAATGCTTAGTTATTCATTTAAGCAAAATGACAATACAAGATTTCAAAGGCAAATACAGAAAGTTAAAGCATATTGCTTAAACAGTGAAGAAACATTACAATGTTATCAAAAGCAAATAAATATCCCCCAATATCTTGTCCTCTTAACAGAGAAAAAAACCAAATCCTAGTTTCGTATCAAATTAATTTTAATATTAAAATGTATTTACTCAAATTTATTCTTAATTAATCTATCCTAACCATACATTGTTTTTCCCATCATTTCTTTTCCACAAACCTTCTATAACTTCCTTTTTTACTTTCAGATTCTGTCCTTTTCTTTTTGTCTCATTTGAGCCTCTCTTTAGAGCAAAATTAGGCCTTCCCTGATGACTCAGACAGTAAAGAATCCGCCTGCAACATGGGAGACCTGGCTTTCATCCCTGGGTCAGGAAGATCCCCTGAGATCTGAGGGGGGAATCTTCTCCTGACCTGAGAAGAGAATGGCAACCCACTCCAGTGTGTTGCCTGCAAAATTCCATGGACAGAGAAGCCTTGTGGGCTTCAGTCCCTGGGGTCACAAAGAGTCAGAGATGACTGAGAGACTAACACTTTCACTTTAGAGCAAAATTACTTGCTTTTCCCTTAACTACGGACATTTATATTCCTTATACATTCCTTTTCCTTTGCATATGTCAGGCGAGTGATGCTCCTCGGTTCTGTCTCACCACAACAAAGATTTGGAGTGACGGACATTAAAGCCCTCGGCGTGTCACAGCTCTCAAGTCTTGGACAGACCGTGTTACAGCTCTTAGGTCTCGAACAGGCCATGTCATAGCTCTTAGACGAATCGATGTTACAGCTCCATGTTATAGCTCTATTTTATTTAGAAAATAGCAGGCAAATGCATCCTTGAGGCGTGAGGGCATGTCAACCCAAAGAAGCGACAAGAGCGCCCAGCACGTGGGAGAGAAAGAGAGAGATAGAGCCCTTTGGCTCCTCTTTTTTATATGTCTTTCCTCCCCCGGGCCTGTCCTATGTAAACTGGGCCAGCCAGGAGTGCTCTTTGTTCTACCTGAGGTCCTCACTCCGGTCCTCTGGTCTTCCTTTGACCTTCCTTTATTCTATTTTCATGGGCTTTTCTCTTCTTTGTCTTTTAGCCACCACCATTCTGGACTCCTGTTTCCTATTCTAACTACCGAACACATATAAAGACGATTTCTTCTTAATTTTATTGGTTTTAATTAAATGTTTTAATTAGAATTATTAATTTTTAAAACCTTAATTTCTAGTGAAAACTAAGAAGTAAGCAATTATAAACTTTTACATCAAAATTCTGTAGAATAAAAAACATAAATAGTATTCATACTTTCCAAATCATGCTTTCTTATAGAAAATGTCTCAGTGTGGCACCAAACATATTTATTAATAGTCCTAAATAACTTTAGTTTCTTTGTAAGAGCCTATGCTCAGTAATTAATGTTTCAGTAATTTTATTTGGGAATGATCTAGATAATCAATAATTTCCATCATTTAACTTAATTTAGCAAATGTCTAAAGTTTCAAGTTATTAAAATTTCAAAGAAACTGTTTTAAGTAGATGTACCATAAAACATAATTATTCTTAAATAGCTCACCTAAAAGCTCTCACTCCATTTATGCCAATTTAATTCACTTTCCCTCAATAATTCTGTTCAGATTACTCATGAAATCTTCATAAGACATTAGACCACGCCAGCCATCACCCCCCATTTTTCTTGCTAACAAATTTTGTGACAGAGATAATGTGAACTTATTTGAGTTTTAGTAAACTTGTTTACAATAAAAGTGCTACACTTAATGTTGATAACCCTAAGATGTGTCTATGTTAGTTAAGCTAACAAATTTAAACTAACTTTAGTAATAAATATTTATTTAATACTGAATATTTCCTAGATCACATGAAACTGAAGTTCATTTGGGTTAGTTTCTGTTTCTGAGTTTACAGAAGCACTTATTTTCCTTTAAGTCAATTAAATAGAGTTCACTTAAATGGCAACCCACTCCAGTACTCTTGCCTAGAAAATTCCATGGATGAAGGAGCCTGGTGGGCTACAGTCCATGACTTCACTTCATTTTCACTTATAATTAATTTTGACAATACAATCAAAGGTAGAAACATATATTTATAGTGTAGAAACAGATATACATATATCCAGATATATATATATATATATAGATTTCATAGTTTTCATTTCTAAAACTAAGTTATAAATCAGGTATTACAATATAAAACTCACTAGTTTATAAATAACAATTAGAATAAGCTATTTCCTTGCTTAAGTTTAAAAGTCCTCTTTTCCTTTTTTTTTTTTAACTTAATATCAGGAATTGGAGAGGGTCTATATACAGTTTCCTGATCTATACAACATTTACATCTCAAAGGCATAGTGAGAGAAAATGCAAGCTCCTCCTAGAAGGACTTCTGTTCCCTTAGGTTCAGAATTTTGAAAAGATGATTTATCAAACTGGGTATTTTCTTTTTGTTTCTTTTTTAAGTTGCATACACAAAAGTCAGTTTGGGAATGTGAAAAGTGCCCTGTCTTGGCCATTTTTGTGCAAGATTTTCTTAGTTTCCAATAAAGTGAGTGCTTATGTGCTTCATACAAAATGTGCATGAACCCAGTTGGGGGTTGGCTATCTCACTTCCCTCTGTCTCCTGTTTAGGAGACTTTATCTGGTGGCTCATTGGTAAAGAATCAACCAGCCAGTGCAGGAGCCACAGAAGATGTGGGTTCAACCCCTGGGTTGGGAAGATCCCCTGGAGAAGGAAATGGTAACCCACTCCAGTGTTCTTGCCTGGGAAATCCCATGGACAGAGGAGCCTGGCAGGCTACAGTCCATGGAGTCACAGAGTCGACACAACTTAGCAACTAAACAACAAGAGGAACAACAACCCGCCATTTTAAAGTTGGTTTGTCAAGTTAATATTACTATCAAAAGCTGTGTGGTGGGCTGTTGTGCTGTTTGTGAACTTACATCCTATAGGTGTTACCCTCAGGTTGTTTCTGCAATGTTATGTGTCTCAGTTTCTGACTTCTCTCACTGGCGTCTAAAACCAGCTTGGGTGCTCAGAATACTGGATGTTCAACCCTATGTGTGCATCCTTAGACAAGTGAGTCTTTTAGTTTGAGTGGCTTTCCTTATGAGGCTGCCAAATGGCATGAGGATTTGCTTCCACCACTCCCATAAACTTCTCAGTTGCTTGAGAAAGCTGTATCAGCTGGGAAGATCTGTGGCCTTTATCTTTGGAACCGAAAGTTCTCATTTGGTGACTTCAATTTACTCTGACCAGCCGTGTTAAATAGCCAGTTCCAACAAGGGCATCAGATAGCACCTACGTAATGACACAGTCCAAACCACCGAGGTGTCTTTCAACTGAGCAAAATCTTGTCTATGTCTTTCAACTGGAGAATCCAGATACCTCTTCTTGAACTTAAGTTCAAGGAAACCCTAGTCCTCATATCAAGGAGTTTAATAACAACTGAATAAGGCTCAGGATGTCAGTCAAGATGGGAGATCCAAGACCACATGAGAGACTCACCCAGTTCATCTGGACACATCAAGGAGGTGGATGGGCACTTGGAACCCTTGCTTGTGCCAAAGACCTAGATCTTTGTAGAGTTCAGGTGAAGGAAAGAAGTCTGCTCTGAATCCTTCATGGTTGTCAAAATTGTTAACTGAAAAACACAAACACACATAATGTAAGAGCTGAGTTGAGTTTTATTCAGGGCCTTCCTGGGGACTCTAACTCAGGAGATTGCCCCTCAGATAGCTCTTGAGAAATTGCCCCAAAGAGTTGAGAGTGGCCAGATACACACAATTTTGCCTAGGAAATACATGTAGCCAAGCATATAGCTCAATAAAAATTTCCTGCTGGTCATGAAGATTACATATCTCCATTAATGATTTTAGTGATTTTCTATGAATGAGAAGATGCAAGAATCTGGGTTCATATTTTTTTTTTTCCTGAGATAGCTCTGATTATCTAAGGGACCTGTTTTCCCAAAGCACAGAATGCCTTATCCTGTTTTTTTTTTTTTTGTCCTGAATAATTAGAGAATTAGGTTTTATTTTAATAGGTATAATTGTAATTTGAATAAACCTATCTTTAATGGAGAAATAGCTGTCAGTCTCTTTGTTTCAGGTCAACATTTATCAGTCAATAGCAATTATGTAGGTTGTCATGGGACCTATTTCTATCAATAGCTTTGTCTTTTTGCAATGAATGGCATCTACTTGTTTGTTCAAAGTTCTTATAACTACGTATTTTTATTGGGTTTTGTAGGTGATATTATATATTGACTCTGAAGTATGTTATTTTATTAGAATAGTGTTGATTTTTTATTTGACAGGCTGTTTTATTATTTGTTGACCACATTGTCTTTACAGATTTTTTTTTTTTTTACAGTGAGTCTTTTTAGTTTGACTGTTAGTTTAGGAATAATCTTTGGTCTTGTGACACTCTTTACTGCGAAGGCATGGCTTTTCTGGTATTTGAATGTGTTTACCAAGCCATTCTACCTTGGAGATATCCAAACTGCAAAGACGGTCTCCTCTGTGATAGGTAAAGAACATAGTCTTTACATTTGCTTTCTGGTTGATTCCTCAAAATGTGTCTCACAATTGCCTCAATTGATATCTTCTCTGGCAACTCTCCATTTTCATTCTGTACACATTAAGCTTTTAAGAGTATTATTTCTGATTGAGTTCCATCCTTCCCACTTTGTCCAGATTAGGGAGTTCCCTAAGGCAAAACTTATCTCTCCATTGGTGGTGCCCCCTTCTTTAAAGACAAAAACTCATTTTGCTTTTGCTTTTGCACATTGTATAACTCCTTTAACTAGTAGTTCTTTCTATTTTCTTCAAATTTTATAAATTATTATTGGGAGTATTCATTGAAGACAAGCTACTCTAGTGTTAGTCACTTAGTCATGTCTGATTCTTTGCAACCCCATGGACTATAGCCTGCCAGGCTCCTCTGTCCATGGAATTCTGCAGGCAAGAATACTCGAGTGGATTGCCATTCCCTTCTCCAGTGGATCTTCCTGATCCAAGGATGGAATCCAGGTCTTCTGCATTGCCAGGAAGATTTTTTTATCATAACTAAAAAAAAGAAAAGAAAACTTGAAGCAGTTTTTATTGTAGTTTCATAAATATAGAAATACATTTGGGAAGAATTGATATCTTTCCTAGTGAGTCTTTCTATTTGTGAATACTGTGACTATAACTGCATTGATTACATATGCTTTAAAATCTTTTAAATATTTGTATATTTTAATGTTTTGTTATATATAATCTTTATATATATTAAAATTTATAACAAAATTTTGTTACATATAACAAGAACCACAAGTTAAGTACAATGTGAATAGTTATTCTTCTTGGAAATTTTTTGAGCTTCATCTATCTCAAGATTTATGAATTTCATAGACTTTGGAGAATTCTCACTTACTGTCATTTTATATGGAGTCTCCCCTATTTTGTCTATTTTCTTCCTCTGGAACTATGATTAGGTATTTGTCAGTTACTCTAATGCTATCCTCTTGATCTATCTTATATTTTCAATCTCTTATCCTCTCTGTGGGGCATATTCTCAGTATCATTATCTCAGTTATATTTAATTCACCAGTTTTCTGCTCAGCTTTGCTAATCTGATGGTTTACCTCTTACTGTTTAAACTTAAATCATCATCATCATCATCATATTTCCTTTCTTTTTTCAGATTTGTTTTGGTAACCACTTGTGTCTCTCTCACATTTTATTTTACATATAAATTATTTAAGTATGTTCCTGGTAACTGACTTCAATATAAAATAATTTCAATTTCTGTAATCAATGCTGATAAGATTCTGATTTTTGCACATTTTCAACCTTGGTAACCCTGGTTCCTCTTTGCTTTTTTTTTTTTCCTATTGTGAGTTCATGGTCAAAAATAATTTCATCTGTATTGATTCTTCAAGTCCTTTACGAACTGTAAAAGATATGCACTGATGTAGAAAATATGTATATTTAATGTCACCACAATAAAATAATTTGGGGTCACTTTAAAATAAATTACTATTTTCATTGGTGGTTTTGGATTTTTAGATTACATGTGTTCTAAAAAATATTTTGAATTTGTAGATTATGTATTAATATTTTCTCTTCTACTACCAGTGGGGTTACTGTAGGCACTCATCTTGCTCTCTTCTTTTCTAGAATTCTTATTTGTTTGCTTTATTGCTTGTTTTGTTTTTAAACTGACTCTCTCTTTAAATTCATAGTCTCAGTCTTCCCAGCCTCATAAAGGTCTCCAATTCAACTTCTTGCCTTTCAAGTCACTGGACTTTGTTTCTTATACCTGACATAGCCACTGAGACCTCTAGATCAGGTACACCCATATCTTCCTTCACATTTGTCCTTTTACTTTAATTTCAGCCTCTGAAATTTACCCCATTTTTTTTTCCAGATCATAAATGCATTTAAGACATTTTTGTCAGAATTATTTGGCATTTTGTGCTGAGGAGTTTTTTAAAGTATTTCCTTTGACATTTTCCCACAAATATACATCCATAATTCAATTTTGATTTAGCAATTTTGTTTAAAGGAGTTGCATGGGAAAAGATTTTGCTTATCTCTAAAAATTCCAGTGAAACAACATTCATTTTCTTCTTTCTGAGAAGTTTATGTTCCAACTACCAAAACTAACATGTAAAAATATAGATATTATAAAAAACAATACACTTTGGTTGAAACAAGATAAGAACATATTTAACAATAATATATGGTTGTACATTGCTTAATTACAAGTATAATAATATAGATTAAATTATATAATTAATAATTATATAATAAGTATATAATATATATAATTATATATATGAATCAAAGAATTAAGTTGTTGTAAGGAGGATTATTAAAAAGAAATATTTACAGTAAAAAAAAAAAGATTAAATTTGCATCTTAAACTGGCTAAGCAGAGGAAAAAGGACAATTCTGTAATGAAATTCTGTAATGACAAATTCTGTAATGAAAAAATCCATTGTGGTTGAAATTGAGCATGACATACTGAGGAAGGGGAACGAAGAGAGCCGAAATGGAGAATATATCTTATAGAGTACTGAAGCCTAAGTGGGTATTGTATGATTGTAAAGGGCTTTAAGGAGAAGGAAATGGCAACTCACTCTAGTATTCTTGCCTGGAGAATCTCATGGACAGAGGAGCCTGGTGGGCTACAGTCCACGGGATCGCGAGTCAAACACGACTTACTGACTAAACCATCTAAACCAAACCTAAGGGCTTTAAAAGTTAGGCAAAATATACATTTTACATGAGAGTTATTAGGTGTTATGCAATAAGAGATAAATTCATTTTAGGAAGATTAGCTTGGAAGCACACAAATGTAATAAAAAGAACAGGCACAGGGCCTCCAGAAGCTAGATCTTACTTTTATTGAGACAGAAAGGGATGAGTTGATATCCATCAGTATAGATAACAAGGATGGTTGTGTTAGGAGAGAAGAAAATAAGGTCAGAGACATTCAGTTTGGAGAGATGCTTGTCACACATATGCAGGCATGTCAAAAACAGTTCATACCATAATTGCATTCTGGTTATATGAATAGATAGATGGACATTGGATTTGGACAAATTATGTTTTCTTTATTTAATTGAAAATATGTTTTAGATATGAATAGTATCACCAATAGAAACACTAAAATTTGATTAAGTTATTTAAATAATACAATTTCCTTTTGTTTTCAAGTTTTCAGTGTCCAACAGAAACATTTTATTGTTTTTTTAAAATTGATGAAAAATTGGTTATGAATTATTAAATTAAGATAATTTTGAAAATGTTTATCACACACTGGATATCAAGAAAATCATATGAAATGCTAAAATAAATAAATGAATACAAGCAAGAACATTCACAATTTAGCCTTGAATATGCTTTTTATTTTAGCTTCTCTTTTTTTGTTCTTAATTTACCCAATCATGTGATATTTATATTTAATTTGAAATATTAGGGTCAGAGATGAACAGATCTATGAAGGATAAAATAAATGTTCTCTTCATGATTATTTTACTTTTAGAAACTTCTATTTATATTATTTATATTTTCAAATTTGTATTCACCATTAACATATTTCAAAACTAATAAAGGTTCAGAAAGTTTTAATGGGAAAACTTAGGCATAAACACTGCAAACTGATTTAGGTACATTATGATAATAAAATGGTGAAGTAAACAAATATATCTCCTCCCTCACAGCATGTATAATGTAATGAAGGATACAGATGATCAGGTAATAATGACTTGGTATAATGAATATTATGCTGGATGAAAACAGGGGTGTTATAAAAGCACATAGGAGAGACCATTGCACTTGTGTCAATATTCCTCAATTATACTACTTAATAGACTGAACTTTCACAAAATACTTTTCAAGTTTTATTAACTTATCATGTAAGTGATTCAGTTGGCAAAATAGTTCAGTTTTTAATTTGGAGGAAATTAAATGTAGAGTCTATTTTTTAAATAATATATCCCCTTAATGTACAGTAAAGTAATTGTGTTGTATTTCTCACATTTCACATCCTGAATGTTGCATTTTTCTTTTCATATTTTATGTCATAAGAAAGAAAACATCTCTGTCGGTTTTTCTTTAACTATACTATTAAATGCAGCACAAATGTGGACAAAACGTTTCAGTTGCAGATTTTTCTGTGTGTACTATTCAATTAAATGAATTACAGTTTAGTTGGACTGAAGCTTTTTGGTTTGATATAGTCCCACTTAGTACTTTTTGTTCTTGCTGTTTGTACTTTTGGTGTTCAGTTCAGTTCAGTTCAGTCATGTCTGTCTCTCCCCATGGACTGCAGCACGCCAGCCCTCCCTGTCCATTATCAGCTCCCAGAGTTTACTCAGACTCATGTCCATTGAGTCGGTGATGCCATCCAACCATCTCATCCTCTGTCATCCCCTTCTCCTCCTGCCTTCAATCTTTCCCAGCATCAGGGTCTTTTCAAATGAGTCAGCTCTTCGCATCAGGTGGCCAAAGTATTGGAGTTTCAGCTTCAACATCAGTCCTTCCAATGAACATTCAGGACTGACTTCCTTTAGGATGGACTGGTTGGATCTCCTTGCAGTCCAAGGGACTCTCAAGAGTCTTCTCCAACACCACAGTTTAAAGCATCAAGTCTTTGACACTCAGCTTTCTTTATAGTCCAACTCTCACATCCATACTTGACTACTGGAAAAACCATAGCCTTGACTAGATGGACCTTTGTTGACAAAGTAATTTCTCTTAAAAAAATGTGCTGTCTAGTTTGGTCATAACTTTTCTTCCAAGGAGTAAGCATCTTTTTATTTCAGGACTGCAGTCACCATCTGCAGTGATTTTGGAGCCCCCCAAAAATAAAGTCAGCCACTGTTTCCACTGTTTCCCCATCTATTTGCCATGAAGTGATGGGACCGGATGCCATGATATTTGTTTTGTAAATGTTGAGCTTTAAGCCAACTTTTTCACTCTCCTCTTTCACTTTCATCAAGAGGCTCTTTAGTTTTTCCTCACTTTCTGCCATCCCATTCCCACCAGAGACGCTCAGAGGGCCCAAACAAACCTTGTGCACACCAGGACCCACGGACCCCACAGAGACTGGGGCAGAACTGTGTTTGGGCATCTCCTGAGGAGGTCTGGGTCGGCAGTGGTCTGCTGCAGGGATAGGGGCTCTGGGTGTGGGTATGGCATACATCCTTTTGTAGGAGGTCGCCATTAACCCCACTATACAGCTGCCAGAACTTACATAGGACTTCTGGTGTTATATCCCCATATTGGCAGAGTAACAATGACCGGGATGTACGTTCAGTTCTGTCACTTACTAGCTAGTTGACCTTCTACAAGTTCTAATTATTTAAGATTTTTACAACTCATACTTTAAACACAGATTGGATAACAAGGGTTCGTACTTCAAGGTGTAGTTGAGAATTGGGAGAGTTAATGAAATGCCTGTAAGTGGACTGTGTGCTTGACAAAACCTCGGCTAATATTGTCTTTAAAATATCACCTACATCTTCAACTGCTTCCCTCACTCTTTCATTGTCCTCCTACAAGTCAAAAGTTTTAGTAGATACTTGAATTCAAGTTCATAAAAATGAAATGTGTGTGTATATATGCATCTATAGGTCTATAGATGTGTATCTATCAACACATGTGATATATATATGTGTGTATACACACACACATATGTGCTTATTCACTTCAGTCGTGTCTGACTCTCTGTGACCCCATGGACTTCAGCCCACCAGGCTCCTCTGTCCGTGGGATTCTCCAGGCAAGAATACTGGAGTGGGTTGCCATGCCCTCCTCCAGGGGATCTTCTTCACCCAGGGACTGAACTCAGGTCTCCTTCAGCTCCTGCATTTCAGGCGGATTCTTTACCACTGTGCCACCAGGAAGGCCCATATATATGTATACATATACATAAATGATACTTCTTTGGGAGACTCATAGCCAAGGGACCTTTGACAATGACATCCTGTTTCTCAGGATGTGATATTATTTCCAAGAGTGAGACTGTTGTGTGATGAGGGTGTCAACACGAGCCCCAGGTCATGTTGTCATGGCTGAGACGGACGGAGCAGCAGGGCTGGAGGAGAGAGTGACAGCCTATTGTTTGGCATCGTTTGTCTGTGACTGCGCTAATAATCAGTTTATGACTGCTTAAATGGCTGTGGGCACTTAATCCCAAATTCTTATTCAGTTTAAAGTATTAGGGTTGAAGAAGAACAAATCTATGAAGGCTGAAATGAATAATGAATGAAACGAATAATATTTAACTTCAAAAATAGACTGAAGTTGTGCTGTTTAGATTTTAAAATTCAGATCCACACTGCACAGATTTGGAAAGCCAAAAAAGATTAGAAGGTTGGAAAAAGGGACCTTTGAAATAAGATTATTAGCGCTCAGAGAGGATTTAACTGTGAGAGAAGGTAATTGTTTCTGTATCAACATATGTTCTAATACCTCAGTGCAAACTGACATGCATCAGGATATATGTCCCAAATTTGAAAAATATTGTTTGTTCAGATTTTTGAGTTTCCAAATTAATATAGAGGCTATCTTAATCATGTTATCAATAACTAGGTCTATCTGATACAAGTGAGATAAAGAGTAAGATTATGCATGTAATCCACAAATCGTTGAAGATAAAGTGAAAATTTCCACTTTCTAGAGGAAAATAGCATTTGTAATAAAGAAACTGCATGTGATGCTATTTCTTTAAAAGGTAACAGTAGTTATAATAGTCATCATAAGAATAAGCACTCACATTTATTTATCACTTGTTCTGTGTACAGGCACGCTTTTAATGGATTTTCTTGCTATTTCCCTTTAATTCTTACAACAATGTATATTTTATTCCCATTTTCCATATGAGTCAAGGAAACCAAGGTTCACTGATAGTTTAGCTCCCAAAAGATGATTGAAGTCAATGGAGTGGGCTGTAACTCAAGTACCTAATTTTATATAATAATTTAAAGTTATCTCTTTATCTTTGACGCTTTCCAGCTTGACAATAAATAGATATTTTTCCTTAACTCATTTTTCCTTACTACTTGACACACATTAAAAAAAATTAGATTTGCTTCGAGTCTTTTTTCATTGTAATACCTAATACATTATATATAATTGTGAAAGTTGTTGACACTATGACTCTATGTATTTTTCAAATTGTAAAATGGGTTTAAGTTTTACATCTACTGTTGAAGGATTAAAAATAACAAAGTGACTGGCCCATGATATGAGAGAAATTCAGTAAATAATTTGTTAATGTAAATGTAACATAGTAGAATTCTAAAAGTAGGTTTTAGGGTTTTGGTTTATATCCCTGGTAGCTCAACTGGTAAAGAATCTGCCTGCAATGTGGGTAACCCCAGTTCGATTCCTGGGTCAGGAAGATACACTGGAGAAAAGATGCTGCTGCTTCTAAGTCACTTCAGTCGTGTCCGCCTCTGCGCGACCCCATAGATGGCAGCCCACCAGGCTCCTCCGTCCCTGGGATTCTCCAGGCAAGGACACTGGAGTAGGTTGCCATTTCCTTCTCCGGAGAAAGGATAGGCTACCTTTATTATTGGGCTTCTCTGGTGGCTCAGCTGGTAAAGAATCCACCTGCAATGCAGGAGACCTGGGTTCGATCCCTGGGTTGAGAAGATCCCCTGGAGAAGGGAACAGCTACCCACTCCAGTATAATTGCCTGGAGAATTCCATGGACTGTATAGTCCATGGGGTCGCAAAGAGTTGGATGCGACTGAGTGACTTTCACTTTCACTTTTTTTTCTATGTATGCGTATGCCAAAAATTTCTATTTTAGGGTTTGCAAATTTAGCATACATTTAGCCTCAAGGCCACAAATGTATGTTAATTCAACGCTGTCTGCTGCTATACAGACATTTTAACTTCTCTCTGTCTTCTTCTGGACTTGTTCTTAAAAGTTCATGGCTAACTGGTATTTCTGTATATGAGTGCTCAGTCAGTCAGTTGTATCTGACTCTGTGCAACCCTCTGGACTGTAGACTGTCGGGCTTCTCTGTCCGTGGAATTCTCTAGGCAAAAATCCTGGAGCAGATTGTCACTTCCTTCTCCAGAGGATCTTCCCGACCCAGGGATCAAACCCGTGTCTCTTGCATCCCCTGCATTGGCAGACAGATTCTTTACCACTACACCACCTGGGAAGCCCTAAAGCGCCCTAATAGCTATTATGGTTGTTAATTTTCATATAGAACCTTAAACAGTGTCTGTGTACATAACAGTTCTCTGAGACTGCATATTTTATTTTAATTAAAATAAAATACTATTGGTATAATACAAAGAGAAAGTGATGTGAAAGCCACTCAGTCGTGTCCAGCTCTTTGTGACCCCATGGACTATACAGTCCATGGAATTCTCCAGCCCAGAAAACTGGAGTGGGTAGCCATTGCTTTCTCCAGGGGATCTTCCCAACTCAAGGATCAAACCCAGGTTTCCTGCATTGCAGGCAAATTCTTTATCAGCTGAGCCACCAGCGAAGCCCATAAAGAGAAAGCTAGTTACTAAATATGTACATGGGGCTTCCTTGGTGGCTCAGACAGTAAAGTATCTGCCTGCAATTCAGGAGACCTGGGTTAAATCCCTGGGTTGGGAAGATCCCCTGGAGAAGCAAATGTCAACCCACTCCAGTACTCTTGCCTGGAAAATCCTATGGACAGAGAAGCCTGGTGGGCTGCAGTCTGTGGGGTCGCAGAGAGTCAGACATGACTGAGAGACTTCACTGACTCTTGCCTAAATCCGTTTGCCAATCTTTACTGCACACAGAATAAATTTAAAACCGAAACAGAATTCTGCCTGATCTGGCCACTACTTAGTTCACAGTCTAATACTGCATTGATACGCTCTCTGCTCCAGCTATACTGGCTTTCATTTCGTTCCTGAAAACAAGACCCTTCCTACCAAGTCCTCTGTACCTACAACTCTTTGAGTGCAATGCTCTCTGCTTTGACCACACTGGCTTTGTCTGTGGGGCTGGATATTTTTAAAAGAGCTTCCTAGGCCCTGCTTCTAGGGATTCATATAGTATGTCTGGGGTGGGGTCCAGGAATCTATTTTTACCAATCCCACTTAACACTGCTGATGGAAAGAGAATGCAAAAGGTGAGAGTTGTGAGTTAATTTTATTTGGGGCAAAATGAGGACTAATTGTCTGGGAGATAGCATTTCAGATAACTGCTGAGAGAGAGAAATGCTGAGCATTTCAGATAACTCTTTGGAGAGCTGCTCTGAAGAGGTAGGAGGAGAGGTCAGTGTTATATATAATTTCAGATAAGGAAGTCCATGCAGTCAAGCATACATTTTGGCCAAGGCTTGCTGCTTATAATGAACAGATGCCATCCTTAATGACTTTAGTGTTTTTCTACATATGAGGAGATGTAAGAGTTGGACCCATAAAATCACCTTTTGAAAATATCTAACTATCTGAAGATCTGTCTGCTAGTTTTTCCCAGTGCACAGATGCCTCATTCCTGAACTTGACCCTGAACTCCTTTAAAGGGGGGTGTTGAAGGTCAGTGGCTGCAGTGACTAGCGACTTAGTCCTTGTAGAGGCAGATGGCAAGTGCCAGTTTTTAGTTGGCAACATCATTCAAAACTACAAGGCCAAGACTATATCTTCTTTGATATTCTTTATAACAGTATGTTGGATACTAGCATTTCATTCATATTGTTGCATTGTTGGCAGCTACCATGTCTGGGGCTCTGTGATGGTGGGATTTGTTACAGCATTTCATCCTGACAGCAGAGCAACAGGCAAACTGAGGGTGAGCTTCTGAGATTCAGAAAGCCGTACACATTCCCCAGCATCATGCAGAATCAAAATCTGAACCAGTGTTTCTTTGAATTCTAAAATTTCCACTCAAAGAGACTAAAGTAACTTGTCCCCAGTCACCAGGTAAAATCTGTCCTAGAAATCCAGTGTTCATACTTCTGGTCTAATGCTCTTTTGACACTCACATAATGGATGTTCTGTGGAGAAGAACAGATTTTTTTTTTTTTTTCCTTAGAACAGATTTTTAAATACACAGAGAAGACTTCCCTGGTGACCCAGTGGTTAAGACTTCACCTTCTAATGCTTGAGGTATGGGGTTCAATCCCTGGTTGGGGAGCTAAGATTCCCCTATGTCTCATAGCCAAAAAACCAAAAAATAAATAAATAAAACAGAAACAATATTGTCACAAATTCAATAAAGGCTTTAAAAAGGATCTACACACATTGACATGAATCAGCCATGGATTTACATGTGTTCCCCATCCTGATCCCCCCTCCCGCCTCCCTCCCCACCCCATCCCTCTGGGTCTTCCCAGTGCACCAAAAAAATAATTCTTTAATGAAGAAAGAAAGAATGTTGTCAGCGAACAGAGACAACTGAACCGAACTTATGTCTAATCTCAACTTTCTACCTGATTTCTCAAATATAAACATGCTATAGGCTTTTAGCTAATTCTATTTTTTTTCCAAAAGTTTAACTTAACTCTGGAAGGTATTTTCTTTTTGTAACACTATAACATAAAAGTTTTTTTTTTCTTCCAAATGCACTCACTTCTTGATAGATAAGGAGTGTTTAAACCCCTTGAATCTCTTCATATCATTGTCATTATCAATTCATTGACTTTAATACTGTCTTCCCTTCATTTTTTCTTCTATAATTCTATCATTTGTATAGTTCCTTCACTTTATTTTCTCTCCCTCCCTTTACTCCTTCTCTCCTTTTTCTTTCCTATTTCCTTTGCTTAGTAAATATTTATTGACATGCTATTAAATAGATATCAGAAACAGTGCCACATGTTAGATAAAAAGCAACAAAGGGCTTACTTCCCTGCCAGGAGTTCATCTTTCAAAGTGCATCCTTTAAACCTAACCCCAGTAGACCCTAAATAGTTTATGTGAATAAAAGTTATGTATGAGAATAAAAAATGTGGCATTACTTTGTTTTAATACTTAACTATAAAGGAAAAGATTGATGCTTTTGAATTGTGGTGCTGGAAAAGACTCATGAGAGTTCCTTGGACAGCAAGGAACTCAGACTAGTCAATCTTAAAAGGAAATCAACCCTGAATATTCACTGGAAAGATTAATGCTGAAGCTGAAGCTCCAATCCTTTGGCCACCTGATGGGAAGAGCCAACTCACTGGAAAAGACCCTCATGCTAGGAAAGACTGAAGGCAAAAGGAGAAGGGTGGGTGACAGAGGATGAGATGTTAGATAGTATCGCAGACTCAATGGACATAAGTTTGACCAAACTCTGGGAGACAGTGAAGGACAGAGAAGCCTGGCATGCTATGGCCCATAGAGTCACAAAGATTCAGACATGACTTAGCAACTGAACAACAACATAAAAGAAATGGAGTTTTAAAAAAATACTTGAGTTCAGTTGAGTTGCTGTTGTGTCCGACTCTTTGTGACCCCATGGACTGCAGCATGCCAGGCTTCTTTAATGTTGAAAATATTTCTCTTCAAAAATTTAAGTTTAAATTTTAAAAATACAGTTAAAGTTTACTTTGTCAAAAAAAAAAAAAAAGAACTACATGATCTTTTGGATAAAGTGAAAACCCATGTACAAATGTGAAATTTGCTCCATTTCCTATTTTTGACCACTGCCTTCACTAAGATTTTACAAGTAGTAATGAATAATTATTGAATTTTGTTCCTTTAAAAATCTATTTCCTACCTGTGAAGTAATTAAACAAGTAAAAAGGTAGGTAATAGGGAATAAAGGACAAGAAACAGCAAGGAAGGAAACACATGTAAGCTCTTCTGTCCTAGGGAACAGGAGCTTTGACAGCATACTGAATTATCAGTACTCATATATGACAGGCTGAAACCCACGAACTTCAGCAATGCATTCCTTCAATAATGCATCTGCGGGGGATGTGAAAAGAATTGTAAATGGCTGAAAAAGTCACTGCTTTTTCCAAAGTGTCCAAATGAGTTTTTCTACGATAGCCTAGTTTTGTGAGCTCTGTAGACTTGGGCCTATTTATTTCATTTTCTTGGTTTGTCCTTATGATTTGAAAACACAATGAGAGCTTACAGTAAGAGATGGATTGGCTCAGGGAATTTATGCTTTGATTCTAGGGAAGAAAATATAATGTTCAATCCAGATAGGGTATATATTTTATATGCTTTATATTCGATAGATATAAATAGGGCTACAGAGAGAAAGAGAAAAAAGAGAAATAAGGAAGAAAGAAAGAAGGACAGAATGGACGGGAGGGAAAAAAGAGAAGGAGAAAAAGAAAGGAGGTAACAGGGAGAGAGATTAATTCATTGAGAGTGAACTGATGAGATAAATATATCAGTAAGTGCAGATCACAAGTCAGTAATAATTTCTGGATTCTGAGACTGAATACAGAAATCATGAATCAAGCTATTTCCTCAACCAGAAAAAGAAAACTTTTTGCACATTTATTTATTTATTTATTTTTGCACAGCAAGAAAACAAGGAAGGAGAGGAGAGAAGAGATGCTCATATAGATGTATGGCTCACCAACTGCCAATCATTGCTATTTACAACCCCTGGGCATCCTCCTGGGAGAGTTTTCTAAGAACTTATTTTTAAAATATCTTGGGAAAGTTAGAAATGATTTTAATAGGTGTAGTTTCCCAGTCAGTGTTTTTCAGTGCAAGAGATAATTAAGAGGAAAATACTTTGTGTTTTGGTTGAGCTTAATTAGGTTTTACCTTCTTTCTAGGTCTATAGAAAGCAGTTGCATTTAGGGACTCTGGAAAAGAAAGGTTTTTAAAATATACATTTACTGAGGTTTTTATACAGATTTAATTGTGCAGATGTCAAGAATATGTTGTGTAACTCCACCTCCTGCATCTTGGGAGTTAGGTCTTCACAATGGTATGAAAAATGAAGTTTAATGCTTTAACTTTCACTGAAAAATATGCACATTAAGAAAATGTTCCTTTAATTTGTCCGTGCATTTTATCTAATATTCATTAAGTATTAGAGCACTGTGATCTCCCAGCATTCTGCTAGGCCCAAGATCTAAAGCTGCAACCAAAGCACATATGATTTTGGCAAGTTGAATATTATACTTAATGAGATAAATGGAGTATAAACAAGTAAGTACACGATATAACACTTTAAGTGGAAAAAGGCACTATGAAGAAAAATAAGTGAATATTGTGAGTAGGAATAAAGGAGTTATTCAATTTATTTGGAATGAACAGGGAAGAGCTTCCTTAAAAAAAAAAAAAGTGTTATATCACAATAGGAGAATGAGCAAGGACCAAAAATGAATATATAACTCAAAAATTGTTCTGAATGTGATAATAAATTGTTCTGACTGATGATTTACACATTCATATTTGTATTTTACTGCATATACAAATTATTTAAATGGTAGCAATGTAATGTCTAAAGGATTGGATACAATATACACAATTTGCAGAAGATCTCATATGTACTGAATAATAAACACTGGAAAGGCATAAAAATACCAAAAAATATACAATTTTTGGTGTCTACTGGGACACATGCTCTGTACAATAGTCAAACACATGCAGCCAGTCTGAGGCAAACTATTTCTCACAAGAACTTAATATGAATGATGTTAGTAACTTGAGCGCTAAGTCACTCAAAGTCGTGTTGACTCTTTGCCACTCTATGGACTGTAGCCTTCCAGGCTCCTCTGTCCATGGGATTCTCCAGGCAAGAATACTGGAGTGGTTGTCATTTCCTCCTCCAGGGGATCTTCCCGACCCAGAGAGCAAACTCCCATCTCTTGTCTCCTGCATTGGTAGGTGGGTTCTTTACCACTAGCACTGCCTGGGAAGCCCGTTACTAACTTAGGTCATTCAACATTTCCACTGTTTTGCAGCTAGTATGAGAAAGCAGCAAGATAAAAACAAAGAATTGTCTGATTACACAGCCACATGCTTTTCCTTAATTATTTTACTGAGATTTTAGACACACTAAAAGAATTTGAATAATGTGGGAAAAGAGGAAAAGTGAGATCTTAAATTTGCATGAAGATTAGCCTGATTTCTAAATATAAATTTTAAAATGTTAATTATTCAAATCAAACCCATTCAACTAACACACTTAACCCTTATTAAAAGAACTCGTAGTTGGTTTCAATGAGATATTTTCAACAATTTTCTTGAGCAGCCTGGAAGGATAAAAATCAAACATGTTTTAATAATATTTTCCCTCTCAGTGGGTACTTGTTCTTTCAATGTTGATGAAACTCTAGCATTTAAATCCGTTGACTGAACATTTAGAATAGTTTTAATTTCATCTTCTACTTTCTGCTTAGGATTCCTGCAGCATAGTGCACTATGAAGCTAAGAGTGAATGAACGAACAATAGTCATTTATGCACTCTAATTCTGCTGCAGATATTTAATAATAAGACATTTTATTTCCTTTTGTTGGCTATCATTTCAAAACTATAACAAACCCAATTATATTCACAATCCGCTTCCAAGGACATTAATGAGATGCCATGCAATCTCTTCAGATATTTCTTAAGAAATATCTCAAGTTTTCCAGTTCAAATCAAATGTATCTATACTCAGTCTTACGCAATGATGAATGCAATATATATATATAATTTAAATATATACATATTATGTATGTATATTCATATTTTTTTCAATGGTGAACTAAATGGATTTTTTAAAAAATCTCAGTTAAATAACTGACGGGAAAGGTCCTAAGAACGTAATAGTGAAGCTTTCAGACATAAGGTAACTTGACTGCAGGATACACACACAGACACACAAACGAATGCTTTTTTTTTTTTTCATTTATTTTTATTAGTTGGAGGCTAATTACTTTACAATATTGTAGTGGGTTTTGTCATGCATTGACATGAATCAGCCATGGAGTTACACGCATTCCCCATCCCGATCCCCCCTCCCACCTCCCTCTCTACCCGATCCCTCTGAGTCTTCCCAGTGCACCAGGCCCGAGCACTTGTCTCATGCATCCCACCTGGGCTGGTGATCGAAAACGAATGCTTTTGTATTTATATAGTTTCCTTTTGTTTTCTGTTCCTAGAACTTCAACCTACTGGCTCACTCGCATCCAGTCTTTTCTCTACTGCAATGAGAACGGCCTCCTGGGCAGCTTTTCAGAAGAGACGCACTCCTGCACGTGTCCCAACGACCAGGTGGTCTGCACGGCCTTCCTGCCCTGCACGGTGGGCGACGCGGCCGCCTGTCTCACCTGCGCCCCAGACAACCGCACCCGCTGCGGCGCCTGCAACACGGGCTACATGCTGAGCCAGGGCTTCTGCAAACCCGAGGTCGCCGAGTCCACCGACCACTACATCGGCTTCGAGACCGACCTGCAAGACCTGGAGATGAAGTACCTGTTGCAGAAAACCGACAGGCGGCTGGAGGTGCACGCCATCTTCATCAGCAACGACATGCGCCTCAACAGCTGGTTCGACCCCTCCTGGCGCAAGAGGATGCTCCTCACCTTAAAGAGCAACAAGTACAAGTCGAGCCTGGTCCACATGATCCTGGGTCTCTCTTTACAGATCTGTTTAACGAAGAACAGCACCCTGGAGCCCGTGTTGGCCGTCTACATCAATCCCTTCGGAGGCAGCCACTCTGAGAGCTGGTTTATGCCTGTGAATGAAAACAGCTTCCCCGACTGGGAGCGGACTAAGCTGGACCTTCCCCTGCAGTGTTACAACTGGTCGCTGACTCTGGGGAACAAGTGGAAGACGTTTTTTGAGACCGTGCACATCTACCTGAGGAGTCGCATCAAGTCAAACGGCCCCAACGGCAACGAGAGCATCTACTACGAACCCCTGGAGTTTATTGACCCATCCCGGAACCTGGGTTATATGAAAATCAATAACATTCAAGTGTTTGGCTACAGCATGCACTTTGACCCGGAAGCCATCCGGGACCTGATTCTGCAGCTGGACTACCCCTATACTCAGGGATCCCAGGACTCAGCACTTTTGCAGCTTCTAGAGATAAGAGACCGTGTAAATAAACTCTCCCCACCCGGTCAACGTCGTCTAGATCTCTTCTCTTGCTTGCTTCGTCATAGACTCAAGCTGTCTACTAGTGAGGTGGTGAGAATCCAATCTGCTCTGCAGGCGTTTAATGCCAAATTGCCAAACACAGTGGATTATGACACGACCAAATTATGTAGTTAACCATACATGTCAAGCACAACCCAAAATCTTGAAGGAGTTTTTACAGTGCTTTTGTGGAACAGTTTATGTTTGGAAGAGTACCTTTAAATTGTCTTTTCAATATCTGTCTTATATCCGTCAATAACATTGGATGGCAATTTACACACATGGACTTGCTGACAACGAATATATTATACTGCAGTTTTGGTTTCTGAATGAAATAAATACTGACACCAGTCTAGAAGACATTCTACTTTTTACAATAAATTTCATTTGTAATTTTATATGTTCCGTGGCAATGCTTTTGTGCATTACATCCTCTAGAGGGAACATAAAAAGATACCAATAAAATTTTGTAGCTGAACAGTTATTAAAAAGAAATGCTGTGGGATTCCTTTTTTCCATGAAATGAGTTCTATTTTGATATAGCTTGTTAGAACCTGGGGAAAATTCCCAAAATTTTTTAATTGAAACATTTGACGGTTCCTTTCAAAAGCCTTTAGGAAAAACCCAACTAGGTAGAATGCCTAGCATTCAGTTGTATTTTTATGGTTAACAGCATAATGGCGGTGCTTTATTACCTATACTTATAAACCAGACGCCATCATTATTAACATAAACAGGCAAACATTTCTCAACTAAATATCCAAACATTCTGGCAAACACACAGAAAGTCAGTGTGCTTATAAGCACATCACAGAGAAAGTAAAGCCTTCATTTCCTCAGCAACTTGCTTTGTGATTCTCTTTCTACATTCTAATAACCAGCAATCAGCATACTCTGCACACTCATTTTCATTTCAAGTACTAAAAGCCTAGTTATTCCAGTACTTTAGCAGTGTCAATAAGATAACATTTCTAGAAATCATTAATTGTAATGTGCTGGTGTAAAATAAATGGTCAAATAACTAATTCAAGTGTAAATAGACATTTTTTCCTCTCAGAGAAACTAGTATTACTAAAATATGTTTATAAGTGCACATTCTTTCAATACAAACTATTTTTAGTCCAAATTTTTTGCTTGAAATTCCATATTACCCAAGATGTAATATTAGATATTTGGGGCTTCCCAAGTGGGACTAATTGTAAAGAACCTGCCTGCCAATGAGACATAAGAGATGCAGGTTCAATCCCCAAGTCAGGAAGATCCCTTGGAGGAGGCCATGACAACTCACTCCAGTATTCTTGCCTGGAGAATCCCATGGACAGTGGAACCTGGCAGGCTACAGTCCATAGGGTCTCAGAGTTGGACCCAACTGAAGGGACTTATCACATACAATATTAGATGTATAATTAATGTTTTTTATCTAATGAACTTAAGTTGCATTTTTGTTTAGATATATGAATGTGTTTGTAAAGTATGGTGATGCTCTTATCACTCTGCTCTTGTTTAACTATTTCATAAACATTTCGTATAATGTAAACCAATGCACTGTTCAGCCTAGGTTTCCTGTTGAGGTCATGAAGTTATTTCTCAGAGCACAAAGAAGGGAAACTATGACATGATTGAACATAGTAACTGATGATGAAAACATCACATCCACATTCTGGATTCTTAAGCTGTTTGTTTAGATACCAAAGCATTTTAAGAAAAGGTAGCTCAGACATCGTATACTAATTCAGTCACCATAAGTATGGCATAGCTCTTTTAACCCCTGTCTGGATAACTGATTTTCTTCCTTTAATCATCTGATTTTTTCCCCCTTACTTTTGCTATTATCAGTAAATACACTGAAAATATGCACAATTATTTAACACCATTTTTCTGATATCATAGCAGATATACTTTTTATTTAATTCTGACAACACTAGGCTATACATTATCATTCCCATTTTCTTGGTCGAAGAAAAACAGACTGAGGCTCAGAGTGGTTTGTCAAATTCCCCAAGATCAGAAACCAACAAGTTAAGAAACCAGCCTTCCAACAAATTTTTCTTGAATGAATTGTCTTCTTTTCTGTGTGCACTGAGCTTTAAATGAAACATCTTATTTCTGTATTTAATCTCATTACATGCAAAGGTTTATGGTGAAGCAAGAATTGTTTATAAAATTGAGGTCTAAATCATTATAAAACACATACCTTCATAGTACACGAGAGTAATTAGATAAACCAGAATGTGTCATCCAAAATTGATCACCCCACAAAATGACCAAGCTTATCGAATATAGATAGACCACATAGCATATAAGACATTTGCTATAAAAGTCAGAATTGCAGCTAAGACTTTTTCCAGAAGCATTTTGGAGGCCCAGATGTCCAAAGCCACTGATCTCAGAAACCACCTGAGCAATGTATGTGGTCACCAGTGGACTCAGAACAGCAACCATTCTTGGAACTTAAGGAAAATGTCAGCAATCCTACTTTTATTGCTCAGCTCACTCTGTGCTAACCGGCTTATGATAGAGAAGCTCCTATGGCTAAAGGTAAGGATATACCTGGCTAGGGTCGCTAGGGATTTATCCTGAGACTTGGCATGTGTTGCCAAAGAAGGCTATTGAAAGATGATTGATCATCTTCATTCTGCCTTGATAACAACCTCAGTGAATATTCAGTATCTCTAAGTCCATTTTTACCTTGAAAGTGGAAAAGTAATATGAATGTCTTTCTCTGACTGTTGGGTCTAGCATGAATAATATGAATACAGTATCAGTAAACCTACCAAGCAGATTCTAAAGCACTATACAGATTTAAAGGATAAGTGATCAACATCTTTTAATATTTTTGTTTCTCGTATGCTACCAGTAAAGTCAAACAAGCGATAGACAATAAAATCTACTTAATTCAACATTATTTGCCAACATATGGGAAAAATGCTTTATGATTTTGAAAATTTTTTAATAAAAATAACTTTATTCAAAATCTTACTTAGACCAAAAAGTTGAAAAATCATATTTTAAAAGACAGTGTATTTGATTTCTTTTTTGATATTTCTAATGTAAGCTTCTAAATTAGGGGTTAATTGACCTTAAAAATTCAGTGAAATTTGAAATTCTGAAAATTCAAAAATGTATTGAGAATATATTTTGTTTCCAGAAACATCTCGCATTGCTCTAGATTTTTTGATGTATCATAAATTTGACTTGCTTTCCTGTCCCAAGTTGACTTTTTGCAAGTTAATCAAGTATTGAATTGATCACTGTCAGCTCAAAAAAAATTCTGAAATAGCTGATGGTCTTCCTTGATTTAAATAGTGCCAGAAAATTGGTTTTCCTTTCCCCCTCTTTTTTTTTTTTTTTTTTTTGATGACTCATCAGGATGTAGATTTTGGAAGGAACCAGGTCCATGTATTGCCCTCTAATCAGGTTATGTCCCCTTTTTGTAAATATGCCTCCTTCTTTCTTTATGGAGGTTATTTAAGGTCTCCAGTTTGAACAGATCTAGAAAATAAATAATTTTAAACGATGCAAGAGCAAAATAAAACTATATAAATTTGTTAAGTGGGAATTATAGAATATAGGAATTCACCTGGATGGAAAGTTGAGTTTCAGAAATCCAGTCGAAAATATAACTTTTAAATAATAAACTTGGCTTAAGATTTTAAGAATCTACATAGATGTCTTCCAAATCAATGTGACAATTGAAAAGAACATACCAAATAAATCAACCTTAGAGAAATTGAAAACAACCTCATTCTGATTTGTTTCCTAGAGCTGGAATCATAATTCTTTAGGAAAAATGCATCTTCCCTGTGCATTACCTGGCCATAAATAAGGTGCTTCAGAATCACAGATGTTAAGCCTGTGATGTTCTTTGGCAATAATAGTGCAATCATCTGATTTTTTTTTTAATTTTTATTTATTTATTTGGCCATGTCAGGTCTTGCAGAATCTTTCATTGTGGCTCACGGGTTCTCTAGTTGTGGCCTCGGGGTACAGTAGTTGCAGCGCACAGGCTTAGGTGCCCCACAGCATGTGGCATCTAGTTCCCTAACCATACTTTGCATTGCAAAGCGTATTCTTAACCACTGGACCACAAAGGAAGCCCCTCATCTGAATTTTTAAAACCTGAGAGTTTACTGAACTACTTTTCTACAGCTATCAACCTTCTACTTTTCTCTTCTCCATCTCTGTCATCACAGTTATTATTTCTACCTCCAGGCAGGCTCTCCTAGAGATAGACATGTATATTATAATTCAATCACTATATGATACTCTAAAATCTGGAAAAGTTTCTTAGCTGAAAATTTTTACAAACATCTCCATTTTTTATATGAAAGCAACATTAGCTATTTTAATGAACTATGAATGACTAATGAATTAGAATGTCCATGTCAAATTATTTGATACTGAGGACATGCAGCCAAGTTTGGTAAATTAGTACATATAAATGAAATTCAATCCAAAGCAAAAATTCCACCCTTGAAATTATCTCATGTGCTGGCAATCAGAAGATTAAATGATTATTTAATGACTGAAGTACTGTTTCATTCTATGATTATACAGTATAACTGTCAAATAAAATCATACCACATAATACTTGATTACTTAAATGTCTATGCAGTATGTACAATAAGGTACTGTTCAGAGAGCATAGTGAATTCAAGGGTTTTGTGGTAACCTGGTGAACTGATCCCAGGTTTCTAACTTTGCCTCTCCCTTCAGTCACATTAAAATGGCATCAAAAGTCCTGAAAGCATCTTCAAAGTACAAGCATAAATAAATAGGAAAAAATGAGCCCATAAAAAAAATTGTAGCAAAAATACAGGCTATGACACTCAAAATGCTAGCAGTAATACACTTCAGAATTAACTATATGTGTGCCTGTGCTTAGTCGCTTCCGTTGTGTCTGAATCCATGCGGCCTCATGGACTGTAGCCTGCCAGGCTCCTGTGTCCATGGGATTCTCGAGGCAGGAAAATTCGAATGGGTTGCCATGCCCTCCTCCAGGGGATCTTCCCCACCCAGGGATCAAACCCCCATCTCCTGTGGCTTCTTCACTGAAGGTGATTTCTTTACAACTGAGCCACCAGGGAAGCCTAATAAAATTAGCTATTTACTACAGGAAACTGAAATCAGCTTAATCATTTTACATAGAAGTAACTTGTGATTTTGAAATGTAAATTTTTGCTCTTTTACAATAAGTTGAGCAATTTATTTAAAAGTTATCCATTCCAAATCATTAAAATGATAGAAAAAATAGATTTAGCTATAGAGTGATGGTACTCTACAGTTATGTAGGTTATGAGCTTTTCTGGTAGCTCAGCTGGTAAAGAATCCACCTGCAATGCAGGAGACCCCAGTTCAATTCCTGGGTTGGGAAGTTCCCCTGGAGAAGGGATAGATACCCACTACAGCATTCTTGAACTTCCCTGGTGTCTCAGATGGTAAAGAATTCACCTGCTCTGCAGGAGACATGACTTCATTCCCTGGGTTGGGAAGATGCTCTGCAGGAAGGCATGGCAACCCACTCCAGTATTCTTGCCTGGAGAATCCCCATGGACAATGGAGCCTGGCAGGATACAGTCCATGGAGTCACAAAGAATCAGACATGCCTGATCAACTAACCACAGCACAGCAGCATGTAGGTTAAATGAAAAAAGTGAAAGTGTCAGTCACTTGGCTTCCCTGGTAGCTCAACTGGTAAAGAATCCTCCTGCAAGGCAGGAGACCCTGGTTTGATTCCTGGTTTGGGAAGATTCCCTGGAGAAGGGATAGGCTACCCACTCCAGTATTCATGGACTTCCCTGATGGCTTAGCTGGTACAGAATCTACCTGCAATGTGGGAGACCTGGGTTCAATCCCTGGGTTGGGAAGAATACCAGGAGAAGGGAATGGCTACCCACTCCAGTATTCACAGTTCACTTCAGTCGTTCAGTCATGTCCAACTCTTTATGACCCCATGGACTGCAGCACGCCAGGCTTTCCTGTCCATCAACAACTCCCAGACCTTGCGCAAACCCATGTCCACTGAGTCGGTGATGCCATCAAATCACCTCATCGTCTGCCATCCCCTTTTTTTCCTGCCTTCAATCTTTCCCTACCTTCAATCTTTCCCAGCATCAGGATCTTTTCTAAGGAGTCAGTTCCCTTTCATCAGCTGACCAAAGTATTGGAGCTTCAGCTTCAGCATCAGTCTTTCCAATGAATATTCAGGACTGATTTGTTTTACGATTGACTGGTTTGATCTCCTTGTTGTCCAAGGGACTCTCAAGAGTCTTCTCTGACACCACAGTTCAAAAGCATCAATTCTTTGGTGCTCAGCTTTCTTTCTAGTCCAACTGTCACATCTATACATGAGTACTGGAAAAACCGTAGCTTTGACAGAACAGACCTTTTTTGGCAAAACAATGTCTCTGCTTTTTAATATGCTATCTAGGTTTGTCATAGCTTTTCTTCCATGGAGTAAGTGTCTTTTAATTTCATGGCTGCAGTCACCATCTGCAGTGATTTTGGAACCCAAGAAAATTAAGTCTCTCACTGATTTCATTGTTTCCCCTTATATTTGCCATGGAGTTATGGGACTGGATGCCATGATCTTCATTTTTTGAATGTTGAAGTCTTTTTTTTTTAGAAAGAAATTTTATTTTATGCTTTGAAGTTAGTGTTTAAAATAAATACCTGCTAATCAGCTAAGACCACTGCCAGATTTTTCACTCTTCTCTTTCACTTTCATCAAGAGGCTCTTTAGTTCCTCTTGACTTTCTGCCATAAAGGTGGTGTCATCTGCACATCTGAAGTTATTGATATTTCTCCAGGCAATCTTGATTTCATCTTGTGCTTCTTCCAGCCTGGCATTTTGCATGGTGTACTCTACATATAAGTTAAATAAGCAAGGTGGCAATATACAACCTTGTCATACTCCTTTCCCAATTTTGAATCAGTCCATTTTTCCATCTCTGGTTCTCTTGCTTCTTGATCTGCATACAGATTTCTCAGGAGGCAAGTAATGTGGTCTGGTATTCCTATTTCTTTAAGAATTTTCCATGTTTTGTTGCAATCCACACAGTCAAATCCACACAGCTGATCTACACAGCTTTTGTGTAGTCAATGAAGCAGAAGTAGATGTTTTTCTGAATCTCTCTTTTTTTCCCCGATGATCCAGCAGATGTTGGCAATTTGATCTTTGATTCCTCAGCCTTTTCTAAATCCAACTTGAACAGCTAGAAGTTCTCAGTTCACATACTGTTGAAGCTTAGCATGGACAATGCCACGAACCTCTGTCCATAGTTTCTCAGGCACTCTATCAAATCTAGTCGCTTGAATCTATTTGTCATCTCCACTGTGTAATCATAAGGGATTTGATTTAGGTCATACCTGAATGGTCTAGTGGTTTTCCCCACTTTTGTCAACTTAAGTCTGTATTTTGCAATAAGGATTTCATGATCTGAGCCACAGTCAGCTCCTGGTCTTGTTTTTGATGACTGCATAGAGTTTCTCCTCTTTGACTGCAAAAAATATATTCAATCTGATTTTGATATTGACTATCTGGTGATGTCCATGTGTAACATCATCTCTTGTGTTGTTGAAAGAGGGTGTTGCTATGACCAGTGCGTTCTCTTGGCAAAACTCTGTTAGCCTTTGCCCTGCTTCATTCTGTACTCCAAGGCCAGATTTGCCTGTTACTCCAGGTATCTCTTGACTTCCTACTTTTGCATTCCAGTCTCCTATGATGAAAAAGACATTTATTTTGGTCCTAGAGTTAATTCTAGAAGGCCTTTTATGTCATCATAGAACCGTTCAACTTCAGCTTCTTGGTCATTAGTTGTTGGGGCATAGACTTGGATTACTGTGATATTGAATGGTTTACCTTGGAAATGAACAGAGATCATTCTGTCATTTTTGAGACTGCATCCAAGTATTGCATTTCAAACTTTTGTTGATTATGAGGGTTACTGCATTTCTTCTAAGGGATTCTTGCCCACAGTTGTAGATATAATGGTCATCTGAATTAAGTTCATCCATTCCAGTCCATTTTAATGTTCACTCTTGCTATCTCCAGTCTGACCACTTCCAATTTACACTGATTCATGAACCTAACATTCCAGGTTCCTATGCAATATTGCTCTTTACAACATCAGACATTATTTCCATCACCAGTCACATCCACAACTGGGTGTTGATTTTGCTTTGGCTCTGTCTCTTCATTCTTTTTAGAACTATTTCTCCATTCTTCACCAGTAGCATATTGGAGCTTAACCAGATAAATATAAGAAATAGTATTATTGCAAGGAAAAATACAAACTAAACCTACAGTACCTATGCAATATTGCTCTTTACAGCAGCGACCCTTGCTTTTATCATCAGTCCCATTCACAACTGGGTGTTGTTTTTGCTTTGACTCCATCCCTTGATTCTTTCTGGAGTTATTTCTCCACTGATCTCCAGTAGCATATTGGGCACCTACCGACCTGGGGAGTTCCTCTTTCAGTATCCTATCTTTATGCCTTTTCATACTGTTCATGGGGTTCTCAAGGCAAGAATACTGAAGTGGTTTGCTATTACCTTCTCCAGTGGACCACATTCTGTCAGACCTCTCCACCATGAGCCGTCCATCTTGTGTGGCCCCACATGGCATGGCTTAGTTTCATTGAGTTAGACAAGGTGGTGGTCCTGCGATCAGATTGACTAGTTGTCGGTGATTGTATCCAGATTGTTTGAGTCTGTCTGCCCTGTGATCCCCTCTCTCAGTGCCTACCATCTTACTTGGGTTTCACTTACCTTGGACATGGGGTCTCTCTTCACTTCTGCTCCAGCAAAGCACAGCCACTGCTTCTTACCTCAGAATCGGGGTATCTCCTCTCGGCCGCCGCCCCTGACCTCAGGCACACGGTAGCTCCTCTCAGCTGCGCTCCTGTGCTGTTGTGGCTGCCACACTTGTGAACGTTAGGTCCATGAATCAAGGGAAATTGGAAGTGGTCAAACAGGAGATGATAAGAGTGAACGTCGACAATCTAAGAATCAGTGAACTAAGATGGACTGGAATGGGTGAATTTAGCTCAGATGGCCATTATATCTACTACTGTGGGCAGGAATCCCTTAGAAGAAATGAAGTAGCCATCATGGTCAACAAAAGAGTCCAAAATGCAGTACTTGGATGCAATCTCAAAAATGACAGAATGATATCTGTTTGTTTCCAAGGCAAACCATTTAATATCAAAGTAATCCAAGTCTATGCCCTGACCAGTAATGCTGAAGAAGCTGAAGTTGAATGGTTCTATGAAGACCTACAAGACCTTCTAGAACTAACACCCAAAAGATGTCCTTTTCATTATATGGGACTGGAATGCAAAAGTAGGAAGTCAAGAAACACCTGGAGTAACAGGCAAATTTGGCCTTGGAGTACGGAATGAAGCAGGGAAAAGGCTAATAGAGTTTTGCCAAGAGAACGCACTGATCATAGCAAACACCTTCTTCCAACAACACAAGAGAAGACTCTACACATGGACATCACCAGATGGTCAACACCGAAATCAGATTGATTATATTCTTTGCAGCCAAAGTTGGAGAAGCTCTATACAGTCAGCAAAAACAAGACCAGGAGCTGACTGTTGCTCAGATCATTAACTCCTTATTGGCAAATTAAAACTGAAATTGAAGAAAGTGGAGAAAACCACTAGACCATTCAGGTATGACCTAAATCAAATCCCTTATGACTATACAATGGAAGTGAGAAATAGATTTAAGGGACTAGATCTGATAGACGAGTGCCTGATGAACTATGGGTGGAGGTTCATGACACTGTACAGGAGACAGTAATCAAGACTATCCCTAAGAAAAAGAAATGCAAAACAGCAAAATGGCTGTCTGAGGAGGCCTTGCAAATAGCTGTGAAAAGCAAAGGAGAAAAGGAAAGATATACCCAGTTGAATGCAGAGTTCCGAAGAATAGCAAGGAGAGATAGGAGGGCCTTCCTCAGCAATCAATACAAGGAAGTGGAGGAAAACAATAGAATGGGAAAGACTAGATATCTCTTCAAGAAAATTAGAGATACCAAGGGAACATTTCATGCAAAGATGGTCTCAATAAAGGACAGAAATGGTAGGGACCTAAAAGAAGCAGAAGATATTAAGAAGAGGTGGCAAGAATAGACAGGAAAACTGTACAAAAAAGATCTTCATGACCCAGGTAATCATGATAGTGATGTCACCTAGAGCCAGACATCCTGGAATGTGAAGTCAAGTGGGCCTTCGGAAGCATCACTAGGAACAAAGCTAGTGGAGGTGATGGAATTTCAGTGGAGCTATTTCAAATCCAGAAAGACAGTGCTGTGAAAGTGCTGCACTCAATATGCCAACAAATTTGGAAAACTCAGCAGTGGCCACTGGAAAAAGTCAGTTATCATTCCAATACCAAAGAAAAGCAATGCCAAAGAATGCTCAAACTACTGCACAATTGCACTCATCTCACACACTAGTAAAGTAATGCTCAAAATTCTCCAAGTGAGGCTTTAGCAATATGTGAACTGTGAACTTCCAGATGTTCAAACTGGTTTTAGAAAAGACAGAGGAAGCAGAGCTCAAATTGCCAACATCTGCTGCATCATGGAAAAAGCATGAGAGTTCCAGAAAAACATCTATTTCTGCTTTATTGACTATGCCAAAGGCTTTGACTATGTGGATCACAATAAACTGTGGAAAATTCTGAAAGAAATCGGAATACCAGACCACCTGACCTGCCTCTTGAGAAACCTGTATGCAGGTCAGGAAGCAATAGTTAGAACTGGACATGAAATAATTGACTGGTTCCAAATAGGAAAAGGAGTATGTCAAGGCTGTAGATTGTCACCCTGTTTATTTAACTTATATGCAGAGTACATCATGAGAAACCCTAGGCTGGAGGAAGCACAGACTGGAATCAAGATTGCTGGGAGAAATATCAATAACCTCAGATATGCAGATGACACCATCCTTATGGCAGAAAGTGAAGAAGAACTAAGGAGAACTAAGGAGGCTCTTGATGAAAGTGAAAGAGGAGAGTGGAAAAGTTGGCTTAAAGTTCAACATACAGAAAACTAACATCATGGCATCTGGTCCCATCACTTCATGGCAAATAGATGGGGAAACAGTGGAAACAGTGGCTAACTTTATTTTTTTGGGCTCCAAAATCACTGCAGATGGTATTACAGCTGTGAAATTAAAAGACGCTTACTCCTTGGGAGGAAAGTTATAACCAACCTAGACAGCATATTAAAAAGCAGAGACATTACTTTGCCAACAAAGATCCATCTAGTCAAGGCTATGGTTTTTCCAGTGGTCGTGTATGGATCTGAGAGTTGGACTTTAAAGAGGGTTGAGCGCCAAAGAATTGATGCTTTTGAACTGTGGTGTTGGAGAAGACTCTTGAGAGTCCCTTGGACTGCAAGGAGATCCAACCAGTCCATCCTAAAGGAGATCAGTCCTGGGTGTTCATTGGAAGGACTGATGTTGGAGCTGAAATGCCAGTACTTTGGCCACCTGATGGTGAAGAGTTGACTCACTGGAAAAGACCCTGATGCTGAGAAGGATTGGGGGCAGGAGGAGAAGGGGATGACAGAGGATGAGATGGTTGGATGGGATCACTGACTCGATGGACATGGGTTTGAGTGGACTCTGGAAGTTGGTGATGGACAGGGAGGCCTGCGTGCTGCGGCTCATGGTGTCCCAAAGAGTCGGACACAACTGAGCGACTGAACTGAACTGAACTGAAACCTATAGTTTGGGGAATGAATATATGCTTTCAGAAGATTAGATCAATAGTGAAAAGATGTAATGTTGCGTGTGTGTGTGTGTGTGTGTGTGTGTGATCCCATGGACTATATCCCACCAGACTCTTCAGACTGTGGGGTTTCCCAGACAAGAATATAGGGGTGGATTGACTTTTCTTACTCTGGAAGACCTTCCTCACCCAGGGATCCAACCGAGTTTCCTGCATCTTCTAAATTGGCAGTAGCGTGTAGTATTCTGACCTGGAGAATTCCATGGACTGTATCGTCCATGGAGTCTCAAAGTGTTGGATACAACTGAGATTTCACTTTCACTAGTGGCTTAGTTATGTTTGACTCTTTGCGACCCTGTGCTTGTCGCCTATCAACCTCCTCTGTCCATGAACTTTTCCAGGCAAGAATGCTGTGTTGTCATTCTCTACTCCCTTCTGCAGGGGTTCTTCCTGACTCTTTACCATCTGAGCCACCAAGGAAGCCTATGTATGTTATATGCTTAGTATTTAAAAGATCCAGGTACATTAACATAAAAAGCTATTATAAAATAAAAAACACAAATGTAAACGCTTCTAAATAAATCACAAATTATGAGTTTGTAATGGGAATTAAAAAAAAAAGAAAACCTCAATTTTTTTAGCAAAAAATATGCCATTAAAATCTAATTTCTTATATAGTTGGATATTTCTCTCAACATAAATTGAAAAAATCCTTAATGAAGAGACTATAATATAAAGAACAGGAGCTAATCAGATAGATATGAGAAATAAAATTATTGCAAGGAAAAATACAAAACTAAGCCTACTGCTTGGGAAATGCATATATGCTTTCAGAAGATTGGATCAATATTTTTAAAAAATGTAATATATGTGTGTGTATGTGTGTGTGTGTGCATGTGTGCACATGCACGGACATGTGCTCGATTCCATCTGATGTTTGTGACTCCCATGCACAATTGTCCACCAGACTCTTCTGTCTGTGGGAGCTTCCAGGCAAGAATACTTGGGTAAATTGCCATTTCCTTCTCCAGGGGCTCTTCCTCACCCAGGGGTCCAATTTGAGTCTCTTGCATCTTCTACATTGGCAAGTGGATTCTTTACCACTGAGCCAACTGGGACGCCTCCAAAAGATGTAAACTATCTCAATGTCATTTTTAAGTTAGTTTATAATCAAGCAATATATTAATGGAATATCTCACTATAAATATGACAAAAGAATCAAAATAGGTTTGGAAGAACAAGTGATTATATAAACAAATGAAATTTGTAAATAAAACTAGTTAATGGGAACTTCCAACAACAATAATATTAAAATAAATAGTAGAAAAATAAAATATCCAGAAGCACAGTGAGGTAGTTGTGAAAATGGCATTTGTGATAAAATTCTCATTTTAAATAATAAAAGGGGTGATGGTTCATACAGGCTAGATCATTTGATTTTCTATTTAGAAAAGGAGATTCAATAATTAAAGCAAAAGCAAAGAAGAAACTAAATTCTAGTTGCCTAGAGAGTTAACACTATCAACAAAGACTAATACAGTGACTAGCTAGAGAGGTCTTCAGTGTTAAAAGATTATTCCCCAGGATAGAGCAGTCCAATAAAAAGATAATTTGAGCCATACATGCAAGCGTATATGCAATTTAAATTTTTTTTCTGTAGTCATATTTTTAAAAAGTAGAAGAAAAAGAGAAGTAGAGTTTAACATGTTAGCTAAGCCAGTATCTCTAAAACATTATAATTTCAAAAGTAATTAGTAAGAACCATTGTTAATAAGTGGGTATTTTATATTGCTTTCTGGTACCAAGTCTTGAAAATATGGTTAATATTGCACATTTACACCCCTCTCAGTTCGGACCAGTCACATTTTTTATCTTAAAAGTTCCACGTTGCTGCTGTTTTAACACTGCAGCCACAGACTGTGTCCCTCTTCCACTTCTTGTTTTTCCTGAGCAGCTTCACTTCCAAAGTGACGTTTTCTAGATGAGAGACTATCCTGCCATCTTGGTTCAACTTTGTTATCTGCACTTTCAAAGGTTTTCTTTATATATTTTCAAGGTCCCTCCTCATGTTCTTCCACTGTGGGCAAACAAAACTAAGAGTTTAGCAAAATTGTTCCCTCTGCTTTATCATCATCTGCTCCACACTTGATCCATTATCCTAAAGTTGACAGCAGCCTCTGCTTTTCAATTTTTGCTTAATTTGGGACCTCAGATAATATCTCTTGCTTCCTTACTTGCTAGCTCTGCTTAAAAGGGTGGTTAAATAGTTGTTTATTTAATTTGTCAGTTTTAAGTGTTTGTTTGGGAGTTGTTTTTTTTTTTTTTTTCTTTTAAAATGCTGTGTGTGCTGTATTGAAGGAAGCCTACCATTCATTTTCCCCCACTATTCTCCTCTATACCATTACAAACTTATATCTAGACACCAGAGTGAACTCTTCAATTATAAAACTTTTACCTTGAAAGTATTGTACATATCTCTGCAGAATAGGGATCTAACTAACCCTTTATCGGGCATATGATTCCTTTCTTAAGCGGGCCCTTGCCTATTTCTTTCTCTATCTCTTCAGAAGCATTTGTTTCACATGGAACTATAATGTACCTATATAAATGTGTATTCAGTGCAAAAATGGCATCCTTTTTCATGCGTACAGACTTTTTCTTCTCCATTCAGCCTGTGACATTCTTTCATCCTCCACCCTGGACTGCCTTCTAAAAAATTACAACTGTAATTCTCACTCATGGTTCAGATGAAAAATTGTCCCATATTTGAATTTAATCTTCATCTTACCATTAGCAAAAAGGGGCCATTACCTTTTACACCCTAATTACAAGAAGGTAAAAATAGTAAAAGTAAACAAAGTTTTGATATTTTAGTGAACTTAATTTTTTATATATCTATCAGATTGTAGATCCCTAAAAAACAGAAACCATATACATTCATATTCTTAAGTTTTAACCTGTAATATGTGCTGTTAAGAGATAAGCCTAAGATCAAAATTTCTGGTACACAGTGCATTCTATAATTGATTGCTTCAGTGAATGAATAATGTGAAAGGTGGTTCTAAATTTAAAGATTCTTTCTAAAAGTTCCTCTTTGTGATTATTTTAAGCCTGTGCAGCCTTTCTTTGTTGTTGCTAGTATTTCCTGAGGGAGGAATAGCTTATAATGCTGTGTGTGTGTGTGTTATATGTGTGTGTGTGTGTGTGTGTGTGTGTGTGTGTGTGTGCATGCGTGCGCACACACCCTCATGTGCTCAGCATGTCTGACTTTTGGTGACCACATGAACTGTACCCCACCATGCTCCTCTGTCCATGGAATTTCCCAGGCAAGAATACTGGAGTGGGCTGCCATGCCCTTCTCCAGGGGATCTTCCCAATCCAGGGGTCTAATTCTCTTGAGTCTCTGTGAGTCTCCTGAATTATTAGGAAAATTCTTTACCACTGTGCCACCTGGGAAGCCTTATAATGATGTTTAGTTTTTGTACTATTGGTGTGCTGGTAAATTTTAAAGCTGTGTGTTAACTGCAATAAATTATATCATCTGAGGAAAAAATATATATAATTGACATACAATATTAGGTTAATTTCAGATGTACTGTGTAGTGATTTGACATTTACATATATTCTGAAATGATTACTTCCATAAGCCCCCATACAATTTTGCTACAATATAATTGACCATATTTCTTATGCTACATATTTCATCCCCAATGTCTTATTTATTTTATAACTAGAAGTTTGTACTTCTTAAACCACTTTACCTATTTTACCTACCCTACCACCTTCTCTTCTGGTAACTATTCATTTTTTTTTTCTCTGTATCTATGAGTCAGGAAGAAACAGTTAGAAATGGACATGGAACAACAGACTGGTTCCAAATAGGAAAAGGAGGACGTCAAGGCTAGAGCTCACCTAAGACACACTGTATTTTAATATTTAATTTAAATTGATGACTTAAACATCTATTTCAAATATTAACTTATACACCCTTCTTTTAAAAAGCTCCTATACTCCCCAACACAAAAGGTAAAAAGATGGAACATGAGTAACTTTTTCAAGAAATTTACTCCCTTGAGTTTTATACAACAGAGCTAATATATTCAAATTTTTAAACAAAATATTTTTGGTGGAAAGCCACAATAAATGGAATAGTTGGATTATTATTAATTATTAGTTTATGAATTTTTAAAATAAATGGAGGATATATACTATTTCCTGTAATGGAAAACCCTCCTCCACTTTGAGGATACTAAAGTAAAAGACAGGCCAACAGCAACAATATGGTAATAAACACAAAGTTTATGTATTTTTTAAAATAAAATTTAGCCATGCCAAATAATTTTCTCAGTTTTCAGACTCTGTAATATTTATATTATGATTATATACAGCTTGATAAATATAAAGGCATATCTTTCTTTAAAAGAAGATTTTAAGCATTAAAATTAATGAAAAAATATATTAAATCATTTAAATACATATTATGGCTATAAAATGCATGAGATAAGTTAACATACTTAAAAGGAGCTTTACTTATTAGTTATAAGGAAGGGTTGAGTATGTTAAATATCTTAATTATACATACAAAAAATGTTATGATCTTGATTTGAAGACATCTACACTCTAGTGTGTTAGATTGTCTTGTTTCATTTGATCAGAAAATTCTAATAAGCAATACAATAATTTAATAAGTATATATTTTATAATATTTTAAATTCATTTTTATGTTCCTCATCTCTTCTAAACAACTTTACCAGATAGTCTATTATCTCCGACACTAAGATCACAGTTCATGCCTCTTCATAATAGAAGTGTTTTCATCAATTTGCACTACATCTAAGTATTATTATTTTTTAAAACAGCAAAAATCTAAACCTGATGTACTAATCCACAAAGACATTCAGTTTCACCAGGAAATTAAAATATATGAGGCAAAATAATAGCAGGAAGTAGATTGTAGAGTAATACCCCACTAAAGGAATTCAAATATTGTTTTATTATTTTTGTAGCTATTATTTAATATTAGACTTTAAAAAAAAGAGAAATAAGGGAAAAAACACACAACTAATTTCTGCTATTCAGTTTACTATATTACCATCTATAATACTTTTCCTAGAAAGATTCTGTTACAGATTTTAATAGCATGAATTTAGTTTAAAATGATAAAATGCTTGCTTTTAACTTGAAAATTCTAACATGAATTCTAAATTCATTCTAACAAGATTAATCTAACACTTATTCAAATTGTAATTAAATAAGTTAAAATTAATTTAGGTTAACATAGAGCATCAAAGCCATGATAATCATTAACTTTCCAAATTATTGCCTACTATTAATCTTTTCTTGCATTTGTCATTCCATTGTTATCAGTATTTGCCCAATCTCTTACTGATTATCAAATAAGTATTTGTTAAAAGAGAATGAGATGGTTGGATAGCATCACCAAGCCAAACAAATATGATTATAATTAAATTTTATATGTCAAATTCATAGCAAAATGATATGCAATAAAATAATGATATGCTAAATATACAAAGTAAGCCATTATAATCTGCCTTTCAGGTTCAGTATCAACATATAAAGAGCTTGGAAGTCATTAATGAATCTAACTTAAAATCAATGACTTTCTTTTTTTTTTTCATTTATTTTTATTAGTTGGAGGCTAATTACTTTACAATATTGTAGTGGTTTTTATCATACATTGACATGAATCAGCCATGGATTTACATGTATTCCCCATCCCGATCCCCCCTCCCACCTTCCTCTCTACCCAATCCCTCTGGGTCTTCCCAGTGCACCAGCCCCGAGCACTTGTCTCATGCATCCAACCTGGGCTGGTGCACATGTTTCGATGCTGTTCTCTCGAAACATCTCACCTTCGCCTTCTCCCACAGATTTTCATTGAATCTATTAGAGAACTGAGTTTGCAGAACAAACCACCACCTCCAAATCTGGAGAAACAGATAAATCTAGAGAAGAAAAGCCAAGGTATACATACATGGAGCAGAAGTTGCTGGGGTCATAAACTGATGGAAAATTATAATGGTAACTTGGATTAATTGCTGGAAGCTGAGTATGGTCCAGCACAATGCTGAGAATCTCCTAGGGACATTTTTAGCTCCTCTCACTTCTACTTTTGTGAATTTTACCTTTAGAAACACCAACAGGTTCTCATGGTGGATATCAGAAAGAATAACCACATAGGTCTGACAGAGGGTGGGGAAGAGAAGTCATTGTGAAATATGCCCAGAATTTTCTCTGTAACAAAGGATTACTCTCCAGGTGAAAAGCCTTTGTTGTTGTTGTTCAGTCGCTAAATTCTGTCTGATTCTTTGCCATCCCAGAGACTGCATCACTTCTTTATCAGAGTTATATCACCCAGTGTAAGGGCATTTTGTTTATTTTAACTCCCACTAGAATAGCACACTGCAACTTCTTGTCTTGTGGAAGGGGTGGCAAGACAGCTATACCATTAAAGAAAAACACTCATTCACAACCAGAGCCAGAGAGCCACTACAAGACAAATGTTTAATCAAAAGATTATAGAATACGTTCCCTATTTCTCCCATACCCTACCATCACACCAACAGGGCTCCAATATTACTGCAATATAATAATACAATAGTGGATCACTGCTGAAACTGTTGAAATTGCAGCTGAAACTGCAAGTCACAGACTCTTTCTGAGAAGTACCAAGGAACAAAGTGAAAGGGGAGACAGAAACAAGGAAAATAGAGGAATCTGAAGCCTCTAGCACCTATAGCTCCAGCAAGCATTAAACTCAGCTCAACTGGCAGATTCCCACTGGCAGTTCTAAGGAATATTCACCTCAGTGTCTCTTACCCAGTATAATACGTCTGTATGCATGCTAAGTCACTTCAGTCATTACCAACTCTTTGCACCCCGTGGACTGTAGCCCACCAGGCTCCTCTGTCCATGAGAAAGAATACCTGGCAAGAATACCAGGCTGTGTTGCCATGCCCTCCTCCAGGGTATCTTCCTGACTCAGGAATCAAAGCAGCATCTCTTACGTCTCCTACACTGGCAAGCAGGTTCTTTACCACCAGCACCACCTGGGAAGTCCTATTATATGTCTATTTTAGCAAAAAATTATAAGGCATGCCAAAGAGAGGGGGAAAAAAAAAAAGACAGAGAGACACTATGACCCAAGAAGCTTAGAAAGCAACAAATATTATACACATAAAAAAAAAACTTTTACATCTAGACATATCATTCAAGTTGTTGTAATTAACACTGACAGAATTTTCCATCCTATGCAGTTGAACACATATTACTGAGATTAGACTACAGCTATGTGTTTTTGGGAAAAGACCACAGTGTCATTGGTTGTGGGTTGCCCTTTCCTTCTCCAGGGGATCTTTGACCCAGGAATTGAACCCACATCTCCTGCGTTGGAAGGGGTGTTCTTTACAACTGAGCCACCAGAGAAACCCATTCCAAAGATGACAGAGAGTATCTATTCCTGGTATGAATAATCTAAGGAGGCCTTTCATACCCACACTACACCTTACATAAGAGAAATGAATGTATCTCTTTCTTATTTATTCTATCTTAGGACTTAAACAAATTTTTGTTCAGTTTTCATTTTAATATAGTAATGTATCCTATATATTACTTTACCTTGAATGTATCCTCCAATTAAATACCTAATTATTCTAATGTATTTTATAGTAATGGGCACAAAATTTGTAATTTACAAAAAGAAATTCTTAACTTATTAAGGAACTTAGCAGGAACTAAGCTGTTTTTTATTTGAAATGAAAATGTTATACCCCTTTGATGTCCTCACTGCTTTGCTGTGATTGTTTTGATGACACTTTTTCTAAATTTCATATATAAATATGCTTAGTAATCAAAATGACCTTTAGCTTCCTCATGCTGTTGTAACAGTTTGTAAAACATAGTGATCATTTTGTCACATAAGCTTGTTTTACTCTGTAGTAACTGACTATACATTGCTATAATTTTTGTGTTTATGTCTGTTTCATGAGCATCATCCTATCATTTGGAAATCTAATACCACCTAGCCATTGTCTTAACCTTCTTTTTTTTAGAAATGTGTTTCTCTTGGTTAAGTTGATTACAGAAAGGAAGTTAGGAAGCTCAGATGTGTCTGAATTAAGTTTTCTTTATCCAGGATAATATATCACACTGAGTATTAGAGAACATGGGTTTTATGAGGTTTTAAACCTCTGTAACACATGGTTTGATCAGATATGATTTGTATTTATGAAAATAGAACCCCACAGGACCACTACTCATCTACTTTTGCTTATCAAAAGCCAAAAATTTTGAAAGTATTTTCTAATCTTTGGAAATACCTAAAACATTATATGATGCCTAATTTATTATTAGATCAGACTGGTCTCATTGTCTTAATGTCCTTGATTGCATGCATTCATCTACCTGAAACTGAACAATTTGTTGCTGTTCAGTTGATTCTGTTATTGATCCACATGTTCATTTATTCAGCAACAATTACCAAGCACTGACCACATGACTGTCATATCACTAGGTTCTAGAAATGATAAAGAAAAATGCAGACTGTGTAGTTGAGTTCACTAGATATAGCCAATATTCATTTTTTTATAGAAGCATAGTTGATTTACAATATTGTGTTAGTTTTAGGTGTACAGCAAAGTGACTCGGTTACATGTATACATGTATATGTCTATATTCTGACTATAGTTCCCTGGAAGAGCTGTGGATCCAAAGAAAAAAGCCATGTAATGAAAAATGAAACAGGTACCCATTATCCTCAGACTACCTACCTATCCCTTCAATATTATGGGAGATGAAATAGAAATCTTATATCAGCTATTGTTTTAGTCCCTTCATCATAGACAAATGCCAAAGTTACATACAGACATTTTCAGAAGGCCACTTGATCAATTTGACTGTGTTATTTCAATACCCTCAGAGCTAATTTTTCATTTTCCTTATGTTTAATTTCTAGATTTATAATTCAAAGCTGAATAGGTCTACTCAGTTCAGTCGTGTCCGACTCTTTGCGACCCCATGGACTACATCACGCCAGGCCTCCTCTTCCATCACCAACTCCCAGAGTTTACTCAAACTCATGCCCATTGAGTCGGTGATGCCATCCAACCATCTCATCGTTTACCATCCCCTTCTCCTCCTACCTTCAATCTTTCCCAGCATCAGGGTCTTTTCCAATGAGTCAGTTCTTTGCATCAGGTGGTCAAAGTATTGGAGTTCAGTTTTAGCATCAGTTCTTCCAATGAATATTCAGGACTGATTTCCTTTAGGATGGACTGGTTGGATCTCCTTGCAGTCCAAGGGACTCTCTAACAGGGACTACTCTCTAATAAGTCGACTAGATCTATGTTACTTATTTAAGTGGTCTTAAACTAACTTTAATAGAGTTTAGCATATGTTTACTGTATCCCATTTTATAAAGCATGTTTCTCTGATAATTTAATTTCACTTAGTGAATCATTAATTTCATTAATTAATGTTGGTGTCAGTTATGTCAAACTGTTGATACATATAAAATTTGCATACTGTTTCCACTTCAGCTGATGCATTACTCTCATTATCATCAATATCAGAAAGTATACTGATTACATAGTTTATTGTAGGCAGTTGGAAATAATCTGGGTAGTGAGAGATGATAGAAGGCATTGCCATCCCCTCTGAAGACAGTGACATTTAAATTATGTGAAAGGATATATACATTCTTGTGTGCTGGCTGTGTGTTGAGTCACTTCAGTCATATCCAAATCTGAGATCCTATAGACCGTAGCCCGCCAGGCTCCTCTGCCCATGGGATTCTCCAGGCAAGAATACTGGAGTGGGTTGCCATGCCCTCCTTCAGGGGATCTTTCCAAACCAGGGATAGAACCCAAGTCTCTTATGTCTACCTGCTTTAGCAGGTGAGTTCTTTACCACAAATGCCACCAATGTACACTCTTATCTACTCACAAAGATGGACAGAGGAATGGATATATAAATGATAGGTAGAATACTATATAAAAAGTACACAAGACGGAGGAAATTTTTAATGTAGTAGCTTAATTTTTAACAGGAAGACCTTCTCTTTTAACAGAAACTCATGTAAGCAATACAGATCAAAATGGTCCTTGTACTCTGGGTGAAATCTGGTTGAAGTATCATGTGAAAAGCTAAGCCTTGGTCATTCAACAACACAACTGATCTCTTTTGAGACACTTGATTGATTTTCATGGACCCCTAAGAACACAAACATATAATATTAAAAAAAAACCCACTGTTTTAATAATAAATTGTAGCCAGGAACTCTAATTATTTGTGAGCATGTGCTAAGCATTTTATTGCAGTGAGGAAGAACTTAACTCCCCTGGGAACTGTGTTTCTCCCATATAAATTTAAGTCTGCTTGTGTTTCAAGCTCTTTTTCAACTTAAAAAATTTTATGACTTCATGTGCAAATAATTCAAATAATATAGCTCTATTTGGGTAAAAATGGTTGGAAAATATTGTTGGTGATGGTGGCTGCTGGCTGGGCCTTGAAATATGGGTAGGGCTTTAATAAATTAAGAGGGTTTGAGAGGACTTTCCAGATAATTTAGGAATGCAAGTATATGTGCTGGCAACAAGAAATATCTAGGTGTTTATCAATGCTTGAAAGCTTAATTTTCACTTTTGATTGAAACACTTTGATTTTGGAAGGGTAAACAATTTTTTAAAACATCGCTGAACACAATGATATACTCAGTTGTTCAGAGTGATTTAAAAATTAATGCCACTTTTCACTGGCAAGAGTTCATATGCACAATTAGATATATTTGGCCTTTGTCATAACAAAGCCACAGTTGAGTTGCCAATACAGCAGCTGTTAAAATCATAATGTTTATTGTCCCATGATGACTGGAGGGTGAGATGGAAGAGAAAGAAAATCCAGTTCTGTAGATTAGCTCACTTTCTACAATAGATTAAATTCCTGACAATTTATGTTAGTCATGTTGAATACAAGGATTACAGAAAAGTATACCTAAAATTTAGAGATATGCTGCCTTTCAAAAAAGTGAATCATTGAAATCAACACATAAGGGATTTACCTGCCTATTCATAAAGGTTAATTCTTTTTAAAAAAGCCTTCAAAATAGATCAATGGAAAAGAAACCTATCAGTTGCATTGCCATTTACAATGGAAGAATATCTCAACAAAAGTAAAGTTGCCTACATGGATTCTAAAGAAAGGGGATCCAAGATTCATAATTCATCTCTAGTTCTCCAGTACCATCCTGAGGCAGGCATGCCCTGATCAGGCTATATCCTCTTTTAAATATTTGTTTTCTCTGTTAACACTTTTGAAACTCCTAATAGCATTAATACAGAAGTATTATTTCATTTTCTTTTAGTTTCCAAAACTAGCAGTTTGTTATTACTATTGACTGAATGTCCATGTTTCACCAAATTCATTTGTTGAAACCCAGTTCACAAAGTGATGATTTTAGGAAGCATGGCCCTTGGGAGGTGTTCTTGAGGGGTGAGCCCTTATGAATGGGACTCCTACCCTTTTAAAAAAGAGGCTCCACAAGGTTCCCTCACCCCTTCTACCAGGTGACAAAATGGGGAGAAGACAGTCTTCTGTGCACGGGTAAACGGACTCTCATAAGACTGAATCTTCCTGTATCTTGGATTTCACAGCCTCCAGATTGGTGAGAAATAAATGTTTCTTATTTAAGCCATGCAGTCTGAGATATTTTTGTTGTAACAATCAGAACAGACTAAGACTTTTATAAAATTGGTGAAAATACTTAAAATCACTGGTGTCTTACAAATCATAAATTTAGCTTATGTTCTGAGTGGTCATGAAGTACTTTAGTCCCTTTTGTTTATTAACAGACATTTTATAAGAACTGAATACCAAGCATAATTCTAAGTTTTATACTTACATCAACCCACTTCATCACTTAGTGAAGACTTAGTGAAGTCTATTTTTATCACTAGTTTACAGATTGAATAAACCAAGTTTCAGAAAGGTGAAATAATTTGCCCAAATTCTCACAACTGGTAACAATATTTTACAAATGGGATTTAGACAGAAGAATTTTAGTTCCAGACCTTATGTTCTTAAGGACTATCCTTTTGATCACTTTTAAAAATTGCAAGATGTTATATCATATGAGCAACCTTTTAGCATCTTAAGATTCATTGTCCCTATTAACTGCAAGATAACCTTGGAGACTATAAGTGACTCATGCCTTTAGGTTCATAACAATAATTTTAGCAACTTTTAAAACTATATTAATAATTATCCATTCACTTCAATTACTTCAATTATTGTGCTTATGTTTTTTTTAAAATGATAGAGTGTTTACACATGATAGTATGAAAACCCTGCAAATTAATTTTGCTTTAGTTATATGCAAATTACTGCATACTTAATAGTATAATCAAATTAATTTTTCAGATACTAACCATATCCCGTGGGTCCTTAATTCTTAATTTCTTTCTTTCCTAGGTCTTTTTGATTCAGTCAGTATAGTTTATTTCATGGCTTTTACTTGTTTATTTGCATTCAAAACACAACTCAGGTTCCTATGAAGTTAGTCACCGTTTTATTTTTCTGTTGCCTCTGTAACAAATTACCACACATTGGGTAGCTTAAAACAATTTAAATTTATTTTCTCACATTTCTGGAGGCCAGAAGTAGGAAGTCAATATCACTGGGCTAAAATCAAGGTGTCAGGAGGGCTGCCCTCCCTGCCAAGGCTCATGGTGAGAATCCATTCCTTGTCTCTTTGAGTTTCTGGTGGCTGCATTTTTAGCTCCTGGGAGCATCTCTCCTTTCTCTGCCTCTGACTTTACATTGTCTTCTCTGCTGTGCTCCGCTGAAGTCAGGTCTTCGTCTGAACCCGCTCTGAGAAGAAGCTCATGATTCTATTTAGGGCTTCCCAGGTGACTCAGTGGTGAAGAATCTGCCTGCCAAGGCAGGGACGCAAGAGACGTGGGTTTGATCCCTGGGTCAGGAAGATCCCCTGAAGAGGGAAATGACAACCCACTCCAGTATTCTTGCCTGGAAAGTTCTATGGACAGAGGAGCCTGGTGAGTTACAGTCTGTGAGGTCTCAAACAGTCAGACACTGAAAGACTGAGGAGGCATACTAGCCAGCACTTCAAGGCTAGGATAATCTCATCATCTCAAAAAGCTTAATGTAATCACATCTTTGAAATCCCATTTTCAAAGTAGGATAACATTTAAAGGAATTAGGACTTTGACGTTTTTGTAAGTTATTATTTAACCTACTATAAAAATGAAGAGGAGTAGCTAGAAAATTAACACGTGTTTTTCTTGCAAATTGAAGAGGATTTATGAACATAGGCCTGGTGTCTAAGTATCTCTTGAATGTTTCAGTCACTCAGTGGTCTCCAACTTTCTTTCAATCCCATGGACCATAGCCCACCAGGCCCCTCTAGCCATGGGATTTTCCAGTCATGAATACTTGAGGGGGTTGCCATTTCCTTCTCCAGGGGATCTTCCTGAACCAGGGATCAAACCCATGTATCTTATATCTCCTGCCTTGGCAGGCAGGTTCTTTACTGCTGAGCCACAGGGAAAGCCCCAAGTAAATCACTTCACCCAAAATTAAAGTTCAAATGAGATCAGGATTATGGTTTCTAGACTGACTTCTAATTGCCTAGAGAGATAAAATACATGTGTAAATATGAATGTCTTTTTTATTTTTAAGCATTAGTTCTGAATTATCAAGTAATTCATTTATTATTTTTTTATTTTGGTAAAATACATATATTGTATTTACTCTCTTAACTATTTTAAGTGTACAGTACAAAAGCGTTAAGTATTTCACATTGTTGTGCAAGGGATATCAGGAAATTTTCACCTTGCAAAACTAAAACTCTTTACTTAATAAACATTAATTCCACCTCCCCCAACAGCCTATTCTGTTTCTATGATTTCACTACATTAGATTCTTCATATGAGTGGAATTATGCAGTATTTGTCTTTTTTGTAACTGACTTATATCACTTAACATAATGTCCATGGCTACCTGATCAAAAATGGTATATACCATCAACAGGATAGGCAATCTGGCAGTAAAAGCAAAATTGGCAAAAAGGATAAGGGATTTAGTATCAAGCATACTGAAGTTAAACTTTGAGGAAAGTTTCAAGTGGAATTATCTAAGGAGTATCTTGATGTATAGATTTATATCTCAACCTGAGTAAGAAATATATTAGATATCAGACATGTTTGAATAGTGTAGAGCCCGAGGCATGGACGAAATATTACAGAACAAGGATGAATCATCAGAAATGTATCACGGATGGAACTCTGAACAAATAAATATAAAAAATAGACACTGACAGAGGGAACAAAGAAGTGCTAACAAATAACTTAAAAAAAACAGAAAAACTAGGTTTCTGCCTACAAACTGATAGATAAAAGGAGACAATATTCAGTAGAGTCAAGGCCATGGGTAGCAGCTAGGACAAAGATTGTCATTCTTTTTTTTGAATTTATTTTTAATTGGGGGATAATTTGCTTTACAATATTGTGTTGGTTTCTGCCACACATCAACATGAATCAGCCATAGGCAGCCAAATGTGCCCTTCCTCTTGAACCTCCTTCCCACTGGATCCCACCCCGCTGGGTTGTCACAGGGCACTGATTTGAGCTCCCTGGGTCAAACAACACATTCCCACTGGGTATTTATTTACTTTGCTTTACATATGGAATGTATACGTTATCATGCTGCTCTCTCAATTCATCTCATCCTCTCCTCCCTCCATTGTGTACACAAGTCTGTTCTCTATGTCATTCTTAACAACCATAGCTATAGCAAGTCCATGAAATAATCTGATGGGTTTCTTTATTATCTAAGGAGAGGCTATGATGAGAAAATAAAGGTAAGAAAACACAGCATCTTTTTTAAAAGCTAGATTATGTTCACTGGGCTGGGGGTCACTGCCCATTGGCCTCCTAATATCTTTACATATTTTGTCAAAGATATAAAGCATGCAGATGCTTTGAAATATGTTCCTGAGAAATGATGAACAAGGGCAGCACATGGAATAAAACATCTATGAGTATCTGCACATTTTCCAATGTAAGTTAACTTCTATTACCACTCTGTACCAATGTTAATGTCTTTTCTGGTCTTTAGCTTTATTGGGACAGCCTCCCTGCTTCTCAGTCTTTAGGAAGATCATGGAAAGTAAAGTACAAAGAAGAAAGTTTAGCTCTAAAAGCTCCTTAGGAAGAAGTTTAGAATGGATCCCATGTGTATAAATAGAAGAGGGGTCATGGTAAAATTGCTATTTTAAAGTTGTGCCTTAGACTGAAAGGCTCATAGTCACATGCATATACTGAGATAAGGAACTAGTGGGATGAATGAGGGTCCATGAAGGAGAAAAAGGAGATCAAGAGATGTGTGGTGGTGAGATGGTAAACATTAACATTGCTGGTTTAACTACACACAGAAACAAGATTTTGAGATGAAAAACAGTAAAATTAGGAGCTTCAAGGAAACCACTACAATATAAGTGAACACATATGGATACATCCTGAGTGATCCTGAGGAAGATGGAGTTGTTGATCAAGAATCAGTGCTATTAAAAGACAAGCTTGGTTTCAATAAATTGGGAGATTGGGATTGACAAATATATACTACTCTATGTAAAACAGATAACTAATAAAAACCTACTCTATAGCACAGGGACTCTACTCAACAGTCTATAATGACCTATATGGGAAAATGATCTAAAAAAGGAAAAGAGGAGATATATGTATATGTATAACTGATTCATTTTGTTGTATACCTAAAACTAACACAACATTGTAACTAACGGATACAGAGAACTGTATCTCTCAGTTCACAACATTTTTAATCAGATATACTACAATAAAAATTAATTTTTAAAAAGGCAGGACTGGATTTGGGAGAATCATCTTAATAGTATTAAAGGGTACTTTAGGTTATTTTTGACTTGGTTATGAATGTAAATTGTTTCATGCCATTCTTTCTCATTGATATGAACAAACATTGTGAGAGAGAAAATACACCCACACCCCCCACCCGCTGCCAAGAAAAAAAAAAAAAAAAAAGATTTTAAAAAGGGCTTGAACCATATTTCTCCCTAGTCAAATTTTTATGAGATACATATCAATAATTTGGTGTAATATCAGAATGTGCAAGAATTTCTAAATGAATAAAACTTTCATGAGAGTATATTTTCAAAAGGACCGAGCAAAAAAGTCTGAATTTGTTTTTGCAGAGACATCGTGTATATACTCACATATATGTGTGTGTGTGTAAGCAGCATGTGGCATATGACTTTGCAAGCTCCAGTGAAAACCTGAAATTCTCAACTAAGATTGTATGTCATATTTAAATGAGATGTGAATGGAAATATAGAAAGATTTTTATGTTACTTGCTTAGGAAGCTCACTGTTTTCTAAGTTCCTATTAAATTGACTGTAAAAGTGAAACAGAAAGGACTTTGCTCACTTTTATTTTATACATATTGCTTATTATTTCTTTAGCTGAGCAAAATGTTATACCATCAGTGGATGGAAGTCTGGTGATGACTTTGAATGGAGTTTTAAATAAACTCATAAGAACAAAACATACTTGTATCTCTCAGTTCAGTTCAGTCGCTCAGTCTTGTCCGACTCTGTGACTCCATATACTGCAGCATGCCAGGCCTCCCTGTCCATCACCAACTCCCGGAGCTTGCTCAAACTCATGTCCATTGAGTCAGTGATGCCATCCAACCATCTTATAGTCTGTTGTCCCCTTCTCCTCCTGCCTTCAGTCTTTCCCAGCATCAGGATCTTTTCCAATGATTCAGTTCTTCGCATTATGTTGGCAAAGTATTGGAGTTTCAGCTTCAGCATCAGTCCTTCCAATGAATATTCAGGACTGATTTCCTTTAAGAAGTACTGGTTGGATCTCCTTGCAGTCCAAGGGACTCTCAAGAGTCTTCTCCAACACCACAGTTCAAAAGCATCAATTCTTCAGCACTCAGCTTTTTTTATAGTCCAACACTCACATCCATACATGATCACTGGAAAACCATAGCTTTGACTAGATGGACCTTTATTAGCAAAGTAATGTGTCTGCTTTTTTTGTGTGTGTGTCTGCTTTTTAATGTGCTGTCTAGATTGGTCATAACTTTTCTGCCAAGGAGCAAGTGTCTTTTAATTTCATGACTGCAATCACCATCTGCAGTGATTTTGGAGCCCCCCAAAATAAAGTCAGCCACTGTTTCCCCAGTTTCCCCATCTATTAGCCATGAAGTGATGGGACCAGATGCCATAATCTTTGCTTTCTGAATGTGGCGTTTTAAGCCAACTTTTTCACTTTCCTCTTTCACTTTCATCAAGAGGATCTTTAGTTCTCCGCTTTCTGCCATAAGGTGGTGTCATCTGCTTATTTAAAGTTATTGATATTTCTCCCGGAAATCTTGATTCCAGCTTGTGATTCATCCAGCCCAACATTTCTCATGATGTACTCTGCATATATGTTAAGTAAGCAGGGTGACAATATACAGCCTTGACCTTCTTCTTTCCCCATTTGGAACCAGTCTGTTGTTCCATGTCCGGTTCTAACTGTTGCTTCCTGACCTGCATACAGTTTTCTCAAGAGGCAGGTCAGGTGGCCTGGTATTCCCATCTCTTTCAGAATTTTCCACAGTTTGTTGTGATCCACACAGTCAAAAGCTTTGGCATAGTCAATAAAGCAGTCATATTTATATTTTTACATATGGTAATATATATGTAGCTGCTCAGCACTGGAGGGCGGCTGTGCCATGCTGGAGCGACTTTGAGGAGATACCCCACACCCAAGGGCAAAGGAGAAGCCCCAGCAGGAGACTGAAATTAGGAGGGGTGAAATTATGTTTGGAGTCAAACCCCATACCTGCCAGAGATGCTCAGAGGGCTCAGACAATCCTGTATGCACCAGGACCCAGATACCCCACAGAGAGTGAGACAGAACTGTGTTTGGGTGTCTCCTGAGGAGGTACGGGTCAGCAGTGGTCTGCTGCAGTGGAAGGGGCTCTGGGTGCAGTAGACCTGGGTATGGCATAAGCCCTCTTGGAGGAGGTCACTATTAACCCACCATAGACCTGCCAGAAGTTACACAGGATGGGGAAATAGACTCTCAGAAGGCACAAACAGAACCTTGTGTGCACCAGGACCCAGGAGAAAGGAGCAGTGACCCCATGAGAGGCTGACCCAGACTTGCCCAGGGGTGTCCAGGAGTCACTGGTGGAGGCGTGGGTCTGCGGTGGCCTGCCCCATGGTTGGGGGCGCTGAGCGTAGCAGTGCATGCATGGGACCTTTTGAAGGAGGTCGCCATTATCTTTATTACCTCCACCATAGTTTGACCTCAGGTCAAATAACTGGGAAGGAACACATCTTCACCCTTCAACAGAAAATTTGTAACTCTAACTACAGATATAAGATAATTCTTTGGGTCTATCTTTTTTTTTTTTTTTTTTTTTTATCATTTTGTAATAGTCCGTGGTGGTGGTGGTGGTTTAGTCCCTAAGTCATGTCCGATTCTTGCAACGTTACGGACTGTAGCCTGCCAGGCTCCTCTGTCCATGGGGTTCTCCTGGCAAGAATACTGGAATGGGTTGCTATTTCCTTCTCCAGGGGATCTTCCTGACCCAGGGATCAAACCACGGTCTTCTGCATTTCAGGCAGATTCTTTACCAACTGAATTACAAGGGAGACCCATAAAAGCCAATACTTTCTATAAAAGCTTAAAATACTGTTTGAGGAAACTATTTTTTGACCCTATTGAGTTAAAAAGTATTTAAACGCTCACAGTGTAGAGAGTGACATTTTATTTGCAGATTTTTAGCAGCTATTGAATGTTCAAACTTGCTAGAAGGCAAGCTAAATAAATCACTTTTTTCAAGCTAATGAAACTCTGATGGTTCAGTCTGTTGTATTGACATCTGAATCACTATTGGCTACATAGAAGCCAACACCTGGGGCTGCATTTCAATGACCAGGAAACTTCAAAGGAAATTCTAATAGGAGTAAGAGGAAAGCAGAGTTAGGGTAAATTAAGTAGCAATTGATACTGGTTGAAATAATGAAACAAGTAGAAATAATGAATAAGTAGAGCTAAATTCCAAATTGTGGATAGACAATTTGGTGTCTTTATTTTATTTTATTCATTCATTTATTTATTTATTTTTGGTTTGGAGTTTTTAAATAAATTTCAAAATATTATGCTCTTTCAAAATAATTTATAGAGGATGTAGATTGTAACCCAAACTCTTGTTTCATAAATACATGTTGTTAAACATAACGCATTTTGTGGTGCTACTGGTAAAGAATCCGCCTGCCAATGCAGGAGATGCAAGAGACGCTGATTTGATCCCTGGGTAGGGAAGATTCCCTGGAGTAGGAAACAACAACCTGTTTCAGTATTCTTGCCTGGAAAATTCCATGGACAGAGGAGCCTGGTGGGCTACAGTCCATAGGGTTGAAGGAGTCGAGCACGACTAAGTGATTGAACACAGGCACACACACAAAGACTTGGAAAGATGATTTTTGTTCTCAGGTTTATTGTGTTCACCCTCACATATAATTTAATAAGACTTTAAAGAATAATGTTTTTGAAATATTGAAGTCATTTTTGATTCCTGGTTATCATATGCCTCTATTGCATCTGTTAAGATCATTTTAGGTATTAGTAACAGAGATAAACACTAACTGTTTCAAACAGTGAAATCAGTATTTTGGCTCACTTAAAAATTATAGCACTAGTATGGACTTAATGACCATATTATTTTCCCCTCCAGATTTATTGATGCATATTTGACAATCAGAAATTATATGTTTATCATGTATAAAATGAAGATTGATATACAAGTACATTGTGGAATTATTACCACAAACAAGTAACATATCCATCACCTCACTCAGTACACTTTTTTGGTAGTAAGAACACTTAATATCTATTTTCTTTGCAAATTTCAAGCATGTAATACTGTATGTTAAACAATAATCACCACTATTTCTCCAGAATTTATTCATTCTGCATAACTGGAACTTTTGACCAACATCTCTCATTTTACCCCACCTCTCAACCTGTAGTAACAACCCCTCAATTCTGCTTTTATGAATTTGACTTTTTTAGATTTCACATATAAGTGGGATCATGCAGTATTTGTCTTTCTGTTTCAGGCATTTTACTTAGTAAAATGTCTTTCAGATTCATCCTTGTGTCACAAATGGTAATACCACTTTTTGTAAGGCTGGATAATATTCCACTGGATATATATGTCACATTTTATTTATCCATTTGCCCATAAATGGACATTTTGGTTGTTTTCATTCTTTGGATATTGTGAATAATACTATAGTGGACATGAGGATGCATATATTTCTTAAAGATATTGATTTTACTTTTTTGTGTGTGGATAATCAGAAGTAGGATTTCTAGGTCATATGATAGTTGTATTTTTAGTTTTTGAGAAACCTCTGTATCACTTTCCATAATGGCCACACCAATTTATAGTGTCAGCAACAGTGTACTAATGTTCCCTGTTGCCAACACTTGTTAATTTTTCTTCTTGATAATAACCATGTCAATAACTGTAAAGTGGTATCTCATTGTGATTTTCATTTACGTTTTTATGATTGAAAGATGCTGAGCACATACACTTGTTGATCATATGTATATTCAAATCTCTTGTCCATTTGTAAAATTTGATAATTTGTTTTCCTTTACTTTTTTGCTTTTGAGTTATTTGAGCTTCTTATATATTTTGGATGTTAAGCCCTTATCAGATAGGATAGGTGGTTTGCAAATACATTTCCCCATTCCATAGATGTGTCTTCACTATGCTGCTTGTTTCCTTTGTTGTGCAGAAGCTTTCAGTTTGATGTTACCTTACTATTCCTTACTTGTTTCTTTTTTCTTTTATTACTTATGCTTTTGGTGTCAGACCAAAAAAAAAAAAAAAAAAAAAAAAAAATCCCTGCCAAGACGAATATCAAGGCACTTTAACCCTCTCTTCTCTTCTAATAGGCTGACAGTTGCAGATCTGATGCTTAAGTATTTCATCCATTTTCAGTTGATTTAGCTTGTTTACTTCAGATATTTCTTTTTTCTCAGTGTAAGCTTTTATCATTATAAACGTCCCTGTTAGAATTGCTTTTGCAGCATCCCATAAGTTTTGGTATGGTGTATTTCCATTTTCATTTGTCTCAGGGTATTTTTTTATTTTCCTTTTGACTTCTTTGCCTCTGACTATTCAGCACTGTCTTGTTTAATATTTGTGAATTTTCCAATTGTTCTCCTATTATTGATTTCTAGTTCTTTACCATTGTGATTATAAAAGATCTCTGATATTATTTCTGTCTTCTTAAATTTACTACAGCTTGTTTCATAGTCAAATGTCTGATCTATCCTGAGAATGTTCTGTGAGCACTTGAAAAGAATGTTTATTCTACTGCTCTTGGGTGTAATCTTATGTATATGTCTCTCAGTTCCACTTGATCAAAGGCTTATTCAAGTCTGCTGTTTTCTTATTGATTTTTCTGTTGGGATGATTCAATGTTGAGAGTGGGATATTGAAGTTTCCATCATTATTGTACTGCTTGCTGTCTATTTTTTTCCTCCAGTTCTGTTAGCATTTGCCTTATATATTTATGTACTTCAATGTTGGGTGAATATATTTTTACAGCCATTATATCTCCTTGATGAATTGACCTTTTTCTCATTATCTAATGGCCTCTTTTGTCCCATGTGAAAGTTTTGCATTTACAGTCATCTATTTTGTGTGATATAAATACAGCCTCTCATGCTTTCTTTTGGTTATTCTTTGTTTACAATATCATTTTTGACTACTTTCCACTTCATGGTTTCTTAAGTGAAATTGAGTTTCTTGTAAGCAGCATACTTTAGTTTTTGTTTATAATTTTTTAAGCCATTTTTTCTATATATATGGCATGTTAATTAACAACTTACTTAATTTGAAATTCTAATTTCAATCTTTGTCCAAATAGGCAATAAGAACACCAATAAACATTGGCTAAATCACATTTTACTTATTATACTAATACTTTAATGCCTTTAAATATTTGTCATGTTAGGCAGTATGGATCATCTAAAAGTCTTATTAAAATCCTTGTCATAGGAAAGAGAGAAAATATGATTAATCCTAACAAACCAAGCCTGTCATAGAATCAGAACAGGGTCAAGGAGGCCTCCAGCAGTCAGAACTGCAGTTTCATTTACTGAGGCTCAAAGTATTCAGGTAATTCTGGAGAAAAGATTGGGCTGCTGGAGCATTTGGAGTTTTCACTGGACTTACAGAAGTGGTTATTCATTGAGGAAAATGTGAGTCAGGTCCCTGGGTGTATCCACTGGTTTTTCAAAATATTGAATTGTGTTGACCAATTAAGAACATTGAAACTTACAGACTGAAATCCCATTGTTCTGCAATTCATATGTTTAAACTTTAATTTCTTTAAACTATGATATCATTATGTTCAAGGATAAGATCTTTAAAAAAGTAAATAAGGTTGTTAGTGCATGCTTAGTTATGTCTGACTCTTTGCGACCATATACAGTCTCCTCTGCCCATGAGATTCTCCAGGTAAGAATATGGGAGTGGGTTGTCATTTTCTCATCCAGGGCATCTTCCCGACCCAGGGAGCAAACCCAGCTCTCCTGTGTCTTCTGCATTGGCAGGTGGATTCTTTTTCAGTCACTCAGTCATGTCTGACTCTTTGCGATCCCATGCACTGAAGCATGCCAGGCCTCCCTGAGTTTACTCAATTCATGTTCATTGAATCAATGATGCCATCCAACCATCTGAACCTCTGTCATCACCTTCTCCTCCCACCTTCCATTTTTCCAAGCATCAGAATCTTTCCAAGCATCAGGATCTTTTCAAATGAGTCAGTTCTTCACATCAAGAGACCAAAGTATCAGAGTTTCAGCTTCAACAACAGCCCTTCCAATGAATATTCAAGGCTGATTTCCTTTAGGATGGACTAGTTGAATCTCCTTGTAGTCCACGGGACTCTCAAGAGTCTTCTGCAACACCACAATTCAAAAGAATCAATTCTTTGACATTCAGCTTTCTTTATAGCTCAACTCTCACATCCATACACGACTATTGGAAAAATCAAGTTTTGACTAGACAGACATTTGTTGGCAAAGTAATGCCTCTGATTTTAATATGCTGTCTAGGTTGGCCATATCTTCTCATCCAAGGATTAAGCGTCTTTTAATTTCATAGCTGCAGTCACCATCTGCAGTGATTTTGGAGACCAAAAAAATAAAGTCTGCCACTGTTTCCCCATCTATTTGCCAGGAAGTGATGGGACTGGATGCCAGGATCTCTGTTTTCTGAATGTTGAGCTTTAAGCCAACTTTTTCACTCTCCTCTTTCACTTCCTTCAAGAGGTTCTTCAGTTCTTCTTCACTTTCTGTCATAAGGGTGGAGTCATCTGCATATCTGAGGTTATTGATATTTCTCCTGGCAATCTTGATTCCAGCTTGTGCTTCATCCAGCCCAGAGTTTCTCATGATATACTTTGCATCTAAGTTAAATAAGCAGGGTGACAAAATACAACCTTGACGTACTCCTTTCCCAATTTGGAACCAGTCTGTTGTTCTATGTCCAGTTCTAACTGTTGCTTCTTGACCTGCATACAGATTTCTCAAGAGGCAGGTCAGGTGGTATGGTATTCCCATCTCTTGAAAAATTTTCCACAGTCTGTTGTGATCCACACAGTCAAAGCTTTGGCATAGTCAATAAAACAGAAGTAGATGTTCTTCTGGAACTCTTTCTTTTCCGATGATTCACAGATGTTGGGAATATGATGTCTTGTTCCTCTGCCTTTTCTAAATCCAGCTTAAACATCTGGAAGTTCACAGTTCACATACTGTTGAAGCCTCACTTAGAGAATTTTGAGCATAACTTTACTAGCATGTGAGATGAGTGCAATTGTGCAGTAGCTTGAACATTCTTTGGCATTGCCTTTTTTGGGGATTGGAATGAAAACTGACCTTTTCCAGTCCTGTGGCCATTGCTGAGTTTTCCAAATTTCCTGGAATGTTGAGTGCAGCACTTTCATAGCATCATCTCTTAGGATTTGAAATAGCTCCACTGAAATTCCATCACCTCCACTAGCTTTGTTTCTAGTGATGCTTCCTAAGTCCCTTTTGACTACACAATCCAAGATGTCTGGCTCTAGGTGAGTCATCACACCATTGAGATTATCTGGGTCATGAAGATCTTTTTTGTATAGTTCTTCCATGTATTCTTGCCACCTCTTCTTAATATCTTCTGCTTCTGTTTGGTCCATACCATTTTTGTCCTTTATTGTGCCCATCTTTGCATGAAATGTTCCCTTGGTATGTATAATTTTCTTGAAGAGATCTCTAGTCTTTCCCATTCTATTGTTTTCCTCTATTTCTTTACACTGATCACTGAGGAAGGTTTTTTTTAACTCTCCTTGCTATTCTTTGGAACTCTGCATTTAGATGTGTATATCTTTCCTTTTCTCCTTTGCTTTTCACTTCTCTTGTTTTCACAGCTATTTGTAAGGTCTCCTCAGACAGACATTTTGCTTTTTTGCATTTCTTTATCTTGGGGATATTTTTGATCCCTGTCTCCTGTACAATTTCACGAACCTCCATCCATAGTTCTTCAGGCACTCTATCAGATCTAATCCCTTAAATCTATTTCTCACTTCCACTGTATAATCATAAGTAATTTGATTTAGGTCATACCTAAATGGTCTAGTGAGTTTTCTTACTTTCTTCAATTTAGTCTGAATTTGGCTTTACTACTGATCCACCTGGAAATCATAAAGATATGAGAGAAATACATAATAGTGGTTTCTTATAAGAAAAGGAAGAATAGCCAGTTAAACATGTTCACAGAGAAAATACCATGTGAGGACACAGAAAGATGACAGACATTTGCAATCTGAGAACAGAGACCTCAGGAAAAATTATACTTGCTGACCCCTCATTATTGGAGTTTCCAGCCCATAGAACTACGAAAAGTTACATTTCTATATTTTAATCCACCTAGTCTGTAGTAAAACTTTTGGAAGCCCATGCAGACTGACACAGGACCTATTGCTTCATATCTTGACATAGATTTTGGAAGTTATTTGTTTCTCAGAGAAGCCCTAAATCAATATGATCTTGGTCAAATTAAGTTAGATATAACTATGTAATGTGTGAATCAGAGACCAGCACCCTTCTTATTCTTCATGGTGCTTATCCATTTGAAAACATATATTAACTCTCAAATCATCCTTTGAGAAGGAATGGTGACAGCTGAGGAATAAACTTCATGTGCCTGCCTGAGGTGTTAGGTGAAGTGACTGTGCCAATGGAGAAGGCAAATTGTTCTTTGAAATTCAGCAGCACCAGCTAGAATGGAGATGGAAATAACACTGTCAAGGATGGCTAAGCAATCACCATGATGACTTGTTCCAATAGAAAAGACCACCAGTTACACCATCCAACACAGCCCAGTGAAGATAGTCTATACTCCCTAGGATCGCCCAGTGGTTAAGAAAGTAAAGAATCCACCTGCAATGTGGGAGACCTGGGTTGGGGATATCCCCTGGAGAAGGAAATGGCAACTCACTCCAGTATTCTTGCCTCGAGGATTCCATGGACAGAGGAGCCTGGCGGGCTACTTGGCAGGCTACTTGTCCATGGGGTTGCAAAGAGTTGGACATGACTGAGCAACTAATACTTCCACTTCCACTTCAGGATAGCAAAGTGTTGAGGACACAGATACATCAGTGGTATAAATATAAGACATAATATAGAATAACCAAGGACTCCAAATAGTATTTCCCACAAGGCCAGAAAAATAGAAGTTAGTCTAAATTGGGGTTGCACAGAGTTGGACATGACTGAAGCAACTTAGCATGTAAGCATCCATGCATGCACTGGAGAAGGAAATGGCAACCCACCCCAGTGTTCTTGCCTGGAGAATCCCAGGGACGGGGGAGCCTGGTGGGCTGCCATCTATGGGGTCGCACAGAGTCGGACACGGCTGAAGCGACTTAGCAGCAGCAGCAGCAGTCTCACTCTTACACACATAGATGGAGACTTAAACAAGGATTTTAAGTTAATTACATAAACAAATCAGAAAAGCTCCTTACTTATGTGGACATCACTACCAATAAATTTGTTCATTGTTGTTCAGTCGCTAAGTCATATTTGACTTTTTGAGACCCCACGGACTGCAGCACACCAGGCTTTCCTGTCCTTTTCTATCTCCCTGTGTTTGCTCAAACTCATGTCCACTGGGTCAGTGATGTCATCCAAACATCTCATTCTCTGTAGCCCTCTTCTCCTCCTGCCCTCGATCTTTTCCAGCATCAGGGGCTTTTACTGAAGAACAAATGTTGTTAATAATTTACCTTGATGCCAAGTATTAAATCCTTTCAGGTTTTACTTTACATTTGATGATATCTGAAAGAGTTGTGCAACATAGGAATTGTAAAGATCAATAAATAGTTTACAAGAATTAAAGACATTATATAACCTAATAATAATATCAGTTTCCAAACAATTAAACATATACATGAACACACAAGTACACTCATACATATAATGCCTCTCAAAGCTCAGTTACTATGACATGAATTTCTATTAATCATTTAAAAAAATATTTTTCTAGTAATTTCTGTCCAGAGGTTTTTCATTGGCACAAGTTTTTCTGATTCATTACTTTGTACACCATAACAGTTTGTTGAAGAATGGCTTCTATCTGGTCAGTTTTTATCAAATGTGAAGAATTCTATCTCTATATCTGCACATATTACATCAAAGCTAAGATTTTTCCTGAGGAACTTTGTATCACCAAATGGTATGCTTTTACTAACGTGCCTATTATATGGGATTTATGAGATTCTCATAAGCTTAGAACTGGAGGATATTCCTTTTCTTTCTCTCTTTTTTTCTCTCTCTTCTCATTTGTAAGTCTTTATTGATATGTTCTGAAATTTCATGTTAATTTTTCTTTCTTATGGTGCTGTGAACTTGAAAATCTTTTACAATATTCAGTGGCATGGCATTCAGGCTTGAGAATTTATTTCTTGTTTGGTTAATAATGTCTCTTTTGATTTCCCTTATCTTTCCCCCACTCTCATTTTCTCTTTTTCATCAATGTTCATTCAGCAATAGATTCAACAGGTAATTGGGTGAAATTAGCTTGAGTTTTGAGTGGAAATAGTTGATTACTGCTAATATTTCCTGTGTATGTCTCTACGGTAATGAAGATAAACATTTGTGGAACAGAACATTTCTGGGATCTGGGGATAAAGTCACTTTTTACAGAAGTTAAGATCTTTGCAAATTTTTAAAACATCACATAAAATAAGGAGAATTATATTTAACAAACTTTGAGAGGATTATAGAAGCTGTTGGCCTAACTTGCAATGTTATGGGATTTCCTAGTCTAAAAGCACTTACAGGAGCTTGTTAGGTTAAAAGGCTGGCACTGCAGAGTCCAGATTAGTGTAGATGGCAGGTAGAAACTTATGCAGCAAGTGATCTGAGAATCAGGTAATGGTAATAAATATAGGGGTAGTAGGGTATGTATTATTAAAAAAACAATTTGTTACAACAATTTTTAGATGTTTTATTCGGTAACTGCTTTAATATTGCCCCTTCCAGATATCACATTTATTCATTTACCCTATTTCTCCCATGTTTCTTCACTTTGGGATGTTTAGTATATTTTTTGTACTTCTTTTAAGCTAACACTATATTACATGTTTTGAATTTAGAGGTACATCACCTGGAAAGAAATAAAATTATACATTATCTGTTTTAACTAACATTGTTTTTAAACACAAGTTTATTCTGTTTCTAGACTTAAAAATATCCTATAAAATGACTTCATACACTATCAGTTAAGTGCCTTATATTAATATCTCTTTTTATGTTATAGTATAAAACATGTAGTGGGGTTTCCAGGTTGTGTTAGTGGTAAAGAACCAGCCTGCCAAAACACAGGAGACATAAAAGATGTGGGTTCGGGGACCCATGGGTCAGGAAGGTCCCCTGGAGGAGGGCATGGCAACCCACTCCAGTATTCTTGCCTGGAAACTCCTATAGACAGAGGAGTCCATAGGGTCACAAAGAGTCAGACACAACCAAAGCGACTTAGCACACATGAACACACATAAAACATGTGGTAAAAGTTCTTGTTGAGAAAACTTTCTAAGGGTTTCTAATTATTTCCTTAAAATAAATTTCTAGGAATAGAATTGCCAGATCAAAAGGAATGAATATATTAATGACTTCTCAGGTGTATGGGAAAAAATTGGCCTGCAAAAATACAGCATCAATGTATTTCTCATCCTCAGTGAAATTTATACACAAACTTTTGCAATAATGTCTGTTGTTTCATAATTGAAAAATTGCAATTCAATAAAATCATAAATGTTAAAAATTACAAATTTATAGAGCTAGAAGATAAGTTAATAATTTAATATGGTCAATTAATTTAATTAATGTGGTGATTGGGTTCAAATCAGTTAATTAAAATGAGTAATTATATGTTACTGAGGAAACAGAAACATAATATGAAATTTAGATTTTTTTCATAAAATCTAAGTTCCAGTATTTCCTTGGTATAAATTTTTTATAGAATTTCAAATGCCTACTTATATCTTCTATATATCTCAAAATTAGAAATCAAGTAAGTGATATTACTAGACCACTGCCAAGATGAAACTATAATTTTACAGCTAAAATTGATTTCTTATTATATCTATCCTAGCTGACAACTTGAATGAAAATCTTTATTAGTCTGAGAAAACAATGGAGCTATTTTTTTCCAAAGTGCCTAATAGTCAGGACTGGGCTGTTTTTGAAAGGCTAATAAATGTGGTGAGATAATAGAATGGGAAAGGTTAGAGATCTTTTCAAGAAAATTAGAGATACAGAGAGAATATTTCATGCAAAGATGGGCACGATAAAGGACAGAAACGGTATGGACCTAACAGAAGTAGAGGACATTAAGAAGAAGTGGCAAAAATACACGGAAAAACCATACAAAAAAGATCTTCATGACCCAGATGACCATGACGGTGTGATCACTCATCTAGAACCAGACATTCTGAAATGTGAAGTCAAGTGGGCCTTAAGAAGCATCACTATGAGCAAAGCTACTGGAGGTGATGAATTCCAGTTGAGTTATTTCAAATTCTAAAAGATGATGCTATGAAAGTGCTGCACTCAATATGCCAACAAATTTGGAAAACTCATCAGTGGCCACAGGACTCGAAAAGTCAGTTTTCATTCCAATCCCCAAAAAAGGCAATGCCAAAGAATGTTCAAACTACTGCACAATTGCACTCATCTCAGAGGCTAGTAAAGTAATGCTCAAAATTCTCTAAGTGAGGCTTCAACAGTATGTGAACTGTGAACTCCCAGATATTCAAGCTGGATTTAGAAAAGGCAGAGGAATCAGAGATCAAATCGCCAACATCCACTGAATCATCAAAAAAGCAAAAGAGTATCAGAAGAACGCCTATTTCTGTTTTATTGACTGTGCCAAAGCTTTGACTGTGTGGATCACAACAGACTGTGGAAAATTCTTCAAGAGATGGGAATATCAGACCACCTGACCTGCCTCCTGAGAAATCTGTATGCAGGTCAGGAAGCAACAGTCAGAACTGGACGTGGAACAACAGACTGGTTCCAAATTGGGAAAAGAATATGTCAAGGCTGTATACTGTCACCCTGCTTATTTAACCTATATGCAGAATACATCATGAGAAATGCTGGACTGGATGAAGCACAAATTGAATTAAGGTTGCAGGGAGAAATATCTATAATCTCAGATATGCAGATGACTCCACCCTTATGGCAGAAAGCAAAGAAGAACTAGACCTCTTGATAAAAGTGAAAGCGGGGAGTGAAAAAGTTGGCTTAAAGCTCAACATTCAGAAAACTAAGATCATGGCATCTGGTCCCATCACTTCATGGAAATACATGGGGAAACAGTGGAAACAGTGTCAGACTTTATTTCTTGGGCTCCAAAATCACTGCAGATGGTGACTGCAGCCATGAAATTAAAAGACACTTACTCCTTGGAGGGAAAGTTATGACCAACCTACATAGCATATTAAAAAGCAGAGACATTACTTTGCCAACAAAGGTCTGTCTAGTCAAGGCTATTGTTTTTCCAGTGGTCATGTATGGATGTAAGAGTTGGACGGTGAAGAAAGCTGAGCGCTGAAAAATTGATGCCTTTGAACTGTGACGTTGGAGAAGACTCTTGAGAGTCCTTTGGACTACAAGAAGATCCGACCAGTCCATCCTAAAGAAGATCAGTCCTGGGTGTTCATTGGAAGGACTGATGCTGAAGCTGAAACTCCAATACTTTGGCCACCTCATGCGAAGAGTTGACTCATTGGAGAAGACCCTAATGCTGGAAAGGATTGGGGGCAGGAGGAGAAGGGGATGACAGAGGATGAGATGGCTGGATGGCATCACCGACTCAATGGACATGAGTTTTAGTAAGCTCCGGGAGTTGGTGATGGACAGGGAGGCCTGGCACGCCAAAGTCCATGGGGTCGCAGAGTCAGATAAGACTGAGTGACTGAACTGAAATGAACAGAGATAACTTTTATGGATATATTTAGACTTAACAGACCTCTTTAGTTTAACAAGATGTCTAAATATACAAAACATGTATAAGACAAAAAATAATGTATCAGTTTTTAAAAAATATTAGCTTATTGTAAACTGTATATTAAGATGGTGAAAGTCCAAGACTAGCTTTGCTAGATCTCAATCAAACATTTTTATCAATCTTAACTTGTAAAGCTTACCATGCACTTATTCAATGTGTATTTCTTTCTTTCTTTCTTTTTTTTTTTTGATAGTGGAGTGCAGTTTATTACATGGGCGGGCCAAAGGCAGAGTCTCCTCTTAGCCAAGGACCCCGACAAGCATTTGTGAAAATCTTTTATACCCCATGTGTACGTGTCCAAACCCACCAGCCCAAATCCCTTGAAGCTTACAAAGGAAGGGTAAATACAATCACAATAACCCCATCATTCACGTGTTTTGTGTTCAAACAGTTAATAATCAACAAGCCCGCGGTTATATTCCAACCAGTTAATAACCGATTAGCCTGTGGTTACATTCCAATAGATACTGTCCAGAGGCAGGGGTGATTAGTGTCTGTTTTCTCTTAATCTGGATGTGACCTTCAAGATTCCCCTGCCCAGAGGGGGTCTTATCCTTCCATTGTCATTCCCACAGGCGCTAAGCACAGAGTTCAGAGTCCATTGGAGAGGCGGCCGCGCACGACCAGCATGGACAGGCCTGAGATGGAGTCCAGGCCCTATGAATTCCTTCTTCATTCCCCCTTCTTGATGCTCTTAGTTTCCATAACGAGCATCATTTATTGAGATATATTGTACCTTAGCCCTCCTGCCACCCACATGAGAGAATGCTATCAACCTCTGGGTTACAAAATTCACACAGCATTGTAGGAAGCAGGACCCACAAAGCAGTATGATCAAGATTACAATGGTTTTCCACCAGTCTCCCTTTACCCAGGAGAGGACTGAAGTCCAAAAGGGAATATTTTCATTGCATATCCTCCAAGGCAGTAGATACATTTTCAGACAGGTCAGGGATGTACACACAACATTCAACTTTAATTATGGCGCAAGTCCCTCCTTGGGCTGCTGTGAGTATGTCTAATGCCATCCTATTTTGAATTACTGCCTTCTTCATCTGAAGCCCACAGAGCCACTGGGTCCCATTGGGGGCTACCCAGCGGATTCCAGGATTATATTTCCAGTCAGAACCGGGCCACTGAGCAGACTGATTGGGGTGATAGGTAACTTCCAAGATTTGTTTACATTGTTCAGGGGACAAATAACAATTCTTTTGGGTCGAGGGGACGGTCTCCAAATCCAGCTTTCTGTTCTTTTTATTAGCCCTTTTCCTCTTTAATTTTAGAGAGGAAAGTTCCTTTCTGTTGTTCTAAAAAGGAGCACAGTGATATAAAGTCCCCACCGATACCCACCAGGGGAGTCTGTCCATTACTGACAGGGGCATAGCCCCACATACCCAACAGTTGGCGGAGTTGTGGCCCATGAGATAAAGATGTTGTCCTGTGCCGGAACAGTGGTCAGGTTCAGAATTGCATTGGTGAGGCCGAGCAGCAGGAGTCGTTTACCCAGCTCCATCCTGTAGAGGGCTCGTCCGGGACCTTGTAATGATCTTGGTTTCCCGTGGGTCGGTGGGGTCCTTCTGGGTGGTCCACTCGGCGTCCTCCAGGTCAGCATGGTATGCCTTCTTCGCTCTAGTGTGATGGATCAAGGGATAGTACCTGCAACTTTAACTGCAGTAGGGGTAGTTAGAATAACATAAGGGCCCTTTCACCAAAGGGCTAGCAAATCATGTTTCCAATCTTTGACCCATGCTTGGTCACCAAGTGTAAACTCATGAATCTGTTCCCCAAGGGGGAATGGCACCCTTTCTTGTACAAACTTAGTTACTCGATTTATTACCTTACCCAGTTCCATCTGCTATGAAATCCTATCCCCCCTTACCTGAGGCAAATTTGTTGACACCTGTTTTATTATGGGAGGAGGCCTCCCATACACAATTTCGTGTGGAGAATAGTCTTGGGACTGCAGGGTCATCCTGAGTCTGAGCAGAGTCATTGGAAGCAAGTCCACTCAGGAGCAGTCAGTCTCTCTGATCCACTTGGAGGGTCTCTTTAAGTGTCCGGTTGGCTCATTCCACCGTCTCAGAACTCTGGGTCCATATGCAGTGTGCAGTTTAAACTTTTGACTAAATCAGCTACAAAAGGCGGGCCATTGCCTGATCCAATGCTGGTAGGAAATCCAAATCTGGGAACCATTTCCCTAAGCAGGCACCAGGCTACTTCTGATGCTCTTTCAGTCCAGGGAGGAAAAGCTTTTACCCATCTCAAGAACGCACATACCATGACCAGCAGGTAACAGTAGTGTCGGTGAGGTTTCATTTCAGTGAAGTCCACTCCCAGGTGTTCAAGGGGCAGCATGCCTTTCAGCTGAATACCCGGAGGTTTTTGTCTGAATACCCGAGAGGCAGCATTAACCTGTGAGCAGGCAGCATGGCCTAGGTGGGTCGCTTGGTGTGTTTGGCTTACCAGAATGTGTGCCAGCTCCTCCGGTACCAATAATTTGCCACTTGGCAATTCCCACCATCTCTTTTCAGTCTTGATGGCCCCTTCCACTTTGGCTAACCTGACAGCCGTTGTCCTTGTTTTATCAGGCTAGTGCCCTCAGTATATAGGACCCAATTAGGGTCTGGAACCTTGAGCCCTTCTTTAAAACAAACCCCAGATACCTTACCTCCTCTTTGTAGATTGTGCCTTCTTTTTCAACACCCGGTAACCTGCTTCCATCAACCGCTAGAGCAGTGCACTTGTCCCTTTCCAGAATTTTTCCTTGGTCTCAGGCAGCCAGCAGCAGGTCATCCCCGTATTGTAGGAGCTGACATCCATACTCTTCCGGATGGAATGAGTCCAGATCGGAAGTCAAGGCTTCCCCAAAGATGGCTGTGGAGTTAGCCTTTGTTATCTGGTGCTCCCGACTGGATCTTCCCATTCAAAGGCAATGATGGGCTGTGACGCTGGGGTGAGGTGTATGCAGAAGAAGGCATCCTTGAGATCTAGGCAAGTGTAAACTTTAGTCCTCAGTGGGAGGAGGCTAAGCAAGGTATAGGGGTTTGGAAAAGTGGGGTGTAAAATCACAGTAGCCTGGTTGACTAGCCTGAGATCTTGTACAGGCCTATAGTCCTGTCCTCCTTCCCTTTTGACTGGCAGGATTGGCATATTCCAAGCCGACTGGCACTCTATTAGAAGGCCTGCTTGTTTCAATCTATTGACGTGGGGCAGTATGCCGGCCCAGGCCTCTATCAGTAGCAGGTACTGGCGCCCTCTAACCGGGATGGTACCTGGTTTGAGTTCCATTATCACTGGGGCGTGATGTTCAGCCAGCCTGGGGGGAGGGGGGTTGTCTTCCACCCAGACCTCAGGGAATAATTGAGTTAGCTCTCTCATGCTCTTTTGGCCCACCCGGCTCTTCCTTCAGAGGCTCATGCAACTTCCACTCATCTTGGGTTGACACTGAGAGAGAGGGCAAATAAGTCATAGAGTCCGTCCAGAAGGTGGGCCTCTCCTCAGAGGAGAAAGTCACCTGTGCTCCTAGTTTGGAGAGCAAGTCTCCTCCCAACAGGGGTACTGGGCACTCAGGAATGTAGAGGAATTCATGAATCACTTGGTGCCCGCCCCCCATCTGACATTTTCCGGGCTGGCAAAAGGATTTAATCATCTCTTCTCCCAATACCCCAGTAACAGCGGTAGTCTTTTTGGACAGTGGTGCCACAGGTTTTGTTACTACCGACGGTTCTGCTCCTGTATCCACCACGAAGTCAGTGTTTTGGTCCCCCACTTTTACGGTCACCGTGGGCTCTCAGGGACCTGATATCTCTGAGCCCTGGCAGCCCTAGTTAATTTCCAAGTCAGCAAGCCCCACAACTGCGGGAGCTTCCTCTTCCTTCCTTGCCTTAGGGCATTCATTCTTCCAGTGGCCAAAGCTCGGCACCGGGCACACTGGTTTGGCTGTAACGGGGCCCAGGGCCTCCCTTGGGACCGGCTGAAGGACTGTCCTGAGAGTGCAGTCTCTGCTTAATTCCAGCGTCTCCCTCCCCTTCTTGTCAGTACTCACCGGAAGAGGCGGGTATAGCTTGGGCGGCTCGGTTGGAGCCGGATCCTGGAAGTGTTGGCCAGAGGCTTCTGTCACTGGGATCGGAGCCTGCCCAAACGGCGGCTCTGCGAACTCCGGGAAAGCTGGCCGAGGAGCAGTGGCTGTTGCAGAAACTTCACCTGGCCCTGGATCGGGCATTAAGGCGGCCTCCGGTCCTGGTGAAGCACTGGGAGGCAGGCGTGTCATTATCCAGCATGGGGGAGGGGTCAGGTCATCCCCGTCCAAATCCTGTAGAATTTCCTTTTTTATCATCAGTCAATTTTTGTGCCATTAATATCTTTCCCTTTCCCTTCTGGATACAGCCAGGTAGAAGGGTCTCAAGCTAACCCTAGCCATGAGTCAATAGATGGATATTGATCCAGGTGTCCTGGCTCTCCTGTGACTACTGGATAGATTGCTTCCACTATTTTTAAGTTCAGGGTGTTCTCTGGTGGCCATTCTGCTCCCATAGGGGGCCATTCGACTTCACAGAGTATGTGGAGGCAGTTAGGCTTCATCTTCACCCCATAGTCTCCTCCTAATCCCTTCTTTAAATTTTTAATCATGCACTCCAATACAGTTGCCTTAGATTCACTTTCCCCCATCTTGCTTACCTTCTCAGACCTTCTTCCACTTTTCCTTTTCGTTCTGTCTATGAAGTTCTCAGTACCCTATGTACTTCTGATATTTCCACTCAGTGACACTTCTGCCTCCTTCCTAATTGGGATGAGAAGAGCCTTATCTGCCAGATCCCAGAGGGAGAAGGGGGATCAGCGTGTCTTCACCTGCCGGTCAGCACAGCTGAACCAGAACATCACATGGTCCAAGACTGTTTCTCCCTTAAATTCCCTTCTGCCTTGGTGGGCTTGAAAACACAGATGGGTTAAACATCCCATGTCCCAGGCCATCTCTGGAAAAGCCAATTCATACTTCTGTATCCCCCTCCTTCTAGCCTAACAATTCGGAGGGGGTCAAGAATTTCACAGCAGACAGGACACCTCCTGGGGGAAGGCAGAATACAAGGATACAAGGACCAGTTACCTACCCTAAAAATCCCTTGGTGATCGCTTGGTAATAATTTTCCCCAAGACGGCGTGGACACACCTCCTAAATGACCTTCACAAATTTCCTTCCTAAACCCTAGCATGCCTGCCTATTCCAGGCTCCTGTGGGTCCGCGCTCCTTCTAGTCCCTCCCAGGGGGGTGATCAGGCCCCCTCTTCCACCCTACCGGGTGGGTTCCTCCTCACCTGAGCGCTCAGTACCCCTGCTGCCATCCACTACCTGCTGACGTGAAAGGTCCGGGCGTTGAGAAGCAGAATCCTTCCAGAGGGGTGAGGCGCCTTCCCCCCTCTAGGAAATTCAAGCTACAAAGCCTCGGGGTGGCCTCAAATGAGACCTGTCTCCTCAAAGTGAGGAGTTTCCTGGCCAATGCACCAAATGTAATCCAGTTTCCATACATAAAAACATATCATCTGTAAATACAGACAATTTTATTTCTTCCTTTCCAATTCTTTGATATCTTTTGTTCTTGTTTTCCTTTCCTAATCTTCTTCCTTTCCATCTTTTATCACTCTCAAGTGAAAGTGAAACTTGCTCAGTCATATGTGACTCTTTGCGACCCCATGGATATACAGCCCGTGGAATTCTCCAGGCCAGAATACTGGAGTGGGTAGCTATTCCCGTCTCCAAGAGATCTTCCTAACCCAGGTCTCCCACATTGCGGGCAGATTCTTCACCAGCTGAACCACTAGGGAAGCCTAAGAAGTGGGGAGCCTATCCCTTCTCCAGTACATCTTCCTGACCCAGGAATCGAACGGGGGGTTTCCTACACTGCAGCCAGATTCTTCACCAGCTGAGCTACAAGGGAAGCCCTCTATCACTCAAAAGTAGCAATAATGTCATGCTCATAAACACATTCACACGTGTGTGCACATACATGAAAAAATGAGAAATTGTTCCCTTTTCTGTTTTACAGATGTTGGACCATTCCACAGAGAAGTTACTTTTTCTCCATAAACAATGTAACATGAGAATTCTTACCATCTACTAGATAAAGATTTGACTAACTCTTTTCTAATTGATCTTTATGTAGTTCTTGTATGTATCATTCTTGAATTATAATAACAGTATGTTTTATTTCTTCATATAGAGCTCCAAAACTAAAATTGTTCAGCTTTTGTATTTGTGAACTTTTAATTTGAAGTTATCTTGAAATTCCTTTACAAGTAGAGATATTGAAAGTACCTTTAAATGTATGTGCTGCCGTGCTTATTTTGTGAAATTTCTAGTCAAAGTTCTTTGATTCACTTTTCTTTAGATATTGTTACCTTTCCCTTACAACTGATAGAAAAAATTTCTGTATAGTTTAGAACTATTTTTCTTTAATACACCTTTAAAAATAGTTTCCCATTCACTTTGATTTTCATTTTTTAAAAAATTTCAGCATGTTTAAAAAACGTATAAATTTAAATATTTATTTTCCAAATTTCCTATTATTCTTATAGCACCGTTCCTAAGTTTATATTTCTGAGTTTGATATGTAACAAAAGTTTTCTTTATAATTCAATGAGAAAGCTATCTTTGTTTTAAAAAATTGTGATTTCATAATTAAATGTACACCTGGACTAAAACAAAATTTGACTTCATCACATTACATAAAAATGCATTATTCATGTAAGTAACATTTTTAAATATAAGGAAAAAAGACTTCTGGAAAAGATATGTGTAATATATACTGTATTTTATACCATTGCTTACTTTCAATATTTTTAAGTTTTTAAATTCCAAAAGTCCTATATTTAAATCAGAATAAAATATAATTTGTTAATGTTAGCCAGAACTGTTAATAATTATGTAGATATATGCATTGTATACATAGAGGAATAAATGAATGATGACTAAATAGATGAATATATGAAAGAATATAAATAAAGTACCAATTTTAAAGCTAAATATTTGCAGTTTAAACATTTTTTATCCTCTGAATTACCTACTTTCCCAAAGTTTTAAAAAATATATTGTACTTTTTAATTTTAGTATATTTTAAGAATTGTAGTGATTATTTAATATTCACCAATACAATTTCTGCATTTTCACTTTCTTATTTTGTGATCTATGTTTTCAAACTGATGGAGTATTTTAAACATAAGCATTATTTACATATTTTATTTTGCTCTATTATCTCTCCTTTCCTTGATTGTTCATTTTCTTTTTGACCTTTTACACCTCTTGAATTATATTAATATTCCCCTGTGACTCAAATTTTTGAGGCTGGGATTGTAATTTCTCAAAGGTAAGTTCATTTCTACCCACAGACTAACCTCCACAATGATGCTAATATACTAGGCAGAAAATTTCAAGTTTTCTTTTATGGGTGTGATAGATGCTTTCTGGCCCCATCCCAAATATTTCCTCCCTGCTCCAGTCCTGTGGCCTAAACTGCAGTTTTTCTATGATGGCATTTTCACTACAATCACTCAAGAGTGCATCTGATCTTTGCCCCCATCAGATTAATCATGGACAATCGCTAATCACTCTGTGGTCTAGCTATGAATTTTTGATATCCAGAAAAATTTTATTAAATTAAAACTTTCAAAATTATATTTATTGACTGTATCATTTTGACATACATATTTGGGGAGTGAGGTGGGACTTCTTACATTTGTTCAGTCTTCTTGTCCACAATTGTTTTTCATTAATTACCTGTAGATAGATATGACATATTGCCATATCCCTGGTGCATGAGTCATACTTCAATTTGTCTTGAATCTTATTAAATACTGCTATTGTTTCTATGCTTTATTTCAATCCAAAGAATTTACATATACCATAGATAACTAGAAAATATTTTTGATTATTTTATTTATTTACCAATTCAAAGTTTTCTATGTAGAATTTCTTTAAAAAATGCAGTGACATAAAGGAAACTAATTTGTTAATTTTTTATGAGTTCAGTTTCTTTGGGAATATATGGAGATGGAATGGACAATATGTTGTATCCTAGTTTTTTGGAAACAGTTCATGTAATTTCCAAAAGTTGTGAGAATTTAAAAGTAGAACAAACAGTAGTTATCTAAGTAGATGTTAGAGACATATCATAGTCTAAATTTATACATTCTAAAATTTGCTAAACATTTAAGGTAAGATAAACATATGTTACCATGTGACAATATTTCATGGGATTAATAGCTAAAATGAAGCAATGTCATCCTGCTTCTAAATTTGTTATCTGCCAGCTCCTGAGTGTTTTTTAATAACTGTTTTTTTGCACACTAAAAGTTGACTCAAACTTTGTTTCAGACTTTCCAGTTACAATATATATATTTTCCAAAAGAATTCTACAGTTTGAACTCAGAATTACGCCATAATCCCAGGGCCACTCCAAAGTCTGACAACCCAGGACTGAAAAAGAACATCAAATGTCTCTTGTTCAGGAAAAAAGTGTCCTCTGGATCAACATTAGCCAGGCACACTTTGTCACAACAAGATCATTAAAATATTTAATTTTATCTTTTTCTGAGCACATGTAACTTCCCCTCCCCTCAAAATTAAAGTCACAGAGGAATGATAACCATCACTGTTTAAAATAAAAAGGTTTGAAAGAAACAAAGTTAGGCTACATTTTATAGGGAAATGCAATTTTTAGAAATAAATATGTAAATAGTAGTTATCATAATCCAAAGGAAAATGCCTTAGATTTAGTTAGAAAGAAAGATAGGAAGCATAACATCACTGAAATAAGAGGAGATATTGGCAGGAATGAACAAGATAAGGAGAATATACACAGTACTTTCATAGTTCCAGTGCATGAATGTGGTGAACTATGAGTTGAAATCCATCTAATTGGCACAGAATTCCAAACGAAGCCACACTGCAGGTATCGCTTCTGGACGTCCATGTTCAGGGTAACTTTCTGACACTAACAAAACACAATTTAACAAAGAAAAGAACATACTAATGAAGCAAATAGCTAAAAAGTGGAGGAGATCATGCTGGGGAAATGTTTATAGAGGAATTTAAGAGATATTTGAATAGTGGTAAAAGATTAAGATCACACAGAGAAGATACATAGTAATAGAAGATGATGCCTTCTGGGTTACTTTAGCTTTTCTAGTTGGTGGAATAGGAGGTAATCCAGGCTGTAAATGACTGTGGTAATCCAGTGTGAGAGACACACTGTAGATTTTATTCAATTAATGTTATGAGTTCTGATAATATGCCTGACTGTTCAAAAAATTTGAAGATGTTTTTGCCTTAGTTATCTCCTTGCTACTTCCAGGAAAGGATTCCATTCAAAGGGCCTAAGATAAATAGAAGTGAAATTGTATATATATATATATATATATATATATATATATATATATATATACACATATATATATGTATATACATATACATACATATATATATATAATCTATAACATATAAATAAGTATGTATGCAAATCACAATTATTTTAAGAATTTAGAGAGGTGAGTAGGGAGATCATAATGAGTACAGGAAAATGAGGATATTACAGGAAAAAAAGTATCATTGCTTAGTTATTTTCCCTAAATTAAATTTACCAAGAATTGGGACTACCTTATCATATATATATTTTATGCTATTATATTACTTGCCATAGGATTCAAGTTAAAATAAATTCTCAGTGAATATATGATTAATATTTTCTTTAAACTTACTAGAGGTTTTTTGCAAGAGATTTTTTTTTTTTTATTTTAGCAAGTCATCTTTTGACTTTAGTCAAAAAGAGCATGAAAGATGGGTGGTTTTGTAGAACAGTTTATCTATTTGACTTTGCTGTCTCAATGATTGAAATTAAATTTCCTATGGATTTGCATGTTTTATTGCAGTAAATCAAATAGAACAAAGAGTAAGAAACATCAATACATCTGAGGTTTCTTCATATTTGTTTCATTAATTTATTCATACTCATTGAATTCTAATATATGACTGACCTCCTGAGTTATAGATAAAAGTGCATCCCAGTCCTGATAGTTCCTGGCTTATTGTTATCATACCCTAGTTTATAAAATTTGTTATTATTATCATGTTCTTACTTGTAGTTTCAATATTTCCAATGCCAGATTTACTCAAATCGGTTCAGTTCAGTTCAATCAGTCGTGTCCAACTCTTTGAGACCCCATGGACTACAGCATGCCAGCCTTCCCTGTCCATCACTAACTTCCTGGAAGTTACTAAAACTCATGTCTGTTGAGTCAGTGAGGCCATGCAAACATCTCATCCTCTCTCATTCCCATCTCCTCCCACCTTCAATCTTTCCCAGTATCACAGTCTTCTCCAATGAGTCAGTTGTACACATCAGGTCGAAAGTATTGGAGTTTCAACTTCAGCATCAGTCTTTCCAAAGAATATTCAGGACAGATTTCCTTAGGATTGACAGGTTGGATCTCCTTGCAATCCAAGAGAATCTCAAAGTCTTCTCCAACACCACAGTCGAAAGCATCAGTTCTTCAGTGCTCAACTTTCTTTATAGTCCAACTCTCACATCTATACACAACTATTGGAAAAACCGTGGTTTTGACTAGATGGGACTTTATTGGCAGAGAAATGTCTCTGCTTTTTGATATGCTCTCTAGTTTGGTTATAGCTTTTCTTCCAAGAAGCAAGCATCTTATAATTTAAGGCTGCAGTCACCATAGCAGTGATTTTGGAGTCCCCCTCTCCAAATAAAATATCTCACTGTTTCCATTGTTTCCCCATCTATTTGCCATGAAATGATGTGACTGGATGCCCGTGATCTTAGTTTTCTGAATGCTGAGTTTCAAACCAAAATTTTCACTCTCTTCTTTCACATTCATTAAGAAGCTCTTTAGTTCTTCACTTTCTGCCGTAAGGGTGGAGTCATCTGCATATTTGAGGTTACTGATATTTCTCCCGGCAATCTTGATTCTAGCTTCTGCTTCATCCAGTCCAGCATTTCTCATAACGTACTCTGCATAAAAGTTAAATAAGCAGGGTGACAATATACAGCCTTGACGTACTCCTTTTCCTATTTGGAACCAGTTTGTTGTTCCATGTCCAGTTCTAACCATTGCTTTTTGACCTGCCTACAGATTTCTTAAGAGTCAGGTCATGTGGTCTGGTATTCCCATCTCTTGAAGAATTTCCCACAGTTTATTGTGATCCACACAGTCAAAGGCTTTGGCATAGTCAATAATGCAGAAGTAGATGTTTTTCTGGAACTCTCTTGCTTTTTTGATGAACCAATGAATGATGGGAATGTGATCTCTGGTTCCTCTGCCTTTTCTAAAACCAGCTTGAACATCTGGAAGTTCACGGTTCATATATTGTTGAAGCATGGCTTGGAGAATTTTGAGCATTACTTTACTAGAGTGTGAGATGTGTGCAATTGTGTGGTAGTTTAAGCATTCTTTGGCATTACCTTTCTTAGAGACTGGAATGAAAACTCACCTTTTCCAGTCCTGTGGCCACTGCTGAGTTTTCCATATTTACTGGCATACTGAGTTCAGCAGTTTCACAGCATCATCTTTTATGATTTAAAATAGCTCAACTGGAATTCCATCACTTCCACTAGCTTTATTCATAGTGATGCTTCCTAAGGCCCACTTGACTTCACATTCCAGGATTACTTGCTCTGGGTGAGTCATCACACCATCGTGATTATCTGGGGAGTGAAGTTTTTTTTTTTTTTTTGTACAGATCTTCTGTGTATTCTTGCCACCTCTTAATATTTTGTGCTTCTGTTAGGTCCATACCATTTCTGTCCTTTATTGAGCCTATCTTTGCATGAAATGTTCCCTTGATATCTCTAATTTTCTTGAAGAGATCTCTAGTGTTTCCCATTCTGTTTTCCTCTATAGCTTTGCACTGATCACTGTGGAAGGCTTTCTTATCACTCCTTTCTATTCTTTGGAACTCTGCATTCAAATGGGTATATCTTTTTTTTTTCTCTTTGGCTTTTCACTTCTCTTCTCCCAGCTATTTGTAAGGCCTCCTCAGACAGCCATTTTGCTTTTTTTCATTTCTTTTTCTTGGGGATCGTCTTGGTCCCTGTCTCCTGTACAATGTTACAAAACTCCATCCATAGTTCATGTGGCACTCTGTCTATCAGATCTAGTCCCTTAAAACTATTTCTCACTTCCACTGTATAATCGTTAGGAATTTGATTTAGGTCATACATGGATGGTCTAGTGGTTTTTCCTACTTTCTTGAATTTAAGTCTGAATTTGGAAATAAGGAGTTCATGATCTGAGCCACAGTCAGCTCCCGGTCTTATTTTTGCTGACTGTATAGAGCTTCTCCATCTTTGGCTGCAAAGAATATAATCAATCTGATTTCGGTGTTGACCATCTGGTGATGCCCATGTGTAGAGTCTTCTCTTGTGTTGTTGGAAAAGGGTGTTTGCTGTGACCAGTGTGTTCTCCTGGCAAAACTCTATTACTCTTTTCCCTGCTTCATTCCATACTCCAAGGCCAAATTTGCCTGTTACTCCAGGTGTTTCTTGACTTCCTACTTTTGCATTCCAGTCCCCTATATTGAAAAGGACATATTTTTTGGATGTTATTTCTAAAAGGTCTTGTAGGTCTTCATAGAACCATTCAATTTCAGCTTCTTCAGTATTACTGGTCAGGGCATAGACTTGGATTACTCTAATATTGAATGGTTTGCCTTGGAAAGGAACATAGGTCATTCTGTCATTTTTAAGATTGCATCCAAGTACTTCATTTTGGACTCTTTTGCTGACTATGATGCCTACTCCATTTCTTCCAAGGGATCCTTGCCAAAATAGTAGATATAATGGTCATCTGAGTTAAATTCACCCATTCCAGTTCATTTTAGTTTGCTGATTCCTAAAATGTCAATGTTCATTTTTGCCATCACCTTTTTGACCACTTCCAATTTTCCTTGACTCATGGACCTAACATTTCAGGTTCCTATGCAATATTGCTCTTTACCACATCAGACCTCGCTTCTATCATCAGTCACATCCACAACTGGGTTCTGTTTTTGCTTTGGCTCCATCCCTTCATTCTTTCTGGAGTTATTTCTCCACTGATCTCCAGTAGCATATTGGGCACCTACTGATCTAGAGGGTTCATCTTTCAGTGTCCTATCTTTTTGCCTTTTCATACTCTTCATGGGGTTCTCAAGGCAAGAATACTGAAGTGGTTTGCCATTCCCTTCTCCAGTGGACCACATTCTGTCAGACCTCTCCACCATGACCCGACCGTCTTGCGTGGCCCTACATGGCATGACTTAGCGTCATTGAGTTAGATAAGGCTGTGGCCCATGTGATTAGATTGTTTAGTTTTCTGTGATTGTGGTTTCAGTCTGCCCTCTAATGCCATCGCTCAGCGCCTACCGTCTTACTGGGGTTTCTCTTACCTTGGACATAGGGTACCTCCTCTCTGCCACTTGCCGCTCCAGCATCGCGAAGCCACTGCTCACAGCTCCAGTTTCTTCAGCATTACTGGTTGGGGCATAGACTTGGATTACTGTGATATTGAATGGTTTCCCTTGGAAAGGAACAGAGATCACTTTGTTATTTTTGAGGTTGAACTCAAGTACTGCATTTTGGAATTTTTTGTTTGCTACTCCATTTCTTCTAAGGGATTCTTGCCCGCCCTAGTAGATATAATGGTTATGTGAGTTAATTTGCCCATTCTAGTCCATTTAGTTCACTGATTCTTAAAATGTCAATGTTTACTCTTGCCAACTCCTGTTGGATCATTTCCAATTTACCTTGATTCATGGACCTAACATTCCTGGTTCCTATGCAATATTGTTTTTTACAGCATCAGACGTTACTTCCAGCACAAGCCACATCCACAATTGGGCATTGTTTTTGCTTTGGATCCGTCTCTTCATTCTTTCTGTAGTTATTTCTCCACTCTTCTCCAGTGGCATATTGGGCACCTACTGACCTGGGGAGCTCATCTTTCAGTGTTACATCTTTTTGCCTTTTCATTCTGTTCATGGAGTTTTCAAGATAAGAATACTGAAGTGGTTTGCCATTGCCTTCTCCAGTGTACCACATTTTGTCAGAACTCTCCACCATGACCCGTCCATCTTAGGTGGCCCTACACGGCATGGCTCATAGTTTCATCGACTTAGACAAGGCTGTGGTCCATGTGATCAGTTTAATTAATTTTCTGTGACTGCAGTTTTCATTATGTCTGCCCTCTGAGGGATAAGGAAAAGCTTATGGAAGCTTTCTGATGAAAGAGACAGACTGTGGGTGAAACTGGGACTTGTTTTGATGGGTGGGGCCATTCTCAGTAAATCTTTAATACCGTTTTCTGGATTTTCTGATGGGCGGGGCTGTGTTCCCTCCCTGTTGTTTGACCTGCGACCAAACTATGGTGGAGGTAATGAAGACAATACGACCTCCTTCAAAAGGTCCCATGTAGGCACTGATACACCCAGTGCCCCTGACCCTGCAGCTGGCCACCAGCAACCCATGCCTCTGCCAGAGTCCTGGACACTCCCGGGCAAGTCTGGGTCAATCTCTTGTGGGGTCACTGCTCCCTCCTCCTGGGTCCTGGTGTGCAAAAGGTTTTGTTTGTGCCCTCCAAGTTACTGTTTTCCCCAGTCCTGTATGAGTTCTGTAATCAAATCTCACTGGCCTCCAAAGTCAAACTCCCTGGAGAGTCTCAGTCCCTTTGCCAGATTCCCAGGTTGGGAAATCTGTTGTGGGTCCTAGAACTTTCTTAGCAGTGCAAGAATTTATTCGATATAATTGTTCTGCAGTTTGTGGGTCGTCTGCTCAGCAACTGTATGGTGGGATTAATGGCGAACTCCTCCAAGAGGGCTTATGCCACAACCAGTATTGATGCAGCCAGAGCCCCTGCCCCTGAGGCAGGCCACTGCTGACCTGTACCTCCACAGGAGACACTCAGACACTCAAAGGCAGGTCTGTCTCAGTCTCTGTAGGGTCTCCTGGTGCACACTAGGTTTTGTTTGAGCCCTCTGAGTGTCTCTGGTGGTTATGGGGTTTGATTCTAAATTCAATTTCACCCCTCCCACTATCTTGCTGGAGAAATATCAATAACCTCAGATATGCAGATGACACCACCCTTATGGCAGAAAGTGAAGAGGAACTAAAAAACCTCTTGATGAAAGTGAAAGAGGAGAGTGAAAAAGTTGGCTTAAAGCTCAACATTCAGAAAACTATCATGGCATCTGGTCCCATCACCTCATGGGAAATAGATGGGGAGACAGTGGAAACAGTGTCAGACTTTACTTTTTTGGGCTCCAAAATCACTGCAGATGGTGACTGCAGCCATGAAATTAGAAGACGCTTACCCCTTGGAAAGAAAGTTATGACCAACCTAGACAGTATATTAAAAAGCAGAGACATTGCTTTGCCAAAAGGTCCATCTGGTCAAGGCCATGGTTTTTCCAGTGGTCATGTATGGACATGAGAGTTGGACTCTGAAGAAAGCTGAGTGCCCCAAAATTGATGCTTTTGAACTTTGGTGTTGGAGAAGACTCTTGAGAGTCCTTTGAACTGCAAGGAGATCCAACTAGTCCATCTTGAAGGAGATAAGACCTGGGTGTTCATTGGAAGGACTGAGGCTGAAATTCCAGTACTTTGGCCACCTCATGCGAAGAGTTGACTCATTGGAAAAGACCCTGATGCTGGGAGGGATTGGGGGCAGGAGGAGAAGGGGACGACAGAGGATGAGATGGCTGGATGGCATCACTGACTCCATGGGCATGAGTTTGAGTAAACTCCGGGAGCTGGTGATGGACAGGGAGGCCTGGTGTGCTGCGATTCATGGGGTCGCAAAGAGTCGGACATGACTGAGCGACTGAACTGAACTGAACTAAACCATCTTACTGGGGCTTATCTTTTGCCCTTGGGCATAGGGTATCTTTTCTCGGTGGGATCCAACATTCTCCTGTCAATGGTTGTTCAGCAGCAAGTTGTAATTTTGGAGTTTTCACAGGAGAAGATGAGCTCATGTCCTTCTACTCATCTCCAGCATTGCAAGAGGATTCTTTACCAGCGGAACCAAAGGGAAGCCCATTTACTCAACTAAGAATCCTAAATTTTTAAGAAACCTATAGTATATGGGATTCTGCAAGTTTATGCTCTTTTGTGATTTCTTCCAGAGAATTAAACATTCTTCTTATAGGATTTTATCTTATCTACCCAGGTGTTCCTGTAAAACTTGAATTAGACTATCTCCTTAGTTTAGCCGTTTTCAGGCTGATTCATAAAAAGAAATGAACAACAATAATTCCAGCACATGTTCTCCATTGTAAAATTAGATTGCATAATATATTGCTTTAGCTCATGAAGATGGATTCTGTCCTTCAAAAAGATACATTGAACAAAGTCACACATGTCAAAAAGACATTTGTGTAAATGAAGATGTAAGAACTTATTTTTTCACCTCTACTATCTCAAAGATTACAAAATTAACTGCACTTACAGTATCTAAAATTTTTGTTGATTGGGAAAACTGTTATGTTTGAAGACACAACATATGACTAAAATTATTTTTAAATATCTCAATGAAATGCCTTAAACATTATGTATAAAAGTAGGCCCAAATGTTCCAACTTGTTTACCTGTGGAAACATTTCAAATATAATATACTTGCCAAATTGAGCAAATGAAACATTCTGACAAATCATTTAGTTACTCTGCATTTGGGATTCTAATTTTTGTTTCACTGTTAAAAAAAAAAAAAGCAACTACATAGGTGATAATGATAATAGGTTTTTTTGTCTTGCAGTGAAGATTCTCTGAGTCTTTTGCTCTTTGCATGTAAAGTTACATTTACTCTCTCAGCTGAATTAGTTTAATAAAACTTACTGGAAAATCTTCAAACCTAATGAAGCACTCTAAAACGTAAAATATAGACAACTAAAGGTTGGACTACAGCTATAGTCTTCCCTGCCACATACACTAAAAAAAAAAAAAAAAAAAAAAAAAAAGAAGAAGAAGAAGAAGAAGAAATCAGATTAGAGCATAAATTTTATCACAGTGAATATTTAGAAGAAAATTGAAGTTCAGTTGATGAAATATATAGTGTTTTCCACCCTTCACTGAGAATAAGCTTTTCTATAATATAATTTGAATTATACGTACACAGATAAATATATATATATGTATTTATGATGTATTTCACAAATCCTGTGTTCATTTAAAAGCTCAGCTGCACAGGCTTCACTGAATAAATTATTGTTTTGTGTTGTGTTAGGACCAAAAAGAGCGTTGAAGTTTGAGATGCTCATGCGTGACTGAATGTTATGGATTCCCAAAGACTGTAGAAGGCGAGGCTAAGCTAAAGGCAATTGACATTATCACAGAGTTTAAAATCCAATTGCATGGACTTTTCTGAAGTTCAGATTGTCACACGATCTCTCTTTGTGAAAGCATCTCTGTTAGATTTAATTTACAAAGAGATTTAATGCCACATTACAATAAATAAATATAGTGAAGAGGGACAATGAAAACTAAATTAAGATAAAATGTACCTGAAAGACATTTGACTTATATAAAACACTAATAAATCAGCATAAGGTCAGTAAAAAAATGATGATGTATTTTGAATGACAGATTTTTTAAAAAGAAATACAAATTCTAAACCAAAGGATCCAGATCAACAAAGGGTATTAATGCTAAATATATTGTTTTAATATAAGACAAAAGTTTTTTTTTAAATTTTTTTCCATTTATTTTTATTAGTTGGAGGCTAATTACTTTACAATATTGTAGTGGTTTTTGTCATACATTGACATGAATCAGCCATGGATTTACCTGTATTCCCCATCCCAATCCCCCCTCCCACCTCCCTCTCTACCCGATACCTCTGGCTCGACAAAAGTTTTAATTAGTGACATGGTACTAAATTTTAATTTTAATTACTCAGCACAGTTCTGAAGATAAGTAGTTTAACCAGAGAGTTTGTAATGTGTGGTCTTGATACACAACCTCTAAAACTTTAGTATCCTCACCGGAAAATGAGAGCTACTGTAAATTTCCCCATACACATTGTGGGTTGGGGCATCCTATGAAAAAATTATTGTTTAGATGGGAAATTGTGTCCACTCTTTGCAACCCCACGGACTGGAGCACGCCAGTCTCCCCTATCCCCTACTCCACTCTCTTCTGGAGTTTGCTCAGATTCGGGTCCATTGAGCTGTAGATGCTATCTAAACATTCAACATCTGATGCCCACTTCCCCTTTTGCTCTCAATTATTTAGTGAAAAAACAGACATAAGATATTTTAAAACTGGAAAGTCATGAATAATTTAGTTGACATTTTGTTATTATTATTTTTCTCCAGCCCTGAATAGCAACAAAATATGTGATGCCTTTCAAGATACTGTTTATATGTTTATATGCCTTTCAAGATAAAGTTTATCAATTATAAACATGTTTTATATACAGTATTGAGGGCTTCCCTGGTAGCTCAGCTGGTAAAGAATCTGCCTGCAATACAGGAGACTCCAATTTGATTCCTGAGTCTGGAAGATCCCCTGGAGAATGGATAGGCTACCCACTCCAGTATTCTTGGACTTCCCTTGTGGCTCAGCTGGTAAAGAATCCACCTGCACTGTGGGAGGCCTGGGTTCAATCCCTGGGTTGGGAAGATTCCCTGGAGAAGGGAAAGGCTATCCACTTCAGAATTCTGGCCTGGAGAATTCCATAAACCATATAGTCCATGGGGTTGCAAAGAGATGGACACAACTGACTACCTTTCACTTTCACTTTCATTGTGAAAATAGGGCTTCCCAGATAGCACTAGTAGTAAAGAACCTGCCTGCCAATGCAGAAGACATAAGAGATGCAGGTTCTATCCTTGGGTCTGGAAGGTCCACTGGAGGAGGGAAAGGCAACCCACTCCAGTATTTTTTCCTGGAGAATCCCAAGGACAGAGCAGTCTGGCAGGCTACAGTTCATGGGGTCACACAGAGTTGGACATGACTGAAACAATTTAGCACACAGGTTGTGAGCATGTTATCTCTTTATGAACAGAGACAGATTGAAATATTGTTGCATTTTCTTTTAATATGTTACTCTGAGCATGCTAGTTGAAAGGAAACAAGTAAAATTTTGTGTCTGTGTGTATTTACCAACAGAAGTATGTATGTTGTAGAGTTGGTATTCCCAGCTAAAGATTCCCTCTTGTATCTAATTTAATTCTGTTTTAAGCTTATATTTTTGGCCTGTGCATTCTGCTGGAATATAGCTCTTCTACACATGGACTGCCATATTTGACAAGTAGGAAATCTGTTGAAGCAGTTGCTCCATATTTTGTGTTACGTACACCAGTGCTATTTCTCTGCATGAGAAGTGACTATTACAGCTAATGCCATCAGGTAAAACACACGGATGTTGTGTGTATGCTCAGAGACCCACATTTTAGAGGCAAAACACATCATGGTGCTTTTGATACATTGCTTATTAAAATAACTAAATACTCTCACTGATTATGGATGACTAACCCAAGATAGATATATTGGTTTGACTATTTCATCATCACTAGGTCTAAATCCCTGAGTCAGTTTCCCAATTCATCAGTTACTAACCAGAATTTAGGCACGCACATATTTTGTTAAGAGAAATTAGTTTATAAAATACTCTAGTACTTAAGATTAAGTATATCATTTACTGCCTTAAATTTTAAAAAACAATTCTTATCTCAAGAACAGAGTATTACATAGAGCCTTTTCACCTTTTCTTTTATGCATTCATTCACTTATTATGAACTATGAATTCCTTCATATAAATTACATATTTGCTAGGTTGTATGAATACTTTTCTTTAAAATTCCGTGTAGATATATACTGAAAAGCAGTTTTGATTGAGTGCTGTGTAGTTAGTATTTTTTGTGGGGACTGTTCTTGATAGTCTTATATGTAAAATTTGCCTAGTGGAAAGTTAAGACAATGATAGCATATCTTTCATATCTCACAGCCTGAATGTATAGACACTTGATATTTCTTTTTAAAATATCAGATAAATATATCAAAGAATAAATATAAAATGTATAGATTAAAATTTTGTTAGCTTTAGAATATTGCTTTATAGTAAACAGAGCACTGCCTTATGTGTTTATACATAAACACACATGCTCATTCATTCATCAATATAGAAATGAATAAATGCTAATTCACAAGTGCTTGTAACAATTCATTGTCTTTCTTCATTTGCCTATTTATTCAGAAGTCACCAAAGGCTAGAACAAAGAGACTCTAGGGAAAAGACAAGTAAAATATATACATGAAAAGGCAGACCCCAGAGACCTGTTTACTCATCTTCTTCCCCGGTGGCTCAGAGGTAAAGAATCGGCCTGCAGTGCAAGAAACATGCGTTCGATCCCTGGGTCAGGAAGATCCCCTGGAGGAGGAAACGGTAATTCATTCCAGCATTCTTGCTTGGAGAATCCCATCGACAGAGGAGCCTGGTGGGTTACAGTCCATAGGGTCACAAAGAGTCAGTACATGACAAAAACAAGTGAGCACAAAGTAGTTACAGAACTGAATACTCTTTCTATTTTCTCAGACTACCTTGGCATGCGTTCGTGTCATCATCAGCAGAGCAATAGTGCGCTGTTCCCACTCTTGCATGCAAAAACAACTGGGCTCAGAGAATTAAATGGCTTTCTCATGATCCCCACAGGAATTAAATGGTAGGCTAAGAACTTAAGTTGTATCTTATCATTTGAAGACTAATATTATTTCCAGGTATTCAACTGTGGGCAGTTATTTATTGTTTGTACTAAAATATCTTTAGAGTAACAATAAAATTTTAGAGTATATTACATTTAAAGAGTGACATCATCAGGATGGCAATAAAGGTTGATCCTGACTTCAGTCTCTCTAATAAGATCGATTACACACCATTGTGGACACACCATTGTGAAAATTCTAGGGTATGGAGGTGAAGTTGAAGCACTCCCTTGACCACAGAGACCACAAAGGACTGTGTGAGCAAGGTAAGAGGAATGGCCACTCTCTGGCCACACTCTCTTGGCCCCAGGCTGGCGCCAGCAACCCCAAGAGGGCCATTCTTTCTCCAGTGGGAAGGAGAGGGCCACGGGCAGGCATCCAGCCCCCTCCACGCTGTGGCTCGCTTCCCAGGGGGCCCAGGCTTCATGAGGATCAGAGGGGCAGGAATTTATGGAGTTTGAATATTAGAGATCAGATTGCGATGGGAAAGAAGGTTGGACACACAACATCTAGAACTCAGACCTTGGCAGACTGAATTCACAGCAGCACCCAGGCAAAATCCCAGCCAGCAGGTTTGCACATCTAGAGAGCCAAGATGATGGGCTCATCTGACCAGGGAATGTGGTATATAGTCCCTCGGGTGCCCAAACAAAAAACCTTGCTGGCCTTGGAGCCTGATCTGCCTCTTCACCCAGAAAGGGAAGGTAGTTAATATCCCTGCCCACTGCTGAATTCAGTCCTCAGCCCTGTGTAACTAGAAAACCTGGCCAGACTGCCAGGGAAGCTGTGTGACCCACATCACTCCAGCAGAGAGCCCAGCTGGTAAACCAGTGGCTCAAAGAATGAAATCCTTTTCAGCCTAGGCATCTGTTCTGTGTCCTCATCCAGAAAAGAAAGTCAATTCATTCAACATACACAAATAGAAAAATGTGATATGTCATATTGATAGAATGACATATAAACATCATATGATCATCTTAATTATTGCTGGAAAAGTGTTTGAGAAAATTCAACATCCATGTTTGATAAAAACTCTCAACAAATTAGATATAGAAGTAACACACATCAACATAATAAAGACCATATACGGCAAGCACACATCTCACATCAGACTTAGTGGCGAAAGATTAAAAGCTCTTTTTTACTAAGGCCAGGAATAAGGCAAGGGTGCCCACTTTCACCAGTCCTATTCAACATAGTACAGAAGTTGTAACCAAGCAATCAGGTAAGGAAAAGAAAAGTCATTAGAATTAGACCAGAGAAGTAAAATTGTCTCTATTTGCAGTTGACAGAATTTTATACATAAAAGATCCTAAAGGCTCCACTAAAAAACTGTTAGGTCTAATCAGTAAGTTCAGTAAATTTTCAAGATACAAAATCAACATACACAAATTAATAACATTTCTATACACTAGCAATTGATTTACTGAAAATTGAATGCAATCTCATTTATAGTAGCATCAAAAATAAGAATAAATTTATGGAAGGAGGTAAAAATTATAAGGCATTGATGAACAGAATTGAAAAAAATAAGTATAGACATATCCTGTGTTCATGGAATTTTTTTTTGTCCCATTGTATCATTTTGCTACTTAGTCAAAGAGTACACGTATGTGGGTCTATTTCTAAGTGACTTTTTTCTTGAGTCTTAGTTTCCCTTTAAGTTCAGCTGTTTTCTTATTACTTCTCTTCCTTTCTTGTTTCATATAATCCATTTTCTCAAATTTCACAATGTGAAAAGTAGTTGCTTTCTAGTATTTATTCTATGTTCAATGTTAAATCTATTTCAAAATACAGTAATTGTATATTGATGGTGTGAAAGTTACACTTTATTTTGTAGGTACTCATTCTTGTTTTTTCCCCATTTTTCCTGTTTATACATCTGTGAATGATGAAAACACTATACAGACCTATTTTCAAAAATAGGCCTATGGATTACCTTGTCTTCACTTCTTAAACATGAGTCTGCTTTAGGTATTCTCCTTATGGATAATGTATTGCAAGTTGGCAAATGTGCACAGCAAACTCTCCTGTGTTTTTGCAAAGATGTGCATTTAATATCTAGATCAGTGCCCATAAAAAACGATCTGTGTATTTTCTCTCCCAAATTGTTCAGGACTGGATTTCATTTCTGAATAATATAAAGTAGCCTGTAGTTTTAGTTGTGTCTCTCGATTTTAAAAAGTAACTGAAAAGTAAAAATCCCAGAGTATATTGTTACTAAAAGTTATTCAGCTGCAGTCTGTTTTCACTGTGACAATCTATGTAGGAAACAACTTGTCTCCTTATGTAAATACCAGCTTTATTGGTGGAAATCAATTTCTCAGCAAGTTATTTACTGGATAATGAAAGGATGCAATGGTCCTGGCTAGTCTTAAGAAAAAGAAAAAATAGCTAAAACTAATTATAAAGAATGATGCAGTGAATATAAAGATACATATATATTTTAGAACTAGTGTTTTCCTTTTCTTTGAATAAATACCAGAAAGTTGGATAGCTGGATCATATCATAGATTAAAAAAAAAAAAAAGCCTCTTATCACACACTGGTACAGGATGAAGATGGATGTGTAAGGATGAATGCAGTCAAATGTCTGTAAGATACAGAAATGCAAAGGCATTGGGTGAATAGAATGAAATAATCTATTAGATTCCAATTCATCCTTCTTGGTTCTACTATTTTCCTTAGGGTTCCTGGCAAATTGATACAGGATAGGCTTTGAGGCAGATAACCTTGGTTTGCATAAAAAGCCTTCCCACTTTCTAGCAGTATGGCCTAGAATAATGTTTGTTTGTTTATACCATTTTCTACCACAATATTCTTATCTGCTAAGTAAACATGGTAATTGTATCTACTTAATGAAGACTATAAAGTCATCTATGCATGCTACAAAAAGCTGATATTTATAAAATGCTATGTACTGACACACCATATATTTTAAATCATTTAACATTTGTTTAATACATATAAATAAATATATATCATAGATATTTACTCAACTTTGTCAGTGGTAAATTAAAAGGTTAGATCAGATTTTCCTCAATGATATTTAAAGTCAAACATCTAACAGGCACTTATTGATATGTTTATTTAACATATAAATATATGATAGGAGCCAAAACCAAAGGAGCCAAAATAGATATAAATATATTAACATATATCTATTTGACTCCTTTGGTTTTGGCTCCTACTATATAATATTTTTATCAGATCTGTCTACATCTTTCAGATATTTACCTGATTATTTTCCAAGGAAAGTTCCTGAAACATCAACCCTTTAAACTCTTTTTTAATTCCTTTTTGAGTTATACCTCATAAAATAGCCATTGTAACACCCAAGGCAGTGACTTTTTTCTTTCTATTTTCTGCAGCCTATTTTCCAAGCAGAAAATTATTTCAAATGAAACACATATAGGATGGGGCTACATGGGGAGAACTGTAAATAGAGTGTATGGGGTCTAAAAATGTTGCACAGAGATATGGAGGTAAATATTCGAAATAAAGAGGTTCTTCAGGGAGTTCACAACATCAATCAAAAATTACCTGGCACAGTGAAATACTATTTGGCACTCTCTCTTTCAAAAATTAAGGTTGCATGTATTCATCACTGGTACCAAATTCCTCACATATCCAATTCTTTTTGCATGCATGATAAGTCATTTAACCCCATGGACTGTAGTCTGCCAGGCTCCTCTGTCCATGTCTTCCTCCAAGCAAAAATACTGGAGTGGGTTGCCATTTCATCCTCCAGGGGATCTTCCCAACCCAGGGATCCAACCCGTGTCTCCTGCATTGCAGGCGGATACTTTACAGCTGAGCCATAAAAAAATTCGTGTATGTATAATGCTTTTACTTAATTGGTCTAGGAAAAAAATCTTTGAAATATTATTTCTTGAACTGATATGGAATGATTATTTTCCCTGTCAAGTTTTTATTTTCTCTCTTAAGGTCTTGGGAGCAAACTCTTCAAGATTGTTTTGGTTTCTATGTTTCTTAATGAAGATGGTAATGAGAGTTTTCTCTTAATAGTTGTGTAAATCCTGTTGAATGCATATAACGTCAACTCTGCTTATTCAGATGAGTTCTATTCAATTTATTTTAAAAATCTAAAGACATTCAATTATTGATGGCATCTATGTATGCAAATCAGTTTAACTGTTCTGATAGAATGTACTAGTAATTAACCTGTTACTAAACGTGTGCTTAACTAAATTACTCACTGAATCTCTTTTATGGGAAGCAAAATCAGGGTAGAATTTTCACCCATTTTGTGTACACAACCAACTTCTTTGATAAGTTCTAGTATCACATTAATTTTCTATCTTATTTTTTCCTGTAAAGATAGATTAGAGAGGGACCATTCAGGTGTAGGGGAATAAGAGGAACAAACTGTTATGCATAAAATAAGCTACAAGGATGTATTGTATAGCCTAGGAAATATAGCTAATATTTTATATTAACTATAAATGACATATAAGCTTTAAAATCTGAATCACCATTTTGTACACCTGTAACTTATATAATGTACATCACCTATAGTGTTAGTTGCTCAGTCATGTCTGACTCTTTGCAACCCCATGGACTGTTTTCTGCCAGGTTCCTCTGTCTATGGAATGTCCCAGGCAAGAATATTGCAGTAAGTAGCCATTGCATTCTCCAAGGAATCTTCCCAACCCAGGGATCAAACCCGTGTCTCCTGCATTGCAGGCAGATTCTTTACAGTCTGAGCCACCAGGGTATACCACTTATATTTCAATTAAAAGAAAGAAAAGGGTCGCATGCATTGCTAAAACCAAAACAAAACCACAGTCTCCCATAGCTGTAAAACACTCTTACTTCAGCACCACATACCGATCCTCTTTGAATGTCTTCAAGTTCATATTTTACTGTCTAGAAGTGTCCCTGTGTGCTGCTCAAATTGGTCCTTTTGGTTCTGTTATCCTTCCCATCATTTGCTACCTTCCTTGCTTTGTTTTTTGTGTATGTATATGTGTGTATTTCTACTCCTCCCAGTTCAAAAAACAATAGTTTTACTGTTATCCCACAAAGATATTACTACTTGTAATGCTCTCTGACTTGTGAGTTGAGATGACTACTATATCATGTCATGATGGGTTGCATTGAAACCACCAATTTCCATTATCTTTGCTCATTAAATCACTATGTGTGAGCCTGCATCTGCCAATATCTATTTCAGGTTTTCTATGTCTGAAGAGCCACAAAGGAAGCCTGTGAATACTGGAGTGGGTAGCCTATCACTTCTCCAGCGGATCTTCCCAACCAAGGAATTGACCCAGGTCTCCTGCATTGCAGGCGGATTCTTTACCAACTGACCTATCAGGGAAGCCCCATTAAAAACTGCAGGTGATGGCATGTATTCAATATTTCATAATTTTACTCTTTCTTGTGTGTATGTGTTTGTCTGTGTGTGTGATTACTTATTTTTGTTGCTTTTTTCCCATCTACTTCTAAAGCACAGCTGTGCAAGTTAACAAGCACCTTTTGGACTATTCTACACTTTTAATCTCCCAGACTCCTAAAAGTTAATTGTGCCCCTTAAATCTTTCTGTCTTATGTCCGCTAAGGTTGCTCTGTTCTATATGAAACAATGGTAGGCTTGTACTAACTGAACATTACTGAAGCCTAGTGTAACCATGAATAATGTTCAAGCTTACACCCCTGCTATATGACAATTATCTGTATTCAGAAAATTTTTATGAAAGCTTAGAGTCATTTATCACTTACAAGTTGACTTTTTGGATCTGATATGATTTGTGACATTGATTCATAAGTGAATGAATGGAACTATTCAAAGCTTGTCCTCAAAACAATGACTGACCTGCATTGAACAATATCAACCATCATCTAACCAAAATGGAATCTTACTAAGGACTGGGTCAGGATATTGTGCTTGGTTTGCACATGTGGTTAGTGCCTTAATTCCAGTGCTAGGTTTTTTTTTTTTATATATATATATACAATCAATGATTAGCTACATCACAATGATGTCTAATATTTTTAAAGCATAATGAACACACTTTTATTCTAATTTCTTTTTTTTAACCTAGTGTTTTGCCACATTTTATTCTAATATTTTAAAGTACAGATTCAGCTGAAACTCATTGTGTATCTTTTCCCAATTTTAATCTCATGCCTCCCCAAGATAAATACACATCTTGAATTTAGTATTTCATGTACATAATTATATTAATACCATGTGTATTCATAAATAACATATAATATTTTTATGCTTTCAAAATTAGTATAAATGGCATCATAATAGGCAGATATCTCTGTAGCTTTCTTTTTTCTCATCACTGTTTTTGAGATTTAGCTATGATGATACATGTGAAAGTATCTCAGTAGTATCCAACTCTATATGACCCCATGAACTATACAGTCCATGGAATTCTCCAGGCCAGAATACTGGAGTGGGTAGCCGTTCCCTCCTCCAGGGAAACTTCCCAACCCAGGGATCAAACACAGGTCTCCCCCTTTGCAGGCACATCCCCCACCAGCTGAGTCACCAGGGAATGATGGTACATGTAGCTATAATGTATTCATTTTACACAGTATATAGTGTCCCACTGTCTGAATTCATCCTTCTGTCAATGAATGGTTAGGTGGTTTTTCACCTAATTTATTGCACAAGTAGACATACATACATTTTTGTTGTCAAATATTCCAACACTTTTGAAAAGGGAAAACGCTCCTTAAAATCCCCATTTCCACACCCCACTTTTTCCTTCTCAGATGTAACTGGCACTACTAGCATACTGTGCATTCTTCCAAACTTATTTATTAGGATAGCAAATTAAACAAAAGATCACAATAATCTCTTTAAAAAGCACTCATGTCTCTCCTTTTTGGAAGCCACTGCACTCTCACTTTTGTGATGCTTCAGCCCCAAATATTTGTAATTTCACAATTTTATTTTTTGTAATAATTATGGTTAGTTTGAAAGCTTGTCATCACTTACATTGAAACTGTATCACAAAAATTTACTTTTACTCTAAAATTATTTTTCAATTATATTTCTTTCTTTTTTTTTTTTTTTTTAATTTGGTCATGCTGTGCCACTTGTGGGGTCCTAGTTCCCTGACCAGGGATCAAAACCAGGCCACCAGTCCTGGAAGCACAGTCTTAACCACTGGACTACCAGCGAAATCCCTATATTTCTTTTATTACTTTATGTTTTCCGATTTCATTGAGATATAAAATTGTGTAAGTTCAAGTGTACAGTGTGATTATTTGATATGTCCACATATTATGAAATGATCACCCCAATAAGTTTAGTTAATACCTGTCACCTCACATAGCTACAATTTTTGTTTCCTGGTAATGAGAACTTTTAAGATCTACTCTCTTAACAACTTTCAAATATATAATTTAGTATCATGAACTATAGTCATCATTGTCTGTATTACCTCAGAAATCATCTTATGACTAGAAGTACATTTTGACCACCTTTGCCCAATTCTCTCACCCCACACCTCTCACTTCTGATAATTGAAAATCAGATCTCTGTTTTTCTGGATTTGTTTTTTGTTTGTTTGTTTATGGATTCCACATTTAAGTGATATCATACAATATCTGTCTTTGTCTGATTCATTTCGCATAGCATAATGCTCTCAAAGTCCATCCATGTTGTCACAAATGGCAGTGCTTTTCCTTTGCATAACTGAATACTGTTCCATTGTGTGTGTGTTTATTTCACATTTTCTTTATCCATTCATCCATGGATGGAAACTTGGGTTGTTTTCACATTTTGACTGTTGTGAATAAGCTGCAGTGAACATGGGGTACAGATATCTATTTGGACTCGTAATTTTGCATCATTTGGTTGTACAGCCACAAATGGAATTGCTAGATCATGTGGCAGTTCGATTTTTAATTTTTTGAAGAAACTTCATACTGTTTTTCGTGGTGATTGTATACACATTTACTTTCCCACCAACAGTACACAAGGTATACGCATATATCTCAATCCTTTGTTCCAATGTTTTTTTAAGAAATAACATTCAGAAAAAAATAAAAAATATCAAAAGAAGAAACACTAATCAAAGGATCAGTTCAGTTCAGTTCAGTCACTCAGTCATGTCTGACTCTTTGTGACCCCATGAACTGCTTCCCTTTCCATCACCAGCTCTCAGAGCTTGCTCAAACTCATGTCCATTGAGTCAGTGATGCCATCCAACTATCTCATCCTCCGTCATTCCCTTCTCTTCCTACTTTAATCTGTCCCAGCATCAGGGTCTTTTATAATGATTCTAATAATCAAAGTATATTAACATATAATTCATGAAAAGAAGACTAAATTGGCAAATACACATATAAAATATCTCTGCATCACTCTGCAAACACACACCCACACACAGAGGTATGTATGCGTTCATGCACATAAAAATATTTGGAAAAAATGGCTCTCAGAGAGATAAGGCAATTATTTTAAAGGTTTTATGGCTCAGCTTTCCTTTTTCTACTTGCAGTGACCCAGAAGGGATTCTGCCAAGGCTGGATCAGTGGAGGGCAATTTATGGCATCAGGGAAGTGCTCAAAGAGAAGCTTCTCAGCTATTCCTGGAAGAGACTGTGAGTTGACCTTTGACTCTGGCATCTTTGTAAATGCTAACTCTTGGCCCTTTCCCTTCCTCTTACCTGCAGAGGTCCTCTTCTCCTGCCATTTTGAAAATGAGCACCTTACTAAAGTATTACAAATTAGCTTACAAACTATAAGCCAAGAATCAAACAGTCTTTTTAAAATAACCATGCTGTTTGTCATTAGAGAAGAACGAATTTAAGAAGAAAAAATTATAAAAAGAAGAAAACTTGAAACTACATATGAATTCCCCTGGTGAAAATCAGTCCTTGGAAAATTGTGACCTATGTTTCCAGAGAAGGATTGCCTGGTGGTTTCTGGAGTTTGCCCCAAAGCTGAAAAGAACTCATCATCATAAATGCGTTTTTCTGGTGTAACATTTCCAGCACCTGAGAGATGATTGCTGAAAATTCCTTGCAGGTGTCTCAGAGATTACAACAAAGGCACAGAGACTGCTTTTCTTAAGGAGTTAGCAAAAAGTGTTTAGAAAAATAATCCTGGAATATGCTACCCTGCTCTGTTTATGAACCCTGACTATTGAACTTATCACACATACCTGTTCGGCAATGATTAATGGGGATCACGCTAATAATCCAAGACCTAAATCTGAGTCTGGGATGGATAATTTATAGAAAATGTTTCTTTACCAATGAATGATTTGTTGAAGAAATTAAATGACTTGATAATGTCTCAAGAAGCATGCCGGTGTTTATTTCTAAGCTCTGGCATTGAACAAAATGATTATAAAAACATTTATAATCATTTATACTAAATTAGACTAACTAAATTAATTAAATACTATCATTTATACTAAATATATAAATGATTTGATATCATTTATACTATAATACTGACATACTAATACTGGCTATTCTTTTAAAATGTGATTTTTTCCTTCAGAATTATTTTATTACTGAAATAATTTAATGTAAGTTTGAAAACATTTTCACATGATAAAAAATCTAAATAGTATTTAGGTAAAAGAACAAGAAGATTTTTTTTCCTCAAAGCTGTATTTTACTTTATGATTAGTAGGTGTATGTCAGACATGTATCAGTAAGACAAACAGTGAACAAGTAAGTAAATACAGGCAGAGTAATCATATACATTATAGGTAATATTTGTTGAGCACTGGTTCTAGAACTGAATACTATTCAATAGCTCAAACGATGCAAGAAGATCAGCCTAATATTCTTGCTTCCCGTTTTAAAAAAGAGCATTATTTCCCCTGGTTTCTTCACTGTTTGGTCCTTCTTCCTGCTTCCCCATCACTGAGTGGACAACAGCTTAGACCTCTGGGCTTTGTTTAAAAGAATCCACGTTAATTATTGCTCATCAGCATTCATCATGGTGACAACTCCGGTTAGCAGTGCTGTTTATTTGGTTCTCACCTTTCTGCTTGGCTGTCAAATGGAAGAATTTTATGGTTCTTAAGGGAACAATCCTTCTCTATGACCAGCTGCTTTGAGGAGAAAAAAAAAAAGTCTTTTCTTTAGTGTTGTACGGGCTTTGGTAATTCCTTGCAAATGAAATGGCACAAATGTAGCAATTAATAGTCTCCTTTAATTGAGTTCACTTATAACAGAGCAGAGTTAAACCAATTAAAACTCCATTGAACAAAATCCTGAAATTGAATGGTATTTCAAGTGCTTTTCAAAGATGATAAAACTTACATTGTCTTATAAAAATCATATCTGTATAGTGCTTGACCTAAAATTGAACTGCTTATTCTTAACTAAATATCTTCTTAAGTACAAAATAACTAACAAAATAGTGAAAAATCACTGGCCACGGTAGAGAGGAAAGACAGAATTTTCAAGAGATAAACCCAGTAATTAACGGGAAGCACTTGGGAATATTCCAGGTGCCTGAGATAGAAGGCAGCTTTGGCAGGAATCAATGTGAGGGACTTTAAAAGTAGTAACTGCAAATCAGAACAAACTCTCCTTGATAAGAATTTCCATCCTGCTGAAAGTCATGGAACAAAAGACTGGTTCCAAAGTGGGAAAGGAGTGTGTCAAGGCTGTATAATGTCACCCTACTTATTTAACATATATGCAGAGTAGATCATGGGAAATGCTGGACTGGATGAAGCACAAGCTTGAATCAAGATTGCTGGGAGAAATATCAATAACCTCAGATATGCAGATGACATCACCCTTAAGGCAGAAAACAAAGAACTAAAGAGACTCTTAATGATAGTGAAAGAGGAGAGTGAAAAAGTTGGCTTAAAACTCAACACTCAGAAAACTAAGATCATGGCATCTAGTTCCATCACTTCACGGCAAATAGATGGGGAAACAGTGGAAACAGTGGCTGACTTTATTTTTCAGGGTTCCAAAATCACTGCAGATGGTGACTGTAGTCATGAAATTAAGACGCTTACTCCTTGGAAGAAAAATTATGACCAACGTAGACAGCATATTTAAAAGCAGAGACATTATTTTGCCAACAAAGGTCTGTCTAGTGAAGGTTATGGTTTTTCCATTAGTCATGTATAGATGTGAGAGTTACTATAAAGAAAGGAGCACCAAAGAACTGATGCCTTTGAACTGTGGTGTTGGAGAAGACTCTTGAGAGTCCCTTGGACTGCAAGGAGATCCAGCCAGTCCATGCTATGGGAAATCAGTCCTGAATATTCACTGGGAAGACTGAGGCTGAAGCTGAAACTCCAATACTTTGGCCACCTGATGTGAAGAACTGACTCACTGGAAAAGACCCTGATGTTGGGAAAGATTGAAGGCAGGAGGAGAAGGGGATAACAGAGGGTGAGATGGTTGGATGGCATCCTTGACTTGATGGACATGAGTTTGAGCAAGCTCTGGGAGTTGGTGATGGACAAGGAGGCCTGGCGTGCTGCAGTCCATGGGGATGCAAAGAGTCAGACACCACTGAATGACTGAACTGAACTAAACTGAAAGTCATTGTCTTTGCCCCCAAAAAATCTCAAAATTTAAAACTGGATTAAAGTAATAAAGTGCTGCCAAATGCCATTCAAAAATAAATTCAAAAACATTACATGTTTTACACTAAAATTAATTGTGCAATTATTTTATATTTCAAACATAATTTCTTTCACACAATCAAAAACATTTAAATATAGTGTGATTTAAAAAAAAACAAAGTGAATAATAAGTAGCACATTAAGTGGACCTGTGCTGTAGCATATTAACACACAAAGACTAAAAAGAGTATGGTTGATATTCCATAGAGATAAAAGCTAATTTGTAAAACTAGCAAGAACTTGGAAACTGCAGAAAAGTTGCAACAGATTTTTAAAGATCCCTAGAAATTCTAATTTTAAGAGAAATTAAGAATTAGTAGAAATTCTAATATTTCAGTGACTGAAATTAGTATTGAGTAGTTCAACAGTATATTATATAGAACTTAATAAAAATATTATATCAAAGGATAATTTGAAGAAAATATCTAGAATGAAACACAAGAGATAATATAATTGTAAATACAGAAGATAATTAATAAAGTTGGAAGATGCAGTAAAGCCCTAACATCCATTTAGTTGAAGCCTGAGGAAAGGAGATAGAGAATACAGCAGAGGTAATGTCTGCAAAAATCAGGGCTGAGATTTTCTAAAACAGATAAAAGGTATTAACCCAAAAGTTTAAGAGTTCAAAAAATCCTAAGCAGGAAGAATATTAATGGAATAGAAATTCACATCTAGACACACACAGTTTCTATAGAGAAGTTAAAGCAAATTAAAACAATAAAAACAATTTCACAAATAGCCACAGAAGAGACTGAATAGATTAAAAAGGGCCAACAGACTGATAATGAGTGTCTCAGGAGCAGCAATAGAAAAGTAAGAATGAGTGTATAATATTTCAAATATTTTGAGAGAAATAACTGTCAAGCTAGAGTGTCATACCAGCCAAGGTACACTTTGTCCCATTATGATTTCTCTTACAATTGACACCATTACTCTTTAATAGTCCCAGATTAATGTGGAATCTCTTATCTAATCTTCTATAATATGTTACCAGTCTCTCTCCCTTTTAGACCACTTACAGTCTTTTTAAACTAAAGTTTCTGGTGCCACTGATGGCTCAAACAGTAAAGAATCTGCCTGCAATGCAGGAGACCCAGGTTTGATCCCTGCGTTGGGAAGATCCCGAAGAAAGGAATGGGAATACCCACTCCAGTATTCTTGCCTGGAAAATCCCATGGACAGAGGAGCCTGGCGGGCTATAGTCAGTGGGGTTGCAAAGAGTCAGACACAAATGTGTGACTAACACACACACACACAGATTATCAAATTACCTTGAAGCAAACACTGACTGAATTAGTTAATTGCATAATATTTGACCTTGACGTTATTGCTGGATTCTAAATTTTGACCAGGTTGTTAAAAATATTTTTTTAAATGATTAAGTCGTTTTTGGCAGTAATAAAATTCACTCAATTAAGTATATTCTTTGAAAAGTCTTGACGATCGTGTGCACTCCTATAATTGTCACCACAATTGAGGGTTCCAACACTCTAGAATATTTCTCTGCACCTCACTAAAGATGATCCCCTTGGTATATTTTGATACTGCTCTCTTCCTACAGTTAAATTTTTCATATTTAATTTTTCCCTGAGTGTTATCTACTCTGATTTCACAACTTTGTATATTTCTATTCTAAGTTCTGAATCTCTGACTTTCAGTATCCTGTCATTATCTTTAATTGCCTATTTAATTAAAATTAATTAATGTTGAAATATTGTATTATTATTATTCTCACCTTTGTGGTTGGATTTTGGGTCATGTTTTTATTAGCTAATTAGTATTGATTAGTTCCTTCTGCTTCACTCTTACTGTATGATGCCTGCCATTTCCCATTTATTTTAATTCATCCTTTTTTTTTTTTTTTTGGACTAACAGTTACAAGTATTTTTAAAGAGAGGTCAAAATTCTAGGTACCCTTTTCTGTTGGTAGTTAAATGCAGTTTCTTAAATACAGAGCACCTTTTCTGGATTAAGAAGTTTTGGTGAACTGGCTGATTTTGTGATGGGACCATTACTTTTCATCCTTCTTATTTGTTCTTCTTTTCCCCCCTCACCATCAAGAATCTGAGTGGTGCCTTTCTCTTCCAAGTTTCTTTTATCTTCCTCAAAGTAATGTCTTCTATATTTTTATATTGTTTCTATGGATACACTTACCACACTAAGCTTTTAGATTTTTCAGTATTCAGCTCTGATCCAATGGTTCTTAGACCACTTCTCAAAAAAGTCCCAGACACCAAATGCTCGAGAACTAGAAACACCAATGTTGGAGCACAAGATAAGATAGATGTCCCAGCTCAAAAAGAAGGAGTGAGAGCTAGCCCTTGGTCTGCCTTTGTGTTCTACTGAGGCCATTAACTGTTTGAATGGTGTCTCATCTCACTTTGGTAAGGGCAGATCTGTTTTACTCAGTTTACTGTTTCAAATGTTAATCACTTCTGCAACATACTTACAGACACATTCAGATATACTATTTTACAAGCTATCTAAGAATCCTTTAGCCGAGTCAAGTGGACACAGAAAATTAACCATCCCATATAGGTCAACACAGATTTTAGCCTGTATCCTAGTTTTGAGTAGGTATGATTTTTGAAGGGGGTTTAGCTAAGTTCTGTCTTTTTGACCTATTTCTTTCACTCTGTGTGCATTCTTGGCAGGTTATGCCTTTACCAGAGAAAACCAACTCTGTCCTCATTTCTACTTCTCCCTTTCTTAATGTTCATGATGCTCAGTCCACCCTGGAATTTTTTCAACCTCCAAAATATATAAATTCATTGTAACCTCAAAATCTTTGTGCATCACTTTCCCTCTATTTGAATACGCCTGCACTGGATATTCATATACTTAAATCCTTCTTATCATCCAGATCTCTGTTCAATTTTTTCCCATTCTGTCATATTCTATGGGGACTCTAGCCAAAGAATCCCCCATCCTCAATTTTTCTAGCTCTCTCTTCCCTACAACTACTCTATTTGCTTTTCTTCAGAATACTTGTCACTTTTCTCTCTCCTTCTTTCTCTTATTGTACTGGGGTACTCAGGTAGAGTTGCTTCTGCTTTATCACATCTACTTCTGATTTATTGACTATGTCAAAGCCTTTGACAGTGTGGATAACAATAAACTGGAAAATTCTTAAAGAGATGGGAATACCGGACCATCTGACCTGCCTTCTGAGAAACCTGTATGCAGGTCAAGAAGCAACAGGTAGAACTGGATATTGAATAACAGACTGGTTCCAAATAGGGAAAGGAATATGTCAAGGCTGTATAGTGTCAACCTGCTTATTGAACTTATATGCAGAGAACATCATGAGAAATGCTGGGCTGGAGGAAGCACAAGCTGGAATCAAGATTGCCAGGAGAAATATTAATAATCTCAGATATGCAGATGACACCACCCTTAAGGCAGAAAGCAAAGAACTAAAGAGACTCTTGATGAAAGTGAAAGAGGAGAATGGAAAAGTTGGCTTAAAACTCAACACTAAGAAAACTAAAATCATGGCATCTGGTTCCATCACTTCACGGCAAATAGATGGGCAAACAGTGGAAATGGTGAAAGACTTTATTTTCTTGGGATCCAAAATCACTGCAGATGATGACTGCAGCCATGAAATTAAAAGATGCTTACTCCTTGGAAGAAAAATTATGACCAACCTAGACAGCATATTACAAAGCAGAGACATTACTTTGCCAACAAAGGTCCATCTAGTCGAAGCTATGCTTTTTCCAATAGTGATGTATGGATGTGAGAGTTGGACTATAAAGAAAGCTGAGCGCCTAAGAATTGATGCTTTTGAGCTATGGTGTTGGAGAAGACTCTTGAGTACCCTTGGACTGCAAGGAGATCCAACCAGTCCATCCTAAAGGAAATCAGTCCTGGGTGATCATTGGAAGGACTGATTGGAAGCTGAAACTCCAATACTTTGGCTGCCTGATGTGAAGAACTGACTTATTGGTAAAGACCCTGATGCTGGGAAAGATTGAAAGTAGGAGGAGAAAGGGATGACAAAGGATGAGTTGGTTGGATGGCATCACCAACGTGATAGACATGGATCTGAGCAAGCTCCGGGAGTTGCTAATGGACAGAAAAGCCTGGCCTGCTGCTGTTCGTGGGGTCGCAAAGAGTCGGACAAGACTGAACGACTGAACTGAACTAATAGTCACTTTACCATGTTGTGTTATTTTCTATTGTACAATGAAGTGAATCAGCTACACATAGACACATGTCCCCTCCTTCTTGGACCTCCCTCCCACCACCACCCCTGTAAGTCATCACAGAGCACCCAGCTGAGTTCCCACTGCTGTAAATCAGCTTCCTGCTAGGCAGCTATCTTACACAAGGCAGTGTTATATGCCAGTCCCAATCTCCCAATTCTTCCTGCTCTCCCCTTCTCTCCCCCGCATTGTATCCACAAGTCCGTTCTCTTTGTCTGTGTCTCTATTCCTGCCCTGCAGCTGGGTCCATCTGTACTGTTTCCTGGAGAGTGTGATGAAATAGGGAACCCACTTGCCACTCTTTTAAAATTGCATTATGTATCCATTTGTTTATATATTTATAGCCTGCCCTCTTCAGTAGAATGTACTGAATAAGAGCAAGTATTATATTTCTTCTTGTATTTCTAGCACTTAGAATCATGTCTACACATAATAGGTATGTAAGTTGAATAGTTTTGTCAAATATAGTTAGATTTTAACCTATTTATAAATAGCAGTGCTGTGAGAAAAATGCAATATTTCATGAGAAAATTGTGTGAACTCTGTATTCCATTTTGATTTATCACACCAAAAGTATCCTATGTTCTAGAAGTAAGATTATGGGATTGAACTGAAATTTTTAATTATGATTAAATTTATAATTTTTGTATAGACATCACCTGGAATTTATTTAAACTTTTCTCATTACCAATTAAAAAAAAAAAAGCATTTTATGTCATACCGACCTACATGTAAGTTCAGAGGGAGACTTCCCTGATGAAAAGCATTTCTTGTTATGTAGACTTTCTAAGTTTCTCTGCTTGATGCCTCTCTATGCATGACTTTTGCTCTGCAGGAAATATTATTTACCCAATATTCTTTACCCTCCCTAAAAGTTGTAAGCACTTTCAAGAAGCTCACTAACAAGGTATAAACACAACATCATTTCACAAATGTTTTGCTCTTCTTTGAAGTTCTTCCTCTTTAAACTACAACAAATCTGAGTCTTTAACGGTTCATAACAAAGGAAAAGAAAACTAAAAATGAGAAATTTCCACAACCCTATGGGTGCTCTTCCTTTGAACTCTGCGGGGTTCTCAATTTTTCTAAGATGTTTGAGCCAAAGGAAGAAGAAGCAATTTTGACTGCTCCTTCTCTGAGCAGTATCCAGGGGCAGAGTCCATTAAATAAAGAGAGAAAAAGAGAGTCACAGACAGACAGGGCACTCACCATGGTATACTAAAATCTGTATCATTGGCAGTGTGTTTTCATTTGTCATTTTTGAAAGCAGCATTTCACAAACAACCCCATGCCACACTGTAGAGTCACCATATGTTGCAGACATTGCAGAGTTAGGAAAATTGAGAAATATATGCTACTAAAGAACAGTAGTGTGAGTAGTAATTATTACTCAAGAAATGTAATAAGGAAAAATGTAGATAAGCATGTGTTTCAATGTACTTTGAAATAGCCATTTGTGCATGATTCTCCTAACTCTTGTCAAAATCATTGGATAACATATTTCATATATTAATTAAATATAAATGTATTTTACTGAAATGCTATAGCTAATAGAAAATCTGAGAAGTCAAAACACATATTTGGATAATTAGTTTAATTACAATATTTTTACATATATAAGAAAAGTATAAACTAAAGTCACCTATTTCTATTATTTCTATTCAATTCAGTTCAGTTGAGATGCTCAGTCATGTCCGACTCTTTGCGACCCCATGAACCTCAGCATGCCAGGTCTCCCTGTCCATCACCAACTCCCAGAGTTTACACAAACCCATGATCATCCAGTTGGTGATGCCATCCAACTACCTCATCCTCTGTCACCCCCTTCTCCTCCTGCCCTCAATCTTTCCCAGCATCAGGGTCTTTTCCAATGAGTCAGTTCTTCTCATCAGGTGGCCAAAGTATTGGAGTTTCAGCTTCAGCATCAGTCCTTCCAATGAACACTCAGGACTGATTTCCTTTAGGATGGACTGGTTGGATCTCCTTGCAGTCCAAGGGACTCTCAAGAGTCTTCTCCAACATCACAGTTCAAAAGCATCAATTCTTAGGCACTCAGCTTTCTTTATAGTCCAACTCTCACATCCATACATGACCACTGGAAAAACCATAGCCTTAACTAGACAGTCCTTCGTTGGCAAAGTAATGTCTCTGCTTTTTAATATGCTGTCTAGGTTGGTCATAATTTTCCTTCCAAGGAATAAGCATCTTTTAATTTCATGGCTGTAGTCACCATCTGCTGTGATTTTGGAGACCAGAAAAATAAAGTCAGCCACTGTTTCCACTGTTTGCCCATCTATTTGCCATGAAGAGATGGGATCAGATGCCATGATCTTAGTTTTCTGAATGTTGAGCTTTAAGCCAACTTTTTCCACACTCCTTTTTCACTTTCATCAACAGGCTCTTTAGTTCTTCTTCGCTTTCTGCCATAAGGGTGTCATCTGCATATTTGAGGTTATTGATATTTCTCCCAGCAATCTTGATTCCAGCTTGTGCTTCTTCCAGCCCAGTATTTCTCATGATGTACTCTGCATATAAGTTAAATAAGCAGGGTGACAATATGCAGCCTTGACATACTCCTTTCCCTATTTGGAACCAGTCTGTTGTTCCATGTCCAGTTCTAACTGTTGCTTCCTGACCTGCAAACAGGTTTCTCAAGAGGCAGGTCAGGAGGTCTGGTATTCCCATCTCTTTCAGAATTTCCCACAGCTTATTGTGATCCACATAGTCAAAGACTTTGGCATAGTCAGTAAGGCAGAAATAGAAGTTTTTCTGGAACTCTCTTGCTTTTTCGATGATCCAGTGGATATTGGCAATTTGATCTCTGGTTCCTCTGCCTTTTCTAAAACTGGCTTGAACATCTGGAAGTTCACAGTTCACATATTGCTGAAGCCTGATTTGGAGAATTTTAAGTGTTACTTTTTTAGCGTGTGAGATGAGTGAAATTATATGGTAGTTTAAGCATTCTTTGGCATTGCCTTTCTTTGGTATTGGAATAAAAACTGACCTTTTCCAGTCCTGTGGCCACTGCTGAGTTTTCCAAATTTGCTGGCATACTGAGTGCAGCACCTTCACAGCATCATCTTTCAGGATTTGAAATAGCTCAACTGGAATTCCATCATCTCCACTAGCTTTGTTTGTAGTGATGCTTCCTGAGGCCCACTTGACTTCACATTCCAGGATGTTTGGCTCTAAGTGAGTGATCACACCATCGTGATTATCTGGGTCATGAAGATCTTTTTTTGTACAGTTCTTCTATGTATTCTTGCCACCTCTTCTTAATATCTTCTGCTTCTATTAGGTCCCTACAATTTCTGTCCTTTATTGAGCCCATCTTTGCATGAAATATTCCCTTGGTATCTCTAATTTTTTTGAAGAAATACTTATTTCTATTATTCAAATGCAAAACTAAAAAGGATTTTAAAGACAAAGTATTGCACATAACTGGCCGCTCTTCCTCCTCAAAACATTTTCTTTAGATTTTTCTGACATTTTGCTTTTCAGTTTCTCTTAGTTACTTAGTCAGAATTCCAGTTAATCTGATGTAATTGTTACTCTGTTGCACTCTGAACTCCTTTAACTTTGTTCATGTCATTTTCATTACATTGAGGCTTATAAGCTATTTTTTTACTTGACTAACTTAATATCCTGATATAACAGGCAATTAATGAAACTTTATAATGATGTCTATTCTTACATAAAGGGGTGGAAGACCATGGAAAGTAATGAAATACTATATTTAATACCAAGTGTCCTTCATTCTACTTGCAGTGGGCCTGATAAGTTTAGCTGCATAAAATGGGGACTACTGGCCAAAGTATATCCAGCAACATAAACAGACAGACTTAAAAAAAAAAAAACAAAAATCCAACTTTTAAATTATTGATTTATTTGGCCAATGCCCCAAGGCATGTGAGATCATAGTTCCCCAATCAAGAATCAAACCTGTTCCCCTGCATTGGAATGGTGGAGGCTTAACTGCTGTCTCCAGACAAAAATTTTTTTTAATAAAGATGAAATTATAACACTCAAACAAATTTAAAGTGGAACACACTTTAAAGTTCTTTATTATTTAATGTTTTCTTCACAGAGTGTCCCTCTACAAACAAAAGTCCTCATATATCCATAGAAAAGTATTATTTTTGCATTGCTATCAATTACCTACAACTCACAAAACTATGAAATGCTTCTCATAATATCAGAATGAGGTAACCCTGAAGGGTGTGCCTCAGACAATCCATAGATTTCCACTGAAGCACAATTTTTTCATTACAAATTTAAGAGGAATAACATATAAGAAGATGTCGTTAACTTTGGCAGAGTAAAACAGATTTCTCAGAGGTTGCTCAGAGGTACAACTTTTGAAGACACAATATTAGTATGTCTACATCCAAGGATTAGAGAAAGGATAGATCATGAAAAGAGGTTAGGAAATGTAATGATGACTTTGTCTACATTGTGCATGTGCATGCTCAGTCACCAAGTTATGTCTGACTCTTTGTAACTCTATGGACTGTAGCCCGCTAAGTTCTTCTGTATATGAGATTTTCCAGGCAAGAACAGTGGTGTGGGCTGCCATGCCCACCTCCTTGGAATCTTGCTGACCCAGGGATTGAACTCGTATCTCTTATGTCTCCTGCATTAGCAGGTGGGTTCTTTACCACTGGGCCACCTGGGAAGCCCCATGTATATGTTACCTGTCTATATAGTTCTGGTTTATAATTCTGATCATTCATATTTAACTTAGATTTGGATTGTCAATTGGAGAAAATTGTAAAAGCATATCTAGGCTTCCCTGGTGGCTCAGCAGTAAAGAGTCTGCCTTTCAAGGCTGGTGACAGGGGTTTGATCCTGGGGCCAAGAAGATCCCCTGGAGAAGGAAATGGCAGTCTACTCCAGCATTCTTGAGTGGGAAATCCCATGGACAGAGGAGCCTGTATATCCTATTTTCTGTGAATAGATGACATGAGGGGATGACTAAGGCAATCATTTTAAGAATAAAATAGGATTGTACCTTCACATCAACCATTAGAAAATATTCCCTTTGGCCTGTGTCCTAGAGCATATGCCTGGAAATTTACAACACCTCCTTTTCTTTGGAATTGTTGCCTCTGGTTTTGGCTTTTGTGGGTGTTTGTCCCAATCACTTTGATGGAATTAGTGCAGTTCTGAGTGAAAGTGAAGAGGCTGACTTCACATTTATTGTTTAATTGATTTATGGCTCCTCATCCCTTTGGCTGTGGAAATCTGGCCTGAAGATGCCAATAGGGAAAGGGAGATTACTTTCTCTCCAAACAACCCCATTTTCTCAATGACTATTGACATTATGAAGCTATCCAAGCTAACCGATTAAAAACATAAAAAGGCAATGAAGTTAGCTTACTAACACTTACAGCAATGTTCTTTCCGGAAGATTGAGAAGCTGACTTCTCAGTATGCTAAAGTGCAGTTGAGATAAGGAATATGTGAATACTGACATCTGTATGTACAGAAGAAAAGAGTGTGTTGACTGGGGTCCTCATAGTGCATACTTAGGATTACTTTAAAATTTTTAAATTATAGTCTAATGAAAGATAGTTATTTCTACATAGCCATGTGTAGCATAATTTCTGGTACATTTCATTATTTACAGAAAATAGTGTATATCTGGATCTTCCCATTAGTGTAATTCTTTATTTTATTAAAATAAGACTATCGATCAATACCGCTATAATAAAAATGCTATTTGAAGTTTGGCTACTTTTCCTAAGCAATACTGCATAAGATACATTTTTCCCTTCTTGTGCATTTGTATACAAGTTTTTTTTTTTTTTAACTACACTTACACAATAAATGTTTTAAAAATAATTGTCTCTCCTTATGAAATTTGTTCTAATACTCTTCTTAGAAGAATAAAAGTACAATTTAGAATTTTATTTACTCTCATTGTGATGGTTCCATTCCTTGGAAGCTAGATATTACACAGACAAAAAAAATCTAATGAAATGCTTGAGGATAACATATGTTTGAGTTACTAGGATAATGTTGAATACAAACACACACAAAAAATGCATCAATGTTACACAAATCTAGTGTGTTTTTTTTCTTTCTGCTTCATTGTATTTTTTACATTTTTGAAATTTGTTTTTCAAAGGACAGTCTTTAAAATTTTTTAAATTTAGATGCCTTCTTTTTTGGTTAGCAATGTCAGCAACATATAGTAATACATATGAATACCTCTTTGTAATGCAGACATATAAATGTTGTGATCTTTACTGAATTAAAACTCCCCAAAGAGGGATATTCTCTTCTTAAACCACAAGATATATTAACTGTTAATGAATATTTTTCAGTCACTAACTTGAGTCCGACTCTTTAGGATCCTGTGGACTGCCACAGGCCAGTATACCCTGTCCTTCACTATCTCCCAGAGTTAAGTTAAAATAATAAACTCTAAAAAAAATTAAAAAAATAAAAATAAAATAAAATAACAAACTCTACACTTAAGTATTAGGAGACTGTATTTTTGTTTAAGATTATCCATCAAACAATAAAATATTTAAAATAATTATGAAAATAATTTTATGAATTGTCTTTTATTAGAAGAGGTCCTTAATCTATGAAAGAAACAAAAGTAAATAAATGATCACATCTTTACTTGTTCAATTCCCTGGAATGGGTTTTACAGTGATTTTATAAGTCATTTAAGAATGCATAATAAAATGCATATCAAATAAATGATATGTTTCTATTTATTAAGGACTTTTCATTTGTTATATCAAATTTTGTCTCTTTTGTGAACAAAGCAACAAAGCATGCATTATCTCTTCAACTATGGACAAAACATTTTTATTTTAGGGCTTTCTTTAAAATTTTGCAGAAACTTTGGAGCTGGATTAAAATATATCACGAAAATTAACTTATGATGGGGTAAATAGAGAATTCTAGATAGAAATTTACCTCCAGAGATGTATGTGCTTACATTCTGAGGAGGGTATGGCACAAGACCAATGAGATATCCCAGGAGATTTAAAACTTATGGGCTTCCCAGGTGGATCAGTGATTAAGAACCCACCTGCCAATGCAGGAGACATGGGTTCGATCCCTGGGTTGGGAAGATAGATCCCCTGAGGCGGGAGTGGCAATCTTCTCCAGTATTCTTACCTGGAAAATCCCAGAGGAGACAGAGGAGTCTGGCAGGCCCAGTCCATAGGGTCACAAAGAATCAGACATGACTGTGCATGACCACACACTCTAAAGCTTAAAATACTAATTTGATCTTCTCCCGAAAGCATAAATGTGTATTCTAAGATCTCTTCTTTTTGAACTTCCAAAAGAATTGTTTATACTAGGAGCAAAAGTCTGCTCCCCATCTTTAGAAAGAAATGATGGTACAAATGACCCTCCCTCCTATATAATAATCTCCTAGATTCATATTTTAAGGTCTTGCTTGCAGGACAAACTCTGTCCCACGAGGATAATCTCTTATCTTGTTCTTATTGTATAGCTGTGCAAGGGAAAATCTGGCCTTGAAAAATGAGCAAGCTTATTGACTGTAAGTAAAAAAAAAAGATCTTCTCTGCTGCAGAAACCATGTGTATGCATTCAGGAAAGCATTAATAAATACAGATATTAAAAATTTAAAACACAGGCTTCCTAAAAAGATCATTATTTTTATATCTAATCATTGGGGAATGAATGCTTATTGCCCCTTGATTATTGTTGAATGCTTATTGCTCTCAATTACTCTATCCACCAGTGTGATGGTATCAGAAAGTCGGGTCTTTGGTAGGCAATTCAATTCAATGAAGTTATAAAAGTGAAGCCTTCACGGATGGTATCACTGCCTGTATAAGAGTCATGAGATAACTTGTTTCTTCTGCCCTGATCTCTACCATTTGAGGATGCAATAAGTCAACCATGTACAACCAGAAAAGGGCTCTCACCGAACATAGCTGCGCTAACATCATGGTTTTGTTAATACGGTAGTAAATTTTTGGTATTTTGTTATAACAACCCAGACTAATAAAATAATAGTTGATAAATCCCTGACTGTCTAGAACTAGCACCCAAAAAAAATGTCCATTTCATCATAGGGGTCTGGAATGCAAAGTAGGAGGTCAAGAGATACCTGGAGTAACAGGAAAATTTGGCCTTGGAGTACAGAATGAAGCAGGGCAAAGGCTAACAGAGTTTTGCCAAGAGAACGCACTGGTCATAGCAAACACCCTCTTCCAACAACACAAGAGAAGACTCTACACGTGGACATCACCAGATGGTCAACACCGAAATCAGGTTGATTATATTCTTTGCAGCCAAAGATGGAGAAGCTCTATACAGTCAGCAAAAACAAGACTAGCAGCTGATTGTGGCTCAGATCATGAACACCTTATTGCCAAATTCAGACTTAAATTCAAGAAAGTAGGGAAAACCACCAGACCATTCAGGTATGACCTAAATCAAATCCCTTACAGTTATACAATGGAAATGACAAACAGATTCAAGGGATTAGATCTGATAGACATAGTGCCTGAAGAACTATGGACAGAGGTCTGTGACACTGTACAAGAGGCAGTGATCAAGACCATCTCAAAGAAAAAGAAATGCAAAAAGGCAAAATGGTTTTCTGACAAGGCCTTACAAATAGCTGAGAAAAGAAGAGAAGCTAAAGGCAAAGGAGAAAAAGAAAAATATATCCATTTGAATGTAGAGTTCCAAAGAATAATAAGGAGAGATAAGAAAGCCTTCCTCAGTGATCAATGCAAAGAAATAGAGGAAAACAATAGAATGGGAAAGACTAGAGATCTCTTCAAAAAATTAGAGATGCCACGGGAACATTTCATGCAAAGATGGACACAATAAAGGACAGAAATGTTATGGACCTAACAGAAGCAGAAGATATTAAGAAGAGGTGGCAAGAAAACAGAACTGTACAAAAAAGATCTTCAGGACCCAGATAATCATGATGGTGTGATCGCTCACCTAGAGCCAGACATCCTGGAATGCAAAGTCAGGTGGGCCTTAGGAAGCATCACTAGGAAAAAAGCTAGTGGAGGTGATGGAATTCCAGTTGAGCTATTTCAAATCCTGAAAGATGATGCTGTGAAAGTGCTGCACTCAATATGCCAGCAAATTTGGAAAGCTCAGCAGTGGCCACAGGACTGGAAAAGGTCAGTTTTCATTCCAATTCCTAAGAAAGACAGTGCCAAAGAATGTTCAAAACTGCACAATTGCACTCATTTCACATGCTAGCAAAGTAATGCTCAAAATTCTCCAAGCCAGGCTTCAACAGTACATGAAACCAGAACTTCCAGATGTTCAAGCTGGATTTAGAAAAGGCAGAGGAGCCAGAGATCAAATTGTCGATATCCATTGGATTAGAAAAAACAAAATAATTCCAGAAAAACAACTACTGCTTTACTGATTATGCCAAAGCCTTTGTGTAGATCACAACAAACTGTGGAAAATTCTTCAAGAGATGGGAATATCAGACCACCTGACTTGCCTCCTGAGAAATCTGTATGCAGGTCAAGAAGCAACAGTTAGAGAGAGAGAGTTGTGTTTGTGTGTGTGTATGTGTGTGTGTATACATATACATAGCTGCATATTGCCACATGTTTATTTAACTTATAGGCAGAGTATATCATAGCTGGAATCAAGATTGCCTGGAGAAATACCAACAACCTCAGATATGCAGATGATACAACTTCAATAGCAGAAAACACAGAGGAAATAGAGTCTCTTGGTGAGGGCATAAGAGGAATGTGAGAAAGCTGGCTTAAAACTCAACATTCAAAAAAGAAAGATCATGGCATCCAGTCCCATCCCTTCATGACAAACAGAATGGGAAAAATTGGAAACAATGAATGATTTTATTTTCTTGGGCTCCAGATTCACTGTGGATGGTGACTGAAGCCATGAAATTAAAAGACGCTTGCTCCTTGGAAGGAAAGCTATGACAAACTTAGTGTATTAAAAAGCAGAGACATTGTTTTGCTGAAAAAGTTCCCTATAATCAAACCTATGTTTTTTTCCAGTAGTCATGTATGGATATGAGAGTTGGACCAGATATAGATCTATCTATCTATCTATCTATCTATCTATCTATCTATCTATCTATCTATTCCCCCTCCCCCTTTTTTTTGGATTTCCTTCCCATTTAGGTCACCACGATTAGTGATTATTTTTAAATGCTTATCAAATTTCAGAAAGAATGCCTGTAGAATAACAGGTTAGACATTTTTATAATACTTGCTTAATAAAACCAAAATTCTGTGAGAGTCATGAATTGCTGAAGGCTTCTTATGTATAACAGAGTGACTTTTAAAATTTCTAGAAAATAATCAAAATATTTTAAGAAATTAAGCTGATAAAATGTGTCAAAGATTTTCAGTGTTCCTGAGGCTCACTAGGTCTCTCACAAATTCCCACTGTTTCAAGGTCAATTTCTTCAACAAGTGTCAGCCTTAGCACACCCCTCACATTTTTACCATTATATGAAAGAAAGCAGAGTTCAATTCAACACTCTACCTGGTGCTTTTACTGAATTATTCTCTTGTAAAAGCAGAAATCATAAATATTCTTCCCCTGTGGCCACATACAAAAGTAAAAAAAGATACAGTTAAATTGAATTACTAATCAACTGACCACCATGTCTTGAGGAGGCAGACTTCCTCAATAAAGAAATTTTCCTCTTGGTTAATACCATATGTCATGAGACAAATTCAACTCAAGTTGGTAAGCTTGAAAAAGTCAATACTTGGTATATGCTTTTGGCATTTATGTGGTATGTGATTGTTTTCTTACAGGCAGTTGTGAATTCCAACAAGTTTTAAGTAGGATAATCCAAGTGTTCTCTGAGAATTTTTTTTTTTTAATAAACATTTTGAAAGCCAGTTTTCAAAACTGACTGTAGAAATGGTAACATAAAATTTAAAACATAGATGCAAACCACTTCAGAGGCAGATGTCCCTGGATACACAGATTACAGAAATCCATGTTCGTCAATCAGAGACTACTGTTATGTGATAGATTTCTCCAAAGCAGAATGTGACTCTTTACACTGCCTGTCAATTTTTATACTCCAGACTGTCTTTTCCATAAATTTAACCTGATGCATCTTTTGAAGCTGAAAGAACTACAACTATAATAACTAACTCAAAGACAACATAACCTTCTCTGGAATTAGTGCTGAAAACATAGGATACACCATCTGATCTATATTTTCAGTTACAGGGGCAGTGATATCTTCAAAAGAAGGAGTGATTGATCCATATTAAACAACCTCAGGTGAGTTTCCTAATCAGGTGACAATTTAGATGAAATGCCTGCTCTAAGTGCTGTGTGGAATACAAAGTACAGGGGGAAATGTCCAGCTGAGGTATTATCAAGAAAGCAAATGGTTAACAGAACTCAATGTCTGCAATTATTTCAGAGTTGTGACTTTTAAGTCTATTTAACATTATTATTGAAATTTAATTCTTGGGATTTTCATTAAGAAAACCATGAAATATTTTTCATTCTCTGAAGTAATTTACCAATCAGATCGTGGATAGACAAAATTTCACCATAGTATAAAATAGAAATAATTTTTGCCTCTGCAACCTGTTATATGAATGCAACAACTTATCATACAAATTGAATTTCAAGACATTTAGCATTATTTGAATGTGTTGCTCAGTAAAAACAAAACAAACAAAAAACCTTTGTGCATTGTGTGTGTGTCATATTTATCATTAAAGTGCACCTGCTTTGAAAAATATATGAATCAGCCTGTATATAAAACATTAAAATGGAAATAACCACAGTGTTTATAAAGCTGAAATTTCACAGCCAAGGTAAAAGATAAACTGCATTTTGAAAGAGTGTTCTGGATAAAGGAATTAAAAATTACTTTATAAATATTGGTAATAGTAAAAAATCTTATCACATTTGTAACCTGTGAATCTTAACTCCTCTTTCTATTTGCTAGATGTAATTGTTGTACACTTTAACCATATTAAATATGAATTTATTGCATAATATATGTAATGTGATAAACACTTGTCAGTTCTTTTGTTGGTATGTATTTGGCCTTGACTCTTCACTGGGATTTTGTTACTTTACCAGTGTTTTGTTTGCCTGACTCTGGTATTTGTCTTACAAACGTCTTTGTTCATTTCAAAACCTAGTTATCCCTGTATATATATATATATATATGTATTGCTTCCCAGGTGGCACAGTGGTAAAGATTCATCTACCAGTCCAGTTGCTGCAGGAGACATGGGTTCAATACCTGGGTCAGGAATATCCCCTGTAGCAGGAAATGGCAACCTATTCGAGTATGCTTGTCTGGAAAGTCCCATGGACAGAGGGCTACAGTCCATGGGATCATAAAGTTGGACACAACTGAAGTGACTGAGCAGATATATATATATATATATATATATATATATATATATATATATATATATGTAGCTTCAGTCATATATATATATGACTTATACACACACACACACACACACAAATATATATATATATATATCTCAAGAGGATATATAGCATAGAGTATGGACTCCTTTACCCAAATCAAGCCTGAAGAAATTGTAGAAACAAGACTAGAATGCAGATTCAAGAAACTAATAAAGACAATAAAATATATATACCAACAATGCAGGGTGACCGGTGAGTGTGGAAGTGTGGCCATAGGCCTGGATCTGAGAGCAGCTAGATGAAGCCCTAAGATTTTAAAAATTGACTCTTGTGTGTACTCTCAACAGTGTTTTGCAACAAAACTACCTGTCCTTTTGCTGCAGAAACTGGCAAAAACAGCTGATGGTGGTGCCCACAGGATATCAAGGCATTGCAAAGGTTTGGTGGAGGAAAGAGTTGATTTCAAAATATATTCTCTTTCCTGAGCTTTGGCTTCTTGAGTTTTCACTTCTCTCTAGTCTTCCAGGGTAAATTATACCCAATAAATAAGCTTCTGCAAAAGCAACTACTGCTAATAATTTGCTGATGAAATCAAGAATAAAGGGGTTAACCTGATATGTGGAGGTGAAGGAGAAGGAGTATTAAGGTGAGGAAACATGTAGGTGGGATCAGATGGATTGGAGGGGTGCTTGGGGGTTTCCACTCTTCAAACTCATGGACCAGTCTCATCATCAAAATAACTTATTCAACCAGGAGAGCACAAACTCATAGACCAAAACTAAATATCTAAAAAGCATACATTCATTAAAGATAAATAATACACTAGTGAAGAGGAACTAAAAAGCCTCTTGATGAAAGTGAAAGAGGAGAGGGAAAATGTTGGCTTAAAGCTCAGCATTCAGAAAACTAAGATCATGGCATCTGGTCCCATCACTTCATGGAAATACATGGGGAAACAGTGGAAACAGTGTCAGACTTAATTTTTTGGGGGGCTCCAAAATCACTGCAGATGGTGATTACAGCCATGAAATTAAAAGACACTTACTCCTTGGAAGGAAAATTATGACCAACCTAGACAGCATATTGAAAAGCAGAGACATTACTTTGCCAACAAAGGTCCGTATGGTCAAGGCTATGGTTTTTCCAGTGGTCATGTATGGATGTGAGAGTTGGACTGTGAAGAAAGCTGAGCGCCGAAAAATTGATGCTTTTGAACTGTGGTGTTGGAGAAGACTCTTGAGAGTCCCTTGGACTGCAAGGAGATCCAATCAGTCCATCCTAAAGGAGATCAGTCCTGGGTGTTCATTGGAAGGACTGATGTTGAAGCTGAAACTCCAGTACTTTGGCCACTTGATGTGAAGAGTTGACTCACTGGAAAAGACCCTGATGCTGGGAGGGATTGGGGGCAGGAGGAGAAGGGGAACATAGGATGAGATGGCTGGATGGCATCACCGACTCGATGGGCATAAGTTTGAGTAAACTCCGGGAGTTGGTGATGGACATGGAGGCCTGGCGTGCTGCAATTCACGGGGTCTCAGAGTCAGACACGACTGAGTGAACTGAACTGAAAGAACATATTCCACTAAAAGGGAGTTATTTGAAGAGAAAGACAAATAATTAAAAGTAAGATTATTTCTTAAGTGAAAGTCACTCAGTCGTGTCCTACTCTTTGCGACCCAATGAATATACAGTCGAGGAATTCTCCAGGCCAGATTATTGGAGTGGGTAGTCTATCCTTTCTCCAGCGGATCTTCCTGACTGAGGAATCAAATGGGGGTCTCCTGCATTGCAGGCTGATTCTTTACCAGCTGAGCTACAAGGGAAGCCCATTTCTTAAGGGTGTAGGTAAAATACTAGCAACATAAAACAAAAATTACTATAAAAAAGACCCTAGGTTTCCAGTTTCTAGTTCCACATGGAAGAAGCTTAGAAGTTCCTCCTGCGTTCCTAACAGCAAGCAAAAATTTTGACAGACTGGAAAATCACCAACATTTCTTGGTTCTATGAGAGGGGAAACCACAGACCCCAAGATTGGAGAGAGAGAGAGTCATGAGTTCATAACAGACTCTAGCAGAAATTGTGTTGAGGGAACCAGAAGGAAAATATGTCATAAGATTTAGAGCAGAAATCCATGAAACAGGATTTGAAAACTGGAAATCAGTAGAAAAAAAACAATAAAAATAAAAGTTGGTTCTTTGAAAAGATCAATAAAATTGATTAGCCTCTAGCAAGGCCAACCACCAAAAAAGAAAAAAAAAAAAAAAAAAAAAGAAACAAAAAACACCAATTACTAATATCAAAAATAAAAGATGGAACATTAGAACATACATGATGGAAAATAAAGGATTATAAATCATCAATTCTAGCTGGAAATTTTGATTAAAGACGGTAGCTATGGAAGAAATTTATAAATGAAGTAGACCAAAAATTTGGTTTTAATTTTAAAAACAAAGAGAGCCCTTGAAGATCTGAGCAATGTAATCAATGGACTCCGTTACTAAATGTGGAAGGAGCACTGTCATACACTCAATGTCTGTGTTCCCCCAAATTTGTATGCTGCAATTCTTAACCCTAACGTGACAGTTCTAGGAGGTAGGGCTTTGGCAGATAGTTCAATCATTTAGACCATGTGAATAGGATTATCATTCTTAAAAACAAACAAACAAACAAAAACAGAGAACTTTCTTGCTGTCTTTCTGTCATTTGAGGGTACAGAGACAAGATCTTCTGGAAACCAAAAAGAGGGCTCTCATCAGACCACCACCAAGTCTGTGCATGCCCTAACCTTATATTTCCTAGCTGATAGGACTATGGCAAGTAAATTTTTGCTTCTTAAGCCACCCGTGGTGGCATGGTCAGTTGCTGAGTTGTGTCTAACTCTGTGCAACCGCATGGACTGTAGCCTGCCAGGCTCCTCTGTCCATGGGGTTATGCAGGCAAGAATACTGGAGTGTGTTGCCATTTCCTCGTCCAGGGGATCTTCCAGACACAGGGATTGAGCCTGTACCTCCTACGTTGGCAGGTAGATTCTTTACCGTTAGCACCATCTGGGAATCCTAGTTTAAGCCACCCAGTCCTCAGTGTTATATCATGGCAGCCTGCGTTTTTAAAAGAAACCCTTCACCCCTGACACAGAAAATCTCTTTTTCAAGTGCATGTAATATATTAATAGTAAACATTAAATGAAGCATTACTTGATCCTAAAGGGGAAATAATGCTTTTGTTGTTGTTCAGTCACTAAGTTATGTCTGACTCTTTGCCACCTTATGGATTGCAGAATGCCAGGCAACCCTGCCCTTCACTGTCTGCCAGAGTTTGCTCAGATTAATGTGCAAAGCATTTTATAAAGCTTTTTTTTTCTTTCAAATAAACTTTATTAAATGCTTAATATTTTATACCTCTTAGTTGGAAATAGCACAGTGATATTCTTGCTGATACAAAATTAGTTTTCTCAGTGATTTTATAAGATATCTTGAACTTTGTATTAACATATGTATTTGAACTGTACAATGAAGGCAAGCTTTTATTCTGACAGAAACCAACTATGATATGCCTAATTAGTTTAACCGTGAAGACTGGCTTTCTTAATTGGGTTATGTGAAGGGATCAAATCATTACTAACAAATATTGCATTGGCAAATGTAAATTAGCATGAAAAGTATTCCAGCTTTCATTATCCTTTTTGAATACATAAGATTAAATGCATGTCTCTAGGTGAAAACATAACAGATGTAATTAATAGTCAGTTGATAATATTTGGTAAATCATTTTTGGTTTACTTCCCAGAATTCGGGGCATGAATGATCTGTTGGCACACTAAAAATTTTGTTTTTTGTAAGTCAGTTGATTTTCAAATCTTTGCTTTCCACAAATTAAAGAGGAATCTTATTTGTCAGCTAATATCTTATAAAATAAATGTATTAATTAATCACTATGCAACTTTTCCATGTAATTAAAAAAGTCAAGTAACTCAGTGACAATCTATAACAAAACTAATATATTGTCATCTATTTACTTATATGAACAAAATTTTTAACACTTAAAAGCATGAGACAAGTGCTCGGGCCTGGTGCACTGGGAAGACCTAGAGGAATCGGGTGGAGAGGGAGGAGGGAGGGGGGATCGGGATGGGGAATACATGTAACTCCATGGCTGATTCATGTCAATGTATGACAAAACCCACTACAATATTGTAAAGTAATTAGCCTCCAACTAATAAAACTAAATGAAAAAAAAATTAATTTTTCTTTAAAAGGATAGATAATTTCTGTCTGATGAAAGTTGATTCAGTCCATCAATGTGTAATATTCACTAATGGGTATATTAGGGGCAAGGATATCAATCTAATTCAGAGATATATTTTAATAAAAGTATACTTTTTGTTAAATAAAATTTGTTGAATTATTATATATTTATGTGTTATAATGAATGTATTATTTTGATCAATTACTGCTAATAATTGTTACAAGATAGTTGAGTGCAGAAAAGTCTAAAGTCAAGTGGAAAAAAGTAATAAAATTTCAACTTATATACTGTTTCACATGAAATATACTAGAAGATGAATAATATTTTGATAGTGCATAATTAGAAATTTGAGTCAAATGAAAAAAGGAGTGAAGACAGTTATACAAGCATGATAGTTTTTAGATTTTGATTTTAGTTTTTAGATTTAGATTAAACAAACTGACTTTGTTTAATAGTATTGCAATGATTTTATTGTACCATTATAGTAAAATGATTTCATAGAGTATAATAAAACAACTCTATGTCTTTTGTGACAGTTTTTCTCAGACACTCTTTGCAATATCAGCTGTGTAGCAAATATCCTTGGAAGACAGAGATAGTATTTACCAGGGGGTATAGGGTTCACATTGCAGTCCAAGCAGTATAATAAAGATAATCCCTCCATCCTCATACAGGTTGGACACATTTTTAGCCCACATTGGGGGTTTCCTCTCGTCACCATTTCTCACTTGGGAGAACAGCATCCACCAGGGCCCACCACGGCATGGCCCACATAAGATTTACAAACTTGAAGCTTGTGCTTTTTGCTCAGCCACAAATAATGAACATCTTTGTCAATGACTCAGGAGGTTCACGTATTTTTGTAAGCCTCTATAAAACTGTGCCATGTTAAATTGTCAGGTTGCAGGTAAAGTAAAATCTTAGATTCTTTGCAGTTCTTGGCAAACACATTTATAATGCTTGTAATAAATGAAAGTATATTCTTTACAATTATTTATTCATAAGTGATGAAATATTTAGATCAACATACAAGCATATATGCTCAAATGTGAAGCATATAAATTTATTTTATTACTCTTTTAACTTAAAACCCATAAGAAGGGAGGAATCCTGTCTGTTTTGCTTTTATTTTCCCCTTTGCTATACTCCTAGTGGGGCTTCAGCAGTAAAAGAACTCACCTGCAATCCAGGAATGATCCCCTGGGAAGATCCCCTAGAGGAAGAAATGGCAACCCACTCCAGTGTTCATGCCTGGGAAATCCCATTCCAGATGAGCCTGGTGGGCTACTGTCCACAGGGTCTCAAGAGCTGGACATGACTTAGCAATTAAACCAACCAGCCAACATATCCCAAGTAGCTGCCTACACGGACAGAGTTGGTGTTTTAAAATTAAGTTGAATCAATGAATACGTTAATCAGTCTTTAATTATATACATATATGTATATACACATATATATATATATTTATATATATAAATATATAAATAATGGCAGTATGTTAAACATTTAGAATTTAAATAGGAAAGACCATAGTTTGTTTTTGATTTTAAGATTTACTTATACAAAATGCATAAATTCATGTAAAATCCACTGGCATGATAGACTAAACTTTTGTAGATCCCATTTTTCAAGAACTTGCAGAAAGCACTAGCAGCCATTTCATTTAAGAAGATATTCTTCGGGTTTCAAAGATGTTGGAATGAATGTGACTAACTTGCTTAATGTGGAGAATCAGAGTTCCCTTGACTATATGATATGTGGCCAACTTGAAAATTTGACGGGGTTTCAGCACCTGTAAGAAGCAGGGACACAATTTTCACAGTGCTGTCAGCCACACACTTGGATTTTTTTCCTAATGCTATTTAGTGAGGAGATGGAAGAACTCCAAAGCTGTCTCAGTGCTCTCAAAGCTTCAGAAAACATTATCCAAATGTGTGAAAAGTTCTAGGTACATTTGAAAACAGAAATGAATAATCAACTTTCAGAAAGTTAGTCAAAAAAATGATAAACACTGACAGAGTGAATAAATTGCAATGATGATGCTTATGAAATTAAGACATATTGACCCGGAAGAAAATTTTTTGTACTTGCTAATGAGTCAAGTATATGCTAAAACTGGAATCAAACATGAATGTGATTTTAGAGTAATTTTTTATTATAGTAAGTAATAGATTACTTATTAATCTAATAATTAAATACTAGATTTTTTGTTTTTAACTGGAGGATAATTGCTTAACACTGTTGTATTGGTATGCAAGATGCTAGAATTATTATTTCTAAAGGATTTAACTTCCAGCATATCTTCAAAATAAAATATATTTAAACAAAATAGCATTTATTTCTAAACTACAGGATGTATGAATTTCATAAACCATAAACAAATCTGCATATGTACTATTACAAAATCTCTTAAGAAATAAAAAAATAAATGACAATTTGGGAAAAATATATTCCCTTCTACTTTATGAGACTATTATACTTAGGCATGTGTTCCCAAGTATTGCCAACAAAATAACTATGACAAAGTGCCAATTATCTGAAGAATAATATCAAGATTAAAAAAAAAACAATTTCCTTTTCAAATGCAAGAAACTAGCTAACTGAGGAATGCATAAAATTTTTTATTGTTTCTTGAAAATATGATCACAATTTCTTTTCTATTTCTTCATTTATGCAAAACACAACCTGGTCTAAAGTGAGGTGAATTTATTAATAGTTAATGTTGGGTATTTATCCAACATGGTTTTCACAACAGTTCACTTGCATCACCATAAGCACAGAATATTTAGAGTCTATTTTCAGTTTCATACAGTCTCAGGGTAGCATGACAGAAAACCTGCTAATTGACTTGTTGAATATTGAATAAGAATTAGTATCTAAACTTTTAGAGTTTAAAAGTCTCAGGAGTAAGTCTGACAATTCAAAAAAAAATTTACAAATATCTCTCATTTTGAGTAAATTTCACTGTGTTGGTATGTTCTATGTCTTATACTTTATGTCTTGGATTACATTGCAGGTAATAAAAATGAAAGGTATATTTAATAAAATCCATCACATACTTTTGAAAATAATATTAAACTAACATTTTTCAAAGGTCTTCTGCTTTTCTCAGTTAAATTTCAGTTGTAAAGTCATATCTAATAAATTAGACTCATACCATATTTTAAACTCATGTCATAGCAAATGAGTTCACTGAGCAATATGATTCATTTACAGAATATTCATTAGCTCCAAACTGTTTTCTTTATAGAATGTAGGCACCATAAACGCTAGTTCAAACACACTCAAAATGTGTCCAATTTGTCTTGGTGGGTATAATTTGAAGTGTGTGTCTCTATGTATACTGTTGTACAATTTTCCTCATTCAATACTAATAAGCAACTAGTACAACTCTAAATAACTCGAGAAGGAAATGGCAACCTACTCCAGTATTCTTGTTCGGGAAATCCCATGGGCCAAGGAGCCTGAGGCACTACAGTCCACGGGGTCTCAAAGAGTCGGGCATGACTAAACAGCTAAACACCACACACACCGCAGCTTTAAATGAAATTCATAATTGATACTAATTCTAACTGTTAGGTGTTAATGTGTAATAACTGCTTCAACTTCCAAAAGGCAATTAAATATCAATTCAGTTTTTCAAAGATAAAATCTAAATATCCAGAATATCCCAGTCCTTTCATTTATAACTTATTTTATTAAACTATCTATTTCCATTTTAATTTTTTTGAAGTTCTGTCATCTCAACTATTTTATAATGATGAATTTCTAAGTAATGCAGGCCATAAAAATAAATGCAATAAGAACAAAATCTAAGAAAACTACACTTTTACTTTGAGTGGATGATAATTAGGTATTTTTAACCACAGAGAAAATTTGGCACTCACAAAACAGGTGTTAACATCTGTGTTGAGTTGCAAAATGAGTAAGAGCACTACATTCAATGTCAGCAAATTTGGAAAACTCAGCAGTGGCCACAGGACTGAAAAAGGTCAATTTTCATTCCAATCCCAAAGAAAGGCCATGCCAAAAAATGTGTATTGCACTTATTTCCCATGCTAGTAAAGTGAAGTGAAGTGAAGTGAAGTAGCTCAGGCATGTCCTACTCTTTGTGGTCCCATGGACTGTAGCCTACCAGGCTCCTCAGTCCACAGAATTTTTCAGGCAAGAGTACTGGAGTGGGTTGTCATTTCCTTCTCCAGGCACACTAGTAAAGTAATGCTCAAATTCCTCCAAGCTAGTGTTCAGCATTATGTGAACTGAGAACTTCTAGATGTACAAGTTGGGTTTAGAAAAGGCAGAGGAATGAGAGAGCAACATTCCCTTGATCATAGAAAAAGCAAGGGAATTTCAGAAAAAAAAAAAAAATGTACTTCTGCTTCACTGACTAGGCTAAAGCATTTGACTGTCCGGATCAAAACAAACTGGAAAATTCTTAAAGAGATGAGAATACTAGACCACCTTACTTGTCTCCTGAGAAGCCTGTATGTGAGTCAAGAAGCAATAGTTAGAACTTTACATGGAACAATGGACTGGTTCAAAAACAGGAAAGGAGCACAAGGCTATATATTGTCACCCTTTTTATTTAACTTATATGCAGAGTACATCATGCGAAATGCCAGGCTGGATGAAGCACAAACTGGAATCAAGATTGCTGGGAGAAATATCAATAATCTCAGATGTGCAGATGACACCACACTTATGGCAGAAAGCAAAGAGGAACTAAAAGCCTCTTGATGAAGGTGAAAGAGGAGAGTGAAAAAGCTGGGTTAAAACTCAACATTTAAAAAACAAAGATCATGGCATCCAGTCCTGTTACTTCATGGCAATAGATGGGGAAAAAGTGGAAGCAGTGACAGATTTTATTTTCTTGACCTCTAAATCACTGAGGATGGTGACTGCAGCCATGAAATTAAAAGACATTTGCTCCTTGGAAGGAAAGCTATGACAAACCTAGACAGTGTATTAAGAAGCAAAGACATCACTTTGCCAACAAAGACTTGTCTAGTCATAGCTATCAGAGAAGGCAATGGCACCCCACTCCAGTACCCTTGCCTGGAAAATCCCATGAACAGAGGAGCCTGGTAGGCTGCAGTGCATGGGGTTGCTGAGAGTCGGCACCACTGAATGACTTCACTTTCACTTTTCACTTTCATGCATTGGAGAAGGAAACAGCAACCCACTCCAGTATTCTTGCCTGGAGATTCCCAGGGCCGGGGGAGGCTGGTGGGCTGCCATCTATGGGGTCACACAGAGTCGGACATGACTGATGCGACTTTGCAGCAGCAGCAGCAGTCATAGCTATGTTTTTTCCTACTAGTCATATATGGATGTGAGAGTTGTACCATAAAGAAGGCTGAGTGCCAAAGAACTGATGCCTTTGAATTGTGGTGCTGAAAAAATCTCTTGAGAGTCGAACTGCAAGGAGCTCAAACCAGTCAATACTAAAGAAAATCAACCCTGAATCTTCCATTGGAGGGACTGATGATGAAGCTGAAGCTCTAATACTTTGGCTGCTGCAGTCCATGGGATTGCAAAGAGTCAGACAGGAATTAATGACTGAACAACAGAAGGAAAGAGATTGAATGTTCTTTGGATCAAGACTCTTTTTACCCTTACCGAGTCCTTGCAGTAGGTGCTGCAACATAAACTTGAGGTCAATATTGAATCCTTTCTGTAAATAAGTAATGACGTTTTATTCTTATAGACAATCACCAGCAGGAATGTGTAAACACAAGTCACCAGAAAATTATCTAGCAAATTTAGAACTTAAAAAATGCAAGTGTAAAATACAGAGTATGAAATCAGGTAAAATTATTTAAATTTCTTCCTCCTTTTATTCCTTTTTCAAATTTATTAATAAATGGCCTATGCACATTTGGGTTCGCTGCCTCTACATAGCTGAGTGACAGATGGTTGAAGTCTTATTTTACACTTTTAGAAGAAAATAGAGTTTCCTTAATATCAGGTTACCCAAATAATTGGGATCAGAAGTTCTTCATGAAAAATAAATGCTGTTACTATGCTATTACCCTCTGCAATGAGTGAAAGTATTCTTAAACTTTTCTCTTTTCAGTAAGAGTGATGCATAGTTATAGCAGGAAACCCATTCAACAAAAGTTTGAGGACATTGAAATTAAAAGTTTTAAGTTCAGAAAATGCCAAGGAGTAGTTTTAGAGAACTGTCTGGTTGCCTAATAAATATTTGAAAGAAGACCTCAATCTGATTATTAATTTCTGAATATGAAATAAGACAACAAGCAACCATTTTAACCTATAAATTTGTCATAGCATGCCTGGTGAAGATGCGTGCATGTGTACTCAGTCATGTCCAACTCTTTGCTACCCCATGGACTGTAACCCACCAGGCTCCTCTGTCCATGGGATTTTTCCAGGCAAGAATTCTGGAGTGGATTGGCATTTCTTACTCCAGGAGATCGTCCCAAGCCAAGGATCGAACCCAAGTCTGCTGAGTCTCCTGAATTGGCAGGTGAAGTCTTTACTACTGAATCGCTTGGAAAGCCCCTAGCTTTAAGGAACACCTGTATAATTACAATCTCATCAATACTATCAATGAGTCCTGAAAAACTGAAAATTTAAGAGAAAAATATATTTGAATGTGAATTCACTAGGTCAATAGTCCTAAAATATTTCTTAAAAGAAATTCAAAATGCAGCTTCTAAAATTTCTTCAGAGTAGAAATTACTGGTGGACTGGTGGGATCAGAAAAAAAAAAAAAAAGATCTTAAATGGACATATATTTCAGGTACATCCATTGTCTAAAGCAATAAGTTAGCTTTAGAAGGGAATGATAACTTTAAAAATGAAGGCTTCAGGCAAAGTACCAGTGATACCAATGGTTATATGGGCTTCCCTGGTGGTTCAGATAGTAAAGAATCCACGTGCAATGCAGGAGACTTGGGTTCAGTCCCTGGGTTGGGAAGATCCCCTGGAGGAGAGCATGGCAACCCATTCTGGTATTCTTGCCTGGAGAATCCCCATGGACAGAGGAACCTGGCAGGCTGCAGTGCGTGAGATCACAGTTGGACGCGACTGAGCAACTAAGAACAACGGGTATATACTCTGAAGTAAACTGTAACAGCTGGAACAGATCGTTTTTTAATATATTCTCTATATCGCAAGATTATTCTGAAAATTTACTATCTATGTGTCAGGAAGCATTTAACAGGAGGCTTCCTGTGTGCTGTTTTGGATCTGTTAGGAACCCTCTGGCCCTTTTTGATTCAAGTAAAAAAACATTGATAATGGCTGCAAAAGTTATTCAAACACTAAAATTTTCTTTTGTTAAAATGGATATGTGTAAACAAGTCATTAAAATACACTGCAATACAAAATGATAAAAGTGATAGGTTAATGTATTACATTTAATATTTTAAATAGACTTTTTGAGAGCAGAGTTCATATAAAAACTGAGCAGAAAGTTCAGAGTGCCTATATGATTCCTGACAGCCTTCAAACAACCACAGTCTCCTTCATGATCAATATCCCACATGAGTGATACATTTGTTACAGCTGATGAGTCTTATTGACTCAGCATCATCACCCAAAGTCCAAACTCTTTTGGGCAAATATCAAGGAGCATGACTGCTGGATCTTAAGGTAAGTCTAGTCTTTTGAAGTGGTTGAACTATTTTGCATTTCCAGCATCGTAAGTAAGAGTTCCTGTTGTTCCACATTCTCACCAGCACGTGATTTTTGTTAGTGTTGTTTGGGGCCTTCTCAGTTCAGTTCAGTCATGTTCCACTCTTTGGGACCCCACGGACTACAGCACTCCAGGCTTCCCTGTCCCTCACCAACTCCTGGGCTTACTCAAACTCATGTCCATTGAACCAGTAATGCCATCCTACCATCTCATCCTCTGTCGTCCCCTTCTCCTCCTGCCTTCAATCTTTCCCAGCACCAGGGTCTTTTCCAGGGAGTCAGTTCTTTGCATCAGGTGGCCAAAGTATTAGAGTTTCAACATCAGCATCAGTCCTTCCAATGAATATTCAGGACTGATTTCCTTTATGTTTGACTGATTGGATCTCCTTGCAGTCCAAGAGACTCCCAAGAGCCTTCTCCAACACCACAGTTCAAAAGCATCAGTTCTTCAGTGCTTAGCTTTTTTATACTCCAACTCTCACATCCACACATGACTACTAGAAAAACCATAGCCTTGACTAGACAGATCTTTGTTGGCAAATTAATGTCTCTGGTTTTTAATATGCTGTCTAGGTTGGTCATAGCTTTTCTTCCAAGGAGCAAGTGTCCTAATTTCATGGCTGCAGTCACCATCTGCAGTGATTTTGGAGTACAGAAAAATAAAGTCAGTCACTGTTTTCATTGTTTCCCATCTATTTGCTATGAAGTGATGGGCGCAGATGCCCTCATCTTAATTATCTGAATGTTGAGTTTTAAGCCAATTTTTTCACTCTTCTCTTTCACTTTTATCAAGAGTCTCTTTAGTTCTTTGCTTTCTGCCATAAGGTGGTGTCATCTGCATATCTGAGGTTATTGATATTTCTCTCAGCAATCTTGATTCCAGCTTGTGTTTCATCCAGCCCAGCATTTCCCATGATGGACTCTGCATATAAGTTAAATAAGCAGGGTGACAATATACAGCCTTGGTATCTCATTGTTGTTTTAATTCACATTTCCCTGATGACATATGATGTGGAGCAACTTTTAATATTCTTGCTTGTCATTTGTATATCTTTGGTGATGTGTCTGTTAAGGTCTTTGGCTCATTTTTATTTGGGTTGTTTATTTTCTTAATGTTGAGTTTTAGGAGTTTTCTGTACACTTTGGATAACAGTCCTTTATTTTTGCATTATTGTATTCTCTGAAGGAAGGGAAGTATACATCATAGGAAATGTTCCCAGTAGAAATTCTTCTGCCAAAATTAGGGAATAATTTGCACAGAAAGTGACAATAAATGCAACTCAAATTTTATTTCTGCTGTTTACCATCACTGTGCTCTCATGGTTTATTTCAATTCTACTGTTATATGTAGGAAATTGTAATTCTATGGTGGTTGTAGACAAGACTGGCCCCCAAAATTAGTTTGATTGACTCTGAATCACACTACACTCTTAACTCTTGGAATAAATTTGGGTAACTGATCTGTTTGAGTAGAATTTGACTGTATAGCTGAGAGTTCTCAGAATTAACTTTCATGTAGAATGCAAAGATTATTAAAGGGAGTAATAAAAATGTGCTGATTTGCAATTTGAATTTTTATCACATTGTTAAAACTCTACGATAACTACAGGAAATGTCTTGATTTTAAAAAAGATAAAATTTTCACAGAGAAATACTGTGTCATCGGCAATGTTTAGAATTTTCAGTGCATTGGGATGATGAAAGAAGTAGACTGAGTTTTAGCCAAGCTTAGAATATTTTAAATTTTTCTACAGAGAAAGTTTCATTCTTATTACCTACATCCAGTGCATACAGCTTCTGTTGCATTTTACAGGAGATTTATTCATCAGAGAGTTGCATGCACACACACATACACACCTCCACATCTTCCTACAGAGAAAATTCATGATAACAATAACCCATTAAGAATGAGCAGTTGGGATAAATACCTATAAGTAGATATATTTTTCAGAAATATTTTGTACAGTTTCAATAATTTTCTTAAGATATCTTGTATTTTCACTTAATTTTCTTTCTTTAGAAAGAGACTGATAGCAGGGAAAAGCAGAGATCTGTTTTGCACAGTCAGCTGCCCTAAAATTCCTGGTGCACAAAATTTGTGAAAAATATAAATGATTATTATCATTTTTTAAGATGCCTATGCTTGGGAGTGATTTGTTACACTTCAGACAACTGAAGTCAGGAAAACAAAGTCAGAAAAACTGTTCTTAAATAGATTCATTAATTAGCATGAGAAAAAAAAGTCCAGAAGGTTTATTTTGCTGTGTTTTACATTCGTCCTTATCACTTAAAATAGGTATATAAACTGCAAAATTCAGGTCAAATAACTTAAAAAAAAAAAAAAAAAAAAAGTTGAAATGCACAGTCCCAGAAAGAGCTTCTTCACTTAATCTTGAAAACTTAAAAATGAAAATAATTTGCATTAGTCAATCATTATTAAGTATTCTATTTGGTAATGTGAAGTAACTGAAGAACATAAAATGACTCTTCTAGCAAGATACTGGTGTTAAGTCAAGAAGCATATTTAGGAATTTAGTAAGGATGGACTTTAATCAATATTCTTATTTTCAATTTCCAATCAATTTCTTAAAAATACAATTTTGAAAAACAGCACTAAATTTAGTGTCCTACATCTCTTAACTTGACTGAAGTTGAGAATTTCTTCTCTATATTCAACTAGACTTAGAGAGACAAAATTAATTTATATTGCTTAGTACATAATGTTGTTTAGTAAAAGTTTATTTTGAGGATGAGAAAATTATTTCATTACATTCATACAAAAAAGACAAAATTACACATATTCTACTGATGTTCTGTTCTGACATTTTAGGGAGGATAGTGGTAAATGGAAATTAAAATATTAAAAAGGCATTTTCTCTAAACACTTATACACACATTAAATTTTTCTACGAAGTTTTAATCATGGTTGTTTTGAAAAGCTCAAAAACTCAATTACTTAAATATTCTGAAACTGAGGGATCTGTTAATTAGATGTTTTTGTTTGTATGTGGTTAGATGTAGAAACGCATGCATTTGCTTTTGCAACTATTTCTATAACTTTCAAAAATATGTTGAGTCTCTAATTCTCTTAGTTTGGGCTGTATATACTTCACATAATTTATTAATTACAATTTTGGCTGCAAAATAAAGATTCTGGAGCTCCTACTCTGGTTAAGATGTTGCACTGTACTCTTATGGTGATTCAGTCATAAATAAGAAATGACTCTGGCTCTCAAATATGGGTCCATTGGGAGAGGCAAAACATGAACACAAATAACTCAGACAGTCAAAAATGATTAGAGTCTTTAGGGAGCCTTAAATTAAGTGTTATCAGAGTACAGATGAAGAGAGTAATTCTAGATGCTTATCGACTAAGAAGTCATAGATGGGAGTGCATCGTTTCATTTTTAGGAACTGAAAATGTGAAGTTGGGGAGACAGAGAACTGTGGGATCAACAAATGCTTTGGAGAACCACGTAATCAAAGACACGTGGGCAGAAAGAAAGGCACAACCAGAGGCGATCAGGAAACTTTGGCCTAATAGATGTAGTTCAGTTCAGTTCAGTCGCTCAGTCGTGTCCGACTTTTGTGACCCCATCAACTGCAGCACACCAGGCCTCCCTGTCCATCACCAACTCCCAGAGCCTGCTCAAACTCATGTCCATTGAGTCAGTGATGCTATCCAACTATCTCATCTTCTGTCATCCCCTTTTCCTCCTGCCTTCAATCTTTCCCAGCATCAGGGTCTTTTCCAAGGAGTCAGTTCTTCGCAACAGGTGGCCAAAGTATTGGAGTTTCAGCTTCAGCATTAGTCCATTCAATGAATATTCAGGACTGATTTCCTTTGGGATGGACTAGTTGGATCTCCTTTCAGTTCAAGGGACTCTCAAGAGTCTTCTCCAACACCACAGTTCAAAAGCATCAGTTCTTCAGTGCTCAGCTTTGTAAGTGTAGAGAAGCTAGTTAAATCAGCACTGGACCAAATATTAAGTACCAACTATTAAACCAATCAGTTTTATCTCCTCCTAAAATATAGTAGAACATTGCTATTATTAGAGCTAAGTTTCAAGCGGTTTGCTAAGCATTAGAGTAAGGAATTAGGTAGTACAGAAAATAGTTAATATTTTTTATGATAATTCAAGCAAAAAGAAACACATTTTGAGTAGAAGTTTGTAATAGAAATGAAAAGAACAGGGCCAAATTCCAGAGGAAACTGATTTTGTTCAAATGTTTATTTTTTTAATGACTGAATTGTTGCAGATACAAATACAATATACAAAATAAGTCATGATTTTATACAAAAAATTCAGCTGATACACTTTTAAGTCTTGGCTTATATTAATGAAGGAAACTCCCAAAGTACATTTTAATAAGATTCATGCTTCCTGGTGACTCAGCTGTTAAAGAATCTGCCTGCAATGCAGGAGACCAGGGTTAGAATCCTGGGTCAGAAAGGTCCTCTGGAGGAGGAAATTAGCAACCCATTCCAGTATTCTTGCCTGGAGTATGCCATGGATATGCCCCAGTCTAAGGGGTTGCAAAGAGTCAGAAAGGACTGAGAAACTAACACACACATGCACAAAATATAAAAATGTAAAATGGATTTTTTTTTATAACGAATTCTCAATATGTGGGTAAATAAGCATGAAGGGAGAGCCTAGTCATACCAACCAGGAGGACAGAGCTTTTTTGAATCATGGGTTGGAAAACCCTAAGAACATATCATTCAGGTGGCATCTGATTGAGAATTAAGTCATCAAGAAAAGAAAAATGAAAGTGTTAGTCGCTAAAGCTGTGTTCAACTCTTTGCAGTCCCATGGACTGTAGCCCACTGCTGTAGTCACTGGGCTCCTCTGTCCATGGAATTCTCCAAGCAAGAATACTGGAGTGGGTAGCCATTCTTTCTCCAGGGGAATCTTCCTGACCCAGGGTTCGACCCTGGGTCTCCCTCATTGCCGGCAGATTCTTTACTGTCTGAGACACCAGAGAAGCCCTAGCACAGGTGAATTGAAGTCTGTGGATGGGGTGGGGTGCAGCAGGTTTACAAGGAAATCTTTTTAAGCATTTAAAAACTGTGCTTGAGTCTGTAGATGATGAGTTATATTTGCCTTAAATGTAGTTTTTTATAACTTCAAACTAAAAAAGTCCTGATTAGCCATTTCTAATATGCATTTGTGATCAGTGCAAAATTTGTTTCAATTTATTAAAGCATAAAAGGATGGTCATAAGCATACATTTAGAAAATAGTCAATATTCAAGTTGCTAGTATCTTTGGATTCTTTGTCTTGCCTTTGGATATGGAAGAATTGTAGGTTTTGAAAATATAATATCATATTTAAAACAATTTATAGTAAAAGTCTAAAAATGTGTAAATGAAGTGGAACTGTGTCCAATAGCTCCTTTATTTTTCTCTGTTAAAATTTACCATTGCATCAAAAAGAATAAAACATGCAGGAGTAAACCTACCTAAGGAGACAAAAGACTTGTACTTCAAAAACTTTAAGCTGTTGATGGAAGAAACTGAAGATGACACAAACAGATGGAAAGATATACCATGTTCTTAGATTGGAAAAATCAAAGTTGTCAAAATGAATATACTACCCAAGGCAAAAAGGCACTTGAAAAGATGCTCAATAATGCTTATTATTAGAGAAATTCATATCAAAACACCAATGAGGTATCACTTCATACTAGTCAGAATTGCCATCATCATAAAGTCTATAAATAATACACACTGGAAGGGGTGCAGAAAAAAGAGATCCCTCCTAGATTGTAGGTGGGAATGTAAGTTGGTACAGCCACTATGGAGAACAGTATGGAGGTTCCTTAAAAAACTTAAAGTAAACCTCCTTTATGATTTGTAACCCCATTCCTGGGCATATATATGGAGAAAACCATAATCCCAAAAGATATATGCAGCTTAATGCTTATTGCAGTACTATTTACAATAACCAAGACATGAAAATAACCTAAATGGCCATCAACAGGTGAATGCATAAAGAAGATATGATACATATGTACAATGGAATACTACTCAGGCTTAAAGAAGAACAAAACAATGTCATTTGCAGCAATATGGATGGACCTAGAGATTATCATATTAAGTAAATTAAGCCAGAAACAGACAAATATATGGTATTGCTTATATGTGGAATCTAAAAAAAAGTGTAGAGGATTCACTGAATTATTTATTTTATCTGTATATTTTGCATTTCTAAGATAAAAATTTAAACATTGGAGACATATATTTTTCATATCAAATTCCCAGTAAGTGTTCTGTTTAGTTGAGGAAAAAGTGAAAAGATAAGCCAAAAAGTTAAAGAGAAAAACATCTACTTTAACTTTTATAATCCAACTTTGTAGAATTAGGAGTCCAGTGTATCTTAAAATTAAAAATAAGTAGAGGAGAGCATAGTTTATAAACTGTCTAAAACTTAGAATGATATTATGTGAAGACAAGTGAAATATGCTTTCAGGGTTAATGCAGTCTTTTATGTGGGTTAAAGAAGGATCAGCAAGATATAGTTCCAAACTTTGAATAAAGACTGTGCTGTTTAAAAACCTATACTCAAATCACCTGTGGTATTTCTGGTAACCTAATTTGTATTTTCTGGGCCTCAATGTTGATATTTATAATTTGACACACATTACATATATTACACATCTTTATATCCTGAAGCTGCTGACTTTTACAAAATGTGAAAAATAAACAAGGCCAACATGGTAATTTACTTTTAGAAAGCTATAGATAGGAATAAAAACAAAAATATTTCAATTTTTTTTCCTGTAATAAAAGAAAAATGCAATAAGAAGTATTCAGTTGATTTTAACTTTTCCTCCAGTATTTTCCACTACAGGGACAAATATTAAACTTCTACTTGTATAGATTTAAGTATTACTAAATATGTGCACATTTGAAGATTTTCTGTGCATAGTTGAATTGGAAAAAATTTCCCCTTACTTGAAATCGCTTTAAGTGCTTTATTTTTGGATAAATTAGATTTCTATAAAATAATAAATTAAAAAGGTCTGTCTGTTAAAATACTTTGCAAATTTTATGGTACATGAAATGGTGCGTGGTATAGTTCATGAAAGAGATTTTTCCAGAAATCTGCTGGTAGTGTACTAATTATAGCATTGTGAATTGGAGGGCATAGATTTGAGAATTCAAACTGTTTAACTTCAAATCTTACAGTGCTCTGACTCTGTGACCTTGAACCAGTTACTAAATCTCCTTCTGACTTAATATCTTTAGTCTAAAATAAGGGTAAATCTGCTCAAAACATCATAGGATAATCTCAAGGATTAAATGAGTTGACACATAAAGAACATAGCTCTGGGCAGGGCACATCATTGGTTTCCAATAAATCTTAGCTTTTGTTATTTTCAGCATAAGCCATGGAGCTAGGAATTAATTTAAGGACTTTCTTTTTAAATCATAAAAGTGAAAATTGCATCTATTCTCAGGTGCAGAATAACCATCCACTTTGTTGTTGGGCAGTTTTAAAGAGAGAGTAGAAAGCCTAAGTTTAAATGTGTTTACTTATTTTAGAAAAAGAAAAAGGCAATGCATTCCCTTAGATCAAACTTTTTAAAAAGTTTTCATTATTCAAAATACATAAGGATACAAATAATTTTTATAATATGATTTCACTTATGGCTAAACACCATAACAAAAGAGAGTAGAAAGTACTGGCGATGGATCCCTTCTACCTTGAGAATCATGGAAGCTTTTCTGCGGAGGCTGAATTATGTAGACGACTGAAGAGGGGGATGGAGGCAGGTAGAATCTGGACAATGAGCTGAGAGGAGCGCACAGTACCACTGTGAGGCATCCTATCAACCTGCAAAAGGCATCCCCTCTCCCCCTTCAAAACAGAATGTGTTTAAAACATTCTCTTACTAGGAAGTTTTAGTGATTTCAAGTCAGAAGAATGAAACTGTCAAAGATACCTGAATTCTTGATGAAAGGCCGAAAGAGCCTACTTGCTCTTGGCCATGCTGTGATAATTTGGGCATCAAAAAGAGAATAATAACTTTAAGAGAATAATATGTTGAGTCCGTCATAGGGCATGAGCACCTCACAACCTCAATCCATGAAAATATGAATGTATTTTTATAAGGAATAAAATATAATACATAACATGTATTTGTTGCTTAGTCACTCAGTCGCATATGATTCTTTGCGATCCCATGGACTGTAGACCGCCAGGCTTCTTTGTCCATTGGATTTCCCAGAGAAGAATACTGGAGTGTATTGCCATTTCCTTCTCCAGTGGATCTTCCTGACCCAGGGATCGAACCCACATCTCCTGTGTCTCCTGCATTGTAGGTAGATTCTTTACCTGATGAGCCATCTACAGTTAAAGACAAACGGACATGTTGGGGGTCATAGTTTGGGACTTCAGGGGGAAGAAGGCAATTTACATGGAGATGAAAAAGCAAATGTTTGATAAACAGACAGGAAGAGACATGGAGACATAAGGAAGAGTTTTAGTAGACTTTTCTAGATTCCTCCCTGTCTAGCATGGTGTTCAGCTCATAATGCAATTATCTACAGTAGCAGTTCCCTTCCTGAAACAAGTCCTCTGTCTACATTACTTTAGGCAGTCAGGGGGAATGTCAAAGTTTTTTTCTGACTGTTTTAGGTCTTGATTGCTTTCAGCTCAAAATAATCCAAATGCCAAAGAGACATTCTGGGGTGAAAAGTTTTGCTCCTCAACATTATGTATTGCTGTTTAAAAATTACCCTCAAGTTTAGAGCTTAAAACAGGGGACATTAATGATTTCAGTTTCCAAGGAGCAGGTAGGAAGGAGTGGCTTTTCAGGGTAGCTCTGGCCCCCAGTCTGCCTCAAGCCTTGACCACAGATACAGATCTGCTTCAAAGCAAACTCCCATGGTTTTTGGCCTCAGTTATGAGAGTTGTTAGACTGAAGGCTGTCTCAGTGGCTCCCAGTTCTTGGCTTTTGCCAAAGTGAGATTTCTTCAAAAGAGAGAGTGCTGTGCTTAGAGGCTCAGTCATGTCTGACTCTTTGAGACCCCATGGACTGTAGTCCTCCAGGCTCCTTTGTCTATGGGGATTCTCCAGGCAAGAATACTGGATTGAGTTGCATGCCCTCCTCCAGGGGATCTTTCCAACCCAGGGATTGAACCCAGATCTCCTGCATTGCAGGCAGCTTCTTTGCCATCTTAGCCACAAGGGAAGCCCCAAAAGGAGCACAGGATGAAGCAATCAAGACAGAAGTCACAATGTTTATTTATAACCTAGTCTCCAAATATGAGCACCAGACTTACTTGGCAGTCCAGTGGTTAAGAATCCACTCTTTCACTGCAGGGGGCACAGGTTCAATCCCTGGTTAGGGAAAAGGGATCTTGCATGCCATGGAGCAGGGAAAAAAATCAAAAGAAAACAAACAAATAAAAAATACAAGACAATTCTGTCCCCCCAAAAAAGAGAGCAAAACAAAGGTGCTTCCACTTGACTTTGATTGTTATTTAATAGAAGTAAAGCATTAAGTCTTGCCACATTTAACAGGTAAGAATTAGGGTTCATCTTTTAAAGATGAAGGCAGCAAATAACTTGTGGACTTGTTTTTTAAAACCTGTGAGCTATTGACCAGATGACAAGAAAAAAAAGGGGGCTTAAGCTGGGTTTTCCAAAGATTATGGATTAGCAAAATGTTCTAAATGGGTAAGCTGACTTTATAAACATAACACATTGTGATCGGGGAACCAAAACTTAACTATTATGCTGCTAATTAGAACTGTTTATAATAGCCAGGACATGGAAGCAACCTAGATGCCCATCAGTAGACGAATGGATAAGGAAGCTGTGGTACATATACACCATGGAATATTACTCAGCCATTAAAAAGAATTCATTAGAATCAGTTCTAATGAGATGGATGAAACTGGAGCCCATTATGCAGAGTGAAGTAAGCCAGAAACATAAAGACCAATACAGTATACTAACGCATATATACGGAATTTAGAAAGATGGTAACGATAACCCTATATGCAAAACAGAAAAAGAGACACAGAGCAGTCTGTACAGAGCAGACTTTTGGACTCTGTGGGAGAAGGCGAGGGTGGGATGTTTTGAGAGAACAGCATCGAAACATGCATATTATCTAGGGTGAAACAGATCACCAGCCCAGGTTGGATGCATGAGGTATATCTTCTTCAGAGTCTGCCCTACTATCCATCATGCTACAAAGCCTTGCTAAGTAGGAGTTTGATCATTTGTTTTATTTCCAGATAGGCAAGAAGGCAATATGGGCATATATCACATAGATCTAGAAAAGAGAGTTTAGAATTGAAGAAGTCACAGTATCACCAAGGATATTACTGTAAAAGCACTGGGAAGACCCAGAGGGATCGGGTGGGGAGGGAGGTGGGAGGGGTGATCGGGATGGGGAACACATGTAAATCCATGGCTGATTCATGTCAATGTATGGCAAAAACCACTACAATATTGTGAAGTAATTAGCCTCCAACTAATAAAAATAAATGGGGAAAAAAAAGAAAACAATTATGCTGCTAGTTAGAATGAGCTACTAAAGAAAACAGGCACAGTATTTCGATAGTACTAAGTACCAGGTCAATATGAAAAAAAAAAAAAAAAAAAAAAAAATGACAGGGCAATTGACCAGGTAATGTCTGAAGAGCAAAGCTAATAAGGAGACAAGGGGAAAAAAAAAAAAAAAAAAAAAAAAAAACAAGAAAGCTTTCAGGAGAATTACACTTCTGTAAAAGTTATGAGCTTAAAAAAACAAAACAAAACAAAACAAAACCCTTTGGTACAAATGTGGAATTTGACTACAGCAGGGTATAGGTTTAGCTTTGTTAGCCAGTTCCAAATCTTTTCCCCAAATCAATTGTTTAGTGATCCATAACTTAAAAACTTTTTTTGGTTGAATTAGTCTTTTTTATTTGGACCTAATAATGTTAGCAGAACCCCCACAATACAGAAAAATATGTCTAAAGACAATGAATTCTGAGGGAATAATAGAATATATGAAGATAATGACTATATTAAGTACTCGATATTGTTTTCATATAAATGCTGCTGCTGCTGCTAAGTCGCATCAGTCATGTCTGACTCTGTGCGACCCCATAGATGGCAGCCCACCAGACTCCCCTGTCCCTGGGATTCTCCAGGCAAGAACACTGGAGTGGGCTGCCATTTCCTTCTCCAATGCTTGAAAGTGAAAAGTGAAAGTGAAGTTGCTCAGTCATGTCCGACTCTTAGCGACCCCATGGACTGCAGCCCACCAGGCTCCTCCGTCCATGGGGTTTTCCAGGCAAGAGTACTGGAGTGGGGTGCCATTGCCTTCTCTGCATATTAACGAGTAATAATGTAATAATGAGTACTGTGATATTTCACTTTTTATACTCTACCTGCCATTTAAGATATTTCTAAATGCTCTTAAAAAACAGCCTTGTTAAATTTATAGATTAAAACTTAAGATGGCTTTTACGTTCAGGAGCAATTACTTTCTTCAAAATATATTATTTTATTTTAAAAAATACCCTGTGGGATATTAGTTCCACAACCAGGGCTTGCACCCATGCCCCCTGCCTTGGAAGCTCAGTTTCTTAACCACAGGACTATCAGGGAAGTCCCCCAAAATTATTTTTAATTTTATCAGTTTTTATCCAATATTACATAGGTAGTATTTAAATATATGAAGAACCATTGGTTAGCAGATTTATAAGATTTATAAAGAAACATAGAATGTGTAATTAACAGCAAACATTCTTCTTCATGTTTACAAGACTCTCAAACATCAAAAATTTAACTAAGAGTTTTGGTAGAGACTGGTTATATTCAATACTAACACAACTAGTCTCTTCATTAAGAATAAGTATTGTGGATAAGGCACTAGGAAAGGAATAATGAAAACCCAAAGAAAACTTAAATAACATTTTTTTGGTTATACTGTTCAAATTTATTATTTAGGCTCTTCGAAAATTAACTTTGAAAGTTCAACATTCCAAAAATTAAGATCATGGCATTGGGTCTCATCACTTCATGGCAAATAGATGAGGAAACAGTAGAAACAGTGATAGACTTTATTTGGGGGGCTCCAAAATCACTGCAGATGGTGACTGCAGCCATAAAATTAAAAGACACTTACTCCTTGAAAGAAAAGTTATGACCAACCTAGACAGCATATTAAAAAGCCGAGATATTGCTTTGCCAAAAAATGTCCATCTAGTCAAGGCTACGGTTTTTCCAGTAGTCATGTATAGATATGAGAGTTGGACTATAAAGAAAGCTGAGTGCCAAATAATTGATCCTTTTAAACTGTGGTGTTGGAGAAGACTCTTGAGAGTCGTTTGGACTGCAAGAAAATCCAGCTAGTCAATCCTAAAGAAAGTCAGTTCTGAATATTCATTACAAGGACTGATGCTGAAGCTGAAACTCCGATACTTTGGTGACCTGATGTGAAGAACTGACTCATTTGAAAAGACCCTGATGGCGAGAGGAGAAGGGGACGACAGAGAATGAGATGGTTGGATGGCATCACCACCTCAATGGACATGAGTTTGAGTAAACTCTGGGAGTTGGTGATGCATAGGGAGGCCTGGCATGCTGCAGTCCATGGGATTGCAAAGAGTTGGACATGACTGAGCGACTGAACTGAACTGAACTTTGAAAACTATCAACTTGATCACAATACGACTGAGTTATTTTGACTATAGCTGTGTAATGAATCAATAATCTAAATAACCCCATAATAATTCATATCAGTCTTTAATTTAGTTGTTATAGCTAGTCTTTTCTTGCCCTAGTGATTTTAGCTTTTTTTTTTTAAATCTATATCTACAGCCTTAGACCTTTTTTCATAGGAAAGCTAAGGAACACAATTACCTGCATAAGCTTCCTCGGGTATATTTTTGTGCCCCTTGTCTTTCCGATGTAATGAATTGATTTTTTGTCTCCAGCTAAGTAGCCATATATCAAATTTTCTGCCTTTGCCATATGAAACAAAATGCATCTTAGGAATTTGGAACAAGTTTCTTTGCCTGCCAATTAAGAAAGTCCTGCTGGTATGAGAAACAGCAGGAGAAAGTTTATTTTGAAATGTATCACTTTAAGAATTTGAACTTGTGCTTTTTTTGGACATTGCCAAAATCATGTATATTTTGTTGCAATTAGTTTATTCTGAGTGACACCTCAAAAATAACAGTTAATTGTATATTTTTATCTGTACAGATGTAGCTTAGAAAAACGGATGATTAGTAGAGTCAAGCTTTTCTCTTTTCTACAGGTGTGAACATTAATAGAAGCAACTGGATGCCAAAGGAAATGTGAAATTCACTGAAACCTGATTTTTAACAAAACATGTCAGTGACATTTTACCAAGCTATAATTTTTTTCATGTGGTATCTATGCACGTATATTTTCAGGTTTCATTTCTACTATTTATTTTAAATATTCAATTGCAGAACTCTGTAATCTGAGTTTTCTAAATATTCCAACTCTCAAAAATGCTGTTGAAATCATACATCTGAGTGCCCCCATAACCGTCCAAGCTTGGAGTCTAGTACTGCTGACCCTGTATCTACTGAGTCACACATCACATATAAGAGGCCTGCTGGACACATACTAGGAAGTTATCATGTATTTTATCATGTATTTGTGCTAAGTCACTTCAGTCGTGTCAGACTCTTTGCAACCCTAAGCACTGTAGCCCACAATGCTCCTCTGTCCGTGGGATTCTCCAGGCAAGAATACTGGAGTGGGTTGCCATGCCCTCCTCCAGGGGATCTTCCCAACCCAGGAATCAAACCTGCCTTTCTTATATCTCCCTCATTAGCAGGTGGATTCTTTACTATTAGCATGGCCTGGGAAGCCCAGGAAGTTATCAATTCAACACTGATTAAGTGTTGCTCTTAGGTTCCTTTTCACAGTGATCGCAGTAAGTCAAACCTGGGTTTCCATACCCAGCTTGGTTGTACTTCAGATCTAGCTGGGCTTCTTTTAAAGACACTATATGAGAAACATCTATAGCTGGATCTCTTTGTTGGCATACTTCCCTGACTGACCCTGTAATAATCCTTCAAATCTGCTTAGAGGAAATGCCTTAAAGTTTAAAACTCTTCATATAACTTGATTAATGTAATTATATCTCCTCTTTTCAACTTCTGATTAACTGATCTCTAATTTTAGATATAATTTCTGAACCTGAGGTTTTTGCAACCCTGCCTATGCATTGGAAAGTTGTGCTGGAATGTCCATGTCTTTCACTACAGCTTTTCCTATGCCTAACACAACATCTTGGTCGATGTCTTCCACAACCCCTGAGGAGCTGTTATAGGTTGAGACACAGATATGGATGACTTAGCTCACTGCATTAGAGGCTGAGTGAGAAGGATAATAGTCTGGAACTAGTATTGATTGTTAAGCTGGAACAAGGCCAGGGATGTTAAGGATGAAGGTTAGTAGGCATTCATTGGACTTGGCAAAAGTTAAAAGCAGTTGCATCACAAAGCAATGGGTGTTCCTACAGGGAATTACTAAAGACAATCTAGTGGCAGGTAAAATCTGCAGCTCTATCAAGTTGGTCAGTAGATGTTGGCTATGTCTATCTGCAGAAAGCTAAACCCTGGTCTTCACTGTACAATTATTTATAAGATGACGGAAAAGAACAGCTTTAGTACTTGAGCAGCCAGGGTGCTAGGCCTTTCGCTCCAACCAGGCTTCAGGAGCAGAAAGTCTAATGCGAGTATTGTGAGAAATAGGCTAGTTGTTAGGGATTTGATCAGGTATAAGGCAAAAACTCAGCTAGTGGAATTATTGCACATGTTTAGGCTCAGAAAAGTAGTAAGAGTGAGTTAATACTAAATGTCAGAGAATCGACTCAAGGTAGAATTCCTTAAGTTTCTCCGGCTGATGCCAGATTTAATTCTGGGGCCTAGGGTGTGGATAAAATAGATGTTAGATGATAAGTGATATACAGAATGATAAAGACAGGAATGTTTGTGATTTTTATTCATTGTTTGTATCTTTCACCTCTTAAGATAGTGTTTGACTTGAATAAGAACTCAATAATTATGTGCTTAATATTGAATGGCTAAGTAAAGGAATGGGATGCGGCATTCATAGGCAGCAGAGTTCTGGGCACACAAGTGAAGTTGTGAAATTGTTCATAATAAATGCTGTCAGTCAAAATACCTCATTGTGCATAATAGTGTATAAAAACATACACCAAAAGCCACAAACAAATGTTTGATATAACATATAGTTAGGGCTTTCCAGGTGGTGATAGTAGTATAGAATCTACCTGCCAATGAAGGAGATTCAAGAGACACAAGTTTGATCGCTGGGTCGGGAAGATCCCTTGGGGAAGGAAGTGGCTGATTCCAGTATTCTGGCTGGGAAAATTCCATGGGCAGAAGAGCCTGGCAAGCTACAGTACACGCAGCTGCAAAGAGACACAACTGAGCATAATATATAATTACCACTTTTGTATCTACAACATGCCAGCACAAAACTTTTCAAGTAATCTAAGCTACCAAATATATATTTAAAAATGATTCTTAGTCAAGTAGAAAGTATAGAATGAATGTTATCTGTATTTTTGGGTTTAATATTAATAGAAAATAATCAAATTATTATAATAAAAATTAAATCTTTATTATTATTCAATTAAGCCTCTATCACACAGTGAATCATTTTACCAAGTCACCCAAACACACAGATGAAATAACAATTTAGATCTGCAAAAGGAATGTCTTAATAGAAGAATCATTATTTAGGTTATTAATTGAATCACCAAAAAAATGTTTTTCATCATAGGAAATTGCGTTTATGAACTCTTTCACTTAGACACAGTGATTCTCTAAAAAAAAAAAAAAAAAAAAAAAAAATTCCCTAAACTATCTAGTATTCCATCATTTCTATTCTTAAATAAATAAGAAATAAATGCAGACCAACGAGGTGCCCGATATGCTACTGGAGAAGAGTGGAGAAATAACTCCAGAAAGAATGAAGAGATGGAACCAAAGTGAAAACATCACCCAGTTGTGGATGTGACTGATGATGGAAGTAAAGTCTGATGCTATAAAGAGCAATATTGCATAGGAACCTGGAATGTTAGGTCTATGAATCAAGGCAATTGGAAGTGGTCAAACAGGAGATGGCAAGAGTGAACGTCGACATTTTAGGAATCAGCGAACTAAAATGGACTGGAATGGGTGAATTTAACTCAGATGACTATTATATCTACTACGGTGGGCAGGAATACCTTAGAAGAAATGGAATAGCCTTCCTAGGCAACAAATGAGTTCAAAATGTAGTACTTGGATGTAATCTCAAAAACGACAGAATGATCTCTGTTTGTTTCCAAGGTAAACTGCTCAGTATTAGAGTAATCCAAGTCTATGCTTTGACCAGTAATCCTGAAGAGGTTGAAGTTGAACGATTCTATGAAGACCTAAAAGACCTTCTAGAACTAACACCCAAGAAAGATGTCCTTTTCATTATAGGAGACTGGAATGCAAAAGTTGGGAGTCAAGAGCTATCTAGAATAACAGGCGAATTTGGCCTTGGAGTACAAAACGAGGCAGCTCAAAAGCTAACAGAGTTTTGCCTAGAGAATGCACTGGTCTAGCAGTTCCAACAACACAAGATAAGTCTCTACACATGGACATCACCACATAGCCAATATTGAAATCAGATTGATTATATTCTAGGCAGCCACAGAAGGAGCAGCTCTATACAGTCAGCATAAACAAGACCAGGAGCTGACTGTGGCTCAGATCATGACCTCCTTATTGTCAAATTCAGACTTAAATTGAAGAAAGTAGGGAAAACCACTAGACCATTCAGGTATGACCTAAATCAAATCCCTTACCATTATACAGTAGAAGTGACAAATTGATTCAAAGGGATTAGATCTGATAGACAGAGTGCTTGAAAAACTATGGGTGCAGGTTTGTGACATTGTACAGGAGGCAGTGATCGAGAGCATCCCCAAGAAAAGGAAATGCAAAAAGGCAAGATGGTTGCCTGATAAGTCCTTAAAATAGCTTAGAAAAGAAGAGAAGCTAAAGGCAAAGGAAAAAGGGAAAGATATACCCATCTGAATGCAAAGTTCCAAAGAATAGCAAGGAGAGATAAGAAAGCCTTCCTCAGTGATCAATGCAAAGAAATAGAGGAAAACAATAGAATGGGGAAGACTAGAGATCTCTTCAAGAAAATTAGAGACACCAGGGTAATATTTCATGCAAAGATGGGCTCAATAAATGACAGAAATGGTATGGACCTAACAGAAGTAGAAGATATTAAGAAGAGATGAAAAGAATACACAGAAAAACTGTACAAAAAAGATATTCATGACACCACAATGATGTGATCACTCATCTAGAGCCAGACATCCTGGAATGTAAAGTCAAGTGGGCCTTAGAAGCATCACTAGGAACAAAGCTAGTGGAGATGATGGAATTCCAGGTGAGTTATTTCAAATCCTAAAAGATGATACTGTGAAAGTGCTGCACTCAATATGCCAGCAAATTTGCAAAACTCAGCAGTGGCCACAGGACTAGGAAAGGTCAGTTTTCATTCCAACCCCAAAGAAAGGAAATGCCAAAGAATGTTCAAACTACTGCACAATTGCACTCATCTCACACACTAGCAAAGTAATGCTCAAAATTCTCCAAGTCAGGCAACAGTATGTGAACCATGAACTTCCAGATGTTTAATCTGGATTTAGAAAAGGCAGAGGAACCAGAGATCAGATTGCCAACATCCATTGGATTATCAAAAAAGCAACAGAGTTCCAGAAAAATATCTACTTTTGCTTTATTGACTATACCAAATCCTTTGACTGTGTGGATCACAACAAACTGTGGAAAATTCTTCAGGAGATGGAAATACCAGACCATTTGACTTGCCTCCTGACAAATCTGTATGCAGATCTGGAAGCAACAGTTAGAACTGGACATGGAACAACAGACTGGTTCCAAATTGGGTAAGGAACATGTCAAGGCTGTATATTGTCACCCTGCTTATTTAACTTATATGCAGAATACATCACCCGAAATGCTGGGCTGGATGAAGCATAAGGTAGAATCAAGATTGCCAGGAGAAACATCAATAACCTCAGAAATGCAGATGACACCACCCTTACAGCAGAAAGCAAAGAAGAACTAAAGAGCCTCTTGATGAAAGTGAAAGAGGAGAGTGAAAATGTTGGCTTAAACTCAACATTCAGAAAACTGAGATCATGGCATCTGATCCCATCACTTCATGGCAAATAGATGGGGAAACAATGGAAACAGTGAGAGCCTTTATTTTTTTTTGGGGGGGGGCTCCAAAATCACTGCAGAGGGTGACTGCAGCCATTAAATTAAAATATGCTTGCTCCTTGGAAGAAAAGCTATGACCAACCTAGACAGCGTATTAAAAAGCAGAGATGTTACTTTGCCAACAAAGGTCTGTCTAGTCACAGCCATGGTTTTTCCAATAGTCATGCATGGATGTGAGTGTTGGACTATTAAGAAAACTGAGCGCTGAAGAATGCTTTTGAACTGTTGTGTTGGAGAAGACTCCTGAGGGTCCCTTGGGCTGCAAGGAGATCCAACCTGTTCACCCTAAAGGAAATCAGTCCTGACTATTCATTGGGAGGACTGATGCTGAAGCTGAAACTCCAATACTTTGGCCACCTGGTTGGAAGAATTAACTCATTGGAAAAGATGCTGATGCTGGGAAAGATTGAAGGTGGGAGGAGAAGGGGATGACAGAGGATGAGACGGTGGGATGGCATCACCTACGAGATGGACATGAATTTGAGTAGCCTCCAGATGATGATAATGGACAGGGGAGCCTGCCTGCTGTGGTCCATGGGGTCACAAAGAGTTGGACACGACTGAGAGAGTAAACTAAACTGAAATTTTTATTATTACTCTTTTCCTGACTGACTAGGCAGTGATAAAGCTTTACTAAAGAGAATGACTTGAGCAATCTTTTCAGTTTGTTGTTGTTTAGTCGCTAAGTCATATCCGACTCTTTTGCGACCCCATGGATTATAGCCCAACAGGCTGCTCTGTCCATGGGATTTCCCAGGCAAGAATACTGGAAAGAGTTGTCATTCCTTCTCCAGGGCATCTTCCCCACCCAGGGATTGAAACCAGGTCTTCCCTGTCTTCTTCATTGGTAGGAGGAGTCTTTACTGAGGAGCCATAAGAGAAGCTCCATCTTTTTAGTTAGAAGATAATAATCAACTCAGTACATTTAGTACAGCAGTTCTAATGAGTTGGTTGACAGTCTATAGACAAAATAAAGTCGTAAGTGGGATGGCAAAGTTTTCTAGTTTTAATGCTTTTGCTTCTCTTGAAAATGGCTCTGTTACCCATCAAATCAAGTACAAATCTTTTTCCTATGAGGGTAAAAGAGAATAGATTATTCTTTTCTTCTCATTTATTTGTTTCAATTAGTCCTTTGACTCAAATGTTGGGATAATAATTTTGTTTCTCATTTAACATAAAAGCAAGTTTTCAGTTTCAAGAGAATTAATATTGCAATTATTGATCTATTCTAAAGGCAACTGCCCAATAATTTTGTATGTATGCTGCCAGCTAAGTGATAAGTTAAGTGATAGAACATGTTTGAATGAAAAAGAAGAGCTTATAGAAAGTTCATAGCTTTGATAGATCTAAATTTTCACTGCCATGTAATACCAATGTAATTTTGATATATCTCATAGATCTTAGTGCCTCAAATGGGGAATAATTTTTTCCAGTATTAATGTAAAAAGGAGCTACTATTAATACTATCGCATTTTTACTCTACCACACTTTATGTTATATGACACTTCTTTGATTACTTAATATATTCACATCATTTTATTTCAAGACATCTTTCTGACTAATTTCTTGTCTGTTATTTGTTCATAATTCTTCCAGTTATCCAGGCTCAAAGCCTCAGATTCATCTTTATTGTTTTAAAGATTTTTTTGATGTGGACCATTTTTAAAGTTTTTCTTGAATTTGTTACAATATTCCTTCTGTTTTTTGTTTGTTTGTTTGGTTGGTTGGTTGGTTTGGTTTTTTGGCCGAGAGGTATGTGGGCTCTTAGACCCCTGACCAGAGGTTGAACCTGCACACCAGCTGGCCTGGAAGGTAAAGTCTTGACCACTGGACCACAAGGGAAGTCCTAGTGAGAATCATCTTTAATTCTTCCTTGCTTTTTGCAAATGATTTGGCTGACAAATCATTTAATTCTACATCCATCCATCTTAATGTTTGTATCTTTCTCATTTACCAATGCAATCACTGCTTTGATTCCAGCCAGAGTTCAGTATTGTTGTCTTGTATTTGACTTTACTTTGCCTCTTGACATTTTTTTCATGGTATCACAATCCTGTGTATGTAGCAGTGTGTTTTAATTCTTCTAAACTGTGTATTCCTAATAATTTCACTAGCTTGACACTATTTAATAAATTAAGTACAAGTTACTACTTTAGTATTTGGAATCTAGGCAACAGTCCACCCTACATTCCAAATGTATCTCAGTACCCCTGAAATGTATTGTGTTCACCAAAAATCAATTTGGTCCTTAACATGCACGCTTGTGCATGCCTAAGCACGCATGTCCAACTTTTATGACCACATGGACTGTAGCCCACCTCATGTCACAGAGAATAATCATTTTAATATGAAGTTTTCAAACTGATAATATTCTTATCACTAAATTTCAAAGAGTGTCATGCATGATGGTGTTTTGATTTTTGTTTTCTTTACAGAGAATTGCATTGCTATCTAACTTGCTAGACTTTAAGACCCTTGAAGTTAAAGTGTATGTGAACATCACTTATATTCCTTAGCAAAACTTTCTTGAAGGGGTCAGGCACTCTAAATTTTCATTTCATTCTAACAGAGCATTTTTATTTATTTTGTAGGTAAGTTTTATTTACTCAGTCACTTTCTTTTCTGTTTACTACACTGAAGAATACCATATTGTCACTTTGTGAAAGGAAACAGAATACTACTTAGGGTGATACATACTCAGTCCTTTTCATAAGCATTTTTGTGTCAGGGGCTGCCATAGGAATTGGGAATATAAAATCTTCTGATACATACTCTCTCCTTAAGGGCTTAGCCTAGTGAAAAGAATCACAGTAACATATTAAGGTTAAAATATCATATTTTTCATGCAATGATATATAATATATATTATACATTTATATTTACATATTTGCATGTAAATATTTACATATAATTGTGTAATATATATATATATATATATGATATATAAAATATATCCTTGGATTGTAAGAAGATCAAACCAGTCAATCCTAAAGGAAATCAGTCCTGAAAATTCACTGGAAGGACTGATGCTGAAGCTGAAACTCCAATACTTTGGCCACCTGATGCGAAGAACTGACTCACTGGAAAAGACTCTGACGCTGGAAAAGATTGAAGGCAGGAGGAGAAGGGGATGACAGAGGATGAGATGGTTGGATGGCATCACTGGCTCGATGGACACAATTTTGAATAAGCTCTGGGAGTTGGTGATGGACTTGGAAGCCTGGCGTGCTGTAGTCCATGGGATCACAAAGAGTTGGATGTGACCTAGTGACTGAACTGAACTGAAAATGTACAAGCGAAGTAAAGATCCATGTGAAGAAAAGGTCAGTGCTATCTGCATGGTCAGGTAAGTTCCATCAAGAAGGCAGTGTGGAAAAAAAAAAAGAAAGGAAGAAAGGAAACAGAAGGTAGTGTGTGGGACTTCCCTGGTAGTCCAGTGTTTAAGAATCTGTGTTGCAACACAGAGGACACAGGTTCAATCCCTGGGCTGGGAGCTAAGATCCCACATGCCATGGAGATACAAAGCCCCTGTGCTGCCACTAGAGAGTCCACGTGCTGCAATGACATATCCAGCTAGCCAGCAACTGAGACCCTACACAGCCAAATAATGAATGAATAGATAAATGAAAAGAAGGAAGTGTGTAGGTGAGCATGAAAATAGCATACATACTCATTATTGAACCAGAACCATTTGGCAAAGGCACTGAGATATTCCAGCATCTCTTAGCATTATTAAAGACCTCAAAAGACCTAGAGGTAAATTCTAAATCAGTTGCAGAATGTCGAGCCGTGAGGCTGGAAAAGTGCAGAGGGGTCAACGTGTTGGTGCTTCTGGAAGGCATCCTAGGAGCCATGAGTTCTCTGAGGCTGTGATGCTGACATGTAGAGGCCTTGATTACATTCACATTTTTGGAAAAGTCATGGTCAACTCATAAAAGTGTTGCTATGTTGGCTAATATATTTATTCTGCAATTGAAGAAATAGCCTAAAACTGGTAAATATTTTGTAGTCATGTTATACTTTTCAAAGTGACTCTATCCTTATCACCTCATTTATGAATTCACACTATGTGAGGGCTAGAATCCAGCCTTTCTTATGTCTCATTTACCCCTACTGAGTGGGTAAAGGATGGGTTTATAAAGAAAATTAGAAAACTGTATTATTTTCTCAACATCCACAGCATGGTTAGAACATTCTGTTAGGTAAATTAACTTGCTTCAGTAACATCACCCTTACCCCGTCTTGTTCATAGTTTACATTCATTTCTTGCTTTCTCTCACTTTAATGTGAGAGCACTTGATTCAGGAGAACAAAATCAAGAGTTAGACATCTTTGATTTGATCATTTTCTCATCTTGCTTCTGCCCCTCAAGCTTTGCACTGCTTTCCTTAAGGGCTTCCCTATATCTTGTTCCTGCTTGATCTATATCTCAAGCCTGGGTTAAAAAAGTCAGAAATAATTTTTCACAGTTCATGGGTCAGACAAATATGTGCTGGGTAAGTTTTCACAATGAGTCAAGAAACACACAGCCAAGGCAGCTGTCAGATATGCTCTGAGAAAAAATGTGGTGAAGAATATTAAAAACTGATACAATGTGGTTTTTAAAAAATATTTTTCCCCCTCTGGGTGGAGAATTAATGCAATAAATAAAAAGCAATTGTATTACTAGTATTCTAAATTTCTCTATTTCCATAAATGATATGTATTTGAAATCTTGGTACATGTGACCCTTTGTCATCTCATTAAAATTTGGGCATAAATTTGAGATAAGTTTACAAACATGCTTATATTGATATTAATGTAAGTTAATTAAAACCCAAGAAATACACTATAGTGCAGAAAAAGTAAAAGGTAAAGGACAACACATACAGAAAATCACTAGCAGTTTCTGATGATTGTTGGTCTTTTGCATATTAGAGAAGGCATCAGAGAGAATATTCCCCCTGTAACCACGGGTAATATAAATTTGTACATTATTACATCTACTTTGCAAGCATTGGAAATTGTAGCCTGGGAGGCAAATGAATACTATTCAATGCTGATCAAATGTCTAAAAAAGAGGAACATATTCTAGTATCAGGCAGCATACTTGCTGAGAACTTTCTAGAGAGCCCGTGCAAGTGGTTTTGACTTTTTATTTTAAAAAAATGCATTAATGGTTGCTCTAATGTGTTGTGTTCGTCTGTGTATGCTCACTTGAGCCCTGCTTCTATTAGAGTTCTGGACACCCTTTAAACCAGTCTGACCTGTCTGTCATATCACTTCACTGGCTTAATTAGTGAGGTCATGCCTGAGTTCTTTTTTGGCCAGAGCATGGGCCCATGTTCCCTAAGACTTGATTTCAGCATCTCATGGTAATTCATCATCTGAGATATAAAGCACAGCAGGGTTACTCTCCCTAGGTAAGCTTTTACAGAAATAATTGTGAGCTGACTAGTCACGACCTTGGCTTTATCTATGCTCAATTTTTGATCTAAAACTTCAGTGAACATCAATTTTGAAACCATTTCTAAGTACACGGAGAAATAGCATTTGAAGCTTGTGACCATAAATTCTCCTTTAGATATTTCCCTGTCCAGGGTAGATTGAGTAGGATTAAAGGGAGCAGTCATGCACTCAGGGTTAAATAAAAAAGGTATTACACTTGAATGGTAATTTAGGTAGGACGGATGTTTTTTGCATTACAGACACAGGGGTAAAGCATGGCAGGAAACTATTCAGTGGGGAAGATAAAGGGAAATGATGCTTTAAGCCTCTCTGACCCACAAACAGAAAGAAAAGCCATTATTAACTGAAACCAGGAGCAAGTGTAAGGCAGAGGACAACCAGACTATGAATCACCCGGGGAACTCACCTGCAGTTTGTTTTCACCATGTAGAAAAGTTCAGTGATGATGAATGTGATAACCAAGGTTTAGCTAAGTGATTAGAGAAGAATATTAAGCTGGGTTTTAAAATAATATTAATTACTCACAGAAGCAGATAATTGAGGAAATGTTTTAAAACATTAGGTGATATGCTTTGCACACATTAAATACAAATAATAAATTAGAAACTTCAAAGTCAGAATCTATGTGGGCAGAAATATTTTGAAAATTAGTTTGGCATTATAAGGATATTTAATGTTTGGTTGGTTTAAGTTTTGTAAAAATGGTGCTATATAGACAGGTACCCCAGGAGGTATTTTCAAGAATGTTTATGGCAATAAAATTTATAACAGATAAAAGTTAAAATTTCCTAATATTTAGGGGCAGAATGGATGAAAAATAGAGATATACTTGGTCCTCTGCATATTCTGCTATCTGTTTCCCTATCATCTTAGTTGGTAAAGAATCCTCCTGCAAAGCAGGAGACCCCAGTTTGATTCCTGGGTCAGGAAGATCCGCTGGAGAAGGGATGGGCTACCCACTCCAGTATTCTTGGGCTTCCCTTGTGGCTCAGCTGGTAAAGAATCTGCCCACAATGCAGGAGACCTGGGTTCGATCCCTGGGTTGGAAAAATCTCTGGAGAAGGGAAAGTCTTCCCATTCTAGTATTCTGGCCTGGAGAATATCATGGGCTGTATAGACCATGGGGTCACAAAGAGTCAGACATGACTGAGTGACTTTTACTTTCATACTATTAGTGATAATATTATAAATATGTTCAAACAATGAAAAATGCAATATTTTCAGATAAATACCACTGGATGGGTGGGGATGGGTTGGGGTTAAGTGCATACTTTTGAGTGGGGCATAAGGGATCAAAAGTATTTCATAATGTGAGTAGTCTTAAAGACAGTTGTTCATTTTTTAAAATATTTTGTTTTATAATTTACAACACCATTTTATTGTATCAAAATTCCGTGATTAAAAAGTCTTGAAGGAAAAACAAAGTCTTGAAGGCAACAGATTCAGTACACAGAAGTATTTTTATACTATTAGAAAAAAAAATTGACAGGAGAAAAAAAATCTCAATTCTATTTCCTTCTACATACTATACTAAAATGAATGATCTTCAAGCTTTCAAATATAGAAATAAAATATAGCTTTTTAGCAAATTGAAAAGAAAGATACATGATTTGAAGTTGCTAGTATAGATGGGGTAAGACTGTTTCAGAAAATATTGTGCATGATTCACGTGTGTGTTCTCCTGACAGAGGTGCTGGCACCATAGAAAGGCCAGGACAGGGCTGTGTTTGCATTGTCTTGCCCACCTTGATTAACTATTTCAAAGTTTTGCATCTGGATAGAATTTAAGCAAACACAATGGTGAAAGGCATCTCTTTCCAGTTTTCCTCTGGAAGTGTATTTATGGAAAGCACATTGAAAAAAAAAAACAAAACAAACCTGCAGTTATTTCAGTGTCTGACCCAGTGTGTTAGGAATCAATCATTCTGTATTCAAACTAATAACTTCATTTTGGAAGCAAAAAGAAAGACAGGAATCTGGCATAGCTGGAAATCCCCAAAGTGAAACAGTCCAGCGATGACTTCAAGATAACCTTGCTTTGAGCTCTTTGGGAAAAGAAAATACACAAAATTGGGGCAACTTGTATATTCCCTTTTATACATGACAATTTCAGAAAATTTCCATCAAATACAGGGTAGAGTTGAATTAAAAAGGAAATACAGAATAGTATGTATGTGACCTGAAATTTTGAGTTAGAAAAATGTTGCATCTCTTTTTCAGTTTACTTTATCATCCTTTTTAAAGGAGCAATTTTTTTTTAAAGGAGTAATTTTAACAACATATTTGTTTTATTTCTTTAAAAAAAATTTCCAAAACTATGGGTTGGTTTAGAAACTTTTATCAGAGATTTTTCTCCACATGCTTATTATTTATAAATTAACAACTATCTCTTTGAAAGGATTTCTCTTTAAGTGAATTGTTTCATATTTAATCAACTATAAAATAGATCCCATGTATTTTTAAATGGAACCATTGATTTAACTATATAAATATCTGAACTAGTGAAATTAATTTTTATTATTTTGGACTATAACAGATTGGATGGTTGGATAAATTATCAATAATATTATTGCTCTATGATAAGAAATAGCAATATACCATGGCTGTTATCTAGAACTGGGCATATTTACTTATAGGTGAATTTATTAATCTAATAATTAAATATAATTAAAAGAATATTTTATAGAACTATGTCTTTTACAGTTACTTGTTCAACATAACCACAGATTCTCTATATTTTCAACAATAGTTCAATATTTTCTTTCTGAATCAACTAACTGTAAATACTATTTCTGGTGGATAGTTTTTACCCATATTAGACATATAACTTAATTTACCTGTCAAATTAGTATAACTATTTCATTTTTTCAATTAAAAAAAAATTTTTTTTTTGACTGCACAGCACAAGCATGTGGGATCTTAGTTCCCTGACCAGGAATTGAACCTGTTCCCCCTGCAGTGAAAGTATGGATTTTTAACCACTAGACCACCATTGAAGTAGCAACGTCCCATAACTATTTTAATAGATAGGCTTTCCTGTTGTCTCTAGTAAAGTAAAGGTCACTATTGTCTTAGAGTCTCCAAGGATTTCCTGAGACCAGAATTTGATAGCAAGCAGTCTTTTATTTGGGAACCATAGGATGAGAGTGGCTTCTGGAGCCAACTCTATGTGGAAATGCTGGGAATAATTCAAAACAGATTCTTCGTCTGACCCGAAGTTTGAGGAGCTGAGGGAGCTGAGATATTTTCACATCAACTTTCAAGAGTCTTTGGCTTAGAGCTGCTCTTGTGGGGTGAAGACTTTCATCCTCTGGTGCTTTTTGTTTGGGGCACACAGGTGTTTTACTTTCCATACTTTTGGGGCAGGCAGGGAGAAGCCATTGAGCAGAGCGAAGCAGGCAGAGGCACAGAGTAATCCGCAAGGGCACCAAAGGGCGTGGGTCAGCCCTGCCAGGCTCAGCTACCCCTGCCAATAACCTCAGCCTCAAAACTCTCAAGACTCTGTGCTATTTTTCATTTCAATCCATATATTAATGTCTTATACATTCACATCTTATATATTCTATCACTAAATTATCTGTCATACATATTTCTATTTACACTGTAGAGATGTACAAAATTTATCATAATTGCTCTCTTGGATTATTGCAAGTTTATTCTAACTGGTCTTATTATACATAGTGTTGCTCCCTTCATGATAAAATCACATTATAATTATTGTTTATAATAAATTCACAATGTGTTTAATAATTATTATTTTTTTTATCATTTTGCTAGATTAATTCTTTAACATGGTGCATTTTGAAACTGGGGACTTTTTCTAACTGTCTGGACTTAAAAGGGAATATTCAATATGATCAAAAATCTGGCCATGTCAATCTTGAAAACACTTTAATAATATCCTATTACACCTAGTATAAAGACAAGAATTTTAATATTTTTCATTTTAAGACTTTTATCAAACTATAGGTGATTTGCAATACTACATTAGTTTCAGATATACAGCATAGTGATTCAGTATTTTAATAGATTGTTATTGTTCAGTAACTCAGTTGTATCTGACTCTTTGAGACCATAGGTACTGCAGCATGTTAGGCTTCCCTGGCCTTCACCATCTCCCAAGAGTTTGCTCACACTCATGTCCATTGAATCAGTGATGCCATAGAACCATCTCATCCTCTGTCATCCCCTTCTCCTCCTGCCTTCAATCTTTCCAAGCATCAGGGTCTTTCCTAATGAGTTGGCTCTTTGCATCAGGTGGCCAAAGTACTGGAGCTTCAGATTCAGCATCAGTCCTTCCAATGAATATTCAAGATTGATTTCCTTTACGATTGACAGGTTTGATCACCTTGCAGTCCAAGGGACTCTCAAGAGTCTTCTCCAACACCACAGTTCAAAAGCATCAATTTTTCATTGCTCAGTCTTCTTTTTGGTCCAACTCTCACATCTATACATGACCACTGGAAAAACCATAGATTTGACTAGACAGACCTTTGTAATCAAAATGATGTCTCTGCTTTTTAATATGCTGTCTAGGTTTATCATAGCTTCTTTTCCAAGAAGCAAAAGTGTTTTAATTTCACATCTGCAATCAACATCTGCAGTTATTTGAAGCCCAGGAAAAGAAAGTCTGTCACTGTTACCCCATATACTTGCCATGAAGTGATAGGACTGAATGCCATTATTTTAGTTTTTTGAATGATGAGTTTGAAGCCAGCTTTTTTCACTCTCCTGTTTCACCTTCTTCAAGAGGCTTTTCAGTTCCTCTTTGCTTTCTTCCATAAGGGTGGTATTATCTGCATACATATCTGAGGTTATTGATATTTCTCCCTGCAATCCTGATTCCAGCTTGTTCTTCATCCAGTCCAGCATTTCACATGATGTATACTGTATATAAGTTAAACAAACAGGGTGACAATATACAGCCTTGATGTATTCCTTTTCCAATTTTGAACCAGTCCATTGTTCCACATTCTAACTGACGCTTCTTAACATGCATACAGGTTTCTCAGAAGGTAGGTAAGGTGGTCTGAGATTCTCATCTCTTAAAGAATTCTCCACAGTTTATTGTGATCCACACAGTTAAAGGATTTAGTGTAGTCAATGAAGCAGAAGTAGATTTTTTTTTTTTCTGGAATTCTATTGCTCTTTCTATGATCTGATGGATGTTGACAATTTGATCTCTGGTTCCTCTGCCTTTTCTAAATCCAACTTGAAAATCTGGAATTTCTCAGTTCACGTACTTTTGAGCCTAACTTGGAGAATTTTCAGTATTACTTTGCTAACATGTGAGATGAGTGCACTTGTATGGTAGTTTGAACATTATTTGGCATTGCCTTTCTTTGGGATTGGAATGAAAACTGACCTTTACCAATCCTGTGGCCACTGCTGAATTTTCCAAATTTGCTGGCAAAGTGAGTGCAGCATCTTCACAGCATCATCTTTTAGGATCTGAAATAGATCAGCTGGAATTCCATCACCTCCACTAGCTTTGTTCATAGTGACGCTTCCTAAGGCTCACTTGACTTTGCATTCCTGGATGTATGGCTCTAGGTGACTGATCACACCATCATGGTTATCTGGGTCATTAAGATCTTTTATGTATAGTTCATCTGTGTATTCTTGTCACTTCTTCTTAATATCTTCCGCTTCTGTTAGGTCCATACCATTTCTGCCCTTTATTGTGACCATGTTTGCATGAAATATTCCCTTGGCATCTCTAATTTTCTTGAAGACATCTCTAGTCTTTCCCATTCTATTGTTTTCCTCTATTTTTTTGCATTGATCACTGAGGAAGACGGTGATCAAAATCATCCCAAAGAAAAAGAAATGCGACAGGCAAAATGGTTGTCTAAGGAGGCCTTACGTATAGCTGAGAAAAGAAGAGAAGCAAAAAGCAAAGGGGAAGAGGAAACATATGCCCATCTGAATGCAAAGTTTCAAAGAATAGCAAGGAAAGATGAGAAAATTTGTTGTCTCTATCTGTGAGTCTGTTTCTGTTTTGCAAAAAACATTATATATGTTATTTTAGATTACCTGTATAAGTGATGATATACAATATTTGTTTTTTTATCCATCTGGCTTATTTCACAAACATAATATACTCTAGGTATTGCATTTTAGGCAACTTTTCATTTTTAATGAAATTCTTGATTTAGGGCTCACTCAGTTTCAGGGACATTGAGAATATATTTTTAAGGAAATATCTATTAAAGTTCTATTTTTCCATATGTTTATACATACTTTTCTGCATTCTTAATGCTTACATTTTAAATGCAATATGTTACTCTTTGTATTAGGACTTCTAATTATTAACTACTTGGCTTAATCTTTGAATTTCAGGAATGAAGCAAGTTAGACAAATCTGATTTAAGGAATCTTGGTATATTTTATTTCTTGACTCTTGAAGATATATACTCATCAAAAGGGCAGGAGAGAGAACATTTGAGGAAATCTCAAAGCACATTCCTTTTCAGAGAGACACATAGTTATGGATCTTTCCATGTTGGTGTATGTATCTTCTAAACCACGTATTTGGGAACTTATCATCATTATAATAAACTTGTTGTTGTTTAGTCTCTAAATTGTGCCCAACTCTTGCAACCCCATGGACTGTAGCCCGCCAGGCTCCTCTGTCCATGGGATTCTGCAGGCAAGAATACTGGAGTGGATTGCCATTTCCTTCTCTAGGGGATCTTCCTGATCCAGGGATCAAACTCACGTCTCCTGCATTGATAGGAGGGTTCTCCAACACTGACACACCTGGGAAGCCCATAATAAACATGCTCCTTATAAAAAGTCAGGTATAGTATCAAGAAAAATAGAAGAGGAGATTTCCTTATGACACTCCTCTAGATTTTTAATGTTGCATTACATAGTGTGTTTCAATTAGGAAATATTATTTAAAGGCTAAGAAATACATTTTCACTAAAAAAAAAAAAGTTCTTTTTTTTTAGCTTGAACTTAAGATATTGTTTTAGCAAAGTATTGAATATTTCAAAATTCTATTTTTCTCAATATTAGAAGTGTGATGACTATGTTTGATATTTTATACATCTATTTTAAGGGTTCAATGAGATATTCTGTTACTTCAGTTGTGTCTGACTCTTTTGACCCTGTGGACCATAGACAGGTCCACAGGCCCGCCAGGCTCCTCTGTCTATGGGCTTCTCCAGGCAAGAAATACTGAAGTGGGTTGCCATGCACTTCTCCAAAGAATCTTTCCGACCCAGGGATAGAATTTGCATTGTTTACATCTCCTGGATTGGCAGGTGGGTTCTTTACCACTAGCACCACCTGGGAAGCCTATAGGTTAACATTTATCAAGTCTTTGTCACATATTATCTTCTTAATCATTCAGAAATAATTAGTCCTGTATTATTTTAAAAATCATGTACTTCAAACTTCAAAAAAGTTAAATATGTTATATAAAATTTTCAACGGAAGTAAATATCTCCATATTTAAATACTATACTAAAAACATAATGCAGAATATTATATTTTAAAATGCATAGGGGAAAGATGAGGGATTTCATGTATATCTCTCAGATCTACCAGGATGAATATGTTTACTGTATTTATTAGCTTGTTTTTCGCTTTGTTTTTTGTATATTTAGATTCCAGTGAGATCATATGGTATTTGCCTTTCTCTGCATGATTCATGTAGCACAATGTCCTCAAGACCCATCCAGGTTATTGCAAATGGCAAGGTTTTACTCTTTTTAAATATATCATTTTTAAATAAGGTGAAATTAAATTATGAAGCATGATTTAATAGTAATTTTATGTATTTAAGTAAAGCATATTTAGTAAACTTTTTATAAATAAAGAAAGCAAGAGGGCCGATGTTGGAGAAGGCCATGGGCTTCAGTCATTGTTCAGTAATTTTATAGTAATAGTACTGAGGTATGCTTTATCACTGGTCTTCCATGGTGGCTCATTTGGTAAAGAATCTGCCTACAACATGTGAGACACAAGTTCAGTCCATGAGTTGAGACGATGCCCTGGAGAAGAGTATGGCGACCCTCTCCACTATTCTTGACTGGAGAATTCCATGGACAAAGGACCCTGGCAGGCTGCAATTCATGGAGTCACAGAGAGTCAGACAGGCCTGAGCAACTAAATCATTCACTCTCATGCTTTACTATTATATTATGATTTAATCTTTTGTTTGTTTTGCAAATGGATAACTGGGGGTATCACACTGATATGATATTTTATATATTTTTTTTATCCATAGTATAAATATGTGCAGTCAAATTCTGCTTTTAAAACTCATTCTAATAGAGACTTAACACAGTTTCACTTCTTTCAGGTTACCTCTGACTTTTATGAATTGAGCCTTGATTTATAATTATAAATGTATAATTTATAAATGTAAATATTTTACATTTCAAAATTAAATCTAGAAAAAAATCTATATTTAGAGAAGTTTATTTTTTTCTGGTCACCTCTGCCTCGTTGCCTCCTCCTTTGTTGTGTGTGTGTGTGTGTGTGTGTGTGTGTGTGTGTGTGTGTGTATGTATATATATTGACCAGAGTCAAATGCTGCTGCTACAGAGAACTTCGGGGAGCTCAATAGCTACTGCGCTGGCTGAGCAGTGCTGTTATTATCCATCACCCAGAATGACTGAAGTGCCTGGATTCTCTGAGTCCAGAAATCCAGTGGCTGAGTCTATGAAAATTACCCTTTATTAGACACTTTCAATGACCATTCCTACGAGTTAGTTATTGTTGGTAATGAAGCACTGCAAGAAGTAATGACTTGAACAGACATTTATGGTTTCTCACCAGTGTGTGTATTGGCTGAGAAGTCTGCTTCTCTGGCTGAGCTTGCTCATGCATCTGCATCAGTGGAGGCTAAGTGCTGCCCTGTTGCAGAAGGTCTCCGTGGATAACTCTGCTCTCCCCACATACCTCTCACATCCTTCCAGAGGTTAGTCTTGGTAGCAGTGACAGTGTTCCAAGAGGGAAAGTAAAAGTGCAAAATTATCTTTTCAAGCCTCCATCTGAGTTGTTGGCTCCTGTTGCATTGACATGAAGTCAAGTGTAAAGTCAGTGACAGGGGCCACTCTCCAAGGGCCTAGATACAGGATGGTGTGAATGAATGGGCCATTCCTCCAATCAAGCTGGCACAACTCTGTTCTAACTGCCTGCAGTGTGAGGTTAAGGATGGAATCTGAGGTGCTGGGTTGTAGATGAGGGAACATACAAACAAGATGAGGAACTTACAATCATCTGGGGCTGCTTGAAGAAGCCTCAGATGCGACAGACTCTTTTTATCTGAGTGTCTGATTGACTTGTTTCTTCTTCCTTCTCTTTCTCCTTTTCCCTCCTCCTTCTTCTCTTTCCCCTTCATTTTCTTTTCTCTGTCTTTATTTCTCTTTCACATCCATGCACATTATATATTAAGTTTTAGCAATCCTCACATCATCCTATTATCTGAGATAACCGGAGCACGTGCTCGGAGACACTGGTTGTTGCTTTACTAACTCCTAGTTGCATTTTCACTTTGTCTCTTACATGGAGAGGAAAGACTTGAAGGGGTAAACGCTGGTGGAAAACAACATAGTTGGTGAAAGTGACTTTTAGAGGAAGATTTTTGTTGTGATTTGGCAATATAATTACTCGAACAATATTTGTAATATGCAGAAATACCTGAAAAGATTTAATATGAATGAAGATTGAATAAAAGACTAAATAACTAAATCTCTATCATTCCAAATCTATCATCTTTGCAGTTAGAATCTAAGAATTATTATTATAAGAGAAGGAAATTCCAATATACACAGGGTGACTTTGTTGTTGTTATTGTTTCCGTTGCTAAGTCGTGTCCGACTTTTTGCAACTCCGTGGACTGCAGCACGCCAGGCTTCTCTGTTCTTCGCTATCTCCCACAGATTGCTCAAATTCACCTCCTTTGAGTCAGTGAAGCTATCTGACCATCTCTTCCTCTGCTGGCCCCTTTTTATGGTGACTTAAGTTTGTGCTAAAAGTTGAAATATGTTCCCAAAGATTTTGCAACAATCAAATGTTTACTATGATTGTTGAAATGATTTTGCTTTAGTCTCTTGAGGAAATCAGAGAGCTGAAATTTTACTGAAAAGTTCTTAACAGTGTAACATTTACTGATATTTGGAGTGGTTTAAGAGGGATATACTATTTGGATAAACTCTAATGCATCTGAAACATTTTAAAAATAAGAAGAAAGAGGTACTTATTTTTTCTCTCACTCTATTCTGACAGTGAAACATTAGCAAAGTATTACTTTTATTGTTCTTAAGTATTTTCGAGAAAATGCAAAAAATATTTAATTTCTGATCTTATTTAGATAATGGAAACATTTTAGGGACTTATATGCAATTTTTACTTCTATGTGTAATAGTTTTCTGTTATAATAAGTAAATAACTATGCACTATCCTTAAGGAAGGGCTTCTCAGGTGGTGCTAGTCGTAAAGAACCCATCTGCCAATGCAGGAGATGTAAGAGACGTGGGTTTGATCCTTGGGTCAGGAAGATCCCCTGGAGGAGGCATGGCAACCCACTCCAGTACCTCTTGCCTGGAGAATCCCATGGACAGAGTAGCCTGGCAGGCTATAGGCCAAGGGGTCGGACATGACTGAAGCGACATAGCACTCACACATGCATCCTTAAGAATATAGAAATATATTTATGCCATAACCATTGGAAAAAATTCCAAATGATCTTTAAAATTTGTGACCAGGCTGATACAAATTTAAAAAGCTCTGGTAATAATTATAATTTTGTTCCAAGGATAGATTCTGTGTCAATACTTATGAAATGGAGAGGATGTAATCACATAAAATAGATGAGTATTTAGAAGTCTCCTTGTTCCAAAATAATATTATGCTGTTACTAGATCTAGGACCTGCAATCCACCACTGCTTTATTCACCATCTTATGTCTACTGAAGGGTACTTAAAATTAATAACTATCTCCAGTATTCTTGCCTGGAAAGTTCCACAGACAGAGAAGTCTGGTAAACTACAGTCCATGGGTTTGCAAAGAGTTGAACACAGACAATATCTGGGGATTAAGTACATGATGTATATCTCTGAATGAAGGAAGAAGGCTGCTGTGAAGTTTAAATGTACTGTGTTCCTAAAAATGGTTTTACCTGACATCTAGGAACATCAAGAAGGTTATGATTTCTGGTGAGCACTGTGGCCAACAAAGAATAATATTACAACTGTGTGTCATTTTGACCTCCTTTTATAGAAATGCTTTTTATTTGTATTTTATTTTATTTGCTCTGTACATCAGCCTCAAGTCAGTTAAGAGTGCATATGGTATATAGACTAAAAATATCCATTTTAGAATTTTGTTTAAAATTCTTTATGTACAAAGACACATAAAAGATTATATACATATGTATAATTTTAAAACTATGAGTGAATATTTGATAAAGTTTTCAGGAATGTTAACCATGAACACCCTGAGCACAAACTGATATGGAAAGTGAAAGTGTTAGTCGCTCAGTCGTGTCCCACTCTTTGCAACTCCGTGGACTGTAGCCCACCAGGCTCTTCTGTCCACAGGATTCTCCAGGCAAGAATACTGGAGTGGGTAGCCCTTTCCTCCCCCAGGGGGTCTTCTGACCCAGGGATCAACCTGGGACTCTTGAATTTCAGGCGGATTCTTTACTGTCCCGTCTGAGCCACTAGGGAAGTGGACAAAGTTTTCATGAATATGTAACCATGAACACCCTGAACATAAACTGATATTGTTAATTTTCATATTTTGGTTACTATATTTAACAAATATTCATAAATGAGAAAGTAGCTTTGTTATGTTTTAATTATATGTGTCCTTTCCATGTCATCTGCTTCAAAACAGAAAGGAAAAATAAACCTTTAATAATTAGTATACCATTGATAGTATAACACATAATTCTAAAGTAGATTCTACCAATCATGATAAACCAAATGCATGACTAGAAAATTAAATTATTAGATTTCAGATAGATGTTTTACATAAAGATGAATAGGTCAGCATGCACCAAGGAAAGTAAATAACATTTTACTCCTTCAACAAATTCATTTTAGATATACACAGTCTTCAGTTCTATTTAGGCCTTAAGCAACTAGTCTTGTTTGCTAAACCTTTTAAACATATAAAACAAAGTTCCTTCATTTATCAGGTTTACAAAAAAAAAAAAAAAAACCCAACCTTTTAACATAAAAAATGGTCCTTTTGGAAGTATTATGTATAGGCTATTTAATAAGTATCTCAAACCTTTTAAAATGAAAGATGTTTTGGGAGTTATTCCAATAAGATATCTTTACTGGTAAAAGTCAATAGTGTGCTTGCTTGGTTCATGGGAATAACCCTGTGAACTCTTTGAAATCAATGGAAGAAGATATATAATTGTGTTTTACATTTACAGCCATAACCCACATTGTGCACAATCTATTTAGAACCACTATGATGTTACATTACAGTCTGTTTTATGCCTAATGTTTTCATTCTAACATTTCTAAATTTCTCTGCTTAACAATTTTAAATTGAACTGTAAGGTAACAGCATAATTTAGGTTACTGGAAGTCAATTAACTCTGCATGATACTTGAGAAAAAATTGGCTTATACAATTGCAATTTCAGAAAATAAAAAGCCTCATTTTTGTTTGTAAAGAGCAGCTCACATCAAGGACTATTATTCTACTGGGATATATGTTTGGCTACAACCTAATAGAAAAAAGAGACACTTTTTTCTTTTTTACTTTGTTGACCCCACTGTATTGTTCTAGCCAAAGAAATTTCCACATGATATTGTAGCACATTCAGGGCTTTGGGTTGCTTTAGGGAATATTGCTTCAAAAATGATGAAACCACTGATGATTTCAGCTTTTAACCTCAGCCATAAATACAAGTACTCTACAATATCCTCACAATTTAAATGCAAATAATCTTTAAACAAAACTAATCTTAAGGGCTTTTGTATAGTGAATGATAAATGGAATAGAATTTTATAAAGTGTGATAGAGAGCAACCCCAGTTTCTTTCTCACATCAATCATCTTTCCTCATGGATCAACAATTAAAATAGTTCAGTGCTTTTGAGGGAGCTGGGGAGAGCAAGTTCATCATTTAGCTGCCCATGGCATTACCTTGGGGAGAGACAAGCTGATCCAAAGGGTAAGTGTTAATTGAAAAACGTGTAAAGGAGGCTGAAGATCCTTCCTCTATGTTTGCTTACCTGCAAAATGAAATCTGAGTTATGCCTCAGTTCAGTTCAGTCACTCAGTCATATCAGACTCTTTGTGACCCCATGGACTGCAGCACACCGGGCTTCCCTGTCCATCAACAAATCTCAGAGCTTATTCAAACTCATGTCTATTGAGTCCATGATGCCATTCAACCATCTCACCCTCTGTCTTCCCCTTCTCCTCCTGCCTTCAATCTTTCCCAGCATCAGGGTCTTTTCCAATGAGTCAGTTCGCATCAGGTGGCCAAAGTATTGGAGCTTCAGCTTCAGCATCAGCCCTTCCAATGAAAATTCAGGACTGATTTTCTTTAGGATTGACTGGTTGGATCTCCTTGCAGTCCAAGTGACTCTCAAGAATCTTCTCCAACACCATAGCTTAAGCATCAATTCTTTGGTGCTCAGCTTTCTTTATAGTCCAACTCTCATATCCATACATGACTACTGGAAAAACCAAAGCTTTCACTAGATGGACTTTGGTGGCAAAGTAATGTCTCTGCTTTCTGATATGCTGTCTAAGTTGGTCTTAGCTTTTCTTCCCAGGAGCAAGCGTCTTTTAATTTCATGGCTACAGTCACCATCTGCAGTGATTTTGGAGCCCAATAACAGTAAAGTCTCTGGAGTTATGCCTGAAAATTCTAATTATCTTGTCTAAAATAGTATGTGCTTAATACAAAGAAAGTAAACACTTATTATAGCTGAGTTCTTCATATTGAACAAACTTATGGTTTCAAAACATCACTTTCAGCAGAATTTTATAATAATTAAAACAATATTTTACATATATCTAACAGAAAGAAAGGGACTTCCCAGGTGAGGCTAGTGGTAAAAAATCTGCCTGCCAATGCAGGTGACCTAAGAGATGATCCCTGAGTCAGGAAGATCTTCTGGAGGAGGAGATGGCAAACTACTCCAGTATTCTTGCCTGGAAAATCTCTTGGAGAGAGGAGCCTGGAGGGCTACATAGGATTGCAAAGAGTCAGACATGATTGAAGCCAATTAGCATCTGACAACAGAAAGAAAACTTACATTTAGTTGTTGTAATTGTTCATGATCTTATTCTATATGTAATTGGAAATTTAAAACTAGTAAATTGATACTTCCTTTTACTTCCAATGATCTTTCTTTCTTTTTCTTTTTTGAGACATAGAGATCTACTGTTGTTGTTTAGTGGTTTAGTCATGTTCCACTCTTTCACGACCCTAATGACTTTAGCCTACCAGGCTCCTCTGTCCATGGAATTTTTCAGGCAAGAATACTGGAGTGTGTTACAATTTCCTCCTCCAGGGGATCTTCCTGACCCAGGGATGCAACCCATGTCTCCTCGTCTTCTGCATTGGCAGGAGATTTTTTCTACCACTGGGAAACCTCTATGATTATTTTGATTGCATGCTAAGTCTCTTCAGTCATGTCCAACTCTTTGTGACTGCATGGACTGTAGACTCCCAGGATCCTCTGTCCATGTCATTCTTCAGAAAAGAACACTGGAGTGGGTTGCCATGCCCTCCTTCAGGAGATCTTCCTGACCCAGAAAATGAACCCGTGTCTTTTGCATCCTCTGCATTGGCAGGCAGGGTCTTTACCACTAGCACCACCTGTGATTATTTTTAATAATTTTTAAAACTCTGTTGCACTGGTGACATATACAAGGAGAAATAAATCTTATAAAAGCTTCATTTAGAAAATGATATTTCTTTCCTCATTTTAGCTACTATTTGGTATCAGTATTTAATTATAATAGTCACCTATAATACAGGTTTGAGACAGCTGCCCAGAAAAAATTGCTGGGAATTTTTGCTTAGGACTTAAAAATAGTGGACATAACAGGATGAACAAACTGAAGACGAAAAACTAGTTACATCTTGCAATCACTTAACTGTATATATTTATATTTCTGAAAGGTTTACAGTTTGGCTTAAATATAAATCTCCAGTTCCTCTTTAGCAAGAACTAGAAAAATTCATTAGTTAATTTTAACTGTGAGAATAGTTTCCTTTCTAGTATCATCTGAGATACTTTCAGTTCAATTCAGTTCAGTCGCTCAGTCGTGTCTGACTCTTTGTGACCCCATGAATTGCAGCACGCCCGGCCTTCCTGTCCATCACCAACTCCCGGAGTTTACTCAGATTCATGTCCATCGAGTCGGTGATGCCATCCAACCATCTCATCCTCTGTCGTCCCCTTCCCCTCCTGTCCTCAATCCCTCCCAGCATCAGGATCTTTTTCAATGAGTTAGCTCTTTGCACAGGCGGCCAAAGTACTGGAGTTTCAGCTTCAGCATCAGTCCCTCCAATGAGCACCCAGGACTGATCTCCTTTAGGATGGACTGGTTGGATCTCCTTGCAGTCCAAGGGACTCCCAAGAGTCTTCTCCAACATCATAGTTCAAAAGCATCAACTTTTGGTACTCAGCTTTCTTCACAGTCCAACTCTCACATTCATACATGACCACTGGATTTACTCCCTATTTTAATGAATTATTTTATATCACTATTTCCCCCTCTTTTGCTGTCTTTCAATCAGTAAATTACTCAGCAAATAACTAGATCTATAACTGTTTCATTGAAATAATAAAATAGATAATAATACAATTTCTGTTTTGGACATTATAATCTAGTGGGAGAAAAATGTAACAGGAAATTTGTGTTACAGTGTAGCTGGGATTTATGTCAGTTTTTAGTACTATTTGCAAGGTATTCAGAATCTGTGCAGTTGTTCAAGGTTAACTTTAATGCAGTGTCACCATTTGTTGTGAATGAGAATTCTTTCTACCAATAAGCTGTTTGAATACTTTTTTTTTGCTTTTTAACCTGGAAATGATCTGAATTTACCTTTTGTTGTTTCTCTAATTTTTAAACCCTCTGCCTTTCACCTGCAATGTTGTGGTAATAGGGAGAGTTATATTCTACCTAGTTTTTTGGGAAAGACATCCGTCATTAGTCAAAACCACAGACATTCAGAGGTTAAAGCTATTAAAATATCTCCCTCTGTGTGACCTTCTACCCCATATGAGAAGCTCGGGTTTCCCCTTTTAACTAATATTAAGCAGGATCTAATATAACACAGCAGATTCTCAGGTGGCACAGTGGTAAAGAATCTGCCTCCCAATGTAGAAGATGTAAGAGACTCGGGTTAGATCCCTTGATCAGGAAGATCCCCTGGAGAAGGAAATTGCAACTCACTCCAGTATTCCTACTTGGAAAACCCCATAGATGGAGGAGTCTGGAGGGCTACAGTCCATGGGGTCATAAAGAATCAGACATGACTAAGCATGCACGCACACACACACAATGTAACATCACTTCCTAATGTCCCAAATCAGCATCGGTTCCCCACCATGCACAGAATAATGTCCATGATTTTTCCATCGTCTGTCCATTTCCTACCTTGGCAATCTCTTTCATCTTCTAGGAAGTAGTTCAAACACAACTTCCTCTATGAAATATGAAATCTTTCCCCAAACCAATTCTCATACTTAACAACTCCCAAAAGCATCCCACTGAGGAGGAAAGACTTTTCCTCTACCCTCTTAATATATATAAGTGGGGCCTGTATATTACACTGATAAAAGGCAGATGAACAAGAGAAAAGGCATAAAAATGTAACTGATGTTAATATTTTTATATGCAAGGGGTTTCCCAGAAAAGAAGTGAGAACCTGAAGAAACAACTAGACTCAAGGTGGTTATATGCCATTTTTCAAAAATGCAATTATATAAGTGATTAGAGAAAGGAAAAGAATTTAGATTTCTGGGGGTGGTACAATGGGGACAGGCAAATACATAAGTTAAACTAGTTATAAATAAGGATTAATTTGTTAAGCTCTGTTTATCCAGACTGAACCCAGTACCTTCTCTATCTCTAGTGATAATGATTCTTCTCTCATCCCTGGGAAGGGAGAGGGATCACCTTCACAAACAAACATAAAGGCCTGCCTTTTCCCTTAGTGCCTCAGATGGTAAAGAACCTGCCTGCAATGCAGGAGACCTGGGTTTGATCCCTGGGTTGGGAAGATCCCCTGGAGAATGGAATGGCTACCCACTCCAGTATTTTTGTCTGGAGAATCCCATGGACAGAGGAGCATGGTGGGCTACAGTTCATGGGGGTCACAAAGAGTAGGGCATAATTTGGGTAAAGCCAGATCCTTACATTTATAACTTGATGTAATTCTTGTAATAGGACAATAGTTTGTCATTTTCATTATTCTAGTTTACAGATGAGGAAACAGGCACAGAAAAATTAAATTACTAGTCTAAAATTACATAGGTAGTAAGGGGCAATCCTCGATTAAAATAGTTACTTATACATAATTTTAATTGAAATAGAGTTTAAATGTACTTCAAACATGTCTTTAAAAACTACTCTTACAAAGAACTTTCAGAAATAATAAAGCATAAGTTTGAGTCAACTGACTCCATAATCTCAAATCTTAGGATTTTCTATGCATTCCAATATTCTAGTTCTGTATCTTTTCTTGCATTATCTTTCTGCTTTAACAATGAGACTTGCTAAGAAAAACAGTTCCTTCACTTCCAAAAGGATAATTGTTAAAGATTTTTACAAGGAACTCTCATTAAAATCTGTGTCAATTTTTCCATTACTTTTATGTCCTTAGATTACATCTTTGTTTCATTCCATTATTAGAAAGATTACTGAATTCTATATCCTCTTTAAGCAGTATTAATTATACAATTGATTAAATGATAGAGATTATAGGGAGAAATAACTCTTTTAAGATAGCCATATTCTTTACAACTGGAAAGTTAGGTTAACAATAGAAGAACATACTGTACTTCATAAATTTCATTTGTAATTTTTCCTGTCCTTTTATTCATGAGTTTAGACAGTATGCTAAAATGTGCTCAATCCACTGAGGCATGGAACAAAACTACATTTCCAGCCTTGAATTATTGTGCTCTCAGAGGAGATGGGACACTTTTACTTTTGGCAAGGTAATCATTTTTTGGAAACAATGTTTTGAGACTATCACATTCTACGATAATGAATCATTTTATATTGAGGAATTGATGGACTATTTTTTGGTTATTCATTTAAGACTGCCTGGAAATGACAAATAAAACCAATCAAACATAATTGCAGACAGAATACTCCATCTCACTGTTAGATATATGCATGATGTTGGCATGAACATTTGAAATAGTCCTGGTTCTTTATGTTCAGGTAGCTATAACTGCCTCAATAACTATCTGCTTTTATGACAAACAAAGACATGAAATGAGAAGCTTCATAATTAAAATGTCTAACCATCCAAATGCTTTCAGTATTTTACTCAATGCACTACATTTCCTTGCAAATTTGCTGAAAAAGATGTAATAATAAAATTAAATATATAGAACTGAAAACACTGAAAAAGCTGTCTTAAAACTCAACATTCAAAAAACGAAGATCATGGCATCTGGTCCCATTACTTCATGGCAAATAGATGGGGGAAAAATAGAAACAGTGACAGAATTTATTTTCTTGGGTTTCAGAATCACTGTGGACAGTGACTGAAGTCATGAAATTAAAAGACTTGTGCACCTTGGAAGAAAAGTTATAATGAACCTAAACAGTGCATTAAAAAGAAGAGACATCACTTTGCTGACAAAGGTTCATATGGTCAAAGCTATGGTTTTTCCAGTAGCTGTGTATGGTTGTGAGAGTTGGACCATAAAGAAGACTGAGAACCAAAGAATTGATGCTTTTGAACTGTGGTGTTGGAGAAGACTCTTGAGAGTCCCTTGGACTGCAAGGAGATAAAGCCAGCCAATCCTAAAGGAAATCAACCCTGAATATTCATTGGAAGGAATGATGCTGAAGCTCAAGCTCTAGTACTTTGGCTATAGATGCAAAGATCTGACTCATCGGAAAAGACCCTAATGCTGGAAAAATTTGAGGGCAGGAGAAGAGGGTGACAGAGGATGAGATGTTTGGATGGCATCACCGACTCAATGGACACAAGTTTGAGCAAACTCTGAGAGATGGTGAAGGATAGGGAAGTCTGGTGCTCTGCCATTCGTGGGGTTGCAAAAGTCAAACACAACTGAGTGACTGAACAACAACAAAGAACTGAAGAAAAATTTCCAAAGTCTTAGATTTAAGAAACCAGTGAAACCACATAAAATTAACTAGCATCTTTCATATATTAATGGTTAGGAAAGCCTGCTAGGCATATATAACTTTTGAAAAAAACTCCTAAAATTTGTCAAAATATTCTCAGAAATAAATATCACAGCAATTTTATCAGCTAGGGGCTTCCCTGGTGACTCAGTGGTGAAGAACCTGTCTGGCAGTTCAGAAGACATGGGTTCAATTTCTCATCCTGGAAGATTCCACATGCATTTGAGCAGCTAAGCCAGTACACCACAACTCCTGAGCCTGTGGTCTAGAGCCCATGAGTCACAGTTACTGGAGCCTGTACACCCTAGAGCCCATGCTTGTCAACAAGAGAAGCCACTACAATGAGCAACCTGTGCCCTGCAACTTGAGAGTAGCCCACGCTCACCAAATCTAGAGAAAACCTGTGCTGAGCAGCAAAAATGCAGCACAGTCAAAAATAAAAAGATCAGCCAGGACTATTTTTGCATCATGTCTATATAGAAATTCCCTAAGTAATATATGATTACAGTGTTATCAAAAATGCTGACTGTATTTATATTCAGAATAGAAACTATCAAAACTAACTTTCATAGCTTATATAGACACAGAATGTCTTTAGAGGACCAGAAGGTAGTAAAGAAGTACTATTTTTCTCTAGTAAATATCTATTATCACAAAATAGAATTCCTATCATTAATTCAGAGTGTCTATAAAATACAAATGCATAGAATATAGCACACTTACATGAAATGATTCTCCAAGTCAAGCTGCAACAGTATGTGAACTGTGAACTTCCAGATGTTCAAGTTGGATTTAGAAAAGGCAGGTGAACCAGAGAACAAATTGCCAACATCTGTTGGATCATGGAAAAGGAAGAGAGATCCAGAAAAATATCTACTTCTGCTTTATTGACTACCCCAAAGACTTTGACTACGTGGATCACAACAAATTGTGGGAAATTATCCAACAGATGGATATACAAGACCACCTGACCTGCCTCCTGAGAAATCTGTACTCAGGTCAACAAGCAACAGTTAGAACCCAACATGAAACAACAGACTGGTTCCAAATCAGGAAAGTAGTACATTAAGGCTGTATATTGTCACCCTGCTTATTTAACTTATATGCAGAGTACATCATGAGAAACACTGGGCTGGATGAAGCACAAGCTGGAATCAAGATTGCTGAAAGAAATATCAATGACCTCTGATATTCAGATGACACCACCCTTATGGAAGAAAGTAATGAACTAAAGAGCCTCTTGATGAAACTGAAAGAAGAGAATGGAAAAGTTGGCTTAAAGCTCAACATTCAGAAAACTAAGATCATGGCATCTGGTCCCATCACTTCATTGCAAATAGATGGAGAAACAATGGAAACAGTGGCTGACTTTATTTTTTGAGGCTCCAAAATTACTGCAGATGGTGACTGCAGCCATGAAATTAAAAGATGCTTGCTCCTTGGAAGAAAAGCTATGACCAACCTAGACAGCATATTTAAAAGCAGAGACATTACTTTGCCAACAAAGTCTGTCTAGTCAAAGCTATGGTTTTTCCAGTGGTCATGTATGGATGTGAGAATTGGACTATAAAGAAAGTTGAGCACTGAAGTATTGATGCTTTTGAACTGTGGTGTTGGAGAAGACTCTTGAGAGTCCCTTGGACTGCGAGGAGATCCATCCAGACAATCCTAAAGGAAATCAATCCGGAATATTCATTGGAAGGACTGATGCTGAAGCTGAGGCTCCAATACTTTGGCCACTTGATGCAAAGAACTGATTCATTGGAAAAGACTCTGATGCTGGGAAAGATTGAAGTCAGGAGGAAGAGGGGATGACAGAGGAAGAAATGGTTATATGGTATCACTGACTCAATGAACATGAGTGTGAGCAAGCTCTGGGAGTTGGTGATGGACAGGGAAGCCTGGCATGCTGCAGTTTATGGGGTTGCAAAGAGTCAGACATGACTGAGTGACTGAACTTAACTGAACTGATATGAAATGAATCAACATCAATTTCAATTATTTGATAAAATAAAATCTTTTTAAATGGAAAGAGATCTATAATGTGCATATATACACACAAACAATATGACACAGTGGGATTGGAAAATTGCTCCTATACTACATGAAATATTTTGCAAACATAGGAATTAAAATATATTAGAAGTAGCTTCACCTATCATTTATCCTGATTCACACACTGTAATTACTGTTCTTAAATCTGAAATATTGCAGTATTATTTCATTGTATAAATGTAACAATGGCCATTCATTGTGCATAAAATACTAGACATATGAATAAGCTCTTGACTAAGTACAAAGGAAGAACATGTTTGGGGAGACTGGTGGCAAGGAGCATAGACTCTGCACCCAAGGAGCACCTCTCAGTGCTACAAAAACATTTAGTGACAATGCAGTAGGCACCTTGAACTTCTGATATCCAAACAGGTTGTCAAATTTTATTTATCTGCTTTTCCATTCATGGACATTGGATATTGTTTCCAGGTTTTGTTCTTACAAATGATACCATCAGAAGCATTCCTACACATGTCTTCTGGTCTACTGCAGCAAGATGGTGTGATTCATATAAGTGTAATTTGGGGATCATAGCATATATGGATTCCCACATGGTGATAGTGGTAAAGAACCTGCCTGCCAATGCGGGAGACTTGGGAGATGCGGGTTCAATCCATTGGTCAGGAAGGTCCCCTGGAGGAGGGCATGGCAACCCACTCCAGTATTCTTGCCTGGAGAATCTCATGGAAAGAGGAGCCTGGTGGGCCACAATCCAGTGGTTTGCAAAGAGTCAGACATGACTGAGGTGACTTAGCACCCAAAATATGGGGATGCTCAACATTCCAAGACAATGCTGAATCATTTACCTGAAAGTGGTATCACTTAATACCCTTATTTCTTAAAAAATAAGGAATCTCAGAAATATGAAGCTCCCCCATATTTGATATTGTCAGATTTTATTTTATTACTTTGGCCAGTCAGTTAAATACTTGAGAAACAGAAACTCATTGTGGTCTTATTTTACTTTGATTAATCATGAGGCTGATGCTGCTGAGTGATTCTTTTTCTGGTTATTAGTTTGTTTTTTTTTTTTTTTTCTGGTGGAGAATGTCTACTTATGACATTTGCTCTTTTTGTATGAGTTTGCACAGTAGATTGTTTTAAAAATGTGTTTGAAAACTAGATGTCCATCAGCAGATGAATGGATAAGAAAGCTGTAGTACATATACACAATGGAATATTACTCAGCTATTAAAAAGAATGCATTTGAATCAGTTCTAATGAGGTGGATGAAACTGGAGCCTATTATGCAGAGTGAAGTAAGTCAGAAAGAATATAATGCATATAATAACACACAGTATAATAATGCATATATATGGAATTTATCAAGATGGTAACGATGACCGTATATGCAAGACAGCAATAGAGACACAGATATAAAGAACAGACTTTTGGACTCTGTGGGAGAAGGCGAGGGTGGGATGATTTGGGAGACTAGCACTGAAACATGTATATTATCATATGTGAAATAGATCTCCAGTCCAGGTTCGATGCATGATACAGGGTGCTCAGGGCTGGTGCACTGGGATGACCCTGAGGGATGGGATGGGGAGGGAGGTGGGGGGGAGTTCAGGATGGGGGATATATGTACACCCATGGCCGATTCATGTCAATGTACAGCTAAAACCACTACAGTATTGTAAAGTAATTAGCCTCCAATTAAAATAAATTAATTAATTTATCAAAAAAAGGAAAAAAAAAGAATAAGAAGAAAGAAAAATAAGGGAATCTCAAAGATTCTCTAATCCTAAAGGTTTTCTAAAGCCACTTCCCTTAACAAAGGTGAGCATCTGAGTTTCCTCCCCTCCAGTCTGTGACTTGTTTTGACATATAGGATGAGATAGACGGGGCCTTGTGTTATCTCTGTGCCTAGGCTTAAAAAGCCCTTCATATGCCCTTCTGTGCTCTCAGAGCCCTAAGCCATCATGTAAAGAAGCCTGACTAACAGGGATTATGAAGTCATATGGAGAGAGGATTTGGAAGATGTGAGAATAATATGTGACAGTCCCAGCCAGTCCCAGCCAGTCAGCCACTGAGCTACCCAAAGCTGGTGGCTGAAATAAGATCATGATGTCCAGAACTTTTCTGCTTGTGTCTCTCAACCCAAGTCAGCAATGTAGCCCATAAGCAAGCCATCCAAAACATGATATGTCACAGAACTATGAAAAAATGTATGGCACTTGTTTTCATCCAGCATTTTAGAATGGTTTGTTATACAGGAGAAGATTATTAAAACATTGCCCTCCTATCACATATTCTTTATCTAGATCATTATATACTCTTTTGTTGTTCAGTCACTCAGTTGTGTCTGACTATTTGTGACGCCATGGACTGCAGCATGCCCAGTCTTCCTTGTCCTTCACCATCTCCGAGAGCTTGTTCAAACTCATGCTTATTGAGTCAGTGATGCCATCAACCATCTCATCCTCTGTCATTCCCTTCTCCACCTGCCTTCAATCTTTCCCAGCATCAGGTTCTTTTCCAATGAGTCAGTTCTTCACATCGGGTGGCCAAAATATTGGAGCTTCAGCTTCAGCATCAGTCCTTCCAATGAATATTCAAGATTGATTTCCTTTAGGATGGACTGGTTAGATCTCCTTGCAGTCCAAGGGACTCTCCAACACCACAGCTCAAAAGCATCAATTCTTTGGCATCCAGCCTTCCTTATGGTCCAACTCTCACATCCGTACACTACTACTGCAAAAACCATAGCTTTGACTATACAGACTTTGCCAGCAAAGTAATGTCTCTGATTTTCAATATGCAGCCTAGATTTTTCATAGATTTTCTTTCTAAGAGTTGTTTAATTTCATGGCAGCAGTCACCATCTGCAGTGATTTTGGAGCCCAAGAAGATAAAGTCTACCACTGTCTCCATTGTATCCCCGTCTATTTGCAATGAAGTGATGGGACCAGAGGTTATGATCTTCGTTTTATGAATGTTGACTTTTAAGCCAGCTTTTTCACTCTCCTCTCTCACCTTCATCAAGAGACTCTTAATTCCTCTTTGCTTTCTTTTTTTAATTTTTATTTTTATTATTATTATTATTTTTTTTCCAGTGGGTTTTGTCATACATTGATATGAATCAGCCATGGATTTACGCTTTCTGACATAGGGTGGTGGATGGTGTCATCTGCTTATCTGAGGTTGTTGATATTTCTCCCAGCAATGTTGATTCCAGCTTGTTCTTCATTCAGTCCAGCATTTCTCATGATGTACTCTGCATATAAGTTAAATAAGCAGGGCGACAATAAACAGCCTTGACGTATTCCTTTCCCAACTTTGAACCAGCTTTGTTCCATAACTGTTTTTAACTATTGCTTCTTGACATGCATAAAGGTTTCTCAGGAGGCAGATAAAGTGGTCTGGTGCTCCCATCTCTTTAAGTATTTTTTTGCAGTTCGTTGTGATCCACACAGTCAAAGGCTTTAGTGTAGTCAATGAAGCAGAAGTAGATCTTTTTCTGGAATTATCTTTCTTTTTCTGTGATTCAGTGGATGTTAGCAATTTGATCTCTGGTTCCTCTGATTTTGTGAAATCCAACTTGAACATCTGGAAGTTCTCAGATCATGTACTGTTGAAGTCTAGTTTGGAGAATTTTCAATATTACCTTGCAAGTGTGTGAAATGAGTGCAATTGTGCAATAGTTTCAACATTCTTTGACTTTGTTTTTCTTTGGGACTGGAATGAAAACTGACCTTTTCCAGTCCTGTGGCCACTGCTGAATTTTCCAAATTTGCTGGCATATTGTGTGCATCACTTTAAACACATCATCTTTTAGGGTCTGAAATAGCTCAGCTAGAATTCCATCACGTCCACTAGTTTTGACTGTAGTGATGCTTCCTAAGGTCCACATGGCTTTACACTCCTAGATATCTGGCTCTAAGTGAGGGATCAAACAATTTTGGTTATTTGGGTCATTAATATCTTTTTTGTATAGTTCTTCTGTGTAGTCTTGCCACCTCTTCTTAATATCTTCTGCTTCTGTTGGGTCCATAACATTTTTATCCTTTATTGTGCCCATCTTTGCATGAAATGTTCCCTTGGTATCTCTGATTTTCTTGAAGAGACCTCTAGTCTTTTCCCATTCTATTATTTACCTCTTTTTCTTTTCACTGTTCACTTAAGAATGCTTTCGTATATCTTCTTGCTATTCTCTGGAACTCTGCATTCAGATTGGTATATTTTTCCTTTTTGCCTTTGTCTTTTGCTTTTCTTCTTTTCTCAGCAATTTTTAAGGTCTCCTTAAACAGCTATTTTGCCTCTTTGCATTTCTTCTTCTTGGGAATGATTTTGATCACTGCCTCCTCTACAATATCACGAACCTTTGTCTACAGATCTTTAAGAACTCTATCAGATGTAACCCCTTCAATCTATTTGTCACTTCCACTGTATAATAGGAAAATGTTTGATTTAGGTCATATCTTAATGTCCTAGTGTTTTCTTCCCTAGTTTCTTCAATTTAAGTCTGAATTTTGCAATAAGGAGTTCATGATATGAGTCATAGTCAGCTCCAGTCTTGTTCTTGATGACTGTATAAGCTTCTCCATCTTCAGTTCAGTGCAGTTCAACTCAGTTGCTCAGTCGTTTCCAACTCTTTGCGACACCATGGACTGCAGCATGCCAGGCCTCCCTGTCCATCACCACCTCCCAGGGTTTACTCAAACTCATGTCCATTGAGTCGGTGATGCCATCCAACCATCTCATCCTCTGTTGTCCCCTTCTCCTCCTGCCTTCAATCTTTCCCATCATCAGGGTCTTTTCCAGTGAGTCAGTTCTTCGCATTTGGTGGTCAAAATATTGGGAGTTTCAGCCTCAGCATCAGTCTTTCCAATGAATATTCAGGACTAATTTCCTATAGGATGGATTGGTTGGATCTCCTTGATGTCCAAGCGACTCTCAAGAGTCTTCTCCAACACCACAGTTCAAAAGTATCAATTCTTCATTGCTCAGCTTTCTTTATAGTCCAACTCTCACATCCATACATGACTCCTGGAAAAACCATAGCCTTGACTAGATAGACCTTCATTGGCAAAGTAATGCCTGTGCTTTTTAATATGCTGTCTAGGTTGGTCATAACTTTTCTTCCAAGGAGCAAGCGTCTTTTAATTTCATGGCTGCAGTCACCATCTGCAGTGATTTTGGAGTCCAAGAAAATAAAGTCAGTCACTGTTTCCCCACCTATTTGCCATGAAGTGATGAGACCAGAATCCACGATCTTAATTTTCTGAATGTTGAGCTTTAAGCCAACTTTTTCAGTCTCCTCTTTCACTTTGACTTTTTCTTAGACTGCAAAGAATATAATCAATCTGATTTCAGTATTGACCATCTGGTGCTGTCCATATGTAGAGTCATCTCTTGTGTTGTTGGAAGAAGGTGTTTTCTATGACCAGTGCATTCTTTTGGCAAAGTTCTTAGCCTTTGCCCTGCTTCACTTTATACTCCAAGGCAATCTTGCCTGTCACTTCAGGTATCTTTTTACTTCCTACTTTGCTTTTGAGTCCCCTGAGATGATAAGGGCATCTTTTTTTGCTGTTAGTTCTAAAAGGTCTTGTATGTACTCATAGAACCATTCAACTTAACCTTCTTTGGCACTAGTGGTTGAGGTATAGACTTGGATTACTGTAATATTGAATGACTTGCCTTGGAGCTGAATAGAGATCATTCTGTCAGTCTTGAGACTGCACCCAAGTACTGCATTTTGGACTCTTCTGTTAACTATGAAGGCTACTCCATTTCTTCTAAAGGATTCTTGCCCACAGTAGTAGATATAATGGTCATCTGAGTTAATTTCACCCATTCCAGTCCATTTTAGATTGCTGATTCCTGAAATGTTGATGCTCACTGTTGCCATCTCCTGTTTGGCCATTTTCCAAATACCTTGATTTGTAGACCTAACATTCCAGGTTCCTAGGCACTATTGTTCTTTACAGCATTGGACTTTACTTTTACCACCAGATACATTCATGACTGGGTGTTGTTTCCACTTTGGCTCAGCCTCTTCATTCCTTCTGGAGCTATTTCTCTGCTCTTCTTTAGTAGTATTTTGGGCACCTAAAGACCTGGGGTTGGGGGGGAGGGGGCTCATCTTTCAGTGTCCTATCTTTTTGCCTTTTCATACTGTTCTTGGGATTCTCATGGCAAGGATACTGAAGTGGTTTGCCATTCCCTTCTCCAGTGGACCACGTTTTGTCAGAACTCTCCACCATGACCTTTCTGTCTTGGGTGGTCCTGCATGGCATGACTCATAGTTTCATTGAGTTGGACAAGGTTGTGGTCCATGTGATCAGTTTGGTTAGTTTTCTGTTATTGTAGTTTTCATTCTGTCTTTCCTTTGATGGATGATGACAAGAGGCTTGTGGAAGCTTCTTGGTGGGAGGGACTGGCTGTGGGTAAAACCTAGTCTTGCTCTGGTGGGAAGGGTCTTGATCAGTAAATCTTTAATCCAATTTTCCAATTATTATAATACATGTTATTATATGTTATTCAAAAATATTGTTTTATATCATATGTGTTACCAATATTTTCTAAATTTATAGCTTGATTTTACACTTTATAAGATACTGTTGTAAGAACAGAGATTTTTGAACTTAATATTGCCACATTTTAAATGTTCATTTTCTTTAATAATGAAAAAAAAAAAAAAACTTTCATGACCTCTTTAAGAAGACTTCTATCTCCCAACATAAAAAATATATTTGTCTATATATTCTCCCAAACACTATAAAGATTTGTCTATGGAATTTCAAGTTTTAAGTCATCTACAATGAATTGTGGATATGTTTTGAGGAATAATTTCATTTCAATGAAATGAATTGAAGAATCCAATTTCACTTTTCCTTCCATATGGATAACAAATATTTGCTGCTCATTTTGCCATCTCAGCTCTAAATCAAAGTGGCATATTTGTGTGGATTTGTTTCTGGGTTCATTATTTTCTTCTCTATGTCAATTTGCCTCTCCTTGTACACATTTTACACTTTCTAAATTGCTATAGCTTTAAATAAGTCTCTGGATTTTGTAAAGGCTTTTTTTCTTCCACATTTTTCTTCTTCAGAAAGATTCAAACTATTTTCAGTTCTTTGCTATTCTATACAAATTTTCAAATCATTGAGTGTGTAGTTCTCTTTGTATCTATAGAGAAGACATGACATTTTTATGATATTCATTCATTCTATCTATTGATATTGGGAATATCTCATTGTTTCAGAGTTTCAGCAATTTTTCACTAGATTTACATTTTCAGTCTTGCCACGTGTATTGCATTACTTTTGTTACATTAATTTCTAGATATTTATCTTACTGTGATATTTAAACTTCTAGGTGTTGTTGGGAAACACCGATTTTTTTTTTTATCTTAATTTTAAAAACATGTTTTATCTTTATGTTTTAATTTTATATTGGGGTATAACTGGTTAACAATGTTGTATTAGTTTCAGGTGTACAGAAAAGTGATTCAGTTATACATATATGTTCATCTATTCTTTTTCAAATTATTTTTCCATGTAGGTTATTACAGAGTAGCAGAGTTCCCTAACACTTATTCTTTATGTATATTTTCCCTGTTTCCAACCTTACCAGTTTATCCTATTTTCTTTAATACTGATAATGTGTCTGTATCTTCTTTTCCTCATCTAAACAATAACATTAGCTGCAAATGATAAATAATTGCCATCTTTCTAATCCTCAAGCTTTTGTGTTTCTTTTACCCTTTGCTCTATCACCTCCTACATTATCGAATGTAAGTAGTGACAATGGATTTGTCCCTACTTACAAAGGACATGCCTCTCACTATTCTCATCTAGAGCTATAGTTATGGAAAATATTTTCCAGCTTATCTTTATTAGGTTAAATAATTTTGCCTGTATCTCAAATATTCTAAAAACCTTTTATCTCAGAAACTTAAAAAAAATGATTAAATGTCAAATTTTATTTTATTTTACTTTTAAAAAATATATTTAGTGTGATGACCATAGGCCCTTTTCCTGTAATTTAGAAATTGCCTAAACCGCCTATTGATTTTTGAGTATAAGTTTTTTTTTTCCTATAACTTTTATTTTCAGCCTATTTCCAAATCTATTTCTCACGTTTTCTTTGTTGACTGCTTATTTAAGAAACTATCTGATTTGTTTCTTTAAATATTTTATATGTAGATATTGTATATTCTGTGAATGACCTTCTAGACACAGATAAGCCCTTGAATTAAAACCATTTGTTTATTGTTTCTTTTATTTTTTAATTTTTTTTTAGAACATCACTCATAGTTGCTGGGATTCTTTTTTGTTTTGTTTTGTTTTGTTGATGGTTTCCTTTGCTATGCAAAAGCTTTTGAGTTTAATTAGGTCTCATTTATTTATTTTTGCTTTATTTCCTTTTACTTAGGAGGCAGATCAGGTTCCAAACAAACAACATAAATGAAAAGAGATGTGGCTTGTTTTTGAAGTGACAGCACTCCATGTTTGTAAATAATTCTAGTGGATAGAATATTCAGTCTTCCACTCATACATAATATACTGACCCCTACTCAAGGAAGACAACTCAAAAATCATTCACAGCAATTTATCATACTCCATGTTCAGGCTATTGGGAAAACCTCATATCTAAGTCTGGAAGCTCATGAATTAAGACGACAAGTAATATACTACCAGGGAAGATCCCCTGGAGGAGGGCACGGCAGCCCACTCCAGTAGTCTCTCCTGGAGAATCCCATGGACAGGGGAGCCTGGTGGGCTACTGCCCATAGGGTCACAATGAGCCAGACAGGACTGAAGTGACTGAACATGCACACACGCATGATACACTCTCCACAAACCCAGTAAAATGTAGCTTTGGGACAGGATAACCACAGTAAACACCCACCTTTTGGGAAGAGATCATTGGAGCCATACAACAATCCCTCTACATAGCAATAGTGAACTTCCAGCTGACACATTGGGCGGAGCCCCTGCTCCCATATCCTGGGCTTTCCAGGTGGCACTAGTGATAAAGAACCCGCATGCCAGTGCTGGCGACATAAGAGACGCGGGTTCAATCCCTGGGTCAGGGAAATCCCCTGGAGAAAAACATGGCAACCCACTCCAGTATTCTTACCTGGAGAATCCCATGGACAGAGGAGCCTGGCGGGCTCCAGTCCATAGAGTCACACAGACTCTCTTATTCTCTGTCAGTTCAGTCAGTCAGTTCAGTCACTCAGTTGTGTCTGACTCTTTGCGACCCCATGGACTCAGCATATGGATCCCAGTTCCTGAAGCAGGGATCGAACTCTGGCTTCCTGCACTGCATGGTGAATTCTTAACCACTGGACCATCAGGGAAGTCCTTAAAGATATTTTTTATTTGTACCTTTGACTATTTAGGTTTAAGAGATTTTTTTTTTCTTCTTCCAACCTATAAGTCTCTGAATTTCAGCTCTCATAATGGCCAATTCTTTTCTGAGGTAACATTTCTTTGTCGTGCCTTGTGTAAAATAGCCAATGATTATAAGCTTGTGCTACTACACTCTCTTTGTCAGCTTCTGCTTCCAGCAGGCCACTTGTTTCAGTAAACAACATTTTATTAGGATACAGACACACCTATTTACTTGCATTTCATTTATGGTCATTTTCTTGCCGTGGTGGCAGAAGTAAATAATTGTAACAGAGAGCATGTGACCCACAAAACCCAACACACTCTAGTCCTTTACAAAAAAAAAAAAAGTTTGCCAACCCCAGATCGAGAGCTTTAAGCTATTATAGGCAAGTGGTTTACTACATTTTTGCCACTGCATAACATAAATAACTCTGATATATTTCAGCAAGTAAGGTGAAAGCTGTGAATTGGCCATTTATTTTACTCATATTAAAGTTATTGGCAGTTTTGTAAAGAGCAGATTCAGTGAAGGAGCAAAGTGAAACAACATATCAATGAGGAGAAGTATTAAGTTAAAATTGAGGATGGCAGAGAAGTGTTGGCTATTTGAGGAAAGAAGAGAAAATGTAAAATAGTTGTTTATAATAGTGACAGGTTAAACAGAAAAGGAAAGTATGATCTGATTTCCAGGAATCAGTAAAGTATACTTGAGTCTCACAGAATTAAGTTTAAGTGAAAGCAGTCAATATGGTTTTAAGTTTTACTTCTACTACATTCAATAATAATGTTCAATTGTATTATAAGCAGACTTTGGATCTAGTAACCATTGTGATTAAATATGTGCTCAGTTAGTATATTTGGGTTCAAAGTCTGTTGGATTTAAGCTATTAGAGAGAATAATCTGAGACACAAAAAACTGATGACCTTTGATAGAAGAACTTAATGTTTTTCTTATTGTAAAAAGAAATGTACACTCATAGAATTTCTCTGAAAATAAAGATTTTAGTACCCAGAATATATTGGGGTTATATTTTGTTAACTCTTTTCCCAGTGCTGAAATCCATATCATGAATACTTTGGATGCTAAATGGGCTTCCCTGGTGGCTAAGAATATAAAGAATCTGCCTGCAATGCAGGAGACCTGGGTTCAATCCCTGGGTTGGGAAGATTCCCTGGAGAAGAGAGTGGCTACCCACTCCAGTATTCTGGCTTGGAGAATTCCATATAGTCCATGGGGTCGCAAGGAGTCGGACACGACTAAATGAGTTTCACTTTAGATGATTAACACATGTTAATTGACATTTATATTAAAACAACTTAAGAAAAAAACAAGTTAGAATTTTCTTTGATTTTATTTGAAAAATTCAATTCATGTTATATCCCAAATTTAGCAGTTTGCTAACAAAGAGCAGGGAATTATAGAAATCACATTTTTGATGATAGCTACCCTGAATGCAATTTCTCTACTACCCTATCAATGAAAAATGAGTTACGTAAGGAGTTTGGGGAATGTTCCAATTAATCTTAACTTATATAATATTTAAAAGGGCCTCTCTCAGTTCAGTTAATTATTATCTTTGTGATGTCCACTTAATTATATTTCATTTTGGGAGGTCAACTGTAGCAGCCCATCAACTGCACTGACCCACCCTTAATTAATGATAGTCATAGGTTAAATTTCTTCTCCCTAAAAGAAGCTCTCAGTGTTAAAAAAAAGGGATGCTTTTGTATCCACTGAAAGTACTGCACAAAATTTATTTGAAAAAGAAAAGCAGCTACACATTTAACCAATTAAAAAATTATGGCTGCAAATTCATGTATTTGATTTTTCCATCTTATATTCCAAACTATATGTCTGATATTAACATTTATCATGTTATTGATAATTCCAAATTATTAACTTTAACAACACTTGAGGTTGTCATTATGAATTGAAATTAATAAAAATGAAGCTATTCAGGATTTAGGTAGTAAGTACATAGTAAATGCTTTATAGTTAAGATTATAATTCCTATGTGCCCTATTCATATACGCTATAACCAAAGACAGAAAAATCAAAAGAGGAAAATTGCAAGCATGTCCTACAATATAATAATAATAAACTGATTTTGTGTAATGTGTCTATCTCTGTTTTCTTATTCTCTTCATTGCTGGTCATACATTGTTGACTCTTGTATATGTATTATATATTTTTATGACATCCTGGACTTCATGGCAAAAGAACCACAGAGGCTCTTAGAAGGTTATGCTTGCATGCTATCCCCTCTTTCCTCTGTTAGGACCAGGGTGGGGTCCATTCACTTCAGTCCAGACAGGCACTGGCTGGCCTGGGGTTTATTTACATTTTGGTGAGTGTAAATTTCCTCTACACTGTCTTCATCTGGGTTGCACGTGAATGTGCCTCTGATTTCTGATTGAGTGCCTGGTGGTATCTCTTTGTCAGTAGCACCAAAAGACAGAGGGATGTCTTGCTGTTATTTAGAGGTTCCTAATTCAATTCTCCAACCACCTACCCCTCAGCCTCAGAATTTGGCACATGCCTTGAAGAGGAGAGTAGCAGAGTGTATGGGACAGGTCCACTCCTTCTAGCAGGTATTTTCTTTTCTAACACCACAATGCAGAGTTTTCACTCTGTATTTAACTTTTTATTTATTTATTTATTTTTAAAGTATAATTGCTTTACAATTTTACATTGGTTTCTGCCGTATGATGAAGTGAATGTTATTTGTATACATGTATCGCCTCTCTCCTGAGCCTCCCTCCTACCTCCATCCAAACCCTCCTGACTCTGCATTTTAGAAACCATTGACCTAGTTCTATGCACTCTTGTAATCCTTGAAACTCAGCAAATAGTTTATGGAAAAAAAACAGCTGTGTGTTTGAGACCTCTCAAGATTTCCATATTGTGCTTTATATTCACACAACTGCCAACAACTCCACTGCTTTTTCCTCTTTACCCAGTGAACCTTTTTCATGAGCCTATGGTGTTTAATTCAATAAATTTAAGTATTGTGCAAAACCAATCATTAAGCCCAAAGTGTAGTTTTATCTCAGCCCCTCCTCCTTATAGACAATTTCTGACTACCTTCCATATCAGAACAGTTTCTTTGGGGTAAACACACATATATCACAGAAGGAACAAAGTTAATAAGTAATGCAAGTTAAACTATTTTGTATAACAAATAATATTTTAATTTTGAAGGATGCTCATTTATTGAGAAATTTTAGATAAATAACATCTGGTCTTAAAGGCGTTCTTCGAAATTTAACATGTGTTTTTCCTATTTTGCATCAGAACCTTCTCTTATCTATATGCGATAATTTTTAGGTACTTATAATTGCAACTTCATATTTTAAACCAAGGAGTGTCTTAAAACCACGTGGGGAGGAGCACAACCAAAAGAACCAGCTGTTGGCCTTTCAATTAAGAAAACAATAAGCCTCTGCTTAGTGACAAGGAACCAACAATCCAATTTCAACAAAGCAGTGAACAAAGCAAAAACTGCAACAGATGCTGTTTTCAATATTATCAAACACTCTATATAGAACAAACTCCCTTGAAAATTTAGCAGAGAGAACATGCCAATTTTTGATTAATTCAGATTTGCCTCAGCTCTCGAGAGCTCAAGCAGAAAACCGACTTACCCCTATGGTACTAGAACTAGAAACAGTGATCAGTGATTCAAAAGAAATAAAACTCAAATCCAGATGGCTATAGGGCAAACTATAAAACTTCCAAGGAAATTTTTAAGTGAACACATTAAAAGGCCTTTCTCTACATACAATGAAACAACATTTTACTGCCTATCCAGCAAACAATAACTTTCAGCATCATCTCTAATGCTTTTTGATTTCTGCCTACTTAGTAGAACCAACACTATTCCTTAGCAGTGATTCTAGTGAAATGATTCACCTACTTGCTCCTTCATTTAACACAATCTCTTTTAACACATTGCATTGTGTGTATGTGTGTGTGTTTGTGCATGTGTATGTGCATAATTATTTAAGGATCTAATTAAAGTTAAGGTCACTCACTATGTAGAAAGGCACATTTGAACTCACAAAGCTTTACATAAAATTACAGAGAATTTCATGAACCTTAAAATGTATACCTGGCCTCTAGGACCTGAGGATAAAAAGAAAAACTTCCTTAAGGTCCATGTAGATATGATAACTCATTACGATATAAAAGTCACATTTCAAATCAGAAAGGATGTTCAGTAAATGATTCTGAGAAAAGTTTTGAAAATCATATCCATTAAGTCTCCACTTCACTCTATTTCAAACATAACTCCTGGTATATTAAAGATCATAAATATTCTATGTAAAAGTAAAGGAAAATGTGGAAGACCAAATATATGCCGTTGGCCAAGGGAGAATTTTTTCAAGAATGCATGAAAAAGCTAAAGCCACAAAGGGAAACATAATAATATAATAAATCTGAATAGATAAAAATTAGATTCATGAGAAAAAATGACCACAAACAAAATTTTAAAGACTACTGGCCCTCAAAGAGAAATATTTGCAACAATATAATAGCCAAATGGTATCCATCCAGAATATAATAATGTAATTATTCTCAAAAGAAAAATAAGGAAATATTTAAATCAGGTATTTCACAGAAGCATAAATATAAATGAGTATTAAAAAAAGATAGTTGATTCTATTAATTACTAAGGAAGTCAAATTAAAGCAACAAAGACTGTTTATAATAGCCAGGACGTGGAAGCAACCTAGATGCCCATCAGCAGATTAATGGATAAGGAAGCTGTCATACATATACACCATGGAATATTACTCAGCCATTAGAAAGAATTCATTTGAATCAGTTCTAATGAGAAGGATGAAACTGGAGCCCATTATACAGAGTGAAGTAAGCCAGAAGGCTAAAGATCAATACAGCATACTAACACATATATATGGAATTTAGAAAGATGGTAACGATAACCCTATATGCAAAACAGAAAAAGAGACAGAGATGTACAGAACAGACTTTTGAACTCTGTGGGAGAAGGCGAGGGTGGGATGCTTCAAGAGAACAGCATCAAAACATGTATATTATCTAGGGTGAAACAGGTCACCAGCCCAGGTTGGGTGCATGAGACAAATGCCCGGGCCTGGTGCACTGGGAAGACCCAGAGGGATCAGGTAGAGAGGGAGGTGGGAGGGGGGATCAGGATGGGGAATATGTGTAACTCCATGGCTGATTCATGTCAATGTATGACAAAAGCCACTACAATATTGTAAAGTAATTAGCCTCCAACTAATAAAAATAAATGAAAAAAAAAAAAAAAAAAAAAGCAACAAAGAAAGAGCATTCTTTTTACACATCAAATTGTCAAAAATTTAAAAAGGCAATTTAAAGACAGTTTATAAAATGATGGAATCTGGGTCTTCCCCAGTGGCTAAAGAATCCACCGGCCAATGAATGAGACACAGATTCAGTGAATCTGTGAAGATCCCACACACTGAGGAAGCAACTAAGCCCATGTGTCTCAACTACCGAGACTGTTTTAGAGCTCAGGAATCACAAGTTCTGAGTCCAGGTGCTGTAACTGCAGAAGCCCATGGGCCCTAGAGCCTGTGCTCCACAAGAGAAGCCACTGCAATTAGTTGCTTGCATGCTGCTGCTAGAGAGTAACCCCTGCTCACCACAACTAGAGAAAAACCAGTGAAGCAATGAAGACCCAGTGCAGACGAAAAAAAAAAAAAAGATGGAATCTAAAAGTGCACAAGGTAGGCATGTTGTTCACTAACCAAGTCATGTCCTACTCTTCGCGACCCCATGGACTGCATGTAGGCATAAAAATTATTCAATAGGGTAATAAAGCCATAAAATATGACAGGAAAATCATAATTCCTGCTAATAAATATCAAATATATTAAATAATATTACTCATACATAGAATTTTAATGGAAGCTCTAAGATAATCTAAGAAGTGTAGTATTTACAGAAAATAAATATTTTCTAAGTGAGTTTTTTTTAATAAAAATTACATATATAATCACTTCAAATATATCCATTAATCATTTATCATATGTTAGAAATTAGGACTGACAATACCTTATCAGGACATACCATATTTTTAGGAATTCCATATAAGTTTTAGAATACCTATATTTAAACATTAACTCATACAATATAACCTGAAAAAACTTATCAGTCATTTGACAATGCTTCCCATGCAACTTCACATACCAAATAAGGTGCATATGTGCTAAGCTGCTTCAGTCTTTCCTCTTGAGACTCCATGGACTGTAGCCTGCCAGGTTCCTCTGTCCATGGGATTCTCCAGGCAAGAATACTGGAGTGAATTACTGTGACCTCCTCCGGGGGGCGGGGGGGGGGAGGTCTCCCCAACCCAGGGATCAAACCCACCTCTCTTACATTTGCCTGCATTGGCAGGCAGTTCTTTACCACTAAGGACATCTGGGAAGCCCGCCAAATAATAACAAAGTCCCCTTTTATCCTTCAGTCTCAGGGATCACAAATAACTAGACTTAATATTAAGATATATCACTCACATCCCAATGACACAGAAAGAGAAATATCAAATCTTTCAAGAGAGATAGCTTCCCCTAACTGAAAAGCAAAACCCATATTTAGAATATTGAAAGAGTCTCATCTTGGCCATTTTCAGGGATTGTTTCTTCAGTTGTTTCACAGAAGCATAAATTCAATATTTATTGAATTCAATTCAATTGTCAATTCAGTTATAATCAATAGCAGTAATAGAAAAAATACACAAATACTCATTTGTGTTTACATGCATCACTTCCAGTTAAACTTGAATCTGCATTGAAGCTACCTGGACCCCATAAACAAAGATCAAAACCAGAAAGAGAACAAGGCTAGAGCTCATGTACTGAGGTAACATATATACACCCAAGATATTGATAAAAGCCAAAACAATTCCAAGAGGCTCGCTCTGATACAGTGGCAGAAATATCAGGGGGCGTTGTTCCCCATAACTCAAGGAAACTTGAGGTCAAAAAGTGTTACAAAAAACCCCCAGAGTTTTGTTTCATTTGTGGGAGCATAGTTGAAGATTACAGCAAATATCCTCTTGCAACAGTACAAGAAAAGACTCTACACATGGACGTCACCAGATGGTCAATACTGAAATCAGATTGATTGTATTCTTTATAGCCAAAGATGGAGAAGCTCTATACAGTCAGCAAAAACAAGACTGGGAGCTGACTGTGACTTAGATCATGAACTCCTTATTGCCAAATTCAGACTTAAATTGAAGAAAGTACGGAAAACCACAAGACCATTCAGGTATTCAGTTCAGTTCAATCTCTCAGTTGTATCTGACTCTTTGAGACCCCATGAACCATTCAGGTATGACCTAAATCAAATCCCTTACGATTATGCAGTGGAAGTGAGAAATAGATTCAAGGGATTAGATCTGATAGATAGAGTGCCTGGAGAACTATGGATGGAGGTTTGTGACATTGTACAGGAGGCAGTGATAAAGAACACCCCGAAGAAAAAGAAATGCAAAAAGGCAAAATGGTTGTCTGGGGAGGTCTTACAAATAGCTGAGAAATGAAGAGAAGCTAAAGGCAAAGGAGACAAGGAAAGATATACCCATTTGAATGCAGACTTCCAGAGAATAGCAAAGAGATAAGAAAGCCTTCCTTAGCGATCAATGCAAAGAAATAGAGGAAAACAATAGAATGGGAAAGACTAGAGATCTCTTCAAGAAAATTAGTGATACCAAGGGAACATTTCATGCAAAGATGGGCACAATAAAGGACAGAAATGGTATGGACCTAACAGAAGCAGAAGATATTAAGAAGAGGTGGCAAGAATACACAGAAGAACTATACAAAAAAGTTCTTCATGACCCAAATAATTATGATGGTGTGATCACTCACCTAGAGCCAGACATCCTAGAATGTGAAGTCAAGTGGGCCTGAGGAAGCATCACTATGAACAAAGTTAGTGAAGGTGATAGAATTCCAATTTAGCTATTCAAATCCTAAAGATGATGCTGTGAAAGTGCTGCACTCAATATGTCAACAAATTTGGAAAACTCAGTAGTGGCCACAAGACTGGGAGAGGTCAATTTTCATTCCAATCCCAAAGAAAGACAGTGCCAAAGAATGCTCAAACTACCACACAAATGCACTCATCTCACACACTAGTAAAGTAATGCTCAAAATGCTCCGAGCCAGGCTTAAACAGTACTTGAATTGAAAACTTCCAGATGTTCAAGCTGGATTTAGAAAAGTCAGAGAAACCAGAGATCAAATTGCCAACACCTACTGGGTCATTGAGAAAGCAAGAGAATTCCAGAAAAACATCTACTTCTGCTTCATTATTACACCAAAGCCTTTGACTATATAGATCACAACAAACTGTGGAAAATTCTCCAAGAGATGGGAATTCCAGACAACCTTATCTGCCTCCTGAGAAATCTGTATGCAGGTCAAGAAACATCAGTTAGAACCAGACATGGAACAACAGGCTGGTTCCCAACCAGGAAAGGAGTACATCAGGTTATATTTTGTCACCCTGCCTATTTAACATATATGCAGAGCACAGCATGTGAAATGCTGGGCTGGATGAAGCACAAGATGGAGTCAACATTGCTGGGAGAAATATCAATAACTTCAGATATGCAGATGACACCACCCTTATGGCAGAGAGTGAAGAGGAACTAAAGAGCCTCTTGATGAAAGTGCAAGAGAAGAGTGAAAAAGCTGGCCTAAAATTCAACATTCAAAAAAGTCTGATCATCTCATCTGGTCCCATCACTTCATGAAAAATAGATTTGGAAGCAATGGGAATAGTGACAGACTTTATTTTGTGAGATCCCAAATCACTGCAGATGGTGACTGTAGCCATGAGATTAAAAGATGCTTGCTCCTTGGAAGAAAAGCTATGACCAACCTCGACAGCATATTAAAAAGCAAAGACTTTACTTTGCTAATAAAGGTCCATCTAGTCAAAGCTATGGCTTTTCTGGTAGTCATGTATGGATATGAGAGTTGGACTATAAAGAAAGCTGTGCACTGAAGAATTCATGCTTTTGAACCATGGTATTGAAGAAGACTCTTGAGAATCTCTTGGATGACAAGGAGATCAAACCAATCCATCCTAAAGGAAATCCATCCTGAATATACATTGGAAGCATTGATGCTGAAGCTGAAACTCCAACACTTTAGCCACCTGATGCCAAGAACTGACTCATTTGAAAAGATCGTGATGCTGGGAAAGATTGAAGGCAGGAGGAGAGGAGGACTACAGAGGATAAGATGGTAGGATGGCATCACCAACTCAATCTCAATGGACATGAGTTTGAGTAAGCTCTGGGAGTTGGTGATGGACAGGGAAGTCTGGCATGCTTCAGTCCGTGGCATCGCAAAAGAGTCTGACACGACTGAGTGACTGAACTGAACTGAACTGAGTTGAATATTTACCAGTTTTGCAGAATATACCTCCTTGCAGGCTATAAGTTGGAATAGATCTCTGATTATGTGTTTTTAATTATGCACAACCAAAAGCAAACTAATGTAATGCAGGATGGTCTCTCAGGGTTGCAGCTCCCTAGACCCAGAAAGGGATATTCCCCACCAATTGTCCACCATAGATGAAGCCAGTGCAATAGGGAAGAATAGCCTAGTGTCATCAGAACTCAGAGACCAGAGATATCTCAACCAGTCAATGCAAGTACTCAAACACACACACATACAAACAACAAACATGGGCCCACAAACAAAAGATTGGATGAGGTGTAGGCCAAAAATTACACTTCCACTCCCCAACAAAGTTCTCCTAACAGATTAGACCAATTCTTAATCTAATGGGCCCTGAAGTGGCTCACTTTCTGAAAGTGAAGCGAGCCCTGATGGAGTGGGTAGAATTTTCCCATCCTGTGTACACTGGAATGACTCAGTTCAGTTCAGTTCAGTCGCTCAGTCATGTCCAACTCTTTGCGATACCACGGACTGCAGCACGCCAGGCCGTCCCTATCCATCACCTCCAAGCAATGCTGAATATGGACCAGAGATCAGGGCATTTCTCAGCTCCAAACAGCTTCATGCCAGGGTGGCTGGCAACTGTCAAGGAGAATCCCTCCAAGTTCCCTGGAGACAAATGAGCTCACGCAGCTGCTGGAGACCCAGAAAAGGGGCTGCTCTCTGCCAGAGTTGACCTGCCATGGACATGGACTTCTAGTTGGCTCACCAAAATTGTTAACAATGCAAGTTTGTGCACCCAAACACAGTGAGGTCAAACAAAATGAAACAGAAAAGAGAAGAAAAAAAGTTTATTGCAGGGCCAAGCAAGAAGAATGAGTGGTTTGTGCTCAAAATCCTCAGACTGCATGATGGTTTGTGGGAGATGTTATAGGCAAAATATGGGGTGAAGCTTCAGAGAATGTGGTTTTATTTTGATTAGTGTTGCAGGATTCTTGTGCTCAGGCTGACATTGTCATCCTCTACCTGTGTAGGGGACTTAGTTCTTGCCAAAGAACTCAAAGATAGTGTTATGTATATCCCTTGATGAGAAACTGGGACCCTAGTTTATCACTGTGCTTTTATTTCTTGAGTACTCCTCCCTTGTCTCTGCATTCTCCCCCTTTCCTGAGTGCTCAGTCACTCAGTCGTGTCTGACGCTTTCCAACCCCATGGACTATAGCTTGGCAGTCTCTTCTGTCCATGGAATTATCCAGGCAAGAATGCTGGAGTGAGTTGCCATTTCCTTCTCCAGGAGATCTTCCTGACCCAGACATGAAACCCATGTCTCTTGCATCTTCTGCATTGGCAGGCAGGTACTTTTGCACTGTGCCACTTCGAAAGCCCACAACTATTTGAATCTGCTTGTTGTAACTCAGGGAAGGCCTAGGAGGCCAAATGAAGCCTCTTTCCTAGGAACAAGAAATAGGGGAACATGTAAAGAATTTATATGCAGCAGAGTCCCACAGAGTCCTGCCCAGTTTTATGATGACATATTACAGTTATGAAGTTTGTCACATGGACACACAAAACTGGAAATCACAATCGAAAAAATAAAATCTAATCTAGGTGGTCATAAGAAAATCTAAAATCTTACAGTTGTATTAAAAATGAATGAATAGGGGCCCGGCGAGGTGGCCCCCGAGGTGGTCCTGTAGCGAACCTGCCCACCACTCTGTGGACCAGTCAAGAAATAAAAGCCTCTAGGCCCTCGGCTCAAGCTCAGTAAATAAATAAATAAATAAATAAATAAATAAAATAAAAATGAATGAATAAAGGAAGCAATAAACAGTTTCTGCAATATCCATGGGAGACTGTCAATCAAACAACCAAACTGCCTACAGAAGAATATGTAATAGTCACATAAAATAGATCGATACTATCAATATATGCTATTATATTTGCAAGTCTATGTTTCTTTACGGGTAGCTATAGATATCAATATGTCTCCAGTGTTAGATTATAGGTTAAGCAGAAGCAGAAAGTAAAGATTTTTACATTTTTTCCTTTAGATTTCTACATGTATCTTTTTCAAAGACTAGATGCTATTTTGATAATGTAAAACAAATGAAAAGAAAAGAAAACCTATAGACTCAGGAGACTTCATTGGTAAATTAACAGTTTGAATTGACAATACATCTTAATGCAATAAAAGTGAACTTGAAAGCAGATATTTAAATGTTATCCCTATTTTTACCATTATATTTTAAGATGCTATCTAGATGTTGGATAGCAACTCAATGTCCTCTTTTTGCATATCGAGCTAGGATAAGTTCAAAGGGTTCCAGAATTCCGGTAAGGAATACTAGAAGGATTCATAAGCCCTACAAGAAGGAAAAATTAAAATCAATCAACTGTATTCCTTGTTAGCAACTGTGCAATGTTTTCTGAATTATCTAGATCAGCCGTCTTTGGAATATGATCTCCGGACTAGCAGCAGTAGCAGTAGCACTTGAGAACTTGCTTGAAAGTCATGTGCTTGGGCACCGACCCACGCCTATTCCATCAGAAACTCGATAGATGGAGCCTGACAATCTGCCTTTTTACATAAAGCTCTGCAGATGATTCCAATATGAGCTCAAATTTGAGAACCACTGACCTAGATAATTACTTCACCCTTTTGCTTTGTTTCCCTTCTGCAAACATGTCAGTAATTGCTATGGAAATGTATTATAATATAGTCAACATGCAATTATCTCTGATATTCAGGGAGCAGAATGATTTGGACAAGAAAATACCCTGGATAATCCCCACACCTCTCTTTAGCTGTTAGTTTCAGACTCCGCCCAACCATACATTTTTTTTTTTTTTTTTTTTTTTTGCCAGCGCCCCTAATGAGAACTGTAATTGACTGACTCCTGTTTCAGCTCATTTTTTTCCTCCAGCCCACTCTCTGGTGAAGGTGCTAATGAACAGTGAAATAGCCTGAAGGCAAACAGCAGGAGAGAAAAGGAGAGCCCTGTCCCACTGAATATTTGAGAATATAATATCAAAAACAATTTTTCAAAAACCTCTTTCTCCTGACTTAAAACTTCTTAACATGCCAATGTTAAGTTCATGTTAAACACTCTCAGTAAAAAACTGGACTTTTATAGTAGTACTATTATTTTCTCAAGATTACTGTCTTTTACTTCAGCTATTGGTTTTCTTTCTCTCCCTTCAGTCCTGTTTGACTAGCTTCAATCTCTTCCTTCTATTACTGCTATCAACAAAGCCTTCCTTTCCTTCTTTCTATATCTCTGTAAACTTTCATCTCCCTGTATAACTGGCTTTGAATGCTAGTCTGTAAACCTGCTTAAAAACAGATGAGAAAGAAGGGAAAAGTAGCATAATATTAAATGCCATGCCACTGTTATAGGTATAATTCTAAAGGTGTTCCAGGGTTTGAAACATCAAATAAACCTCAGTTTGAAGGGTATTATTTGACTTCTCTGTCTGTATTGCTTTCTGCAAAGTAGTAGCAAGAAAAAAAATCATTTTAGAAATTCTTTCTGTGACTTTGACTGAAAAGAAAAAATAAAAAGCTATATAATCAATATAGTCATAACAATGCCGAACTCTTTATTTTTCTATGTTCCTTTTTATTTGATTCAAAAGATTGCCCTCCCCTCCCCCAGTAAAAAAAACCTTATGTCATTATTATAAATGGTAAAAATGATTTTGTGAGCTTCCCTAGAAATTTAAGCCTTGTAGGTTATGTATCACTTAGCATAGCAAAAAGTCCTGGGTGAGATAGCTGCCATGTTGATGCAATTATATTGATGAGATTGTCACAGATTCAAGATTGATGTGAGGCCATCTCCACTGTTTACACTAATACTACTGCTCAGTTCAGTTCAGTTCAGTCGCTCAGTCGTGTCCAACTCTTTGCGACCCCACGAATCGCAGCACGCCAGGCCTCCCTGTCCATCACCAACTCCCGGAGTTTACTCAAACTCATGCCCATCGAGTCAGTGACGCCATGCAGCCATCTCATCCTCTGTCGTCCCCTTCTCCTCCTGCCCCCAATCCCTCCCAGCATCAGGGTCTTTTCCAATGAGTCAACTCTTTGCATGAGGTGGCCAAAGTATTGGAGTTTCAGCTTCAGCATCAGTCCTTCCAATGAACACCCAGGACTGATCTCCTTTAGGATGGACTGGTTGGATCTCCTTGCAGTCCAAGGGACTCTCAAGAGTCTTCTCCAACACCACAGTTCAAAAGCATCAATTTTTTGGTGCTCAGCTTTCTTCACAGTCCAACTCTCACATCCATACATGACCACTGGAAGAACCATAGCCTTGACTAGATGGACCTTTGTTGGCAAAGTAATGTCTCTGCTTTTTAATATGCTATCTAGCTTGGTCATAGCTTTCCTTCCAGGGAGTAAGCATCTTTTAATTTCATGGCTGCAGTCACCATCTGCTGTGATTTTGGAGCTCAAAAAAATAAAGTCTGACACTGTTTCCACTGTTTCCCCATTTATTTCCCATGAGGTGATGGGACCAGATACCATGATCTTAATTTTCTGAATGTTGAGCTTTAAGCCAACTTTTTCACTCTCCTCTTTCACTATCATCAAGAGGTTTTTTAGTTCCTCTTCACTTTCTGCCATAAGGATGGTGTCATCTGCATGTCTGAGGTTATTGGTATTTCTCCCGGCAATCTTGATTCCAGCTTGTGCTTCTTCCAGCCCAGCGTTTCTCATGATGTTCTCTGCATATAAGTTAAATAAGCAGGGTGACAATATACAGCCTTGATGTACTCCTTTTCCTATTTGGAACCAGTCTGTTGTTCCATGTCCAGTTCTAACTGTTGCTTCCTGACCTGCATACAGGTTTCTCAAGAGGCAGGTCAGATGGTCTGGTATTCCCATCTCGTTCAGAATTTTCCACAGTTTATTGTGATCCACACAGTCGAAGGCTTTGGTGTAGTCAATAAAGCAGAAATAGATGTTTTTCTGGAACTCTCTTGCCTTTTTGATGATCCAGCAGATATTGGCAATTTGATCTCTGGTTCCTCTGCATTTTTTTTTTTTTTCCTCTGCATTTTCTAAAACCAGCTTGAACATCTGGAAGTTCTCGGTTCATGTGTTGCTGAAGCCTGGCTTGGAGAATTTTGAGCATTACTTTACTAGCGTGTGAGATGAATGCAATTGTGCGGTAGTTTGAGCATTCTTTGGGATTGCCTTTCTTAGGGATTGGAATGAAAATGGACCTTTTCCAGTCCTGTGGCCACTGCTGAGTTTTCCAGATTTGCTAGCATATTGAGTGTGGCACTTTCAAAGCATCATCTTTCAGGATTTGAAATAGCTCAACTGGAATTTCATCACATCCACTAGCTTTGTTTGTAGTGATGCTTCTAAGGTCCAGTTGACTCCACATTCCAGGATGTCTGGCTCTAGGTGAGTGATCACACCATTGTAATTTTCTGGGTCATGAAGATCTTTTTTGTACAGTTCTTCTGTGTCTTCTTGCCACCTCTTCTTAATATCTTCTGCTTCTATTAGTTCCATACAATTTCTGTCCTTTATTTAGCCCATTTTTGCATGAAATTTTCCCTTGGTATCTCTAATTTTCTTGAAGAGATCTCTAGTCTTTCCCATTCTATTTTTTCCTCTATTTCTTTGCATTGATTGCTGAGGAAGGCTTTCTTATCTCTCCTGGCTATTCTTTGGAACTCTGCATTCAAATGGGAATATATTTCCTTTTCTCCTTTGCTTTTAGCTTCTCTTCTTTTCACAGCTATTTGTAAGGCCTCCTCAGACAACCATTTTGCCTTTTTGCATTTCTTTTCCATGGGGATGGTCTTGATCCCTGTCTCCTGTACAGTGCCACAAACCTCCATCCTTAGTTCATCAGGCTCTCTGTACTAATCTTAATTCTTTTCCTAAAAGGCTGATCCATGTGCCATATTTGATGTGATTTAGCCTGTTGATCCTTGTTAGCTATCTTTGTTGAAATCAAAGTAAAAAAATTGCAAAGATCCCAGTCATTTGATCATTATATTAATGCTTTCAAGATTCACCACATAGTCTACATAGAAATGTAAACTGGGACAGAGCTACCATGAGTTATGTTTCTGTGTACAGTAAGATTTTTGTGTACAGTAAGATACTTTTGTTTAAAAGTACACTAATTCTTCCCCTTCAAACTTGTTTCTTTGAGAAAATCCATCTATTGTTAATACTAAGGTTTAAGATAAATTTGAAATTTAAACAATCGTTTTCAAATTATTTTCAGTTGTTCCCATGTTTCCATAACCTTATCTGTTGAAACTGAATTTGAATTCTGATAAAGGGACAAAAATATTTGGGGCCAATTCTAGTGAATAAAATAATCAAGCCTCAGTAGAAATGAAGCATGATGGCAGAGAAAGGGGAAGATGCTCTCTGATGGCTGTGTAAATAGAAGCTGAATGCAATTCCATATTTTGGTCTTTAGCAGAATTAAATAAATTAATTACGAGCTATAGTTTTGTTAGTTTCAAGAATTGGCTGATTTACCCATGTCCAGTAAGATTATTAATAAAAGTGCATGGCAGATGCTACTTAGTGGATCAAATTATATTAAATGTCTTCAATTTTGTAATATAATCAATCTATAGCTAAGCCACCAGCATGTCACCGTTAACTGATGGAGTGATGTAGAATCAGCAGCATATCTTGTCACGGATTTACTTTGTTTCAGTTTTTTTTTCTGGAAATAAATGTCACCAAGGACATTCTTGACTATGGGAAGGTAAAAATAAAAATATTTCTTGGAAATTGAATTTTGCTCTATATGCACTCTTGAAATCTCTATTTTTATTTTGTTATCTGTTGTGAATGAAGGAGCAGTCCATTTGTCTAAAACAGTTCAAGACTCTGAATTTTAAATAAAGATATACATGTTTTGCATCTGTCATTGGACAGAATAAACAATGTGATAATGCATTTTTAATAAGCTGATATTAGTTTTGCTATTAAATATGTGCAACCCTTACTTTTAAAGCCAGCAGCTGCTCTCACATAGGAGAACTGCTGCCAGACTTCACAAAAATAATTCCTAGCATTTCTAATTCAGGCTTATCCACATGCTTAGAGAGTTGCAAACATCTGGGAATTCAAAGGTTTCTGCCTATATTGAAATCTAAATCTTAACTATTTTTTAAAAAACTGTATATCTTGAAAATAAAATCCATTAAAAATACTGGCATTTAGCTCAATTCCAGAAAAATAAATGACCCAATCAAAAAATGGGCCAAAGAACTAAACAGACATTTCTCCAAAGAAGACATACAGATGGCTAACAAACACATGAAAAGATGCTCAACATCACTCATTATTAGAGAAATGCAAATCAAAACCACAATGAGGTACCATTACACGCCAGTCAGGATGGCTGCTATCCAAAAGTCTACAAGCAATAAATGCTGGAGAGGGTGTGGAGAAAAGGGAACCCTCTTACACTGTTGGTGGGAATGCAAACTAGTACAGCCGCTATGGAAAACAGTGTGGAGATTCCTTAAAAAACTGGAAATAGAACTGCCATATGACCCCGCAATCCCACTTCTGGGCATACACACTGAGGAAACCAGATCTGAAAGAGACACGTGCACCCCAATGTTCATCGCAGCACTGTTTATAATAGCCAGGACATGGAAGCAACCTAGATGCCCATCAGCAGATGAATGGATAAGGAAGCTGTGGTACATATACACCATGGAATATTACTCAGCCGTTAAAAAGAATTCATTTGAACCAGTCCTAATGAGATGGATGAAGCTGGAGCCCATTATACAGAGTGAAGTAAGCCAGAAAGATAAAGAACATTACAGCATACTGACACATGTATATGGAATTTAGAAAGGTGATAACGATAACCCTATATGCAGAACAGAAAAAGAGACACAGAAATACAGAACAGACTTTTGAACTTTGTGGGAGAATGTGAGGGTGGGATATTTCAAAAGAACAGCATGTATGCTATCTATGGTGAAACAGATCACCAGCCCAGGTGGGATGCATGAGACAAGTGCTCGGGCCTGGTGCACTGGGAAGACCCAGAGGAATCGGGTGGAGAGGGAGGTGGGAGGGGGGACCGGGATTGGGAATACATGTAACTCCATGGCTGATTCATATCAATGTATGACAAAACCCACTGGAAAAAAAATAATAATAATAATAAAAAAAAAAAAATTAAAAAAAAAAAATACTGGCATTTAAATGGCGACTATATTAGAACCCAGTGACTGTGCTGAATACAAACCACCTGAAAACTCAGGCTTGAAACAACCTTTTATTATGCTCGCAGGTTTTGTGGGTCAGGAATTTAGACAGGATATAGAAAGAATGACTGTTTTCTATGCGGCTTGACTTCCTCATAGCATGGCAGACTCAGGGTGACTTAACTTCATACATGGTGGCTTCCAGGTCAGGTATTTCTGAATTATGTAAAGGCTGACACCCCTTTCATAACCCAAATTCAGAAGTCACTCAACATCTTTAGATTCAGAGTTAGGGATAATACAAATTATTCCTAGGGATAATATGAATTATACCATTACAAATATTCTGCAAATATGAATTTGTCATTTTAGATGTGATTAGTCTTTGGCCTGAATTCTTTAGAAAAAATATTTATTAGAATTTTCACATGAATGTATTTTTGTTGTCTGTGTGGTTATTATTATCATTTTGTTCTCCATATCCTGCTTCATTTCAATATGTTTATTAAGGTCTTCTGATTTTCTCTTTTACTGAGGATATTTTTTGCCTTTGGAGATGGTTGGATGGCGTCACCAACTAGATGGACATGGGTTTGAGTAAATTCCGGGAGTTGGTGATGGACAGGGAGGCCTGGAGTGCTGCGATTTATGGGGTCACAAATAGTCGGACATGACTGAGCGACTGAACTGAACTGAATTTTTATAAGTTTCCACAGGACAATAAAAATACATACATAAATTGGAGGGTGCAGAAGTTTTTCTGCAAAATCCATTTACCAGATTTTAGTGTTTAACTGCATTCACCTTGTCATTTCTGAGTTAAACTGCTAATAGAATTTTAAAAGTTTCTGATTATAATAAGTATGATGAATCATATTTTTAGTAAAATAATGTATACTAGACACAATTTGCCTATAAATTGATGATTCGTTCTTTTAAAAATAACTATGTGTTTGTCTTCTGACAGTCTGTCTTTTTCCATATGCACGGATATTGTTGAATTAACTTGCTCCTTGGAAGGAAAGCTATGACAAACCTAGGCAGTATATTAAAAATCAAAGACATCACTTTGCTGACAAACGTTTGTATAGTCAAAGTTGCATTTTTCCAGTAGTCATCTATGGATGAGAGACTTGGACCACAAAGAAGACTGAGGGCCTAAGAATTGATGTTTTTGAACTGTGGTGCTAGAGAAGACTCTTGAGAGTCCCTTGGACAGCAAGGAGATCAAATCAGTCAATCCTAAAGGAAATCAACAACAACAACAACAATTTACTGGAAGGGCTGATGCTAAAGCTGAAGCTCCAATACTTTGGCCACCTGATGCAGAGATGACTCATTGGAAAAAACCATGATACTGGTAAAGATTGAGGGCGGGAGGAGAAAGGGGTGGCAGAAGATGAGAGAATTGGATGGCATCACTGTCTCAATAGATATGAGTTTGAGCAAGCTCCAGTAAATAGAGAAGGATAGGGAAGCTTGGCGTTTTTTGAGTTGCAAAGAATAAGACACAGCATAGCAACTGAACAAAAACAAAATGGATACTGCTGAATTAGTGAACAATTATAACTGAGATTTTTAGCAAAATCAGTCACATGTTCTATAATTGGAGCCAGACTCATTTCTGTGTAATTATGAATAAAAGTTGAGACAACAGTATCTAAGTAATCTTGAAAATCAAGTTGAAACTCTCACATATCATTTTTATTGCTCATGTTTTAGAGGAGCAAGAGTGAAAAACAAAGGATTTAGAAGTTCTAAGGAATTTGATTTTTAAAATATTTTACTGAAGTTTAGTTGATTTGTAATAACGTGTTGTTTTCTACAAAGTGATTCAGTTATATGTGTGTGTTTTTTATATATATATATATATAAACACACACACATATACATATGTATATTCTCATTTCTATTCTTTTCTATTGCAGTTTATTATGGGATATTGAAAATAGAACTTTGTTATCTGTTTTATTATTTTTTTGTTACCCATTTTATATTTAGCAATTTGTATTTGGTAATCTCAAACTCCTAGTTTACTAAGGGATTTAAATATTAAAAAAATATATAATTAAATAATGATAACCTAATGAACCACTTATATTTGAAGAGAGTAAATATGCAATATGTTCAAAGAATTTAAATGGCTTTACAGAGAATGTTGTTGAAGTACAGAACTTAAGAGGAATGATGGAAAATTTTTTAGTAAAATATTCTAAATTTTGTGATGGGAATATCAGCTTTATCTTGGCAAACTGTAGAACATTAATGATATCATAATGCCAAGAATTCTAAAGATTTATGGGGGAAAATGTGGCTACTCTTTAGTGGAAAGAAATGTAAATAAGATTTAGCAATTTACATTTTATTCTGTAGAAAAGACAACATTTTCTTTATTTCTGCATGCTACACATTAATTCTTAAGATTTTATCTAATTAAAACGTGTTGGATGACCCATTATGTTATAATAATTATATAAAATTATCTTACTGTTTCTAATGAACATTAGTTTCCTTCATAAATCTTTATTTTTTTCACTCTTTCTTCAAAATAAGCATTTGATAGTCAGCTGGAACACAAGATCTTTAGCCAGCTTACTGCCCCATTCCCTGCTAGTTTCTTATTTGTTGTTGTTCAGTCGTTAAGATGTTTGTGACTCTGCCACCCCATGGACTGCAGCACAACTGGATTCCCTATCCTTCACTATCTTCCACAGTTTGCTCAGATTCATGTTCATTGAGTCAATGATGCTATCTAACAATCTTATTCTCTGCCTCCCTCTTCTGCTTTTACCCCCAATCTTTCCCAGCATCAGGGTCTTTTCCAATGAATTGGCTTTTTGCATCAGGTGGCCAGTTTCTCATACCCCCACCTTTGTACCTACATTAGAGATATATCAATTTTCTTTTAGAATCTGTCTATAATTAGCTCTCTCACCAGCATCCTCTTACTTCACATATTTTTCTTATCCTCTTACTTCACATATTTTGCTTAGTAATGTTTAGTAAGCTCCATGATATGTCTCCAATCTATTCTGTGACATAAACCCCCCATAATCCAAAGTTATCTCCACTTTACTTTCTTAGACTACTGTACCCAAAGATGTCTCAGCCTACACAGCACTATTTTGTGAGTTAAAAAAAGGAAATCTCACTTGTGTGGTCACAGACCTGCCAGAGTGCTCTGCTTGGTGGAGGGCACCACTTTCTCTAAGGGACATAAGCCTACACCAGATCACCACTTTGTGACAGTTGTCTTCTCAATATATTAATAACTCTTGCAACCTGATGGAGAATGCAAAACCCAACTAAGCAAACAATTCTTGTGTTATGCATTACATCATTCATGCATGTACTCATTTATCTGACTGACCTACAAAAACCTAATATGTGTCAGGCAGTATTTTATTAATTGAGGATATAGCATTGAACAGGATATAAAAATCATTGCATCTAGAATGTGTATATTCTAATTGGAGAAATAGAAAATAAACAAACTCAAGAATAATGTAGCACCAGTAACTGAGAATGGCCACATGACCTATGCAATGAGTCATCTGTGAATTAAATTGCATCTAAATATCAACTATAAAATACTGAAGCTACCATTCAAGTGCAGAAAGTCTAGCTGCACAGTTGAAGAAAGACCTTCTTTTAAAGTTACCACACCAATTTCTGTTAGTTACTTTAACATGTCATAGACTCAGCTTTGAAGCAGTGTTCTCTGACTATATTTTGCTAGAATTTCAAAGGTTTCTTCTGTCCATGATAGAGGCCTTAGTGACTCTGCCAGAGGTGGAAGTCCCAGATAAAGACTGACCATCCAATGTGTATGCAATCATGACCATGAAGTTGTAATATTTTCAAAATTATTTTCAACTACTTCCCAAAAGCCAACACCTATATTGCTAAAGGTAGCAATTATACTCTGTATGTTCAATGTCTGATAAACGTATTATGAAAAGCTTTCTTTTAAGAAGTCTGTAATTTTATGTTTTTACCCAACAAGGCAGTTCTTAAAACTAAGATTTTGAGGGTTTCTCTGGTGGCTCAGCTGGTAAAGAATGTGCAATGTGGGTAGACCTGGGTTCAATCCCTGAGTTGGGAAGATCCTCTGGAGGAGGGCATGGCAACCTCACTCCAGTATTCTTGCCTGGAGAATCCCCATGAACAAAGGAGACTGGTGGGCTTCAGTCCCTGGATCGCAAAGAGTTGGACACGACTGAGCAACTCTCAGTTCTGTAGAAATATTTATATTCTACCTCTTTATATGTATGTTTTATTCTCATGAGCCTTTCCAGTGTCCTCTATCAAAATCTCATGCTTAGTCACTTAGTAGTGTCCAACTCTTTGCGATCCCATGAACTGTAACCCACCAGGCTTCCCGCAATGCGGGAGACTGGGATTCAATCCCCAGGTTGGGAAAATCCCCTGGATAAGGAAATGGCAACCCACTCCAGTACTCTTGCCTGGAAAAATCCCATGGATCAAGGAGCCTAGTAGGCTACAGACCATGGGGTCGCAAAGAGTCAGACACAACTGAGCAACTTCACTTCACTTCATACAGACAATAGTTTAGCTTGCTATATCAAAATCCATTCTACTAAGTCAATCTAAGTCTATCCAGCCAGCTGAGAGTCTGCTTACTAGGATTTGTAATGACTTATATCTTGAGAAGATTGGCATGTATATAATTGTACTGATGGAAAGGAAAGATGATATCATACCCTTCCTGTGAAATTATAAATGTGCAGTTAAGTCATAGACTGTTTTTTAAAAATGGAAAACAGCTTTTTGGCAATTGCCTGAATTCCAGAATACATACCATAATTTTATTGAACCCTAACTCTTTGTGAGCAGGTTATATGTATATTCTATTGAATTACAGGGGATTTCCCTAGGATCTGGTGGTTAAGACTCCAAGCTCCCAATGCAGGGGGCCCAGGTTCAATCCTTGATCAGGGAACTAGATTCCACATGCTGCAACTAAGACCAAAGACAGCTAAGTAAATTGAAAAGCAGGAGAAGAAATGTTACTCTCAGATTTAACAAATGACACTTAAAATATTCATTTTTATATTTAAATATATTATACTGGATTATATTATACCACATTTTATCACAATATGTGTAGTCTTTTATGTGCTGAAACTTTCACTCTAATGTATTCTGGCCATTGCAACATAGGTTTATTTAACAATAGAACATTTCAAAAGATATTCTACTCTGTGAATGAAAATAAATCCTACAATTTTACAATTTGTTTTCAGTCCATATTTTAAATACTGCATGTTATACCCAAAATGATATTTTAACAAATAAGACTGGTGAAAATTCATATTTATATGACAGTTATTGATGACAGTTATTTCTTCTTAATGCTTATTCATTTTTTCACAAAAGAGAAAATAACTCTGTAGTATGATCCAAATAAAAATAATTTGTTAAATACATGAATGTATGAAATGTTTTCTCAGAATTTAACAGCCATTCTTTTTCTGATTTATTTTGTTCAGATTTAAAATGCAACAGTGTGTGAGTTTATATAGAAAACGAACTTATGGTTTCCAAAGTGTATGGCAGAGTGGAGGAGATAAATTAGGAGTTTGTGTTTAACTTAAATATACGACTATACATAAAATAGGTAGCTATGAGGACCTATCATATAGCACAGGGAGTTCTACTCAATGTCCTTTAATAACATAATGAAAAAGAATATGAAAAAGAACATATACACATATATGTGTGTGTGTGTGTGTATAATTTGTTGTTGTTGTTTAGTCACTAAGTCATGTCCAATTCTTTGTGACCCCATGAACTGTAGCCTGCCAGGCTCTTCTGTTCATGAGATTTTCCAGACAAAAATACTGGAGTGGGCTGGCTTGCCTTCTCCAGGGGATCTTCCCTACCCAGAGATCAGTCCCATGTCTCCTGTCTTGGCAGGTGAATTGCTTACCACTGAGTCATCAGGGAAGCCATATATAGCCAATATATTCTTATATATATGAATGAATCACATTCATATATATATATGAATCACTTTGCTATGCATTTGAAAGTAAAATAATGTTGTAAATTAACTATATTTCAATAGAAAATTTAATTTCAATAAAGAATAAAATTTATCCTGGAGATACTAGCATTTTTATCTCACACTATTTATGTAAGAATAATTCGTTGTAAAGATTACTCATGTTTTGACTACAAAGAAGCAAGCATTTGCTTAGTCTATTCAAAGGTGAACATTCTTGTTGAATAGATATATGTCCAACAACTCATAAATATTTATAGATTCTTAAGCAAAGAAATACAAAGAAACTTGAATTTTATGATCACAATTTTGTTAGCAGTTCAGAAGTGTCAAGTTCTCCTTTGAGAACTCAGTCTCTGATCTACTTTTGAAAGATTTGGGTAAAATAACATATATTAAGTTTTAAGCAAATAAGAAATTTTGCCACTAAAATATAACTTGTTTGGTTTTATCACTTGTGTTCCCTGAATCTGAAGAATATACTGTTCAAATTTTCATGCTGGAGACTTTTTTAAAAGTAATTTCTGTCTTTTATTCTAAGATTGTGGCACCTCCTGGAAGCTTTAAAGAATCCAGAAGAACCAGATGCATATTATAAACTTTAAAAGGAATATGAACACAATTAGACACCAGACAAGTACAAAGAAATTAAAAGTAGAACATTAAAGTGTATTCTCTCAGACTTTTAGTGTGCTAAATGTCTCTGTTCATAACATTGATGGTATCTTTTTTTGCATGCTAGTGGCTGAGAATAATTATCAGAGGCTATAAAATGTACTGTTTTGAAAGAATAGCTTTTATAAATTATGAAGAATTTTCTTCGAAGGTAGTATTAGCATTAATTTGTAGCAACATAGTAGCACATTTATCTATTTAAACACTAAGAAACTTCCAAATTAAAAAGAATGAAGAATGTTGACTAATAGAGTTATTTTTGCCTACTATGTGCTATGGTGCCTTATGCATGCTGAAATTTTTTTCCTTTCCTTGATTTTTTTCTTTGTTACAAGCTTATGTAATATTGAAAAGTGATTTCTAGCTACTAGCATTCATAGGCTTCAAATTTAAAGGCTCTTATTTATAAAGAATACAAACATATATATAATCTTTTACAAATGGACTATCTAGGCTACATTTATTTATGATCTCTTTGTTTTGACATTTCATCCATGTTTCTTTTTTTTGTTTGTTTGTGTTTTGATCTGATAAAGATCCATGATCACCCTTTTACCGACATTGCTCCATTTGAACTCTTTGGGAGATATATATAAAAGAACTTGTAAAATAAAATACAATATATAGAGAGAGTTACAAATTTATCTTATTGGGTATCAATTACACAACATAATGATTCAAAATAAATACCACAGCAAAATCAGATGAACTGTATGCTTAAAGACCATTTAGGAACAACAATAAAACAAGCAAGCCCGCCCAAAAAAAGTGTTTTGAAATACATCAGCTTTTTAGGTCACTCATTCTAAATCTATATGCTGTTTCGATCACATTTTTAAAATAGAGGAATATGAACCCAGTGGCTCATATTCCAATGGTTAGGATATTTTTCTTTAGTTTCATTTTTAAGCATATTAAACTTTCTTCATAGGTATCTGAGAATCTAAAGGATTTTGTGCTGTTTTTGTTCTCCTTAATTTGGTATTACATTTCTCTTAAGGGTAAGTTTTTCAATTAGGAACAGCTTTACCCTTAAGCTTATTATCTACTTGGTATAGAACATTTCAATTTTAATTTTACTAATCAGTGCATTTGGAAAGATCCCTCCAACCTTTCTCAGCTACACTAAGCTATCTAAAGCAACTTGTTTTCTCTAAGAATTATGCTAATATTTTGTTGGCCTTTGTATTATGTAGGTTCAAATATAAAAAATATCCTTAGGATTCTTGCTAAATTTGCATTTTAGTTACCAAGAACTGTTTAAATTTTTATAATATTGTATTATTAATTGAATTTTTTCTCTATGGTTTTCAAACTTGAAAGAACTGCTGTCTAATAACTGTTTAGGTCTTAGCCCTGATTTTTTGTTGAACAAAAAAAATACCTTGAAGATTTAGCCATGAGTGATGCCACAGTAGTACCCAGTCCACATAATTCCTGGTCTGATTGTACCACTAATGGACACTTAACTGAATCAGAGCTTCCTGTGATGTGTGATGTGGCCTGGCAGAAAATGATGAGCAGGCCAAATAAAGTTGAGAGAAAGAAAGAGAGATGAAGATTAAAATATCTAACCATTAACACCACAACTGCTGATAGGTGGCATTAGATTTAAAAAAACGTTTTCAAGTAATGAGTGTATACTTGTTTCTTGCCCCCCAAAATATCTACCAAAAACATATATGATTACCTTAACTGAGCAACTTATGACTCAACAATAAAGAACTGCCTCATCAACAGTATTAATAGAACCACAAATGGAAAACATTAGCATGAAATGGAAAGAAATTTCAAGAAAAATGTTAAGTGTTTTACTTGCTTCTCTTTTATATCCATGTTAGATTAGTCATACTGAGCTACATGAGGGAGAGCTTTTTCTTCTTCTTCTTCTTCTTTTTTTAATGTTCTGTTCAACAGTATCTCTTAAGCATCTACAAAAATTTATCTATTGTGTAATTTTAAAATGTTATTTCTTTTTTAGCCCCTTCTAACTTCTGCCTTCATTCCACATTTCAACAAATACTTCTTGAAAATATTAGGTATGAAACAATTTGTGAAGTAAGAGGTAAAAGAACTTTAAAATGGTTTTCTAATCTGCAAAGAATTTTATTTGTTATTTCGGAAGTTTTGTACTTTTATTCTACTAGTTTTCTGGATTTTTAAAATACTTTTTATTTTTCTGGTGTTGTTGTTCAGTCACTCAGCTGTGTCTGGCTCTTTGTGATCCCATGGAAGGCATTACACCAGGCTTCACTGGCCTTCACCATCTCCCAGAACTTATTTAAATTCATGTCCATTGAGTTGGTGATGCCATCCAACAATCTCACCCTCTGCCATTCCCTTCTCCTTCTGACTTCAATCTTTCCCAGCATCAGGGTCTTTTCTAATAAATTGGCTCTTTGCACCAGGCAGCCAAAATATTGGAGCTTCAGCTTTATGATCAGTCCTTCCAATGGATATTCAGGACTGATTTCCTTTAGGATTGACTGGTTGGCTTTCCCTGCTGTCCAAGGGACTCTCGAGTCTTCTCAAACACCACAGTTTCAAAGCAACAAATCTTTGGCATTAAGCCTTCTTTATGGTCCAACTCTCACAACCATACTGGAAAAACTATAGCTTTGGCTATACAGATATTTTTAGGCAAAGTAATGTCTCTGGCTTTTTAATATGCTAAGTTTGTCAAAGCTTTGCTTCCAAGGAGCAAGCATCTTTTAATTTCATGGCTGAAGTCACCATCTGCAGTGATTTTAGGAGCCCAAGAAAATAAAAGTCTGTCACTGTTTCCATTGTTTCCTCTTCTATTTGCTGTGACATGAGGGACCAGAGGCCATGATCTTTGTTTTTTGAATGTTGAGTTTTAAGCCAGCTTTTTCACTCTCCTTTTTCACCTTTATTCAGAGGCTCTTTAATTCTTCCTCACTTTTTGCCGTAAGAGTGGTGTCATCTGCATATCTGAAGTTATTGATATTTCTCTCAGCAATCATGATTCCAGTTTGTGCTTCATCCAGCCCGGCATTTCACAAGATGTATTCTGTATATAAGTTAAATAAATAAGGTGACAATATATATCCTTGACATATTCCTTTCCCAATTTTGAACCAGTCTGTTGTTCCATGTCTGGCTCTAACTGTTGCACCTTGACCTACATACAGGTTTCTTGGGAGGTAGGTGAGGTGCTCTGGTATTCCCATCCCTGAAGAATTTTCCAGTTTGTTGTAGTCCACAGAGTCAAGGCTTTAGTGTAGTCAATGAAGCAGAAGTAGATGTTCTTCTGGAATTCTCTTGCTTTTTCTGCAATCCAATGGATGTTGGCGATTTGCTCTGCCTTTTCTAAATCCAGCTTGGACATCTGGAAGTTCTCGGTTCAAGTACTGTTGAAGCCTAGTTGGAGCATTTTGAGCATTACTTTGCCAGCATGTGTAATGAGTGCAATTGTGTGGCAGTTTGAACATTCTTTGGCATTTCCCTTTTATGGGATTGGAATGAAAACTGACCTTTTCCAGTCCTGTGGCCACTGCTGAGTTTTCCAAATTTGCTGACATATTGATTGCAGCACTTTCACAGCACCATCTCTTAGGATTTGAAATAGCTCACCTGGAATTCCATCACCTCCACTATCTTTGTTTGTAGTGATGCTTCCCAAGGCCCACTTGACTTCACATTTCAAGATATCTCACTCTAGGTGAGTGATCACGCCATCGCGATTATCTGGGTCATGAAGATCTTTTTTGTATTGTTCTCCTGTGTATTCGTGTCACATCTTCTTAATATCTTTCTGCTTCTGTTAGGTCCACACCATTTCTGTCTTTCACTGTGCCCAGCTTTGCATGAAATGTTCCCTTAGTATCTTAATTTTCTTGAAGAAATCTCTAGTCTTTACCATTTTGTTGTCGTTGTTGTTGTTATTGTTTTCCTCTATTTCTTTGCATTGTTCAGTCTGGAAAGCTTTCTTATCTCTCCTTACTATTCTTTGGCATTCTGCATCCAGATGGGTATATCTTTCCTTTTCTCCTTCATCTTTTGCTTCTCTTCTTTTCTCAGCTATTTTTAAGGCTCCTCAGAGAAAGTTTTTTTCTTTTTTGCATTTTTTTTTTATTTGGGATGATCTTGATCACTGCCTGCTGTACAATGTTACGAAACTCCATCCATAGTTCCATAATTATCTTAATATAATATTTTTCTAACTTAATCTTTTACTGTTAGTTTTAAAAGCAATCATTTGACTCCTACATAATCTAAAAAATAGTTAATAATATTTATCTTCCCCTTTAAACCTCCCTCTTTAGCCACTTTTATTTGCATTGTCTTACTCAGTCAGACACATTCTTATCTGAAAACCTCACTATGTGTTAGTCTTAGCTCTACAATTAAACATATGAAACGTTCAACATGAATTTTCCCACTTTTTGTTGAGATAATTGTCATCTTCTCTTTGATTCCTTGGGAAAGACACAAGTGCACAGCTTTCCGTGATTTCTGGCACATTTCTCTATGGCCCCAAGACCTGAAGGACAGCATGATGGATACAATACTTTTGATTGGCACTTTATCCTTAAGTAAATAAAAAATTCAACAGTCTGATGTTAGTCCAGTTTTCTTGCTCTTATTGAGAAAGGAGAAAATTCCTGATTCTCCCTTAATTTATTCTATTATTTCTTTTCACCCACTGCATGCAGCACTTTATAATACATTATATACTTTAGCTATTTATTATCTTCTTTTATATTTATATTTATTGTCTGTTCCTTCCCCAGTAGGCTACTACCTACATGTATGATATAGCTGTATTTACTAGAATAGTGCCTGTTACACAGTAAGCACTAAAAATATTGAATAATAAATGACAGTATATATACTTTGATAGATTCAATGATAACAGTATTTAATTTTTCATTCTGAGAATTTTTCACTTTATAACTACAAAAGGAGGCAGAAGATGTGCTAGCTATAAAGTCTTAGAAGTAATTCCCACATGCTGCAACCAGAGGAAACCCACACATAGCAACATGATCCAGCACAAAGATAAATAAATAAATGAATATTTTTAAAAAGAAGTAATATTGCTAACATTCAAGTTCAAGTTGACAGTGGAAACTCTTGAGGTTCTAGATTTATTTTTGTCACTCTTTTGTAGTTGGAAAAGAAAAATATTTATCTCTCTTCAAATAATAAAAAAGCCTCTTTCTTTGGACTGCACTGCAAGGCATGTGGGATCCTAGTTTACAAATCAGGGATCAAACCCAGAACCCCTGCATTGGAAATGGTGAGTCTTAGCCATAAAGAAATTCTCTTCTCAAATAATTTAGCCAATGTTACCATGAAGAAAATCTCTGCAATTAAACAAATGCTTGAAATTATCTTTCCAAAGTGCTTCTAAATACAAGAAGACCAGGAGAAATATTTTCTTCTTTAGGGGGAAGCTGATTCTGCTCATATTCTAAAACTGCATCTTCTATTTTACCTAGATGTACTAGGCCATAAACTATAGTTTGATTTTTTAAACTAGAATTCTGTGTTATTGTGCATGCCATTCCAACTACAAATGGAAGATTTGTGCTTCTCAATTTGTCTGAACTGCTATCTATTAAGCAAGAATAAACTTACCAACATCTGTCCAAAGCAGTAAAAAAATTTATGGCCAACATTGGCCCAAGATGGCAGTCTGTCTGTTGGAAAAGAAAACTCAATAAGTGAGCTGAATAGTAGAATAAACACAGCTGAAGGGCAATTTGGCTAGCTACTAGATTGAATCGATGAACTCTCTGAAAGTGATTGATCAATCATCCTAGCTTTTACTGTAACCCCCTTTATTTCCTGCTGATTTAGCAGCATAAGGGGACAAAAATGGCCAGTGGCAGTCTTGGCACCCAATTTAATGGACTTGTTTCCCGGTGGCAACCTTTCTCCCTTGGGAATAGAACTCACTGAACCCAGTATTACAGGAATGGGCAGCAAGGGGGACTATGGCAGCAGATTCTTTGGCTTTAGCGTGAAAGAGTCATATCCTATCTCCTGAATTGTGAGGTCCATACATTCTAATTATGGGAGAAAGACCATCACATACCAAGTACTACCTGAAGACATATATGACATGATCAGGACTCAAGATTTTATTTCTCCAAGATGGTCCCATAACTAAGACTGTGCTGTGCTTAGTCGCTCAGTCATGTCTGACTCTTTGCAACCCCATAGACTGTAGCCAACCAGGATCCTCTGTCCATGGGAATTCTCCAGGCAAGTAAACTGGAGTGGTTTGCCATGCTCTCCTCCAGGGGATCTTCCCAACCCAGGGATCAAACCCAGGTCTCCCGCATTGCAGGCAGATTCTTTACTGTCTGAGCCACTAGGGAAGTCCTAACTAGGACTATAGCAGCCTGTCTCACAATTTTCTCAAACAACTGCTTCTGGTTAATGAAACACGTTGCACCAATGAATTTGTGGCTATGAGCCGACTGCTCTAATTCCTTCACTATAAAGCATGTTCTTTGGAGATGCTGTATGAGATACTCTGGCAATGGATATGATTTTCTGTAAGTTTATGAATGGTGTGCTTGCAGAAACACCATGGGCAGAAAGGAAATATTGTATCTCTGTGGACATGTATTCCAAACTATTGCTCTCTCTGTGATGAGAGGAGTCCCAAACAATCAATCTGTTGGGAGATGTTTGGCTGGAACTCTGCAAAATGTGCCAAGTAGATTTCACTGTTGGCCTCTGTCATTTGCAGATTGGGCACTCGGCAGTGACAGTAGCCAGATCAGTCTTGGTACAAAAACATTATAAAATTGAGCCCATGCATGGCTTCCATCTTTGTTTTCATGGCCACTGTGTCTATGTCCATTGAGCAAGCACCTATATGACTGGGGAAGGAGTGAGCAGTCACATTTTCCTCCTGCTTACTGAGAGCTTTGTCTACTTTACAGCCATCCATTTTCATTTAACTGGGACAGTGTATCATTTTGGATCTAGTCTGACTAAAAACCTACAGCATGATAATGGATAATTGTCAAAGACTAACAAAAACCCTGCAATTTGCAAGAGGCTTAGGAAAGATCCACCAACTGCATTGGAATACAATAGCAGGCAGCTGTTGACAAGAAGCCATTGAAGTTGCAATACAATCAGGGTTTCAGCTTCTTTAAAGGTAATGGGGCACACAGTGAGGTCAATGAATTCCATAGACTTGAGCCCATGGCTTCCCCTTCTCTTCTGTAAAATACAGTGTCTTGGTCATACAAATAAGTCATTCTGTAAGCTCAACAATGTGGTTTAAACAAAAGCATGTGGGTAAGAAGGTAAGTCCATACATAAATACAAAGCAAGTTATCTTCCCAGAAAGGAAAATTTGCTGCCTCATTCCTTAGTGGAACGGGTCCAACGTAGTCAACCTGCCACCAGACGGCTCACTTTTTCCTCAAGTGAGTATTTCTACTTTCAAAGCTTATGTTGGCAGGTGGGGCCCTGGGATAAATTAAAGTTTGAGCCTTGTGACTAATTGATAGAAAAAATGGCCTCCAGGAGTTTTTCTCATCTACTTATGAATGTTCCCTTGACTTGGGGAGAAGGATCTCACAAATGGAGTCTATTTTTCCTTTCCGTAAATTTGGGCAGATCTCTGATTCTGTTAAGCTAGTTGAATGCTAAAAAATTGGGGATTTCTCACTTTCTAATTTTGGAACATGTTTGCCATCTTGTGAAAAAAAAAAAAAAATATATGGTATGTATGGTAACTCTTTTGAGACCAGGTAATATTCAGGCTTCCCAGGTGGTTTGGTGGTAAAAGAATCTGCTTGCCAATGCAGGAGATGTGGGTTCGATCTCTGGGTCAGGAAGATTCCCCAGAGGAGGAAATGACAACCCACTCCAGTATTTTTGCCTGAAGAAAAATTCCATGGACATAGGAGCCTGGTGGGCTACAGTCCATGAGATCACAAAGAGCTGGACATGACTGAGCAGCTGAGCGTGAATATAAGAACGTCTTGGAACTTGGTAGTTTAGAAGAGTAACGGATGACATCAGCATAATGAGCTGAAGAGGTTAGCTTGCAAAATTTTATTGGAAAACTGCAATTCTCAAGTCTCTGGAAACTGTTACTGGAGAATCTGTTATCTAGCTTGTAGTCATATGCCTGATCACTGTGAAATCTTAATAATGCTCTCTCCTCACTTTCACGCCACAAGCCTGACATGCATTCCTAATATAGACTCTTCAAAGGGAAAAGGGTCTTTCGAGATGCAGTTTCTGGCTTCTCCTTTGCAATCAGTGAGGCCCATAGATGTGACAGGTAGTGATGTAGACTTGGAAGCCAGCAGTACAGATTAGCATATCTTCACATTGAATACTCATCCTGAAGGGTTCAATCATGTACTTCTCACAAAGACAGCCTGCCCGCCTTCTTCCAAGTTCCTATTCATCTGAAAAACTCTCAGACATTGCTAATGAATTAATGTAGACTCCTACTTAAAGTTCTAGCACCTACTTAAAGCCATTTATCAACCCCAAGTGTGGTGAGTAACTAAGTTTTGCTGGAAATTCTGCCCCTGAAAGGCGCTTCTTTCTCTATTATCTTTTAGGGACACTCCTTACTTCTCAGTGTGCATATATTGTACCAGTCAGGCAATTCCCACTAGCACCAGCACACAGTGAAGATTCATCTATAAACTAGGTTTATCTTTTCTTTCTTTTCTTCCCAATTACCTGATAATAGTGAATTTCCCTAGGTATGTGGGTTGGAGGGAATGTTAACAAAACAGCAGGGGTAGATATCATGGAAGTCTGGGCCAGGAGTTGTAAAGATTTTCCCTCCTAGATCTGGTGGTGCATACACAATTTCAATTTTGCAAGAGATTACTGCTGTGCATGACCAATTTCATGATCCTGTAGATTGGATAAAATTTATCTCATCAAGGGAAATTTTGTTTTATGATTGGTGTCCCTTGGACATGTATATGGTTTCTATTGAAACACAGCTGCAAACTAGAAGCTGTTTTTCAAATGGAAAACAGTTGTATTACATAAAATCTTTAAGGGTCTAAGCTATGAGTTTCATATTGTCCAAGGCTTAACATAGAAACATAGACGTTTTCAATGTCATTGGTTGGTTAAATGAAAAGTATGGTAGTCTGGCTTTGTCACTAAAAAGTCTTTTGTGTTTACCTAGAAGATAAGTTAGAGAAGCATACTCAAATATATTTTGCTTTGCCTCCTAAATTAAAAGCACTTTAGACTTCCCTGGTGGTGCAGTGGATGGGAATCCATGTATCAGGGCAGTGGCCGTGGATTCAATCCTTGATCCAGGAAGATCCCACATGCCATGGAGCAAATAATTCTGTGTGCCATAACTACTGAGCCCATGCTCTAGGGTCTGCAAGCTGCAACTACTGAAACCTAGATCCCTAGAGTCTATGCTCTGCAACAAGGGCGGCCACTACAAGGACAGCTCTATGCATTGCAGTGAAGAGTAGCCCTTGCCTTCCACAACTAGAGAAAGCCAGTGCAAAGCAATGAAGATGCAATCCAGACAAAAATAAAATAAATAACTATGTATTCATTTATATAAATAACTATATAGCATTATATATGTATACAAAGCATTTCATCATTTTTTTCCTCTGATTTGTGGTAGCATAAAACATAGTGATTTTTTTCAAGTTTTCTTAAAGGGAATATCACTTTATGCCTTCAGACCATGGAAACTTAGAAAGCTCCCTGCTGTATGGGGTTTTTATACATACATGGGTTTTATTTCTCCTTCTACACAATGCATATAAATTAAGAAGATATCTAGGCTGCTTTTCATGTCTTGCTCAATAGGGCTCATGTTGATGTTCTGATATCAAGATAATCAATGTCACTGGTGACTATAGCAAAGGCAAGGCAACTGATAGACCAAGATGAAAGGCAATGAAAGTGACCATCCCTTCACATGAAGGCAAACTGCTACTAATTTACTTTGTGATAAAACTTTATTAAAGTTATATGCTCAATAAATTTCTGATGTCAGTTACAGAGACTAAGTGTTTGCTCCAGTAAAGCTATTACATACAGAATGACAATTGTGACTGACATTATCAATTGGTTAATGTGGATATAATCATTATCCTTTCTCAGTCAGTCTCTCCCATCAGGAAGCTTCCTTAAGCCTCTTATCCTTCTCCATCAGAGGGCAGACAGACTGAAAACCACAATCTGAAAAACTAACCAATCTGATCACATGGACTGCAACCTTGTCTAATTCAGTGAAACTATGAGCCACGCCATGTAGGGCCACCCAAGAAAGATGGGTCATGGTGGAGAGTTTTGACAAAACATGATCCACTGGAGAAGGCAATGTCAAACCACTTCAGTATTCTTGCTTTGAGAGCCAAATGAACAGTATGAAAAGGCAAAAAGATAGGACCATGAAAGATGAACTCCCCAGGTCGGTAGGTGCCCAATATGCTACTGGAGATCAGTGGAGAACTAACTCCAGAAAGAATGAAGAGATGGATCCAAAGCAAAACAACACCCAGCTGTGGATGTGACTGGTGATGGAAGTAAAGTCCAATGCTGTAAAGAACAGTATTGCATAGGAACCTGGAATGTTAGGTTCATGAATCAAGGCAAATTGGAAGTGGTCAAACAGGAGATGGCAAGACTGACATAGACATCTTAAGTATCAGTGAAATAAAGTGGTCTGTAATGGGTGAATTTAATTCACATGACCAGTATACTTACTACTGTGGGCAAGAATACCTTAAAAGAAATAGAGTAGACATCATAGTCAACAAAAGAGTCTGAAATACAGTAGTTGGATGCAATCTCAAAAATGACAGAATGATCTCTGTTCCTTTCAAAGGCAAACCATTCAGTATTACAATAATCCACATCTCTGTCCCAATGAGCAATGCTGAAGAAGCTGAAATTGAATGGTTCAATGAAGACCTACAAGACCTTCTAGAACTAATGACCAAAAAAGATGTCATTTTCATTATAGGGGGCTGGAATGCAAAAGTAGGAAGTCAAGAGATATCTGGAGTCACAGTCAAATTTGACCTTAGAATACAAAATGTGGCAGGTCAAATGCTAACAGAGTTTTGCCAAAAGAACGCACTAGTCATAGCAAACATTCCCTTCCAACAACATAAGACTCTGTGCATGGACGTCATCAGATGGTCAATACCAAAATAAGATTGATGATATTCTTTGTAGCCAAAGATGCAGAAGCTCTATACAGTCAGGAAAAGCAAGTCTGGGAGCTGACTATGGCTCAAATCCTGAACTTCTTATTGCCAAAGTCAGACTTAAATTGAAGAAAGTAAGGAAAAACTCCAGACCATTCAGGTATGACCTAAATCAAATCCCTTACAGTTATACAGTGGAAGTGAGAAATAGATTCAAGGGATTAGATCAAATAAAGAGAGTGCCTGAAACTATGGATGGAGGTTCATGACATTGTACATGAGGCAAGGATCAAGACCATCTCCAAAAAAAAAGAAACAAAAAAAGGCAAAATGATTGTTTGACAAGGCCTTACAAATAGCTGAGAAAAGAAGAGAAGCAAAAGGTAAAGGAGTAAAGGAAAGATATACTCATTTGAATACACAGTTCCAAAGCATAGCAAGGAGAGATAAGAAAGCCTTCCTCAGTGATCAATGCAAAGAAATAAAGGAAAACAATAGAATGGGAAAGACTAGAGATCTTGTCAAGAACATTAGAAATACCAAGGAAAAATTACATGCAAAAATGGGCACAATAAAGGACAGAAATGGTATGGAAGTAACAGAAACAGAAGATATTAAGAAGAGGTGGCAAGAATACACAGGAGAATTATACAAAAAAAGAACTTCATAACTCAAATATTCACAATGGTGGGATCACTCACCTAGAGCCAGACATCCAGGAATGCAAAGTCAAGTGGGTCTTAGGAAGCATCACTAGGAACAAAGTTAGTGGAGATGATGGAATTCCAGTTGAGCTATTTCAAGTCCTAAAAGATGATGCTGTGAAAGTGCTGCACTCAATATGCCAGCAAATTTGGAAAACTCAGCAGTGGCCACAGGACTGGAAAAGGTCAGTTTTCATTACAATCCCTAAGACAGGCAATGCCAAAGAACGCTCAAACTAGTGCACAATTGCACTCATCTCACACGCTAGTAAAGTGATGCTCAAAATTCTCCAAGCCAGGCTTCAACAGTATGTAAACCATGAACTTCCAGATGTTCAAGCTGGTTTTAGAAAGGGCAGAGGAACCAGAGATCAAATTGCCAACAACTGTTGGATCATCAAAAAAGCAAGAGAGTTCCAGAAAAACATCTACTTCTGCACTATCAACTACTCCAAAGCTTTTGACTGTGTGAATCACAACAAACTGTGGAAAATTCTGAAAGATGGAAATACCAGACCACTTGACCTGCCTTTTGAGAAATCTGTATGCAGGTCAGGAAGCAACAGTTAGAACTGGACATGGAACAACAGACTGGTTCCAAATGGGGAAAGAAGAAGGTCAAGGCTGTATATTGTCACCCTGCTTTTTTACGTATATGCAGATTAAATGAGAAACACTGGGCTGGAGGAAGCACAAGTTGGAATCAAGATCCCCAAGAGAAATATCAATAACCTCGGATATGCAGATGACACCACCCTTATGGCAGAAAGCAAAGAAGAACTAAAGAGCCTCTTGATGAAATTGAAAGAGGAGAGTGGAAAAGTTGGCTTAAAACTCAATATTCAGAAAACTAAGATCATGGCATTTGGCCCCATCACTTCATGGCAAATAGATGGGGAAACAATGACAGATTTTATTTTTTGGGGGCTCCAAAATCACTGCAGATGGTGACTGCAGCCATGAAAATAAAAGATGCTTGCTCCTTGGAAGAAAAGTTATGATCAACCTACACAGCATATTAAAAAGCAGAGACATTACTTTGCCAACAAAGGTCCATCAATTCAAAACGATGGCTTTCTATTAATTATGTATGGATGTGAGAGTTGGACTATAAAGAAAGCTGAGCACTGAACAATTGATGCTTTTGAACTGTGGTGTTGGGGAAGATGCGAGAGTCCTTTGGACTGCAAGGTGATCCAACCAGTCCATCCTAAAGGAATTCCGTCCTGAATATTCATTGAAAGGACTGATGCTGAAGACGAAACTCCAATACTTTGGCCACCTGATGTGAAGAACAGACTCATTTGTAAAGACCCTGATGATGGGAATGATTGAAGGGGAGAGGAGAAGGGAACAACAGAGGATGAGATGGTTGGATGGCATCGCTGACTCAATGGATATGACTTTGGGTAAATTCCAGGAGTTGGTGATGGAACAGGAGGCTTAGTCTCCTGTAGTCTGTGGGGTTACAAAGAGTCAGAGACAAGTAAGTGACTGAACTGAAGTAAACTCAAGGAACAGCTGAGTTTTGTGCTAGCAAAATAGAAACCATACATTTGGTTTTATCGTAGGAACTTAGGGATGATGAAGGAAAAAGAGATGATCTCAATGTAACAGTATGCCCAGTTTATTTGGGCACTGCTTTGGGATAAAGCAATCTAAATACCTTCTTAATTTGTATGTGTGCCGGAGAATGGAAAGATAATCCATGAATGTGTAAGGAGCATATATAGCATATATATGTGCAAGGAAAATCTCATAGTATGAGATAATCCAGGCACTACAGTTTAGGGCTTACTATGCAGAAGGGAAGGAATAAAAAGAGGGTTCAGAGATGGGACTTACCTTATCGAGGTGATGACTCGTGGAGGCACAGTGACTAATGTCTGACTCAGAGAGCTCCAAAGGGCAGTGATTGGTTTTCATAGCCATAGGGTTTATCTAATCTATGGTTAGCAGATGTGAGGAACAGTTTTCTAGGATACACAAAGCAAGCAGACTCTAAGATCTGCTTTGTAAGCTACCTAGAGAGGTGAGATGGGGTAGAGGGGAGGGTCAGATGGGAGGGGACCTATGTGTCCTTGTGGTTGCTTCACATTGGTGTATGACAGAAGTCTACACAATATTGTAAGGCAATTATCCTTCAATTAAAAATGAATTACTTAAAAAATGAGATGAAATACATTTTAAAAATGAAGAAAAAATAATTGGATGTGTCAAAATTTGAGTTTGGCCCTGGCAAGATTTTAAAATAACAAATTTCAGTCTATGTGGAGAAATAAATAATTTAAAGGCCAATACACAGAGGCCATCTTTGATTCACTTCTATAACAGTCTTATTCTAATCACTGTTATTGCATCTTTCAATTATTTTCTGATGAATCTAATCACTGAATTTCACCCAGGGCTACAGTATTGTTTTTAGTTGATTGATTAATTTGGTTCTTGGGGGATGTTATTCAGGAAGTGAAAGTGAACATTTCCCAGTCATGTCTTATTCATTGTGACCCCATGGACTGTATTTCTAGGCCAGAATACTGGAGTGGGTAGACTTTCCCTTCCCCAGGGGATCTTCCCAACCCAGGGATGGAACCCAGGTCTCCTGCATTGCAAGCTCTCCTTAACTATATCTGAGTTTATTGGGTAAATTTAATAATACAAGTATCTGATCAGTTACTAAGAGTGTTTAATTCTATCATGGATTCTAAACATAGAGAAATAACCACAGTTTTTCTAAATTTTCAGTGATATGGATTTGTCCCAAGACTGTAGTATCACCAGATATTTTTTTAAGCCCCAATCTTACTGGTAGAATGTGAGGATTTTGGTCTTCAAGCATATGTGTCATTTCAAAAAGTCAGCAACTTACAACTCTTGAAAGGGAAGAGGAATTCATTTTTCCCAATGCACAGAGCCTCAGTAAAGGGCATCAGGTTCCACCAGGGAAAGCTTTGAGGATGAGTAATGGTGTGTAACTATTACATGATCCCAGCATCCTTCCCCAAACATTTATTGCCTCCCTTCAATTTGAGGTACCTTTGAGCAACTTTCAATAAGTAGGGGGACTGAATAAGAGATTTTGAATGCCTGCTTAATGATACAATTTAGCTTTCTTTCCCCGTTCTGCATAAAAATTTTGCACCATGTGATGGCAAACTGCTCTAATACTACAGATCCAATAAGAATTCAAACATTAACACAAATTTCTGCAGACCTGAAAACACTCTTAATGTACCCTTTCATTCTGTAGTTGGATATAGTAATTATCCTATACTTTGTCATTGGCTCTTAGGCGTCCAAACCTACTATCTATAGCTATAAGATTCTTGGGGCTTCCCTGGAGGCTCAGTGGTAAAGAATCCAGCTGCCACTGCAGGAGATGTGGGCTTGATCCCTGATACAGGAAGATCCCATGTGCAGTACAGCAACTAAGCCCATGAAACGACTCCTGAGCCTGTGCTCCCGAGCCCAGGAGCTGCAGCTACCTAGCCCAGGAGGCACAGCTCCCTGAGGCCCGCTTACCTAGAGCCTGTGTTCCACAGCAAGAAGAGCCACTTCAATGAGAAGCCCACACACTGCAAGTAGAATGTAGCAACAAAAACTCAGCCAAGTCAAAAATAAAGAAATAAATACAATTATAAGATTCCATTATTTCTGTTGATATCAAGAAACCTAAATCCTTTACAACATTAGAGCATAATCTGAACTATAGAGAACAATCGCTGCAGAACTATTAGGGATGCTCCTTCTCAGTAATAATTTTTAAAATATATCTTCTCGGCTTTCCTTCATATGTTGTATCTATAGCACCATTGCAGGATTCTGGAGTTTTAATATAATATATTCATTACACCATTCCCACTTCTTTAAGACTGTATACTCCTTCCAGGATGGGTCTAATGTCATTCCAAACTCATTCATATTAGGCCACTGTGGATTCTGGGCTTCATATAGCCAGTCTGGCACTCTAGATACCTTTGTGCACTCAGTGATGCCAGATATCCTGTGAGTGCACCTGTATCTACACATTTGACTTGCTTATTTTTGCAAAAATGCTTTCAGAAATATCGAGAGTCTGTTGAATCTATAGATCATTTGGGGGCACTTGAAATTTGAACAATGATAAACTAAATACTAATAATATGTGAATACAAAAAATATTTCATATTTTTCAGCACAAATTTGTTTATACCAATAGCAGAGAGGCTTCAATAAAAAAGAGAATTTCAAATAGAGATTTTTAGAATAAAATCTGCATTTACTAATATAAGATACTCATAATCATTGGAGCAATGTTTTGTAGTTTACAAACACAACTGATATTTTATATTGGCCTTATGACTTTGCTAAAAGGTTTTATTTCTAACAGTCTTTTTGTAGACTCCTTTAGATTTACTATAAAAAAATTACCAATGAAAAAAGAAATGCTTACTTCTTCCTTCCCAATCATTATGGGGTTCCTATTTCTATTAATTTTTCTTTCTGAAATGCTAAGTGGAAAAAGAAAGCAGGTATGCTTGCTTTTGTCTTGAGTAAGAAAGCATTTCATCATGAAGTGTTATATTAGCTATAGTTTTATAGATGCTCTTCTACCAAACTGAAGAAATTCTTTCCTTTTTTTCTGATTGGCTGGTAATTTTTCATCAATGGTGGCTTAATAAGTATTGAAGAAATTATATTACTTTTTCCTTTAGTCTCTTATTAGAGACTAGTTTTCAAACATTAGCCCAACTTTGAATTTCAATGATAAACCCCATTTAGACCATAATTATGTGATCTTCACCTCCTCCTGATATTGATTATTTGTGTCTTCTCACTTTTTGTAAAGTTTTCCTTGATCAGCCTATCTGGATTTATCATCCCATTCAGAAAACCAGCTAAATAATAGATTTATGCTTAATTTTCAAAATTTTACATTGAAATTGTGATTAGATATATTAGTTTCTAAGGTAATTATAATATCTATTGGGCTTCTGGATAGGCAGATTACATTAGATTTCCTTAATTTATAAAATGAATCTCTTAAATTTTCATCTATTTCATAAACATATGTACATTTTTATGTGAATATTTCATTTTATTTTTTTGTTTGCCAAGTTTAAAATATATCGAGTATATGTTATAGCAAAAAGCTATCACTATATATGCTTTTGTATTTTAATCAAATTATTTCAAAATGTTAATATATGTGTGTGTGTGTGTGTGTGTGTGTGTGTGTATATATATATATATATATAACCTTTCTCTACATTTCCACAGGTGTCTATCTTAACCATATACCAGAATGTTAAGGGATTACTGTACATTGGCTATGAGCTAAAGCTATTTTAAAGAGATATAAAATACACTGTGATTCATATTTTTAAAAGGTTTTATTTTCTTATCATATAAAATTACCTGTTTTAAGCATGATGATCCACTTTTGACTCAAGTCTGTTTCAGAATGGGTTTATTGATCATAAAGTCAAGTGAACTCTCTAAACTTTTCTCTTTCTTTTCTTCTTTAAGATTTAAACCAAAATATTAAACCAACATCACATTTCTGAAGGAATTGACAAGCTGAGTGCCACAATAAAAGTCCTGAAAGATGGACAGCTGGAGACTTCTGTAATACCCCTGTTAAGCTAGCCTGTTTCGACAGTGCAGAATCTAAAAGACCTTGGAGAACATGAATGGGTTATCATAAACTATCCTGTGCTGTTTATAATCATGTTACTGTTGAAGATCTGGTCCCTTTACTAGAATCTGTCTTTGTAGTCTCTGACCTCTGGTGTGCAGCTCTTGACATGATGGTTTACAATCATGTGATTGGACTTAAGTAGAAAGTTTTAACTCCCTCAGATATTTGATAAGAGACACATGCGTGCCCTAAGTGAGAAGTCAGCCTCATTCTTTTTACCAAAATTATAACAATCTAAGACCCAACAGCCAACGTTAGCTTTTCCAGGTATAAAAGAGTTAATATAGGAATTAAAAGCTTACAGAGAAGATAGAAGGACTCAAAGGAAAAAGAAAAAAAGATCTAGAAAGCCGATTCTGAAAGATAAGAAGTCCAGGAACAAATTTCAGTAAAGCTACCAGAGATCTTAGGTGGAAGCTCCCAAGAACTATCTTGGAAAGGGCTGTAGTGCTGAGTCTGTGAAATTCTCACTCATTGTCTTAGGATGCAATAGCCAAGCAGGTAGTTCCCCAATGATCTTTGAAATGATGCAGTGAAATCTCCCATCTGCCCATTTGTCTGGTTGTGACAGCCTCCAGAGAATAAGGGCTTTTCTGGCTCTTCTGTCTTCCAAAATTCACACAACTATCTATCATTGGCAAACTCTAACAAGGAAACATATGGGGAAAGGAATTTTGGAAACTCAGAAGAGACCTTAGAAAAATGTGGTAATGATGCCAAGTTGGCGATAGCCAACCAATCACAAGATAGCAGTTAAATTAGCTCATTTTGTAAATGAGGAAATAACATAAAGATGTTAAGCAACTTGTTCAAGGTTACACAGCTGTTAATTGGCATAGCAATTTGCTTACCTGTTTGCTTGTACCCTTCACAAGATTCACAGTCCCTCTGACACCAAAGTAAGGATTGTATCTTGTTCACTGTTATAGACCAAGAGGTTAATACATTTCCAGGTGTGTGTATGCATGCATGCTCAGTTGTGTCCAACTCTTTGTGACCCTTTGGACAGTGGCCCTCCAGGCTTCTATGTCCATGGGATTTTCTTGGCAAGAATACTGGAGTGGGTTGCCATTTCCTTCTCTGGTGAATCTTCCTGGCACAGGAATCGAACCCACTTCTCCTGTGTCTCATGAATTGCAGGTGGATTCTTTATCTGCTAAGCCATCAGGGAAGCCCCTACCAGGTGTGGGGTGAGCAGTAAATAATTATCTGGTATGAAAGTAATGATGATGTAATATTTTAAGGAAAAGATCACAATGTTAGTTTGTTCAGAATGTTAGTTTGTTCAGATAATTTGCTCATTTTTTCTTTAACTTTTGATTTTTTAAATTGAGATACTATTAATTTCCTCTTTCATACTCGTTAGTGTTTGCCGTACATATTGCGATGCTCCTATGTTGGGTGCATATATATTTATAATTGTTATATCTTCTTTTTTGATTGATCCATTGATCATTATGTAGTGTCCTTCTTTGTCTCTTTTCACTTCCTTTATTTGAAAGTCTATTTTATCTGATATGAGTATTGTGACTCCTGCTTTCTTTTGGTCTCCGTTTGCATGAAATATTTTTTTCCAGCCCTTCACTTTTAGTCTGTATGTGTCTCTTGTTTTGAGGTGGGTCTCTTGTAGACAGCATATATAGGGGTCTTGTTTTTGTATCCATTCAGCCAATCTTTGTCTTTTGGTTGGGGCATTCAACCCATTTACATTTAGGGTAATTATTGATAGGTGTGGTCCCGTTGCCATTTACTTTGTTGTTTTGGGTTCACATTTATACAACCTTTCTGCATTTCCTGTCTAGAGAAGATCCTTTAGCATTTGTTGAAGAGCTGGTTTGGTGGTGCTGAATTCTCTCAGCTTTTGCTTATCTGTAAAGCTTTTGAATTCTCCTTCATATCTGAATGAGATCCTTGCTGGATACAGTAATCTAGGTTGTAGGTTATTCTCTTTCATTACTTTCAGTACGTCCTGCCATTCCCTTCTGGCCTGGAGGGTTTCTATTGATAGATCAGCTGTTATCCTTATGGGAATCCCTTTGTGTGTTATTTGTTGTTTCTCCCTTGCTGCTTTTAATATTTGTTCTTTGTGTTTGATCTTTGTTAATTTGATTAATATGTGTCTTGGGGTGTTTTGCCTTGGGTTTATCCTGTTTGGGACTCTCTGGGTTTCTTTGATTTGGGTGGCTATTTCCTTCCCCATTTTAGGGAAGTTTTCAGCTATTATCTCCTCGAGTATTTTCTCATGGCCTTTCTTTTTGTCTTCTTCTTCTGGAACTCCTATGATTCGAATGTTGGGGCGTTTCACAGTGTCCCAGAGGTCCCTGAGATTGGCCTCATTTCTTTTGATCCTTTTTTCTTTTTTCCTCTCTGCTTCATTTATTTCCACCATTTTATCTTTTACCTCACTTATCCTATCTTCTGCCTCCGTTATTCTACTCTTGGTTCCCTCCAAAGTGTTTTTGATCTCATTCATTGCATTATTCATTTGTAATTGACTCTTTTTTATTTCTTCTAGGTCTTTATTAAACAGTTCTTGAATCTTTTCAATCTTTGTTTCCAGGCTATTTATCTGTAACTCTATTTTGTTTTCAAGATTTTGGATCATTTTTATTATCATTATTCTAAATTCTTTTTCAGGTAGATTCCCTATCTCCTCCTCTTTTGTTTGACTTGGTGGGCATTTTTCATGTTCCTTTACCTGTTGGGTATTTCTTTGCCTTTTCATCTTGTTTAGATTGCTGTATCTGGAGTGGGCTTTCTGTATTCTGGAGGTCTGTGGTTCCTTTTTGTTGTGGAGGATTAACCCAGTGGGTGGGGTTAGACGATTGGCTTGTCGAGATTTCCTGGTTAGGGAAGCTTGCGTCAGTGTTCTGGTGCGTGGAACTTGATTTCTTCTCTTTGGAGAGCAATGGAGTGCCCAGTAATGAGTTTTGAGATGGGTCTATGTGTTAGGTGTGACCTTGGGCAGCCTGTATGTTGATGTTCAGGGCTATGTTCCTGCGTTGCTGTAGAATTTGCGTGGTATGTCTTGCTCTAAAACTTATTGACTCTTGTGTGGTGGTTGGTTTCAGTGTAGGTATGGAGGCTTTTGGACAGTCACTTATTACTTAAAGTTCCTTGTAGTCAGGAGTTTTCTGGTGTTCTCAGGTTTTGGGCTTAAGTCTCCTGCCTCTGGATTTCAGTTTTATTCTTCCTGTAGTCTCAGGACTTCTCCAACTATACAGCCCTGATAAGAAAACTTCTAGGTTAATGGCTAAAAGATTCTCCCCCGTTAGGGACACCCAGAGAGGTTCACAGAGTCACATGAAGAAGAGGAGAGGGAGGAGGGAGATAGAGATGAACAGGAGGAGAAAAAGGGGGACTCAAGAGGAGAGAGACAGATCTACGCAGCTGTCTGTTCCCAGAGTGTTCTCCGTAGCCCAGTCACCTACAAAGATTCACAGAATTGGAATGGGAAGAGAAGGGGAAAGGAGGAAATAGAGGTGTTCTGAGGTAGAAAACAGAGAGTCAAGATTGGGAGAGAATAATCTTCGGTTTAAAAATAGGGCTTCTCTTCTTTGTTTTTTTTTTTTTTTGTAAGGTTATAGTGTGTTGAAAATGAAAATTAAGGAGTAGTAGAGGAGTACTAGAGGACTTTAAAAGAAATAAGAGAAAAAGAAAAATAGAAAATAGAAGAGAAAAAGGAAAGAAAAAAAAAGAAAAAAAAGAGAAAGAAAAAAAAATTTTTTTTCCCCCTAATTAAAAAATCGTAAAAGTCTATGGAAATGAAAGTTAAGGAGTAATGGGGGAGTAATAGGGGATTTTAAAGGAAAATAAAAGAGAAAAAATAAAAAAGAAAAAAGAAAAAAAAATAAAAAATAAAAAAAATTTAAAAAAAAAAGAGAAAAAAGTAAAATTATATCTAGGAGTTTCTCTGGAGCTGTTGCAGTCAGTGTGGGTTCGGCTCAGTTTCAGATAGCTCCTCGTTCCAGCTTACCCTCTCGATATCTACAGGCTCCTCCGGTGTAGTCAATGTTTCCTAGAGGGATTTTAATCTGTTGCACCAGTCCCTTCTGAAGCGGTTCCCTTTGTTTATTTGGCTTCCGTTTGCCAGTCTCTTCAGAGCCTCATTTCTGCCCTGACACAGGCGGGCGGAGGTGGACTCTTATTCAGGTAGTTAGTTCCGTCGCTCCGCTGGGAGGGGCTTGCGCTTCAGGGAGAGGCTGGCGCTGCGGGGCGGGGCTTGCACCGCGGGGAGACTTTAATACCCCACTCACAACTATGGATAGATCAACTAAACAGAAAATTAACAAGGAAACACAAACCTTAAATGACACAATGGACCAGCTAGACCTAATTGATATCTATAGGACATTTCACCCCAAAACAATCAACTTCACCTTTTTCTCAAGTGCACACGGAACATTCTCCAGAATAGATCACATCCTGGGCCATAAATCTGGTCTTGGAAAATTCAAAAAAATTGAAATCATTCCAGTCATCTTTTCTGACCACAGTGCAGTAAGATTAGATCTCAATTACAGGGAAAAAATTGTTAAAACTTCAAACATATGGAGGCTAAATAACACTCTTCTGAATAACCAACAAATCATAGAAGAAATCAAAAAAGAAATCAAAATATGTATAGAAATGAATGAAAATGAAAACACAACAACCCAAAACCTATGGGACACTGTAAAAGCAGTGCTAAGGGGAAGGTTCATAGCATTACAGGCTTACATCAAGAAACAGGAAAAAAACCAATTAAATAACCTAACTCTACACCTAAAGCAATTAGAGAAGGAAGAAATGAAGAACCCCAGAGTTAGCAGAAGGAAAGAAATCTTAAAAATCAGGGCAGAAATAAATGCAAAAGAAACTAAAGAGACCATAGCAAAAATCAACAAAGGTAAAAGCTGGTTTTTTGAAAAAATAAACAAAATTGACAAACCATTAGCATGACTCATTAAGAAACAAAGAGAGAAAAACCAAATTAACAAAATTAGAAATGAAAATGGAGCGATCACAACAGACAACACTGAAATACAAAGGATCATAAGAAACTACTACCAGCAGCTCTATGCCAATAAAATGGACAACTTGGATGAAATGGACAAATTCTTAGAAAAGTATAACTTTCCAAGACTGAACCAGGAAGAAATAGAAGATCTTAACAGACCCATCACAAGCAAGGAAATCGAAACTGTCATCAAAAATCTTCCAGCAAACAAAAGCCCAGGACCAGATGGCTTCACAGCTGAATTCTACCAAAAATTTAGAGAAGAGCTAACACCTATCTTACTCAAACTCTTCCAGAAAATTGCAGAAGAAGGTAAGCTTCCAAACTCATTCTATGAGGCCACCATCACCCTAATTCCAAAACCAGACAAAGATGCCACAAAAAAAGAAAACTACAGGCCAATATCACTGATGAACATAGATGCAAAAATCCTTAACAAAATTCTAGCAAACAGAATCCAACAACATATTAAAAAAATCATACACCATGACCAAGTGGGCTTTATCCCAGGAATGCAAGGATTCTTTAATATCCACAAATCAATCAATGTAATACACCACATTAACAAATTGAAAGATAAAAACCATATGATTATCTCAATAGATGCAGAGAAAGCCTTTGACAAAATTCAACACTCATTTATGATTAAAACTCTCCAAAAAGCAGGAATAGAAGGAACATACCTCAACATAATAAAAGCTATATATGACAAACCCACAGCAAGCATCACCCTCAATGGTGAAAAATTGAAGGCATTTCCCCTGAAATCAGGAACAAGACAAGGGTGCCCACTCTCACCACTACTATTCAACATAGTGTTGGAAGTTCTGGCCACAGCAATCAGAGCAGAAAAAGAAGTAAAAGGAATCCAGATAGGAAAAGAAGAAGTAAAACTCTCACTGTTTGCAGATGACATGATCCTCTACATAGAAAACCCTAAAGACTCTACCAGAAAATTACTAGAGCTAATCAATGAATATAGTAAAGTTGCAGGATATAAAATTAACACACAGAAATCCCTTGCATTCCTATATACTAACAATGAAAAAACAGACAGAGAAATTAAGGAAACAATACCATTCACCATTGCAACAAAAAGAATAAAATACTTAGGAGTGTATCTACCTAAAGAAACAAAGGACCTATACATAGAAAACTATGAAACACTGATGAAAGAAATCAAAGAGGACACAAACAGATGGAGAAACATACCGTGTTCATGGATTGGAAGAATTAATATTGTCAAAATGGCTATTCTACCCAAAGCAGTCTATAGATTCAATGCAATCCCTATCAAGCTACCAACGGTATTTTTCACAGAACTAGACCAAATAATTTCACAATTTGTATGGAAATACAAAAAACCTCGAATAGCCAAAGTAATCTTGAGAAAGAAGAATGGAACTGGAGGAATCAACCTGCCTGACTTCAGACTCTACTACAAAGCCACAGTCATCAAGACAGTATGGTACTGGCACAAAGACAGAAATATAGATCAATGGAACAGAATAGAAAGCCCAGAGATAAATCCACGAACCTATGGACACCTTATCTTTGACAAAGGAGGCAAGGATATACAATGGAAAAAAGACAACCTCTTTAACAAGTGGTGCTGGGAAAACTGGTAGACCACTTGTAAAAGAATGAAACTAGAACACTTTCTAACACCATACACAAAAATAAACTCAAAATGGATTAAAGATCTAAATGTAAGACCAGAAACTATAGAACTCCTAGAGGAGAACATAGGCAAAACACTCTCCGACATAAATCAAAGCAAGATCCTCTATGACCCACCTCCCAAAATATTGGAAATAAAAGCAAAACTAAACAAATGGGACCTAATGAAACTTAAAAGCTTTTGCACTACAAAGGAAACTATAAGTAAGGTGAAAAGACAGCCCTCAGATTGGGAGAAAATAATAGCAAATGAAGAAACAGACAAAGGATTAATCTCAAAAATATACAAGCAACTCCTGAAGCTCAATTCCAGAAAAATAAATGACCCAATCAAAAAATGGGCCAAAGAACTAAACAGACATTTCTCCAAAGAAGACATACAGATGGCTAACAAACACATGAAAAGATGCTCAACATCACTCATTATTAGAGAAATGCAAATCAAAACCACAATGAGGTACCATTACACGCCAGTCAGGATGGCTGCTATCCAAAAGTCTACAAGCAATAAATGCTGGAGAGGGTGTGGAGAAAAGGGAACCCTCTTACACTGTTGGTGGGAATGCAAACTAGTACAGCCGCTATGGAAAACAGTGTGGAGATTCCTTAAAAAACTGGAAATAGAACTGCCATATGACCCAGCAATCCCACTTCTGGACATACACACTGAGGAAACCAGATCTGAAAGAGACACGTGCACCCCAATGTTCATCGCAGCACTGTTTATAATAGCCAGGACATGGAAGCAACCTAGATGCCCATCAGCAGATGAATGGATAAGGAAGCTGTGGTACATATACACCATGGAATATTACTCAGCCAGTAAAAAGAATTCATTTGAACCAGTCCTAATGAGATGGATGAAGCTGGAGCCCCTTATACAGAGTGAAGTAAGCCAGAAAGATAAAGAACATTACAGCATACTGACACATGTATATGGAATTTAGAAAGGTGATAACGATAACCCTATATGCAGAACAGAAAAAGAGACACAGAAATACAGAACAGACTTTTGAACTTTGTGGGAGAATGTGAGGGTGGGATATTTCAAAAGAACAGCATGTATACTATCTATGGTGAAACAGATCACCAGCCCAGGTGGGATGCACGAGACAAATGCTCCGGCCTGGTGCACTGGGAAGACCCAGAGGAATCGGGTGGAGAGGGAGGTGGGAGGGGGGATCGGGATTGGGAATACATGTAAATCCATGGCTGATTCATATCAATGTATGACAAGACCCACTGGAAAAAAAAAAAATAATAATAATAAAAAAAAAAAAGAAAAAAAAATAAATTGAGATAAAAACTGACATATAGCATTATTTTAGTTTTAGGTGTAGAACATCATGAGTATATATATATATAGTGAAATGATCACCATAATAAGTCTAGTTATAATTTTCCCCTAACTCTTGGTTACAAATTTTAAGATTGTTTTATGTGTGTGTATGTGTGTGTGTGTGTGTGTGTGTGTGTGTGTGTGTATACATATACATATATATAACCTTTTTCAAATTCTTTTCCCTTGAGATTTTTACATAATATTGATCAGAGTTCCAACAAGGACCTTCTGTATATTACAGGGAATTCTGCTCTACGTGCTTTTGTTAAATGAGTATGGAGTTATTTCTAACATATACTGAAGCTTCCAGTTCTGCCCTCCCAATATTTTGAAATTTCACTGGGAAAGATGTCCTTCTGCTAGTGACTCTCCCGTGTCCATCATTTCCTGTGCACCTAACTCCAAGGTAGAAGGACTAGAGATGTTTTGTTTCATAATGGATGTGTTTTACACTTCTTACTTGGGAATTTTTCTTTGTATTTGGTGAATTGGTGGTGAAGAGTCCTCTTACAGTTACCTCTCATTTTTTTTCTTGTATAACATTTATATTCACGCAGAGTTCTCTAAGAACTCATGCCTCCTGTAATATTCTCTGATTTAGCTTTCTGTATTATTCAACCTGTTGTTTAATGCCTCTGACACATTTCAGATGTGACAATTATGGGTTCAATTTCAAACTAACCTACTGCTGTTAGCTTCCTGGATTTTGTGCTCTTCATGAAGCTCATACACACCTTTGAGAAGGGAAAAGAATTCTAGGTGCTAACTTTCCTTTCTTTCAGGAACTGCTAATCTGGAGGATCTTAATTTAATTTTGTAAATTGGTGGTTGTCTTTTAAACTACCTAATCACTTTATATAAACTTAGAATTTTGAAAACAGGTTGGAGTGCCCATGCAGAGAAGGAATAGGGAAGGAAGAGACATTCTTCCCTTTGTCAGCATTTAATTTCTGTATTTGTTGTGTTAATTTTAGTAGTGTTCTTCTACCCATGTGCTGCCAATATCAAATGCAACTATCTCTTTATGAATCAGCTGGAACAAGCAATATTTGCTAACCATGCCAAATTTAAGGAGGAGGTAAAAGCTTGTACCATAAGAGATATCTGCTATGCTGACGTTAGTATTAGGTTAGATTGATTAAAGAAACCATAGAATAAGTTCCACCTTCCCACCAACTGTTGTCCCATGGATCTATTTCATTCTAACATCTCAAATCACTCAATATTATGAAGAATAGAGGATTTCTTCTGGGTTTACTTTCACTTTATTAACCAGACACTTATTTTTTAGACTGCTAATTGCTATAAGATTGGCTTTTCCCTCAATCAGATTCCTCTTACAGTAACCACTTTCTAGGTTATCTGATCATTGGAGTATATGCATGCGTGTTAAGTTGCTTCAGTAGTGGCTGACTCTGTGACTCTATGGACTGTAGCCCGCCAGGCTCCTCTGTCCATGATATTCTCTCTCTAGGCAAGAATACTGGAATGGGTTGCCATGTCCTCCTCCAGGGGATCTTCCTGATCCAGGTCAAATCCATGTCTCTTACATCTTCTTCATTGTCAGGTGGGTTTTACCACTAATACCTCCATCTGGGAAGCCCATATAATAGTAAATAAGAAGTACAAAAATAAAATGAAACTTAAAATGTACTCTAGTTCTACTGTATTTTTGTGAAACTCTCTAAATGGTTCTGTTTATCACCTAGATTTGGATCATTAGTCATTTTGGTTTTGATGTTATTGTTGAAATTATAATTTTCTTTGTGTGTGTAGTTCTAATTTTTAGTTCAGGTACACGTTCAGTCTTATTTGTATGTGTGTGGTTATTTCAGTAGGAATTGAGAAGAGATGGGTAAATAATTCCTTGAAATCATATTGTTTATACTGAAGGAGAAGCTATCAATTTTAGCAGCTTATCAGTTGTGTCTGTTTCTCATGAACGTAGATAACCTCGGGGTTCCCTGGTGGCTCTGATAGTAAAGAATCTACTTGAGATTCAGGAGACCCAGCTTCAATTTCTGGGTCAGAAGATCCCTTGGAGAAAGGAAGGGTACTGTCTCCAGTATGCTTGGCTGGGAAATCCCATGGACAGAGGAGCCTGATGGGCTGCAGTTCATGGGGATGCAAGAGTTGGACACGACTTAGCAACTAAACCACCACCACTACCATAGACAACCTTGGACTGTCCTTGCCATAGTTAACTATATTATGTTCTAGTTATTCTTATTATCATATCAATAATCTCACACATTTTTATATTAGCTTATAGAGGATATAATGTAGATTGTTAATTTTTAAAAGTTGGCTTAAATATGTTGTATTGTGACAGATTAAAGTCAAAAGTATACTTTTATTCATTTTTCAGAAAATGGTTAAAATTGGAAATGAGAGGAAAAAATATTTAAAATATCTTCAAATCTCCTATTCAAATTTTCACTTGATCTTTCTTAGTAATTTGGTACATCATTGATGGATTTTTATCAGGAAACTTTTGCTATGGATAAATCTTGGAAATACTAAAATAGCTAAATATATTCTTGTGATTTTTATCATTTGATCTAGTTGTTTTGTCTTGGGAAAAGAGAATGACTTGAATAATTTATGCTTTTTAGAGTTAACTTATACAAAATTTGGTGCAATACTTGATGAAATGCTTTAAAGCTTTATAGATACTTCAAAATGAGATGTAGTCTCTATAAAAATGGATATGAGTTATGTTTTGAAGAACCTCCAAGGTCTTTAAATTAATTGAATATGGTAGATGAGGGTAAGAAAAACCTTTGTATTTATTTGAATTTCTATGAAGATAATCAAGTCCTTTCAGGCTGAAGAAGCTAGAGTTAGGTGTGGGTTTAATTGGAAAATAGAGGGGAACAATCTTCAGCCTTGAGTAATCTATATTAAGTGAAGTGAAAGTGTTAGTCACTCAGTTGTGTCTGACTCTTTGTGACCCCATGGACTGTAGCTCACCAGGCTCCTTAGTCCATGGGATTTTCCAGGCAAAAATACTGGAGTTAGTAGCCATTCTGTTCTCTGGGGGATCTTCCTGACCAAAGGATTGAACATAGATCTTCTGATTTGCAGGCAGATTCTTTAAAGACAGAGTCACCAGGGAAGCCCAATCTATATTAAAGTGAAAGTGAAGTCTCTCAGTTGTGGCTGAATCTTGGCGACCCCGTGGACTGTAGCCTACCAGGCTCCTCTGTCCATGGGATTCTCCAGGCAAGAATACTGGAGTGGGTTGCCATTTCCTTCTCCAGGGGATCTTCCTGACCCAGGGATTGAAACTGGGTCTCCCACATTGCAGGCCAAATAGGAATTTGGGTAAGTGATGTAGAGATCAAGAGTGAGATCTTAATTGGTGAGTCATTGACACAATGTGTAAACTGTGAACTCTTATAGTCATAAGACACAAATAGAAAGCATAGAACAAAACCAAGGGTCATAAATAATATGAATAGTGAACTACTGAAACATTTTCTAAGCACTCAATATTTGTCGGGAAGTACAAGTATTTACATGATTAGCATCTGATTTAATCTTTGCAAAACCAAAATGAGGTCACTACTATTATCAGGCCTAATTTACAAATGAGGAAATTCAATCATGAAAAGTTAAGTAACTTGATGAGGATCACATTGAAAAATTGTATTGAAATATGCAAATATGATCACAGGGCACACATTCTGATACTCTTTTTCACTGCAGTAAACTATCTGCATACAAATTTATATATATGCTATTTGAAGAGAGATTCCTCTGTTTTTCTTAATTGTTTGTTTGGTTTTGACTTTAAATTAGGTCTTTTTTTAGTTGAAGTTTTTTAAAGTTGAAATTGTCTCCTTCAAATTGACACTTACCATGTACCTCTACAAGGATCAAATTATGAGCCACTGCAGCTGCTGCCCTTCAACACCCCCTGAAAGGAGTTCAGAGTGTAGATCAGGAATGAGTAAACATGTGCTCTGGAAGAAACTGGCAGAACAGGCCTTCAGGTAGTTAGATATTTTCAGGCGATTTTATGAGCTCACTTCTTGCATCTCCTTGCATCTAGAAAAGCGCTAAAAATCCTTCATGGTGACTCCTGACTAGCAGTAACCTTCACAAGTCTAGCAGAGACCTGCAAGAAATATGTGCTTGTTTGCATGCACTCCCCTTTCCCCAAAGTCCCACATACACTGACCTCTCCTGCTACCTCTTTGGAGCAGTTTCTCAGAGCTGTCTGAAATGCTGTCTCCCAGGCGATAGTCCCCATTTTGCCCCATATAAAACTTACCTCACAACTCTCACATTGTGAATTTTTTCTTTTTTGCAGTCAACAAAGTAAAGATGATTTACAATGTGTGTTAGTTTCAGGTTGACAGCAAAGTGATTCAGTTATATATATATTGATATATATTCATATTATTTTCCCTTATAGGTTACTGAAGTGAAAAAAAGTGAAAATTGTGCTAGATACTCACTTGTGTCTAACTCTTTGTCCCATGGACTCTAGTCCACCAGGCTTCTCTGTCCATGGGATTTCCCAGGCAAGAATATTGGGATGGGTAGCCATTTTCTTCTCCAGGGGATCTTCAATAATCAGTTAATGTAGGCATTTCCTTTACCATCTAGGATTTAAGGTTCTAGAAAGAAAGGCAATTAAGTAAAAGGACTGAGAGGGAGCTCTGCAGAGTATTAGGAGATCTCACCATTGGGGCTTCTAAATTCAGTGGAGTTCCTGAAGAACTTGAGCTCAATAGTGTGAGGTGTAAGAATAATCAATTATTGAATGAAAAATTAGAAACCAGTGCCTCTGCTGTCTTCCTAGACAGATGACTATTTTCCCAGTGTTTGCATTTGCAACATAATATGTTCATTACTTTGGAGTGTTTTTTTCCTCTAAGAAGTATCTAGGAATTGCTTCATTACAAAATTTCATTAAACTAAATTAAAATTTTTTCATTATTATTTTAATATTACAAAAGTCAGTCTCAATGGAATACTAGCATTAGATTTAAATAATTCCCATAACCATTGGCATAATATAGCAGGCACCATCATATTATGTGACAAATGACAAATTTTCTTCCCTTATGTTGTTAGAAATTCTACAGTATTTTACATATTGTTAATTTTTGGTTAAACCAAAATACGTAAATCTGTATCAGCATAAAGTATATCATGGAATATTGAAAATGAGCACTTCTTTGCTTTTCATTGTTTATAATTGAATGACATTTCATGAATATATTAAATTATGTGCAGTGTAATTGAAAAGGACATTAAAAAGTCTGCATGCATTTTCATAGCATGTGTTATGCATCTTATAATAGGATAGGTGTTTACACCATTTCATTCTTGTTTTTCCATCTAGGATTTATAATTCATTTCTGGTACTTTGAGACATACCAGCATTGTGAGGAAAGCTCTAGATTAAGGAATATATAAGCATTTTAATCAAGAAAAGGTCAGAATAATCCTGAATACTTTAAATTTTAATTTAGGAGGAAACATACATGTGATCTCTGAGATGCCTTTAAAACAGAAAATATCCCAGAAACTTCAGGAAATTGTTTTTATTAAAAATATTTTTATTGACTGTCTAATCAATGTATTCTTTATATAAATTGTATATAAATATACAATTATATAAAAGTATACAACTTTTACTGATCCAGACAAGAGGGAGTTTCTGTGCTCAGCTTTTGGGACAGAAGAATCTTGACTGTCAGTAACCCAAGAAATAGTTCCCAGTTAAAAAGATTTTATATCATATCATATTATGGCTATTTACACAAAAAAGTTCAGTGTTTTTTATACTTCCTTAGTTTCTTGAGGTTCATCTAATAAGTGCTAATTTCTTAAAATAATTTTAACTGTCTACAAAGTAAGAAGGTCATGACGAGGAACATGGATTATAAATTGAAATGAGAGGACTTTAAAATGTTCTAAGCAAATTTGATAAGGATAGAGTCAAGGGGCAAAATATGTGATTAAATACTTAATCCCAGTAGGATATTTTCAATAAAGAAAAAAATATGAAAGAGCCCTTTAAGTTAACGATCACTCAAGAAAGCAGGTTTGCTTAACCATAAAGCCAAATGGGCTTGCTTAGCATCAAAACCATGCAACAGAAGCATGAGACACACTCCCAAACAATAGAACAATGGTGGTATGATACCCACTTTCTTTCCAGGAGTTCAATAATTCAACAAACAATTCCTAGGAAATGCTCCTCTGTGTACATTAAAAACAAAAATATAAGGAAAAGGTGACATTATAGTAAAATTGGAGATGATTTACCAGGTTTAGCCTGTCAGGGGAGCATGTAATTTCCTTGGTTCTGTCTTGCCACAGCAAAAATTTGAAATGATGGACAGACCAGTATTATAGCTCAGTTTTATTGACAAGCAAAGGAAAATACATCCTTGAGGCATGAGAGTCAGCCCACCCAAAAGATATGAAGAGAAGAGAAGCCCCCGGCTCAATTTTGGCTCCTCTTTGTATATGCTTTTTCTCCTCCCCCTGAGCCTGCGCTGTGTAAATTGGGCAAGCCAAGAGGGCTTCTTGTTTTACCTGAGGTCCTCACTCTGGTCCTCTGACCTTACTTTGTTTTATTTTCACAGGCTTTTCCCTTCTTCGTTTTTCAGCCACCGCAATTTTGGACTCCATTTTCCAATTCTAACTGCCTAACATTTCCCCCTCAAGAGATGGGAGGCAGAGTTCTTTGGGAATAGGGGCATTGAGATCTCTCTGGCTACTTCCTGCTGAGCTGGGATGGTGAGGGGCATTGGGCCTCCACTCTTGCTAGTCTCAAGCCTTAGAGTCCTTATAGCAGTGTCCATTTAAGGATGAGTGATATTTTCAGTGGCTGGCTGTAGTTTTATATATCCTTGTTAAACTGGCCCTGCATGTTGTGGCCTGTTGATCTGAGCAGAGACAAAATGGGTTAGACAATTGATAATACGTGAAACGTTCTAAGCAGCATCAATACAGTGATAACAGGATTAGTAGGGGCATTAGCCAATTCCAAATTCCCCATCACCAGGAGAAGGATTCCCAAAAGAGAGATTGTAGCCACCCCAAGAAATCTCCAGCTCGTTCTTTGAGGTCCTGTAGGATCTAAAATGATTTTCTTGAGGACTGCGAAACTATCTTTAACATAGCTGGAGGTATTTACCCAGAAACAACATGTCTCATTCAAGATGGCTCAAGTCCCTCCTTTTCAGGGATCAGGAAATCTATCTCCTGTCTATTTTGAAGGACAACCCCTGCTAAGCTGTGTTGACTCTTTAGAGCTATCTTGAGAAATCTTATCCCCAGAAACTTAATTTTGGGGTGTTCATTAGAATAGCACTCATTTGTAGTTCTGAATAGGTATCTGAGATCTCCCAGGAGCTCACAGGTGTATTAAGTGTCCTCTTCTGTTTTCTTCCATGGCTTGACTCCTGATTAGTGAATCCAGGAGTCATGTCCTGGTTCCTTGACTGCTGTGGGAGTAGAAAGTATTACTGGGTAGGGGCCTTTCCTTGTGGGCTGGAGTTGAGCCTTTGGAGACCCATCTTTCCAGACTTTAATTAGGACTTGAGTCCCTAGAGCATATAGTGGTGGCTCTTTAGAATATTTTGGGTCCTGGTTCACACCCCACAAGCGTATATCATGTTGGAATTGCCCAATGGCCATGGTATAAAACCAGAGGGTCTGAGCCTCTGGATCTAGGGAGAGGTCATTGAAACAAATAAAAGGTCTCCCGTATAGCATCTCATAAGGACTAAGACCAACTTATTCCTTAGGGGCAATACGGGTGCAGAGGAGAGCTATTGGTAAAGCCTCCTTCCATTCCAAGGAGGTCTCCTTGGTTATCTTTTTTATCACTGATTTTTAAGAATTGGTTGGCTCTTACTACTTTTCCTGAAGACTGAGGCCTCCAGGCACAGTGGAGATAATAAGCAATGCCCAGTGCTTTAGAGACCCCTTGGGTGACCTTAGAAGTAATTGATGTCCCATTGTCACTTCATAATGACCTAGGCAGACCAAATCTTGGAAAGATTTCATGGAACAGTTTTTTTTTTTTACTACCTCTTCAGCCTTCTCAGTCTGGGTGGGAAAGCCTTCTATCCATCCTGTGAACATATCTATCATGACTAATAAGTATTTATACCCTTGAGAAACTGGCATCTGGGTGAAGTCCATCTGCTAGTCCTCTCCTGGGTAGGTCTCACATCATTGGACCAGTAGGGCCAGCTGGGGTCTTCGAGCTCTTTGGGGGTTGTTTAACTGGCAAGTGGGACAAGAGGAGACCACTTGCCTTATAGTCATTTGGAGGCCTGTTCCCCTGAAGGACTTTTCTAGTAACCTTTGGAGGGCCTTCTTCCCTAAATGAGTGGTGGCATGTAAGGAGTTAACCAACTTTCACTGCAAGTTCCCAGACAGAAAAAGGAGCCCCTCCTTTGGAACCACTCCATATGACCTTCTTGAAAGGTCTCACTCTTAGCTTTAAGAGTCTCACCTTCAGTATATGAAGGAGTTTCTGGCAAATTAGTCTGTGGAACTAAGGTGGCAACCCCGATTAGGTCCTTGTTCTGTAATGCTGCTCTTAGCTTCCTGATTGGCTGCTTGGTTCCCTCATGCTACTTCTGTGCTCCCAGTTTGGTGTTCTTTACAGTGGGAGACTGAAACCTCAGTGGGCAGATGGACTGCCTCCAAGAGTCTAAGGATTTAATCATCATATTTGATCGGAAACACTCAGGTGGTCAAGTTACCTCTTTCTTTCCAAACAGCAGCATGTGCATGTAGCACCAGAAAGGCATACTCGGAGTCAGTGTAAATGGCTACTCCTTTTCCTTTTTCCAGCTCTAAACCTCAAATCAGGGCTATGAGTTCAGTTGGTACCTGGTGGCAAAGGTTTAGCTTCTATGTTCTCAAAATCGGAGACAACTGTATATCCAGCTCTTCTTTTTCCATCCAAGACAAAGCTGCTTCCCTCAGTGTACCAGATTTCCTCAGGATGGGTCAGAGGATCTTCTGACAATCCCTCTCAGGGTTTTGTCCAGGGGTCCAAAGTTTCTAGGCAACATTGAAAGGGGAGAGAGCCCTTGGAGGTAGGCAGGAGGGTGGCAGGGTTAAGAACCTCACAAGGGGATATAGTTAGGCCCAGATTTTCCATCAGCACTACTTGATTTCTGAAGATCCTATGATCAGACACTCATAAATGGCCTCTCCCATTCAGGAGTTGTTTCACTTGGGGGCTGATAAACATAGTTTCCCCCCAAAAGAGTTTTAAAGCATCTTCTATCAGGACTTCAAAAGCTAAAAGATTTTGAAGACAGGGAAATATTTCTTACCCAATGAGGGAGTAGAACACTCAGGGATCACCAGAAACTGGTGGGAAAATATTTGTCCATCACAGCAACAAAGAAGTGCTTGGGTGAATAATTTTGTAATTGTTTTTCCTGTAGCACCCAAAATAGTACAGGCTTGGGAGGAGAAGGCTCCGGAGTAGGAGGTCAGGACAGAGTAGGTAGCCCCTGTGTCAACCAAGAAAATTCTCAGACCCACCTGCCACATCCAGTAACACCCTTGGCTCCAGCCCCATGATGGTTATCTGTGACAGATGGATTGGATGTAGCAGGCCACTTTAGTACTGTTGAACCATCCTGAAGGAAGGCTTGGCGCTTGACCTTGAGGCTCTTGGGTCCCCAGGGCAGAGTGCTGCCCAGTGTCCCAACTGATGGCATTTCTAGCAAGCTGTTTTAGGAGACTTGTCACAGTTTGGACACTCTGTGGCCCAATGTCCCCTCTGTCTACAGGTTAGGCATTTGCCTTGTGCCTTGTCCATGAAAGACTTGGCGTTTGCCAAAGGGCTTCCCAGGAGGGAGGCCAGCATCTGGGCATGCCTTGTCTCTTTCCTTTTCTCCCTTTCCTGGACCTTGTCTTCCCTCTCCTGTTCTCTGTTATACAGGGTATTGGTGGCTTTCTGGACCATCTCATTTAAAGAGGCATCAGGGTCCTGCTGCTGTAGCTGTGGTAACTTTATCCTGATGTCTGATGCACATTGGGACAGGAATTTGTCCTTTAAAATTACCTGTCCCTTGTAAGAGTCTAAGAACTGATTGGTAAACTTTTGGAGGGCCTCTTTTAGCCTTTCCAGAAAGGCAATGGGGTTCTCATTGTGCTCCCGAGTTACTGTTGAGATTGGGCACAGTCCCACAACTAATAGGCTCCCTTCTATTTCCATGGGTGGACTTCCTTAGGGGTGAGCCTTTCTGAAGCTTATCCTACCCAGTACTGTTGCAACCTGAGAGCCAGGCGTCTGTGGGTCAGGGTGCAGATCCCCAGGTAGGTTGAGGTGTGACAATCTCCTGGAGACTGAATACCCGGGCAGGTCAAGGCATGTCAGCCTCCTGAGAACTGGGTCCCTGGGCAGGTCGAGGCATGTCGACCTCCTGGAACCCCTGGACTGGCAGATCCCTGAGCAGATTGAGGCATGACAACCTCTGCCTAGGACCATCCTAGGCAGGTCGAGGCAGATCGACCTCCTAGGACCCCCGGACTGGCAGATCCTTCAGCAGGTTGAGGTATGACAACCTTCCAGGGACCAGATGCCTAGGCAGGTCGAGGCAGGTCGACCTGCTGGGACCCTTAGACTGGAATTGGGCATCCCTAAGGTCTCCAACATGACCAGTGCTGGGTAGGATTAAGGAGCTGCAATCTTAACTCATTGCTGGTTTGTCTACCATGGATGGGAATAGATACCATGATGTAAAGCAACTCAAACCTGTGCCCTGAGACTGGGAACCTGGGGAAACAGCCATAAGCCTTATCCTCTTATTATTCTGAGGGGGTGTAAGTCACTGATTTCTTCCCCTAGTCCTCCAAAAGAGCAGTTTAAGGTGTTTCCAATGGTAAACATCTCATTGTCATAGATCCACTTTAGGTAATAACAGAAGTAATGACAAAGGAGTGGGTTATCTGGTTCTGTTAGGAGTGTTCAGTTCAGTTTAGTTGCTCAGTTGTGTCCAACTCTTTGCAACCCCATGATTCGCAGTGCACCAGGCCTCTCTGTCCATCACCAACTCCCAGAGTTTACCCAAACTCATGTCCATCGAGTCGGTGATGCCATCCAGCCATCTCATCCTCTGTCGTCCCCTTCTCCTCCTGCCCCCAATCCCTCCCAGCATCAGGGTCTTTTCCAATGAGTCAACTCTTCGCATGAGGTGGCCAAAGTATTGGAGTTTCAGCTTCAGCATCAGCCCTTCCAATGAACACCCAGGACTGAACTTAGGAGTATTTTAATAATAATAAGTGGGGTGAAGTGATGTTGCCTACAAGCGGGCAGGGTCCTATTTGTAGGAGTCAGTAAGTGGCTTAAGAACAAATTGACAAGAGGCAACAAACCAGGTGTTCCATAAAAAGTGGAGTGGAGATTTGATTCGTAGGTATGTTTGTAACTTTAGGAGAAGGGTGGTAAGGATTTGGACCCAAAGGGCCTGCAGGGCTAACTCCCAAAGTGGCAAACATTATCCCCGGAAGCCAAATTGCCCTTGAAGGAATGCTGCCAACAGATGGACTTCTGGCAGGCATTGTGTGCCTGTCACCAGCCCTAGTGCATTCACTGAGAGTTGCTATTGTTGCACATGTTGTAAGAAACATGGAATATGAAGGCTTAAATATATAGAGTGATTGGATATTATACAGTATTTCTCTCCCAAGGGCCAACTATTTTCTGTTTGTCCCTCCAGAAGATTGTAGAGGCAACACTGTGGGCCCAGATGGGGCTCAGGAAAAGAGAATGAAGTACGAGGGAAGGGGTCAGGGCACAACTTTTGAAAGAATGACATAACCCAAGAGCATAACATAAACTGATTAAAATCAAATGGGTCCAAGATGACAAGTCAAATTCAATTAAACCTTTGTTCTCAATCTGCAAGATGAAAGACACACCCAGAGGCACCAGGACAGTTCCAAGGTACTGTCAAAAGACAGAGGAGTGTATGGTTCCCTAATTGTTGGGATGATCCCCCCCTCATTAACATATGAAATCACACAGCTCAAACTAAACAGGGACATTCCATGGCCAATGGACTACACTCGCCCTCTGCGATGGCCCACATCCTGTGAAGTGTGTTTCTCTCTGAATCTGAACAAATCTACCTCTTAACTATCGCTATGTCTTTTGCTGAATTTTTTTCAGTGAGACATCAAGAACATGAGCTTCATTAGGCCCTGAAACTGGGCACTGAGGGTTTTGGCCAGGAGAGAAGAGGTGAAGGACTGGCGGAAAAAGCAGTGGGAAAAAACATGTCAAGGAATCCTCTTCATAACCTGCTGGAAAATATGCTAAATACCCTGACCTGTGCCCATGATTCTCATTGGCCTGATCCTTGGCACAAAGAAGATTAAGGACAGACAGAAGAACCCCTACTCACTTGGGCAACAGCTACTAGGGCACCTCAGATAGTGGAGGCTTCAGGACACCCTGGACATGCTCACTTACTTGCAGGGGATTGGAAGAAACAAGAAATGAGAGATTGTAAAGGAGTTAGGATTTTGTTGGCCATATTTCCTTCCAGCCATAGGAGCAAGGACTTCCTACCCCAACCGGAGCTCTGGAATATGAGACTGAGCTGTGTGAGCTTTCTGCTGACTTTGTTTTTGTTGTCCTGGTTTCCAGTATGGTGGGCTTCTTATCATTTCCACTGCGCTGGGTTTTCTTCCTGTTCAGCTTCCTTCCCAAGAGCTTTCACCGAGTTGCGCTTCTGCTGTGCTTGGGCCCCGCACCGAGGTTGTTTCAGCCAGGTTAAATCTGAGAAGTGGCACCATATATGTCAGGGGAGTGTGTAATTTCTTCAGTTCTGTCTCTCTGCAGCAAAAATTTGAAGCGACGGATGGACCTGTGTTATAGCTCAGCTTTATTAGCAAGCAAAGGAAAATATATCCTTGAGGCAAGAGGATGGGCCAACCCAAAAGACACAGAAAGAAGAGAAGCCCCTGGCTCAATTTTGGCTCTTCTTGTTATTTGCTTTTTCTCCTCCCCATGAGCTTGTCCTATGTAAATTGGGCTAGCTAGGAAGGCTGTTTGCTTTACCTGAGGTCCTCACTCCTGTCCTCGGACCTTCCTTTGTTCTGTTTTTGTAGGCTTTTCTCTTGTTTGTGTTTTAGCCACCGCCATTTTGGACTCCTTTTTCCTATTCTAACTACCTAACAAGCCTATGTTACCACCCCTCTGCTAACTTAAATAGAGCCATTATATACATTTGAAGTGAAAGTGAAAGTCACTCAGTTGTATCCGACCCTTTGCGACCAATGGACTATACAGCCCGTGGAATTTTCCAGGCAAGAATACTGGAATGGGTAGCCTTTCCCTTCTCCAAAGGATCTTCTCAACCTGGGAATCAAACCAGGGTCTCCTGCATTGCAGGTAGATTCTTTACCAACTGAGCTATCAGGGAAACCCATTATATACATTTGGTTATATAAATATATATAATTTAGAATATCTATATTAAACATATGTAATTTGAATATTTCTCTTCTTTCCTAAAGTGAGTTCAAAAAGTAAATGTATATTTGTCTGCTCCTAAGTTTGCGCCAGAAATTGATCAAAATGTAGAAAACACCTATCTATTTTAACCTCTTCAATTTACAGATGAACAAATAGAGGATCTGAGAAGTTCATTGAATTTACCTCTGTAAACACAGAGAAATAAACTCCCAGTAAAGAATAAGGACAAAGACTTGAAATTGTTTTTAACAGTTTCCATCTGGGTGAGGAAAGATCCATTACTGAGTAATGATAAAAATTTTATCTGGAAAATATATTATCAGTCATAAAAATTTAAAAGGCTGTAATTTCCTAATACATAAATTATTTTAGAAAAGACTAATAACATTTAAGACTTATTCTGAGTCCATCCTGTTCTGCCACAAAGTATATTACTCTCAGGCAAATTAGCTCACACATGATTGGTAAATTAGTATAAATCAGAAGTCAAGTTGTATAGGAACTTTTTTCAGGGACATTAATGTTTTAAAGCTGAGCTTGACAGGCCTTCTTACAAGGAAAGGTCAAGTATGTAACATGAAAACCTTAAGAAACAGCTAAAATTCCTACAGAAGTGCCTTTGTTTCTTAGAAATCTTATCTGTTTTATTGCTTCAAGATTGTCTTTGATTCTGTTAAATTATTTGGGGAACCTACCCAGATGAGGATGATGTGAACATATTTACTCCAAAGAAAAAAGAAAAAGATGAAAGAGCCGTACATATCTGGGATCTGATAGTTTAGAATGTTGATGACACTGGTCCCTTTTGGAAGTGAATCCTCTTAAGGCCCCACATTTGATGACGGTAACAGAATTGAGGTTTTAAATCTACTAAGTATGTGATAGAGGTTCCTAGGTGGCTCTAGTAGTAAAGAACCTGCCTGCCAATGCAGGAGACTTAAAAGAAGAACATTCAAAAAAAAAAAAGAAGAGCATTCAACCCCTGGATAGGGAAGATCGCTGGGCTGCGAAGGTCCCCTGGAGGAGGGTACGGCAACCCACTCCAGTATTCTTGCCTGGAGAATCCCCATATACAGAGTAGCCTTGTGGGCTACAGTCCCTAGGGTCACAAAGAGGCGGACATGACTGAGCGACTTAGCAGGCACACAAGAATGTGATACTTGTTGTGAATGCCAGCAGGGTGCTACCTGTGCTATTGTTTTTCTTTGAATTCTTGTTGCATCTATAGGGCTCTGCAGTTGTAGAGATGCATGAGTTTTAAGTGGTCTGTTTAGAACCTTATCTCTTTTTTTGTCATAAGTCTTCCGATTTTATTGCACAATTCAGGAAAATGTGAGATTATTCAGGAATACCTATATAGTGTTATAGCAAAAAAAAGAGAAAGAAAGAAAAATTTGTACATGATTCTTAGGAGTGGGCTGAAAAATAGAAAATGCAATGACAGGAGGTCTATAGTAATTCATAGTTTTCTTCCTCAGTCTTCACCATTTTCTTTCTTTTTTAAATATCTTAAACTCTTATGGCCTTATCATCTTATAGAGGACAATGTTCCTTCTGTCAGGACCAACATTTCTACCATTTAAATCTGTTTTATTCCTTCAAGTACCGTCTTCAATGAAACTTTCTCAAGGAGGTCTTTTCAACTTACATCATCAATTTTAATCATTGGATTCTGAAATCAGAATTTTTTAAAGACAACTTATGAGATGGTCATATTAATTAAACAAGACATTTTCCTTCTCTATGCCTCTACCATATAAATGATAGGTAGAATTGTTACTCTGGTTATTCAGTGACTTAACACATGTAAAGAACTTAACATATGTGTCTGGCACATTTAAAGCATTCACAAAGTTTTAATTTTAGTATTAGTATTGGGTTTTTTTCCCTACAACTATGCAAAATTTTATTATTGGAGTGTAGCTGCTTTATAAATGTTGTGTTAGTAATAGTTTCTGCTGTACAACAAATTTAATCAACTGTGTGTGTGTGTGTGTGTGTGTGTGTGTGTGTATCCATTTCTTCTTGAACCTTCCCCTTAATCTCCCATCCCACCCCTCTACGTCAACACAGACCACCAAGCTGGGTTCCCTGTGTCATATAGCAGCTTCCCACTAGCTATCTCTTTTATGCAAGGTAGGATATTTATGTCAATGCTACTCTTTCAATTCATTGCACTCCCCTCCCCTCACACATACACATCTGTTCTCTATATCTGAATCTCTATTCCTGTCCTGCATATATGTTTATCTGTACCATTTGTCTAAATTCCATATATATAGATTAATATGTGAAATTGGCTTGTCTCTTCCTAACTTACTTCACTCTGTGTAATAGACTGTAGGTCCATCTGCATCCTTATAAAGGACCCAGTTGAACTTTTAATATTCACCTTTATTAATTTTATCCAGAATGCACACACAAGCTGTACCAGATCAAAGACAGATTTATTATTACTTTGCAGCAAATATATATGTGTTCTCCCTCCCCCGCCAGTCTTTATCCCAAGGGGACGTCACGAGAGCCAATAATGGGAATTTTCCTACATGAGTAACTGGAAATCCCATAGCAAGCCATGAGTAAATTATTTCTCTCTGCTTATAAAGTTTCCTTTCCTCCAGAAAAGCTCTCCTCCTTCCTTAAGCCCTTTGAGATGGGAGTAGAATCTCGGCAAATGTCTAATAACTCTGTGTGTCTCAGCCTTTAAAACCTAGAGTTATCTCCAAGTGTCTGTACCTTATTCCTCATTTATATATAAATCCAAAGAAGATAAAGTACCAGTCTCCCTGGGCACCTCATGTATTTAACTTAATGGCCTAGTTCATGGCTGTAACAGTTAGGGCCTTTCCAGGAAAAATAAAGGGAGATATTTTATTACACTTCTGGATCAGAGCAATTAACTAGACAAATGTCCACACATCTCATGGCATGTGGAAATGTAGGAAGCTGGGACTTTTTACAAGAACACTGAGAAATTCAGGGCACTTTTCTTTTTCCATGATTAGTCTAAGCTGAGTATCAGTACATGTTCTTATTATGTGCTTTCACAGCAAACTTCTATTTCATAACATTTATCACTATTGTAGATTTATTTTGATGTTTATTATTTTTGTCAAATGTGTATATAGACTATCAGGTTGCAAACCCCGTGAGGATCATGGAGTGTTTTGTTCAATCCTTTGTCCTTGGCCATCAATTCAGTGGCTGACATGGTAAGCCCATGCCTATCGTATATCTTAGGTCATGAGCTGTCTTGACTGTGCCTCGAAAACTATACTGCTCAAGTTGAAATTGGCATGTCTGAAATAACCAATTTTTAAATATTTTTTATCCAGGTACATAATGGTTTATGACTTTCTTATTTAATAGGATAATAAATACATCAATGATATATTGCTTGATAAATGTGATGGTTTTATAACAATCTTCATTAAGAACTCAAAGGAGTGAAATTTTTCTTCTATTTCCTTTATACTGTTAAATTCACTAAAATATGCAAAGTGTCAGTCTACTTTATTATGGCATTCTATATTTATAGGTCAGTAGTTAGCATTTAGTAGTTGTTCAATAAAGAATTGGCTGAGTGAAGTCATAAATTAGGTAAGCAGTTTAGTTAAAATTTAGTTTAACCCAAATGAACAACTTATTAGGTTGCCTTAAATACTGAAGTAGTTATTATTATTAATTAATTGTTCTTTTCATTTGCTAAGGTTATCCAGGGTCATTTTGTTTCACTTATTTTATCGTGTTAAAATGGGAGCAGTATCTGCCCAGAATGTGTATGATTATCATTCAACTGGTTTTATACTCCTTTTTACTTAGACTATAAGATTTTAAAATCATTTTTATTAAAGCATACTTTGCATCATAGAAGGACATTTAATCATGTGTATGGCTTGATAAATTATCACAATGTAAACATATTTTATAACTATCCCTAGATCAGGAAATAGTGCACCACCAGCAATATATAACTTCCTCATATGTAGGCTCCCCCAATCCATATGTTTTTGTCCCTCAAAGAAAACAACATTCATAGCTTCTAATAGTGTAAATTAGTTTCCTCTCTAGTGAACCTTATATGCAAAAATAAATAATATATTCTTCTGCATCTCACCACTACAATGCAATATGAAGTTTCTACTAGAGTAAATAATATTAGAATTCATCCTATTTCCAGGTTTTGGTCTATTAATGATAATGCTGCAATAAATATTCTTGTATATTTCTTGGATGTACATGGAAGGGTAATTCTGTCACTGACATATTCCCAAGGGAGGGATTATTGGGTCATAGTGATTTCCCTGGTGGCTCAGTGGTAAAGAATTCACCTGGCAGTGCAGGAGATGTGGGTTTGTTCCCTGGGTTGGCAAGATTCCCTGGAAAAGAAAATGGCAACCCATTCCAGTATTCTTGCCTGCGAAATCTCATGGGCAGAGGAGTCTGGGGGGCTACAGTCCACGGGGCCATGAAGTGTTGGCCACAACTTAGCAACTGAGCACACACAGGTGCAGGTACACACATATGTATTTGTTTAACATCCGGTCCCATCACTTCATGGCAAATAGATGTGGAAACAGTGGAAACAGTGGCTGACTTTTTTTTTTTCTGGCTCCAAAATCACTGCAGATGGTGATTGCCTCCACGAAATTAAAAGACGCTTACTCCTTGGAAGGAATGTTATGACCAACCTAGACAGCATATTAAAAAGCAGAGACTTTACTTTGCCAACAAAGGTCTGTCCAGTCAAGGCTATGGTTTTTCCAGTAGTCATGTATGGATGTGAGAACTGGACTATAAAGAAAGCTGAGCGCCGAAGAATTGATGCTTCTGAACTGTGGTTTTGGAGGAAACTCTTGAGAGTCCCTTGGACTGCAAGTATATCCAACCAGTGCATCCTAAAGGAGATCAGTCCTGGGTTTTCATTGGAAGGACTGATGTTGAAGCTGAAACTCCAATACTTTGGCCCCCTGATGTGAAGAGCTTACTCATTTGAAAAGACCCTGATGCTGGGAAAGATTGAAGGCAGGAAGAGAAGGGGACGACAGAGGATGAGATGGTAGGATGGCATCACAGAGTCAATGGACATGAGTTTGGGTAAGCTTCGGGAGTTGGTGATGGACAGGGATGTCTGGCGTGCTGCAGTTCATGGGGCTGCAAAGAGTGGGACACGACTGAGCGACTGAACTGAACTGAACATGAAAATGATGTTAAAAGCTTTCTAAGCATCATTTTAGCCATTTACAATCTCTTCAGCATTCCAGTAGTTTCACTTTCTCCCCAACACTCAATATTCTTAATTTTTCTAGGGCAGCGGTGTATGGTAGTATCTCACTGTATTTTTAACATGGCATTTCCCTGACTCCTACTGAGGTTGTGTACGTGTGTGTATGTGTGTGTGTGTGTGTGTGTAGGTATGCAGGTTGCCTATTTGGAGGAATGCCCTATAGTCCCTTCTATTTTTCTACTGGACTGTTTGTCCTTTCATTTTGTAGAATTTCTTTTATATTCTAGATATTTGCTCTTTGTCAATTATATGTATTACAAATTTGTTCACCCACTCTGTAATTTTTCATTTTCATTCATTTAAAAAAATATTTATTTTAGTGCAGTATGGTTGCTTTACAATATTGTGTTAGTTTCTGATGTACAATGAAGTGAATTAGCCATATGTATACATATAACTCCTCCCTCTTGAGCCTCCATCTTATCTCCCTATCCCATTCCTCTAGATCATCACAGAGTTAAGCTTCCCGCACTTCCCACTAGCCATTTATTTTACACATGGTAGTGTATATATGTCAATCCCAGTCTACCAATTCATCTCACCCGCCTACTTCCTCCCTGGTTTCCAAAGATCTGTTCTCTGCATTTCATTCTTAGTGGTGTCATTTGATGAACTGAATTTTTGTTCAATGCAGCCTAATTATTTATAGCTTTCACTAGCAATTAGTATTTTTGTTCTAAGAAGATTTTCCCTACACAAAGGACATGGAGAAAGTTTCATATGTGATTTTTTAAAAGTTTTATAGTTTTACTTCTCAAATTCTAACATACAAGTTACCCAAGACATATCTCTCTGTCTACCTAACTGGATCTTTTATTGGACTCCATACTTGAGTGTTTATTTAATAGAATTTTCTATAATGATAGAAATGTTTTATATCTGCATAGCTTCAATACAATAACCATACACTGTTGAACATTTGATATATGCATAATACCTCTGAAAAAAATGAATATTTAGTTTTATTTCATTGAATTTGAAATTTAAACTACTACATGCAGCTGGTGGCTACCATATTGGACCACACAATGAATTCTGTTTCATTGATCTATTTTTCTGAATTTTACACCAAATTCATAATTACCATGTGGTTGAGGAAACCTCCAAGATAATCCTCAGGTGCATAAATAATAGTCTCACAGAAATCAGTAGAGTTGTTATACTCATGGTTCCAGTTCATTACAGTGAAAAGATACAGATTATGACAAGCAATAGGAAAAAGCATTTGGGCAAAGTCCAGGGCAGAACAGACACAAGACTATCTGTTGTCATCTTTCACAGAAGTGGTGCAAACAGCCTGTGTTTCTCCGAGAAAGGATGTTTGACAATTCCTGTAGAGTATTGCCAACCAGGAGAGATCATACAAGCCCTGGTGTCAATAGATGTACCAGAGATTGTGCAAGTAGACATGGTTGATCATCGCCATAGGTGATGCTAATCCCGTATGCCTCCAAAGGTGGAGCTGACACCAAATGGCCCAAAATCCTCACTATAAATCGTGCTGTTGGCATCAACTAAGTGGCAAGGTCCAAGGTGTCCAGGTAAACAAAAAAACTTTATTAGATAGGCTTAATGGTTACCCCCTAAAACATGAGGACAAAAGGTCAAACTTTACTTTGGACAACATTTATCCTTTATTGATGGGCTTCCCTGGTGGCTCAGTTGGTAAGGAGTCTTCCTACAGTGTAGGAGACGCGGGTTTGATCCCTGGGTTGGCAAGATCCCCTAGAGCTGGGCACAGCAACCCACTCCAGTATTCTTGCCTGGAGAATCCCATGGACTAAGGAACCTGGCAGGCTACAGTCCATAGGGTCACATAGTGTTGAACACCGACTGAAGTGACTGAACATGTATACTCATATCCTTTATTACACACATATCTTGAAATTCAATAATTTATGTCCAACTTTGCTCTTTTTTCATCCTGATTTCCTTTGACACTGTTGGAACTTTGAATTTTCACATAAATTCTAGAGTCCATTTGCAAATTTCCCTAACAAACTTTCTGGATTTTTTAGCAAGAGTGGAAATAAAATTAGGGATTGGATAAGAAAAGGTACACATTTTTCAAAAAATATTTCTTCTGCCTTTAAATTTAGCCCTAGTTTAAGGAAGAAGAAAATTAGTATAGAATTTGGAGAACAGTTTATGATGAAGTTGGTATTTTAATCAAGCTCTACGTAATGTCAAGTCTAAAACTGCAGAGACATAAAGCAAGTACAGTGGTCATGAGTATGACAAAAAAATTACCCTGAAAAATTGTTCAATATAAAATTCATCTCAAGCGCTACAACTTACATCTATAATGCTAAAATATTTAAGCAATTTGAATAGTCATACAACATGACAAAGTCCTCAGGAATACCACCCTACTGTTTGAAAAGCCTGAATAATACATTTAATGAATCAAATCAATCACAGGACTCAATCGCACCTAACACCAGTAGCTATTTAGGGGAAGTAAAAGAACAAAAGGGGACTTCCCTGGTGATCCAGAGGTTAAGATTTCACCTTTCAATGCAGATGGTGCAGGTTTGATCCCTGACTGGACAGCTAAGATCCCACATACCTCCTGGACAAAAAAACAAAACAGAAACAATATTGTAACAAATTCAATAAAGACTCTAAAAATTGTCAGCTTCAAAACAAATCTTAAAAAAGAGGAAACTAAATTTCCTTTAAAAAAAAAAAGAAAAAAAGGAAAGTCATATCCAAAATATGAAATAAATTTTATTCAGTTATTTGTGCAGGTAACATAATAATTTTGAAGATATTTGTAACTTTCATGTAGTTCAGTTCAGTTCAGTTCAGTCCCTCAGGCATGTCTGACTCTTTGCGACCCCATGAATCGCAGCACGCCAGGCCTCCCTGTCCATCACCAACTCCCAGAGTTTACTCAAACTCGTGTCCATTGAATCAGTGATGCCATCCAGCCATCTTTCCAATTTTCAACAACTTGTGCTGTACTTATTAAATGTCAGGCACTGTGCTAAGCACTTGATCAATTTTAATTTCTCTAGCATTGATAATAACCCATTGAGGGTTAATGAAGTCAATATTTCTTTTATCCACAACACAACTAGAGTAGGTATCTCTTCTGTGTATATATTTATAATATTGTGAGCCTATTTCTCTAGTTAATTGGATATACATTCAGTGATCATTGGTACATCCATAAATTATTTGAAGGGCAAGAGCACTTGGTTTCTTTCTCGGGAGGTAGTTCATGAAATTTGGAGATCTATAAACCTCCAGAAAGTTAACTTATCCTACATACTACCCATAGGTACTATTAGAACACAAATTTTCAACCTTCCTGAAGAATACACAGTTCACTAAATCTGTAGGCAGAATTGTCGTTTTACATAGTCTGCTATGTGATTTGCAAGAATTACTGCTACAACAACCAAGAAAGCACTTGAAAGGTATCTGAAATTATTTTTCACACAGGGCTATATATTTCTCTATCTAACTATGACAGCATGCCATTCATATAAACATATTTATGGCAGTGTCAGTTCATATCAAGCACATTGGGACAGTGAAAAAATGTAATCTAGATGAAAGAGAATTTCATCTGATTCTCAAGAGTCCCCACTCCCCTGTAATGTGTTACAAATTATGATCAGAATGATATAACTTGGACATCATCACATCTCAGGAGACATGCATTATTGTAACAGAAGTGCCTGAAGCTTCGTTTATTCTAATACTATCCTTATAAAGCACCTAAATAAAAGGCTGGTTAGTGTAAATATAGTTTGGGGCTTGCTAATTATGATTTCTGGAAAAATAATTCTGGTAGAATAGAGATAAGCTTGACACATGTTTCTGTGCTAAAGATGAATGTTGCCATAGATATTCAAAAGGGACATTATTAGTTTTCAGACACAGTGTAACTTTGGTCTCTCATCAGTGTTTAGCTTTTTCATGTCTGGCTCATTGCATTACCTTCACTTCTTGTTGTTTTGCAACTTCCTTAGATCTTCCTCAGTGTAATCAGAAACCAGCCCTGTTATTGAGAGGGGTATGGAATGGGGCGGGGATGCTCTGAAGGGAAGGGAGATATCGAATAGAGAGTCATGCAGCTTCGGCTTGATAGGCAGCAGTTTTTAATAAGCAGGGGAACTTATCAGGTCAGCGGTCCTCAACATTTTTGGCACCGGGGACCAGCTTCATGGAAAACATTTTTTCCACAGACAGGAGGGGGCATAGTTTCAGGATGATTCAAGTACATTACATTTATTATGAACCTCGTTTCTATTATTATTACATCAACTCCAACTCGGATCATCAGGTATTAGATCCCTCAGGTTAGGGACTCTGTCTTAGATGACCTCAAGATGAGTAGATTTCTCCACCTGCCCACAACATCTTAAAAGTATATATAGAGAACTTAACTGGGCTCAGTTAGGTAACCAGTCCAGGTGGCTTCAATACCACATTGCTGTGTCGAGGAGCTATCCTTGAACAACTTCTGGAAATGGGAAGAACAGCAGAATTGGAACTACAAGGAAAGAGGGATGCTGGAGTCTTTAATTCATGAGGTCCAGCACTTGGGTCTACTGGTGATTCTCTCTTTTTGATGGTTTCCTCCAACACTTCTTTAAGACAAACCACATTATTTCTTTTGTAGAGCATTTTTTTTTTTTTCAGGGAATGCTTGTATATATTACTTATCTTAATCTTTTACCTTAACATACATTTTCATTGTGTATAGGTAGAGTGGGGAATAACTTTGAAAAGGAGTCTCAATGACATTATGTGTTCTCTGTCTAGGAAAGACTATGTTATTTAATTAAACAAAAAATATTATAAGGCCATCAAAATAGTTTGTTGCTTTATATACATTATATATTATACATTGCATGGATAGGATATGATTTTAAATAACTTAATCTACCTTTTTAATAAGGCCAAGGTATTGCCCATTATAAAGTATTTTAATACAGTCATTCTTCTTTCCTTTATACAGTTAACATAAATTGAACTTCATCATGAAGTATCCTCAGCATATGATTATATGTAATTTCAGAAATTCTGCCTATATTTTGTTATTTGTACAATGAGTGCTTTTCACATAATGTATATTTTTGTTCCATCCCATATAGGTCATGTATTTCTGAAGACTGATTCCATCACATCTTCCTATTCTTCATCTGTTTTTGGATATAGCAGATGGAAATCCAATGAATTTTTATCTTAAAGCCTCACTTTTCTCTCAGAACATGGAAACATTTCAGGATAACCATATTGAACCTGAAAAAGAATGGTGTTTAAAGATCAGATTCAGAAAGAATAAAGAATGAAGTTGGATACTATGAGGAAACTATAAAATTAATTTGCAATAATATTTTTGCATGATTGACTTCATATGTTCAAAGAAACAATTGTTTTACTAATGTCTCATGTGTTCTTGTTGCTAGTCAGATATTTGTGATTTTACTAATCTCATCAACCTTTTGTGACCTTTAAAAATATAGAATCATTGAATTGCCTGGTAAAGAGAAACTTAGGGAACATTCTAGAATGAATCTTTCACATTTCACGTCAGAGTAATTAGACTTTCCTGTATTTATAGGTAATATTATCTACCTGTCAGTGTTCATCTCTCTGTCTTAGTTTCTATTTTTATCTCTAACTCTATACTCTTTTTCTTTTCATTCCATTAAAAAGATGCTAGCTCATTCTTTAATGATAGAAACTCTTCTCTTCTATTGGTAAACTTGTTTCATCTCATCTGGTGAGCAATAACTCATAGCATCTCAATTAACCCCTTCCAATTTAATAATTGTTTGATTTAACAGTTTTATATGGATTACAACATTATTTCAAAAACACTGTGTTATATTTAAAATAGAATCTTTATTTTAATGTAAACTGGTACTATATATTCCTTACTGAGGGCATAGTACAGAACACTACAAAATAGTTTAAATTTTTACATGCAATCAACATCCAGAAATAACTTCTTTGGATTCAGTTCAGTTCAGTCACTCACTCATGTCCGACTCTTTGCTACCCCATGGACTGTAGTATGCTAGACTTCCCTGTCCATCATGAAAGTCCTGGAGTTTGCTCAACTTATGTCCATTGAGTCACTGATGCCATTCAACCTTCTTAGTCTCTGTCATCCACTTCTCCTCCTGCCTTCAGTCTTCCTCAGCACCAGGATCTTTTCAAATGAGTCATCTTCCCATCAGATGGCCAAAGTATTGGAGTTTCAGCTTCAGCATCAGTCCTTCCAATGAATATTCAGGACTGATTTCCTTTAGGATGGACTGGTTTGATCTTGCAGCCCAAGAGACTCTCAATAATCTTCTCCAACACCACAGTTCAAAAGCATCGGTTCTTTGGCACTCAGTTTTCTTTATAGTCCAACTCTCACATCCATACATGACTATTGGAAAAAAACATAACTTTGACTAGATGGACCTTTGTCAGCAAAGTAATGTCTCTGCTTTTTAATATGCTGTCTAGGTAACCTCAGATACGCAGATGGCACCACACTTATGGCAGAAAGCAAAGAACTAAAGAGCCTCTTGATGAAAGTGAAAGAAGACCCGGCAAAGCTAAGCTGGTGGAGGAATAGGACGGGAGACCAATTTCTCCCCTACAAATTCATCAAAAGAAGATTTGAACGCTGAGCAAACTGCACAAAACAACTTCTGACCACTAGCAGAAGACATCAGGCGCCCAGAAAAGCAGCCCATCATCTTCGAAAGGAGGTAGGACAAAATATAAAAGATAAAAAGAGACAAAAGAGATAGGGATGGAGACCCATCCAGGGAAGGGAGTCATAATAGAGGAAGTTTCCAAACACCAGGAAACCCTCTCACTGGCGGGTCTGGGGGGAGTTTCTGAATCTCAGAGGGCAACCTAACTGGGAGGAAAAATAAATAAAACCCACAGATTACATGCCTAAAAGCAACTCCCAGCAGAAAAGTACCCCAGACGTCCACATCCGCCACAAGCAAGTGGGGGCAGAACGGAGAAGAGCAGGCAGCATTGCTTAGGGTAAGGACCGGGCCTGAGTGCCCTGAGGGCAATCAGAGGGAGCTAACGTGAGCTAGCAACTTAAACTGTGGGATAGCAAAAGAGAGAGAGAAAATTAACCGGCCTGAACACACTGCCGGCCATTCCCAGAACAAAGGGACTGAGCAATTCCAGAGAAGAGCTAGCCTGCGTGGACTGGCCCATCCCCCGCCGGAGGCAGGGGGGAGGGGAAAGGGGCAAACTCGGCCCCAGAGATGGCACCCACTACCAAACTGCAAACAGGCCTCCAGCTTCTAACCAAAGACTCCCTGAGATCCTGGATGGTCGACATCTGCCAGGAGGGTCGCAGCTAGAGACCAGCACCCGAGAACAGACACAAGGTGCACGCACCCAACTGGTGCGCGCGGAACCTGAGGCTGGGACCGCGGAGGGGAGAAGGCACACCGCACCTGGGGAGAGTGTGCCCCTCAAGCTCCTGGCAGCCTGAGCTGCTCGGGTGGGGAAGGCACAAAACGCGGGCCCAACCAAGTCCGCCTTTTTGTGGAATACCTGAAAACTGGAACCATATGCAACGCAGGGCCCGCTCCCTATAGAGCAGCCTGGAGCCTGAGCAGTGTAGGCGGGGAAAGCACACACCCCTGAGCAGGGGCAATCCCAGTGTGGCCAGAACACTGCAGGTCCTCCCCACACAGGCCGGTGAGATTTGTCTGCAGCGCCCCTCCCTCCCCGCAGCACGACTGAACAAGCGAACCTAAACAAGAGATCACCTTCGTCCGCTTGTGTCAGGGCAGAAATTAGACACTGAAGAGACCAGCAAACAGAAGCCAAATAAACAAAGAGAACCGCTTCAGAAGGGACCGGTGCAACAGATTAAAATCCCTGTAGGTAACACCGACTACACCGGAAGGGGCCTATAGATATGGAGAAGTGTAAGCTGGAGCAAGGAGCTATCTGAAACTGAACCGAACCCACACTGACTGCAACAGCTCCAGAGAAATTCCTAGATATATTTTTACTTTTTGTTTTTTTTAATTAAAATTTTTTTTCTTTTCTTTTTTTAAAATTTTTTCTCTTTTATTTTCTTTTAAAAATTCCCTATTACTCCTCCATTACTCCTTCACTTTCATTTTCATATATTTTTACTATTTTTTTATTAGAAAAAAATTTTTTTTGTTTTTATTTTTTGTCTCATTTTCTTTTAAAGTCCTGTATTAATACTCTATTACTCCTTAATTTTCATTTTCATTTCACTATAACCTTGCAAAAAAAAAGGAGAAGCCCTATTTTTAAACCGAACTTCATATATATTTCTAAAATTTTTTGTGTTTTTGTTTTTGTTTTTAACATTGTAATTTTTAGAGTCTAACCTCTACTCTAGATTTTTAATCTTTGTTTTTCAGTACTTGATATCAATTTTGGACATTTAAGAATCCAATATTCAGTACCCATTTTTACTCAGGAGTGTGTTGATTACTCTCTCCCACCTTTTACTCTCCATTTTCTCCCTCAGATCACCCCTATTTCCTCCCTCCCCCTTCTCTTCCCAATCCACTTTTGTGAACCTCTGTGGGTGTCTGGGCTATGGAGAACACTTAGAGAACAGAGAACTGCGTAGATCTGTCTCTCTCCTCTTGAGTGCCCCTTTTTCTCCTCCTGCTCATCTCTATCTCCTTCCTCCCTCTCCTCTATTTCATGTAACTCTGTGAACCTCTCTGGGTGTCCCTCATGGTGGAGAATCTTTTCACCGTTAACCTAGAAGTTTTATTATCAGTGCTGTATAGTTGGAGAAGTCTTGAGACTACTGGAAGAATAAGACTGAAATCCAGAGGCAGGAGACATAAGCCCAAAACCTGAGAACACAAGAAAACTCCTGACTATAGGGAACATTAAGTAGTAAGAGACCATCCAAAAGCCTCCATACCTACACTGAAACCAACCACCACCCAAGAGCCAACAAGTTCCAGAGCAAGGCATACCACACAAATTCTCCAGCAATGCAGGAACATAGCCCTGAACGTCAACATACAGGCTGCCCAAAGTCACACCTAACACATAGATCCATCTCAAAACTCACTACTGGACACTCTATTGCACTCCAGAGAGAAGAAATCCAGTTCCATGCACCAGAACACCGACACAAGCTTCCCTAACCAGGAAACCTTGACAAGCCAATCGTCCAACCCCACCCACTGGGAGAAACCTCCACAATAAAAAGGAACCACAGACCACCAGAATACAGAAAGCCCACTCCAGGCACAGCAATCTAAACAAGATGAAAAGGCAGAGAAATACCCAACAGGTAAAGGAATATGAAAAATGCCCCACCAAGTCAACAAAAGAGGAGGATATAGGGAATCTACCTGAAAAAGAATTTAGAATAATGATAATAAAAATGATCCAAAATCTGGAAAACAAAATAGAGTTACAGATAAATAGCCTGGAGACAAAGATTGAGAAGATGCAAGAAATGTTTAACAAGGACCTAGAAGAAATAAACAAGAATCAATTAAAAATGAATAATGCAATGAATGAGATAAAAAAAAAACTCTGGAGGGAACCAACAGTAGAATAACGGAGGCAGAAGATAGGATAAGTGAGGTAGAAGATAAAATGGTGGAAATAAATGAAGCAGAGAGGGAAAAAGAAAAAAGAATCAAAAGAAATGAGGACAACCTCAAGGACCTCTGGGACAATGTGAAACGCCCCAACATTCGAATCATAGGAGTCCCAGAAGAAGAAGACAAAAAGAAAGGCCATGAGAAAATACTCGAGGAGATAATAGCTGAAAACTTCCCTAAAATGGGGAAGGAAATAGTTACACAGATTCAAGAAATCCAGAGAGTCCCAAACAGGATAAACCCAAGGCAAAACACCCCAAGACACATGTTAATCAAATTAACAAAGATCAAACACAAAGAACAAATATTAAAAGCAGCAAGGGAGAAACAACAAATAACACACAAGGGGATTCACATAAGGATAACAGCTGATCTATCAATAGAAACCCTTCAGGTCAGAAGGGAATGGCAGGACATACTTAAAGTAATGAAAAAGAATAAACTGCAACCTAGATTACTGTACCCAGCAAGGATCTCATTCAGATATGAAGGAGAATTCAAAAGCTTTAAGACAAGCAAAAGCTGACAGAATTCAGCACCACCAAACCAGCTCTTCAACAAATGCAAAAGGGCCATCTCTAGACAGGAAACACAGAAAGGTTGTATAAATGTGAACCCAAAACAACAAAGTAAATGGCAACGGGACCATACCTATCAATAATTACCCTAAATGTAAATGGGTTGAATGCCCCAACCAAAAGACAAAGATTGGCTGAATGGATACAAAAACAAGGCCCCTATATATGCTGTCTACAAGAGACCTACCTCAAAACAAAGGACACATACAGACTAAAAGTGAAGGGCTGGAAAAAAACATTTCACGCAAACGGAGACCAAAAGAAAGCAGGAGTCACAATACTCACATCAGATAAAATAGACTTTAAAATAAAGGCTGTGAAAAGAGACAAAGAAGGACACTACATAATGATCAAAGGATCAATCCAAGGAGAAGACATAACAATTATAAATATATATGCACCCAACATAGGAGCACCACAATATGTAAGGAAAATGCTAACGAGTATGAAAGAGGAAATTAATAGTAACAACATAATAGTGGGAGACTTTAATACCCCACTCACACCTATGGATAGATCAACTAAACAGAAAATTAACAAGGAAACACAAACTTTAAATGACACAATGGACCAGCTAGACCTAATTGATATCTATAGGACATTTCACCCCAAAACAATCAACTTCACCTTTTTCTCAAGTGCACACAGAACCTTCTCCAGAATAGATCACATCCTGGGCCATAAATCTAGCCTTGGTAAATTCAAAAAAATTGAAATCATTCCAGTCATCTTTTCTGACCACAGTGCAATAAGATTAGATCTCAATTACAGGGGGAAAAAATTGTTAAAAATTCAAACACATGGAGGCTTAATAACATGTTTCTGAATAACCAACAAATCATAGAAGAAATCAAAAAAGAAATCAAAATATGCATAGAAATGAATGAAAATGAAAACACAACAACCAAAAACCTATGGGACACTGTAAAAGCAGTGCTAAGGCAAAGGTTCATAGCATTACAGGCTTACCCCGAGAAACAAGAAAAAAGTCAAATAAATAACCTAACTCTACACCTAAAGCAACTAGAGAAGGAAGAAATGAAGAACCCCAGGGTTAGCAGAAGGAAAGAAATCTTAAAAATTAGGGCAGAAATAAATGCAAAAGAAACTAAAGAGACCATAGCAAAAATCAACAAAGCTAAAAGCTGTTTTTATTTTATGTTTTTTGCAAAAATAAACAAAATTGACAAACCGTTAGCAAGAGTCATTAAGAAACAAAGAGAGAAGAACCAAATCAACAAAATTAGAAATGAAAATGGAGAGATCACAACAGACAACACTGAAATACAAAGGATCATAAGAGACTACTACCAGCAGCTCTATGCCAATAAAATGGACAACTTGGAAGAAATGGACAAATTCTTAGAAAAGTATAACTTTCCAAAACTGAACCAGAAAGAAATAGAAGATCTTAACAGACCCATCACAAGCAAGGAAATCAAATCTGTAATCAGAAATCTTCCAGCAAACAAAAGCCCAGGACCAGATGGCTTCACAGCTGAATTCTACCAAAAATTTAGAGAAGAGCTAACACCTATCTTACTCAAACTCTTCCAGAAAATTTTAGAAGAAGGAAAACTTCCAAACTCATTCTATGAGGCCACCATCACCCTAATTCCAAAACCAGACGAAGAAGCCACAAAAAAAGAAAACTACAAGCTAATATCACTGATGAACATAGATGCAAAAGTCCTTAACAAATTCTAGCAAACAGAATCCAAAAACATATAAAAAAAAATCATACACCATGACCAAGTGGGCTTTATCCCAGGAATGCAAGGATTCTTTAATATCCACAAATCAATCAATGTAATACACCACATTAACAAATTGAAAGATAAAAACCATATGATTATCTCAATAGATGCAGAAAAAGCCTTTGACAAAAATTCAACATCCATTTATGATTAAAACTCTCCAGAAAGCAGGAATAGAAGGAACATACCTCAACATAATAAAAGCTATATATGACAAACCCACAGCAAGTATTACCCTCAATGGTGAAAAATTGAAAGCATTTCCCCTAAAATCAGGAACAAGACAAGGGTGCCCACTCTCACCACTACTATTCAACATAGTTTTGGAAGTTCTGGCCACAGCAATCAGAACAGAAAAAGAAGTAAAAGGAATCCAGATAGGAAAAGAAGAAGTGAAACTCTCGCTGTTTGCAGATGACATGATCCTCTACATATAAAACTCTAAAGACTCTACCAGAAAATTACTAGAGCTAATCAATGAATATAGTAAAGTTGCAGGATGTAAAATTAACACACAGAAATCCCTTGCATTCCTATACACTAACAATGAGAAAACAGAAAGAGAAATTAAGGAAACAATATCATTCACCATTGCAACAAAAAGAATAAAATACTTAGGAGTATATCTACCTAAAGAAACAAAAGACCTATACATAGAAAACTATAAAACACTGATGAAAGAAATCAAAGAGGACACAAACAGATGGAGATATATACCGTGCTCATGGATTGGAAGAATTAATATTGTCAAAATGGCTATACTACCCAAAGCAATCTATAGATTCAATGCAATCCCTATCAAGCTACCAACGGTATTTTTCACAGAACTAGAACAAATAATTTCACAATTTGAATGGAAATACAAAAAACCTCGAATAGCCAAAGTAATCTTGAGAAAGAAGAATGGAACTGGAGGAATCAACCTGCCTGACTTCAGACTCTACTACAAAGCCACAGTCATCAAGACAGTATGGTACTGGCACAAAGACAGAAATATAGATCAATGGAACAGAATAGAAAGCCCAGAGATAAATCCACGAACCTATGGACACCTTATCTTCGACAAAGGAGGCAAGGATATACAATGGAAAAAAGACAACCTCTTTAACAAGTGGTGCTGGGAAAACTGGTCAACCACTTGTAAAAGAATGAAACTAGAACACTTTCTAACACCATACACAAAAATAAACTCAAAATGGATTAAAGATCTAAATGTAAGGCCAGAATCTATAAAACTCCTAGAGGAGAACATAAGCAAAACACTCTCTGACATAAATCACAGCACGATCCTCTATGACCCATCTCCCAAAATATTGGAAATAAAAGCAAAAATAAACAAATGGGACCTAATGAAACTTAAAAGCTTTTGCACAACAAAGGAAACTATAAGCGCGGTGAAAAGACAGCCCTCAGATTGGGAGAAAATAATAGCAAATGAAGAAACAGACAAAGGATTAATCTCAAAAATATACAAGCAACTCCTGAAGCTCAATTCCAGAAAAATAAATGACCCAATCAAAAAATGGGCCAAAGAACTAAACAGACATTTCTCCAAAGAAGACATACAGATGGCTAACAAACACATGAAAAGATGCTTAAAATAACTCATTATCAGAGAAATGCAAATCAAAACCACAATGAGGTACCATTACACGCCAGTCAGGATGGCTGCTATCCAAAAGTCTACAAACAATAAATGCTGGAGAGGGTGTGGAGAAAAGGGAACCCTCTTACACTGTTGGTGGGAATGCAAACTAGTACAGCCGCTATGGAGAACAGTGTGGAGATTTCTTAAAAAACTGGAAGTAGAACTGCCATATGACCCAGCAATCCCACTTCTGGGCATACACACTGAGGAAACCAGATCTGAAAGAGACATGTGCACCCCAATGTTCATCGCAGCACTGTTTATAATAGCCAGGATATGGAAGCAACCTAGATGTCCATCAGCAGATGAATGGATAAGGAAGCTGTGGTACATATACACCATGGAATATTACTCAGCCATTAAAAAGAATTCATTTGAACAAGTTCTAATGAGATGGATGAAACTGGAGCCCATTATACAGAGTGAAGTAAGCCAGAAAGATAAAGACCAATACAGTATACTAACACATATATATGGAATTTAGAAATATGGTAACGATAACCCTATATGCAAAACAGAAAAAAGAAACACAGATGTACAGAACAGGACTCTGTGGGAGAAGGCGAGGGTGGGATATTTTGAGAAAACAGCATTGAAACATGTATATTATCAAGGGTTAAACAGATCACCAGCCCAGGTTGGATGCATGAGACAAGTGCTCATGGCTGGTGCACTGGGAAGACCCAGAGGGATCGGGTGGAGAGGGAAGTGGGAGCGGGGATCGGGATGGGGAATACATGTAATTCTATGGCTGATTTATGTCAATGTATGGCAAAAACCACTACAATATTGTAAAGTAATTAGCCTCCAACTAATAAAAATAAATGGAAAAAAAAGTAGTGAAAAAGAGAGTAAAAAATTTGGCTTAAAACTCAACACTCAGAAAACTAAGATCACGGCATCTGGTCCTATCACTTCATGGCAAATAGAAGGGGAACCACAGAAAGAGTGACAGACTTTATTTTGGGAGCTTCAAAATCACTGCAAATGGTGACTGCAGTCATGAAATTAAAAGACACTTGCTCCTTGGAAGAAAAGCTATGACCAACCTAGACAGCATTAAAGCAGAGACATTACTTTGTCAACAAAGGTCCATCTAGTCAAAGCTACGGTTTTTCCCATAATCATGTATGGACGTGAGAGTTGGAGTATAAAGAAACCTGAGAGCTGAAGAATTGATGCTTTTGAACTGTGGTGTTGAAGAAGACTCCTGAGAATCCCTTGGGCTGCAAGGAGATCCAACCAGTCCATCCTAAAGGAGATCAGTCCTGGTTGTTCATTGGAAGGACTGATGCTGAAGCTGAAACTCCAATACTTTGGCCACCTGATGTGAAGAGCCTACTCATTGGAAAAGACCCTGATGCTGGGAAAGATTGAGGGCAGGAGGAGAAGGGGACGACAGAGAATGAGATGGTTGGATGGCATCACTGACCTGATGGACATGAGTTTGAATAAGCTCTGGCAGTTGGTGATGGACAGGGAAGCCTGGCGTGCTGCAGTCCATGGGGTTACAGAGAGTTGGACACAACTGAGTGACTGAACTGAAATTAACTAGATTGGTCATAGCTTTTCTTCCAAGGAACAAGTGTCTTTTAATTTCATGTTTGCAGTCACCATTTGCAGTGATTTTGGAACACAAGAAAATAAAGTTTGTCACTGTTTCCATTGTTTCCCCATCTATTCACCATGAAATGGTGGGACCAGATGCCATGATCTTAGTTTTTTGAATGTTGAGTTTTAAGCCAACTTTTTCACTCTACTCTTTCACTTTAGAAAAAGAAAGCATTTTTAGATATTTTATTTTACTTCTTACATCACTGAAATAATGGAGATCATACTAACTCCATTTTCTAATATAATTATATTTTTTCTTCTTTTTCATTATCAGACATTGTCTTTACATTTAAAACCTTAAAAAGTCCCTTGAAAACGATAAGATTTTTATTAAAGAGTAATTTTTGTCATGTCACCATATAGTCAAAGATTTGTAAGATGAACTACATGCTTTACAATTTCACTGAAATAGAATGACCGTTTTGTATTTAGTATACTTTCTCTTCACTAAAATTGTTGTATTTACATTGTTCCAGAAACTGGGACTACATTCGTGAACAATTTGGATGAAGGCCCTGCTTCAAAAACTTTGCAATCTAACGGAAGAGATAGCTAACAAGTAAAGATGAATAGAGATGACATAATTTAAAGAATAAAATATGCAGTGAGAAATATAAGGTGAAGTAAGTCATTAGATAATCTGGGAATAATTGTCTAAAAAGATTTCATAGACTTAGAAACATGAACCTTTTGCAGGACTAGCCATATTGACTCACTGAATTAATGCACTGTATAAGCCATTAAACTTATATGCCTCATTCTATTTAATCTACAATTGTATAATTGAGGAAATAATGCTCAGATGAATTAAATGCCATGCCATGAGCAACTATAAAATAGCATAACAAGGATGTGACTATATGTTTACCTGATGATAGTCTATTGTTTATACATTGCCCTGCTTTCTATGGTCCCATTTTGTTCATTTGTTTGTTTGTTTGTTTTTCTATGACAACTCTTCTACTTTTCAATTTACTGTCACTCTGAGAATTAATTTCAGGGCAGAAAATTGGTCCCATTTTCCATGTTTAGCTCTGGTCAAGAGGCAAGCCCAGAAGTTTACATCTAGAATGGGCATGTTTTGTTGCTGTGAAATATGGCCCCTTTGGAGTTGGTGCAGTTGAAGAGTGCCCAACTCAAGACTGGTCACAGAACCCCTTCCCTGGAAATGTAGGATTGGAGCCAAGGGAGAATAGGGGGGAAAAAATCCTTTTGCTTGCCTAGAATTGGATGATTCTGTTTTTCTTGTCAAGTGCATTAAATAATATAGAATGCTATTGTGCTAGAAAAACTGAAAGAAGCCAACTCTACAGAATTAGATATTAAAAAAAAAAAAAAGTAAACTCCCAGGTTCTGTGTTTCTGATAGCTCTCCGTGTTTTGTTCACTGTCCTTCCTAAGCCCAGCAGCTTTTCTGTCCAGATATGACACATCCTTTTGTACTTTAAAAAAAATGCCCTGTTTTTCTTAAGCCTGCTCAAGTTAATTTCTGAAAATTGAAATCCAAAATGCTGAACTAAAATATTTATTTATAACATTATTGAAGTAGTAGCTAGATGCAAACTATTAGACAACATTCAGATATGTATGTTACTTAAAAATCCGTAGTAATAAGAGGAAAGAAAAGAAGTTGAAATATGTCATTCAAGCAATGTATAAGAGCTGTCTAAGGAAACCACCAGTAGAACCACATATTTTCTGAAATACCTAGAGACTCCTCTGTCCAGCTATAAAGGAAAATTCTCTACAGGATACTTTTATGCAGCATTTACAATGTAAATATTAAGGATGAGCTGTTTATTTGAGAAGAATTTTTGATAATGAAATTTTAGCATTTTGAATGCAGAGTGGGATGTTTTGAGTGACAGGACAAGCAGAAGACAATTACTTACTACAGTGTTTGGTTAGGGAATTCAGGTTACTGACTGACATTTATGTGACTGAAAGCTATTTTCTGGATTAATAATTTTAACTAATTTTTATCTGATTCCAAGAGCCATTTGGACAAGATGGCCTATATCACAAGGGAGTCATTAGGTTATAGCTTTAAATTGCAGCAGCTTATTGCAGAATATGAACTGAGATATGTTTGAAGAAAAAAAATTAGAGTTAATAAGAGCTGGCAGTGGCAAAATTTGACCTTGGTGATCTAATATGTAATTACCAGGTGCCAAAGGAAATTGCAATAACCTGGCTACAATACTTTTGAGAACACTAAAAAACAAATCCACAAGCAAGCAAAATCAGAAAATGTTGCTTTTTAAGGTGAATAGTGAAACATTAACAATTAAAATATCAAGCACTAGAGTTAGGTGGTTTCTCTCAATTTCATAAGTTTTTAACAAAGCAATGAATTGATCAAGTGCTGACAGATAATGTATTTTGATCCAAGGAGTCTGTATTTGATTCCATGATTTAATGCAATGCTTGCTCTTTTTCATTTTCCATCTCTGAGAGGTACCATATTTGTTTAATATGATAACTTCATCAAAAGAGTATTAAGTCAGTATATTTTTTGTTTTAATGTTTACTTGATTACTGTAACTAAATATTTTAATTCTGGACTTTTTTTTAGCAAAAGTAGAAGATAAACCAGTGACAACATTGTGGAATATGTTAATTTTACAATATGTTAGAAAATAAATTTATGTTTCTAATTTTAAAACATTTTAGTCTTACAACATTATGGTCATTACATTATCATTATATTTTATTAGTATACTCTGCATGCCTTCTGTGTGATAATCTATTTTAATGTTGATTATTATTATATTTAAACAACTTTTTAAAAATGGATCCTGGTGTTTTTTTATATTAAAAATATTCATATTCTTAATTACTCAATGCTAAGTTAATTGAGACATTTTAGTATTCCCTAGATCAGAATTAAATTAAATTTAACTTCTACAAGGTGGCTAAAAGGTCACTAGCATTTTATTGTATTATCTACTGTGCTATGTTACTCTTCTGCCAAATCAAATACCAAGCAACAGTGCCACGCAAAAAGTCAATATGTAGTTGCGTGAAATGCTAAATAATCTAGAAGCTATAAATATGATTTAAATTTAATCTCATTTATTAAAAACATAAATAATCATGAACATTCAATCACATTTATTTGTGGCCATATAGTAGCTGTTTAAATGTTTTTCTTGCAAAATATACACTACCATATTTAAAATATTAAGAGATAACCAACAAGGATAAGGACCTACTGTGTAAACAGGGAACCCTGCTCAATATTCTGTAAAATCCTAAATAGTAAAAAAATTTGAAAAAGAATCATTACATGTGTATGTATAATTGAATCACTTTGCTGTCCATGTGAAACTAACACAATATTATTGACTATATTCCAAGGTGGGGGGCAGTGGGGAAAAACCCTCAAGAACTTATCTCACGCCTGAATTGTTTGATGGATGTTTCTGATTTCCATGAAGTTATTCTAAGTCCAGAAAATCCCTTGTTAAAGTGTAAATAGAAGACAAAAACGTAGGATTAGAAACATATCCTACATAAACCTTTGATATACTTTACCTCTGTATTAAATAACATAAGCTGCTTATCTAAGCCAAGACAGAACCTGGGGGGATGGGTTTATGACAGGTGAACTTCACAAGAAGTAGAGACAGTGTGAGGGCATGCTCAGTCACTCAGCCGTGTCCAACTCTCTGTGACCCCATGGACTGTAGCCCATCAGGCTCCTTTGTCCATGGAATTCTCCAGGCAAGAACACTGGAGCAGGTTGCCAGTTCCTAATCCAAGGGATCTTCCTGACCCAGGGATCGAACTCACTCCCGTGTCACCTGCATTGGCAGGCAGATTCTTTACCTCTGTGCCAGCTGGGAAGTCCATGAAGAGACAAGACTCTTTGTTAATGGCTTGTGATAATAGGACTAGAGACTTTGTGGTCTCTGGAGCAGGGTAGAGACTTATGCCTGGCATTGTCTAAGATCCCCTAATCCCATATGACCAGTTTGCCTTAGAATGACTTTATCAGAAATTGTGTTGCCTTTGTTATCATGTCTTGTTAAGATACATTTGAAAACCACAAAGATTGTAGGCACTCGTAGCCACAGAGTTTGGATAAAGGTGGGAAATAAGATAATCCAATATTTTGAATATTTTTAATTCAACAGAAGCACAATCATTTTTCTTCTAGTTGATACTTGTACTGAAGAAGGTCTTTTTTTCAGATTTTTTTTTTCTTTCTCTTCTTATACTGTTCCAGGAACAAAGTAAAGCATTAGGATTACAGAATTCCTTTCAGGACAATGGTTCTAAACATTTGATACCATTGAAGTGAAGTGAAGTGAAGTGAAGTCGCTCAGTTATGTCCGACTCTTTGCGACCCCGTGGACTGTAGCCCACCAGGCTCCTCCGTCCATGGGATTCTTCAGGCAAGAATACTGGAGTGAGTTACCATTTCCTTCTCCAGGGGATCTTCCCAACCGAGGGATCGAACCCGGGTCTCCCGCATTGGAGGTAGACGCTTTAACCTTTTTGGTTCTTTCATTTCTTCTTTTAAATTCATGACAAGTATAATTTAAGACTTCGTTAAGCAAAAATCTCTGGGGATGAAACTGAGTCATGAATCCTAAAAAATGTGTAAGCTAAAAATCAAAAGCTAAAACTATGGGATGTCATGCAACAGTGCTGGAAACAGATGGGGAAATATGCAAGTATGATATGGAAATGGTACTCGCGACAACAATTAAACTGAGATTACACACACGATACCAGGGGAGCCTAGTTACTTCTCCCATCCTGAAAATAACAGACTGCTAGTGTGGAAGGCAGATTGCTAATCCTGAAGGAAATAGTGTCAGCTGATATTAAAATATACAGAAAAAAAATTTTTAAAAAAATACGGAGTTGGAGACAGGATAGTAAGAAGGAGAGAATAAGTTTTATGAGCCCAGAGAACAGCATGTAAAAAATCCAAAATTTCTGAAGTCAGTGTAGTTACAAAACCATAGTGGTCCTGGAAGTAGAGTTGTTTCTCTGACATAGAAAAGAAATGCAGGTGGCAGGATAAATACACAGGTGTTACATTGATAGGCATTGAAGGGAAGAAGTTTTGATTATTTTCTCTGAGATTTGGGGAAACCAAAGATAGTTTTTACATAAAATTGTACAATGATCAAATCTGCATTTTAGATCAGTCTTCTAAGCAGATTTTAAATTAGGATAGTGTGTTTCTGAAGTCAGGGAAATAAACTGCCAGTGAGATATCACTCGCATAGTGATGTGAAGCAATATGATTTTGGCTTAATATTATGCGTAAAAAGCACTCTTACAGAAAAAAAAAGTCACTTACCCTATGTTAACTCTAGTCTCATTTGCTAAAGTTGTTATTGTAATTAACAGCAATCATTTTCTTTTCTGTATATGAGCAAATACTGCCTCACTTCAGTTGTGTCTGACTTTGTGACCCTATGGACAGTAGCCTGCCAGGCTCGTCTGTCCATGGGATTTTCCAGGCAAGAATACTGGAGTGGGTTGCATTTCCTCCTTCAGGGGATTTCCCAAACCAGGGATCGAACCCATGTCTCTTGTGTCCCCTGCATTGCAGGCAGGTTCTTTACCGGCTGAGCCATAGGGGAAGCCATCCGATTCCTAATTTCTACTAATAATTACCTTTGTTCATAATGGTCATGAGTGGCTTTATTATGCCATATATTCATTATCTTGCAGGTAAGAGGGAGTTTTACAGCTGTCTTTCAATGTCAAAGCCTCTTGTCACTATCCATAGAACCATTTAAGATTTACTCCAATACAGTGGCCACCTAATGCCAACAGCCAACTCATTGGAAAAGACTCTGATGCTGGAAAATATTGAAGGCAAAAGGAGAAGAGAGTGGCAGAGGATGAGACAATTGTATAGCATCACTGATTTAACAGACATGAACTTGGGCAAACTCCTAAAGATAGTGAGGGACAGGGAAGCCTGGTGTGCTTCAGTCCATGGGGTCGCAAAGAGTTGGACACAACTTAGTGACTGAACAAAAACAACATAAATACATAGTCATACAACTAATTGTAACAAATGAAGAACATCAATTTTCATCAGGGGAGTCTTCTGTATCCTGGATTCTCCTTCCTTGACACAGGTTTGGGTAGTATAACATTGGTCAATGATGATTTCTGGGATAAAATTACTGTCCTTTAAAATAGCCCACTTTTCCAAACAATTGACATTGAACTAAGAAGTTACATAATGGGGAAAAAAAAATCTACTAGAGAACTTGATGACATTAAGCAATCAATAAATGTTTAGTAGCATTCAAAATTTATTTTGTTTTAATGTTGAAGGGTGAGTTGGAGAATCCTTCATGGCAGTGAAGTAAGGGGAATAGAGAGCTCTCAGACACCAGTGAGGAAGGAGTAACCGACTGCCTGGATGAAAGGACACATTATGTGTGAGGGGGTCATATTAACGAAGGCTTTGAAGCAAAAGTCAGGTTTTTGTATTTTAATCTTAAGGAACGTTGGGAACAGCATCCGAGTAGATAAGAGCAGGATAATTAAGGCATGGAGGAGGGGGAGAGTAGGGTATTTGAAAAACTGGGAATATATATAGTACCGTGTTGAATATTTCTAGAAAAAAGCTTCATCTGAAAAAACAAATCAGAATGATTTATGAAACCTTCCAAATCTCTACTTCATCTCCTTCCATTTTATACCTCAGGTTTCTTTTTTATTATTTCTTTATATTTCTATAGATAAAGAGAGACAGAGATATTGATATAGACAATGTCATCTATACCTATGTATAATAGGCATACTATACATAATCCATATCTGTAGATTTACATATAATTACTACATTTCAAATATACGGCATATTTTATTATCTTTTATTTCTTTAGTTAACTATAAATTCCATGAGGGCAGGGACTCTGTTTTAACATTCTATGCTCATGAAATAAAAAAATTCCTGGTATATAGAGAGTGCTTAATACATTTTTGATGAATAAATGGACCAGGGAATGAAGAAATGAATGTGTGAATGAAATAAGATGGAGGTTTTGCTTTCCCCTTAATGGATAGATCCAGCAAATGTATTTTCTTCTAGATCACTTTTGAACCAGTTCCTAAATTACTACTTCTATCAACTTTATTGAAATTAACATTCACTCTAACTCATAATCCCTAAATCCAGATTATTTTGTTTGGAACATGCAGTTCTTTCCGTGTTGATGGGCTGCCTGGTCTTAGCTTTGAGCATCTCATATGACTTCTTTTTTCCTGCTGATCTGACTGGTCCCAGTCTGCACTTCTCTCTGTCTGGTTCACCTGACTCTAAAGTATTCCAGTTACTTCATCAACAGTATGGACTGAATTTGTGATCACTAGAATTCAGCCTCTGAGAAGACAAGTCTGTTTTGTTTACTCTTGTACATCTTATGTCCAGACAAGACCCAGAGAAGAGGATAAGCTCAATACTTGCATAATCAATAAACAAGTTATCAGTGAGCCCTTATCTATTATTACTACAAACTGAAAACAAGATTTAATAAAACCTTATAGAAAATCACAGACAGGCTTATCACATGTTTGACTTTCTTTGGAGGAGCAAACTCAAATGACTATTCTGAATTATTTTAATTATTTAATTTAAATATATTATTGGATGTTAGAAATAGTGGAATTTTTAAAGAATTACATCAATTTTTGCACAGGAGTATTAATTTATTTTTAAAGTTTCATTTTTAAAAAATCAAGTGGATGAAAGTAGGTGACTTAGTGCTTATTTTATAAGATCACTTCAAAAGGATGTTTGGGGGCAAAACTAGAATAGAATTTTAGAAGAAGAAATATTTTATTTGGACATCTTACAGCATAGCTTTAACTTTGTAATAGTAGATTCAGATTTTTTTTTTTTTTTAGTTTCTAAGAGTTTATATAGCTTTAACTTTATTAAATCTAGAGCTATTTCTGAGTTATCTAGCAGTTTAGACTGACTTCCTTCAGAAATGAGAGCGACCTTTTAAAATGTTCATTTTGCTGCCATTCAGTATTTTATCTGTAGCCACAAAGACTCAATTATTAAACATTTGGGGTAATTATTATTTCTGAAGGCATGTATTCAACTTCATCATCAACATGTTCTCTACTATTTAGAATCCTTTTTAAAGAGCGCAACCATAACTGAATTGCAATGCCATAGCACAGGAATAAACACAAAGTCTGAATGAAATCTTTGCCTCCATTGTTTGTATTTCCATAGGTCACCTCACTGTGTATCCAGAATTTGATGAGGAGTGATATCATTTCTGGTTAATGCCTCTTTTCCTAAAGAGGCACTTTAGATTTTAAAATAAATTTTGTGAGAGATTTGACCACAATATGACTGCCTTTGCAGGTACTTAAATTTAAGCTGATTTCCTGCTTTCTGAAGGAAAATTTGAGGGACAAAACACCCCATGAATCTTACTCGGCCTTTGAGTTTACTTAAGTTGATCGCCACCAGCCACTAGGAAACCTGATCCCAGATAGCATTTGGTAAATGTTTTCTTTACCCCATAACTGTTTCAAGGGTATACGCAGTTCACAAATGTGAATGCATTTCTATTTGTATTTGTGTATATTCGCTTAAGATGTCATTTGGAAAAATCGACTTGGGAAGTGTGTCCTGCATACACCATCCACATTTTCACATTTCCATAATTATTTTGAGGCACAAAATATATCTGGTCGCAACCGGAGGGAACCTTGGACAGCGCCTGCCCTCTCACTGTGGGACATCTTTCCCCTGATGACAGGCAGATCTGTCATGGGGAGAGATGATTTATCTCCTCTGATTTCATCCAGTAAAGACGCCCTATACAAGGTGAAGTGATAATTTTCCTCAGAGCTAACATGTCCGATGTCTCATTTTTCATTCTAGTCCTTGTGAAATGACATCGAACACTAAATTGGGAACTAATTTTGCTTGTGAGGTTTGGCTGCCTGCCCACTTCCTTGGGAAAACAAGCAAATTATCTGTACTTTCTAGTCATAGGAGTTATAGGATACCTGAGGCTGGCTATTTAGTCTAAGGATTTTTTTTTTTTCTTCTTCTTTTTTCTTTTAACCTACACTAGAGAAGTAAAAGAAAATTACAGATGACAGGGAATTTTGCAAAAAAATATACTTTTGCCAGAAAATTAATTAAAAAGAAATATGCCAAGTGCTATATTTGTGAAAAAAACAATATAACAAATTAGGGCAGCTTCAGGTGAAGGAGTATGGCAGTTAGTATACTTGACTACAACACTAAAATAGGAAATTAATTCAGTATGATTTTAGGAAAGAAACAATTTTTTGAAAGCAAAAATTCAACCAGTCAACATTTTATGTTCATCTAGCAAGAAAACTTGCTTATAAATGTATGTTTGAAGATAGAACACAATCTTATAATGTATTTTCTGAAAGCACTTGTTTTAATATAAATAGGGTAGTGAATTGTGAAGTGTGTTTGGGTAGACAAAAGATTTATGTGATAAATTAAATTCTCACCTACACAATTACACATTTTTCCTTGATGGATACAATTGTTGACACGTTACATTATTTATCAAGTAGGTGAAACACTGAATTAGCAATGAAATAGTTAGAGAAGTTCTCGGACTTCCTTGGTGGTCCAGTGGTTAAGACTACAGCTTTCAAAACAGGGGGTGTGAGTCTGATCCCTGGTTAGGGAGCTGACATCTCATATGCCTTGAAACCAAAACACAAAGCAAAAGTGATATTGTAACAAATTCAATAAAGACTTTAAAAATGGTCCATGCTAAAAACAAACAAACAAACAGTTGGGAGATTTTCCAGAGATATGCCTTTTATTTATTTCTACTTTAATACCACATAGTCAGAGAATGCTCTGTATGACTTGGATCCTTTTAAATTTACTGAGACTTGTTTTATGGCCCAGAATATGGCTTGTCTTGGATAAATGTTCTCTTTAATCTGGAAAAGAATGTGTATTTTCCTGTTGTTAGTTGGAATGTCCTATAAATATGAATTAAATCAAGTTACTGAGAGTACTGCTCAAATTTTCTACATTCTTACTAATGTTTATATTTGTTCTGTAAATTAGCAACAGAAATTTCTGACTGAAATTGTGAGTTTTACTATTTCGTCTGGTAATTCTTTTAGTTTTTGCTACATATATATATATATATATATATATATTATTAGTTGGAGGCTAATTACTTCACAACATTTCAGTGGGTTTTGTCATACATTGATACGAATCAGCCATAGATTTTCACGTATTCCCCATCCCGATCCCCCCTCCCACCGCCTCTCCACCCGATTCCTCTGGGTCTTCCCAGTGCACCAGGTGGACAAAAGAAGAAATAAAATGGGAAATTAGAAAACATTTCAATTGAATAAAATGAAAACAATACAAAAATTTAGGAAACGAGGCTAAAGAATGAGTTAAACTCTCATTCTTAGAGAGAAATTATATTACAAAAGAAGAAAGGCTGCAAATCATTGACTTCAGTTTCTACTTTGAGAAATAAGCAGAAGAGAAAATTAAATCCAAAATAAAATAGAAGAAAGGAAAACTAAAGATCAGACCAGAAATTATCAAATATAAAACAGAAAAATTTGAGAAAATCACTTGCACCAAAAGCTATTTCTTTCAAGAAATCAATAAAATTGATAAGCCTCTAATCAGACTGATCAGTTGAAAGAAAAAATTCAAATTTACCAATATAAGGATTAACAGAGGATATACCACAACAGATTCTACACATAATAAAAAGATACTACAACAACAGTATGAACAATCTTACCCAACTCATTTTGCATAACTTAGATGAGATGGACATGTTCCTTTAAGTCACAAACTACCAAGGCTCACTGAAGATGAAATAGCCTGAATAGCTCTATATATCTATTAAAGAAATTAAATTTAGGACTTCCCTAGTGGCACGGTGGGTAAGAATCCACATGTCAGTGCAGGGGAGACAGGTTCTATCCCTGGTCCGGGAAAATTCCACATGCTTCCAAGCAACTAAGCCCACGTGCTACAACTACTAAGCCCAAGTGCCACAACTAATAAGGGTCGTGCGCTCTGGGGCCTGCAAGCCACAACTACTGAGCGTGGCATGCAGCTACTAATGTCAATTCTACATATAAACTCTTCCACAAAACTGAAAAGGAGAGAATATTTCCCAACTCATTAAATGAAGCCAACACCATCCAAATACCTAAACCAGACAGAGACACAACAAGGAGAAGAAAAAAAAAAAAAAAAAAAAAAACTATAGACCAATATCTATCATAAAGATAGATGCAAAAGTTCTAATTAAACTTTAGCAAAGTGAATCTGACAATATATAAAAAGGATAACATGTCATGACAAAGTAGGGTTTATCCTAAGAATGCAATGCTAATTTAACATTCAAAAACCAATCAATATAAATCGTCATATTAACAATTAACAAAAGCAAAATCACATGATCATCTCAATAGACTCAGCAAAATCAATTGACAAAACCAATACCAAATACTGATTTAAATAACTGCCAAACTAGAAATAGGAGCATGCTCAATTTGATAAAGAGCAACTATAAAGAACCTACAACTGGGATTCCCCTGGCAGTCCAGTGGTTAAGACTCCATGTTTTCACTGCAAGGGGCCAGGGTTAAATCCATGGTTGGAGAACTAAGATCCTGCATGCCATGTTGTGCAACAACAACAACAAAAAAACTACAACTAGCGTCATACTTAAAAATGAAAGAATGAATGCTCTCACCTTAGGATCAGGAACAACAAAAGGATGTTTACTCTTACCATGTTTACTTAATATTGTCCTGGACATTCCAGTACAATACTTGTTATTTTACATAGATAGTAATTGTCATTTTACATAGACAATACAGTACTTGTTACTTTACATAGACAAGTAAAATAAATAAAACACATCTATATTGAAAAAAACAAACAAACAAAAAACTCTTAAAACAAAGAAATAAAGAATTTGTATGATTAAATCACAAAGATAAACTAAAAATAGAGAAAGATTGTGCTTTCTAAAGTTTATGATTAAAAAATAAAGTTTATGATTATTTTATAAGACAGACAACTTAAAGGGATGTAAGTATTAGTAGAATTGAGTATAAGTTCATTGAGTGATTGGTATCTGAGAGTTTTGCAGGCCTTTCCTGTGGGCAACTAATATCATAAATCTCATAATCTAAATAATAATGAAAGTGAATATAGAAAGTAGTAGAAGAATAGCATATGCTTATCGAAAGTTTGCTATTTATAGGACCTAGGTGAAATTAAGTAGATCTAATTTAAGTATATCTTTTTTTTTTTACATATATTTCACCTATATGAAATGCATGTTAGTCACTCTCATGTCCAACTCTTTGTGACCTCATGGACTGTAGCTCACCAGGCTTCTCTGTCCATGGAATTCCCCAGGCAAGAATGTTGGAATGGGTTACCATTCTCTTCTGCAGGGATCTTTCCAACCCAGGGATCAAACCCTCATCTCCTGCGTTGCAGGTGGATTCTTTACCTGCTGAGCAGTTGGGGGTGCTCCAGTTAAGTGGGAGGTCATTAATTGCATCTTTTTATGGTTGGAGAAAATAAGATGTAACAAAGGGAAATAATTTTCTCAAGATCTCACACTTAGTAAGTGGTGGAGTCTGAACCCAAACCTGTCTAGAAAATGCATTTTTAATAATAAAAAGCAAGGTAAGCTAAGTACCTTAAGCATCTAGTAACACAATAGAGATCAAACAAGTCAATCCTAAAGGAAATCAATCCTGAATATTCATTGGAGAGACTGAGGCTGAAGCTGAAGCTCCAACACTTTGGCCAGCTGATGCAAAAAGCTGACTTCTTGGAAAAGCCCCTGATGCTGGGAAAGATTGAAGATAGGATAAAAAAGGGATGACAGAGGATGGAATGGTTGGATGGCATCACCATCTCAATGGACATGAGTTTGAGCAGACTCTGGGAGATGAGGAAGGACATGGAAGCCTGGCATGCTGCAGTCCATGGGGTCATGAAGAGTTGGACATGACTGAGCAACTGAAGAACAGCAACACAAAAGAGAATGATGTTACATCTGGAGAAGGATGCCAATCCTGGCTAAAGGAGGAGTAAAATTTCTTCTAGCTGAAACAGGGAAAGGGAAAATGTCACCATGTAGATGAAACATTATGAGCAAAGGCAAGTCAAGATGAAAGACTCTCTGCTTTGCAATAACAAGTTTTCTAGACTGTCTGGAACATAAGCCTCAGAGAGAAAATTTGAAGGAAAACTAGCCCAGAAAAGTATTGCATTACAATCCTTGACTTTAAATTCTAAGCCAAAATGAAGTGACAAAAATATAAAGACTGCTTCCTTGATGACTGAATGGTAAAGAATCCGCCTGCCAATGCAGGAGACATAGAGACATGGGTTCAATCCCAGGGTTGGGAAAAATCCCCTAGAGGATCTTCTGGAGTGGTTCCACTGGATCCACTGAAGTGGAGCAACCCACTCCAGTATTCTTGCTTGGAGAATCTCATGGACAGAGGAGCCTGGTGGGCTACCATTCATGGGATCACAAAGAGTTGGACACAACTGAAGTGACACAGTATGCACAGACAAGTATATATGTTTGTGTCAGTGATCAGCAATTATTCAGATTGCTGGAAAATTGGCTCATGACATCAGAAAATATTTAATTTATGTGCCTACCTTACATAATCCATTAAATTAATTTAAATTTGAATTGAAAAGTTAGAAGTGATTGGTAGAGAGTTCTTTAAGTCTATTGATAATTTTGGGTTCTCTAGTTTGGTTCCCCACGTCCTAACTCCTCTAATCCAAGAGTGTGATCTTAGATCTTAGCTAGGATTTCACAGGTGTGATTAAGGATCTTGATGTGGTGAGATCATCTTGGATTTTCAGGGTAAATCATACAGGTACTCACAATTGTCCTTTGAGAGGGAGGCAGAGAGGGATTTGAAGATAGAAGAGGAAGAAAACCATGTGACCATGGAAGCTAGGGAAAAAGGTGGTGTGATGTGGGGCCATGAGCCAACCAGTGAACAAGTCTCCAGAAGCTGTCAAAGGCGAGAATATGTGTTCTTTCCTGGAGTCAGCAGAGGGAGCTGCAGACACTGATTTCACCCCAGCCAACACTTACAGACTTTGGCCGCCAGACCATAAGGGAGTACATTTATGTTATTTAAGTCACAAAATGTGTGGTAATTTGCTAGAGCCACCATAGGATATTAATGCAATGATTTTTATAAATGTGTTCATTAGATCATTACATAGTTTTATGTATACTAAATACATATAAATTATGAATTAAAGCTGAAGCTGAAGGTCCAATACTTTGGCACCTGATGTGAAGAAATGACTCATTGGAAAAGACCCTGATGTTGGGAAAGATTAAAGGCAGGAGGATAGGGGATGACAGAAGATGAGAAGATTGGATGGCATCACCAACTCGATGGATGTGAGCTTGAGCAAGCTCTGGGAGTTGGTGATGGATAGGAAAGCATGGTGTGCTGCAGTCCATGGGGTCTCAAAGAGTCAAACATGAACAACTGAGGGACTGAACTTAGCTGAACTGAATACAAAATAATAAAATATAGGCAGCTACTTTTTTTGGATTAAAGAATGAGTGTCCTATATAGTACATGAAGTATTTTCATAACTTAACAAAATGTTATCAACAGAAAAACTTAAAAGCTGTTTAGCATCTAGTTTCTAACACAAGTCAGGTAAATAACTATTAAATGGCAAAAAGGCCACTCTAGCTATCAGAGTTACAAATTTAAACAGTAAGGGAAAGCATTTTTAATTCTGCCAAAATGGTACATATTGGTATATATTGAATCATCTTATTGAAATAATTTATTTGTAAAATCTCCAGCAAGTTTACATTGGAATTACTGTGTTCTACAAATCTGTTAAATATGTTGCACTTTCATTTTTAAACCTCTCCACAGTTCTTATTGCTATTAATAATTCCCAAAGCTTTGCAATCAACTTGAGTCCTAAACCTCTCTCACACCTTGCATTGTTTGTCAAAGAAATCTTTCTGGCTTTACTTTCAAAATTTATCTACTCCTCTACAACTTTGGTCTACATGTCCATCATTCTTCCCAAGGTTTTTTGCAATAGCATCCTAACTGATCTCTCTGCTGTGACCTTCAAATTATCACTGTTCATCCACAACATGAAGTTCAGAGTGGCTCTGTGAAACTGACCATATCTCTTCTGTGAGATGTCCCTTGGATAGCGGAGATCAAACCAGTCAATCTTAAAGGGAATCAATCTTGAATATTCATTGGAAGGACTGATGCTGAAATACTTGGACTGAAGTATTTGGACTGAAACTCCAATACTTTGGGCACTTAATGCTAACAGCTGACTCATTGGAAACGACTTTGATGCTGGGAAGGACTGAGCTCAGGAAGAGAAGGGGCCAACAGACAATGAGATGGTTGGATGACAACCAATAGACATAAGTTTGAGCAAACTCTGGGAGATGGTGAAGGACAGGAAAGCCTGGCATGATGCAGTCCATGGGGTCACAAAGAGTCAGACACAGTGACTGAACAACAACTTCTCTGGGATGGAGACACCCTGTGGTTCTTTCCAATGACCTCTGAAGCCCTACCTGACTCCACATTCCTTCTCTCTTTTCTTTTTTGTTTTTTCTTTTTAACTTCCCTTCCTGTTAGCCTATATAGCTCTTCATCATTACTCAACATTCTGTGCTTGCTCTGATATAAAAAGGTTTTGCAATGGCTCTTCCTGCTTTCTGAAAACAAGTTTTCTTCTTCCTATTTTTCCTATTTTCCTCCAAACAACTTCATGGCTCACTTTCTCTTCTTCTGAGAATGATATTTCTACTGAGTGTGCCATCTGAAATCCTAAGTCCCCCAGCAGTCTCAGGCCTGTCACATTGTCGTTTTATTTTCTACAATATTTACTACATTCTGATTCTATAGGCTTATTTACTATTTCACTGTGTCTGCAGTACAGAGTTCTGCGGGCTTTTGTGTTTTTGTTTTTCTTTCTACACTTAACATTATGGAAGTCCTATTGTATCTAATAATCACTGTCAGTCCAATATCATTAGTGACCCAACTGTGTGAAAAATATTCTAGCTATGCCTTCTAATATCATGAAAGCAGCAGCATTAAAGTCATCTAGGTCTCAAAATATGCTTATTTTTTCCCTTGGCTGCCTTTTCTTCCAGAAATAATCTTTGTGAATGCAGAGATGTTATTTTTTTTTTTTTTGCTTGTTTGTTTGCTCATGCATTCCCAAACCCTGGAATAATTTCTGGTACATGGGAGAAATCAAATAAATATGTGTTCAATGATTTTATGGATTAACAAAAAGCAATTATAATGCTTCATTACATAGTAGATATTCAGTGAATGTTGGCTGTTGTAACAGTAATCCTAAAGAACATCCAGAAATGATTTTATTAATACATTTTGTGGTAAATATTTAATTTAGAAGTAAAAGTTTTGCCCAATCACCTGGTTACTTATTTTTGCATCCTATTGTTATATTATTAAAAACATTTAAATTCTTTAGGGAAGATACTACTTTTGAATTAGACACTACCAAGGGAATAAGCACATACACACTACTTTTTATACTTTAATAAATAAATGAAAATTTCAGAAAATTATTTTTATATAATTATCTTTACATAAAAATCTTGGCCATATTTTAAATCAAAACTAGACTGATGAGTTTTCCAAATAATATTATACTTAATGAAAATGTTTTTACCATAAGAAAAATTAAAGAGTTGAGAATATTTATCTTACTATTAATTTCATATTAGCATATTAGGCATATTATTTATAGTCCAATTATAAAGTCATTAAAATCACCGAGAGTTTAATCTTTCAATTTCTTAGGTATATTGGGATAGGCATTTTGTATTTGGCAGCTTCACTCAAATGGCATGGAAAAGAAATCTGATTCACTGAACTGTACTCACTGAGAAATAATGCCTGAATCTAACAGAATTCTTCCTCTCATTATTCTGATCTTAAACATACGATCTACAAATACTAATCTCCACCATTCAAAGTGAAATATAACTAAGTCAATTAGGTTCTGAAGTCTTGCATGAGTGTTTATCTCTGCCTACTCTTCAGCTGAAATTTTAGGTTACTTCTAAAATATTACCTCCATTTAGAAGCTTGGGTTATCAGCAGCACCCTCATTAAATTTTACAGAATTAATGATGATCGGAATAGTATCAAAGTAGTAATTGCCCATTTTGAATTCAGTGTGCAAAATTAAAATATAGGCATCCATGTTGGGATTTGTGTAAAATTCGTTCTGAAACACCTTATACAGACAGTTATTCTATTGCTCATTTTTATGGTTCTGAGAGACAGAGAGAGAGGGACTGTGCTCAGTCATTTCAAATCCTTTGCACCCCTTTGGACAAGTAGCCCACCATGCTCCTCTCTCCATAAGATTTTTGAGGCAAGAATACAGAAGTAGATTTCCAACTTCCTTCTCCAAGGGATCTTTCTGACTCAGGAATCAGAGCCACGTCTCCTGTGGCTCCTGCATTGCAGGCAGATTCTTTAACCGCTGAGCCGTCAGGGTAAATCCTTATTCTTTTGTGAACAAAGCATGTCCAGCAAAGAGTGCTAAGGAGAGCTATAAATATTAGAATACTTCATATGACTAATTATACAAGTATTGACTTTAAGTTGTCATTTTTATTTGTTATTAAAGCAGTGCCTTTGGAGTATTGCCATTTTTCCTGGTGGTATTGACACAGAAAATACGAATTACTATAATATTCTGTTAATTTACATCTTGCATTTAGCTCCAACTCAATCTAATTCAATCTAGATAACAATGAAACCCAAGTACAGGTAGGCAGCTGGGTTCTGCTATTGGAGTCTATATTTACTTTCCCTTTAATAATCAGTTAAAGGATATTTGGTTAGCTGCTATTTCTATCTTACTGAGTGGTATGAGATGAAATGTGATAAATCATAATGTAGTGCACGTTCTGAAATAGTATCAAAATAAGGATAGATATAATTAAAGCTTACATCTGGCTTTTGTGTCCGTCCACAAACATTATTAAGACATTATTTTTATAAGCAGATGTATTGGTTTTTAACAGAACAGAAATTACATCTATCTTGGGTATTACATTTCAGTCATTTTTATTACCTTTACTGAGTGTTTCATCTGTCACAAAAATTAGAACATTTGTATCCCTCAGAAAAAAAAAAAAAAAAAGATCCCTCATGTTCATATACAGCTCAGTAGTAAAGAATCCACTGCCAAGCAGAAGACGGTTCCACCTCTGGGTCAGGAAGATCCCCTGGAGAAGGAAATGGCAACCCACTCCTGTATTCTTGCCTAGAAAATCACATGGACATTGGCGCCTTGCAGGCTACAGTCCATGGGATCACAAATATCCATATACAGTTAGTCCACATCCCACACCCAGCCTCAGACTTCCACTAATCTATTTTTTATCACTATACATTTGCTTCTTTCAGAACATATACATATAGATAAAATCATATAATATGTGGTACCTTGAATATGTTCACTTAACATAACATTTTTTAAGTTCATGGAATATGATAATATTTTCTTTCATTGATGAATAATTTCCCATTTTATAGACAAAACGCATTTTATCTCTCCATTCCACTTAGATTGTTTCTAGTTATTGGCTATTATGATAATGCTTTTCTTTACAATCACATACAAGATTTTGTGTGGACAAAAATTTCACTTCTGTCAGTTAGATACCTATTCGTCAAAATGCTAGGTCGTGTGGTCATTTTATGTTTAATTTTTCTAGAAACAGCCAGACTTACTTTCTAGTGACTGAACCATTTTACATTCCCATCAAGCAATAATATGTAAGTTTCTATTTCTCCATATTCTCACCCACTTTGACTATCATCTGCCTTATTTACTGCAGATATTTTACTAGAGGTTAAATTGTTATCAAATTTTAGGTTTAATTTTCATTCCCCCTATAAGTAATTATGTTGAGGAGCATTTTAAACATTGCATATCCTCTTTAATAAAAGGTCTGTTGGTCATTTATTCAAATAAATAAATACTGCCCTAATTCTTGTAAAATTTTGGTTAATTTTCAGAGTTCTGAAAAAGTTCATTTTGGTCTTTATTATTAACTTTATGAAAGAAAAAATTTACAGAAGTCCTCACATTTCTATTCAAGGAAGTTCTGCTTCCATGAAGCACACACATATTTAATTTTTTTCTGGTATAATAGTAGATCTTTAGTTTATTTTCTTTTTAAATTGGTATGTTATTGTTTTATAATGTTGTGTTACTTTCAGCTGTACAATGAAGTGAATCAGCTATATGTATACAGAGTGCCAAATAATTGCAATAGCTAGTATTTATCTTTCTTAATGCCAAATACTCTTTTAAGCACTTGACGCATACAAATTTATTTAATCCTCACAACAATTCCATGAGAGAAAAAGCATTATTGCACCTATTTTATGTGTGAGAAAACAGGGCCAGCCACAGAGAGCTTGAACAAGTTGTCTGACGTTCAACAGTCAAGTGGGAGAGCCAGACTGGAAACCGAAAATGTGTTTCCAGCTTTCAGGCAACTAGCCATTATCTATGCTCTACAGGCTTCCCTGGTGGCTCAGGTGGTGAAGCGTCTGCCTGCAATGAGGAAGACACGGGTTCGATCCCTGGGTCGGGAAGATCCCCTGGAGAAGGAAATGGCAATCCACTCCAGTACTCTTACCTGGAAAATTCTATGGACGGAGGAGCGTGGTAGGCTACAGTCCATGGGGTTGCAAAGAGTCGGACACGACTGAGCAACTTCACTTTCACTTTCACCATCATACAGAGCTTTCAAACTGCCCTTTCAGAGGTGTGATACTCGGTCTAACGTGATCTCTAGCGTCATCTAGATCACACATCTTCAGACCATCACACTGGTCCTCAATGCCTTTTTTCATGCTTTATTGCCTCAACTGCATTCTCTTTGTAAATATTAACTTTTCTTCCTCATATACCTTTAAACCTATAGTTTTTTTTAAGGTTTTCCAAAACATGGTATGATTTAAAGAGAATATTTCTTCATAACAAGCCATATAGCATTATTTAAAAATTATAAAGTTTTAAATTCTGTCCTGTCAACTTTATCTTAAGTATGTTGAGGATAAGGCTGTATCTTATCTCTCATAGTTTTTAGAAGAAATTATGTCTTACATGTTCTGAAGAGATTGGATAAGTGTTGTTTTTGAGTTGCTAAGTCGTGTCCGACTTTATGCTACACCATGGACTGTAGCCCGCCAGCCTCCTCTCTCCCTGGGATTTCCCAGGCAAAAATATTGGGTTATTGCTGACCCAGTGATGAAACCTGGGTCTCCTGCATTGTGGGCAGATTCTTTACCACTGACCCACCTGGGAAGCCCTGGATAAATAAATAGATATTAATTCTTAAGAAACTGCATAGCAATAAATTGTTTGTTATGTAATCTTACATATTATCTTCATTCACTGATTGAACTCTATTATTTGAAAGATTTTGTTAGAAAAACCTTAAAGGCATCTAGTTTATATATAAGCAGTTCTTATGTTCTGTTAGAAGATGAAATATTTTCTAGATCATCTTAATTTTTATTGCTTTATTTATATGATCCTAAAAGCATGACATAGTTCAATTAAAAGTGAAAATAAAGTGCTCTACTTGTATAGCTTATATCATAAATATAAACCATAATTATATTATTTTTCACTCTTTTATCTTAATTTTTTTACAAATTCGACATTTCTAATAAATGACTCATATGGAGTCTTTGCATCATTTCTCAGATACAGCACAGTACAGCAATTAATTTCTCACAGCTTCAATATCTCACATAAAATATTAAACACTTATGTTTAGACTTTATTTCTTCAATCTGTTAGTCCATCTAATACTGAGGTCTGGTTTACTTGTGAAAGGAGTAGAAAAATAAAAATAGAATGGTAATATTATCCCACTTTAAGAAGATTTATAATGAAAATAAATGTATCCTTAAACATATTTCTTTTAATTTGATCATTGTTATTTGGAATTTACTATGTAGTGACTGATCTTCAAGCTATTTTCATTTGCTTTTCTTTTTCATCTTTTATTGTAGGAGTATGTGGGTGTAATATTAACACAAGTTACATGGAATTCTGGGCAGATAGCATTTTGTAAAGCTGCTGTCACCTAAATGAATACCAATGCTTTGGGCAAAACATAAACAAAAAATGTTCTAAAGATGTATAAGAAAGAAAAATTTATATTAAAAATGCTTGCATTGACACTCACTTCAGAAAGAGGAGATTAGAAAATTTAAAAGCCAGCATGCCCAAGCTGTTTTTTGCTGAAATGACTTTCACCATATTCACATCTGGCTCATCTAATTAGGTTTGCAACTGTTACACTTTTGGCATCCACCTTTAGAAGAATACACTTGTCAACACAGAATTTATTTACTGCTTTTTAAAGAAATCATTTATAACCCTTAGGGGTTGTTGCTGTCATTCTATTTATTTTAACCTCATGTCAAATTCCTCTAAGTGCTAAAATTTTGCTTTTCATTTTTTTGGGAGGTAGAATCTCTAGCTAGCATTATATTATCTCCTGTTTCTGGTTTGCAATTCTATTTTCAATGTTCATGTACCCTGTGAATGTGGTTTGTCTCAGCATGAAACATCATACTTATTTCAAAGTCAACTCCCTTTATTTTTCTTTCAAGACTTTCAGTGTTTCTAAGAATCTGCTCAGCAGGAAATAGTATTTTATCCAGTTCCTGTGTTTTACTGCTTCATTTGACAATTTCTGTGTTTAGACAATGAATGACTTTCAGACGGAGATTGGAAATATTCTCTTAATTTGGATTGAGTTTCCCACTCTTTTCTTCTTTCAGAGTATAAACAAAAACTTAAATGAAGTTCAAGTAACTCTAAAATAGTAAGTTAACAAAGATGTGGTAAATCACCAGATAATGCAGGATTAAAATTATTTAAATGTAAAACAAGTGGAAAAACTGAAGAAAAATATTATAGTAGATGTTTTACCTGGGTTGATATTATTTTTTAGTATAAAATAAACTAAGTCTTCAAAATAAAGAATAGAATTATCGTATGACCCAGCAATTCCACTACTGGATGTATACCCAGAGAAGACCATAATTCAAAAAGACACATGCACCCCAATGTTCATTGAGGTACTGTTTAAAATAGTCAGGACATGGAAGAAACCTAAATAGCCACTGGCGGAGGAATTAATAAAGAAGATGTGGTACATATATGCTATGGAATATCACTCATCTCTAAAAAGAAATGAAATTGGGTCATGTCTAGAGATGTGGATGAACCTAGATCCTATCACACAGTGAAGTAAACAAGAAATAGAAAAATTAGTATCACATATTAACACATATATGTGGAATCTATAAAGTTATATAAATGATCTTATTTGCAAAACAGAGATACAGATAGGCAGAGAACAAACATATTGACCCAAGGGCAGGGGGTAAGCATACATCGCTCTGAACATAAAGAAGTACTGAGAACAATCATAAAAGTAACAGGGGATAAAGGGGGGAGTAATGAATTGGGATGTTGAAATTGACATATATACACTATCGATGTGCTCTGTTGCGCTTAGCCACTTAGCTGTGTCTAACCTTTGCAACCCCATGGACTGTAGTCCGCCAGGCTCCTCTGTCCAGGGAGATTCTCCAGGCAAGAATACCAGAGTGGGTTGCCATGCCCTACTCCAGGGGATCGTCTCAACCCAGGGATTGAACCTAGGTTACCAGGTCTCCCACATTGCAGACAGATTCTTTACCAGCTGAACTACCAGGGAACCCCACACACTATGGATACTACGCATAAAACAGATAACTAACGAGAACATACTGTGCAGCACAGGGAATTCTTCTCAGTGCTAGGTGGTGACCTAAATGGAAAGGGAATTCAAAACAGGGGACAATAAATGTAAATGTATAGCTGATTCACTTTGCTGTATAGCAGAAATTAACATAGGACAAACCTTGTTGTTTAGTCACTAAATCGTGTCTGACTCTTTGTGACCCCATGGACTGCAGCATTCCAGGCTTCCCTGTCCTTCACCATCTCCCAGAGTTTGCTCAAACTCATGTCCATTGAGTCAGTGATGCCATCCAACTATCTCATCCTCTGTCACCACCTTCTCCTTTTGTCCTCAATCTTTCTTGGCATAATAGTCTTTTCCAATGAGTTGGCTCTTGGCATCAAGTAGCCAAAGTATTGGAGTTTCAGCTTCAGCATCAGTCCTTCCAATGAATACTTAGGGTTGATTTACTTTAGGATTGACTGGTTGGATCTCCTTGCAGTCCAAGGGACTCTCAGGGGTCTTCTCTAGCACAATTAGAAATTATCAGTTCTTTGGTGCTTAGCCTTCTTTGTCGTTCAACTCTCCTATCCGTACATGACAACTGGAAAAACCATATTTTCAACTACATGGACTTTTTGGGTAAAGTGATGTTTCCACAACTATACTCCAATAAAATTAATTAAAAGTAATTAGATTAATAAATATGTACTGATTGACAAAAAGAAAGAGTGCAAAGGTATACATGAGTCAACGAAAGTACCAAAGGAAATGATTTAGAGAGTGATAAGCATATGCTGCAAGGAGATCCAACCAGTCCATCCTGAAGGAGATCAGTCCTGGTGTTCATTGGAAGGACTGATGCTGAAGCTGAAACTCCAGTACTTTGGCCACCTGATGCAAAGGACTGACTCATTGGAAATACCCTGATGCTGGGAAAGATTGAAGGCAGGAGGATAAGGGGATGACAGAGAATGAGATGATTGGATGACATCACCAACTCAATGGACGTGAGTTTGAGAAAGCTCTGGGAGTTGGTGATGGACAGGGAAGCCTGGTGTGTTGCCGTCCATGGGGTCACAAAGAGTGGGACACAACTTACCAATTGAACTGAACTGAACTGAAACACACAACATTTTATAAAGTTTGGTGTTAAGTGAACTTTTAGATAACACAAATGGTTGTTGACAAAACCTAGGTTCTAGAATTCTATTATGATATAATTTCACTGTCTCGGGGCTTTTTCTGAAATAAGGTAATTGAAACCTTTAGTTTTAGCTATGCCTCATTCTAAACAAATTATTCAAAGAAATATATGCCTCATTCTAAACAAATTATTCAAAGAAATATATATTCAAAGAAATGAGCCTTAATCTCTTGATCATATAATGATTGTAGTTGTGAATATTGTACTGGTTTTAGCCATAATTAAATGATAAAATAAACACTGAAATGAAAAAAACATAATTAGATAGACATAGTTACTGGCATTATTGTCGCTACGATTTTACTCAAGTTTTTTTCTTTTCTTTACCAAAATCTGTTTGCTATTACCTGGTACGCAGGTGGGTAAGACTCCTCCTAGCCTTCTTGGTGCATGGCGCTAAGTCCTATAGCCTCTACTCAGGCACTTTTGCTCATGGGTGGATGCCAGTTGTTACAAGGGAGACAAAAAGGAAGCCGCCGTGATACCAATGTCGCTCAGGCCTATTTGTTAATAAGAAAATTTAGGAGAGACATTTGTAAGGGATACATGAGAGAAAATGTGTTCAGTTGCTCAGTCATGTCTACTCTTTTTGACCTGATGGACAACTAGGCTCCTCTATCCATGGAATCTACCAGGCAGAAATACTGGAGTGGGTTGCTGTTTCATCCTCCAGAGGATCTTCCTGACCCAGGGATTGAACCTGCATCTCCTGCATTGAAGATGGATCCTTTACTGCTGAGCCACTGGGCGAGCCCATGAGAGAAGATAGAATTTTTTTTACTCTATTATTTTATCTCACACTAGGACAAAAACTCTGAAGCAAGAAAACTAAGGTACATTCTAAGATTTAAACCGTATATATTTACTGTAGGCTAGTCAAGAAAACAATCTGGATGAAATAAAATTAATGTGTAGGATGTGTCATCTTGTCAAACCAAATAGTGTGTATATATATATATATGTATATACATATATCAGGTTATAAGTCCTACCACCAGTTGACCTGATTACTATTTAAAACACCAAACTTTTCCACTTTTTAGTTGCTTAATAATTTGAATATATATAGCTGGGTTTTAAAAAATAGTAAGTAATTATTTTAAGTATTATATTGCATATTTTATATGGATGCTAAACCATCCTATATTAAAAACATAAGAAAATGATAAAATTGTATATATCTTTATGGTTTCGGGAGGTAGTATGTTTGACTAAGTTATAGTTGCAACAAACATTGGCCATTAATGTTATTATACACATTTTAAGTGCAAAAAATGCAAACATACAGCATCTTTAAACAATCATTTTTCATTGTTACAGTGAAAAACTTAACAGTGAAAAGAATTGATGCCTTCAAATTATGGTGCTGGAGAAGATTCCTGAAAGTCCCTTGGACAGCAAGGAGATCAAACCAGTCAATCTTAAGGGAGATCAACCCTGAATATTCACTGGAAGGATTGATGATGAAGCTGAAGCTCCAGTATTTTGGTCATCTGATGTGAACAGGAAACTCATTAGAAAAGTCTCTGATGCTGGGAAAGTTCAAAGGCAGAAGGAGAAAAGGTCATCAGAGGATGACATGGCTGGACAGCATCACTGATGCAATGAACATGAACTTGGGCAAACTCTAGGAGATGGTGAGGGGCAGGGAGGCAAAACTGCTGCAGTCCATGGGGTCTCAAAGAGTCGGACATGACTGTGAGACTGAACAACGGTCAAAAAACACTCAGTATCTTAAGTTCTGATGTCTTTTAATGAATTAATTGGAGTCATAGTATTACTAAGCAATACAACAAGGAGATACAACCAGTCCATCCTAAAGGAAATCATTCCTGAATATTCACTGGAAGGACTGATGCCAAAGTTGAAACTTCAATACTTTGGCCACCTGATGTGAAGAACTGACTGCTTAGAAAAGACCCTGATGCTGGGAAAGATTGAAGGCAGGAGGAGAAGGGGACGACAGAGGATGAGATGGTTGGATGGCATCACTGACTCAAAGGATATGAGTTTAAGTAAACTCCTGGAGTTGGTGATGGACAGGGAAACCTGGCATGCAGAGGTCCATGTGGTTTCAACGAGTTGGACACAACTGAGCGACTGAACTGAACTGAAGCAATATAAAGTTTATAAGAAAATAATATCTACATATTTTGGAAATGCAGTAATGTTCAAATCATGTGGAAAATTTGACATAGAGCTTTCAAGTAGTTTAGATAATTCTCATTTAATATGCTAAGATGAGCAAAAAAGACATGCAAAAGAAGTTATTTTAAGAACATAGTTAAGCAAAGTCCATGATTGGAGAAATTATTAATTAGTATGCAATTGAAATATATATTTGAAGAATTTTAATAAGACACTGTAAGAAATATTTCAGAAAATGTGAATATCATGTAGAAATTATTGCTAACAGAAAAGTTATTTAAAACTAAAATATAGCAAAAATTTAAATAGCTATAGGAAAAAATAAATTTAACAAATCTCCTAGTTTACATTTTCTAGTGTGCCTTGGAGAAGAAAATCTTTGTTTTTCAATAATCATTTTGTACCTTAACAAAGGAAGCAGTGAAAACAAATATGTCTACATCAGTCAAACTGATAAAAAGTCAAACTGTGAATTTTAAATTGGAAGAAACAAATTATTTTTTATTGATCTAGAAATTGAGGTCAACTTTTCTTTTAAAAAATCAGATTCAATAAATATGTTCAACTCATAACCAAGTTCTATACAGTTTCAAAAACTCATAAAATGAACAAATCTAATGGAAATTCAATATTCAACTTTTTACCAAAAGAGGATTTTCTCACAATATGAGAAAAGCCTCTGCATGCTGAGAAGATAAGCCATTCATCTGTTATTATGATTTCTGCTCTCATATTTTCTATGGGATGCTGAGTGGAAACTAGCTTCATATGGCTTTTGTTTGTTTTGCTTTGTTTTGTTTACAGTATAGTGGCTTACATCACATATTATTTGTGGCTAAAGCATATCTCTGTCACTCTTTAGAATAGTGAGGTTCAGTTCAGTTCAGTTCAGTCGCTCAGTCGTGTCCAACTGTTTGGGACCCCATGAATCACAGCACGCCAGGCCTCCCTGTCCATCACAAACTCCTGGAGTTTACTCAAACTCATTCCTATCGAGTCGGTGATGCCATCCAGCCATCTCATCCTCTGTCATCCCCTTCTCCTGCTGCCCCCAATTCCTCCCAACATCTGGCTCTTTTCCAATGAATCAACTCTTCGTATGAGGTGGCCAAAGTACTGGAGTTTCAGCTTCAGCATCAGTCCTTCCAATGAACACCTAGGACTGATCTCCTTTAGGATGGAGTGGTTGGATCTCCTTGCAGTCCAAGGGACTCTCAAGAGTCTTCTCCAACACCACAGTTCAAAAGCATCAATTCTTCAGTGCTCAGCTTTCTTCACAGTCCAACTTTCACATCCATACATGACCACTGGAAAAACCATAGCCTTGACTAGACAAACCTTTGTTGGCAAAGTAATGTCTCTGCTTTTTAATATGCTATCTAGGTTGGTCATAATTTTCCTTCCAAGGAGTAAGTGTCTTTTAATTTCATGGCTGCAGTCACCATCTGCTGTGATTTTGGAGCCCAAAAAATAAAGTCTGAGACTGTTTCCACTGTTTCCCCATCTATTTCCCATGAAATGATGGGACCAGATGCCATGATCTTAGTTTTCTGAATGTTGAGTTTTAAGCCAACTTTTTCACTCTCCTCTTTCACTTTCATCAAGAGGCTCTTTAGCTCCTCTTCACTTTCTGCCATAAGGGTGGTGCCATCTGCATATCTGAGGTTACTGATATTTCTCCCAGCAATCTTGATTCCAGCTTGTGCTTCTTCCAGCCCAGCGTTTCTCATGATGTACTCTTCATATAAGTTAAATAAGCAGGGTGACAATATACAGGCTTGTCGTACTCCTTTTCCTATTTGGAACCAGTCTGTTGTTCCATGTCCAGTTCTAACTGTTGCTTCCTGACCTGCATGCAGGTTTCTCAACAGGCAGGTCAGGTGGTCTGGTATTCCCATTTCTTTCAGAATTTTCCACAGTTTATTGTGATCCACACAGTCGAAGGCTTTCATGTAGCCAATGAAGCAGAAATAGATGTTTTTCTGGAACTCTCTTGCTTTTTTGATGATCCAGCGGATGTTGGTAATTTGATCTCTGGTTCCTCTGCCTTTTCTAAAACCAGCTTGAACATCTGGAAATTCTCGGTTCACATATTGCTGAAGCTTGGCTTGGAGAATTTTGAGCATTACTTTACTAGTGTGTGAGATGAGTGCAATTGTGTGGTAGTTTGAACATTCTTTTGCATTGCCTTTCTTAGGGATTGGAATGAAAACTGACCTGTTCTAGTCCTGTGGCACTGCTGAGTTTTCCAAATTTGCTGGCATATTGAGTGCAGCACTTTCAAAGCATCATCTTTCAGGATTTGAAATAGCTCAACTGGAATTCCATCACATCCACTAGCTTTGTTCGTAGTGATGCTTTCTAAGGCCCACTTGACTTCACATTCCAGGATGTCTGGCTCTAGGTGAGTGATCACACCATTGTGATTATCTGGGTCATGAAGATCTTTTTTGTATAGTGAATTTAGAGGATGCTAAAACCTTCTGAAAGAGATAGGTTCAGGGATAGTAACTCTATTAAGGCATGTGAAGCAGAAGTCACAAGATTTCTCAATATAGCATGAGATACTAGAATAAAACATAGCAACTTCTTCAAATTTCTAAGGAAACATGATTTCCAGCCAGAACTACATATACAGAGAAAATATTAATCAGACAGGAAGAAATAAAAATATTTTTAGCCCTAAAACAACTTAGAAAATTATTCTTATGTTCACTTTCTTAGGACACAGTTAGGAGAAGAAAAAAAAAAAAAAAAAAAGACAGGAACCCAGAAAATACTGTCTACAGCACTGCAGAGATATCAAGGGAAGTATAAGATCAAAATCTTACTACTGTTCAAAGTATATTAATCGATGTGCTGTAGAATATCTATTCTACATTACAGAGTACTCCAGAAAGCAATAATGATGAAAATACAGGTTTTTTCTTTTAATAGATTTGTATTTAAAATACATAGCTTCTTTTCTGGGTTTAAGGTTTGTGACCAATTTGATTATGTAGTCTTTAGACTGACATATAGAAGAGATGGGAGGGAGATTCAGGAGGGAGGGAACATATATATAACTGTGGATGATTAATGTTGATATACGGCAGAGGTCAACACAGTATTATAAAACAATAATCCTCTAATAAAAAAAGAGAGGAAAAATATCCTAAAAATTTCATTGAAAAGTTTAATCTACCAAATTTCTTTGGCATGTAGTTGATGATTTTGCATAATTTTTTTCTTTAACAATACTGACAAAATAACAGGTATAGGGACTATTTGTCATTTCATGGCTGCCTACCATTTTGAAGTGAGTGGGTGAAAATCACTCAGTCGTGTCTGACTCTTTGTGACCCCATGGACTGTAGATTTTCAAAACTGCACACATTTATAGAAGAGTAGGATTTGGAAGTTAAGGTAAACAAACTAACTTTGGACAAAACTTCCATTATTTTCTGGCTAAGAGTAGTGAAAGTCACAACAATAGCAAATGCCTAATAGTTACAAGGTTGAAATTTTAATAAATATATTTCCTGTAGGTTAATATTAAAATGGTAGAATGATAAAATTGAAACACGAATATGAATCGACCCCAGGGATGGTTGAAAGCTTCCAGAAAAAATTGTCTGTTGGCTCAACTCCTTAACCATTGTAATAATCTTTCCACATACTTATACTGACGTAATATTGTTCAATGGAGAAGGAAATGGCAGCCCACTCCAGTGTTCTTGCCTGGAGAATCCCAGGGATGGCGGAGCCTGGTGGGCTGCCATCTATGGGGTCGCACGGAGTCGGACACGACTCAAGCGACTTCGCAGCAGCAGCAGCAATATTGTTCAAATCCACTTTTTCCCTATGCAAGTGGCTGCTGAATAGCAGATTCAAGTTTAGACTTACATTGCTATTTAATAGCTTCTCAAATAGAGCAAAATAATTCAAATTTAATAATTTGCACACAGTTTATTTGGGGCTTCCCAGCTGGCACTAGTGGTAAATAATCCACCTGCCAAAGCAGGAGATGCAAGAGATGCAGGTTCAAGTCCTGGGTCGGGAAGATCCCCTGGAGGAGGGCACAGTATATTGCTGATCCTGTTTGGGATGCCAATTGTCTCACTGTATCTCACTGTGCGCATTGTTCATTGAAACCAGGGTGGGCAAGCCGCGAGCTAAGAGGCTGGAAGAAGACTCCAGGAGCTGTAGGAACTGTAGACAGGTTTATTTTCTCCTGGCTAACGCAGCAGCTGTAGCAACAGCCATGCATAACCCAACACAACACAACCTCTCTTCTGCTTGGCGCAGCGGCCGTAGCAGTAGACACACCGTTTTCTCTCCTCTCATGGCTGACCCGACCGACACTGCCGTGATGCAACAGTAATGCAGACGCTTTCTAGACAGGGCTCCCACGTGCGCACCGCACAAAGTAACCCGGCACGAGGCAAGCAAGGACCTCCTGACGCGCATGCGCAGTGCTATCAGCGAGCTCGTTATTTACAAAGCATGGGGTGAGAGAGCCTGAACACGCCTCTTGGCTTATTTGCTGTCTACCTACACACAGCAACCCACTCCCGTATTCTTTCCTGGAGAATCCTATGGATAGAGGAGCCTGGCGGGCTAGAGTCCATAGGGTCCCAAGGAGAGAAGACGGGCACACATCCATGCACACAGTTTATTTATGTTGTACATGGTTAAATTTAGAGCTTCTTGATGTCTCAGCTGGTACAGAATCTGCCTGCAATGCGGGAGACCTGAGTTCGATCCCTGGGCTGGGATGATCCCCTGGAGAAGGGAAAGGCTACCCTCTCCAGTATTCTGGCCTGGAGAATTTCATAGTCCATGGGGACTCAAAGAGTCGGACATGACAGAGAGTTTCACTTTCACTTCACTAGCTAAATTTAAAGAGCTAAATTTTTATTTGTTTAGAGTAGTGATTTTCACCTCTCTCTGCTTCTAAAAGTTTTTCTACAAATTACTGTCAGGGAAATAATGCCTGAGAATATCTGTAGCGTTTTAATAATAGTTATTCGCTAGAACATTTCTTCCGTGAATGACTCACTGCAGAAACTTGAGATCACAAAGCAAGACAGCAATACTGTAATATATGGCAAAGACAACAAAAAGAATACTTGATATACTTGATAGGATTCTCTAAATTTGAGAATTGTACTTGTCTGAAGAAGGTATACTTTTTAAACAGCAACAAAAATCTAAAAGCATGAATAAACAAATTTTGCTATTACAATTGAAATGACATTTTTTTTCTTTCTGTTTTGCTGTGGATATTTCCATAGGGCATAAAGTAAAGAGTATTTGATTTCTAGGTCAGATCTCTCTGTTCAGTAGACTTGGAGATTTGCTATACTGTGCATTCCCACTTCATCTAGTGATGGGGCTTGTGAAGGACTGAAAGGGAAAAATAACCCAGGCTGGTAATCAACTGGGTGCAGGGAATTTTTTGAGATATAAATGTTGTGCCCTAATTCTCCTCTTACCCATCTATGAATCTATGACTGCCCTCCCCTTTTGCTGAAACAATTTTCAAAAGAATGAATGATTATCTTTTCAACTCTAGAGCATATATATGCTCCAAGAAAGTTTTCTTTTGGCTTCACAAGTGGTGATACACTATTAAAAGAGGAAAGTGTTGCCACTTCCAGGTGTGGAAACCCATTTCTCCATCTTGACGGTGGAAGAATTTAGGTATAGAGTCCCAGCAAGAATTTCAGATTCTCAACACAATCATCAACCACATTAATCAAGTCCAGAAATTTTCTGACACTGCAAAACTTCCTTAGATAACTACACAATGTGAATTCAACAGTTGTGTAAACAACTTAAATATTGAATCTATTGGATTTTGTTATATATGCTAGTAATCTTTACACAGAACCAGGATGAGTGTCAAGAAGACTTAAGTTCATGCATTCTCATTCTTTTTTAATATACAGGCTATAAAAGAGAAAAAGCTGACTTGAGTGAATTATTTATTTATTTTGCCAATCATGTTGGAAAACGATTCCTTTCAGTAATAAATTTCTTTCTCAATCCTTTTGCAATAGATCTTTTGGGAGACTAGAGGAGATATATGAAGAAAACATAATAATAACAGCAACATCTTCACAACAACCTTGAAAACATCAAAAGCATATTGAATCTCACAGGTTATACCCTTTGATGAAAGTAAGCATGTAAGAATGTAATTCCATCAATCATTGTTTTATGCAAATTTGGTCACACTAGTGATCCAAACAATGTTGATATGTATATTCTTAAGAAAGTATTAATATCAGTTCACAATAAAAATGGCATTGGATTGCTTCATTAACAAGATTAAATTTTAAAATAAAATAATAAATATGAAATCATACTTTAACATTTTTGAGAGTTAGTATATTTAAAACCTTGATTGCTGATAAATGCTTGCAAAAATCACAACTGAACTGAAACACGCTATTTTGCTTTAAAAAATAGAGTTTGAAGAATCATTTTAAAGAAAGTATTAGACTGATACTTCTTTGATTTTTCAAGCAACTCATTTAAACTAGATATGCTTCTTACATCATCTAATGGTACAAATGTACTTTTACATTTTTTGCAAAAGTCAACTTATTTATCACTTCATTAAAGTTTTATTAAAAGTTTCAGTTTGATGTATTTTATCTCTCTAAAGTCACATAAAATGCTTCAGAAGTTCAAAATAATTCAGCACTGGGGAAAATGATCAGGATAAATTGTTCTGAATTTGGGAGTCTTTTTATAGGTTAAAAATACTGATGAATGACTAATAGTCAGTAAGCAAATGTCAACTAAAAAAGAAAATAAATATGCAGAAGATAGCCAGTAAATATCTTTTGTAATTGTTTTAGCAAGTTTGGGAAAGAGACAGAAAATATAATTTATCTAATAATAATAAAAGTATTTGGCATTACTTTTATATCTATGTATTTGTGTATTTGGCACATATCTGTGTGTGCAAACCTAAAATGCTAAAAGAAAATCTAATTTTTTTTTTCTGGATCTCTATATCCTAGAGTACTTGAACCCTCCACTTCTTGAGGATTTTCAGCTTACATTAATGACAAAACTTACCACTTTAAAATTTGATCTCCTAAAGACAAAACCTTTCAATAAATTTTGTTGTTGTAGGAAATTGGAAAACTTCATTCAAACAAAATTTCTTCTATGGCCAGGTGTGGCTATTTATTTGGTTGGTCAAAAATTTCATTTGGTTTTTCAATAACATCTTACAGAAAAAACTGAATAAGCTTTTTGGCCAACCCAATATATCTGGGAGCAAAAAAAAAAAAGTTTGAAGATCATGGTTCTTATCTTTCAAGAGATTGCATTTGACTGGAGAAGATAAAGCAATGACCTATTTATGAGTTGTTTTAATGGATGGATGTTTGTGTAGATATGAAATATTATGGGAGCAGAGAAAACAGGGGAGCACTCCCTGTCTGTGAGAGGCAGGACAGAAAGACTATGCAGGACAAAAAAAGATCTTTAATTTTATGTTCTGCTTACCATAAATCTAGAAGCCTTAAAACAGCATCTGTTTAGCATCTCACAGTTTTGTAGGCTAGCAGTCTAGGTGGCCTCGACAGAACTAAACTCTTCACTGGAGATTCTGGAAAATAACTTATCAAATAGCTCATTCAGTTAGTTGGCAAAATTTAGTTCCTTGTGGTTGTAGGACTGAGGGCTTCTTTCTCTTGCAGGCTGTGGGGTGGAAAATACTCTCAGCTCCTATATTCTGCTTGCAATATTATGCCTTGGGCCAGTCTCACAGGCTCTGTCACATTACAGCTGAAGCTGGAGGCTCAAATTTCCCTCAGGCTTCTAATATCTGACTTCCTATTTGCAATCAGCTAGAAAAAACTCTTCTTTTAATGTGCTCATATGAATGAATTGAGCCTAATTGGATAATCTTTCTATTGTAAGGTTAATTGTGTATACAATTTAAATATGAAACATGGGCCAAAACCACTACAATACTGTAAAGTAATTAGCCTCCAACTAATAAAAATAAATGAGAAAAAAAATAAATATGAAACATGATATAACCATGATAGTATCAATAGGAAATAGAGATGATGTTGAGACTGGCTGGGATCTGAAACCTGGGACCTGGGATGGTTTGCTTTGGTGCTTGCCCCTGGAAAACAAATGTCTCTTCCAGCAGCAAAATGCAAAGAAACTGTAAGGGACTAAAAATAACTGCATGAGCAGTTGGGTCAAATTGTGAATTACAAGCTACAAAAAGAACCAAAACCCAGTGGCTAATTCTGAGGAGCCAGTAGCAAAAGTGGGTACTACTAATGCTCCCTGCACACAGCATCACCGAGGTGGTGGGTAGTCTACCCAAGCCTATTCTCGGGTCCAATTACTAGATCCACCTCCACCCTCGCACCATACAAGGAACCAGCGCCCTCACCTCAGGAAATTAGCTTGGAAATGCTGTTACTTGTTTTCACTCTCCCCTGCTACAGCAGGGCCCCAGTAAAGTCTTGCCTAAATTTCTTGTCTGTCCTCTTATTAATTTCTACTGATTGAGGAGGCCAAGAACACTGGTCAGTAACAATGGGGCCTGTCTTAGAATTCTGTTTAAAACAGAGCCCAGAGTGGGGAAATGGAGAAACAATAGCAGAATCAAGATCTGAAACAATATTATTTTCCAAAATTTCTGAACAACTTCCGTTCATAGATTTTAAAAGTGAGAAACATAAATGAAAACAAGCAGGCACATGTTTTAATCTGTTTGGGCTACTATATCAAATCATCATAGACCACGTGTTTTATAAACAGCAGAAAATTATTGCTCCTTGTTCCAGAGGTGAACCAAGTCAGCATAGGTGGATTTTGGTGGGGACCCTCTTTTGGGTTTATGTTGCTGAGATTTCCTCAGGCCTCTTTTATGAGAGCGTGATTCCCATTCATGAGCACTCCACTCTCAGGACTAAAGAACATTCCAAACGCCCCACCTCCTAATAACATTAATTTTGTGGTTGGGATTCCAATATATGAATTACGGGAACACAAACATTCAGACCATGGCATTGAAATATAGATATAAAGAAAATAGCAAATAAGTGCATCAGAGTAAAAGTGGTGAAAGTAAAGTGACCAGAGAAAAAAATTAAAAGGAAGAAATTAAGGGTAGAGTTAGGGTTTTTTCGGTGGAACAAGATTAAGGTTTCAAGCTCAAAGAAATGGGGGGTGAAAGCTGAAAGGAAAAAATGTAATGGTACCTTGAAACGGCTATAAGAAAACAAAACACCTGCCTACTTGGAATTCTGTATCTAGCAAACTGTCACTAAAAATAAATATATTTAAATAATCCCCCACATAGATTGTCTATATGAAATCTGTATAATAAGAGCAATATTTTATAGTTTTATGCATAGTGGTTAATTATTATTCATAATATTTAAATACTATAAATATAATATACAGAAATATTAAAAAAAAATATACTGTTAGATGAAAGTCTCTCAGTTGTGTCTGACTCTTTGCAACCTCATGGACTGTAGCCCACCAGGCTCCTCTGTCCATGGAATTCTCCAGGCAAGAATAGTGGAGTGGGTTGTCAATCCCTTCTCCAGGAGATCTTCCCACCCAGGAATCGAATCCAGGTCTCCCACATTGCAGGTGGATTGTTTATCATCTGAGCCACCAGGGAAACCCTATATTATTAAAGGTGGCGAGCACACTGTAGTTTTGACAAGTGATTGATGGAGATGCATCAGGACAGGCAGCAGAGTCTAGCTATTTACACCCTCTAGTTTGTTATTTTTCTTACCAGCCTCCAGGGTGAAAGCCCTCTGTTACCTGGGGTTCACACAGGAACTTCAGAAGCTGGGAGATTTTCAGAAGAGCAGAAGATGAAAATCTCTACAGACAATATTTGTCTGAGTGTCCCTAGGATGGACGTAGCTGAGGGAGTTAGGTACCACTTTCAGGACTCAGAGAGATAGTGATTATGAAACATACTGGAAACATTCCAATAGTATAACAATCTATACCTCATATTCATGAGCAGTTTTATTATCACGAATATGATAATAGTTCCCTATTATCTATTATTATCTATCTATTATATATTACCACTTCTTTTGAATACTTTTATTTTTGGCAGCCCTGCTTAAATACTTTTTGCTTATATTCTATCATTTGTCAAAATAAGTCTGAGACACGTGCTCTCGATATCCTCATTTTTACAGAGACAAAACTGATACATAGCTTTGAATCTAGAACCTATACTCTTAGCCAGTATACTGCATTATAGAAAAAAGTGTAGCACAGCTTGCCCTGTTTGAAAGTGTTAGTCACTCAATTGTTTCCAACTCTGTGACCCTGTGGACTATAGCCCGCCAGGCTCCTCAGTCCATGGGATTCTCCAGGCAAGAATACTGCAATGGGTAGCCATTCCCTTCTCCAGGGCATCTTCCTGACCCAAGTATCAAACCTCATCTCCTGTATCTCCTGCATTGACAGGTGGATTCTTTACCACTGCTTCATCAAAGGTCAGTGAAATGACTTCTGTTACATCCTTAATATGGAAGACTGCAGTTATTTGAAAAAAGGCAAACCTATATGTACCCACACAGAAACATAGTTTCCATGTATTTATTGCTCAGGGAAAAGATAAAGCAAGATGTAAAATACAATATGTTGACAATAGCTCAATATGTGTATGAAAATGGGTATGTGAATTCATAGCAACATTTCTAGGATACTTGTTACTTGAGAGAGGGGGAAGAGGATGCTGAGATTGGGTGGGAGGGGACAGGAGAAAGCAAGGAAAAGAACATTGAGAAATCTTTATGTATTTTTGTTGGTTTAAAAACAAATTTTCCTGTTTAATATTAAATAAAAACATAAGAAAGAAAATATGATGTTGGTATATTTGCTTATTAATAGAAAATCATGTATCTATCTTGAAGTATGAGATAATTGTACTTTGAAGTATTTATGGTGAGGAAACTGAACTTGTTTATAAAATTATTGCAGGTGTATTTCTGTTCTCTGTGAACACTGGCAGGAGAGAACATGCAGTCATTTCTTTTTTTGGCTATGTGGCATGTTTGATCTCAGTTCCCCAATCAGGAATTGAACACATACCCCCTGCCTTGGAAGCACAGAGTCTTAATCACTGGACCAACAGGAAAGTCCCAACACATAGTTCTTTCATAACTTACCTATAAACTTATCTTTCTAGAGTGTTACCAACTATGCCATTATCTTAGATTGCTTCCCAAATTTTTTAGTAAATATTCTGATATCTTTGTATAGTTTTAAAATATAGATTATTTGCTCATGCCCAAGGAGGAATTTCTCTATACACTTATAAATAATACATTTGGAAGTACATATAACTAAAGGAAATCTTGATGATAAGGTGTTGGAGAATAAAGAAGGGAACTTGGACGAGAAAAGCAAATAACTGTTATGCATGCTAATGCATATGTTCATAAATGTGTTTTATGTTACTTATTAAGATGTGCAATATAATTTTTCAGATAACAAACTGGTGCAACTTTGAATTTCATATAATGTGATCACATAAAGCTCCATGTAATCAGTTCCTGACTGAACTGAGAATATAATCTGATCAAAGAGAGAAAAGGGGAAAAAGTTTACAGGGGAAATGGAACTTCACTGAAGGTGTGGAAAAGTGATGACCTGCCATTTTATATTTGGAGGGATGAAAGTTTAGTCATTATAGAACCTTAATAAAGAACACTCACTTCTTCTCTCATGGAAATTGAATATAATGAAATTCTGTATTTAGCAGATTTCTTCATCATGGTGTGTAGAACAAGAAAGAGAATGTGTGCAGGCAAAAAATAATCATAAAGAGCAACGTCTTAAAAAACAACAGCCAGCACTTTTACAAAATAGGTCAAGGAGGATTTGAAAGTATTCAATAATTTGGAAAGGCCTAAAAGGGGCTTGAAGATTTAATTGTGACAGAAACCGGCTGGCAATTAAAAATGCTGAAATGATTCTTTGCCTTCGTATCTGTTCAAATCTCTTTTAAGTGTGTGGCTTTTCAAAAGAATTTGAAATTTCTAATGAAAAGAGAGAAAAGATAAGAAACGCTGAGAAATTCTCTGGCTTTTATTACACTCTTGCTATATTTATTTTTTAAGACAAACATCTCAAAAAGGTGCTATACTTGCAAAGGAATGCCTTCCTTATGTTCTTCACCAATTAACTCTAAAATTGCTTGCCCTCAAAATCCTCTGTTTATGAAAAGTTATCAAAATAAATGCAAAGTGGAGGTGTGATGCTAGTTTGATGGCAGACTATGTGACATCCAGATTGGTTACTTTTACTTTTTTTTTTTTTTACTCACTCGCTCCACACACATCTCCCGCTGCCCCCTCCTCCATCCCGGAGTGGTGGCATTTTTCCCTTATTGAGCTTTTAAGTGTAAGTATTTTTAAAGTGCAATATGATACAATTTAAAGCAAATTAAAATGTTTATAATGTATTTATTTGAATAAAAATCTTCACAATGAAGTCTTATCTACTTGTGACCTTCAGTGTGAAAGGTTGTTGCTGAACAATAAGACTCGGGATTCTTGGCCTCCAGAGGAGACAAATTCAATCCAGGGCCAGAGACGAGGCTGGATCGCTCAGAGCTTTTGCGTAATAAAGTTTTATTAAAGTATAAAGGAGATAGAGAAAGCTTCTGACAAAGGCATCAGAAGGGGGCAGAAAGAGTACCCCCCTGCTAGTCTTCAGCTGTATGTTATATAGTCACTTGCAGTCTGTTAATGAAAAGAATGTCTTAAAATTCAGAATGGCACCAGGCCCCTCATCCATAAACTGCATTTTGTGATAATTTTGGCACCAGATAATTCATCCCAGGCCATAAAACGATTGACTTGAATCTTGTAGAAGGGCAGATTACCACACAAATAGTTTCATTTACATAGATTAGGGGAACAATACCTGAGTATAACATACTGGTTTGTCAAGTAGTTTGAGCCATTTGGCGGAACTTAAGTCTGGGGTAAATGCATTGCACATTAACATAGCTTTAAGACAAACATTTCCATAAGAAAAATGTATGGGTTAACTCAAGGTTTGAGAGTAGTTAGCTTCAGGTGAAACCAGGTGTCATGGCAACACAGCATTTTAAGAGAAACCTCCTTTTAAAATTTGTATAGAGAAGGAAAAAAAAAATATTGCTGGTTTGTTTCCTCCTGCCGCTTAAGAGAAATAAAAATGCCTGACATGTGCAGCCTATTTCCTCCTGTTTGGAGACCCCTGGCCTTCCTGCCTGTTATCCTCTCAAGTGGACAGATTACCTATTGTCCTAACTAGATATCTTGCATCTTTCACTAACTTAAAAATCCTTAAAAGCAGCACCTAGTGGACTTATATAGTAAAATTTCAGTTAATTATTTAACAAATTTTGGTTTAGGAAAGGACTTTAGTGATTATTAAGATGAACCTACTATTATATTCATGAGAAAATTGAGAATCAGAAACATTAAGTGATTTACTCAAAGGGTTATTAGTTTTATTTTTTTGTTTGTTTTTGCTTTTTTTTCCATTTATTTTTATTAGTTGGAGGCTAATTACTTTACAATATTGGAGTGGGTTTTGCCATACAATGACATGAATCAGCCATGGATTTACATGTGTTCCCCATCCTGAGCCCCCCTCCCACCTCCCTCCCCATCCCATCCCTCTGGGTCATCCCAGTGCACCAGCCCTGAGCACTTGTCTCATGCATCCAACCTGGGCTGGAGATCTGTTTCACACTTGATAATATACGTGTTTCGATGCTGTTCTCTCAGATCATCCCATGCTCGCCTTCTCCCATAGAGTCCAAAAGTCTGTTCTGTACATCTATGTCTCTCTTTCTGTCTTGCATATAAGGTTATTGTTACCATCTTCCTAAATTCTGTATATATGCGTTAGTATACTGTATATGGAATATTACTCAGCCATTAAACAGAGTACATAGGAATCAGTTCTAATGAGACGGATAAAACTAGAGCCCATTGTACAGAATGAAGTAAGCCAGAAAGAGAAATATCAAAAGGTTATTAGTTTAGAACCTATTAATTATCCACTTTCTATTGTACTACTTAACTGCATCTCCAGCAGGATTTTGTGGACCTACATGATCATGCAGATGCACTCAAGGAATTCACCAATATCCTGTTGAGACTTTTATTCTTCCTCACTCTGAATTTGTTCCTCTCCAAGTGATCCTTATCCTATTTGAATATATGGCAATAGCTGGCAAATTTATTCACCACTTTGCTTCAGCTAAAAATGGTGGAGTCAGTATTTACTGTCATCATTAGTCAATAGCACACAGATTGTCCTTTATAAAATTCTGTACTCTACACCATGGATCAGCAAGCTTTTTTTCTGTAAAAGCGAAGACTGCAAATGTTTAGTCTTTGTAGGCAATAATTGTCCAAGTATTCAACTCTGCTGTTATAGTGTGAAAGTAGAAACAGGCAGTCTATAAAAAAAAAAAAGAAAGAAAAAAAGAAAAAAAAAATGGTGTAGCTGTGTTCCAATAAAATTTTATTTACAAAATAGGCATTGACCCTGATTTCATTCAAGGGCCATAGGCTGCCAACTCCTTTGAAGGTTTTCCAAAGGCATCTTGAAAACCTCTTCTTAACAGATCTCCACTGTTATCCCCCTCATATTTCAAAGCAAGCACTATAATGTGGCTCCATCTGGCTTTTCTGAACCCCACAATTTTAAGTCCATTGCAAGGTCTTGATAAAAGTATATTTTGATTCAACTTTTGAATAGCTGGAAAATTCTCAGGAGCCACAAAGCAAAAAGTAGAGAAAGGTGCATGCAGTGAAATGTCTCTACCTATATTTCATTCTCTATCTTGAAAGCAGATAGCCACTGTGGGTCCTTCTAAATATCTAGATAGATGAACTGATAGATATGAACTATTTTTAAGCAAATGATATAAGATAATCTGGCCCTTGCCTTTTAACTTGTAATAAAATTTGCACAGTTTTCCATTTTGTTATAGTACAAGTATATTTTAGTATGGTTGTGTTATATTCCATTTCATTAAGGTTTAATCAACTAGTTGCTGCTGATTGGCATTTAGGATATTTATCATTTTTTGCTGTTAAAATGATACTGCAGAATAGTATTATAATTTATAAATGGGCATAATATAAATATTTATAGACACCATGTGTATACCTTGACACATCACTTGTATACTTTTATATATCTAATATTGCAAGGAAAAAGAGAGACTCTACTCTGGACTTTTAAAAGTTCTAGAATATACAGATATAGATATATAGAGAGATACAGACATAGATTTTATTTTAATTCCTTTTTTCTTACAGTAAAATGTTAGCTCTATGAGAAAATGGATTTTGTATAAATTTTCCTCTGTACACAGCTCCTGATACAAAGTAGGCATTTAATCAACATTTTTAATATATAAGTGAATAAATATACAATATTATATTTTTATTAAGACCTATATTTAAAAATATGAACTAATTACTCACCTCTTGGTTTAAATTTTGCTTTTAAAGATATTTTGAATCCACACATAGTATTATTTTAAATGAGAAAAGGAAAGATTGCCACATTCTACTAATAATGAGGCAACGACAGGGTATATTAATTACAAATTCTGCACTTATGCCTAGTGATTTAGGACGGTGAAGTGTCCAACACAGTTTGAATAGAAATACTGGTAAGAAAATTTAGTTATCACAGAGTACAAGCTTGTAGGTATGCTGAATTAAAAAACAACTTCTGCCCAGCATAGCTGGTTATTGCTATTAAGTTTCAGCAAAATATTATTTGTGACATTAAATCAGTGTTCTTAATTTGAATATTATTAACTTTATAGTGTTTATAATTAATTTTTAAATTAGTTTTTGTCATATAGCTGTAAAGCACATGGATTTTATATCCAGGTCTATGTTTCGAACCTTAAGTAATACATGTTTAAGTCAGGTGGATTATACCTAAGTTTACATATTTTCTTTCCACCAACATATGGGTACATATTAAATAATTTTGAGAAATACTGCATGCTATGCCTTTTCCCTTTGTATTATTTGCTAAACCAAAGGCAAAACTACATTTTCCCTCATTGTATATGTCTTTGGGGCATTCTTCTGCTAATGCACTTAAAAACTACATAAAAATAGGTGACATTTCTGGTTTGTTTAGTAACAATATCAACAAAAAACAAAAACATGTTAAAAACTGCTTACATCTGTATTTTAAATGTCTATAACAGTTACTAACCTAAAAGTATAACCAATTCATTCATTGTATATAGGCATAGAAAGCGATGAGTGATTACTTAACTTTGAAGTGCATGGAAAACATTGATATTTATGTGCAATTAGTGTACATGCCTATATGATTATAACAATTTGATATATATATATAAATAAATATAAAATTTATGAAAATTTATGAAAATATATTAAATATATGAAATATTTGGAAAATATGAAAAATATATGAAATATATGAAATAAATGAAAAATATGAACTATAAGAAGAATATGAAAATATATGAAAATTATGAAATATATGAAATATATGACATATATGAAGAATATGAAAATATATGAAATATATGACATATATGAAATATATGACATATATGAAATATATGAAAAATATGAAAATATAGGAAATATATGAAAAATTTGGAAAATATGAAAATATATGGAATATATGAAAAATTTGGAAAATATGAAAATATATGGAATATATGAGATATATGAAAGATAAGAAGAATATGAAAATATATGAAAAATATGAAATATATGGAAATATATGGAAATATATGAAGAATATGAAAATATATGAAAAATATGAAATATATGAAAATATATGAAAACTATGAAAAATATGAAGAATATGAAAATATGTGAAATATATGAAATATATGAAAAATATGAAGAATATGAAAATATGTGAAATATATGAAATATATGAAAAATATATGAAATATATGAAAAATACAAAGAATATGAAAATATATGAAAAATATGAAGAATATGAAGAATATGAAAATATATGAAAAATATGAAAATATGATAATATATGAAAAGTATGAAGAATATGAAAAATATGAAGAATATGGAAAATATGAAGACTATGAAAATATATGAAGAAAATAAAAAATATGAAGAATATGAAAAATATGAAAATATATGAAATATATGAAGAATATGAAAATATATGAAGAATATGAAAAATATGAAGAATATGAAAAATATGAAGAAAGTGAAAATATATGAAAAATATGAAGCATATAAAATGTATGAAAAACATGAAGAATATGAAAATATATGAAAAATATGAAAAATATGAAGAATATGGAAATATATGAAATATATGAAAAATATATGAAATATATGAAAAATATGAAAATATATGGAATATATGTAGTATATGAAAACATATAAAAAATATGAAGAATATGAAAATATATAAAAATATGAAAAACATGAAAATTTATGAAGTATATGAAAAATATGAAGAATATGAAAATACATGAATAATATGAAGAATATGAAGAATATGAAAATATATGGAAAATATGAAGAATATGAAAATATATGGAATATATGAAGAATATGAAAATATATGAAATATATGAAGTATATGAAAATATGAAGAATATGAAAATATATGAAATATATGAAAAATATGAAGAATATTAAAATATATGAAATATATGAAAAATATAAAAATATGAAATATATGAAGAATATGAAAAATATAAAAATATGAAGAATATGAAAATATATGAAAAATATGAAGAATATGAAGAATATGAAAATATATGAAAAATATGAAAATATGTGAAAAATATGATGAATATTAAGAATATGAAAATGTATGGAATATATGAAGAATATGAAAAATATGAAGAGTATGAAAATATATGAAACATATGAAGAATATGAAAATATATGAAATATATGAAAAATATGAAAAATATATGAAATATTGAAAAATATGAAATATAGGAAAATTTGAAGAATATGAAAAATATGAAATATATGAAAATATGAAAATTACAAAGTAAGTGAAAATATATGAAAATATGAAAAATATGAAAATATACAAAAATATGAAAATGTGAAAATTTATGAAAAATATGAAGAATATGAAAATATATGAAATATTTGAAATATATGAAAATTTATGAAAATTTTGGAATTTTTGAAAATTTATGAAATTTATGAAAATATATGGAATTTATGAAAATATATGAAATATTTGGTATGAAAAATATATGAAATATATGCAATATATGAAATATATGATGAATATGAAAATATATGAATTTAAAATTCTACATATACATTCCCAAAGGGAATAAATACCATATTATTATTTCTGATTTTAAAGCTTAATTTCCCAGGTGAATAAAACTGGTAACAGTGACCTGTTATAAGTATATTCACACATTAAAAGTATGAAATAACTTGTAAAAGAATTAAATGCCATGGAAACCCAAGCTGTTATGATTATTATCATTATTAAGTCTCTTGAGTGGAAGAAAAACATAGCAAAGTATTTAAATGTGTTAGACATTAATACAAGAGATATAGCTTTTCACCATGCATAATCTTCAGGCATTTAAATAGCAGAAACGCATTATAACTGATATTTAGTCGTTTTCTGGGGCTTTTCTTACGTTTTCTTGAGCGTCACTTCCTGCTTGGTCAATTAGAACTGTATACTGTATAAGTTTAGACAAATTCTTCAATCTCTCTATGGCTTATTGTCTTAATCTATAAAATGAATGATGACTTGTCTAAGAGGATTGTTATAAAGTTCAAATAACTTAGAAGTTCAGGACCTTATAAAACTACTTGGCAAGCTGGGATAGGAAGAATATTGGAAAAAGAAAAGGAAAAAACAGTATTTATTAGAAAATATTTACATTCTTTAATTAATGTGTGCTTTATTGTTTATCCAAAGTGAGAGGTATAAAGATGTTATGTATCTTTTTTAACAAAATTATATTTTCAAATCACTTTCCACATTGCAGACAGTATAATTTTTGCCATGGATTTGAGAATCCAATATCCATGCATTCTTAATATGGTACTCTGAAAAAGATACAGTGAAATATTTTCCGTCATTAAAGCAATGTTTACAATGAGCATCACGTGTGAGTTTGGAAGGCCAAGAGACTAGACCATCAATTTCCAGAAGCACTTGTAGCGACAGCTGGAGTCAAATAAGAGCAGTACAGCCAGCAGCTTCCAGCAGAGATCGTGGTCCCCTGGTGTTTGACTGCTTCAGTTTCAGTGACATCACTGTTGCCAAAAGATCATCACCCAGCTCATCCAGTGGTTATCTGTGCTCTAATTCCTTATTGTTTCTGTTTTCCTGACCAAACCTTTCCTATAATTTGGTCATTTTTAAAAAAGATAATTTATGCATTGTTTGTTGGTCCATCTAACAGTTGACATTAACCAAGTTGTTATTAAAGGTGAAGCCGTGTCTTAGGAATTGTGGGGATTCTGTGAAGGCATAGAATGCAGACTTGGCAGTTCATATATTGCATATGATTTTATGACACTAAAATAATAGTGAAACCTTCACAATAATATGACTTCATTAGCTATTCAGTTAATGTTAATCTGTCATCCTATGTACTTATCATTCAGCCTTATTTTTAAACAATATTGAAAAATAATCAAGAAATATAACAGGCTTTGGTCTGTACATTATTTACAATGTATTATTATGAGCAAAAAAAGTACTTAACATCTGAATAAAGGCTATCTAAACAAAGATTTCCCCATAACAGAGGAAAATATGGCTGTCACCAAATCTTCATTAATTCCTGAAAGCTATGAGTGGTTTACAAACAGATCGATGCAACAAAAATTAACCAATCATTTAGCTTCCTGTACCAAAGGTTAATTCTTACAGGCATGTGTACAACATATCTAAAAGAATCTTTAAAATTTAATCAAATGCTGAAAGGATCTTAAAGGGCATGACTGACACATAATTGCTTATGTGTAGAATCACATACTACATGGAGACTCCAGTCATGAACAGATCTGTTCTTAATATTATTTAGATAATAGACCCATATTAATCTGTTCAAATTCAACTCTTGCTTCACTAAGAACAAAGCTGTTGGAGGTGATGGAATTCTAGCTGAGCTATTTCAAATCCTAAAAGGTGATGCTGTCAAAGTGCTGCACTCAATATGGCAGCATATTTGGGAAACTCTGCAGTGGCCACAGGACTGGAAAAGTTCAGTTTGCATTCTTATCCCAAAGAAAGGCGATCCTAAAGAATGTTCAAACTACCACACAGCTGCACTCATGTCACATGCTAGCAAGGTCATGATCAAAATCCCCCAAGTAAGGCTTCAACAGTACATGAACCGAGAACTTTCAGATGTACAAGCTGGATTTAGAAAACGCAGAGGAACGAGAGATCAAATTGTCAACATTCCTTGGGTCATTGAAAAAGCAAGACAGTTCCAGAAAAAACTTCGACTTCTGTTTCACTGACTACACTAAAGCCTTTGACTGTGTGGGTCACAACAAACTGTGGAAAATTCTTAAAAAGATGACTATCAGACGCCCTGACCTACCTCCTGAGAAACCTGTATGCAGGTCAAGAAGCAACAGTTAGAACTGAACATGGAAAAACAGACTGGTTCAAAATTGGGAAAGGAGTGTGTCAACCCTGCCTGTTTAACTTATATGCAGAGTACATTATGCAAAATGTCAGGCTTGATGAATCACAAGCTGAAAACAAAATTGCTGGGAGAAATATCAACAACCTCAGATATGCAGATAACACCACCCTTATGGCAGAAAGCAAAGAGGAACTAAAGAGCCTCTTGATGACAGTGAAAGAGGAGAGTGAAAAAGTTGGCTTAAAACTCAACATTCAGAAAACTAAGATCATGGCATCTGGTCCCGTCACTTCATGGCAAATAGATTGGTAAACAATGGAAACAGTGACAGACTTTATTTTCTTGGGTTCCAAAATCACTGAAGACAGTGACTACAGTCATGAAATTATGATGCTTGCTCCTTGGAAGAAAAGCCATGACAAAACTAGAAGCCTTATTAAAAAGCAGAAACATTACTCTGCTGACAAAGATCCATATAGCCATGCTATCGTTTTTCCAGGATGTGAGAGCTGTTTATGAATAATTTCATATTTTTCTTTGACAGATTTCAATAGATTGTGAGGTTTTCAGTAACATTTCCTTGAGATCTTGCTGGTTTCATTCACTGTAGTCAAGAGATCTGCAAACATAACATACATTTCCCTTAGGAGTCACAATCTAACCATTTTTCCCAGATGGGTGAGTGTCTACATGGTAATCTGAGATCTCAAAAGAGTTTGTAGAATGATATCAACCTAATAAGACTAAACTTATCTTTCTCTCCTAAAACTGTGTGGCCTTTAGGTCTGGGGTTTGGGGGATGGAGGTTGGTTTATTTGTTGGTAGTGCATTCTTGGTGTGTATTTTTATACTTTTGTGTGAATTGTTTGAGTCTTGAAACTTTTGCAATTATAAAATGAACATTGTGATAAAAAGTGCTCTTTCTTGGGGTAGTACTGTCTGTCTACACTGTAACCTTCTTTCACTAAAAAAAGTGAAAGTCCCAGAATCTCTTATTCTACACATTTTCTGTTTTAACACTTTTCTATATGTTATAAGACATTTTCCTAAATGGAACCATGACTGATAGTATATAGAGCTAGACAATATTTAATGGTCTCCTCTGTGATGTAGCCAAAGAGGGATAAAGGGGGACAATGAAAACAAACAAGCAAAAAATGTCTATACTTGCTTGAAGACTTCCTTTGCACACACACAGAAGACTCTGTAAACCCTGTTCTTGAAGAATGCAACTTAAATATATGCAGGAAGCTGCAGAAGTCTCTTTTGCACTGAATCTCTTTCAATCAATGGACCCCCAAGGAGCAGATTCATTGTCGAATGTAGAATGCATTCATTGAGTGATGAACTCTAATTAAAACCCTGCTTTGTTGAAATCTATTTCAAATTCCACATTTTCCCCAAATCTAAATTACTTGCCATCGTACTTGTTCAATGAGAAGCTGAATTTCTATATTTACTAATACTTCTACCCTGGTAAAGAACAAAAAAATTGTAAATTGGCTTTTTGTTTCACATATATTAGTAATTTGAGGTTTCCATCAACATCAGTTCAGTTCAGTTCAGTTCAGTCATTCGGTCGTGTCTGAGTGCAACCCCATGGACTACAGCACACTAGGCTTCCCTGTCCATCACCAACTCCCGGGGCTTACTCAAACTCATGTCTTTTGAGTTAGTGACGCCATCCAACCATCTCATCCTCTGTTGTCCCCTTCTCTTCCTGCTTTCAATCTTTCCCAGCATCAGGGTCTTTTCAGTTCTTCCCATCACGTGGCCAAAGTATTGGAGTTTCAGCTTCAGCATCAGTCCTTCCAATGAATATTCAGGACTGATTTCCTTTACGATGGACTGGTTGGATCTCCTTGCAGTCCAAGGGACTCTCAAGAGTCTTCTCCAACACCACAGTTCAAAAGCATCAATTCTTCAGCACTCAGGTTTCTTTATAGTCCAACTGTCACATCCATACATGACTACTGGAAAAACCATAGCTTTGACGAGACAGACCTTTGTTGGCAAAGTAATGCCTCTGCTTTTAATATGCTGTCTAGGTTGGTCCTAGCTTTTCTTCCAAGGAGCAAGCCTCTTTTAATTTCATGGCTGCAGTCACCATCTACAACATCATTCATGTGCAAAAGCAATTTTTGTTTTTACTATTTCTCGTTGATATGGAAAGAAAAAATGTAAGCTAATAATGGTGTAAATGTAGAATTATCTTCACCAAGCCCCCATTTCAGTTACACTGAAGTGTCCTATTCCACCTTTAGGGTTCTAGTAAGGATGCTGTTCTCCCTCCATCTTCTACCATGGGAGGTACCAGCTTCTGGATGAAGCCATAGGGCATCCCATTTGGTAACCAATAAATTTGTCACATGACAAATTCTAAGTCTTGAAAATACTTTTGGTATCTTAGTTTGAAGATCATTCATTTATTGTCAGAAAAGTTCACCCAGGATGGAGACAAAGAAAGCTACATGTATCCTTTCAGATTGTAAATCAACTATGCTCCAATAAAATTAAAATTAAAAAAAAAATGTTATTCCTAGGTAACACTTTGTGCTGGCAAGTTTTATTGACTGTGGGGATCCTGAGGAGTCAGAGTTTCCTAGGTGGCTGTAGTGGTAAAGAATGTGCTTGCCACTGCAGGAGACATGGGTTCAACCCTTAGATCAGGAAGATCCCCTGAAGTAGGAAATGACAACCCACTCCAGCATTCTTGCCTCGAAAATTCCAGGGGCAGAGAAGCCTGGTGGGCTACAGTCTATGCAACAGCAGAGAGGCAGACATGGCTTAGCAACTGAACACACACGTATATCTGATAACTCAGATTGTGCTTTTCACATGGGGGCCTTTTCTCACTTACTGGACTTGGTGCTTCTTAAGCCTCAAAGTGAGGAAATAAGTGAGGCCCCCCTCAGAGAAAAAGCCCTTGTCTGTAAATTGAAATGCTCAGGCATCTCATCCCATCACTTCATGGGAAATAGATGGAGAAATAATGGAAACAGTGGCTGACTATTTTTTTTTTTGGCTCCAAAATCACTGCAGATGGTGAGTGCAGCCATGAAACTAAAAGACACTTACTCCTTGGAAGGAAAGTTATGACCAACCTAGACAGCATATTAAAAAGCAGAGACATTACTTTGTCAACAAAGATCCATCTAGTCAAGGCTATGGTTTTTCCAGTAGTCATGTATGGATGTGAGAGTTGGACTATAAGGAAAGCTGAGTGCCAAAGAATTGATGCTTTTGAACTCTGATGTTGGAGAAGACTCTTGAGAGAGTCCCTTGGACTGCAAGGAGATCCAACCAGTCCATCCTGAAGGAGATTAGTCCTGGGTGTTCATTGGAAGGACTGATGTTGAAGCTGAAACTCCAATATTTTGGTCACCTGATGTGAAGAGCTGACTCTTTTGATAAGACCCTGATGCTGGGAAAGATTGAGGGCAGGAGTAGAAGGGGATGACAGAGGATGAGATGGTTGGATGGCATCACCGACTCAATGAACATGGATTTGGGTAGACTCTGGCAGTTGGTGATGGACAGGGAGGTCTGTCATGCTGTGGTTCAATGAGTCCCAAAGAGTCAGACATGAGTGAGCAACTGAACTGAACTGAACCCTCTTTTCCTACACTCAATTCTTCTGAGCATCCTCTTTTACTCTAATCCTCCAGAAACAAAAGTCCTCATTTAAATTCTTTTCTGCAAGCTGAGGCTTAAAATATTCAAGAGAAAGACCAAGATCAACCCTCCCAAAGACAGCTGCAATCTTTAGATACACAAAACATTATCTAGATTCACTGGTGAAAGCATTTCTCCTTAAAACTGTACATTTTCTTCCAGGTAAATCACTCCTATAGGCTGCTTAAAGAGTTTCTGGCAAAAGCAGCCAAAAATTAAGACCACCATTGAACTTCTAGGCCACAGTGCCCCATGGCTTTCTAGCCCATATTTGACATAAACAGTGATTATTCTGGAGCATTTCCCTCTATTCAGAATCTTAGAACAGAAAACCTGATAGCTTTTAAAAGCTTTTGTAAAGTACTGATTCTGTGACATGCTTTTGTTGTTGTTGTTCAGTTGCTAAATGGTGTCTGACTCTTTGGGACCCCGTGAACAGCAGCCCACCATGCTTCCATGTCCGTCACTATCTTCTGGCATCTGCTCAAACTCATGTCCATTGAGTCAGTGATGCTATCTCATTCTTCCCCTTCTCCTTTTGTCTTCAATCTTTCCCAGTATCAGGGTCTTTTCCAATGAGTCAGCTCCTCACCTCAGGTGTCCAAAGTAGTGGGCTTCAGCACTGGTTCTTCCAATGAATATTCCGGGTTGATTCCCTTACTTTCTTGAAATAAAAAAATAAGCCTTCCCTCCTGTACATGAATGAAATATACTGAAACTGTCAGTTAGTTTGAATTTTTTAAAAACACTTGAACTGTTTTATGTTTCAAATGAGATAAAGATATTTGCAACATCATTTTCCAAAGTGTGATTTTACAAACAAATTACCAGTGTGGACTTTAGGAAAGTTTATGTGAATTCAATTTAAATTAGAGAACCAAAGAGATAAAGACCACTGAGTCACACAGTGAAATTTATAATTTAATTAAGAAGCACAAGATTTCTTTATGAAATGGATTTCTTCCTTTTAAATGTAATAATTAAAAACCATACATTCAAGGTTTGCTCAATAAAGTGAGATTAGTGGATGAGTAGAACTCATTAAGGGGCTTCCCAGGAGGCATAGAATGCACCTGCCGATGCATGAGACTCAAGAGATGCAGGATATGCAGGTTCAATCCCTGGGTGGGGAAGATTCCCTGGAGTAGGAAATGGCAACCCACTCCAAAATTCTTGCCTGGAAACTTTCATGGACAGAGGAGCCTGGCGGGCTAAATTCCAGGGAGTTGCAGAGTCTGACATGGTTAAGCATGCACACATATTTACAGACCTCATTAAATAAATCTGGAAATGTGAGAATGTGTTGAGCTATCTGTTTTTACTTTAATTAACATTATTCCTGTTAACAAATATGGCAGCTTAATTAACAGTGAATTTGATGAGATTACATAAAATATATGTGTATTATAATCTTGGGCTTATAAGTTTATCAATATAGCAGGATAATATTGTCCATTTTGATTAAAGTTACAAGGAAATGTTGTCCTTGGTTTGGTCCTCTGAAATTTAATAGACTTCTCTTACTGGACTTTGCTCTTTAGGAAAAATGCTTATGGAACTTCAGAGAAAGTAGCTATTTGTAAGTCATACATATGATAATTAATATTAATATCTCATCTTCAACCTGTAGTCTGAAAGTCCCAATGTCTAAATTCTGTGACTGTGTGTACATTCTTGCAAGTGTATATGAATATATGAATATGTGATATATAGGGCTTTCCAGGTGGCGCTAGTGGTAAAGAACCCACCTGCCAATGCAGGAGACTTAAGAGATGCAGATTCTATCCCTGAGTCAGGAAGATGCCCTGGAGAAGGAAACGGCGACTCACTCCAGCATTCTTTCCTGGAGAGACCCATGGACAGAGGAACCTGGCAGGTTATAGTCCATAGGGCTGCAAACAGTAGGACATAACTAAAGTGACTTAGCACACACACATGTGATATATATGCAAATATAATAAATGCATAGTTGTATGTCACTGTAAATATTCTTTAAGATCATTAAGACTAATCTCCTTGATTTCACCAAATAGCAAGTCTGTCCAGTAGACCTGGAAGCCTGTATCACCCATCATCATGGAAACTCCATTTATCCTATCTGTGTGGCCCTTTTTCTCTGTCAGTTGCCCCTGTCTTGTTGTAAGCTGCTCTCCAAAATTTGAATTTTTTCATCATGACTTCAGGGAATCTTGGCTGTTAATCAGAAAAAAAACTGTATTCTAAAATACTTTCTTTGAACATTTCCTTTGTCTTTGTAGTGGAAATGACACTAGGATTTCCCTCAGAACAATGTTCCCTTTGTAGTCCTCAAGTGATGACTGTTTTCTTTCACCTGTCTTACGTACTGCACGTCTTAGAAAGCTCCTCATCTTTATTTTCACAACTTTCTTCATCTCTATTCACTAGATTACCTTAGTTGTAAATTTCAGGACACCAAAATTTACCATTTACTATTGATTTTTACTTATTGTCATAAACATGGGAATACAGGCTTCCTCGGTGGCTCAGCTGGTAAAGAACCTGCATGCCAATGAAGGAGATGTAAGAGATGCGGGCTTGGTACCTGGGTCAGGAAGATCCTTTGGAGAAGGAAATGGAAACCCACTCCAGTATTCTTGCCTGGAAAATTCCATTAACAGAGGAGATTGGCGGGCTATTGTCCATGGGGTCGCAAAGAGTCAGACACGATTAAGGCCGCAAACACACACACATAAGAATACTTAACCCTGAATAACTCTGGCTGTTCCTGGAGAGACCCTTGCCCCCCCTCCATTCCCTGTAATATTGTCAATCATCACTACTGTCATCCAGGTCATTACCCATCATTTTTAGATTTTAGCACATGACTGTCATACAGTCTAAAATTAATACTGCCTTAATGTTTGATTAGTTAAGAATATGTGTATAAAAACCATCTAATAAGTTTGCTACTCAGTTTTTTGATCTGAATCCAACCATGATCGTATTCTTCACTCTGCTTCAGTTGTTCTTTCTCACAGACAGCCTTATTCTTTATTGTCAACATCTTTAACATGCATAAAATTTTCCTCGGCAGCAACAACTTTCTATCTTGTCTTTCCATTTTAGCTTCCTATCTTTTATCTTGACCCACCTGTAACCATTTATCAACCATGCCAACACTTCCCTCAATTATTTTAAATCATTATTCAAATGTCATCTTCTCAGTGAGCCTTTCCTTGGCTACCAAATAGCAGCATGGCAACTGCCTTGAGCTCCACATCTTTCTTGCCAGTTTTACTTTAAGCCAGACATCAATGGTGGGTGTACTGTAAAACTGATACTTACATGTCACATCCCTCCTGTGTGTAGGTCCTTATAAGTTCTTCTAATTTTGTATTTATAATTTTAAGTATTTCTTTAAAAATTGCCATCAAACTGTACTTGAATTATAAATATAATATGTTTAATTATAAATATAATATGTGTGAGTTTATATATATATATATATATATATATATATATATATAAGAGAGAGAGAGAGAGAGAGGCATGTATGTATACAAAAATGGGGCTTCCATGGTGGCTCAGCTCTAAAGAGCCTGCCTGCCAATGCAGGAGATGCAAGAGATATGGATTCGATCCCTGTGTGGGAAAGATCCCCTAGAGAAGGGATGGCAACCCACTCCAGTATTCTTGCCTGGAGAATCCCATGGACAGAGGAGCCTGGTGGCCCATGGTCCATAAGGCTCACCCATATCAGACAGGACTGAAGCATCTGAGCACACATGCTTGCAAATACAAAGACACCAGAAAAGGTAGACCTTCTCTTCCTTATAACTTCTTGACACCAGCTCTCTCTCTCTATATATATATATATGCATATACTGCATTCTTATTTGTTCGCTTAAGTATTGCCTATTTTCCTTGAAGAGAATGTAAGATTCATGGTGCAGGTATTTTGTCTTCTTTGGCCACTGTTATTTCCCCAGCCCCCAAAAGGGTAAATAGAATATGATAAATATTTGCTGAATTAGTTTTTTCACCTGTTTGATTCTTGTTCACATCTGTTGTAAATGTTGTTGGCATTTTATGTATTAGCTGAAGACACAGCTACATCTCTGATAAACTAAGAAGGCAAAAAGGAGATAAATTCCAAGTTTCTAAATTGACAAAATAAGAAACTTGTCAGGTATAAGATAGAATATACATAGCTTATGAAGCAGATCTGTCAAGAATACAGAACTAAAAGATACAATTGCCTTAAAGAAAGGAGAAAATTATTTGTGCTTAAAAAATGCAAAGCAAAGTATATGTGGTAGAGTTGACTGCTCTCAGTGCAAAGGCAAAGTAGCAATCTGAGCATGGTTGCTTGGCAACGAAGCTGAGGAATCCATATAAGTGGAGAAAGTTCAAGACAGTTGCACAAGGGCAGAATTGTGCTTCATTCTGAGTCGGTTCTAATTAAACAAACTAGCACAATATAAAAATGTCATATACTTCCCCATGGTTCCTGAAGATAGTACATGTACATTATGAAAGTTTGCACAAAAGGTGAGAATACAGATGTTGTTTTTTTAAGTTTCACTGCATGACATCATTAGGAGAATTCATGAAAAAATATGCAAATATGCATTTTCCTAAACTTGAAATGATTACAGTTGTTGAAGGATGCCAAATAGCATAAGAAAATAAGATTTTTCCAGAAACTATATCCCATTCATTTAAAATCAAATGTTCCCTCAGTGGATTGATAAAGCAAAAGGTGATATGCCTTGCTTTAACTTCAAAGGACAATCAAGGGTGAGTGTTAAGGCTCCAACCTAGGAGATATGTTTTTCATAAAGAGATAAATCAACCAGTGAGTAGAATGAAAGAAAACTTAATGTTTTCACTGTAACACATTAATCTGCTAAAAAAGTCAATTTCTCTTTTGAAAAATTTTATTGAAGTAGAGTTGCTTTATAATGTTCTATTATTTTCTCCTGTATAGCAAAGTGAATCAGTTGTATGTATACATATATACCCTCTTTTTTTTTTTTTTTCCATCTATATGATGTGTTTTTCTCTTTCTGACTTTCTGTATGATAGTCTCTAGGTCCATCCATGTCTCTTCAAATGGCACAATTTCATTCCTTTTTATGGCTTTTAAAAGTCACTTCCCAAAGGATATAATAGTAGAAATCACTGAGGCAGAACAGAATATAGAAAAAAGAATGAAAAACAAAATGAAGACAGCATAAGAGACCTCTGGGACCATATTAAAAACACTAACAGTTGCATTATGTGCATGTGAAGTGTGTTAGTCACTCAGTTATGTCTGACTAGTTGTAACCCCATGGACTGTAGCCCACCAGGCTCCTCTGTCTATGGAATTCTCCAGGCAAAAAGACTGGAGTGGGTAGCCATTCCTTTCTCCAGGGGATCTTCCCCACCCAGGGATCAAACCTGGGTCTCCTGAATTACAGGTAGATTCTTTACAATCTGACCCAGCAGAGAAGTGTCAGAAGAAGAGACAGAGAAAGGGCCAGAAAAAATATTTGAAAAGATAATGGCTGAAAACTTCCCTAACATGGGAAAGGAAATAGTCAACCAAGCCCAGGAAATAACAGAGTCCCAGGCAGAATAAACTCAAAGAGGAACACACTGAGACACATAGTAATCAAAGTGGCAAAAATTAAAGAAAAAAATAAAATATTAAAATCAAGAAGGGAAAAAATGACAAATAACATACGAGGAAACTATCATAAGGTTATCAGTTGATTTCTCAACAGAAACTCTACAAGCCATAAGGGAATGTCCTGATATATTTAAAGTGATGAAAGGGAAGAACCTGCAACCAAGAATGCTCTACCCAGCAAGACTCTTGTTCAGATCTGATGAAACAATCAAGGCTTTTGAGATAAGCAAAAATTAAGAGAATTTAGCACCACCAAACCAACTTTACAACAAATGCTAAAGAAACGTCCGGAGCCCCTTATACAGAGTGAAGTAAGCCAGAAAGATAAAGAACATTACAGCATACTAACACATATATATGGAATTTAGAAAGATGGTAACGATAACCCTATATGCAAAACAGAAAAAGAGGCACAGAAACACAGAACAGACTTTTGAACTCTGTGGGAGAATGTGAGGGTGGGATAATTCAAAAGAACAGCGTGTATACTATCTATGGTGAAACAGATCACCAGCCCAGGTGGGATGCATGAGACAAGTGCTCGGGCCTGGTGCACTGGGAAGACCCAGAGGAATCGGGTGGAGAGGGAGGTGGGAGGGGGGATCGGGATTGGGAATACGTGTAAATCTATGGCCGATTCATGTCAATGTATGACAAAAAAATAATAATAATAATAATAATAATAATTAAAAATAAAAAAGAAACGTCCCTTGTAGGAAACACAAGAGAATGTACACAAAATAAACCCAAAACAATGAAGAAAATGCGAATAGTATCATCAGTTCAGTTCAGTTGCTCAGTTGTGTCCAACTCTCTGCGACCCCATGGACTGCAGCACGCCAGGCCTCCCTGTCCATCACTAACTCCTGGAGCTTACCCAAACTCATGTCCATTGAGTCGTTGATGCCATCCAACCATCTCATCCTCTGTCGTCCCCTTCTCCTCCCACCTTCAATCTTTCCCAGCACTGGGGTCTTTTCAAAAGAGTCAGCTCTTCGCATCAGGTGGCCGAAGTATTGGAGTTTCAGCTTCAACATCAGTCCTTCCAATGAACACCCAAGACTGATCTCCTTTAGGATGGACTGGTTGGATCTCCTTGCAGCCCAAGGGACTCCCAAGAGTCTTCTCCAATACCACAGTTCAAAAATATCAATTCTTTGGCACTCAGCTTTCCTTACAGTCCAACTCTCACATCCATACATGACTACTGGTAAAACCATAGCTTTGACTAGATGGACCTTTTATTCATACATACAGATAATTACCTTGAATGTAAATGGATCAAATGCACCACCAAAAGGCTTAGACTGGCTGGGCAGATGGAAATTTGTATGTATGCACTTCCACGTACCACCTCACTCTATTTAACCCCTCAAATTGTATGTAATTATTTTCTATGGTTAGGTGAATCATGTTTACATTATGGCTTGCAGCTATAATTATCTTTTTTTTTTTTCTGGCTATTGATTGTGATAACTGATAAACATCTTTTACAATTGTGATTATGTAGCTGTTATTTGTTTAATACCATTGTATCATGATTGGTCAACAGAAAATAACAGAATTCTATATCACTAAAGAAAGAAAGTGAAATCACTCAGTCATGTCCGACTCTTTGTGACCCCATGGACTGCAGCCTACCAGGCTCCTCTGTCCATGGGATTTTCCAGGCAAGACTACTGGAGTGGGTTGCTATTTCCTTCTTCAGGGGATCTTCCCGACCCAGGGATTGAACCCAGGTCTCCCACATTGTAGGCAGACTCTTTACCATCTGAGCCACCAGGGAAGCTAAAACTAACATTTAATATCATTAAAACTGCCATTTAATAGAAAAGCATGTAATCACTTATTAAAATCCAGATGAATATGAGAATTTTCTTGTAACTTTTTGAAAAATGCAAATGCCCAGGTATTGCTTTTTTTTTCCCCAAAGCTCTATGTGTGTTTCTACTGAACAGCCATGTTTAAAAACAACTGTACTATTTGATGACTTTCTACTTTCATTTAGTTTGTTTCAATTTTTCTATTTTCTACTCAGTGCTCCCATTTCATTTAGTTTATGTTTTCCAGTTTCTCCTCTTTTTTGTTGTTGTTCTTTCTGAAGTCTTTATCAAGAATAGAAGAAAAGCTTGTGTGTGTGTGTGTGTGTGTGTGTATACAAATAGTATGTATAATACATATATATATTTTATAAAGCTTATGACTTTTTTCCTAGCTAAAAACTGTATGACATTTTGATTCCATTTATTTGACTTATGAATAGAATGCTAGATTTCTAATTTATAAGTACTCAAAACTCTAATATAGTTCCATGTATTTTGGCATCTAGTATTACTGCTAGAAGTTTAGAAAGTTTATTACTGTAATGATTTAAAAACAAAATTGAATGAGGCTTGAAGCTTTTAATCCAATTCTGAGAATATAAAGAAATACTATGATGTGAAAAACAAACAAACAAACAAAAAAACCAGGAAATTAACATGTGATGCTTTCAAATTGTGGTGCTGGAGAAAACTCTTGAGTCTCTTGGACAGCAAGGACAGTCAATCCTAAAGGAAATCAACCCTGAATATTCATTGGAAGGACTGATGCTGAAGCTGAAGGTCCAATACTTTGGCCACCTGATTCAAAGAGCTGGTTTATTGGAAAAGACCCTGATGCTTGGAAAGATTTTAGGCAACAAAAGAAGAGGGCAGCAGAGGAGGAGATAGCTAGATAGCATCATGGCTCAGTGAACATGAATTTGAGCAAACTCCAGGAGATAGTAGAGGCCAGGAGAGCCTGAAGTGCTGCAGTCCATGGAGTCGCAAAGAGTCAGACAAGACTTACCTGCTGAGCAACAACAACCATACAGTATTATTAACTGAAGTACAGATTTTGTTCAAATTTCAAAAAATTCTATGCTAGTGTTCATTATTAGGTTTCATACCTTATTCAAGATTCCACGTTGTATTTAGTTGCATGGATTACCTTCAGCTTCATTCAACCAATTCTGATAAATTCTCTTTTCATTTTTATTCTGTTAAAAATATTTTATAATTTTCCTTTTTAGGACTTCTTAGATACATCCATCTTTTAAAAGTGGACTTTGAGGTTTTAAAAAATATCTTTATATGAATTTCTTATTTAAATGCTTTCTTCTCAACAATCGCCCTCTTGTTTTTTCAGTCTTCTAACTTTACTGAGGTTTTCAATGGCTAAGTCAAAGATCTCTCTTAGTAAATGTCACATTGCACTTGAAAATATGTGGGTTATTTTCAAATATCTTTGATCCTGAATTCTAACATAATTCCACAGTGGTAAGAGAACAAACTTTGTGTGATTTCAAAGCTTTTAGACAATGACATTTTTGCACCTTGTTTTATGTCCCTGAATACATCCCAGTGTCACCTAGCTTATAATCTATGAGAATTTGAATTGAATTTATATCCTACTGTTGTGTGAAAATTGTATAAATCTTAATTATGTTGAACTGGTTCATAGTGCTTTCCAGGTTTGCTACATCCTTCTATTTTCTGTATATTCATTCTATTAATTTTTGAAAGTTTGATATTGAAACTCCAACTAAAAATTTTAATTTATCTACTTAAAAATAATTTCAATATATAGTGGAGCTACATGTGACTTTGTTCTGTATTTTCCAAGTCTCCTATAAATGAATTATCATACTTTTATTATTTAAAAAATAAAAAAAGGAAAAGAAGAAAAAAAATCATTTCCCTAGTTCATTTTATTTTTCTGTTTATGTAAATCATAGGATAGTGATTTCAAATAATTTACCAATTTAGAAGAATCTGAGTTGGGTCAGAGCTTTTATTAGCCATTACAATATAGGAACTTTTTGGACATGTATAAATGCAAGGGATTATGGAATTTAGGTTAAGAGAACAGGAACAAAATTTGGATATGAAGTGATGTAAAGAACACAAATAAATGCCCAACATAAATGTGTACAAAAGGATATGCTGAAAAACATGGCTGAAAATTCCCATATAATGCAAATTAGAGAACAAAGAAAGGTTGTCATGAACAACGTAGTCTACAGAGTTCGGATGTGATACGACAGAGAGAAACTATTGAGGATGTTTGAACAAGGATGTTAAATGGTGAAATCTGTGCTTCAAAAAGATACGCCTGTCAGATGGACAAATACTAACCTTGAAATCAGAGCATGTAAAGGCAAAGAGATCAGTTAGGGAACCAGAGTAAGGCTCCATAAGAATAATGAAGTCCAGGGCGAGAAAGAGGGAAATGGGAATAAAGATAATTTATCTCCATGGGACTTAGTACCAGTTCCCCCTTGTTTCGTCACCCTGGGATGACTTTACATGGCTATCTCCTTTTGGACATCCCTGTTTTAGCTCAAATGGCATCTTGAAAAGAACTTTCCTTACAAATCCCTTTTACAACTTTCATTTCATGGTCTTGTTTGATTGAGTTTGTGCTTTTTTTTCTTTTTTATAGAAATCCCCTTGTTTATTTGGTTTTTATTTACTTACCAGCTTTCTCCCCTGTGAAATGACTTGCTTGAACCTAAAACAGCAAGGAATCAGAGTACTCTTTTCATTTGTTCACCCATGAGCCAGCGGATTGAAGAGTCTTTGAGGGCATTCTAAGCACTCAGCAAATGTATGCTGAGAAATAAATGAAAGAACAAATTGACAGCACTCAGTAAACGATTATTATATAAATGAGGAAACCACTGGGATGACTAAAGTCTCTTGAGCTCATGGTGTTTAGATGATGACAGACTGGTTTTTCGATTCAATGAGAAAATAATTGTTACTGCAAGGTTGAAAGGGGGCACTTTTGAATGTTTGTTTTATTGATGTGGTTATTGCTATTTTTTATATTAAATTGAAGTTGTAGGTTTTCAAATTAATTTTGTAAAACCTTTGGAATGTATAGCATAATTACATCTGTGATTGCCTCTGATTCTCAAAATCACAATCTCTTTAACCTGTCTAAATGCTTAATTTGTTCTAAGACCCAGTGTCCTTACCCATAAAATAAGAATATTTTAAAGTATTTAGTATCTCAGCTTTTATAGTACTAAACGAACAAATTTGTGCAAAGTGGTAACTGCAGTGATTAAAACATATTTATTTCTGATTAAAAACTGCCTATCATTACAAAACAAAACAAAACAAAATGAAAAATTCCCTGTGAGTCATTGTGCAGTGGTTGAAAGCCCAGACTCAGGAGTGGCACAATCTGGTTAAGAGTTTGTTCTGTTACCACTAACATTTTCTGGTCTTGCTTTTCTTGTTCAGATTTCTTCTTAGGCAACATAGCATGGGCTCTGGAGACAAACTGCCTGGTTCTGCCACTTATCTACTTGTGCTTTGAAGGAGTTCACTCGCCCAACTTGCTAATCTTTAAAACACATGTAATGACTGTGCTACTTAACGGGGTGGTTATGAAGAAAATGTCAATTCAATTTACTTAAAGGAATTTTCATAAAATAGACTATCACTCATAAAAGATCAAACATCAATCTTTAGGATGGTTTTATCTTACTTAAGAAACACATTATAGAGCTTCCCCAGTGGCTCAGCGGTAAAGAATCAGCTTGCCAATACAGAAGACATGGGTTTTCTCCCTGATTCAGGAAGATTCCACGTGCTATGAAGCAAATAAGCTCATGTATGTGCCACAACTATTGAGACAGGCCTCTAGAGCCTGGGAGCTGCTACTAATGAGTCCACGCACTGCAGTCACTGAAGACTATGTGCCTTAAAGTCTGTGCTCCACAACAAGAGAAGCCACCACAATGAGAAGCCTGCTCACTGCACCTAGAGAAAAGCCGGAACAGCAACAAAGACCTAGCACAGCCAAAGATATAAAAAAAAAAAAAAAAAAAAAAAAAACCACATTGTAATTGTATATCATCAAATGTTCAGTTACATTTTTCCCTATAGGTTTTTCTCTGCTGTTTACTTGGCTATCCTATCAACATCACACACTCAAGTTATAGCTCTAGAGTAAGACTTCTGACCTCATACATATCATTGGTGCGACCTTAGAACAGTGTCTTCCAGAATGAGGTTTCCAGTTCAGCAGCATCCGCATCACTTTGGAACTTGTAAGAAATTGGAATTTTCAAGACTTTCTCTACCTACTGAATCAGAAAGTCTTGCGATGAGGCCCAGCAATTTACATTTTCAACATATTTCCTGGTGACTGTAATGCATGTTCAAGTTTGAGAAGGATTTTATTAGAATTCTACAAGCATGTAATCAGGAAAAGCTGAGTGAGAATCTCTAAGCGTCATAGATTTTATGGCTTTAACAGGTGAGAAAATTTACAAAGAAAAGTATTTCCAGCAAGGATGAAAAGTTTTTGTAAAGAGAAGATTTAAAATCTCTAAAGATCTAACGACACACAAATTCAATTAAATGATATAGTACACAGAGTCAGCAGAAGAGAAAACATAATACGTATATGACAAAAGCATTAATATTTTTGATCAAGGCATCTGTGAAAATATGGAACTTTGTGTGCATGTAATATTTATGAGCTTTGGGGTGTCTTAAATTGGGTTTTCTTGAAAACAAAGACTGAGAAAAAATCTTAGGGAAAAATACCTTCATGTGGAAACAGAAATAAGAGAAAAGAGGAGTAAGACAGGGAAAGAGAAATTACAAAGAAATGCTGATTGATCAGACTTGCCATCTGAAGTTATATGAAACTATTGTCTCCCACCAGCCCATTGGCATTTGAAAAGGATAAGAATTTGCCCTCAGACTTTTGCCAATCACTCTGTTTAGCCTTGCTCTCAGTAATAGTTACTTGAAACACCACTGGATCTGTTGCATCACATGAAACAAGAGGCAGAACAGCCTCGTGGTGACCTAAATTTCTTGCCAAGGTAGTATGAACTAAGCCCAATAGGAAGCTAGGAAGCCAGGGAGACCAGTTAATGTAGTTCATAAAGTGTCCCCAACCCTACCCAGGAAATAGTCAAAGTGAAAGATGGTGGAGAGTATATTGGAGGAACAAAGGAATAATATCCAGTAGATTCCAAAAACTATGATAGTTTTCCATATGTGTTCCAGTACTATTGCATATGTTTGGGATCTGTCATAGAACCAATCCAGCAAAAGTCTTACCTTAGTAGAACTTCCCCAATAGATTTTTTTTTTTAATTTTTTTTGAAATGGATGACTGTTTGGTGATCTTGGGCAAATCAGGTTATCTGTTTAGACCTCTGTTGCTTTATATGTAAAATGGAGATAGCAATATCTGCTACTTCAAAGGGTGCTTGTAGTAGTAAGATGAGATTAAGCTCTTAGCCAGTATCTGATAAAAGTACACATTTATTATATGTTAAGTGTTAAAATTGCTGATAATTTAAGATGAATATTTTTAAGGTATAGAGGGGGAAAAAGAAGTGGATACATTTGCTGACAATAGATCAAGATACTGAAATGTCTTGCTAAGGATCTATGACTTTTTGATGTATACTATCAGTACTTAGTAAATATCTAAGCAGTATTTAAACTTAATTTATATCACCAACTAGACGTTAGCACAAAGAATTATTTAGCAATTAATTTAATTTTGGAAATTATTCAGAATAGGGAGAAATTTTAGCTTGTCATAGTGGTAATTTCAACATGATGAAATTAGCATTGTGCCAATGTAAGCCAAAAGGTACTAGAACATGAAGGTATGAGACCTCAGGCTGATGCAATAAGTTAGAAATACCTGCAAGACATAAAGAGTTTTCAATAGGAGAGAAACAGTTTCAGGTTCTACCAATCTGAAACCTGTTCTCATCTCACCATAATGCAGACCAGAAAATAAATTCATATCCACTTTCACAACACATCTCAGAGCATGAAGTATAATGAAATATGTCCTAAAGGGAAGTTCACACAGAGTAAAGCTATTCTTATATAAATACAAAAAGCAACCATTCTGCAAAATACAGGGAGAACATCTCAGCTTCTAGGGGCTTCCCAGGTTGCTCAGTGGTACAGAATCTGCTTGCCAATGAAGGAGACACAGGAGATGCAATTTGATCCCTGGGTCAGGAAGATCCCCTGGAGGAAGAAATGGCAACCCACTTCAATATTCTTGCCTGAGAAATCAAACAGAGGAGCCTGATGGTCTATACTCATGGAGTCACAAAAAGTGAGACATGACATAGTGACTAAATATAGATTTCAGCTTTATGTGAGTTAGTGCAAGGGTTACTTGAAATTAAAATATTGAATACTCCAGAAATGCTGCAAATGAAGACTCTGCCTTTAAAGTGTAAATTCTGAGATCTTTCAGAGGAAGAGACTATTTTCTGTAATTGATGTAATATGAATCAACTATTACAAAAATGAGGACAGTTAAAGAAGACAGACAGATAAAATTAAACCAAGAGAATGAAACAAAAATTGCAAGAATATTTTTGCTATAGGTTTCACCAATGCATTAGTGAAGAAATGCTGGTAATAAAAGCTGATGGGAGAATAGAGCAAGTCTCCGCTTCTTATACTTGCCTGAGGTCCTTGCTTTACCCTGGGATATGTGATGTCCAAAATGGTGCATGGGTGCAGTTCAGGAGAGTCAAACATTGATTGAAATCTATTGATGCATAACTTGGCACTTCCCAGATGGCACAAGAATCCACCTGCCAATGCTGGGGACACAAGAGACAGAGATGAGATGCTAAGCTAGTTCAATCCCAGGGTTGAGAAGATACCCAAGAAGAGGAAATGACAACCCACTCCAGTATTCTTTCCTGGAAAATCCCATGAATAGAGGATTTTGGTGGGCTACAGTCAGAAGGGTCACAGGAGTTGAACACGACTGAGTGAGTGAGTGTGCACATTGATGTATAACACTGTAAGGAAAATTAAAAATATCTTCCTTTAGATACTCAAAGCAGTCTTTGGCCTCTTCAAATTATCAATAACTGTTATATAATAATTATCTGTAGCTATAAGTTTCAAAGGTAATATAAAATCCAAAGTTTACTTCTAATAAGTATGCAAGTTTTCATGAACTTAAAATCATAAGAAATTTAGATGGCAAAAATTATTAATCTAGCTTGTTTAAAAGACACAATAAGTAAATAAAGCTTCTAAAGTTGTCTATAATATCTCAAAAACAAAAATTTCAATGAATTATAAGATTTACAGAAACAAGGTATATGTCAATGATGTGATCTTTTCATACCTGTAACAAATGAGTGAATTGTGTCTGAGAGTTGTATTGAGACAAAGGGAAAAAAATTCTGGAAAAACAGAGTCCAAGGCAATGTCCTGTGATAAAAATTATACATATTTTGAATAGAGTCATTGAATGTATCAGCAGTTCAGATTTGTTGTGACCATTAGAAGCAACCAGACAAAAATATCTGTATATCAGAAAAATGTTAGCATGATAACGTATTTATTTTTCTATTGATACAAGAAAGAGTCTATGAAGAAAATATTGCAGAAGAACAGCTTGCCCTCCGCTCCTCAGTCCCTGGTGGACTGGCTGGGTGGGCCATGAGAGGCCAGCACGTCGGGAATGCACGTGCTGCATGGCACTATGTCAGCCAATGTGTGACTCAAGAAGCTGAAGCAGCTGCTCCTGGATGGCCCTGGTGCAATGGGAGTGCCCTGAGCATGAAGACACTGCTTGACGTGCTCATCTGCCTGTACCCTGAGTGCAGCCACTCAGCCCTGTGCATTGACAAGAATGTGGCCAAGCTCCTCAAGTGGGATGGTGAAGTAGAAGGATCTGAGCTCATCTTCTCCTGAGAGGACTCCAAAATTACAACTCTTTGCTGAACAACCGTGGACAGGAGAATGCTGGATCCCACCAAAAAAAAAAATAATAAATAAATAAAGATACTCCACATCCAAGGGCAAAGGAGAAGCCCCAACACAATGGTACGAGAGGCAAAATCATGTTTAGAAACAAACCCCATACCTGCCAGAGACACTCGGAGGGCTCAAACAAAGCCTTGTGCACACTAGGACTCATGAAGGCCAGTGGGACTTGATTATAGAACCTCCACAGGACTGGGGAAACAGACTCTTGGAGGGCACAAACAAAACTGTGTGTGTACTGGGACCCAGGAGAAAGGAGCAGTGTCCCCATAAGACACTGAGCCAGACTTGTCCTGAGTGTCCTGGAGTCTCAGGCCAACAATTTTGGTGTGGGCCAACAGTATTGGCCTCAGGCCAAACAGGGAGGGAACACAGCTACAGCCATTAACAGAAAATTGGATTAAAGATTTACTGAGCATGGCCCCGCCCATCAGAACAAGACCCAGTTTCTCCCACAATCAGTCTCTCCCATCAGGAAGCTTCCATAAGCTTCTTATCCTTATTCATCAGAGTATCAGTTCAGTTCAGTTGCTCAGTCGTGTCGGACTCTTTGTGACCCCATGGATCACAGCACGCCAGGCCTCCCTGTCCATCACCAACTCCCAGAGATTACTCAAACTGATGTCCATCGAGTCGGTGATGCCATCCAGCCATCTCATTCTCTGCCGTCCCCTTCTCCTCCTGCCCCCAATCCTTCCCAGCATGGGGGTCTTTTCCAATGAGTCAACTCTTCGCATGAGGTGGCCAAAGTATTGGCATTTCAGCTTCAGCATCAGTCCTTCCAATGAACACCCAGGACTGATCTCCTATAGGATGTACTGGTTGGATCTCCTTGCAGTCCAAGGGACTCTCAAGAGTCTTCTCCAACACCACCGTTCAAAAGCATCAATTTTTCGGTGCTCAGCTTTCTTCACAGTCCAACTCTCACATCCATACGTGACCACTGGAAAAACCATAGCCTTGACCAGATGGACATTTGTTGACAAAGTAATGTCTCTGTTTTTAACATGCTATCTAGGTTGGTCATAACTTTCCTTCCAAGGAGTAAGCGTCTTTTAATTTCATGGCTGCAGTCACCATCTGCAGTGGTTTTGGAGCCCCCCCCCAAAAAAAGTCTGACACCGCTTCCACTGTTTCCCCACCTACTTCCCATGAAGTGATGGGACCAGATGCCATAATCTTAGTTTTCTGAATGTTGAGCTTTAAGCCAACTTTTTCACTCCCCTCTTTCACTTTCAAGTGGCTTTTTAGTTCCTCTTCACTTTCTGCCATAAGGGTGGTGTCATCTGCATATCTGAGATTATTGATATTTCTCCCAGCAATCTTGAGTCCAGCTTGTGCTTCTTCAGGCCCAGTGTTTCTCATGATATACTCTGCATAGAAGTTCAATAAGCAGGGTGACAGTATACAGCCTTGACGTACTCCTTTTCCTATTTGGAACCAGTCTGTTGTTCCATGTCCAGTTCTAACTGTTGCTTCCTGACCTGCATACAGGTTTCTCAACAGGCAGGTCAGGTGGTCTGGTATTCCCATCTTTTTCAGAATTTTCCACAGTTAATTCTGAGCCACACAGTCAAAGGCTTTGGCATAGTCAACAAAGCAGAAATAGATGTTTTTCTGGAACTCTCATGCTTTTACAATGATCCAGCGGATGTTGGCCATTAGACCTCTGGTTCCTCTGCCTTTTCTAAAACCAACTTAAATATCTGGAAGTTCACGGTTCATGTATTGTTGAAGCCTGGCTTGGAGAATTTTGAGCATTACTTTACTAGCGTGTGAGATGAGTGCAATTGTGTGGTAGTTTGAGCATTCTTTGGCATTGCCTTTCTTAGGGATTGGAATGAAAACTGACCTTTTCCAGTCCTGTGGCCACTGCTGAGTTTTCCAAATTTGTTGGCATATTGAGTGCAGCACTTTCACAGCATCATCTTTCAGGATTTGAAATAGCTCAACTGGAATTCCATCACATCCACTAGCTTTGTTCGTAGTGATGCTTTCTAAGGCCCACTTGACTTCACATTCCAGGATGTCTGGCTCCAGGTGAGTGATCACCCCATCATGATTATTTGGGTCGTGAAGATATTTTTTGTACAGTTCTTCTATGTATGCTTGCCACCTCTTCTTAATATCTTCTGCTTCTGTTAGGTCCATACCATTTCTGTCCTTTATCGAACCCATCTTTGCATGAAATATTCCGTTGGTATCTCTAATTTTCTTGAAGAGATCTCTAGTCTTTCCCATTCTGTTGTTTTCCTCTATTTCTTTGCATTGATTGCCGAGCAAGGCTTTCTTATCCCTCCTGGCTGTTCTTTGGAACTTTGCATTCAACTGGGAATATCTTTCCTTTTCTCCTTTGCTTTTTGCTTCTCTTCTTTTCACAGCTATTTGTAAGGCCTCCTCAGACTACCATTTTGCCTTTTTGCATTTCTTTTCCATGTGGATGGTCTTGATCCCTGTCTCCTGTACAATGTGAGGACAGACAGAATGAAAACAACAATCACATAAAACTAATCAAACTGATCACATGGACCATAGCCTTGTCCATGTCAATGAAACAATGAGCCATTCCATGTAGGGCCACCCATGATGGACAGGTCATGGTGGAAATTTCTGACAAACCATGGTCCACTGGAGAAGGGAACGGCAACCCACTTCATTATTCTTGCCTGAAATCCCATGAAAAGTATGAAAAGGGAAAATGATATGACACTGAATGTTGAACTTCCCAGGTTGCCAGGTGCCCAATATGCTACTGAAGAAGAATGGAGAAATAACTCCATAAAGAATAAAGTGACAGAACCAAAGTGAAAGAAACACCCAGTTGAGGATGTGCCTGGTGATGGAAGTAAAGCTCGATGCTGCAAAGAACAATACTGTATAGGAACCTAGAATGTTAGATCCATGAATCAAGGTAAATTGGAAGTGGTCAAATAGGATATGGCAAGAGTGAACATTTTAGGAATCAGTGAACTAAAATGGACTTGAATGGGGGGATTCAATTCAGATGACCATTACACCTACTCTTGGGCAACAAGGAGATCCAATCAGTCCATCCTAAGGAAGCCAATCCTGAATATTCATTGGAAGGACTGATGCTGAAACTGAAACTCTAACACTTTGGCCACCTGATGGGAAGAACTGACTCATTTGAAAAGACCCTGATGCTGGGAAAGATTGACTGCAGGAAGAGAAGGGGCGACAGAGGATGAGATGGTTAAATGGCATCACTGACTCAATGGACATGAGTATGAGTAAACTGTGGGAGTTGGTGATGGACAGGGAGGCCTGGCGTGCTGCTGTTCATGGGGTCTCGAAGAGTCAGACATGATTGAGTGACTGAACTGAACTGAACTGTGGTCAAGAATCCCTTGGAAGAAATGGAGTAGCCTTCAGAGTCAACAAAAAAGTCCAAAACACAGTACTTGGGTGCAATCTCAAAAGTGACAGAATGATCTGTGCTCATTTCCAAGGCAAACCATTCAATATTACAGTGATCCAAGTCTATGCCCCAACCACTAATGTTATAGAAGTTGAAGTTGAATGGTTCTTTGATGACTTATAGGACCTTCTACTTCTAACACCGAAAAAGAAAAAAAGATGTCATTTTCACTATAGGGGACTGGAATGCAAAAGCAGGAATTTAAGAGATACCTGGAGTAACAGGCAAGTTTGGCCTTGGAGTACAAAATGAAGCAGGGCAAAGGCTAACAGAGTTTTGCCAAGAGAATGCAGTGGTCTTAGCAAACACCCTCTTCCAACAACAAAGAGACAACTCTACACATGGACATCACCAGATGGTCAATACCGAAATAAGATTGATTATATTCTTTGCAGCCAAAGATGGAGAAGCCCTACACTGTCAGCAAAAACAAGACCAGGAGCTAACTGTGGCTTTAATCATGATATACTTATTGCAAAATTCAGACTTACATTGAAGAAAGTAGGGAAAACCACTAGATAATTCAGGTATGACCTAAATCAAATCCCTTACAATTATACAGTGGAACTGGCAAATAGATTCAAGGGGTTAGATCTGCTAGACTGAGTGCCTGAAGAACTATGGATAGAGGTTCATGACATTGTACAGGAGGCACTGATCAAGACGATCCCCAAGAAAAAGAAAAGCAAGAAGGCTAAATGGTTGTCTAAGGAGGCCTTCCAAACAGCCGAGAAAAGAAGAGACACTAAAGGCAAAGGAGAAAAGGAAAGATATACCTATCTGAATGCAGACTTCCAAAGAATAGCAAGGAGAGATAAGAAAGCCTTCCTCAGTAATCAATGCAAAGAAATAGAGGAAAAGAATAGAATGGGAAAGACTAGGGATCTCTTCAAGAAAGAGAGATACCAAGGGAATATTTCATGCAAAGATGGGCATAATAAAGGACAGAAATGGTGTGGATCTAACAGAAGCAGAAGATGTTAAGAAGAGGTGGCAAGAATAAACAGAAGAAATATACAAAAAAGATGCTAATGACCCAGATAACCACGATTGTGTGATCACTCACCTAGAACTAGATATCCTGGAATGTGAAGTCAGGTCGGTCTCAGGAAGCATCACTACAAACAAAGCTAGTGGGGATGACGGGATTCCAACTGAGTTATTTTAAGTAATAAAAGATTGTGCTGTGAAAGTGTTGCACTCAATAAGCAAGCAAATTTGGAAAACACAGCAGTGCCCACAGGACTGGAAAAGGTCAGTTTTCTTTCCAGTTCCAAAGAAAAACAATGCCAAAGAATGTTTAAACTACTGAACAATTGCATTCATCTCACACATTAGCAAAATAATGCTCAAAATTATCCAAGCCAGGCTTCAACAATACGTGAACCAATAACTTCCAGATGTTCAAGTTGGATTTAGAAAAGGCAGAGGAACCAGCGATCAAATTGCCAACATCGTTGGATCATAAAAAAGCATGAGAGTTCCAGAAAACATCTAATTCTGCTTTATTGACTACACCAAAACCTTTGACTTTGTGGATCAGAACAAACTGTGGAAAATTCTGAAAGTGATAGGAATACCAGACCACCTGACCTGCCTCCTAAGTAATCTGTATGCAGGCCAAGAAGCAACAGTTAGAACTGGACATGGGGCAATGGACTGATTCCAAATTGGGAAAGGACTAATTCAAGGCTGTATATTGTCACCCTGCTTATTTAGCTCATATGCAGAGTACATCATGCAAAATGCCAGGCTGGATGAAGCACAAGCTGGAAACTAGATTGCTTGGAGAAATATCAATAACCTCCGATATTCAGATGACACCACCCTTATGGCAGAAAGTACAGAGGAACTGAATAGCCTGTTAATGAAAGTGAAAGAGGAGAATGAAAAAACTGGCTTAAAACTCAACATTCAATAAGGTGATGGTATCCAGTCCCATCACTTCATCCAAATAGATGGGGAAACAATGGAAATAGTGACAGACTTTATTTTCTTGGGCTCCAAAATCACTGCAGATGGTGACTGCAAGCCATGAAATTAAAAGATGCTTGTTCATTGAAAGAAAAGCTATGACCAACCTAGACAAATATTAAAAAGCAGGTGAAGGTCCAACCAATCAAAGCTATGGTTTTTCCAGTAGTCATACATGGATGTGAGAGTTGGACCATTAAGAAAGCTGAGTGCCAAAGAACTGATGCTTTTGAACTGTGGTATTGGAAAAGACTCTGAGAGTCCTTTGGACTGCAAGGAGATCAAACTATTCAATTCTGAAGGAAATCAGTCATGATTATTCATTGGAAGGACTGATGCTGAAGCTGAATCTCCAATACTCTGGCCACCTGATGTGAAGAGCTGACTTATTGGAAAAGACCCTGATGATGAGAAAGATTGAAGGCAGGAGGAGAAGGGGATGACAGAGGATGAGATGGCTGGAGGCATCACCGACTCGATGGACATGAATTTGAGTAAGCTCCAGGAGTTAGCGATGGACAGGGAAGCTTGGTGTGCTGCAGTCCATGGGGTTGCAAAGAGTCAGACATGACTGATCGACTGAACTGAACTTGAGAACCTCAAAGAAAGAAAACAGCAGATCTGTCCTTTGGCATTGATAGCAACCAACTTGTTTTTCTCATGATATAAACACAGTGATATATTTACTAGTGTATGCAAAAAGTATAGTGAATATGCATATCATATTATTTTGGCTTATCAATTTAGCATGTAACTGAAATATAAATAGAATTCAATTAGGAAAACAAATGATTTATTAGTACTCATATTCTCCCTGGAAGGAGGATGATAGCTGCCTTAAATGAAACTTGGAATCCAGGCTTAAACAGCCAGAAAATTTTCCCTAAGCTTTTCTTTCTGTGATGCTTTGAAAAGACCCCATGCTTCTTATTCCTCTTCTCTGTCAAAGTACTGAATCAATTGTGAATAAATGGTCAACATTATTACAGATGATGCCAGACTGAAAGATATGGCTTAGACATCTCAGCCATGCTGATTTTTTAAAATTAGTTAATTTATTTTGGGCTGTACTGAGTCTTCATTGCTGCGTGAGTATTTCCCTAGTTGCAGCAAGCTGAGGCTACCCTCTAACTGCGGTGCACGGGCTTCTCTTGTTGTGGAACACAGGCTCTAGGGCCCTTGGGCTTCAGTAGTTTTGCTCCTGGGCTCTAGAGCACAGACTCACTAGTTGTGGTGTATTGGCTTATTTGCTCCAAGGCATGGGAATTTTTCCAGATTATGAATCGAACTCCTGTCTCCTGAATTAGCAGGCGAATTCTTTACCGCTGAGCCACTAGGGAAAACCCATGTTGACTTTCAAAGTGAAACTCTGATTTAGACAGACTTACCAAGAAATCACAGGCAATGATGGTAAATTATTTTCTTTGCGGAGAAGATCATAGCCTTTGCAAGCTACTCCATTCCAAAAGGAAGTGGCGGAGCTGAACTGAATAAGTCCAAAGTTTTCTCCAAATATATAAGTAGATAAACCACTTCGTTTGCTTGTGTAAGAGGGCAGAAAGGTCACTGAGTTACTTTAATTGAATTTCTTCCCAAATGAAAGGAAACATGACTTGGGGAGAAGTGGTTCTCACACATTCTACTTCTCTTTACATCTGTTTATATCTAAACGTCATCCTCGTTCTCTCTCAGTGCTGATCAGGATGTCAAGGGGGAAGCGTGATGATTGCTGGGGTTCTACTCACAATCTCAAAACCCAGTGTCAGAAAATAAAAAACAAAAACAAAATAAAATGCAAATAAAAAATCTACCTCTTCCAGTTCCAAATCGAACATTTCTATTGAAATAGTTTGATTGGCTTAACTTGGGTCATATATTTATCTTTTGGAAAGTCACTGGACCCAGCTGAAGAAGGCAATTATTGGCTTGAACTGGACTTCATGTTTACCCCTGAGAACTGGGAAACAATTATAAAAAGGAGACACAGAAAGTAGCAGGGCTGAGTTCACATTGTAGTGGTTTTTAAAACTTTTAAAAACATGTCTTTAGTTTACCTTTCATCCATTAGCAAATATTTATTGAATGCCTGGAGTGTGATAAGTGCAATCTAAGATTTATTTGCACTTCATCCTAACACTAGATGCCAAAACGATCTGGAGCGCAGTCTTTCCTAATAGACCTGCCCTGCTCTACATCTATAGTCATTCAGCACCTTCCACCTGTGAGCACATTTCAGAGTATTTATGAAATTGAAATAAATTGAATCAAGCTAACATTGACCTTTAAATTCCTTTCCATCTCAGATTCTATAATTCTTCAAATGTAAAAAACAAGTCATGCAGAGAAAGACAAATATTACACAAATATAATACATGGCTTGTAGGTGGAATCTAGAAAACAATAAAAATGAATCCATATACAAAGCAGAAACTGACTCACAGATATAGAAACAAACTAATAGTTACCAAAAGGGAAAAGTATGTGGGGAGGATAAATTAGGAGAATGGGATTAACAGATACAAACAACTACACATAAAATAGATAAGCAACAGGATTTACTGTAAAACACAAGGAACTATATTCAATATCTTATAATAACTATAATAGAAAATAATCTGAAAAAAATATATGTGTAAAAACTGAATCACTTTGCTGTGCCCCCAAAACTAACACAATGGAGTAATTCCCCTACATACAAACTTTCAAGTTGAGAACTTTCAAAGATTACAAACGTGTGTTCACATGTTCAATAAGTAAGTTAGCTCACGTGTCTGGTGTATTGTCTCATTCGTGCATCCTCTGCAAATGATATGCTTTTGTGTACTTTACTGTGCAGTACTGTATAGAGTACAGTAATAGTTTGTTTCAAGCTCGGGATAGCATGAAAGAAGAAAGCATAAAAGCATCAGTGAGGTAGCTGATATTATACTGTACTTTTCAAGGTAGTGTACTATAAGATTTTAAATGTTTTCTTTATTTTCCGTGTTTGTTTCTTCTGCATTATTTGTGTGAAAAGTACTATACACCTATTACAGTACAGTACTATATAGTGGATTGTTTTATTTGTGTGGAGAAGACTCTTGAGAGTCTCTTGGACAGCAAGGAGATCTAACCAGTTCATCCTGAAGGAAATAAGTCATGAATATTCATTGAAAGGACTGATGCTGAAGCTCCAATATTTTGGCTACCTGATGCGAAGAATTGACTCATTTGAAAAGACCCTGATGCTGGGAAAGATTGAAGGCGGGAGGAGAAGGGGACAACAGAGGATGAGATGGTTGGATGTCATCACCAACTCAATGGACATGAGTTTGAGCAAGCTCTGGGAGTTGGTGATGGACAGGGAGGCCTCTGAGCTGCAGTCCATGGGGTCTCAAAGAGTGGGGCATGACTGAGCGACTGAACTGAACTGAACTGAGGCCTTGTTGGGCTTACTTACAAGTTGGACTTACAAAGGTGCTCTTGGAATGGAACTCGTTCGTATGTATGGGACTTACTGTATTATAAATCTGGTCACTTAATCTGCTTTCCCTTTCCCATTGACAGGACCTGTGCCCAGCTAGGTTATTCTCTCTTGGCCCTGAGCAGTGCTGGGAGGCAGGGACAGGATGATGCAGATGAGATGAAGTTGTTCTTTCTTCCTTTTTTGTGCATTATTTTCAGGTTCTTTGTTCCACCAAGTTACCTCAATTTTTATTTTATTTTTTGTATTTTTTCTTTTAACTTAATTAATTTATTTTAATTGGAGGCTAATTACTTTATTTATTTTTATTATTCCAACATTTTTTTCCCATTTATTTTTATTAGCTGGAGGCTAATTACTTTAAAATATTGTAGTGCTTTTTGTCATACATTGACATGAATCAGCCATGGATTTACACGTATTCCCCATCCCGATCCCCCCTCCCACCTCCCTCTCTACCCGATCCCTCTGGGTCTTCCCAGCGCACCAGGCCCGAGCACTTGTCTCATGCATCCAACCTGGGCTGGTGAACTGTTTCACACTAGATAATATACATGTTTCAATGCTGTTCTCTTGAAACATCCCACCCTTGCCTTCTCCCCCAGAGTCCAAAAGTCTCTTCTGTACATTTGTGTCTCTTTCTCTGTTTTGCATATAGGGTTATCATTACCATCTTTCTAAATTCCACATATATGTGTTAGTATACTGTAATGGTCTTTATCTTTCTGGCTTACTTCACTCTGTATAATGGGCTCCAGTTTCATCCATCTCATTAGAACTGATTCAAATGTGCTCTTTTTAATGGCTGAGTAATATTCCATGGTGTATATGTACCACAGCTTCCATAACCATTCGTCTGCTGATGGGCATCTAGGTAAAAATATGGAACGCTTCACGAATTTGTGTGTCATGGAGGCTAATTACTTTACAACACTGTAGTGGCTTTTGCCATACCTCGACACGAATCAGCCATGGGTGTACATGTGTCCCTCTTCCTGAACCTCCCTCCCACCTCATAGGACTGCTAATGACTTTTATTTATTCTTTTTTCTCATATTTCTCTTTGCTGTCTTTCACTGTTTTAATTGCAATTAACTCGGTCACTCCAAATTTTTTTGGAACTGATCAATAACAAAAATTCAGCGTGTTTTCTTTGTGATAGTGCATGTGTGTTAGTTTCTCAGCCATGTCTGACTCTATGTGACCCCATGGACTATAGCACTCTAAGGCTCCTCTGATCATGAAATTCTCCAGGCAAGAACACTGGAGTGAGTTACCATTCCCTTCTCCAGGGGAATCTTCCCAACCCAGGGATCAAACCTGGGTCTTCTGCATTGTAGGAAGATTCTTTACCCTCTGAGCTACCAGGGAAGCCTGTGATAGTGCATACTATCTGATTCATACATGAAATTTGGGAAAGAGCTGAGGCATTTATAATCAACTTTATGAGGTTACTTTGCAAAACTTTTCCTTTGTCAGCAGTCTCCTGGGTTTTCTGTTTCCCTGGAGATCCCCAATTTCCTTTTTCCAGAAAGCAGAGGTTGTATGTAATCTGCCCTGTCACATACTTCTTGCATTGGAGGAATGCAGTAGCATTCATGTCCAGAGCCAAGGTGCCTGATGTCAGAGAGGGAGAAAAAGCAATTGAGGTTTGTACTCTTGGGGTGACCATGTCTACAATCAGAGAGGAAGTTTCTCCTTCAGAGTTTAATGTCTGTGATTCTTTGATGTCTTTGCTGTCACCGTCAAGAGATCCCTGTTCCATTCTTTGAGCTCAAACTTGAAGATTTCTCTCTCTCTGTGTTGATTTCTTACTAGATTTAGGGTTGCCTTATGTCTATGGTAGAAGCTATTAAATGAAAACAGAGGCTGTCCTAGTATTATTTTTAAATGATTTTTAATTTCTTGGGTACCTCTGTACATTCTCACCAACAGTGCACAACTGTTCCTTTTCTTCACGTCCTCCCCAACACTTAAAAATCCCTTGTCTTTTACATAATAGACCTTCCAACAAGTCTGAGGGGGCATCTCACTGTGGTTTTGATCTGTGCTTAAGGACGGACTTGAATGAGAAAGTCCCGGCATGGGGAATGCTGGAGCCTGTGTGGCTCCTGGATCCAGTGGGTCAGGGCGCCGAGTGCAGGAGCTTTTGGTGGCTCGAGATGAAGGCATGAGGCATGATGTTTCCTCAGCTCGGGCTGCTGGAGTCCACATTACAGCTTCAACAAGTGCTTGACTTCAAGGACAGTATTGGTCCTCAGTTACACCTCTAGGGCCAGTAGCAAGGGACCAGGGCAGGTAGCCGTGGTGGGCAGAGCCGTAGCTTGCACAGCCTGGCTGTAAGGACCAATGGAAGTACTTCTATATGGCAGAGACTGGTTGTAGACTCTGTAAGAAAATAATAAACAGAAACTTCAATTAAACAGAGTTGGGAGAACAGAATGGGGAGGCCTCAAGTATCAGACCACAGCAAAGCCCAACAGGAAGGCAAAAAAACTCCTCTTCCTTCCTTGGGAGGACTCGGCCAATGAAAAGCCATGACCCTCTGATTACAACAGTCCTCTCAAATCATTTTCCTCTCCCTCAAGGTTCTTCCCTTGCCATGGGCTCCCTGTGCCTGCAAACCCTGAATTGCACTTCTCTACTGACCCCAATAATCCTATTTTCACTGGGAAAACATCTGGCAGTCTATTTATTTTAGGTCAACAGTACACACGCAGGATCAACAGCAAGGGCCAGAGTCATCAGTGGCAACTGTGCGGGTTCATGGCTGCCTGGGGGCACTCCTGGGGCAGCTGGGTCTTACCCCCAGGGGCACAGGTGGTAGTGGAGGCCTGGCTATGACAGATTTCTGACTGGAAGAGTGTAGGTGCCCAGAGGGAAGGCTAACAGAGCAGCAGATGAGTCCAACAGTGCAGGCCAGTGAGAAGAAACAGACCCAAATCTGGGCTCCCAGGCAGATGTGGGGGCCCTGGCTGTAGGAGTCCAGAGCTGGGGTAGCAAGGTGTCACTGCAGATGCACACACAGCGGTGGCCCCTGGTGATGGGCCATTCAGGGTCACCACTGGAGGGGCTGGCCCTGAGCACTCACGTGGCAAGGGTGCCTTGCCTTTGCCCAAGCCCAAAGGCCTGGGCTGGTCACCACCGCAGATCCTGGACTCCTTCCGGGGGAGGCGGGGTTGGGGGGGTGGTTTGCAGGGAGAAGGAACTCAGGTAGATATCATCTGCAAACTCCAATAACCTGCCAGGGACGAGGGTGAAAATAAGTGAAATCGGTAGGGATTTCACAGAGGCTGTTCTGAGGAGCTCGATTTTCTCAGTGACAACAACCTCTGGGTCCTCTGCAGAGCAGGTTAGTGGGAACTGGGATTATCTCCAGGTACCTGGTTGGTTGGGGAGTTCTTGCTTTTCTTCCTTGCTCCAGCCATTTCTGTGGCCCAACTCAGCTCAGCCAGTCTCTGGGTGGGACAAAGACAAAACAGGTTCCTCACTCAAAGCCCCAAAAGGCTGAAGTAGCTGATCACATAACCTGCTTTCCCTTTCCCAGTGAGAGGAACTATTTCTAGCTGGGTTGGTTCCCCTTGCTGGGGTAGGCAGAAGACAGGGGATAATGTGGTCAAGATAATGAGTTTCTTTCTTTCTTCCCGTGGCCCGGAGCCCGCCCGACTCTGTCCGTGGAATTTTCCAGGCAAGAAGTTGGTTGCCATTTCCTTCTCCGGGGATGGATAGCTGTCTAATTATTAATCTCTGTCGAAGGCTGAAAACTGAGGTCTCCAACTCTACCATGTTCATGGTAGCACTCCTCTTAACTCTTACTGACCTCATTACAAGTCACCTCCATCTCCAAAGAGCTCCAGAAGTTTCTTGGGCAAAACTCAACTGGACTTCATGTTCTTAACATCATTCAATGCTGAGTCAGTGTCATAAGAAATATTTAAGGGTGATCAAAGGAGACTAGTCTTTAGGTCATGCCTCATATAAGTTAAGTTACAATAGTGCATGAGTACTGATAGGAACACTAATTGAATGGTGATTTTTGAATGTTTTATTTATTCACAAAGGCAGTAGGGATTTACAGTATTTTCTTGATCAAGAAAGTGACATGATGAACAGCAACTTGGGCCAATTGATCTGGAAGTATAACATGTTCTAGAAAGGGGAGACACCAAAGATGAAAACGGTGTGCTCAGAATCAGTAGAGGTATCACAGTAGGATATCATGAGAACTGGTGATGATAGAAATGAAGATTAACAGGTCATGCTCGTAGATATTGTAAGAAAAAATTAGTACTTGTCAGGCATTTTTAATTTGTCAGAGAGGAAAATACTTTATATATGTTGATTTCAAGGTGCCTTAGAGATAGTCAAGAGAGACATTATCTGCATGCTTCCAAAAATTTGACATTAAATCCAGATAAGAGTCTAAGACCATTAAAATACATAAACATCATCCAAATAGTGGCCAAAGTGATGGAAAAGAGGAACAAAATGACACCTACCACCAGAAAGCATGATATTAGCATTGGAGAGTACTGTTTTTCTTAATATTTGCTTGAAATACAACATAACTTGTAAGTAAAAATGCCCTTGGCAGTTTGAAAGATACTTTTAAAAGTAAGTTTTCATCATTTTAATGTACTTTGATTGTATTTTAGAAGGGATTATTTTACTTCCCTTACAATATTGTTGAATTTTGCTATGAAATTAGGCTTAAGTGATTTAAAGTACTACCTCAAAGGTAAGAACCACAATTAGTCATTTAAAAAAAAATGGTAAAAATTATGTCATGGAAAATAAAGTTTCCTATCTTTTATTTATTACTTTAATTCAACTCTTTTAAGGTGTCATCCTTGCTTATTAGGTATAAAAGTGAATATTTGTCTCTTTTTTTCTAAAATAAGGATAATAATAATGTTAAAATAATGTTTAAGCTCTATTTTGAATTAAACATACCTATATATACTGATAATAATTCATGTTTGTGTTTTAGATGTTCAATTCCTCTCTGTGATTTTAAGAAACACTTTGAGTCCTGAGAAAATAATGAAATTACTATTTTTATGCATGGTTGAATTTAGTGTTCAAATATATTAAACTGATTATGCAAACAAATGGTAGCCAATTTTAGTAATGAATGGTGATTTATTTTATTATTTTTTCGAATTAACCTCAGGGAAAATAATGAGATGGTAGTTAGGCTGAAAAGAACTAAGAATGATGACTGCCAATACCAAATTACATTTGTGCTTTCATTTGATAAATTGTTTTAGATAAAGGGATTTTTTGAACTTTGGAAAGTCAAATATCCAAACGAAAGTATTTTTTATATAATTAGAGAAATTTTACGTTTTAAGTTGAAAATCTTTACTAGCATTTACCAAATGTGAAAACAAAAATAAATAACATTATTATAAAAATATATGTGAATAGTCATAAATACAGATATGGAGTTCAAAATTGCCAGCAGATTGCTTTTGATAAATGCATCTCATTTTTGGTAATCATGAAACATATGCATCATACTTTTGAATGCTGGAATGGAACATTTATATTATAAATAAAGTAAACTCTAAATCCACAAAATTTTGACAGTAAAAATGTTTCATTTGGAATAAATTCACATTAAATTGCATAGACACTATTTATTATTAACAATAAATGGTATTTAAATGATTGCTTTAAAGAAAAGAAATTAAAATTGTTCAGATTTAGTTATGTTTCCTAAAGGTGAAAGTATTAGTTGCTCAGTCTTGTCCAACTTTGCAATCCTGTGGAGTGTAGACTATCAGGCTCCTCTATCCGTGGAATTCTCCAGGCAAGAATACTAGTGTGGGATCCACTCCTTTCTTCGGGGATCTTCCCGACTCAGGGAAGGAACCCAGGTTTCCTACGTTGCAGGTGTATTCTTTTACTGTTTGAGCCACCAGGAAAGCCCAAAATACCATGTACAAATAAAGCTTTTTATTTTGACATACATAGAAATCTGAAGCTAAAATGTCCTGCATAACATTAAATATGTCTAAGTTTCCCACATGAAAAAGTAAAGAACTTGTAGACCACTGTAATACAAACAATGAGGGGTAAAATTCTATTGTTTTCTTTTTCAACATTTGAATTATATTTATGAAATCAAGAAATATCAAGAATTTGGAGACCTGAAAAATTGATTATCTCAATTGTTTTGGTGTGATGTCAAACCAACAAGACAAAGTGTAACTTCCTTTTGGTTTGGCTTTATAGGCCAATCTAGGTCTCATTTGCATGAAGGCCAGACTTCATTTCTACTTTTATTTTATTTTCTCACATAAACCTTTGTTTATTGCTTTTGGAGTTCAAACTGAAATAAGTTTCTGACAATTCTCCAAGGATTCAGGTTCTGAGATTTATTTGATATCTTTATATTGGAGAAAGCACTTTTTTTTCTTTTCTTCTTCTTTTTTTTTTTTTTTTTTGTATCTTATTCCTGCAAGGTAACTAAGGAAAGTAATGCTAACTCTAACTCAAATACCTTTTAACCAAGGGAGGTAGATATTTATTTCACTTACTGTTTTAAAATTAACAAACAACTGTCACAGGGAAATATTAAAATGGAATTAAAAGAGTTCTAACTCAAATGAAAATTTATACCACAGCTTTCTGTCACATGAGTGTGTAATCACAGATGGGTTGGAATATCTTCCCTTTATTTATTATGACAGTTTTCTTTCAAGCTGTTCCTGATTTCCTGCAACTGACAGGTGTCATAGAGATGCCAGCAATGAGGGGATCATGAAGGTACACTTTTGTTTAAGATCAAGTTCAATCTATACCTGTTTAAAGGCAATTTGATCTAAAATTTGAATGTTTAATGAAAGTTGCAAAAGCCCTGCTTGACTCACTGTAAAGATCTGAAATAGAAAATTATGTTAGATAAATTATGATTTGCTTGTTAAATGGTTGGGTGAGTGGTGGTTAGCTTTTAACTGATCTGAAGTGTAAATAGAGAAAATCACAGTAAAATGGCAAAATTGGGGTACACATTTAGAGCATCAAGCAAGATTTCAAGTGTCAAAAGTTTCTGAAAATATACTAATAATAACTTAGCCTGGTTTTATTCAGTTTTTAAGGTGGGAAAATGATCCTCTATGCCACCAAGCTTGCTTCTCTGTGTCAAGATATTTTTTTTTCTTGGAAAATTCAAATATTTTATTAAATCAGAGTCTTTTTGTATTCTAGTCATATAGGTACATACACTTCCCATGTGGCACTAGTGGTAAATAACCTGCCTGCCAATGCAGGAGACACAAGAGACACTAGTTTAGTTTCTGGGTCAGGAAAATCCCCTGGAGGAGGAAATGGCAATCCATTCCAGTATTGCTGCCTGGAGAATCCCCATGGACAGAGGAGCCTGGAAGGTTACATTCCTTGGGGTTGCAAAGAGTCAACTAAAGTGACTTAGGATGAACTGACCATTACAAAAAATAGACATCTAACATTTGAAAAATGTCTTGTTGCCTTTGATTAGAATGCTTCCATTTATTTATTTTTTAAGACTGAAATAGATATCATTTTAATGTGTCATAACTATCAACTATGTAGGAGGTTGTATAATGTTTTCAATTTAGAGATATTTCAGCAGTTAATTCTTATCAAAGTGAGATACATTCTTTCTAGATCATTCAAATAACCATTATATGTTGTTTTTCAGTCACTCATTCGCGTCTGACTCTTTGTGACTCCACAGACTGCAGCACTTCAGGCTTTCCTGTCCTTTGCTATTTTCTGGAGTTTGCTCAAACTCGTGTCCATTGAGTTGGTGATACCATCCAACTATCTCCTGCTCTATCGTTCCCTTCTACTCTTGCCCCAATCCAGGATCAAGATCTTTCCCAACAAGTCGACTCTGCATCAGGTGGCCAAAATATTGGAACTTCAGCTCCAGCATCAGTCCTTCCAGTGAATATTTAGGATTGATTTCCTTTAGAATTGACCGATATGATCTCCTTGCTATCCAAGGGACTCTCAAGAATCTTCTCCAGCACCACAATTCAAAGGTGTCTTTGTTCTTCTTCAGTTCTCAGTGCTTTTTTATTGTTCAGCTCTCACATCCATATATTACTACTGGGAAAACCATAGCTTTGACCATGTGGATCTTTGTCAGCAAAGTTAGCTGTCCAGGTTTGTCACAGCTTTTCTTCCAAGGAACAAGTGTGTTTTAATTGCATGGCTGCAGTCAGTGCCCAAAATGATTATATGTTGTAATGAAAGTTTAATGTGTATGCCATTTTTCAGATATGAATAATATTTTTAAAATAACAAGACATTTAAATAGTTATAGGGGTGGGTTCATATAGTTGAAAATGAAATTTAAATAAAATAATAAATTAAAAAAAAACAAAGTATACTGAAAAGGTAGCAATAGTTAGTTTTTTAAAAAGTGCTTTATTTTTTAATAAAATAATTGTGACTGTACATAAATGACTGCCATGCATAAAAATGATCTTTAAAGCTGACACAGGGCTCAGAGTTGATTTCATGAACTATTATCCATATTCATTAGATAAGTCATTAATTACCCTATGAGATATAGGTATTAAGCATTCACAGATACACAGATACAGACACATATAGCCCAAATTCAAATACATATTTAAGAAATCTTAAACCACTAAAATATTATCATTGAAAAGTTATTTTATAATATACTTCATTGACACAGAATTCACTTTTTATTTCCTTTATTGTTGACTAAAATTCAATTATATGGGGGTAACACAGTTTGTTTTTCCATTTATCTGTTGAAGGATGTTTTGGTTGCTTTCATGTCTTGTCAATTGCGAGTAGAATTGCTATAAATATTTGAATGTGGGTTATGGGTAGATAAAGATTTTCGACTCTTTTAAGTAAATGATAAGGAGCATAATTGCTGAATTATGTGGTAAAAGAACATTTAATTTTTGTAGGAAACTGCCAAGCTCTCTTGGCTGTGTCATTTAAGGTGGCTGTACCATTTTATATCACCACCAGCAATGAACAAGAATTCTTGTTGCTTTGTATCTTTACCCACGTGTGTAGTGGTATCTCATTGCTGCTTTAATTTGTAGCTCCTCAGTGAAATACAGAGTTAATCACTCAGTTGTGACCAACTCTGTGACACCATGGATCGTAGCCCTCCAGGGAAAGGGCTTCCCTGGTAGCTCAGTGGTAAAGAATCAGTCTGCCAAGCAGGAGATGTGGGTTCGATTCTTAGGTCAGGAACGTCCCCCGGAGATCTTCTTCATAACAATCCACTCTGATATTCTTGCCTGGGAAATCCCATGGACAGAGGAGGCTGGTGGACTATGGTCCATGAGGTCACAAAAGTCAGACAAGACTTAGCGACTAAACAACAACAATGCAATACAATGTTGAACATCCTTTCGTATGTTTCTATCAGTATATCTTCTTTCATGAGGAGTATGTCAGAATTTTTGCCTATTTTTTAAATGAAGGTTCTTACTTTCTTATTGTTGACACTAAAGTGTTCTTTGTACATGTTGAATACTAGTCCTTTAACAGGTGTTTTTACAAATACCATCTCTCGTTGTGTGGCTCATCTTTATATGTTCTTAACAGTGGCTTATCCAGAGCAGAAGTTTTTTTTTTTTTTTTTTTTTTTTTTAGGTTTGAATGATTTAATACTTTTTTTCCTTCATAGATCATGATTGCAGTGTTATAGCTAAAAAATCTTCACCAAACCCAAAGTCACTTGAATTCTCGTAGTATATAGTAGGAGTCTTATAATTTTGCATTTTGTTTTTGGACATACAACCCATTTTGAATTAATTTTTCCAACAGTTGTGCTGAGCGTAGTTGCTCAGGCACGTCTGACTCTTTGCCACCCCATGGACAGAGCCCCACTAGGCTTCTCTGTCCATGGGATTCTCCAGGCAAGGATACTGGAGTGGGTTGCCATGCCATCCTCCAGGGGATCTTTCCAATCCAGGGATCAAACCCAGGTCTCTGGCATTGCAGGCAGATTCTTTACCATCCAGGCCACCGGAGAAGCCCTTCCAACAGCTGTAACATCTTTATTCAGGTTCATTTTATGAACATGTGGATGTCCAGTTGTCTCAGCATCATTCATTGAGATGATCTTTTGTCCTTTGAATTCCCTTTGCTTCTTTACTCTGACCAATTGATTATATTTGTGTAGGTTTATTTCTAGGCAACCCCTTTGTTCCATTGATCAGTATGCATATCCTTTTGTTAATATTACACTGTCTCAATTACTGTATATTTATAGTAAATGTTGAAATCAGGTAATTTTAGTTCTCTACTTTTGTTCTTCCTCAATATTGTTTTGATTATGCTGAGTTTTTTTTTTTTTTTTTTTTTTTACCTTTTCATTTAAAATTTAGAATCAATTTGTCTATAGGCACAAAATAACATGCTGACATTTTGATTTGGATTGTGTTAAACCTACAGATCAATTTTGGAAGAACTGATATCTTGGCAGTTTTTATTATTTTTAGTTATGTACATAGAATATCTCTCCATTTAATTAGATTTTCTTTGATGTCTATCATCAGAATTTTGTTTTTCTCATATAGGTCTTATACATATTTTGTTAGATTTATAACTAAGAATTTTGTTTGTGTTGGTGAGAATATAGATGATATTGTGTTCCTAATTTCAAATTCCAATTGTTCCTTGATGATATATAAGAAAGAAATTAAATTCGTATTACCCTTGACTCATACAATCTTGCTATGGTTATGTATTAATTCTACCAGACTTTACTTTTAAATTTATTTCCTCAGCAAGCTATTGTTACTTCCTTGAAAGCAACATGTTCTTTGTAATTTGAGTATATTCACATGTGCTCTCCTCAAGACCTAGAACACACTGGTTAACTCTGTTTCCAGAAATGTTGTTAACGTGCTGTACTCAACATGCAAGCAAATTTGGGAAAAAAACAGTGGCCACAGGACTGGTAAAAGGTCAGCTTTCATTCCAATCCTAAAGAAGGGAAACGACAAAGAATGTTCAAACTATTGCACAATTGCACTCATTTCATATGCTAGCAAAGTAATGCTTAAAATTCTCCAAGTTAGGCTTCAACAGTATGTTAACTGAGAACTTCCAGATGTTCAAGCTGGATTTAGAAAAGGCAGAGGAAACAGAGATTAAATTGCTAACATCTGTTGGATTATAGAAAAATCAAGAGAATTCCAGAAAAACATCTACTTGTGCTTCATTGACTGTGCTAAAGCCTTTGACTGTGTGGATCACAACAAACTGTGGAAAATTCTTAAAGAGATGGGGATACCTGAACACCTTATCTGCTTCCTGAGAAACCTGTATGCAGGTCAAGAAGCGACAGTTAGAACCAGACATGGAACAACGAACTGGTTCCCAGTTGGGAAGTGAGTGTGCCACGGCTGTATGCTGTCACCCTGCTTATTTAACTTCTGTGCATAGTGCTGTGTGCTTATTTGCTCAGTTATGTCCAACTCTTTGTGACTGCATGGATTGTAGCCTGCCAGGCTCTTCTGTCCATGGGGACTCTCCAGGCAAGAAGACTGCAGAGGGCTGATGGAGTGGGTTGCCATGACCTCCTCCAGGGGATCTTCCCAACCCAGGGATCGAACACAGCTCTCCTCCATTGCAGGTGGACTCTTCACTGTCTGAGCCACTAGGGAAGCCAAGTGCATCATTGGAAATGTCTGGTTGGATGAATCACAAGCTGGAATCAACATTGCCAGGAGAAAATCAATAACTTTGGGTATGAAGATGACACCATGCTTATGGCAGAAAACAAAAAAACTAAAGAACCTCTTGATGAAGGTGAAAGAGGAGAGTGAAAGAACTGGCTTAAAACCCAACATTCAAAAGATGAAGATCATGGCATCTGGTCCCATCACTTCATGGCAAATTGATGGGGAAACAGTGGAAACAGTGACAGACTTTATTTTCTTGGGCTCTAAAATTACTGCATATGGTGACTGCAGCCATGAAATTAAAAGACACTTGCTCCTTGGAAGAAAAGCTGTGACAAACTTAGAAAGCATGTTAAAAAGCAGAGGCATCACTTTGCCAACAAAGGCCATGTAGTCAACACTATGGTTTTTCCAGTAGTCATATATGGATGTGAGAATTGGACCATAAAGAAAGCTGAGTGCTGAATAATTGATACTTTCAAACTGTGGTGTTGGGGAAGACTGTTGAGAGTCCCTTGGACTGCAAGGAGATCAGACCAGTCAATCCTAAAGGAAATCAACCCTGAATATTCATTGGAGGTACTGATGCTGAGGCTAAAGCTCACCAACTCATTGGACCCTGATGCTGGGAAAGATTGAAGGCAGGACAAAGGGATGACAGAGGATGAGATGGTTGGATGGCAGCACCGACTCAATGGACATGAGTTTGAGCAAGCTCTAGGAGATGGTGAAGGACAGGGAGGCCTGGTGTGCTGTAGTCCATGGGGTCTCAAAGAGTTGGACATGACTGAGCGACTGAACAACAACAATTAATCTTTCAAGACTTTGCTTGATACATTAACAAACATTTATCTAAACTTTCTTTTCCCACTCGTATAATGAGATTAATGTAAGTTGTCAATTTATATGCCTCTGTAACACTTTCACTTTCTCCTGCTTGACAATTAACTATAGTCATAGTTATGTGTCTATCTTCCTTAGCAGACCAGAATATTTTAGAGGCAGATATTACACTTGCTCTACACATTGCTACTTTCCCATTTCTTATGTAAATAGACCTTTAACTACATACTATCAGTACATTAAGTGGCACTAAATTCTTACATGCAGCTAGCTATAAGTCTTTCATACTGGGATAATTTTGAAACTGTGGAAACACAATATTCTTTAGTTTTTCTCTTCTGTCCTGATTCTGACAAATACAATAGTAATGCCTTGAATTTTCAATGCATGGTTTGAAGATACATTATTTCCTTCAGTCTGCAAAAGCCAGTCTGTTTCTTTTCAGTCATCATCATTCTAATTTCTGCAGACTTCCAAGAGAAAAATTTATCTTTTTAAAAGTTTTTACTATATTCACTTGCCTCCTTTTTCCTCCTTGAAATTAAATGTTTTCTGAGTTTCAATTCATGGATTAAAACTGTTATTTAATTCACATAGGGTGAAAGATGCTATATTTAGTCATGATTGCTATAGAATGTTAATTTAACACATGCATTTTTGAAATACATGGATAATCTTTGAATCACAGAGTAAAATATTTTCACCTCATTGCTGGGAAGAAAAATTACAGAAAACAGTAAGCCTCATCAACTTGATGGATTTATTGTCATCTAGAATGTATCTTGGACCCAAATTAGAAAGTCAACAAAAAATTAAAGGATATCATGACTATATACAGCACGTTTACTTCTTTGTTGCTATTATACTTGATTATTTCTGTAGTTTAATAGGAAGGGTTTTAGTTTATTTGCAATATTAGAGTTAACATTCCCAGTATTACAAACAAAAATATCCAAATTTTTGGATATGTTATTTCAGTGTTTTTTTTTTCTTTTTTCTCTTGAAAGTTGAAACTCAGATGCTCTCACATATTTTTTTTCTTTAATGCTACTAGTTATAAAAATGAGAGACATGAGTAATGAAGAAATATAAGCAAACTCTTTTATCTAACATATATTCCATATGAATTAACTCGTGTTTTTGAAAATTATAATATGTAATATGAGTTATTGAAAGTGCTCTAATTCTTTGTCACATTACATATTAAATATTTACTACCATTAATTTTAATTAATTAATTCATTATATAGCTGAGATACAAATACGATGATGCTGCTGCTAAGTCACTTCTGTCGTATCTGACTCTGTGGGACCCCACAGACAGCAGCCCACCAGGCTCCTCTGTCCCTGGGATTCTCTAGGCAAGAATACTGGAGTGGGTTGCCACTTCCTTCTCCAATACATGCATGCATGCTAAGTCACTTCAGTCACTTCAGTCACTGACTCTGTGCGACCCTATGGACAGCAGCCCACAAGGCTCCTCTGTTCTCGGATTCTCTAGGCAAGAAGACTGGAGTGGGTTGCCATTTCCTTCTCCCTACAAATGCCATAAATAAAGACCAAAAAAAAAAAAAAAATCTTTTATTTAAGGAACAACAGACAACTAGGGGAGAAAGATGAATTGATGTGAACAGTGGTGTGATAGAGGCAGTGTCCTGGAACAGGAGGGATACCCACCCTGTGATGTGTTTATATATAGATTATAAAGTCAGGAGATGCTTCCAGAACTGTTCACACAAGGTGTGCGTTGAGTCCTTCTAGCCGTACAAATCTCCTCCCACCACCACTGCAAAATTTACCAAGATTAAATCTTAAAATGACCAAGGTAAGTATTGGGAGTTATAAAATCCTACGATTCAGATCTCTAATAGCTCAGATGGTAAAGAGTCTGCCTGCAATGTAGGAGACCCAGGATCAACCCCTGGGTCAGAAAATTCCCTGGAGAAGGGAATGACTACGCACTCCAGTACTGTTGCCTGGAGAATTCCATGGACAGAGGAGCCTGGAGGGCTACAGGCCATGAGATCACACAGTCAGACACGACTGGCTAACAACTTTCACAACTTTTTCACCATTCACTTATTGAGCCTTCAGTGATTACATTAAGCTCTAATGCGTGTCACACAAAGATTCACAGCACTGAGAGTTATGTGTAATTAAACTGAATTAAAAATTACTTGCTGCCATATAGGCTATTTTCAAAGTACTTTGGTAGGATTCAGGATAAGGAGGAAATAGCTTCTGATCTGAGTAAACAGAGAATCCAATGGGAGTTTTTTACCATTGAGAATGTTTGCTGTGTGTTTGTCATACATGGCCTTTTTGCGTTGAGGTAACTTCTACTACTATATATAAAATAAATAACTAATGAGAACCTACTGTTTAGCACAGGGAGTTCTACTTAATACATTGTTGTGACCTTGATGGGAAGGAAGTCCAGAAGGTTGGGGATATGTGCATATGGATAGCTAATTCATTTTGTTGCACAGTAGAAACTATAACACATTGTAAAGTAACTGTACATCAGTAAAAAAAAAAATTGTAAAAATTCAGTGGGAGAGTTCTCCACAGGCTTACCTCAATTTATTTATAGAAAAGAATTCAAACATGGTTTTAGCTGATGGTTTAGCCTAGTTGATTTGCATATAATTATTTAATTTTCTATAAGGATAGTCTTACTTAAAGATGTTTTTAATCAACACATTTTACTTCTAGATTGAAATCAAAACCTAAAGTTTATGCAATTTGTAACAGGACTCTGTAATTTACAATGTAAGTTGTAACAGGTATTTTGAAGGTGTACTATCGAATTAAAAAATAGGAAAGAAGGGGAAAGAGAAAAAGAGAGGGAGAATCCTGTGATAGGATCCGGTGCACTACAAGTGTAATTTATTAAATGAAACCTTGCTGAGGTGAGGGCAGAGCTCCTGGGGTGCTACTAAATAGAGACAGCGTGGCAGCTGCCCTTTCTTTGCCAAGAAAATAACAGGATTCTTGCTGTCAATGGTGTCACTGGGATGACTGACAGGTGGCCCTGGAGAAATGCTTCAGAATGACCACCCTGGGCTCCAGGAATCCCAGCAACAGGACACAGCTATGGTAATTATTTTCCACCAGGGTTACTCAACTATTTAGAGAAAACATTTTATTTATCTGGAATTATTTGCATCTAAAAATGTAAATGTCAATAAGTTTAGTAAAAGGTTAATCTTAGGGAAACATTTACAACATTTCAAAATTTAAAACTTCAAATCCACTCACAGTTTATTCAATAAAAGCTTTGAACAAGAGAAAAATGACTGGCTTGTGGAGAGAGTGAAAGGGGCAGTCTATAGGGTTAATTCATTTTTTTTTCAATATTATTCATTCAGTAAATATAGTTTACTGATTTTATGTACAAGGAAGGTAGGTGGGCTGAGTATGCACAGAACTGACAGCTATGCCACAGGAAAAAGGAAGAGCAACCATTTGGTGGGGGTGGTGGTGAAGAACTTAAAATTAAATTTTATTTAGTTAATGACTGTGCAGAGAGTGGGATACTGAGATAAATCACCAATGAGAACATTGACGCATCTTCTAGATGAAGAAATCAAAGACCTGAATCAAAGATGCGGCAGTGGAAAAAGTACTGCAGTTTCATAGTTTGTAGTTCAGGACTATATAATAGATAAAGGTGAAAGATTTTTAAAAAGGTAAAACTCAAAATATGAATATTATAACAAGATACTTAAGGGACTCTATGGTTTTGGGCCTAGGTGACAGGAAGAATGGCAACGACATTAACCGTTACAGACAACATACAAACAGGCAATGGTCAGATCATAAAGGAAACTAGAAACTTGACCTAAAGTCTTCAGCAGCTATTGCCAGAAGCCAAATCACCACCACTTCTGCAGCAATTGTCAGGATTTGATGAATAACTCACAGATTCCCCACACTCTCTCCAAACTTAGGGCCAACTGGAAAAAGCCAAAACTATTCCTTTAAAAAAAAACAGACAAGACACACCACTTGCAGTCATCTTTCCTTAGCTTTCTAAAACCAGTGACCTCCAGCCAGGGGACACCTGATACTTCCCTTCCTTCCAGCTTTAAAGCTTTCACATTCCTTTACATGCCTTGAGTCTTTGTGACTGTCTCTTGCTATAGCAAATTCTGAATAAATAACTTTTGCATGTCCTCCTTTGAGTGGTCTTCATTAATTTCCAAAACAGAAAGAAGTAAGATTAAAACAAGAGTCAAGACTGTAAGTTAACTTTTAAACTTGTCTCAATTACCTCTGAAGGGGAAAGATAACACACTTCTGTCCCAGACCAACTGACAATATTCTGAAAGAAAAAAAGAAAAAACAAAAACAAAAAACACCAAAATGACAACAATTAAAACGATGATGACAACAAAACACAGCACAACTATCCAAGGGGTTGGTAACAGATTAGCAACATTAAATTAAAAATGCACTGTATTAAATTATTAGCATTGTTAAATGCAAAATATGCTGTATTAGCATTATTAAATACAAAATGCAAATTAAAGAGGTGATTTTGTTAAAGCTGTTGCAATAGGGAAAACATTCATTAACAAGGAATGTGACAAAGAAAAGGAAGTGAGCCTGGGGTTTGAGGGAGACAGCTAAACAAAAGAGCTCTCCGTGAATGCTGAGTGATTCATGAGGAGTATAGAAACAGGCTGCATTTCAGAATATGTGGTGGTTCTTGATCAGCTCTTTTCAAGAACAAAAACAAATGAGGTTACGTCTTAGCAGTTCCTGCTTTTTGAAAGCATGTTGCTTAATATTGTCAGCATCAATACTGAATGCAGTTGGAGAAACATACCTTAAAATAATTTTCTCCTGACCCAGTAATCCTCTCTCCTAAAGTATAAGAAAAAGACAAATGTTTTATCATTGAATAAGCTTCAATCTAAAATGTATTATGCATCACAGATTGCAAAAACAGAAATCTTACCATGTTATGTAACCAAGAAGATATCACACTATTACATATGTGTGTCCTTAAGATAAACAAGACGGGCTTCCCTGGTAGCTCAGCTGGTAAAGAATCCACCTGCAATACAGGAGACCCCTGTTTGATTCCTGGGTTTGGAAGATCCCCTGGAGAAGGGAAAGGCTACTCACTCCAGTCTTCTGGCCTGGAGAACTCCACGGACTGTATAGTCCATGGCGTTGCAAAGAGTCGGACACAACTGAGCAACTTTCCCTTTTGCTTTTCAAGATAAACAAAAACTAGTCCTCACGTAAGAGGATTTGACAGCACCATTTGTCATACATGGTTTATTCTAAATTCAGCAGGTAATGAAATTGATCACCTGTGCTAACTAATTGGCTTAATCCAAAGGAGCGATGACTTTCTCATGTCTTTATGAGGGGAAGTAGTTTTCAAGTGAGGCAAACCCCAAAGTTTGCCTATTCTTTCCTATTCTTTCACAGAAACTGGTAGATAGTGACGCTGTCTTTTTTTGATAGATATATTTCAAAAAAAGATGTTCTCTGGGTCTTACGATATGTATTTTTGTTAATTTTTTTTTCCTATTTGTGTTTACCCTTACATTGCCTACCTACCCTTCACTGATTACACATCTTTGAATACATTTCTTAACCTTTCCAGCATTTCTGGAAAATGAAGATAATGACATCCATCATACTGTGTTTTCATAATGATTAACTGAAATAATACATGACAAGATTGTAAGGGAGGGGGAATAATTGTTTTCCCTCTATCTAGCCTGGGCTCATTGGCTGGGACTCTGTAAATCAGACTCATTAAAGATTAAATAACAAGAGGAAAAAAAGAAGTTTATTAACATGGACATCACACATACACATGGGAGCATATAGTGATGAGTAGCTCAAAAACGTGTTTCTGTAGATGCCTTGTTTCCTCCCAAACTGCATATGTTAAACCATAATCCTCAAGGTTATGGTATTTACAAGTGGAGTCTTGCGGAGGAGATTCAGTCATAAGAGTGGAGACCTCATGAATGGGATTAGTATCTTTCTAAGAGAGAGCTCAGAGAGATTCCTCCCCCCTTTCTCATGCAAAGACAGCAAAAAGGTGACTATATGTGAACCAAGAAGTAGCCTCTCACTGATACCAAGCAGGGCACTGTGGGGGTCCTGGGCATGAGTCTTTCTGTGTCTCCCATTTCTTTGATTACAGGAAAGCCTTCATTCAACCTCCATGACCTTCCCAAAGTTCCAATGCTCAGATTCAATCAGTTGTTAGGGAAGGGAGGGAGAAACAGTCAAGAGCAGCGCTGAGGCAAGGTCCTATTTCCTCATCAACAGATACACACAGCAATATCTTTGAGCTATTTTGCAGACACTGAAGCCCCTTCCAGTTGGGGAATTTAACAATTAATATTGGTATGCTGCCTACCGGCCTGGAGAATTCCACGGACAGAAGAATCTTGTTGACCATAGTCCATGGAGTCACAAAGAGTCGGACACAACTAAGCAACTAACACAGGACAGGACATGCTACCTACAAGCATGTAGATGCCAGACCAGTTGGATCTGAAGGTCAGTGATGCTGACTCCTACTTAAATCACCACCAACCCATCAGAAGAATGGCAAAGAGCTGATGACATCTTCTTTGAACAACTGCTATAAAACTTCTCACTGTCTTCTAGGAAGGCACAGTCTTAAGGGCATCAGTCTGGGACTTCTTAGCTTCCAGAACTGTGAGAAATAAATTTCTGTTTTTATTTAACCTAGTCTATGTTTTTATTTTTTATTTTTTTCCCTGTAGCTCAGACAGAATCTGCCTGCAATGCAGGAGATCCAGGTTCAATTCCTGGGTTGGGAAGATCCTCTAGAGAAAGGGACAGCAATGCACTCCAGTCTTCTTGCCTGAAGAATCCCATGGACAGAGGAGCCTGGCGGGCTACAGTCTATGAGGCCGCATAGAGTTGGACACTACTGAGCGGCTACGCTACTAGTACATGACTTAGTAACCTGAGTAGACTAAAACAGATGATTAGAACCTGGCCTCATCTTTACAAAAAAACCCCAATAAATTTGAAGATAAATGACAGGATGAAGGGAAAGGACTTCGAGTTTCTTGGGAAGGAAATTATAGAAAGGTAAATACATGGGGAAGCAGTAAGAGTGAAGTCGCTCAGTCGTGTCCGACTCTTTGAGACCCCATGGACAGTAGACTACCAGGTTCCTCCATCCATGGGATTTTCCAGGCAATCCAGGAGTGGGTTGCCATTGCCAGCTCCAGAGCATCTTCCTGACCCAGGGATCGAAACCGGGTCTCCCACATTGTAGGCAGACACTTTACCGAGTGTAAAGTCCACCAGGGGAAGAAGTAGGTAAGGGCTGATTAGTAAACTTCTTTATGTAAAGTACTCTGGCACCCTCATGGGCTGATGAGAATTTAGAATTGTCTCTGGTGACTAACTTGTGTCCTCCTGATAGAAGGGATGGGGACACCTTTACAAATGTATGTCCTAATTTTAGACAAACAGGGGAAGTTCAGAGAGCTTTTCTGAAATCTGTTTCTTCTCTATTGAGAACTTCAACTCAAAATAATCATTATGTCAAAGCTGCATATTTTGGGGTGGCGTATTCTGGGGTTCCATATTCTGTTACTTTCCAACACTGAACACAGTATGTAAGAAATAACGAACAAAATGTCATTAATAATAACAAGTAAGCCAATCATACATGTATATATATGTATATATATATATGAATTCAGAAGTTAAGGTGTTGTTTTAGAAGTCAAGACTTAGCATGATAAAGTAGCAAATTATACAAGTCTATAGTAAGCTACAGTTTGTTGCTATAGTCAATGCCCAATTGTAATTCATAATAAATATATATTTGGCCATATATATATTTGGTCATCCAGATGGCCAAATATATATTTCTAATATATATTTGATCTTCATCCATGGTTCCTGACTCACAGTTCCCAAGACTCTTAGAAGTTTTAAATGATAAGAGCAATGAGAGTACCTTTTGTTATAATATTTGTTCTTGGTTACTGAAATCAATTCAAAGACATAAAGATCAAAGAGTGTCTTATTATTCACAACAATCTCTTTTCCATCACGACTGTGCTTATGATGATTATGGTTACTTTTGGAAAGCACCAAGGATAGGGGCTAGTTGCCAGGGGAATCAATCAGGAAGGTGTGAGTGTGCTTAATAGCTCAATTGTGTCTGACTCTTTGCGACCCCACTAGACTGCAGTACACCAGGCTCCTCTGTTCATGGGATTTCCTAGGCAAGAATACTGAAGTGGGTTGCCATTTCCTACTCCAGGGAACCAATCAGGAACAGAAGCTTGGAATTTTCAACCCCCACCCCTGACCTCCCAAGGAGAGCAAGGGGCTATAGGTTGAATTAAGCACCAATGGCTAACAATTTAATTACTCATGTCTACATAATCTAGCAAGTAATATATTTCTTCAGTTCTTTGAGACCCTGTAGAAAATTAATGGAATTCAAGGATGTGGTAATTGGAATCTCTTTTTGCCCAGCAGCCAGAAGCACAATTAATAACCTGGGTTTGCAACTGGCATCAGAAATGTGTGTGCGGGCAGGGGAGACAGTCTCATAGGATTAAGTCCTCTATCTATAGCATCAACCTGTAGAATCTGATGCTGGGAGGAGATAGTGCCAGAAATGAGTTGAAGTGAAGGACACCCAGGTGGTGTCTAAGAATTACTTGTTAAATGGAAACCACTCCCTCCTCACACCCACTAGAACTGGGTGATGAATTTTAGTCAAGAAAGACCACAGCTGCCCAGAGAGTGGACTTCCCTGGTAGGTCAGCTGGTAAAAGATCCGCTTGCAATGCAGGAGATCCCTGTTCGATTCCTGAGTCAGGAAGATCCCCTAGAGAAGGATAGGCTACACACTCCTGTATTCTTAGGCTTCCCTGGTGGTTCAGATGGTAATGAATCTGCCTGCAATGTCAGAGACCTGGGTTCAACCCCTGGGTTGGGAAGATCCCCTGGAGGAGGGCATGGCAACCCACTCCAGTATTCTTGCCTGGAGAATCCCCATGGACAGAGGCATATGGCTGGCTACAGCCCAGGGGTTGGCAAAGAGTCAGACATGACTTAGCAACTTAGTCGCTAACACATAACAAAGCATGGTCCAGAGAGTAGCAACTCAGTTTGAGAAAACAACTTTTCTCCACTGCATTTCTCAAGACACTTTACTTTACAATTTTATTTGTTTCAAAATTTTTCAAAGTGGTAGAAATAGATCAATTTGGGGGAGAGGAATAGAGAAAAACAAACAAGCAAAAATACCAGAAAAGTAACAGTTTTTGCTTTTGTTTTTCAAAGTTTGAGAAACAGAATATTCATACTTGGTGAACATGCGTGTAGGAAGCCAAGCTTTAATCCTCTTTAAATAAATCATTCTGTATTTAACAAAAAATGTGTTCAAAAGCAACCATTTGGAAACAAACATTTTTCATATGAAAGAAAAGAGGTAAAAGTTGGTTAGGATTACCCGAGCCAAATTATTTATGGGAATAAAACCAATATTTGAGGACACAGGATACTAGAAATAAGTAGTCTATGTCCCAAAGCAAACCGCCAGTCATCATTTCCTGGGGGTCAGGGTAGGGGGTAGGTTTTGGGTGGTGTGGTGAGGTAGGGAGTTATCAGAAACTAAGTAGGAAAACCCCAGAGTTTGGGCATAAAACACCTTTTAGATCATTAAAATTGGAACAGGTCTACTAATGGAACAAGAGTCACTTTAGCCTATTATACAAAATAGCTTGCTGTAAAGTTTTACAAAACAAAACAACTCAACCAAAATAATGGCTTTCTGACTAATTAAAAACAGAGCTGGTTATCTTCTTTAATTGTGTTTAAAAAATTCTAATTGGAAACTGCAAATCTGGTAACATCTGTTAGATGGTTTGCTACATGTATCAAGATGAAAGTTACTTCAGCCTTTCTTCTTAAACATTTTAATGTCTTCAAACACAATCATGCACATATTCCCTTAATTTCTTCATATCAAATGAGCTCGCAATTAAAAATTATTTTTAATCTCTTATTACTCACTTTTATAAAAAACTGTTCCTCTTTCTATGTTGAGAAATATGAAAAAAAAATGGACTTATTTTGCATTTTCAGAATAAGAACCAATTTAAAAATTTTTATTTAAAGAAATTAGGTAGTCTATTTGAAATTGTATCTTCATTACATGTAGAAAGTATTTAAGGAAAAATGATGTAAATAATTTATTCACTAAATATTGAAAGTTTAATAATATTAGATAATAAGAAGTCAATTTTAGTTGTTTTTGTGTTTGAAATATATTTCATGTTGAATTATCAGCATAAGGTAGGATCTACTTGCTTGCTAATAATTTTTTCCTGATATGTGATCTTTCTTGGATGCCTTCCTTATACAATATTTAAATATCATTCTCACTATGATATTTAATATTCTCAAATATTCTTAAAAATGCAAGAAAGATGCCTGGTATTTTATCCCCATGTTAAAAAAAATAGAGTGACAGTCTTTTGCAAATAACAATGACTATCTTTTTGATTTGAAAATGCTCTTCCCTAGATATCAAACAAGTTAATAAGTTTGAAAGTTAAACACATTTCTCTCTTGTTATCATGTTAAAATTCTTAATCTCTCTTCTAGGAGTAAAAGGTTTCTATTACAGGAATTCTACTAGTGAAAAAAATGGAGGATATATTTTACTATTACTTATTTAACTTTCATGAAATAAACTGTTTCCTGTAGTTTAAGATGATGAGCTCATTGTTTAAAATGAAAAAGTGTAATGTATGAATAGGTATTTTGATAAGAATAAACTATTCTTATTTTGATAAGAATAAACTATTTCTCCATTTCCTATAATAAACTATTTACTCTCCAAACTGGTGTGGAAATACAAAGAATCCAAAATGCTGTTTTTTTGTGTGCTTCTTAGACTGTACAGCACCCTCATTGGCCTGCAATTAAATTTTTGCCTTTCTTGAATTGGTGGCATTTATTCACAAAGTTTTGTGTACCAATAGTACAAGTTGCTGCAATTAAAAAGCATCAAAGAAAAATGGAAGCAAAACAGAATGTGCTCTCTTGAAGGCTGAATTCTTTGGAAACATGTCCTTTGAAAAGATTTTATAATATCAGGTTTTTTTCTTTAAGGTTTTGAAAATTAGCTGTGGAATTGACAATGACAAAAGTTTGGAAAACTTCATGTGAAAATCTAGGAGTTTGTACTCATTTACTTTCATAAGTCCTTATGTTTTCATTTTATTCATAAGTTGAAATAAGGAATTATTAATGATGTATAAAGCTGTGTTTTATGTGAGAAAAACAATGCTGATCTCCCAAGTGGATCTAAAGTCTCAGAAATGACCTCAAAATGTGTCAACAATAGGAATCAAAAATATTTCTTTAATGATTATATGATTACTGCTTTCAAAGTACTTTGAATTTAGATAACTTGTAGGATTAGTCATATCATAAAAGAAGGTTTTTAATGGATAAGATCATGAGCTCATTGTGCAAAATGAAAAAAATGTAACATATGAATAGGTATTTTGATAAGAAAACTTATGTCAAGTGTCAAATTCCATTGATTCACTTGTGAGTCTGTAGTATTAATATGTACCCACCATGTGGTTAAATACCATGTTAATGGTGTGGAAATAAAATGAGACATAAAAAAATTAAGAATTTTTAATAACAAGAAACTTAAAGTGTTAATTTAATTTCTTATTGCTCAATATAATAGTGAGAAAATTGATGTTAAAGAAGATGAATATCCTCTGAAAAAACAATGGAAAAATGATAAATCTGGTTTTCTGTTTCATGTCTTGACAGAGCATAGATGTCATCACCCAAGAAACAAGCTGAGCAAGTTGGAAATCAGTGACTTCTGGAGTCATTAGAAAGCTGGACTCCCAGGACAACCACCCTCTGAAATCCTGAAAGTGAAAATGTTAGTCCCTTAGTCATGCCCGACTCTGTGATCCCATGGGCTGTAGTCAGACAGGCTCCTCTGTCCATGGAATTCTTCAGGCGAGAGTACTGGAACGGGTTGCCATTCCCTTCTCCAGGGAATCTTCCCAACCTAGGGATCAAACCTGGCTCTTCCACATTGCAGGCAGATTCTTTACCACCACCAGGGACTGAAATCTGGAGAGACATGTAAATCCAGAAAGTCACAACTGAGATCTAAGTAGGGCAAAAGTCACTGATGTGGTCTATTGGAAGCATCACTTAACTGATGGTTTTGAAGAATACCTGAAGGTTGTTTGTGAACTAGCTTGAGAGTAAGAAATTCCTGAACTCTGTGGTCTTAAATTGCCTCACGGATCTCAATAGATTTTACCTCCAGGAACTGGTAAGAGTTCTCACAGTGAGGAGCCAGTGAATCTCTCCTGGAGGCAGGAAGAGGGAAAATGTAACAATTGTGAAGTCTGCCCAGAGCATTCTTTCTAACAAACTCCTACTCTCAAAGGACAAAGACTTTACCAGTACAGTATCCCACCTGTAAGAAATATATCCCTCTGACTTAAGTCTCCTCTATCCTTCTCATCTTGCCTGTAGTTTGGGTGAGAAGGTAAGAAACACTTGTGAAGGTCACAGTCTAAGCACATGGATTCACTTAAAAAGTGAGACTTAATGATTATGATAAGATTATAGAATTATTTTCACCTAATATCCTACCACATACCAGTATAACTGCGTTACAACTTAAAATGCTGAATATGTGACTCTATGTAAGGTGGGGTTTCAGGAAAGCTAAAATAATAAAATAACTTCCCATGAGGATTGTACTGTGTGTGTACTCAGTCACTCGGCATGTCTGAGTCTTTGTGACCCCATGGACTGTAGCCCACCTGGCTCCTCAGCCCATGAGATTTTACAGGAGTGGGTTTCCATTCTTTTCTCCAGGGGATCTTCCCAACCCAGGGATTGATCACACATCTCTTGCACCTACTGCATTGGCAGGTGGATTCTTTACCACTAGCGCCACCTGGGAAGCCCTCCCATAAGGGTATATAGGTTAACAATTCTGAAACTGCTCACCATGTACACTGGAATTTAACAGTTATATAAACTGATGTCAAGTGGTGAGAGTCTGGTTTCCCACTACTGAGATGAGAGATTACAGGTAAACAAGGAAAAAAGACTAAAATGATGCATGTGGTCCTGGAATAGAGTTGGAGACATCAGTATAAACTCGTGTTTATCTCAATATAGATACAGATGCTCACAGATAAAATATTTATATATGTGTGTGTACATGTGTTTTTATGTGCCATCTATATGTTCTTGCTGTGTGGACTGACATTAACAACCCACTAGTACCATTGATCAAACTCAGCCAACAGACTGTGGTTTCTGATGCCATTCTTCAATTAAACAAACAAACAAAAAAGACAGGTAACCATAAGTTCCTTTTCTAACTGTGAGTCTGTTTCTGCTTTGTAAATAAGTTCATTTGGGGGCATGGGTGGGGGAGAAGAAATAGTTAAGGAGTCTGAGAACGAAATAAGCACACTGTTATATTTAAAATGGATAACCAACAAGGGCCTACTGCAATGTTTGTGGCAGCCTGGATGGGAGGGATGTTTGCGGGGAGACTGGGTACATGTATGTGAATGTCTGAGTTGCTTTTCTGTGCACCTGAATTATCAGAGCATTATTAAATGGCCCTGTGTGCATGCTCAGTCCCTCAACTGTGTCCAGCTTCGTGATCCTGGCTTCTTGGCCCACCAGGCTCCTCTGCCCATGGAATTTTCCACACTCCAATAAAAAAGGGTTTTGTTTTTTTTTTTTTTTTAAAGAAATCAGGACTTTTAGGATAAATTTTAAGACTCAGGCAAGAAATATACACCATGAGCCTGTGGTCTGGCAGAAACTTAAGTGCTTGAACAAAACTAGGCAAAACAAAAACAAACAAACAAACAAAACATACAATCTCCACAATGATGGAGCTATGTCAAAAGGACCCAATGGCCAAACCTAGAACAAGTTTAGTAACAACAAAATAAATAGTGAACCATAATGCAAATTATGGGTTTCCCAGGTGACTCTGTGGTAAAAAGTCCACCTGCCAATCCAGTAGATGCAAGAGATGCGTGTTTGATCCTTGGGACAGGAAGATCTCCTGGAGAAAGAATTGGCAACCCACTCCATAGAAATTTCCACAGACTGAGAAGTCTGGAGGGCTGCAGTCTATGGTGTTACAAAGATTTAGACACAACTTAGCAACTAAACAATAGCAACAGCGATATAAATTATAATATAAACATATACACACCATCAAATTTATACTGATAAGAATAGATAAATAAATGGTAGAGAAGAGACAAATCTCAAGAGCAGAAGGATTCCAGATAATTTATGAAGATGCTCTGCCCTCAGGGAGATGAAGCATGACTCCCCACTCCTTAAATGTAAACTGTGCATAACAACTCATTTTCACAAAGTAGGGTGTGAAATGGGAAGGGGGTGGAGAACAACTTTCTAGGAGAGGAATCTGACAAACTCTCTTTCAGGTCTTCTAGTCATCCTCTACATTGGGTGACCTATATCTATAGTATGTCCTCATGATATAATGTGATTCTGACCCTGCAACCCAGATCTCATCATGAGGAAAAAGATCAGAGAAACCCCAACTGAGGGCCATTCTATTTTATACCTGATCAGTACTTCTCAGACTATCAAAGTCATCAAAAACAAGGACAACTTGAGAAATTGTGCTCACCTAGAGGAACCTAAGGAGACATGACTGCTAAACCCAGTGTTGTCTGTAATAGAAGGAGAACAATAGAGACAAACTAAGAAACCCAAACTGAGTTAATAATAGTAATATTTAATAATAATATATCAAAATTGTATCTTTAAATGTGACAAATACATGACACTAATGTAAGATGTTAAAATGGTGAAAACTATGGGACATATGAGAATTTTGTACTCTCTTCTAAATTTTTCAGTAGGTATAAAATGGTTCTAAAAATAAAGTTTATTAAAAATATAGTCAATCTGAAAATATTTCAAATTTATGAATATTAAATTATACAGAATCAACATATTAAGCATAGTAATATGATAAATTAATTAGCAGTATGTACTGGAGTTGTTAAGAGCACCAATGAGGGCAATCACCTGCCTACCTTTGAAGTGTTGTTTCACATGGCTGGTTATGCTTCTTAATCAGTTTGTACCTATTTGCTTGGTTATTAAGTGGAGTTGATAATAGTACTCATCTAATACATATCTTGAGGTTAAATGATTAATGTATAAGAAATACTTGGAACCATCAGGGAATACAGCAAATTTCAAAAGTACTACCTATTATTGTCACTAGGTTTCAAGTCATTTTTAAACTTTTTGCTTTAAAACAATTTTGACTTATAGAAGACTTGCAAATATAATATTTCTCTCTTATATCCTTCACCAAGCTTTTCCTAATGATAATCTCTCATACAACCATGGTGCAATTATATCAACTTGGAAATTGACATTGATACGCTGTCATTAAATGACAGAAGTCATTTGAATTTCACTGGTTTCTCAGCACTGTCCTTTTCTGGGTCCAGGATTCACTCTGGGAGCACACGTTGTACTTAGTTGTCATGTCATTTTAGTCTCCTCTAATAAGTAACAGTACATCGATTTTTCTTTATTTTGTGATCTTGACACTTTTGAAGAATATTGACCAGATATTTTGTGGAATGCCCCTTAGGTAGGATTTGTCTGATGTTTTCTCATGATTATATGGGAGTTTGTTCATTTGGGGCAAGAATAAAACAGCAGTATTGTGACACTTTTCTCTATGGCTCACATCCAGAGTCCAGTTAGGGTATATTTCTCTTATTGGTGAGGCTAACTTTGATCACTGGATAAGTGTGCTGTCTTCCAAGGTTCCCCAGTTATAACATTACTGAATATTCCCTTTTGATGAATAAGTCTCTTATGGGGAGATAACTTTAGACTAATATATCTGTTGTTGATCCTAATTGCAGTGCTCATTTATACTAGTATTTACTTAAGATGATATCTATTTTCATTATTCCTTTTACATTTATTAATTCAAATCTTTCTTTGAAGAGAACTATCACTTCTCCCAATTTATTATGAATTATTCAATTATTCATTATCTGTATGCATAAGTGGGTATATAGTTTTGTCAAGTAAATCTTGTTTGCAGTCATGATGTTGATAGTGGTTGCTGTCAGACAATCAAAGATAATTAGAAGAAAGATATACATATTCTTACGTATACGTAGGAAACAGAGAAATCTGACATGAAATTTGTGTTGAATTGGTTAAATTTTAGAACCATGGGACACTTGCAAGTTTGCCGATACCATGTTTATCATGTCTGTCACTGTTTATTCATTGATTGAATAAATTATTATACATTTAAAAATTTCTAACTTTTATTTCTCTACAAAAAAGGAAAGAGTAAATAAAATTACAATAGTGTAATTGGCATACTTCTTTCAAGTTGTTTGATTTTATTTTTGCTGTTTCCATAAAATAATACATGTAATCCACATATATATTTATACACATATGGACTCATAAATCACATGAACAAAAGTCTGGAGGGTACAGTACTATTAACTATCTTGTAACTAAGAAGTAACTCAACACATAAAAACAGAATGAATAAAAGTAAACATTTTCAGAGAAATGAAGCCATTAATGAGAACACTGTAAAGAACAGAATCACAGACTATGTAAACCCTCAGCACCTTTATATGAGCAGAAAACAATTAGGATTGTGAATGGAAAATTTGTCTGATTTCACAATCAAAGAGGATCTTAAACATCAAATAATTTTTAAAAATCATAAAGAATTGCATTATATTTTGCAATTTTTTGAATTTTCAAATCAAGATTTCATAACAAGTGAGTGAAAGAAAAATGTTAATAAGAAATTGTTAAGACTTTTCCACAGATATGACAAATAATGCCCTTAGAAATTTTGGAAAACAACAGATTAATTATTCTATGGGAAAGTTCATAAAATCCACAGAAGAAGAACTGCAACAACCAATAACATATGACAGAAATGTACAAATTACTATTTATTGAAACACATTATAGTATACACGACATGACATTCATTATTCCAACATACATCATGCCGTGCCTGCGTGCCTAGTCACGTCTGACTCATTACACCCCTTTGGACTGTAACCCAAAAGGCTCCTCTGTTCATGGGGTTTTCCAGGCAAGAATACTGGAGTGGGTTGCCATTTCTTCTCCAGGGATCTTCCTGACCCAGGGATCGAACCCATGTCTCCTGCATTGCAGGCAGATTCTTCACCTGCTGAGCCATCAGGGAAGCCCAACGTACATCTTAGCACAGATTAAATGACACTTTTATATTACCAAAGGAAGAAAATATTTTCAAAAATAACATGTAGTGTTCATGAGAGTATAATAAATGTCCAGTTTTGTAGTCCCATATTAGCAAAGTAAATCACTTTAACATGTCTGTAGTTAATGTTATAGTATTTACCAAAGTTTCTTATAAATTACAGACACTTTGATGGACAAACTCTAGATATTTAAGAAAATAATTTAAAATTCATGTGGCAGTTAAATTAAAAAAATGCTCATATCTGTGCTTTTTTAATAACTAGAGAGGATATAAAATAATATAGGTAGAAAAATACCTGCTGCTGCTAAGTCGCTTCAGTCGTTTCCGACTCTGTGCGACCCCATAGACGGCAGCCTACCAGGCTCCCCCGTCCCTGGGATTCTCCAGGCAAGAACACTGGAGTGGGTTGCCCTTTCCTTCTCCAATGAAAGTGAAACGTGAAAGTAAAGCCGCTCAGTCGTGTCCGACTCTTAGCGACCCCATGGACTGCAGCCTACCAGGCTCCTCCATCCATGGGATTCTCCAGGCAAGAGTACTGGAGTGGCGTACCATTGCCTTCTCCAAGAAAAATACCTAGTAGTAGAATAATGTTTATTCAGATCAATGTTTATACATTCATACAAGCAAATGTTAAGTAAAAAAATGTTCTTGATGAAACAATGTGAAACAGTTTTTCATGAAGTGAGTTATGATACAATGCTATGACCTAGCAGATTTTAATACTATGTTCATAATCTAAATTGCAGAATATATAAGTACATATATATAATACAAGTATATGTATAAACATATTTTATATTGATATTCATGTCTTCACATATGTCTATATTTTGAAGATAGATGCATTGGATGATTTTATTAACAATGAATATCTTAAGTACTAATGGCAGGTTTGATCAATTTTGGGTGGACAGTTATGTGTTTTTTAAATTTACTATGATGAATTTTTGAATTTTCTCACCATAAATATTTTTCACATCTATAATCTCAAAATATAAACAGCATATTTTTTCAAATTTATTTATTTTTTTGCTGAAGGATAATTGCTTTACAGAATTCTGCTGTTTTCTGTCAAACCTCAACATGAATCAGCCATAGGTATACATATGTCTCCTCCCATTTGAACCTCCGTTCCAGCTCCCTCCCCATCCCACGCCTCTAGGTTGATACAGAGCCCCTATAAACAGCATATTTAAATAATTTGATTTACTCTTATTTCTCTGAACTGTATTCACTAGTGTAGGGAGAAAAAGCTAGAAAGACAAAGTTCAAATCTTTATCTTCTTTTTCCTTATAATCTTCAAATATTTTGACATTATTCCCAGGTGTTTGTCAAGCAGTTCTGAACAGAAAAGTACAACATTAGGTCAAAGCACTGAAATAACAAGAGTCAGGCTACCTCAATGAACTGCTTGGGTCCTCTGATTTTTCTTCTCATGCCAAAGAAAGGAAAGATGTATTTAGATCAATTGTATGTAAAAGATAATCTGCTGAGATTCCAACTTAAAAATGTACATAAATAAGTCTTGACTTCCAATACAATCCTTTGAAACACTATATAGAACTGAGGAACAGTATTTGTCTAGAATATTTATTTCTACTTAGGTGTATAAACCCTAGTGAAAAGTGTATTGTTCTATAGGTTTGGACAGAACTTTAGCATCCTGTCCCAAATCAGAGTGGGGCTTCCCAAGTGGCTCAGTGGTAAAGAATCTACCTGTCAATGCAGAAGACGTGGGTTCAATCTCTGGATTGGGAAAATCTCCTAGAGGAAGAAATGGAAACCCAATCCAGTGTTCTTGCCTGGGAAATCCCATGAACAGAGGAGCCTGACAAGAAATAGTCTGTGAGGTTGCAGAGTTGGACATGACTTAGTGACTGAGCACACATCACATGCTTTAACAACAACAATAAACCTGAATCAGAGTATATAAGAGAGTAAAATGTTATTTCACAAAAATTACACTTTAATTATACAGTATATCCATTTTAGCATACATCTACTAAAACATACCAGTTCTCAAAAATTAATATAAATCACTGCACTCCTCTAATAGGAAACACAAGCTTGTGTTTGTAATGCAGAGCTCTTTGTTGAAAAAGGTAACATCTAGATGATTTCACAGAGAAGGCAATGGCACCCCACTCCAGTACTCTTGCCTGGAAAATCCCATGGACGGAGGAGCCTGGTAGGCTGCAGTCCATGGGGTCTCAAAGAGTCTGACATTACTGAGCGACTTCACTTTCACTTTTCACTCTCGTGCATTGGAGAAGGAAATGGCAACCCACTCCGGTGTTCTTGCCTGGAGAATCCCAGGGATGGGGGAGCCTGGTGGGCTGCCGTCTCTGGGGTCGCACAGAATCGGACACGACTGAAGCGACTTAGCAGCAGCAGCAGATAATTTCAGAAAGAAAGAAAGTGAAGTCGCTCAGTCGTGTCCGGCTCTTCGTGACACCATGAACTGTAGCCTACCAGGGTCCTCTGTCCATGGGATCTTCTAGGCAAGAATACTGAAGTGGGTTGCCATTTCCTTCTCCAGGGGATCTTCCCAACCCAGGGATCGAACCCCAGGTCTCCCGTGTTGCGGGCAGACGCTTTACAATCTGAGCCACCATGGAAGCCCAGATGATTTCAGAAGAGATTAGTAAATGGCACACCAGCACTTCGAATTATAGGAAGCCTTAAAAAAAAGTCTGTTAGCTGTATATTCAAAACAACTTTCAAACAACATCTGAGAACCAAATTGTTGTTTTTGTACAGTGCAAACTGATGCAGTATCAGAAATTGTAATAAATCAGGACTCCAACTTTGCCATGCTGATTCTAGAACCATGTTATCTCTCCTACCTATGTTGTAGAAAAGGGGATTATTTTGTATATAGAACATAATCATGATGCCTTGTCAGGCTTAAATATTAATATATAATGGCAATGCATGATACCACATTAGGGGCATTGGAATAAAACAATTTTATTTTGGCTGTCTATATCTACATTTATTCCTCTATGTAATATTCACTTCTACCTCTAATTGTGAGCACCATTTTTATTTCTCTTCAAAGAAATCTTCAAGTGAATATGTTCTACATAAAAACAATTATCTAAATACACATATATTTTGGGGGGATTGCAAATGTCCCAACTCATTAAATCGTACATATTAAACATGTGAGATCTTTGAATATCAACTATACTTCAATTTTGTTGTTGTTTAGTCTCTTAAGTCATGTCCAACCCTTTGCAACAGTATGGACTGTAGTTTGCCAGGCTCTACTGTCCATGGAATTTCCCAGGCAAGGATACTGCAGTGTGTTGCCATTTCTTTCTCCAGGGTATCTTCCCGACCAGGGGATCAAACCCATGTCTCTTGCATTGGCAGGCAGATTCTTTACCACTGAGACACCAAGGAGGTCCTACACCTCTGCTGTCTCTGCTTAGTCATTCAATCGTATCCAGCTCTTTGTGAACCCATGGACCATAACCGACCAGGTTCCTCTGCCCATGGGGATTCTCCAGGCAAGATACTGAAGAATCCCCATGGACAGAGAAAACCTCAATAAAGCTATTAAAAATAAATTAAAATAAATTAAATATAAAAGTTAAAGCTCAATAACTTTGAATTTAATTTTATTTTTATCCAAGTTAAGTTTATTGATTTCATATGAATTAGTAGATAAAATTATAAGTTTTATTTCTCATTGTTTAAAATAAAAATTGTCCTCCAGAAGCTCTTTGTAAACCATATAATTTTAAACCCAGAAAAATTATTTAGCATATATAATTCATATACCATAAATAAAATATGCATGTCTAAAATAATAATCTTTTTGATAAAATTGTAGTACTTATTGCAGAATTTAAGGAAGATATTTGCTATTATAAGATAATAAATAAGGCAAAATTTTATGGTCTGTATATTGTGGGAAAATAAATCTTCATTGACTTTCTCAGTGCTTGTTTCAACTTCCTGAGTAGTGAAAAACGTACACCCTATGAACATTATAAAGACAGAGAATGTTTGCCTTCACTTCTAGAAATATTTTACTTTTCACATGCTGTGAGGATTATTTCTGCAGCCTAATGGTCCCACAATTACTTTGATGCAACAAACTTTTTCTTATCTGTGCAAGAGCCAAAATTTACATTCCCCAGTAAACAAGTCTCTCAGAATGGGAGGAGAGAAAGTGACCTCTTTCTTCTTTAAAAATGAAGAAAATGTGCGTTTCCTAACCTTCACCTGTGGAGTGAGCCCGCCATGTGCACAAGGTATTTTTCCATTTGGCTTTCATAATGTAGCTCTTCTGGATTGCTGCGCATGGGGGAACAGACAATGCAATGTTATTTAGGCTATTGATTGTGCTGTAAGGAAAACAGTTCTTTGCTCTGACCCAGGTTTGTGTTTCTGATATATACTGGGTAAGTAGGGTGGCAGTTCAGACCTTTCACAATTTCTGACAACATATATCTTGATATTATTTTCAAAATTTAGCTTAAGTGGAGTTATCGTTAATAGCAAGGCCATAAATACGAAATATCCTATTTGTAATTTTTTCTCTGGATATTCTGAAAAGTTATATTTTCCCAAACTGTAGTGTTTTATGCCATATTTCAAAGCCACTGTGTGATATATGAAAGCCCCAAAGATAAAGATTTATAATGGACATGTTAGGGATTTCTTAACTACAGTAGCATAAAAAGAAGCAGCATAATTTATAATGGCTCAAATTCCACTTACAAGTTGTACTCTAGATCTTAACATCCCATAATCACCACATAGCTGTTATTATTAACAGGAAGCAAAACAAATTAGTAGTATTATACTAACATTTTTCAAATATTCTGGATTACTTTTCAGAGGGTTCTAATATCAAAATATCTGTGATTTATTTTGTAGGTAGAGCAGGAGTGGAAATCCATCAAAGGAACAGAGGATTTTTTTTTTTTTTTGCTGCAAATATTAAAGTGAAATACTTGATTTGAAAACAGCTGTAATCATGCCATAAATCCATTCCTCTGTAATATAAAAAGGTTACATGCAGTTCCTCAGCTAGGAGTACTAATGAAATAAGGTACAATATTATAATTCTGATTATTTTAAGAAACTGGATTGATGGGGTTAGTACAGATCACATAGCTAATGGAGATCTCGATGAATTAATATTTCAAAGTTTTAAATCACATTTAACAGATAAAGCATACTTATATAACATACAAAGTTCTATTTTATTTACATTTTAAAATTGTATTTCTAGCTTGTACAGTGCATATTCTGTAGCACCATTATAAATGTAGTACATAATCACTTCTAAAGGAATCAAGAATCCAGGCATTCTTACAGGCATACTGTATAAATCTAGTTGTATAATATCAGCTTGCATATTTTAACCTAATACTCCATAAATCATGAATTATTATAACTCTTTAAGTACTTTTCTATGCTCTTATCATCATGGAATTAAATTCTAAAATTAAGAAAACATTTAATATTTTCTTTTTAAGCATGCTTTATGAAATAAAATTTGAGAACTAAAGCTCTTCTTCTGACAAAATGGAAAGATGGGTTAGTAGAGAATATGCCAAAGTGGTGTGACACTTTCATTTCCCTTTAGAGTTAATTAATTATTCCTGACATCAATATTTAAAGGTATGCACTTATTGTGGTTTATAGTTTACACATTCAAAAGTAATAAGTTGTGTATTATATTTCCACTGAATAAATATTATAATATGTTACAAAAGGCATATTGTTAAAGGCAGAATTCTGAGATTAGTTAAGATATTTCTGGGTTTGTTTTTGTTTTTGTTTTTTTTTTTGGCCACACCACACGGATTGAACCTGCAGCCTGAGCTTTGGAAGCACAGAGTCTTAATCACTGGACCACCAGGAAGTACCAAGATTTTTTACAAATACCTGCTTTTATTTCTTGCTGCGTCTTTCTTCCCACTTGTTATCTCTTCTACCTTCTCTAAAAACGTTTTGTCCCTATATTTTCCCTGACAATTATTTTGTCACTTGAGCTCCATGTTGCTAAATCCAATGGTCCCTTCAGTATCTCACCTCAGTAGATCAGTCAGGAATACCTGATTTGATTCATTTCTTCTTCCTTGAAACCCTTTCTTCTCTTGATTTCTCTGACCACCCCCCGCCCCCACCACTGATTCTCATTCCTCATCAATGGTCAACATTCTTGTTCTCTCTACATGTGGCTCTTCCTCTTTTTCCAACTTTTAAATATGGGAATGCCTCAAGATTTTGTGCTGATTTGTTTATTTCTTCTTAATCTACACATCCTCTTTAGAACTTTCATCCTGAATATTAATATGTAAACTTCCAAATCCCAAATTTACATCTCTTTACTCCTCAGTAATTGGCATTATTTTCTCTTTTGTTGTTAGAAAAAAACTAGCAGTTGTTTAATTCTTACTTTTTTCCTCTTTTACATCTTCTCCATCATCACATCCTGCCAGCTCTTCATCTACAACATACCCACATTTCATATTTCTCTACATGTTATGCTATTTGTTGTTATAGTTGCTAAGTTGTGTCTGACTCCTTTGCAGCCCCATGGATTGTGGCCAGTCTGCTTCCTCTGTCCATGGAATTTCCCAGGCAAGAATACTGGAGTGGGCTGTCATTTCCTTTTCCAAGAGATCCTGACCCAGGGATTGAAACTGCATCTCCAGCATTGCTGGTGAATTCTTTACCACTGAGCCACCAGGGAAGCCCGTTATGCCCTGGTCCAAATGTTTCACCTCTCTTAACTCAATAAGTACAATGACTCCACCCTCCCAATGGTTTCTTTGCTTTTGCCCTCCCCAAAACTTTCTGTATGAAGCAACTGAAGTATCTTAAAAATATAAATTGGTTTTGTCAATGCATGCTTTATAATAGCCTAAGATCCTATTTAAAATGAATGTTGTTCAGTTGCTAAATCGTGTCTGACTCTTTGTGACACCCTGGATGGCAGCATGCCAGGCTTCGCTGTCCTTCACTATCTCCCAGAGTTTACTCAAACTCATGTCTATTGAGTCGGTGATGCCATCCAACCATCTCATCCTCTGTCATGAATGCATACCTTACCATGGTATCCAGGATCTGCAATTCTCTTGACAAATACTATTACTTTCTCCTCTACACACAATTGTCCAATCACTCTGATTATTTTTACATTTGCAAAACACATAAAATCCATGCCTCTATTGATGTTTTCAAGCTACTACTTCTATTCAGTCTGTGCTTGCTCTGCCTGGCCCACAGATGAACTAAGTTAATAAACTTCAGCTCTGTATTCCCTTTCCAGAGTCACCTGCTTTGAACCCTCAATATTAAAACTATTATTCCCATCCAAGTCTCAATCAATATCATATCTCTTCATTTTATTTCTATTATCTGCAAGCATCTTGAAATTTTCTTAAATGTTTGTCAGTTAATTCTTTTGCTTTCTTTCACTCCCTGTGATATATATGCCAAGAAAGCAAGGGCCATGCATGCCTGTCAAGGGTTAGACCAGTATAAGGACACAGCAGGAACTAAATAAATTGTTAAAATAATAAACGTAGTACTTGAACTTTTAAAACAGTCTGAGATACATAATTTAAAGCACCATACCATACTGTATAAAGGGCTTCTCTGGTGGTAAAGAACCACTCAGGTGGTAAAGAACCCACCTGCCAATGCAGGAGACTTGGGTTCAATCCCTGGGTTGGGAAGATCCCCTGGAGAAGAAAATGACAACCCAACTCTGACCTGGGACATCCCATGGTCAGAGGAGGCTGGTGGGCTACAGTCCACAGGGTCACGAAAAGCTGGATATGACTTAGCGACTGAGCATGAGCAAATCATACCATATAAGATATTATAACTTTTGATTTTCAAGGCAATGTTTGCATAATAATCAACAAGATAAAAGAGCTAGCACAAAGTCAATGAATGACAAATGCAATTCAGAAAAAAACAAAATGAACTGTTTTTTTTTTTTTTTTTTTCGAAAGATAAATATAAATGCACATGCACACACTCTTTGTTTGGCAATATCTGTAATTGCTGAGCAAATGTAATATGAAAAATTCAATTTCTTAAAGCATGAAACAAAAATAATTTGAATACATTGATGTCTGTTTCCCATATCCCCTTACTTGATTTTTTTTTCTGTGTTTTTCTTCTCAGCTACATTCTCTTTCATTGCATATGTTCTTTCTGTTTTTATTTGTTTATTGACCAATCCTTCAGCTTGACAGTAAACTCTATTAAGAATATCAGCATATACTCTTGCCTAACACTGTTGATTCACAGCCAAGCACAGAGTCTACATGAAAAAATTGCTTAATAAATAATTGTTGAATAAATAAATGAATGAAAAAAGTAATTTTAAGCCTGAAATACTTTGCACTCTATTATCAGTTACCATCAAAATCCTAGTTTTATAAGACCCAGCACAGATTCTATAAATTTTTGAACATGTACAAATGATTATTCCTTTCACTGAATGTTTATGATTTTGAATACTCCTTATTTGAAGCAATTATAATGTCAATATTTTTATAAATATCTTGCTAGACAATATTAGTATGCTATTTTTTAATAACAAGGATTCTTTTTAAATTGTATATATACATATAAAATTCCATAAATTTAAAATGCATATCTTCCTCCAATTAAAAAATAAAAATAAAATAAAATGTACATGCTATTTTTGCTAGGCTTATATATTGTAATATGAATGCCTTTATAGTGATACTTAATGCATTACATCATTAAGTATAGCGATACTTAATGCATTGTAGCACAACATTGTTGTCTATATTCATTATACTGGGCATTACATTTCTATGGCTTATTTACTACATAGTGCAAGTTTGGACCTTAAACAATATCCTTATCCCCCAGGCCCTGGTAGCCACCATTTTGCTCTATTTATTATGAATTTGACTTTTTTAAATGCCACCTGTATGTAATATCATCCAGAACTTGCTTTTCTCTTATCTCATTAAGTGTAATGTGCTCAAAGTCTTCCACATTGTTGCAAAAGATGGATATGTGAAAAGGATTCTCTTGATTTTTGCCCTTATCCCACAGATGATTTAAAAAAGAAAAAGTAAACAACTAGGCCAACTCATACATTTGTATATGATGTAATTTGGGACTTAACTCCAAGATTCTGATTCTGCCTTTGATTTGCTGCCTTTCAGGTGGCCAAGTTACTTTAAGAAGAGAGTTAAAGTGCAGCGATAAAGCAAGATGTTAGTCCCAATTCTGACAACCGTCTCTAAGTATCAGTCTTCCCAATGTGGGCCCTCTTAAGGTAATGTTCCAAATGGAAAACAAGATAGGTACACTACTATTTACAATAGCCAAGGCATGCAAGCAACCTAAGAGTCTTCTGACAGATGAATGAAGAAGACGTAGTACATATGTACAATGGAATACTACTCAGCCATAAAAATATGCCATTGCGGCAATATGAATGGACCAAGAGATTATCACACTAAGTGGAATAAGTCAGACAGAAAGAAAAATGCCATATGATACCACTTACACGTAAAATATAAAGAAAATGATACAAGCAAATTTATTTTCAAGACAGAGACTCACAGACAGAAAACAAATTTATGGTTATCAAAAGGGAAAGGGTGGGGAGGAGAGGGTAAATTAGGAGTTTGGGATTAACAGATGCACACTACTACATATGTAATAGATAAACACCTATTGCATAGTACAGGAAACTATATTCAACATCTTATAATAGTAACTTATAATAGAAAAAATCTGAAAAGTTTTATATATATATATATATATATATATATCACCAAATCACTTTGCTATATTCAAGGGATTAACACAACATTTTCACTTAACTATAGTTCAACTTCAAAAAGTAAAATAACAAAAAAAAAAAAAATGAGATAGGTATCTGCTTTTCTAGTTATCAGAAATCATCTGATGAAGCAAATACCTCCCAAATTGCTCATTTGAGCTGAACAACCACAATTCCTGATCATGGATGAATGGATCTCACTTAACCCAGTAAGATTCTTACCCTCCAAGCAGGACTAAGGTATTTTTCACGATCCAAGGCTCCTTTTCCACTTTGACAACAGAAATTTAGCCTATATAGGCACTCTACTATATAAATTTGAGTCATATTTTCTAAAAATTGTTCCAGAAGAGGGATAAAGAGAAAGTATTTCTAACCTAATGGAAGTTAAAAAGAAAAAAAAAAAAAGAGAGAGAGAGAGAGTGAGAAAGAGAGAGACCTAATCTGGTTGGTGCAGAAAGCAAGTTGAATTTTGGCTTAGAAAACAAAGAAAATATCTTTGCAGAATAAATTTAAAAGGCTCTTATTTCTACAGAACTGAAAATAAAATTAATTGACTTGTCTCAGGTGAAGTGGAGAGGTGGAAAGTAGATGAAAATAAGTAGCAATATAATTCAAGGACTGAAATTATCACTGAGAGCTTTGATGAAACACACTGGTGCCTTAAATGTCCTCCAATATTACTGAAGTACTTCACACAAGGTGTTTGGAAACTTTTTCTGTAAAGGGCCAGGTAGTGAACAATTAAGAATTGCAGGCCATATGGTCTCTGTTGCAACTGATCAACTCTGCCTGTTGCAGGAAGAAAATAGCCACCAACAAAATGTAAATGAATGGCGCTGGCTATGGTCCGAATAAACTTTATCTAACAAAACCGACTGCAAATCAAGTTTGGCTTGTGTTGGGTGGTTTGCTGACCACTGCTTCAGACAGTAATTAGACTAATTATGAATTTTTACAATGTTTCTAATTTGTTTGATAAAATATTACATAATTGAGAGATGTTTAATAACCCTGAACCAAGTATGAGCTACTGACATTCAGTCGAAAATAAAATTTGTGTCCCAATGATTAGACAGACTGTTATGGTAGACAGTAAAGTAAGATGTGGGCTTATTCACAGAAATAATATCTACCTCTAGTAATAGTGGCTTGAATAATAATACTGAAAAAGAAATAGCAACATGCTAGTAATCTATATGCAGTGGGTTGTAATCCATTCGATCTTGAATTTGTTCCACTTGAAGTAAACATTCTGTATCAATTGTAGGCAGTTGAAAGCCTCTGTGAACAATGATTAATGTCATTTCTTTATTTTGCAAAGGAATATACTGAGTCATTCCTGCTCCATGTCTTTTGCACGTACCATTTTCTATTTTTGCACTTCTCTTCTTCCATTCTTTTCCACAAAAACAGTTTTACCAAAACAATACTAATAGTTCAATAAGAAGTAGGAGCCCTTATTTAGTGACAATACCATTAACATTTATATAATGTTCCAGCTCTTCCTTTTCGTAATTTAGTTCTCAGCCCTCAGAGAGGACTTCCTGGCATCTTAGCAGCCCCACACCCCTACTTGCTCTCTATTTCCTTATTTTGTTGAATTTCTATAAGAGCACTTTTCGCTTAGTGCTATGCTGTGCTATTAATAAGTTGTTTCAGTTGTGTCCAACTCTTTGAGACCTGTATCCCATCAAGCTCCTCTGTCCATGGAAATCTCCAGAGAAGAATATTGGAGTGGGTAGCCATTCCCTTTTCCAGGGGATATTCCCGACCCAGGGATTGAACCAGCATCTCCTGTGACCCCTGCATTGCAGGCAGATTCTTTACTACTGAGCCACTGGGGAAGCCCTTTTCACTATGTAAAATGTCTTATTTATTTGTTTGTTTCTTACTGTCCCTCAGCTAAAAAGTAAGATCCATGAGGAAGGATACTGTTTATTGTATTTACAGTGGTGACCGAAATGTGATGGGCATTAAGGGGGAATTCTTAGTTCTCTGAAAGGCATAATGTCATTTTTCTACCATCCATGCCCAATCTAGAGAAGTTATTTACTGTGGAAAATCTACCAGGTTTTGCTTTAAATTGTTTAAAAATGGCTTTGATTTTCTTAAGTGTTTTCAATAATGACTTTTGAAAGCAGTAGGCTGAACTAAAGAACATCCTTCATCTTCATAGATTAGATGTCCTTTAAACTAATGGATAAATTTAGGCCTCAGAAACTCACCTATTCTGTTGTAGAGTACAGGCAACTTCACCATCCAAGCTTCTGGCTGTTTGCTAAATTCATGTTTGTATTCCAGAATGGATTTCTAGCTTCTAATGATCTTTTTGGAGTAACAAATAGAAAGGTAAATTGATTTTAACTGGAGCGTCAATTCTCATGGATTGGTAGTGGTTGTTCAGAGCATTAATATGAGGTGTGCTCTGAAGCTACATTTGGGTTCATCTGGAGAGAAAATGCCCTGGAGGATTAGTGATATTGTTTGGGGGAAAGGAGAGATTGGGTACATGATATGTATACAGCATATTTCCCATCACTTAGAAAAAACCATGGTGTATTATTTTGGTTTATTTTTTATAAAGAAGTCTGTTACTATTGTTTATATAACACTAATGCTTTCCCTTTTACATGCAAATTCACTTTGATCTATCTTTCTCTTTACTGCTAGAATACAGATGTCTTCCGTGTTTCAGTCTTGCATTAGTTATTAATAGGAATATCTCTTGCTTGATAAGATTCTTAGACTCAAGCAAGTCATAAATAGATTCAAAGTTTAATGAACTATGTATTTCAATTCTATTTCATGTTAAATTTTAAATAGTTATATAATAGTTACAGGGAAAAACAAATGTTAGCTGATGAAATATTAACAATATAGAAAATATGAGAACATAATTGAATGACAATGAAAATGGCATTAATATCAAATAATGTCTGGACATTTTTACTCCCATTACATTATTTATTGTTGCTGGCAATGTTTATATGGCCATCTGTTCAATATCCAAAGTGCTGCATGTCATTAAGACACTAACTTGCTGTCAGATGCGAAAAATGCATACAAGTTATAGACTATTTTATGTTAGAAATATGAAATAAAAATTTCTCTTAGGAAATGTAAATCCTTATGTAATCATTGTGAGAGTTATCTTCAATTGTAAAAATACTGATTCTATTTATATGGTTTTGTTTCTGTGCCACTGGGTATCAAATCTATGATAGGGAGTTTGGCATCTATTAAGTCCAAAACAAAGAGATGTTCTGTGGTAACAAAGCAAAAGCCTTGTCTGAAAGCTAGGATCATGATACAACAAAAGAGCACTATCACTTAAATCCATTGAGTTAGAGAATCAAAACTTTTGGATTACACTGACCCCATGGGCTGATTATTCCAAATACTGTTTGCTTGAATTCTTTCATGAACATCATTACTAAATCATTATCTGCTACAAAGGTTGGAGATTTTAACTTCAAGATTAATATTTTGAACCAAAAATGTAATCAAAAATAGTATGGACGTTTTTAAAACAGAAAATTAAGATGAACATAAGACTGGTCATTTTCCCAATAAAAATCATTGGCAAATATTAATGAGCTATCCTACACAGTTACAGACACACACATCCCTCTTGCTCCATTTTGCCTTAATTGGTGAAAAAGTTTGTTGCATACTCATACCTCTCTGAATAACAAAGTCTGTAAACCACTGAGGTACTCTGATAGTTGTTATCATATTTGCAGAATGTGAGGTATCATAAATTTATATGTTGGTCTGAAATACAACTTCTTACAACTTTAAGCTATAACTTCAAAATCTGCCTTTTGAGATTACACAGCAAAGTCTAATGCATCTCTATGTAAAGGTTACCAAATATTTGGGAAATAGATTATATTTCTTGAATTTATTCCCTGGGTTATACCCTCCAATTCTCTTGACTTCTGTGGTCATTTTCCATGAACACACATTATGTTTTTTCCCAATGTCCTTCCTAAAATGTTATACTCATCATGGCATATATTTAATGACAAGGAAAATATCGACAATCCAACTATATGTATTCTTAAAAAAAAAAAAAAATCACTATCTCTGAATTCTGATAAAAATCCAAAGTAAGGAAAGTATTTATGGAGCATAAGCCTGAGGGGTTTGCAGTCCGTATACTCATTAAATAACTCTAAAATATGTTTTTGGATTAAATGCCACAATTAGGAAATTCCCAGAGGATTATCCAAACCTTTTTGTGCCTTGGCCATGACAGAATCAGATTAAGTTGAAAATATTAAAAGAAGCAGTCCTTGGAAATTTGCCACTCTTTTTCTTCCCCTATTTGTAGTTAAATATGCTTATCATTATATCACCTTAGGTCCATTTAGGATAATGTGTCTCTGTTCAAATCAAGTGCAAGAAATCTTGGAGTCATATTTTTGGCTCCTCTTAGAATAGACTAGTACATCTTCTCAATCTACATGTTTGGGGTATGAGAATAATATGTGATTTAATCTCACTTTACATCCTTGACTTCCTCACTTATTCAAAATACTTACCTAAAACCATTTCATTTTTCAAAGAACAAACTGCGTAGTAAGAAAGAAAATATAAGCAACCATGAACACTGTACTAGGTAAAATTACCCCTCTTATGCTTCCAACACAGTAAGACATGGTAATTAAATGAATTTGTACACGTAAAGACTACTGCATCATCTGATATAATAACTGGGCTCAGAGAAATCAAGGCATTCCATTTACCTTCAGCCAGTTTGTGCTGGCTGTCAGCTTAGATACTTTGAGTTCCCTCCACAATCTCACTCACCATTAAGCAGACTGACATTTTCATAATAAGGTGGTCTCATGACTCTAGAAGATCAAAAGCGGGAACTACAAGTCCTCTTGAGGCCTATCTTTAGGGCTATTCTTGCATGGTGCTATTTTTTCAATATCCTGTTAGCCAAAAGAGTCCAGATTTTTTACTTCTTCATTAAAAGCAAGCATGATAACTAAAGATGATACTTGAAAACAATGTATCCCACTGTTACTAATGAACTTGGAACGTCATTGGAGAGAGAATAACAGCAAGAAGGACCATTACAGGAAGTTGTCATGTTCCCAGAAGTGCAAAAGTTTTAGAAGAAATAGATAAAAGTGAGCCTGGAAGGAAAAGTAAAATATATTCAAGCAATACCATTATATATTATGGTAATTCATATAAAGAGGCTATTTATTTATTCTCAGTGGGAGCATGTAAATCTCAACTGTAGAGTAGACCATCTCCACCTAACAAAAAGCTAAAGAAAGAAAATAAAACTCTAGTAATTGCTGCAACTTAAAATATAAAAGAATGTCTATTTCTTTTATCTCATTTAAATTCTACAGATACTCTGAAAAGTAAATTGTATCAGTGGCATTTGAAAGATGAGAAAGTTGAAATTAGGTAATTTGCCAAAAATACTGGTCTGCTTTATTCTAAATGAGCAAAAACAGAAAAGGAATTGTAATCCTGGTCTGAGAATTGGAAAGATGGAGCATATGGACTTTTTCCAGGGTTGTTTCCCCTCCACTTGACACGATTATCAGTCAACAAGCAGAACAGGGACTACTCTACATCCATGCACAAAAGGGTGTGTGTGTGGGGGGGGATGCAGCTCCTCACATGGGGGGCCTGAAATTCAATAGTCAGTGTGGAATTTGAGGACCCTTTGATTTAGAGGAACAAAGTAACTGCAAGTTTACTGCCTTATGTATCACTGACTGGCAAGTAGGCCATATAAGCTCTCAGTAATCTATATACTTTCATGTCCTGGCTATTTAAACAGTGCTGCTATGCATATTGTTCTTACAAACTGTGGTGCTGGAGAAGACTCTAGAGAGTCCCCTGGACTGCAAGGAGATCAAGCCTGTCAATCCTAAAGGAAATCAACCCTGAATATTCATTGGAAGGACTGTTATGAAGCTGAAGCTCCAATACTTTGGCCACCTGATGCGAAGAACTGACTTCTTGGAAAAGACCCTGATGCTGGGAAAGATTGAAGGCAAAAGGAGAAGGAGGTGGCAGAGGATGAAATGCTAGATAGCATCACTGACTCAATGGACATGAATTTGAGCAAACTCTCAGAGATAATGGAGAACAGAGGAGCCTGGAGTGCTGCAGTCCATGGGGTCGCAAAGAGTCATACAGGACTTAGTGACTGAACAACAGCAACTTTGTATGTTATATGGATTCTTATTACCAGGTTTCCAGTTCTGAACTCTGTACCCTTTTGATAACACTAAATTGCTTCCTTATGGAAATTCTCTCATTTTTAACCCCCAGTTAACTTTGAATTCATTTTCATGAGGGACATATTGCATATCTAACTATATAGCATCTCTGTGTCACTGTATTAAAGTCCATAACAAATATGCTCACCTGCAAGATTTTTGTTAAGTCTAGCTAATAGATTTATAGAATTTTATTCCTTTAGTATCATGTTTTAAAATTTTGAGGGACAATTGCATAGTAAAATACTCAATTGAGTGCAGTGAGAAAGCCATGTCTTCAAATGCTTCCAAGCTTTTCTTTTTAAATTTGAAAATACTTATATAATGTCTTATAGTAAGATGTGGAGAAGGAAATGGCAAACCACTCCAGTATTCCTGGCAGGAAAATCCCATGGACCGAGAAGCCTGGTGGGCTACAGTCCATGAGGTCACAAAAAGTTGGACACGGCTGAGTGACTGAGCACACACAGTAAGTTGCCTATTACTTTTCCAGGTCACTTACACCTAAAAATATTAAGAAAAGCAAACACTGAACTTTTCTGGGTTTGAACACAAAAATTAAAAGCTTCCTTATTTTTGATTCTTGGCTTTTTGGAGCATCTCCAGGGGAGCACTGCTTCACTACAGATTGAGTGAGTTAACCTGCTGCCCTCAAGGCTATTTGTCTCTATGGAACTTACTCATTCATCCTCAAAGGCACCTTTCCCTTCAAAGCCACGCAAGCAGAGAAGTTCTTGTACAGAAAGAGAATTAATCATGTATTTGTCATACGGCACACAAAATAAGTCATTTGATACAATGGAGCAAACTGTTAGCTGTAAGTTAGCTCATTCCAGTACAGTTTTACAATATGATGTTAGCCATATGCCTCTTAAGAGACAGGGAGGATGGATGGCAGGGTGAAATATTTTAATTTTCAATTTGCACAAGTACAACACTCAACCTCAGAAACATTCTAAAGGAAGAATAGTAAGAAGGCAACATAATACATAGACTAAATATTGTATTTCTATCAGGAGTTCTAATACATTTTTCTTAGACCCAAGCTTGAAATATTTAAGGTAATATAGGTGCTAATAATTGGATGGGCTACAATTTATTATGAATAATTAAAACTTTACTGTATTTTGTTACTTAGATTCTCAGCAGTTTTAATTACTTAGCGCATTCTATCAATTGTTTTCCTCTTAACTAGGAAATAATCCTTTTGTGTGTTTTGTCTTATTTTCTACAATTTGAGCTACTAACTACATTGAAATTTATGTAAGCAAATTTAACCTATTAAAACTTGCCCCATGAGATGGCAGAGAAATACTTTCAAAGAGAATCCAAAGAACTATGCTTCTCTTTAAACAGCCTAAAGAGATATGGAAACATGGATTTCAGCCAAGAAAAGAAAAAGAGTAATGGGAAAATAAATTAATTTTAGAAGCTATAAAGGAATAAGTACTGTAATTGGTAGATATAATATTAGAGTCATTTAGAAATACACATTTTAAACATTATTTTTAAATGAGAACTCCTTCAAAGCTTTCTACAACTACGGTTAGACTCTTAAAGACACAATTATCATACAATCATTTTCAGATAATTTTGTTCCCCTTGACTTCCAAGAGAAGTTTTTATGGAAAAGAGTGGGTCGAATTTTTTAGAGTTAATTTATTAGAGCAAGTTCTATATGGAATTATAATTCTCCAAAATCCAGGTCTTTTATTTTGATACAATCACAACCTTCTCTTACAGAAAGAAAATCTTAAAAATCCTTTTTCTTCTTGAACTACTTAAGAGTAAGTTGCCTAGATGATGCCCTCTCAAAGCTGAACACTTCTATATGTGCCAACTACAAATAAGGACATCCTTCTGTATACTGGTCACAACACAGCAATCAAACAAGGTCATTAACAGTAATATATTACTATCATCTAATACAAAAGCTTCATCCAAGTTTTGTGAGTTTTCTCAATAATGCCCTCTATAGCAAATAGGATCAAGTCAGTATCATCTCTTACTTAGAGGTTATGAATCTTTAGTTTTTTTTTTTTTTTTTTTGGCTGTTTTTTTATTTGTTTTTTTTTTTTTTTTTTTTTACTCTGAAATAGTCGTTAGACTTTGATGACCTTAATATTGTGAAGATTATAGACCAATTATTTTATAGGATATCCCTTAGATTATATTTATTTGAAATGTCAAATGTAGGTTATAGAGTTGTGGTAGGAATAACAGAAAAGATGTTGGCTCCTTCTTCCATTTTATCAGACAGGACACAATTTCAATCTGTCCCCTTGCTTATAATGCTTAACTTGGTACCTTGAATAAAGTGTTCCTGGCCAGGTTTGTCCATGGTATAGTAATCTTCTGTCTTTATAAGGATCTTGTAGGGAGGCAATTAAGACTGTTACATTGCTCATCAAACCTTCACTCATTACTTTAACATCTATTTCTGTTTCTTGGATAAATAATCAATGTCATAGATGCCAAATGGTGACAACATCTTTCCTTCATTCCATCTACAGTCTTTTATTGGCATGCAAATTAAGGAAAGGTTTTTCTTCTCTGAAAATAATTAATTCAGTAAAAAAAAAAATCATGGATTCCTGTTTGTTTATAATAATTCACACCTATCATTATTTATTTTGTTTATAATTTTTATTTTGTTTATATTTTTGTTTGTTTATAATAATCCACACCTATCATTATTTATTTTGATTTTGATTGGAAAATAATTTATTTTGATTTGAAATTTATTTATTTTGATCTGAAATTTATTTATTTTGATCTGAAAATAATTAATTCAGTTAAAAAAAAAATCATGGATTCCAGTTTGCTTATAATAATCCACACCTATCATTATTTATTTTGATTACCCCCAAAATGGCCTGTGATAGATCCTTCAAGGTGACTTCCAGTTGTTTTTGACAAACCTTAATCTTTCTTAGAGGAAGTCCTTACCTTTTACTACAATAAGATATTCCAGGCTTATCTTATGTCTTCACTATTCCAACTTTGAAATCAGCAATTTTTTCAAAGACCTCTGGTTCTTTTTGATATGCAATGTTATTTAAAAAAAAAGATATTTCTCAAGTCACTTTTAATCCTCAGCTTTCACAGCCTTTCAGCAGACTGAGCTAAAGATATATTAAGTCCTTCCCTCTCCCACGCATAGTTATGTTTCTGTATATACTGTTGGCCCTCCATACCTGGGGGCTCCTTCTTTCAGATTGAACCAGCCTCAGGGATATGATATGAAATTGGTTGAATCCATGATTCAGAACCATGCATACGGAGGGCTGACTATACAGCGCCATTTTATATAAGGAACTTGAGAGTTAGTGGATTTTGGAATTTGAAGATTGGGGAATCATCACCTGTGGATACTGTGGATACCGAGGTACACCTGTATATTCAAAACCATAACGTCATGATGATATCAACATCACAGAAATCGTTTTAGTTTTTCCCTTACTATGTCTTATCTGGCAGACAGGAACTTGACTTCCACCATCCATCATATATTTATTTTTTTGACAAGCTCCTCTTGCATGTCACCAGTGCCTATTTACCATTGCAGCTCCTCTTATGCAAGTGGTCTGCTCATCCTGCTTGGCCTCCAGCACACAGGGGCAGGTAGCATCATCTCAACTCTGGGGCTCCGTGCAGGCTCCCTTCTTCACTAACCTAGTGGACGGCCACCCTCCTGCGCTACGCTCCTCCTGGGTTCTTAACTCCTGTGCTATGCTCCCCTCTCTAGTGCAGAGTTCTTACCTCCCTGGATCCCACCTAATGACCTTGAGAATGAAATCTTTGCAAAGGAAAGAAGGAAGGGGCAGACGAAGGAAGAAAGGGAGATAAGCAGGTATCAGAATTAGGCTTTAAAAGCAAACATTCAGGAAACTAATTATTCTCCCATGATTGTTTTACGGAACTTTTGGGGAACAAGATACTTTCAATGGCTGTTTGTAATCATAGGTGCTATTCATATCTGGCAGTATTGAAGGAAAAGAAATAGTAGAATTGCCAGAATGCCTTGCATGTATGTTAAATTTTCCCTAATGAGAAGGCAGACTTCCTAACGTGCCAGTCCTTCCCTTAGTTAGACCATTCTAGAACAGTCTATAAACGAGACTAATGATATGATAACAAGACTCCAAACATATTGGCTCTGTCTGACTTTTATCCTCTATGGTGCCTGCTCAGAGATTAAATAGCCAATCTTATGCACAATAGTTCATCTAACAAAGTATTGATTAGTACCTCATGGCACAATGTATTATTTGGAGATAGTCCATACTTAGAGAGTTCTTCATGTACTTTATATTAAAGAAATAATCAAGGATGGCAATCATAAAAACAGATCAATGCTTTTTTAGGGGGAGGCTGCTTTTTTTGGTTAGTTACATTGATAAAATGACTTCCTAAATCTCTTTCAAGTCACATTTTGTGGCAACTGTGTGCTCTGTGCATGAAAAAGTTCAGTTCTGTAAGGGAGCAATGTCTGACCTAATTTGTAAGTGTTTTGTTTAATTTAAGGGAAGGTATCTATTTGCAGGTGAAACTCTCCCCAACAAATCTATAAGGTCAGGTCAGAATTTCAACTCTGAGTTACAATCAGCAGCCAAGAAGCAGTGGGTTTAAGAAAAAAATCTGCAAGGCACCAGTTGTAATAGATATTTTGTTATTGTTAGATTGCTTGGTTTTGGTTTAAGCATTTCCTCAGGGGATTACAAATCATGTTTTCATATCAGCCTCACAAAAAGTAACAGGCAACACAGTGTTTCTAATTTTGACTCTGTTGATTTTACAATATAAACATAAAAGATTTTTGCAGCATGGAGGGAGAAAATGATTTTACTGAACTTGAAATTCTACTGAGATTGCTATTTAAAATAATCAGCTGTAGGGATATCATATGAGAATGAAAAATTTCATGCTGACTTGTTTTTAGATGAGTTTTTAAAAATATTTTTGCATCTGCACTTATAAAGTAAAATTATTAAATTATTTTGAATATATGTCCTTGGGTGATAACAGTTGCTGACAAAAACATGGCTCATAACACAAGCTCCATTTCACTGACTTCAGTGTAGGATAAAATACTATGGCACCCTGTTCCACATTAGGTGGAATCTATTTTTTTAAAGACAGATTTTATTGTGCAAAAAATGATAAAAAAAATATTCAGGATACTAGACAAACAATTTATCTGATTATAGGAAGGTTTGATTATAATGAGAAAGTATTTGAGTGCAGAATAATTAATAAAACAATTATAACAGGATAAATAATTAATAAAATAATAGAATAATAAATGAATCACAATTGGGATAAATAATAAGATTAATAGAATAATAAATAAATCACAATTAATATGCCCATTTCAGTTGTACATTATCTCTTTACATCCAAAGAGGTAGTGGCTATGATGGGCATAGCACAAGCTTTAGAGAAAATTTTTTATGGGTTCACCTATTTGCAGGATGGGAATAAAGATGCAGACATAAAGAATGGATATATAGACACGTGGTTGAGCAGAAGAGGAGGGTGGAATGAATTAGGAGAGTAGCAGTGACATATATACACTACCACGTCTCAAATAGATAGCTACTGGAAAGATGTTGTATAGTACAGATGCTCAGTTCTGTACTGACCTGCAGTGGTGGGATGGGGGAGGGAGGCATTATATGTGTATATATATAGTTGGTTCACTTTGTTGTACAACAGAAACTAACACAACATTATAAGCCAATTATATTCCAATAATAATATAAAAAAAATTGTTCTGGGTTCTAAATCCCATCTCTGACATTTGCTGGCTCATTGTGTCAGATAAGTTACCTACCATCAATTTTAAATAAGCTTGGAGTGAAATTTCGTGGAGTGATGCATGGACATAACACAGCAGAGTACTTGGGGTCATAGTATGACTCGGTACAATCTCTTATAATATGAACAACTGTGCCCGCTAGGGAATTATTCATCTGAAATCAATTGCAACCAACATTGTGTATTAGCAACAAAATCAACTCACTAACCTTTTTCACTTCCTTTCTCTGCTTTAGAGGCTATAAAGTCCAACATTTACCTTCCCTGTTTCCTTCTCTGGTGGCTCAGATGTAGGCAGGTAATCTGCCTACAATGTGGGAGACCTGGGTTCGATTTCTGGGTCGGGAAGATCCCCTGAAGAAGGGTGTGGTAACTCGCTCCAGTATTCTTGCCTGGAGAATTCCATGGACAGAGGAGCCTGGTGGACTACAGTGTATGGGGTCACAAAGAGTTGGACACAACTGAGTGACTAACACACATGCACACACACACACACATTTCCTTTTATCTAGAGCTACACAGGAGACGTAGTTACCTACTTGTGACCACGGAGTGGAGTTGGGGATTGGGGAGGAGAAGCAATGTGATTTCTGAAAAAAACATTTTTAAAGGGGCAGACTTGTCTGATCTAGACTTGGTCCCTTTTTGCTTTTCTTTTATCTTTCTAATTCCTGGGATACAGGTGTGATGTATAAAACTGTTCAAGTTACCCTTTAATTACAAAAATAAATGCCACAAATAAATAAATTACAAAAATAAAGGTCATAAGATGGTAGGGAGAAAGAAAAAGGAACCTGAACTTCTGATAACATTTTTGAACTAAAACAGGAGAAGCAACATGTCTCCAGTTAATGTGACTTTGTGTGTGTGTGTGTGTGTGTGTGTGTGTGTGCTCAGTCACTCAGTTGTGTCCAACTCTGCGACCCCATGGACGGTAACCCACTAGGCTCCTCGGTCCATGGAATTTTCCAGGTAAGAATACTGAAGGGGTGCTATTTCCTCTGCTAGGGAGTCTTCCCAACCCAGGCATCGAACCGGCATCTCTTGTATCTCCTGCATTTGCAGGTTGATTCTTTACCACTGCGCCACCTGGGAAGCCCCTAATGTGACTTTTCTTATCCCATAAACTTGTCCAAATGAGGTTGTCCTAAATTCCTGTCTCCCTGTACTCACTGAATCTAAACTATTATAATTTAACATTTTACCCACCCTCAAACAGTTCCCAACATTGAGAGAACGATCTTAAACTAGATGTCAAAAATCTATAACTATGCTGCCCAAAGTCTCCCAACTCTAAGCAGATACTATGATGCCTTCAAAGTCTCACTTAAGTAATGAACAGAAATTATCTTTATTTTATGAAAAATATATTTTGATGGGCTTTTCAGGACTTGGTTAACAAATGCTAGGGCTGGATTACATCCCATAATACAGTATGTATAATATAGTATCAAGGATTCCTGATACTAGAAAAACATCTTTTGTCTAAACTATTTCATTTTAATTCTGCTATTTATTCCTGATCACTTCTCCAATAAATGATATATCCATTATTTTGTATAATTCATGTAAAGACATTAGCACAGTATCTAGTATATATCCAATGAATGTTAGTTTTCTTTACTTTATGACCACCCACGAATGAATTCATACAACCTTCAGGAAAGAAATTTTTGAAAAAAATAAAAATAATATACTCTTTTTTTCCCAGCTAGACATTGATTCAAAACCTTTTTCTGCTGTTCACTCATTGAATGACCCACACAATTATAAATTTATTTAAGCCTCCATTTCTACATAACTTAAACTCATAGCAACTTTGCCAGATTTTGGCAAGGAAAAAAAGAAAAAATATATTACTCTTTAAATTCGCTAGTTGGAGCATTAATTCAAATCATAAAGTATTCAATGAATTATATTTCCCTAGCTTATTTTCAGAACTTCATGTTTCTTTATAGTTGGCTCCTTCCATATCCAAGTGACCTACTAAAGTCTGAATTCTCTGTTCTTTCTCTCTGTTTCTTCTTCCTCCACTCTCAAAAAGCAAGAAGTTTCACCTTATTGTGAATTTGTAAACCTTCTGATTTATTCCTCTTAAACGTTATGACTCACCAAGTTCAGTAGGCTGTTCTGCCCCAGAATTTTTCATTTCTAATAGTATTGATGGAATCTAATAATCATAAAATGACAGTTGAGTGATTTCTTTTTTGCTTTGTCAAAGGATTTTACTCTTTGAAGCTGAAATCATGCTAGATAAACATTAATCTATTCCTTTTTAATTTTCATATATCTAAAATATGATATTATTCAGCACTCACAAAAAGTCAGCTATCAAATGAGTCATCAGTCTGCTGAAAGCCAAAATATCCACATTTAGATGTACCAGAGTTACAGGAAAATAGGCTTTGGACATTTTGCTTCATAAAAATCTTGAGAGATTAAACTCTGTGAGTTCATCACTTTCACTGATTTCCCTATTGTCAGAAAGCATCCATTTCATCCTCTCCTTGTACTTCTGTCAGCAAAATGGCAGTAACACAATTCAAAGAAACTACTTATAGAATTCTTTTACTTGAATAAAACATAGAATCTTTCTAAATAAGCTACTGAAGACATTATTTTTGCAGGTTTATTTGCTTAGTTTTAGATGTTTTCAATTATAATGATTAGTTATATTTATGGTAGAATAACATAGGTAAAAGAGTAAAAATTGATTTGAAATAGTTTAACCAGAATTAGTTCAAGTTAAGAAGCTTCAATTTGTTTAGACCCAGCCACTCTTGATTTAGATCAGTATTTAGACACAGACCTGGCACTACAGACATTTGAGGTGGACTTCTTTGTCTTGAGGAGTGGTGTCCTGTACTTTGCAGAATGTTTAGCCGTCTGCTAAGCTCCCTAACCTGTTTGATGACAACCAAAATTTCTTCAAACATTGCCAAATATTCCTGGGGGTGAGGGCAATTACCTCCGGTTGAGAACCACTCTGTTAATGATTTGATGTTTACAGTTGACAGGATCATAGTCTCATTCAATACTAGAAGCTTTATGTACTTCAGGAACATCTTGCATAATTCTGAGCAACTCTTGATTTTTTTTTTTTTTATTATCTTCACTTTATTTTTTATTTATGAACCTCTGGCATTACTTCAGTATGTTTGTATTAGTCTCTTAAAAATTCCAATGTGTGAACAGTCAGATTGCTAAAGTTAGTAGATGTATCAGTTCAGTTCAGTTGCTCAGTTGTGTCCCACTCTTTGAGACCCCATGGACTACAGCATACCAGGCCTCACTGTCTATCACCAACCCTCAGAGCTTACTCAAACTCATGTCTGTTGAGTCAGGGATGCCATCCAACCATCTCATCCTCTGTCTTCTTTTCCTCCCACCTTCAATCTTTCCCAGCATCAGGGTATTTTCAAATGAGTCATCTTCCCATCAGATGGACAAAGTATTGGAGTTTCAGCTTCAACATCAGTCCTTCCAATGAATACTCAGGGTTGATCTCCTTCAGGATGGACTGGTTGGATCTCCTTGCTGTCCAAGGGACTCTCAAGAGTCTTCTCCAACATCACAGTTCAAAAGCATCAGTTCTTCTGTGCTCGGCTTTCTTTATAGTCCAACTCTCACATCCATACATGACTATGGGAAAAATCATAGCCCTGACTAGATGGACCTTTGTTGGCCAAGTGATGTATTTGCTTTTTAATATGCTGTCTAGGTTGGTCATAACTTTTCTTCCAAGGAGCAAGTGTCTTTTAATTTCATGGCTGCAGTCACCATCTACAGTGATTTTGGAGGCCCCCCAAAATAAAGTCTGTCACTGTTACCACTGTTTCCCCATCTATTTGCCATGAAGTGATGGGAACAGATGACATGATCTTAGTTTTCTGAATGTTGAGGTTTAAGCCAACTTTTTCACTCTCCTCTTTTACTTTTATCAAGAGGCTCTTTAGTTCTTCTTTACCTTCTGCCATAAGAGTGATGTCATCTGCATATCTGAAGTTATTGGTAGTCCTCCTGGCAATCTTGATTCCAGCTTGTGCTTCATCCAGCCCAGCGTTTCTCATGATGTACTCTGCATATAAGTTAAATAAGCAGGGTGACAATATACAGCCTTGACGTACTCCTTTCCCTGTTTGGAACCAGTCTGTTGTTCCATGTCCAGTTCTAACTGTTGCTTCCTGACCTACATACAGATTTCTCAAGAGACAGGTAAGTTGGTCAGGTATTTCCATCACTTTAAGAAATTTCCAGAGTTTGTTGTGGTCCACAGAGTCAAGGGCTTTGGCATAGTCAAGAAAACAGAAGTAGATTTTCTCTGGAACGCTCTTGCTTTTTTGATGATCCAACGGCTGTTGGCAATTTGATCTCTGGTTCCTCTGCCTTTTCTAAATCCAGCTTGAACATCTGGGAGTTCACAGTTCATGTGCTGTTGAAGACTGGCTTGAAGAATTTTGAGCATTACTTTACTTGTGTGTGAGATGAGTGCAATTGTGCAGTAGGTTGAGTATTCTTTGGCATTGCCTTTCTTTGGGGCTGGAATGGAAACTGACCTTTTCCAGTCCTGTGGCCACTGCTGAGTTTTCCAAATTTGCAGGCATATTGAGTGCAGCACTTTCCCAGCATCATCTTTCAGGATTTGAAATAGCTCAACTCGAATTCCATCACCTCCACTAGCTTTGTTCATAGTGATGCTTCCTAAGGCCCACTTGACTTCACATTCCAGGGTGTCTGGTTCTAGGTGAATGATCACACCATCGTGATTATCTGGTTCATGAAGATCTTTTTTGTATAGTTCTTCTGTATGTAAAGACACATATCTGGGGTCAAAAAAAGATATATCTTAAGAAGAATTGGAATATCACTCAGATCCCAGTGACTTTCAATGACAAAAATGCTCTTCTACTTACAGAAATATCTATAGGTTCTTTCAGTTACTCTCTTTTACCTCTAATCAGTGATCCCCAACCTTTTTGGCAACAGGGACCAGTTTTGTGAAAGACAATTTTTCTGCCAACCAGAGTGGGGGGATTGTTTCAGAATGATTCAAGTGCATTATATTTATTGTGCACTTTATTTCTATTATTTTTACATAAGCTCCACCTCAGATCATCAGGCATTAGATCCCAGAGGTTGGGGACCCCTGTCTCCTTTCTACTCTTGTTTTGCTTCTAATTGATGGCTCCTGTTTACTCACTGATTTTATTGCCTAATGGATTCTACTTAAAATCCTCCTATTTTCTGTGTTGTTATTCTTATTTTGTCTATTTTTTCATTAAATTTCCTAACAGAGAGAATCTGAGCACATCTGTCTGCATCCACTATACAGAATGATCTTACCAGTATGTACCACAGACTGTGTGTCTTCCTCTCATGGGGATGTCTCTTGGTTCAGCATCCTGGCTTGATCGATTGACTGGTCATTTCTTTATTTTTTTTCCCTTTCTTTTTTGAAATTTATTAATTTGATTTATTCATTTATTTATTTAATTAAATTAATTAATTCAATTTATTTATTTATGGAGGCTAATTACTTTACAATATTGTGGTGGTTTTTGCCATACATTCACATGAATCAGCCACGGGTGTACATGTGTCCCCTCAGGGTCATCCCAGTGCACCAGCCCTGAGCACCCTGCCTCATGCATCAGACCTGGACTGGCGAGTTATTTCATGTATGATAATATACATGTTTCAATGCTATTCTCCCAAATCATCCCACCCTCGCCTTCTCTCACAGAGTCCAAAAGTCTATTCTTTACATCTGTGTCTCTTTTACTGTCTCACATATAGGGTCATCCTTACCATCTTTCTAAAGCTCATATATATGTGCTAATATACTGTATTGGTGTTTTTCTTTCTGACTTACTTCACTCTGTACCATAGGTTCTAGTTTCATCCACCTCATTAGAACTGATTCAAATGTATTCTTTTTAATGGCTGAGTAATATTCCATGGTGTATATGTACCACAGCTTCCTTATCCATTCATATGCTGAGGGGCATCTAGGTTGCTTTCATGTCCTGGCTATTATAAACAGTGCTGCGATGAACATTGGGGTCCACGTGTCTCTTTCAGATCTGGTTTCCTCAGTGTGTATGCCCAGGAGTGGGATTGCTGGGTCATATGGCAGTTCTGTCTCCAGTTTTTTAAGGAATCTCCACACTGTTCTCCATAGTGGCTGTACTAGTTTGCATTCCCACCAACAGTGTAAGAGGGTTCCTTTTTCTCCGCACCCTCTTTAGCATTTATTGTTTGTAGACATTTTGATAGCAGCCGTTCTGTGGCTGTTCATTTCTTAGAAAGCTGTCTCTGGTCATTTCTTTCAGTGAGAAATTTGGACCAGGAAGTCTTTGTGAGTCACCTCAGAATTAAAGTATTAGACCAGGCACACATCTCACCTGCCTTATCTCATATGGATGAAACTTGGGCATTATGTTTACTTGAAATTCAGAATCTCAAGAAATAAATATTATTTTACCCTTAAACTTCTCAGTGAATCTTATGAGGAATGGCTCTCACTTCATTGTTCCTCTCCTGATGAGTATAGAGGCGAGCTTTTAGCCCTGTCTAAGGTCATGAGGACTGTAATGCGTGACAGGTTGCTGCTCTTGGGCAATGTTCTTTCCTTGAAAGGAATTATGTAGAGATGCTGTTGCTGCTCCTTAGTTGCAAGTCATGTCTGACTCTTTTGTGATACCCCCTGGACTGTAGCCCACCAGGCTTCTCTGTCCACGGAACTTCCCAGGCAAAAATACTGAAGTGAGTTGCCATTTCTTTCTCCAGTGTATCTTCCCAACACAGGGTCAAACCCATGTCTCTTGTGTCTCCTGCACTGCAGGCAGATTCTTGATCACTGAGCCGCCTGGGAAGGCCCACTGAGACGTTGCTCTGGTGCTAAGTAATTTTGATTACCCAGTGTTGCCATATCAATGACAATATACCTCACAGTATGGATTGACTTGTAAATGGTAGGAAAAATGCTAGGTGTGTGATTAAGTAATCATGATTGATCAAGTAATTTCTTGAATATAATTAGGCAGTTGTAAATACACACACATACACACACACAAAACAAAAACAAAAACAAAAAAACCCAAAACTCAGAAGGATGAGTGATTTGGAGAAGCAGCACAGTATCAGGCAAAACTTTTGAGTTTGAAGTAAGAAAACATTGAAACAAGACATGTTATTCCTTCTAGACACCTTTAAGTTATAGAGATCTTGTGATTTAGTCAGGGTTAATCTCTTACATCTTACATCAGCCTGTCTGAGTTTTGAAGCATTAATGTGAATATTCAAGGTCTTCAAGACACTTTACAAGCTGTCTTTACCAAGGCCATCATCAGGCTATCTTGATTCTGAATAATAAAGCTAATGTGTGCATTTTCTTTCTTTCTTTTTTTTTTCCTTGTGTTTACCAACTGCACTGTATCTGCTGAGGAAGATTGGAAAAGCCTGTGTATCCTTTCTACAGACGTAGAAAGGATAAAGGAAACTCCTTATTTCTTTTCATGCATGTGTCCATAAAGAACATTGCTAAAGGTCTTGGGATACACTGAACCAAGACTGGATTCTTCTTTTGAATCTTTTTGGGAGACAGATTTGTTTTGCTCAGAGAATACTCATGGTATTCAAGAGAAAATTCTGCAAATATTAGAATTCTTCCTGAGCTTCATGAGCTTTTCCCTGAATCCTGACCTTCTTCTGCTTCAAAATATACTAAGGAGAGGGACGCATACTCAGCACTCTTGTCTAGAAGTTTTATAGCCTATTTTTCTTTATATAAAGCAATTTAACAGCTTCTCCCACTAGAACCTCCTTAAAGCTGATGGAATAATTTACTAACTTAACCAAATGAAGGAACTTGCTCACTTACTCACAAAGAGAAAACAATATTGTTCAAAGCCAAGCATGGAGATGATAAACTATAACTGGTATTGGACAGTGATTTTCATCTTATGAATTGTACCAGGTGAATAATAGATGACTAGAAAGAAAGTTATGTTTCCTCTAAACGCAATGGAGAAAATGAATTACTTTATTCATCATCTTATCAAATGCAATCATGCTTTTATCTAATTCATCTCAACCTGTCAATATGCTTGAATATTTTGAAATGTTTCTTGCCTGTATATCATCATATCTATAAAAATATTAAACCATATAGTTGCAATTAGTTAAGTACTATGTTTTTTTCTTTATTCTGCATGTCTATGAAAGATAGAATTACAGAATTTGAAATCTTTCCTGATAACTGAAAGATACAATTTTCCTTTTTATATTTAACATCTTTAATCATACATATTTAACATTTTATCTCAAAGACAAGCTGCTGACTTTCATTCTCATAGCTGTCTGAAGCAGCAGTCAGCACAACAGTATTTTGACATATTTTGCCATTGCACTTGAAAATTTGGTGAAGTTTGGTCAGATGCCTGCCTCTGAGAAAATGCTACAAATATTTCATGTCTAATAAATAAAATTATGGAAATGTATGTTCATTATGTTCTCATCAGTAGCAGAAAACAACACAGGGGAAAATGTTGAAGGTGAAATTAAAGAAAATGCCTTAATACTGTTTTTAAGAGTAAAAACTTGTTTATAAATTTATATGAGTAAAAATAAATAAATTACAAAAATTATTTAACAGTAAAATATTTATAACCAAATTTGAGTGGTGAATAAAGGCAGGAATATGTTACTAGGGTTTTATGACTGAAGGAAATAGACATTTATTATACTTGAAAAGGAATGAAAAAATGTCTGAACACAGTTGGGGTTGTGTTTGCCAAGTTTTTCCTCAGTAAAGCTAGTATTTTGCACTTTATGGTGAATAATTAGCAGGAGGTGATGTAATCTGAGGTGATGGAAATGTTCTTCTTCTCAGTATACATTTGTCCTTAAGTTTTAGCATCTTTTGATGATATTTGCTTACATTAATTATTATATAGGTTTTGATTAATGGTGATATTTATATTTTCAATATTTTCTTTCTATTGGTGAGCTAGAAGTCCACTACATGGAATAATTTCTCATTTATTTGCTGCTCAATCATTTATACCAGTGTGCATTATAGGTATTTATTTTAATACTTATCACCGTCATTATTTATTTATTTACTGCTTTAATTGCCTCATCTTTAGTTATTAGGAGCTTCTTTAAGTTGGCTTTTCAGTATGGAGCGAGTATGTTTTTGAGTAATTTTACTTACAAGTTCCCCAAGTACTTCCAAGATTTATTTTATGCTTTATTTGCCCCAGGCATGGAATCAGCCACTTCTTCAAAGAGCTTTAGTTAAACTTAAGCAGTTAGTAAGGCTCAGAACACCCAAGTTTAATGGCTTATTCCAAAAATCAGATGACTGAATATGGCAAAGTTGTAGGGTACAAGTCAGCTAAGAAATTCAGTTGTTTGAGTGTGTGTTAGTCTCTCAGTTATGTCTGACTCTTTCCAAGCCCATAGACTGTGCCTGCTAGGCTCTTCTGTCTATGGAATTCTCTATGCAGGAATACTGGAGTACATTGTCATTCCCTTCTCTGGGGGATTTTCCCAACCCAGGAACTGAACCTGGGTCTCCCACTTTGAAGGCAGATTCTTTACCATCTGAACTACCAGGGAACTGACAGCAAACTCTCTGAAAAGGAAATCAGGAAAACAATCCTCTTTACAGGAGCACCAAAAAGAATAAAATACCTAGAAATAAACTTAACTAAGGATATAAAACGGTATATATTGAAAATTGTAAAATATTGATAAAAGAGATTAGACAAGACAAACAAGTGAAAAGATATCTTGTATGCATGAATTAGGAGATTGATGTTCTTAAAATATTCATACTATCTAAAGCAATGTAAAGAATCAGCATAATCTCTACCAAAATCCCAATGATTTTTCTACAGAAATAGAGAAAATAATTCTAAAATTCATATAAAAGCACAAGATACACACAATAACTGGAGCAAATCTGGAGGCCTCACATTTCCTAATTTCAATTATATTACAAAGCTACAATAATAATAAAAATGTATGATGCCTGAGTAAATGTGGAAATATGGAACACTGCAACAGAACAGAAAGTATAAAAATAAATCTATGCATGTACAACTGATCTTCTAAAAGAGTTCCAAAGAAATGCAAAGGAAAAGACAGTCTCTTCAACAAGAAATGTTGAAAAACTGACTATTCTCATGCAAAAGAATGAAATTTGATCCTTATACAAAATGCAAAAAATCAACTTGAAATAGATTAAAGACTTAAATTAAGACCTGAACTTTATAAAACTCCCAGAAGAAAACATTGGGGAAAAAAGCTTCTTGACATTGTTCTGGGCAATGATTTCTTTTTGGATAAGACACTAAAGCACAGTTAACTAAAATAAAAAATAAAATGATACTACATCAAAGTAAAAACATCTACACAGCAAAAGAAAGATTAATAGAGTGTAAAGCCAACCTATGAAATATCGGTAAATATTTGCAAACCATATATATGATAAGGGATTAGCATCCAAAATATTTAACTCCTAAGTTATAGTAAAGTAACTAAGTAATGCAACTGGTAAATCAGTTAAAGTATATTAAAGGTCTGAACAGATATTTCATCAAAGAAGACATAAAAAGAATATATATATATGACATATATATCACTAATTATCAGGAAAATGCAAATCAAAACCATCGTGCAATATCACCTCACACTTTCCAGGATGGCTATTATAAAAAAAAAAAAAAAAAAAAGAACTAAAGACAAGAAGAGCTGGAAAGGATGGGGAGAAGTTTTAACCCTTGCACATTACCGGTGAGAATGCAAAATGGTGCAGATGCTGTTGAAAACAGTGTGGAGGTTCTTCAAACTATTAAAACTAGGCTACCACAGTATCCATATTCACTTCTGAATATTTATCCAAAAGAATTGAAATCAGGACTTCAGGAGACAGCACTCCTGTGTTCATTGCAGCACTATTCACAATAACCAAGACATAGAAACAATCTAAATGGCCATTGACTGATGAATGGATAAATAAAATGTAACATAGACACAAGGGAATAATTTTCAGCCTTAAAAAATGAAGAAATTTTGTAACATGTGACATATGGATGAACTTAAGGATATTATCTAAGTGAAATGTCACTCAAAGACAAATACTGCTTGATTCTACTTATATGAGTTATCTAAACTGTCAAATCATAGAATCAATTAATTAAATGATGGTTGTTAGAGCCTGATTAGAGGGAGAAATGAATTACTACTCTAGGGGCAAAAAGTTTCAGTCAAGCAAGATGAACTAAGCTCTAAAGATTTGCCATGTAACATTGTGCTTATAGTCAGAAAGAATGTATAGTACACTGAAAAATTTGTTAGAGATCAATTTCATGCTAGTGTTCTTATCACAATAACATTTTAAGAAAAGGAAAGAAGATTGGAGGTATTTATAGATGTAGAAATATCAATATCTTATTCTTCTAAAGGAAAATGCTGGATGCAAGTTTATTCCTACTTGAATAATCTTATTTTACCCATAAGAAACTATGAGTAAAATTACCTATGCTATATATTTCTACATATTTAATTCCATACCTCTCTTCACCTCCCTTTCTCATTCCATCTAAACTGGCAGATGGATGCCCTGGGTCATGTACTTAGGGAGATAAATCATAGAAAAATCATAACAGTAATTTAAAATAAATGTCCTCATTTCACAATAAGACTCAACATAAATTAATTTTCTATACCTATCCATCATCCAACTGTCCATCCATCCATTCATCTATCTATAAATCTATCCATCCATCCATCCAATCATCCACTTATCTATACATCTGTTAAACTCTCTAGAATTGTAATGACAAAAAATCTGAAATAAAGGTGGACCGACAGAAATAAAATTATGCAAAAACAACAAAATGGTTTATATGAATAATGACTTTTGAACACAAAGTGTTCCACTTTCACTTTTACCAGGTTGAAAATTTTGAAATAATTCACAGAAATTGCCTTACATTATAAAAGTTTTTTGCTACTTATATAGAAGAGTCACAAAACATGTCAAAGTCTTATAAAGGTTTTGAAAGAAAAATGTCCTTGACCCTTAATTATGTTTCATTTCATAACCAGTTAGGTCTTATATCTCAGTATAGTTAAAGACATGAAAATGTAATTTGCACGTTTTGATGAGAAAAAGGATGAAATTTTAATATTCTCCTGCAGTTGGTTAAAATAAAGATGGAAAAATTGAATCAATGCATTCAATGTTTATAACTCTCACTGATCACCAATCCATAAAATTTTAGAGTTTAAAACACAAAATTCCATGTCAGACAGAAGCAAAACTTGAAAAGTCTATTCTACCTGTTTCTACAGCCCTTCCCCAGTTTCCCAGTATTGTTCAGGAATGGAGTCCATCTGAAATATAATATTTTCATTTGGCTTTTAAATTTTGATTCAGCATTTTCTTATCTAAACTGAATTGCCAGTTCCTCATGTTTTTCTTATCAGTCTTCATCTTACTATTTTAGTGCTTAAATACTTTTTTAAAAAATATTTTGTCAACTACTATTTATTGAAAGCCTATTGGAGCCAAATGATGTCCTGTTTCTTAAGACTATATTAATGAAGAAAGCAGCCCAAAAAACAAAAACAAAAACAAAAACAAAAACCTGCCATCATTGAGTATTCAGCTTATTTTACATCATTAGCCCCATATTTTCCTTCCTTTTCAGATAGATACCTTCACCTCCAAACCCAGTAAATTATTCCATATCAGTCATTTTACTCCATAGAAACTTGGGATACTCATTTTTTGTATCATGGAGATGATCAAGGGATGACATGATTGGGTCTCACACATATATATGGAATTTAGAAAGATGGTAATGATAACCCTATATGCAAAACAGAAAAAGAGACACAGATGTACAGAACAGACTTTTGGACTCCGTGGGAGAAGGCGAGGGTGTGATGTTTCAAGAGAACACCATCGAAACATGTATATTATCTAGGGTGAAACAGATCACCAGCCCAGGTTGGATGCATGAGACAAGTGCTCGGGCCTGGTGCACTGGGAAGACCCAGAGGGGTCGGGTAGAGAGGGAGGTGGGAGGGGGGAACGGGATGGGGAATACATGTAAATCCATGGCTGATTCATGTCAATGTATGACAAAAACTGCTACAATATTGTAAAGTAATTAGCCTCCAACTAATAAAAATAAATGAAAAAATAAAAAAAATTAAAAAAAAAAGGGGATGACATGAGTGCATGCTCATTTGCTTCAGTTGTATCCAACTCTTTGCAGCCCGTGGACTGTGGCCTGCCATGTTCCTCTGTCCATGGGGATTTCACAGCAAAGATAATGGAGTGGGTTGTCGTGCCTTCCTCTAAGGGATCTTCCCAACCCAGGGACTGAAACGGCTGCTCCTGCATCCCCTGCGTGGCAGGCAGACCTTTTACCTCTAAGCCACTGGGGAAACCCCTAGGGATGACAATTTCTTATTTACTCTTGGATCAAGTGTTAGCCATGTCTACAATCAGCTTTATATTTTCCAAGTCTAGATGATTTCCACTGGTCACATTAGGACGTCATGACAACACAAGCAAATTAAAAAGAAATATCAATTGAATTCACTGAAAGGGAAAATCCAGGGGGTTTAATGGCTGAAAACATCCAACAAAAACACCCACAGATATATATTCACATTCATACCACATGAATTCCTGTGTACAATGTAAAAACTAACAATACTGACAAGCTGAGAAAATACTGGCTTTGGCTGCTACAAAAATACAGCTCTAGTTCTAAATCATATGAAGATATTTGAAAATACAGGCAGTGTTAGCTAGTTTTCCAGTTCCATTGTTTATTCTTTTATCATGTTTTCCTTTCCTAGTATTCACAGCATACTTTCCACTGGTAGCTCTACTACTTACAATTCTTCTCCTTCTGCTTTTCCCAAACTTCCCCAATTAAAATATTCCACTGAAATGTTGTGAAGTAATTAGCCTCCAACTAATAAAAAAAAATAAATAAAAATAAAAAGAGCTATTATAAAAAATAAATAAATAAAATATTCCAAACTAAGATAAAGGGTTTTTAGGGGGATAATTTTGGAGCCAGATTATTGTCATGTGCAAGCTGCCTGCCTGGGAAAAGCACTGAACATATATTTGTAATACAGATGGGAATTAAATGTGGCATGATATTCGTACGAATGAGCTTACTCGCTGAAAAAAGCAATGGAGCACAATAAGAACCACAGATTCAAAAACATGGTCATTGATCTAAAACTTGTCTCTGCATATTTCAAAGTGTTATACAGTGGGTTAAATTATGTAAGTGAAGAGAAAAGAACAATATCTGTCTCATAATCAATAAGCAACATTAGCCAGAATATTCATTGTAAGTATCATCAAAATGAGTGCAGTACTACTAGGTGTTAAGAAATTTGCCAAAAGAGTTTACAAACTGGGTAGAAGATCATGATCCCTTTGAGCACATAATTGTAAATGTATTCATGAATCACACATATACAGTCAAATGACAAAGTCCTAAATTCATATTAACAAGGCAGCAGGTATGCAGTAGTACTGGATGTGATTTTTTTCTTTTGCTAATAAATAATTCATGATTTCTGGCTTTAAATGGCATACAACAAGCAGTCCTTGGGGCAGTCTTTCCAAACTTCCTCTTAAGATATCTACAGGAACACAGAACAACATGAAAATTCACAACCATAAAAAATAAAATCCCATACAAAGTAATAGAATCTGGAAGCAATTTTTTTTTACCACTTATTCTAAAGATGAACTTAGGGAATAAAAAGTCTTTCCTCTGACTAAGAAATACAAGTCTTTTTAACAACCAGAAAACTTGTCAGATACAATCTGACTTTGAAAGTATTACTCAGGTTAAATATTACTTTTTCAAAGAAGACACTTTGTCTTTCAAAGAATGAGTCCCTTGTTCAAATGCTGTTTCCATCAGGCTGTTTATCTGAGTTTTAATTTTACATCATTGATGGGACTACTCTCCTATCCATTTTTCTCCCTCTATCATAAAGAGCAAGAGGAAGCTCCTTTCAGAGCAAGAGGATGCTCCCAGAGTCTGGGGCAGTGCCTGATACACAAGGAAAGTGATTGTCGTAGCCCTTTAGTCACTCAGTCATGTCTGACTCTTTGCAACACCAATGGACGCAGCTTGCCAGGCTTCCCTATCCTTCACCATTTCCCAAAGATTGTCTAAATTTAAGTTAATTGAATCAGTGATGCCATCCAACCACCTTATCTTCCAACATCCCCTTCTCCTCCTGCCTTCAATCTGTCACAGTATCAGGGTCTTTTCCAGTGAGTCAGCTCTTCGCATCAGTCCCTCCAGTGAATATTCAGGACTGATTTCCTTTAAGATTGACTCCTTTGATCTTCTTGCAGTCCAAGAGACTCTCAAGAGTTTCCTCCAACACCACAGTTCAAAAGCATCAGTTCCTAAGAACTCAACCTTCTTTATGGTCCAACTCTCACATTCATTCATGACTACTGGAAAAACTAACTTTGACCAAATGGACCTTTGTCATAGTTTTTCTTCCAAGAAGCAAGCATAGTTTAATTTCACGGTTGCAGTCACCATCCTCAGTGATACCAGAGCACAAGAAAATAAAGTCTGTCACTGTTTCCATTGTTTCCCCATCTGTTTGTCATGAAGTGATGGGACCAGATGTCATGATCTTTGTTTTTTGAAAGTTGAGATTTAAGCCAGCTTTTTCACTCTCCTCTTTCACCTTCATCAAGAGGTTCTTAGGTTCCTCTTCACTTTCTGCTATAAGGGTGATGTCACCTGCATATCTGAGGTTATTGATGTTTCTCCTGGCAATCCTGATTCCACTTGTTCTTTATCCAGCCTGGCATTTCGCATTATGTACTCTGCATATAAGTTACATAAGCAGGGTGACAGTATACAACCTCAACGTACTCCTTTCCCAATTCAGAACCAGTCCATTGTTCCATGTTTGGTCTAGCTGTTGCTTCTTGACCTGCATACAGGTTTCCCAGGAGGCAGGTAAGATGGCCTGATATTCCCATCTCTTTAAGAATTTTCCACAATTTGCTGTGATCTTCACAGTCGAAGGCTTTAGCATAGTCAATGGAGCAGAATTAGATGTTTTTCTGGAAATTTTTTTTTTTTTTCAAGATCCAGTGGATGTTGGCAATTAGATCTCTGGTTCCTTTACCTTTTCTAAATTCAGCTTGTACATCTGAAAGCTTTTGGTTTGCATATTTTTGAAGCCCAGCTTCAAGGATTTTGAGCATTACCTTGCTAGCCTGTGAAATCAGTGCAATTCTGTGGTAGTTTGAACATTCTCTAACACTGCTCTTCTTCAGGATTGGAATGAAAACTGACCTTTTACAGCCCCATGGCCACTGCTGAGTTTTCCAAATTTTCTGGCATATTGAGTGCAGCACTTTAACAAGATCATCTTTTAAAATTTGAAATAGCTCAACTGGTATTGCATCACCTCACCAACTTTGTTCATAGTGATGCTTCTTAAGGCCCACTTGACTTCACACTCTGGGATGCCTGGCTCTAGGTGAGTGATCACACCATCATAGTTATCCAGGTCATGAAGAACTTTTTTGTATAGTTCTTCTGTGTATTCTTGCCACCTTTTCTTAATCTCTTCTGCTTCTGTTAGGTCCATATCATTTCTGTCCTTTACTGAACCCATATTTGCACGAAATGTTCCCTTGGTATCTCTAATGTTCTTGAAGAGATTTCTAGTCTTTCTTATTCTACTATTTCCCTCAATTTCTTTGCATTGTTCTATTTGGAAGGCTTTCTTATCTCTCTTTGCTCTTCCCTGGACCTCTGTATTCAGATGAGCATATCTTTCCTTTTCTCCTTTGCCTTTTGCTTCTCTTCTTTTCTCAGCTATTTGTAAGGCCTCTTCAGATAACTATTTTGTCATTTACTGAATAACCAACTGCGTTCTCTCTACCAAACTTCCTTAAATGAGTAAGTAAAAGACTTACTCATACTTACACTGCATCTCAAAAGGTCTAATGTTCCCAAAATGAAACTTTCTGCATGAGAACCAAAATGTTAAATGGTTTCTTCTAAAAGAGTTTCTGGAATGTTCTTATCTGTCTGCTCTTTTTTAGTAAAATCAGCTTGTCATGTTCCTAGAAGACTGTCAGGATTTTGAATATATTTACACTGAACCTAACAGCAACACCTAGAGAAAACTTCAGTTTCTTATTTAATAAAAAATTCCAGAAAGAAGAATCAGGAACTAGGAGAAATCTATATCTCAGGAAACATAAGATTTTGGGATGGAATAATGAGGCATAATGGTGATTGGGAATCCAGTGTGCATATCTGTGTGCCATACTTCATAGATCTGTGGACCGACACAGAGTGTGTTGTGAGTAGAAACACTGGAAAACTATACAATTTATTTATTTTCAAACAAGTCTGAATAGATCTTAAAGAAGTAAAATGTTGAATTTATTATTGCTAAAGATCCTATCAATGATGTGGAAGAAAAACTTGATAAACACTCCCATGGTACAGGGTTAATGGAGAGAGAGAATGAAAACAATAAAGAAGATAGCAATTGCAGAGAACAAATAGATAATTACACCAAGTGTTCCTGGGAGGAAGTTGGGAAGAAAGCAATAAAATTTAAATACAATATGTTAAAGGAGGTGATCATAGGAAGATTCACTACAATCAAGAATGTTAATTCCCTCAAAATTAACTGGTAGATTTATTGTAACTCTAATCAAAATCCTGTCTTCCTGAAAAACAACACACTGATTTTACTAAAAAGATCAGATGGATAAGAACATCCCAGAAACTCTCTAACAAGGGGAAAAAAAAAAAAAAAGCTGAAAACTTGTTTTTTATCATATCAAAATTACAGCTATAATAATTGACACTGGAATTGGCAACACATGCACAATCAATGGGCTTCCCAGGTGGTTCAGTGGGTAAATAATCTGCCTACAGTGCAGGAGATGCAGGCAGACACCAGTTCAATCCCCAAGCCAGGAAAATCCCCTGGAGGAGGGCATGGCAACCCACTCCAGTATTCTTGCTTGGAGAATCCCATGGATACAGATAGGCACCTGGTGGCCTTCAGTCCATAGAGTCAGAAAGAGTCGGACACAACTGAAGCGTCTGAGCATGCACAAATACACACATATTGACAACTGAAACAGTAGAAATCAAAAAAACAGATCAATACATATATGGAAACTTAATCGTGACAGTGGGGGAAGGAACTGGCAACCCACTCCAGCATTCTTGCCTGGAAAATCCCATGGACAGAGGAGCCTGATGGGCTACGGTCCAAGGGGTCACAAAGAGTCAGACACAACCTAAGTGGCATAGCATACAATCGTGACAGACCTGGTCTTGCAGAATAGTAAGACAAAAGTTAGGTGTTCAACAAAGTCCAGGAAAAGGTTAGTATTAATTTGGAAAAAAACAAATGAAAAGGTCTGAAGTTAGACCTAGACATTCTACTATAGAATAACATCAATTTCAAATGCATTAAAAATCAAATTTGAAAAATAAAATTAAGTGGCTTAGAGAATAAGTAAATGCTTAGATTGAAACTGCAAACAAATATTGAATAAGGAAAATAAAAATAATTTTACATCTAGACTACTTGGAATCAAGCAGCAGTTCAAAAAGAAACTTCTTAAAAGCTATCAAAGGGGTAGAATAGACTACCTTCATTTACAGTGTGGAATACCAATAGACTGACAGAAATGACCCATATGTAAAAATGTAGTTTTGTGAAATATTAAACTTTCTGAGCAGATACCATTTTCTCTTTAAAGACTTATTGCCAGTTAAACTATAATTCATAAGAGAAAAATTCATGAATGAACATAAAAATAGTAATCAAATTTAGTCTGTCCAGACCTTCATTACAATTTTATTAAAAGATACTCAGTATGGGGCTTCCCTAGTGCTCAGCAGTAAAGAATCTGCCTGCAAAGCAGGAGTTGACGGTTCAACCCCTGGGTCAGGAAGATCGCCTGGAGAAGGAAACGTCAACCCACTCCGGTACTCTTGCCTGGGAAGTCCCATGGACAGAGGAGCCTGGCGGGCTATAGTCCACGGGGTCACAATAGTGTTGGACAAGACTTAGCGATTAAAACATTACCACCATCAGAATAAGAAGAAAAGTTAACCCGTTGGGAAAACTTAGTTTGCAAGAAATAATGATGGAAAAAAATACTGATAAAATCAGTTCAGTTCAGTCACTCAGCCGTATTCAGCTCTTTGCGACCCCAAGGACTGCAGCACATCAGGCTTCCCTGTCCATCACCAACTCCCCGTTCAGTTCAGTTCAGTTGCTCAGTCATGTCAGACTCTTTGCGACCTCATGAACAGCAGCACGCCAGGCCTCCCTGTCCATTATCAACTCCCGGAGTCCACCCAAACCCATGTCCATGGAGTTGATGATGCCGTCCAACCATCTCTTCCTCTGTCATCCCCTTCTCCTCCTGCCTTCAATCTTTCCCAGGATCAGAGTCTTTTCCATGGAGTCAGTCCTTTACATCAGGTGGCCAAATTATTGGAGTTTCAGATTCAGCATCAGTCCTTCCAGTGAATATTCAGGACTGTTCTTTACAATTGACTGGTTTGATCTCCTTGCTGTCCAAGGGACTCTGAAGAGTCTTCTCCATCCCCACGGTTAAAAAGCATCAATTCTTCTGCACTCAGCTTTCTTTATGGTCCAATTCTCACATCTATACATGACTACTGGAAAAACCATAGCCTTGACTAGACAGATATTTGTTGTCCAAGTAATGTCTCTGCTTTTTAATATGCTGTTTAGGTTGGTCATAGCTTTTCTTCCAAGGAGCAAGGGTCTTTTAATTTCAATGCTGCAGTCACCTTATGCAGTGATTTTGGAGCCCAAGAAAATTAAGTCTCTCACTGTTTTCAATACTGTCCCATATATTTTCCATGAAGTGATGGGACTGACTGGCATGATCTTAGTTCTATGAATGTTGAGTATTAAGCCAGCTTTTTCACTCTCCTCTTTCACTTTCATCAAGAGGCCCTTTAGTTCCTTTTTGCTTTCTGCCATAAGAGTTGTGTCATTTGCATATCTGAGGTTACTGATGTTTCTCCTGACAATCTGGATTTCAACTTGTGCTTCATCCAGCCTGGCATTTTGCATGATCTACTCTTCTTATAAGTTAAATAAGCAGAGTGACAATATACAACCTTGACATACTCCTTTCACAATTTGGAACCAGTCCATTGTTCCATGTCCGGTTTTAACTGTTGCTTCTTGACTTGCACACAGATTTATTAGGAGGCAGGTAAGGTGATCTGGTACTCCCATCTGTTTAAGAATTTTCTACATTTTGTTGTGATCTACACAGTCAAAGGCTCTGGCATAATCAATAAAGCAGAGGAAAATGTTTTTATTAGAATTGTCTTGTCTTTTCTATGATCCAGTGGATGTCAACAGTTTGATCTCTGGTTCCTCTGCTTTTTTAAGTCCAAGTTGAATATCTGGAAGTTCATGGTTTACATACTGTTGAAGCCTGGCTTGGAGAATTTTGAGCATTGCTTTGCTAGTGTGTGAGATGAGTGCAATTGTGCGGTAATTTGACCATTCTTTGGCATTGCCCTTCTTTGGGACTGGAATGAAAACTGACCTTTTCCAGTCCTGTGACCACTGCTGAGTTTCCCAAATTTGCTGGCATACTGAGTACAGCGCTTTCACAGCATCATCTTGTAGGATATGAAATACCTCAACTGGTATTCCATCACCTCCACTAGTTTTGTCTGTAGTGATGCTTCCTAAGGCTCTCTTGACTTCACATTCTAGGATATCTGGCTCTAGGTGAGTGATCACACCATTGTGATTATCTGAGTCATGAAGATTTTTTTTTTTTTTTGGTATAGTTCTTTTGTTTATTCTTGCCACCTCTTATTAATATCTTCTGCTTCTTTTAGGTTCATTCCATTTTTTTTCCTTTATTGTGTCCATCTTTGCATGAGCACATGCAAAGATGCATCTTCATATCTCTAATTTTTCTTGAAGAGATTGCTAGTCTTTACCATTATATGTTTTTCCTCTATTTCTTTGCATTGTTTGCTGAGGAAGGCTTTCTTATCTCTCCTTGCTATTCTTTGGAACTCTGCTTTCAGATGGGTATATCTTTCCTTTTCTCCTTTGCCTTTAGCTTCTCTTCTTTTCACAGCTATTTGTAAGTCCTCCTCAGACAACTATTTTACCTTTTTGCATTTCTTTTTCTTGGGGACAGTCATGGTCATTCCCTCCTATACAATGTCATGAACCTCCATCCATAGTTCTTCAGACACTCTATCAGATCTAATCCCTTGAATCTATTTGTCACTTCCACTGTATAATTGTATGTGATTTATATTTAGGTCATACCTGAATGGTCTAGTGGCTTTCCCTACTTTCTTCAATGTAAGTCTGAATTTGGCAATAAGGAGTTCATGATCTGAGCCCAGTTATCTCCTGGTCTTGTTTTTGCTGGCTGTATAGAGCTTCTCCATCTTTGGCTTCAAAGGATATAATCAATCTGATTTTAATATTGACCATCTGATGATGTCCTGGACACTCACAGGCAAGTCTTGGTCAGTCTCTTGTGGGCTCACTGCTCCTTTTTCCTTGATCCTGGTGCACACAAAGTTTTGTTTGTGCCCTCAAAGAGTGTGTTTCCCCAGTCTTGTGTAAGTTGTGTAATCAAATCTCCTGGCCTCCAAAGTCATATTCTTTGGGGGTTCTCAGTCCCTTGCCAGATCCCCAGGTTGGGAAATCTATTGCTAGTCCTAGAACTTTCTTACCAGTCTGAGAATTTTTTGGAATTATTGCTCTGCAGTTTGTGGGCCGTCTGCTCAGCAGCTTTGTGGTGGGGTTAATGGGCTTCCCCGAAAGGGCTTATGCCACAGACAGTGTGAGCCAGGTAGCTGCACCCAGAGCCCTGCGCATGTGGCAGGCACTGACTTGCGTCTCTGCAGGAGACCCAAACACAGGTCTGGCTCCATCTCTGTGGTGTGCTTGGGCCCTGGTGCACAAAGATTTTGTTTGAGCCCTCTGAGCATCTCTGGCAGGTATGGAGTTCGATTCTAAATGCGACTTTGCCCCTCCTACCATCTTGCTTGTGCTTCTCCTTTGCTCTTGGACGTGCGATATCTTTGTTGATGGTTGTTCAGCAGCGAGTTGTAATTTTGGAGTTCTCACAGGAGAAGATGAGCACATGTCCTTCTGCTTCACTATCTTGTGCCTTCCACTGATAAAATAAATCAGTACATTTAATTAATTAGAGACTATATAAAGTAATGACTTTCAGTTTGTGACACTGAAACAAAAGTTCACAGAAAATTTGAGGGAAAATGTGGAAGAAGACAAAGGTAAGTAGAACAAAAATAAATAATATAGTAATTGACAGATATATTGTGTCTTATCATCCCTAGCAATATCTCCTCAATAAACTCATTCTTGATGCTGAGAAATGAAATTAGATAGTATAATATATTTGAGCAGCTCCCAAGCATAATTTTGAGTATGATGTCATAAGAATGATACATATAATAGAGCTTCAGGGAAGTAACCTGGCAATAATTAAATTAGTTTAAACATTATATAAAATAATGTTTCATTGTACTAGCTTTATCATAATTCTGTTATAAATGTTCTATCATAACAGAATATTTTTAAAGGAACCCACTTTTAAGTACTTATAATGGAAGAGTAGCTTCAATTTTGTTACTTATTATAATACAGATGTCATACACAAAGAACAAAGCCAATGACAAGTAGAGGATTTAGGGAAGCAAAAGTTGTGTTTTTTTAATTGGAACTTGACCACAGCTCATCAATGTACTATGATTGGTCATTGAAATTTTTAGCCATCAGTACTATCCTAAAATGGACTTTATTTTGAGACAGTCTTCATATATACAATTCTGGTAAAAATATCAATAATCAAAGAGTTAAGAAAAGTAAATCTGAAGGCAGGTATTCAATTATATTATTAACATGTATAAATCTCTAGTTGTTATTTAACTCCTACTCTCATAAAATTTATTTTAGAAAGTTTCTTTTCTTTGAGAAATGTATGCTCTTTTCAGATGAATAAAAAGCCTGTTATTTTACACTTGAATACTGAAGAGCTAAAGATTACTTGTTCTGTTCTTATCCATTATGCATTTAGAAATCTTAAATAAATGTAGCATTTATTCTAGACTAGTACACTTAGATATATGACTGCTTTATCACTCATGAAATCATCAAGGACTCAAGAAGAAAAGAAGTAGATTGTAAAAGAGATAGGATTAATAATTTATATTTGAACCTCTTGATTCACATTCAACTCTTATTTTTCTACTCACTGAAACTCTACATTTAAAACTAATGGTAGTGAAGATAGATTCACTTAAAATAATGCTGATTCATAAACACTTCAGTGATCCAAAAGTATAATTTAATAGCAAGAAAAGAAGAGCTTTAAACAGAGCAAAGGAGAAAACTGTATTATTAAAATGCTTGCCAAGAAGGTGAGCATATTCAACTGATTCACATTTCTTGGGACATTTACTCAGAAGTATCCCATATTTCTAGATATCAGGTCAAGTTTGTTATTGCATTAATGCCCTTTTGTCATTAATTTTACTAATGAAAAATATCCATTTTTCACAAAGAATGTGTAAAAATATATCACTTTTTAGAGAAGAGATTTGCAAGGTCAATTGAGTTGTTAAATAATACAGAGGAGATACACTGTATTTTTTAAGAAAGAACACTGAAATAATGTGCCAATATGGAAAACAGAAAAGCTTTTTAGCTTTTGTCTGATTGTAAAATTAGGGAGCATGATGAGTAGAAAAGTCGATTTAGCTAGGTACAGATACTTCAATTATAGCATTAGTAAAATTTAAAAGTGTGTAAAAGAAAATCTTTTAGAAGTTTTGAAGTTGCTTTAAAGATTTACAATATTATGCATAAAACAAAATGTATTAGTTTCCTATAATCCAGGTTTTAAATTTATTTTGTTTAAATGGTTGAAATCAATAAAAATTGTTTGACATTTTTCCAGAACCAGTTTTAGAACTTGGCATAAATTATAGCTATAATTTAAAAAAATACAATGCCTTTTGTAAAAATATCTATTTAATTTAAATTAATTCTCGCATATTTGTTGAAGATTCAAAATAGATGAAATTCAAGATGCTGCCATTGAGATCTCAAAACCATTTTAAAACGTGTCAGTGATTCCTTTGCATACTGGCCAGACCACTCAGTATAATAGAGCAGATAATGAAAGAATAAGAGAATTAGAGTCTGTGGAAGGAAAGTCTAAATCAATCAATATTCCTTTGCCTTTTTGTTGTTTGCTTTGTTTTGTTTTGCAGAGAGTAAAGGTAAATTTCAAGGACATTTTCTTAGTATAGGCAGCATACATATATAGTATACAGATTTAGTATAGATACATAGATGATAGATAGCAAGAGTAAATTAAAGCATTATGCAATTATTTAATTTTCATAAATAAGAAACATTGGGGAGAGTGCATATGTAATTTCTCAGACATATGATTTTTTTTTTTTTTTTTTTTTTTGTGACCTATGTATATTCTCTGGCCTCCCTGGTGGCTCAGTGGTAAAGAATCTGTCTGCCAATGCAGGGGACATGGGTGCAATTCCTGGGTTGGGAATATCCCCTGGAGGAGGAAATGGCAACCCACTCCAGTATTCTTGCCTGGGAAATCCCATGGACAGAAGATCCTGGCAAGATACAGTCCATGTGGTTGCAAGGACTCAGACACAATTGAGTGACTAAACAACGTGTATGTTCCCTAATGAATTGCCTTTCTCTCTTACTGAGGCAGCTGTGACCACCAACAGCAGTTTTCTGGAGTTCCAGAAACTTCCTGTCCCTTGACAGCTAACAGATAACTCTTGTGACCCTCTTTCTTTGAGTTTTTGCAATCATTTTTTGACTGCCCATTCTCATAGAAACAACTCTTTTCCTGTTTGAAATATCCTTAATGGCCTCAGTTTTCATGTTTAAACTCTGAAAAATACATGAGTCAACTTTTTTTTTTTTTTACTAGGAGAGAAAGAGACTTTTTAAAATGAAGTTGACACTTGAATTGAGATTACAAAACATCACACCTGCACATGAGATGTGGAAAGACTTCTAGACACAGGAAACTTGTGAAAGTCATGGAAATTGAAATTCCACGTTTTTTTTTTTTTTTTTTTTTTTGGCAAATGGTTGGTTTCTGCTAAATGTATTGACACCAGGATAGGACTAGTGTCATCTGGTATGTTAAGGGAAGAATTCTCAAAAAGATTAGATTTTAAAAATTGCACAGTACTTAGAAGTACAAATAAAATTGTCGGTTCAGTTCAGTGGCTCAGCTGTGTCTGACTTTTTGCAACCCCATGGACTGCAGCACGCCAGGCCTCCCTGTCCATCACCAACTCCCAGAGTTTTCTCAAACTCAAATGAAATTATCTCTTCCCTGAATTGAGTGTGGAATTTTCCAGACTGAATTGAACAAGAGACAGTCCAAAGAAAATTAGTAAGTTGGAATTTTGGATTAAAAAGAGAGCATTTATATCAGAGTATAGGAGAGAAAGTGTGAGGTATGAATTGACCCTAAAGTTGATTTTGTATATTATAAGCAGGATCAGAGATCTTTTGATGTTAAACACATATTGGACATTTTCTATTTGTTCCTCTATATTTTCTTTCTACTCTTCTTAACTCTGCTTCCTGTTCTGTACTAATGGATTTGCTCTATATGTAGGGCTTCTGGGGAGGCACTAACATGATCTGGAAGATGCAGGACAGGCAGGTAGGGAGACTGATTCTCACATCCTCCTCCATGCCACCTGGAAGGGGGCAAGCTCGCCACCAAAAGCTATAACTCTGCTGATCGTGGCCCCTGGGTTCTGGTACTATGCCTTCCATTATCCTTTCAGGGCCAGTAGAGGTTCTGAATTCTCTAGGAGCAAGCCTTTCCTCACCATGGAAGATTTTCCTACACCCAACACTTGGTGTTGAAACACTTGGTGAGGTGAAATAAGTCACTTTTTGAAGGGGATGTAGGTGACGGGGGGAGCTCAACTGAGCTAAAGCTGAGTTGCCAGGTGTGGGAAGAGCAACTGATTAAAACCACATACCACAATGAGACAGAGCTAAGCCTTTAATCATTTACTGTGATGGGATAAGCAAGAGTCTCAAACCCGAAAAAGGTCAACTCCCCCCGTTCTAGTTTCCCTCTGGGAGGGGGTGCAGGTTGAGGGTCAGGTGGATCAGCACTGATGCTGAGATCTTCTCACTGTTCAGGGAGCCCCAGACTGAAGGGTCTTGTGGTTTTGTGGACCCTGTGGTCAGGAGGAGTGGATGAGTACTGGGTGCTGAGTTACAGCAAGCAGAGGACCGTCCAGGTTCCCATCCTCTCAGCTCTCGTGAGGTCTCAGAAGAGGTAGCAGAGGAAGGGACCTAGGAATTCAAGCTCCTTTGCAAAGAATGTAAGTATGTGAAGAGCACTGCTGGCCACAGGACCTGTGTCCTTGAATGCACCCCCTCCCTTCAGAGACCACAATGTCCTGGCCATGCACTAAGTCTGGGGTGGGGTTGGCAGTTTTCCCAGTGACATCTTCCAGGTAAAGCCTCTGACTGCCTGTGGTTCAAAGTCTGAAAATGTTCCACACAGATGCTCAACCAGGAGATGGGTTCCCCAGCCAAGAACCCGATCAGTGCCTTTATTACTCTGCACCTTCAGAATGGGGTCCTGAGAATGGGTTATCCTTCTTTGTGGAACACACACAGAAAACCTCCTCCTTGGTGTGTGTTGGTAAGCGGGAGAGTTAGTCTTCGGCTGGCAGTGGCCTTAGGATTCCTGAAGTTAACATCAGTGGCTCTTGGGAGTGCAGTGTGCTCGAATGTAAGGTGACTGTGACAGCCACCATAACAGCGATTAGAATTACAAAATTAACATTACATGAGGTAAATTGGCTACTTTAGAATAAATAACATGTCATGAAGTCTGTGGATGTTTGCAAAGATTCTATGTAATTTTTTTTTTCTTTTTAAGAGGGATAATTTCAGTCAGCTATTAACTTAGTGAACTCATTCGAATATTTAATTAACGGCAGATCAAATACATGTATCATGTGAATTTGTTGATACTAGTAAGGTGAATATATGCCTTATATATTAGATAGAAATAATCTATGAGTACAGTTATGGAGAATTGGCAAAAAAAAAAGTCATGACCTAATGTTACCATGATAACCATGACTACATATTTTCAAAATAACTGTAAATATGTCTCAGAAGTCAATTCAGTTCAGTTCAGTCGTTCAGTCGTGTCAGACTCTTTGTGACCCCAGGAACTGCAGCACGCCAGGCCTCCCTGTCCATCACCAACTCCCACAGTTCACCCAAACCCATGTCCGTTGAGTCAGTGATTCCATCCAACCATCTCATCCTCTGTTGTCCCCTTCTCCTCCTGCCCTCAAAATTTCCCAGCAACAGGATCTTTTCAAATGAGTCAGCTCTTCACATCAGGTGGCCAAAGTATTGGAGTTTCAGCTTCAACATCAGTCCTTTCAATGAATATTCAGGACTGATTTCCTTTAGGATGGACTGGTTGGATCTCCTTTCTGTCCAAGGGACTCTCAAGAGTCTTCTCCAACACCACAGTTCAAAGGCATTAATTCTTCGGTGCTCAGCTTTCTTCACAGTCCAACTCTCACATCCATACATGACCACTGGGAAACCCAGAGCCTTGACTAGACTCTGGACCTTTGTTGACCAAGTAATGTCTCTGCTTTTCAATATGCTGTCTAGGTTGGTCATAACTTTCCTTCCAAGAAGTAAGCATCTTTTAATTTCATGACTGCAATCACCATCTGCAGTGATTTTGGAGCCCAGAAAAATAAAATCAGCCACTGTTTCCCCTGTTTCCCCATCTATTTGCCATGAAGTGATGGGACCGGATGTCATGATCTTAGTTTTCTGAATGCTTAGATAAGCCAACTTTTTCACTCTCCTCTTTCACCTTCATCAAGAGGCTCTTTAGTTCTTCATTTTCTGCCATAAAGGTGGTGTCATCTGCATATCTGAGGTTATTGATATTTCTCCAATCAATCAGTACACCCTCTTAAAAAAAAGTGATCATAGTCTAGCTCACCTAAAGGTAGGCAATCCACATTACTATGCACAGACTATAGTATTGAAAGGATCTAAATTATTTTTAGTCTTTCTGGAAAGAACTAGGTATGGTTCTTCTGGATATGTCTTAGAGGACACACCAAAGAGGCTAAAATGACACTATTTTCCCCACTTAGTTAGTTGCATCTGGGTAAATATGGAATCAGACCTCTTCCATAAACATTTGTCTCATAAAATGCATAAAATGTCTCCTGCCCAAAGAAATTAATAAATTAGAACTGAAGATAAACTTTGACTTGATATAAACTTTGTACATTTCTTTGCAGTGATTTTATTTCCTTGATTATATAATGTATTCAGTAAGTATTGATGGAATTTTCACTCTGCTCAAAGGACTCTTTTTGGTGTTACATTGTACAAAAGATGAATTAGTTTTGAGATTGCAGTTTTTACAGTTATAGATCCTTTCTTTTTTTTCTTTCCCAGAATTCACATAAAAACTATGAAAGAAGTCAGATATTAAATATAAATTCTTGAGAAATAAAAGTGTAGCTGCATATCTTCTGTATACCCAGGTCACGGAGAGTAATAACTGGAAGAATCTAGCATCTCTCTCTCTATCTTGTACTGCTCAGAACCTTTGAAGGTTTTGAAAATGGAGCTCAAAACTTTATATCATTAATTTCAGGTGTGAACAGGAAGCTTACATTTGGTGCAACGGACTGGAATATGTCCTTTCATAAAAGGAAAATTATGTATCAATTTCTGTATAATTAAATCAAATCAAATAAAAAAAATAATGAAAAAAACTTTTCAACTCCCCAAATATTAATAAATTCTGGGTATAGCATTTGGAGCAAATAATTTGGTTCAAAACAGATCACCAGTCCAGGTTGGATGCAGGAGACAAGTGCTCAGGGCTGGTCACTGGGAAGACCCAGAGGGATGGGATGGGGAGGGAGGTGGGAGGGGGGATTGGTATGGGGAACACATGTAAATCCATTCATGTCAATGTATGGCAAAAACCACTACAATATTGTAAAGTAATCAACCTCCAACTAATAAAAATAAATGAAAAAAAAACTCTCAACTCTTATTGGTTACAGTCTTCACCAAACTGTATTAATTATATTAATTAACATAATTAATTATGTTAATTATTAAATAAATTTTCAGACTGTCTCACATATATAGTATAACATTTCACATGAACATAGACATTCATGTCCTATTGGCTATTTTCACAGAATCTTAGATAAATATGCTGCTTTATCATTATCCAGTATAAATGTTTTGCAAGATAGGTGACAGTTTAAAAACTTCAAAATATCTATTTAATAAAAGTGCATATTCTGTTTTTGAAACTGAGAATTGTGTTATAATTATGCTTGCAATAATTATTCCTGACATTATACTGAGAACTACAGAACCTTCATAAATAACCTCATTTGATTCTTACACCTACCTTGTGAGGTATGTAGAGCAGGAAATAACCTTAAAGAGGTTAAGTGGCTTGTCCAAGGTCCAAGTATTAAGAGGCAGCAATAAATTCAGAAATCAGATCTTTGTATAAGGTCATTGCTCTTCCCAAACTAATACTCTAATGGACCTGAAACACATGAAAAGTTCATTAATATGATGTGATATTATAGTATAGTATAATATAATGGAAATAGTATAAAATAGAAATAGTATATAATATAAGCTATGATATATATTTTCCTTATAAATAAAAATACTTTTCTCATCCATTTTCATCTCATCCATTTTCTCATTACAAAATGAAAATAATTTTACTTTATAAAAATGTAACTAAGAAAATAGGAAAATTGCTGATGACAACTGTAAATATTATAATATTTAATCCATACTTTTCTATATAATATAAATCACATATTTTATATTATTGATTATTTCTAAGAAAACTATTTTGCCTCTGGCTGCCTAATAGTTTAAGTGCTCTGAAAGACGTAATCTTGCTATTACTAAGAATAACATCTAAATCCAAATCAGGATCAATTTCCTCTCGACTTCCTCCCTAAGTCTTGAAGAATACTTTACTGTTCCAGCTTTTGTCATCCAGTTCTTGTCAGAAGGATGTTGGATCTCTCTGTGCAGGTGGGACCCCGCTGCTCTTCCATCCTACTGTGGTGGTCGTCTGCCCGTCAGCCCAAGGAAGTGCCATCATCTCCATGCTCATTCTTATTTCATCTTATCCCTCCTCTGTTCTTTTCAGTTCAAACTGGCCACATTTCTGCTGATATAAAGTTCTCAAAACCCATCAGCCAGTCTCCTGTGCAATTTGGAAGGGTTCAAGCCATTGACAAGCCAGTCCTCTACACATCTTTTCTGGATAACTCATCTCTCATTCTAGTTTCTGTCAAGATGCTTGATTGAATCCATGTGTTATACACTTAATCACTGCAGCAAAATTGCCCAGCAACTCCTTTCATATTCACTCCACAGTATGCTTTCTCATTTTTCTGCAGTGAGGATAGACTGAGAATTTTCCAAACCTTCAAGTTTCACTTCCTTTTTTTGTCATTGTTTTTGTTGTTCCGTTGCTAAATTGTGTCCCACTCTTTGTGACCCCATGGACTGCAGCTCACCAGGCTCTCCTGTCCTTTATTATATTCTGGAATTTGCTCAGATTCATATCCATTGAGTCATCCATTGGACAGACATTCATGTCCACTGAGTTTTTTATTTTTGCTGGTTTACATTTAGTAGGCATGACATTTTAGTTTCCTTTGGAGAAAACAGTTTCTCGCACTTTCCATGTTTTTACGACCTTGTAAGTTCCGAGGCATAGTCATCAGTTTTGTTTTATAGAATGACCATTTTTTTAGGGTTTGTCCAAGTTTCTCTTGTAATTAAACAGGAATTGTGTTTGTTGTTGTTGTTGCTGATCTTTTGAGGAAGAGTATCACAGAGGTCAAGTGCCATTTTTCATTTTCATCACACAATATCAAGGGTACATTTGTCAACATGACTTGTCACTATTGGTGCTTGACGATCGAGTAGAAGTGGAGTATGTCAGGATTCTTCACTGTGAGGTTATTCTTATTGTTCCCCTTTTCAAATGCTTTAGTATGCAATGTGCCCATGAGTGCAGAGCACCTACTAATATGTACATTATTTAGGGTTTTTCTGTATTGGAGACTGCTATCTTCTCTTTCATTTATTTTTGATATTATTTATTTTTCTCAATGTGGACTCATGGATACTTATTTTATACTCTTAGTAATGACCCAATGTTACTTTATTTTGTCAAATTGTTTCCATTTTAGTGACTGTGATCTCTTTTACTTTGGTCCTGGGTCCCTTTGACACATCCTGCTTACTGCAGGGTATTTGATCACTTTATTTTTTGAACCATAAGCTCTCTAGACTGTTTCTATTAAAAATTTTCGGTCCATTCCTACAATCAGTGATTTCTTCAAGGGGCTACTTTAATAGAATGACATTAGAAATCAAAACCTGGTGGTAGGTAATGTTTAACTTTCATAGATTAATTTATAATATATTGTTTTTGTTGTTTAATGGCTAAGTCATACTCCACTCTTTTGCAGCCCCATGACTGTCCATGTGATTTCCCAGGCAAGAATGTTGGAGTGGGTTGCCATTTCTTCCCCAAGGGATCTTCCTATTAGGTGATTTATATGTCTATTTAATGCACATATGAAAATATTAACTTGAATACAAACTCTATATTCTTTAAATATAATTTTTATAAATTTTGGATTCAAATCTTTATTGATTTTATACCATGTATATTTCTTTCTCAAATTATCATTTGTCTTTCAATATTGTTACTGGTAGCATTTCCTGTATAGACCTAAAACATATTAATGCATTCTAGTGTGTCTATAGTTTGTTTTTTGACTTATATTTTGTTTAAATAATGTTTTAGTGCCCATAAAATATAAACATATTCAGTTGTAACATGTTAAAAGTTACAAATTTTCATTTTCTATATTATGCTTTGATTGGACATGTTTTTTGAAGCACAGTGTGAAATAAGGATTGACTTTCATTTTTGCAATATAACTTATCAGTTGTTTTAAAACCACTTATTGAATAGCTCCCCAATCATGAACCAATTTGTAGTGTTATCTCCCTGAAATGTTTTATTTCTATAAATGTTTGATGTATTTGTAGACTTTAAATTTATTTATTTTTTATAGGTTTTTTTTTCTTTTTTTATTTATTTTTATTATTATTATTTTCTTTTTTCCAGTGGGTTTTGTCATACATTGATATGAATCAGCCATGGAGACTTTAAATTTAACTCATTACTTAAGGCAATGTCAAATCCACACATTAAGATGAATCTTAATATCTAGTAGATTAACTACCACACCAAGTCATAGTTTTTCAAAACTGACTAGGCCAAACTCTTATCATCTATTTAGAGTTCAGACTTTTGTAATGGTTAACAATGATAATATAATGGATTAGGTAATAAACAGGTAGATGGTTTAATTCAGCTGCTGTGTATGAAACTCTATGTCTCTCCTTTTCTAAACCTATGGGTTTATCTAGTCTACAGTTTTAGGCATCACTTTTTTAAACCTCTTTTTATAGTTCCTGTTTAAAAACAGGAATTCTGGATAGCTCTTGCATGCATCTGTAAATCTCCTGACTCCTGACATCTGCCTCCTTTGAAGACTTTTATTCTTTGTTTCTTAAAGGACATGAATTTTGAATTATGCTTGCCTATTTCCTGATCCAAAGATTCACAACAGCTCACACCTCTGATTCTTCTCCCTATTCTTTTTACACAAAATCATTTATCTCCATGTGTGTGTGTGAGCAGAGTTGAAGAGAGGACTCAAGTGTTAAATTTAAAACCTATTATAGTAGAATTGTAGTTTTCTTTCCACTTGCTGAAGAGCAAATGAAAAATAAAAAAAAAGAGAGAGAGAGAGTTGGTATATTATGTAACTACAAATAAAACAGTTCAGTAAAAAAATAAAATAAAATAAAGGTTTTTAGGTATGAATATTGAAAAAGTTTGAGGAATGGACAAGTGGCCCTTGGCAGAATAGAGTTTTGGAATAACAGTTCTTTGTCTCTCTATATTTAATGCCTTCTTTAAGGAGCTTTTATTATTCACTGAGACTGAATAACATGCCATGCAATGCGTATAAGCCATTTGTAAAAGAAAGGTTCAAAGCAGAACATAATAACAGATTTTCAGTAAACAAGAACAGGTTAAAGGGATTGAATGAAAGCTAAAAGCTTATTCCCATAAGCATTCAGCTAAGAGTAGATAAATCTTCAGTCCTCAAAAATCCCACTCCTGTGCTTTTAAAACTCTGAACTACTGTGAAATACATGTTGGTACTGGAAGGCGCTCATTATCTACACAATAATAGCCTAGGAAAGCCTACATTTGCAGGCTTCCAATATGTTCAAAATTAGGACTATTAGAATCTCAAGTCAGCTTCCCCCCTTTATTCTGTTATAATAGAGAATTCCAGAGAATGGGTGGGGTTTGGAATATTTACTTTATGTGAATGGGTGTAAACACTTATTTCTCACTTGAAACATAAATTAGGGAGTCAATATTCACTTTGAGAATTATAAAAATCTATGCATTTGGGTTTCCAAACACTCTCATCAAGATGCTCAAATCTTCATATTTACTTTTCTCCTTCATTTTTTTTTTTTATTATTATTATTATTTTTTTTTCCCAGTGGGTTTTGTCATACATTGATATGAATCAGCCATGGATTTACATGTATTCCCCATCCCGATCCCCCCTCCCACCTCCCTCTCCACCCAGTTCCTCTGGGTCTTCCCAGTGCACCAGGCCGGAGCACTTGTCTCATGCATCCCACCTGGGCTGGTGATCTGTTTCACCATAGATAGTATACATGCTGTTCTTTCGAAACATCCCACCCTCACCTTCTCCCACAGAGTTCAAAAGTCTGTTCTGTACTTCTGTGTCTCTTTTTCTGTTCTGCATATAGGGTTATCGTTATCACCTTTCTAAATTCCATATACATGTGTCAGTATGCTGTAATGTTCTTTATCTTTCTGGCTTACTTCACTCTGTATAAGGGACTCCAGCTTCATCCATCTCATTAGGACTGGTTCAAATGAATTCTTTTTAATGGCTGAGTAATATTCCATGGTGTATATGTACCACAGCTTCCTTATCCATTCATCTGCTGATGGGCATCTAGGTTGCTTCCATGTCCTGGCTATTATAAACAGTGCTGCGATGAACATTGGGGTGCACGTGTCTCTTTCAGATCTGGTTTCCTCAGTGTGTATGCCCAGAAGTGGGATTGCTGGGTCATATGGCAGTTCTATTTCCAGTTTTTTAAGAAATCTCCACACTGTTTTCCAAAGCGGCTGTACTAGTTTGCATTCCCACCAACAGTGTAAGAGGGTTCCCTTTTCTCCACACCCTCTCCAGCATTTATTGCTTGTAGACTTTTGGATAGCAGCCATCCTGACTGGCGTGTAATGGTACCTCATTGTGGTTTTGATTTGCATTTCTCTAATAATGAGTGATGTTGAGCATCTTTTCATGTGTTTGTTAGCCATCTGTATGTCTTCTTTGGAGAAATGTCTGTTTAGTTCTTTGGCCCATTTTTTGATTGGGTCATTTATTTTTCTGGAATTGAGCTTCAGGAGTTGCTTGTATATTTTTGAGATTAATCCTTTGTCTGTTTCTTCATTTGCTATTATTTTCTCCCAATCTGAGGGCTGTCTTTTCACCTTACTTATAGTTTCCTTTGTAGTGCAAAAGCTTTTAAGTTTCATTAGGTCCCATTTGTTTAGTTTTGCTTTTATTTCCAATATTCTGGGAGGTGGGTCATAGAGGATCTTGCTTTGATTTATGTCGGAGAGTGTTTTGCCTATGTTCTCCTCTAGGAGTTTTATACTCTCCTTCATGTTAGCAATGAGGTCAAATAGAAATCATATTTTAGGTTAATTATGGATTGCTGGAGTGTAATTTGTGAAAGATTTTAATAGGTGAAAAAAAAAAAAAGATGTCGAACATTTCTTCATATTGATTTTTAAGCAGGAGATAGATGGGCCCCAGGCTGGAATCTGTCCCCTGAGGACAGATACTCCAAGATGAAGAGGAGGAGGAGCTAAGTTCTGCCCTTAAAAGACAGGCAGCATGTATTTCTCATTCTCAAGGTCAAGGAGACCTTCCTGACTGTATATGCAGAGAAAGGCTCTATGGAAGTCAAAAAGTGAGCGATGTCAGCCTTCCCATAGTCCTCTTCACTAGAATCCAAAACATGGGAGGACCCCAAGAGAAACCAAATACAGGCTCAGAGCCAGGCAAAGCAAGATGATTTGTCAAGGAAACCCAGAAGAAATGTCCCATATAAGTGATTCCAACTACCATGAGGGCATGGCTCTCTCTGAGTCTGCCTGTGTGTGCCTACTCACAGGAACACTTTTTCCTCCTAATAAAGACTTTACGTGTTTCACTACTTTCTGTCTTTGTGGGAATTCATTTCTGCAAGGCTGAAGGGCCAGGGTCTTTTCACTGGTCACTGGTCTGGTGGCTAGGATTCAGCACTCTCACGACCACATCCCAACTTCAATCTCTGGCTGGGAAATGAAATCCTGCCTCAAGCTGCTGCAGGCCGAGGCCACTGAGACCAACAGCTTAAAAATTGCCTTTCTATTTGTTTTGAAATCCTAAAGATACAATAAAATATCAGAATTAAGATAAAATGCCACATTTTTGCAAAATATATACTTTTCTATTTAATGTCATTGCCTCAAACGATGTAAACAGACTTTAAATTTTTTCATAGCTATAGTTAGTTTTGTTAGATCAAAATCAAATTCCAAAAATCTTTATGGAAACTGTGTTTAAAGATATTACACCAAAATAAATAAATAAATAAATAAATAAAGATATTATACCAAACACAGGGACTTCCTGCCTTCTCTCCTGAAGTTTTATGGAAAAAAAAAAAAAAATATATATATATATATATATATATAATATGTGTATATATATAAAGAAATAGAAATATATATAAAGAACATTAGGAGAATCAGGACAGGGTCAACAGTGGACAAAGAATTTCCAGATTTGGGGAAGGTAAAGGTTATAAAACTGTGTTAGCAAATGAAAGCAGAGGGAACCAAAGCTGAGCAAGAGGAAGACAACCTGTCCTGGAAAGGTTTTGACTGAATTGGAGAAAACAATGGAGGAAGCCAGGGAGGGAGAGTGAAAGGAGAGAATATTAGAGCTGAAAATGAATGGAGTCATAGAAAGTTGCCTCGTTTTAATATACAATTGACCCTCCAGCTTCCATGCAAGTGCAGGCAACCACAGTTTACCCCTTGAGGGAATAAATTAATGTTTTTGCAGAAAGAAATGGAAAAAGGAGTACTAGGACTGTTTGAGAAGCTTAGTGGGTTGGGGCATTCCAAAGGAAAACTCTCACCATCCCACTTTGATCTCATTGGAATAACAAGTAATCTCTGAATGCTCACTCTAAAAAGAATCATGTCCATTAGAAAGGTCTTCATATTCTAATTTTTAAAAATTATTTATTTATTTAGGCTGCACTGGATCACATGGCATGTGGGACCTTATTTCCCCAGCCAGGGATTAAAGCTTGGCCCTTGCAGTGGAAATGCAGAGTCTTAACTACCAGACCAACAGGAGAGTCCCCATATTATCATTTTTAAAAGTTACAGCTTGCAAATAATCAGTATATGTGTTCTAAAAAGATATTTATCAGTATAAACAATACAGAATACAAAGAAAGAGTAAATCATTTAAGAGAAAAGATATTCAAGAAGAACATATTTTCAACAGGTTATTCAATACTATGTTCAAAAGGTAGGAAAGGTATGGCAAATTCAAAAGAAGAAAAATCAAATAAGAAAGAGATCTTAAGAGCCAAAAAAAAAATGTTGGCTAAAATAAAGTAATAACAATAAATTGAGTTTGTATATAAGGTCATGTTCAATTCTGTTCAGTCACTCAGTCTTGTCTGACTTTTTGTGACCCCACGGACCTCAGCATGCCAGGCTTCCCTGTCCAACACCAACTCCCGGAGTTAGCTCAAACTCATCTCAGTAGAGCTAGTAATGCCATCCAAGCATCTCATCCTCTGTCATCTACTTCTCTTCCTACCTTCAGTCTTTCCCAGCATCAGGATCTTTCCAATGAGTCAGTACTTCATATCAAGTGGCCAAAGTATTGGAGTTTCAGCTTCAGCATCAGTCTTTCCAATGAATATTCAATACTGATTTCCTTTAGGATTGACTGGTTTGACCTCCTTGAAGTCCAAGGGGCTCTCCAACACCACAGTTCAAAAGCATCAATACTTTGGTACTCAGTTTTTTTTATGGTCCAAATCTCACATCTATACATGACTGCTGGAAAACCATAGGTTTGACTATAAAGACCTGTGTTGGCAAAGAAATGTTTCTGCTTTTTTAACATGCTATCTAATTTTGTCATAGCTTTTCTTTCAAGGAGCAAGACTGTTTTAATCTCATGGCTGCAGTCACCATCTGCAGTGATTTTGGAGTCCAAGAAAATAAAGTCAGTCACTGTTTCCAGTGTTTCCCCATGTATTTGCCATGATGGAACCAGATGCCATGATTTTAGTTTTTTGAATACTGAGTTTAAGCCAGCTCTTTCATTCTCCGCTTTCACTTTCATCTCTCTTAAGAGGCTCTTTAGTTCCTCTTCACTTTCTGTCATAAGGGTGGTGTCATCTGTCAACATGAGGTTATTGATATCTCTCCCAGAAATCTTGATTCCAGCTTGTGCTTCATCCAGCCTGGCATTTTGCATGATCTACCTTGCATAGAAGTTAAATAAGCAGGGTGACAATGTAGAGCCTTGACGTACGCCTTTCCCAATTTGGGACCAGTCCTTTGTTCCATATCTGGTTCTAACTGTTGCTTCCTGACCTGCATACAGCTTTCTCAGGAGGTAAGGTGGTCTGGTATTCCTGTCTCTTGAAGAATTTTCCACAGTTTGCTTTGATCTACACAGTCAAAGGCTTTGGCATAGTCAATAAAGCAGAAGTAAATGTTTTTCTGGAACTCTCTTGCTTCTTCTATGATTGATCCAAAGTACATTGGCAATTTAACATCTGATTCCTCTGCCTTTCCTAAATCCAACTTGAATATCTGGAAGTTCTTAGTTCACACACTGCTGAAGCCTGGCTTGGAGAACTTCAAACATTACTTTGCTAGCATGTGAGAATTGTGCAATTGTGCAGTAGTTTGAATATTCTTTGGCATTGTCTTTCTTTGGGATTGGAATGAAAACTGACCTTTTCAAGTCCTATGGCCACTGCTGAGTTTTCCAATTTTGCTGGCATATTGAGTGAAGCACTTTCACAGCATCATCTTTTAGGACTTGAAAAAGCTCAGCTGTAATTCCATCACCTCCACTAGCTCTGTTTGTAGTGATGCTTCCTAAGACCCATTTGACTTTGCACTCCAGGATGTCTGGCTCTAGGTGAGTGGTCATACCATCATGGTTATCTGGGCCAGTAAGATTTTTTTTGTATAATTATCCTGTGTATTTTTACCACCTCTTCTTAATATTTTTGCTTCTGTTAGGTCCATACTGTTTCTGTCCCTTTTTGTGCCCATCTTTGCATGAAATGTTCCCTTGGTATCTCTACTTTCCTTGAAGAGATCTGTAGTCTTTCCTATCCTATTGTTTTCCTCTATTTCTTTGCACTGATCACCGAGGAAGGCTTCCTTATCTCTCCTTGCTATTTTTTGGAACTCTGCATTCAGATTCATATATCTTTCCTTTTCTCCTTTGCCTTTCACTTCTCTTCTTTTCTCAGCTATTTGTAAGGTCTCCTCAGACAACCATGTTACCTTTTTGAATTTCTTTTTCTTGGAGATGGCTTTAATTACTCCCTCCTGTACAATGTTACCAACATCTGACCATAGATCTTCAGGCACTCTGACTATCAGATCTAATGCCCTGAATCTATTTGCTACTTCCACTGTATAATCATAAGGGATTTGATTTAAGTCATACTTGAGTGGTCTAGTGATTTTCCCTATTTTCTTCAATGTAAGTCTGATTTTGCAATAAGGAGTTCATTATCTGAGCCACAGTCAAATCTTTGTCTTGTTTTTGCTGACTGTATAGAGCTTCTCTTTCTTTGGCTACAAAGAATATAATCAATCAATCAAAATAAAGTAATAATAACAATAATAAATTGAGTTTGTAAGATAAGGTCATAGAAATATCATAAAAAATAAGCTTACCTTCACTTGCATATAAAAATTCTCTAGTTTTGCCTCTCCCCCATCCATATTATGGGCTTCCCAGGTGCTTGGTGGTAAAGAATCCAACTGCCAATGCAGGACTCATGGGTTTGATTGCTGGGTTGGGAAGATCCCCTGTAGTAAGAAGTGGCAACCCACTCCAGTATTCTCGCCTGGAAAATTCCATGGACAGAGAAACCTGATCGGTTACAGTCCATGGAGTTGCAAAGGGTCAGATACAACTGAGCACACACGCACCCGTTTTATATGCTATTGATACTATAATTTACGTCCATTTGTATTGCTTATCCATTAACAAATTATTGTAGTTATAGTTATTTTTAATACTTATGTTCTTTAATAGCATTCAGTTTATTAACATGAAAGTGTGCTTGATAAAATGTGCTTGCTCTTAGAAAATATATCTTGAATATTTAGGGACAAAGGGGGCTTTATAACTGCAACTTGTCAAATGGTTCTGAAAATAAATAATGAAATAAAATGGCAAAATGTTAACAGTTAAGAACCCTGAGGGAGATGTATATTGGGGCTCTTTGTTAATTTTTCTTGCAACTTCTAACATTTGAAAATATTTTTAAACAAAATTTACCAAAAGCAAAGGGAAAAAAGGAAGTGCCTGAAAAAATACCATGTATATAAAACAAAACAAAAAACAGACAAAAACAAAAGCTATGGGTTGCTCACAATATTAATGTAATTGATGTATTCTATGTCCCTGAGAGTTTCTAGAATGTAATAGTAAAACTCCACCTGTGAAAGCATAAACAGTTCCCAATTCCTGTTTGTTTACTACTATGTCTTCAACTATTTACTCTTTTTACCCTTTTTGCTATAAACACTGCAATTTTCCAGGCCAGAATACTGGAGTGAGTAGCCTTTCCCTTCTCCAGGGGATCTTCCCAACCCAGGGATCAAGCCCAGATCTCCAGTCTTTCAGGCAGATTCTTTACCAGCTGAGCCACAAAGGAAGCCCAAGAATATTGGAGTTAATAGCCTATCCCTTCTCCAGGGGATCTTCCTGATCCAGGAATTGAACCGGGGTCTCCTAAATTGCAGGTGAATTCTTTATCAACTGAGCTGAAGCCCAGAAACACTTCCAGGTGTCTAAAATGGTGGGAGAGACCACCTCCATTCAATTCCACTGTCCTATTTGTAGCAAAGAAAAACTTTCTCCTCTAGAGAAAATAATCTCTGTGTACTAGGTGTGCTAGGTGGATACTGTAGTCAAGTCCCATTACACTTCAGAGACCATGCATTTTAACATGACAGCTTGCTCCAGAGGTAGAAATTATTCCAGAACAGATGGACTCTTTCTCTACTCCTGTGCTGAGTCATAACACTCCAAGTCAAACTGGTCAGGACCCTTCTACTTAAAGGCCTTTCCAATCATTTACCTGATATTTTCTACAGTGCAGATGCTGGCAGAGATTTATGCCACAGAGAAGTGGGCACTCACTGCTATAGCCAGGGAGTCTGTCTATTAGGAGTACAGGAACCAGGGGGTGAAGGTAATACTTATAGAGCAAATCTCTTTTAAAGATTTTTTTACAGAGATCTTTATTGAATTTGTTACAATATTGCTTGTGTTTCATGTTTTGGTTTTTTGGATACGAGGCGTATGGGATCTTGGCTTCCCCACAAGGGACTGAACCCATACAACCTGCACTGGAACGTGAAGTCTCAGCCACTAGACCACTAGGAAAGTCCCTATAGAGCTAATCTTGATCAGAAGACCATATCCAGTGGGGAGCATCAGAGACAAGCATTCTCTGTCTAGCTGTCAACAATGAGGCTTCAGTAGAGAAGGCTTCCCAGCTACAGAGTATCTTGAATAATTAAATTTTACATAGGGTTTTTAGCATTAAATGTGTAAATAGAAATTTAAGTTCTTGTGAGACAGCATAATAAATTAACTAAGAAATGACCAGAGATTGGTTAAAGTAGTGTATGTCAATTAATCAACTGCTCTCTCTGTGTAGGTAATCAAGAACCAGGCAAAGGTTGACAAAACCATTATAAGCAGAGGAACAGAAGTGGTTTCCACTCAAGAACCTATCCAAAGTCAAACATGGAGAAATGCCTAATTGATCATGAATAATTTGAAGGAGCTAAAGAGATAGGAAATACCACAAAAGGCAGTATAGCGTTAGTATGAAGAATAGGTGGCAAAACAAAGGAAATGCAAGCTGAGCCTTGGAAACAAAACCCCTTGTAAAAAGAAGCTGGTCATCTGAATACATATGATGGGCCTACACTGGACCGTGTTCTGTGGACTGTCCTTGGTCAGGCTTAGGCTAAGGGCAAATTAAGCTATTCTGAGATTATTGTCTAACTTTGATTAATTTTTTCTCCATGCCCCACCCTAGACTGAAGAAGACTATTGCAGTTGATGACCACTAAACTCTAAAATAAGAATAGTGATATGCACAGTGGTGTTTTTGGTAATTGTAATGCATCACCCATATGAAACTATGAAAGACTTGGGAAAAGAAGCTAGTCTGTCAAATAAGATCTGCAAAAAGTGATGAAGGAAACATCAAGGGATGATAATTTAAGTGCTAATTTTTGAGGATAATTGAGACAGGTCATATTTTTAAAAATTGATTGATTTGGCTTTACCTAATCTGAGTTATGGTTGTGATAGAAATTAAGTAACTGGGTTCATTAAATCTTCTTGTTCCTATTGCATAGAGATAAATACATTTCAATAGGAAGTCATGTGAATAAATTAACTTTATAAATAAAATATTATTAAATTTTTTGATAGGTAAGACGTGGATTTATTAAAAAAAAGAAAAAAGAAAAAACCCCACTCCACAGATAGTGTGAGCCACCACAGAGGGTGGGCGTCTGTAAATAAAATGTTTTAAAGCAAGAGGAAGATGTCTCTACGGTAAGTCTCCCATGGAATGATGTAATCAGACTTTCTACTAAGGAAAAAATTTCAAACTAATTGGAAGCCAAGTCCCAGGATCATCCTAACTTGATCATCGAGAAATGAGTACATGATGGAAGAAGGAAAACTGTGAATAGTCCGACTGAAAACAAGTAGCTTCATTTAGAAAAAGAGATAATAACAAATAAAGAATATTTACCCTGGCAGTTTGTGATTAATATTTTACTTACAGTGTATCTTGTATTTACATCTCCCCCATTGCTTACACTTATTAGCCTTCTTACTGTCATCAGTTTTTATCTTCTCACCACTGCTAACAAATATATGACTGAGGTAGCTGCAGCATACCCCACAAATGCTGCGCTCTATTTAACTGAGACAGCAAGATTTGATAGTGCTCTGATGTGGACACAGATTTTAGTAAGAACAATTTCACCTGGGAATATCTCACCTTGCCTAACTATCAAAGCCAACATTCCTGAAATATAGATAGGAACAAACCAATTATTAAGAATTGAGCCATAACTCCCTGTCAGGGTCCCATAGAAAAAAATTGGGCTGTTTCAAGGGCATTTTAAAGAGTTTCAATTTACCTATGACAGGTAAGTCACAGTTAAGAAAGAAGTCACATATACCTATGACATATGGGTGATGGATTAGTCACCCACAATGCTTCCTCTTCTGTTAGTGGCTTATGATGTACTCATTTTTATTATGTAAGAAAAGCATCACAATCTAATGATCACCAGCTTACATATCTCAGCATATTCACAGCCATAAATACCATTTATCACATTCAATATTCTTCTTGGCTTTTCTAGAATCATTCAAAATAGAGCAAATATATTTGTAAGAATTATTAAGATTTATATGAGGAGGCTTTTCAAAATATCCTAACACTCGACTCAATTTCCTACTGTACCAGTAAGGAGACCACTCAATAATCTATTTTCAATTGTTCAATAACAAAAGCATAATTATATCCGGATGTTAGACAAATAGTAATAATCTACCATCACATTCTTATCACAATACTATTAATAGTCATACAAATATGTGATGTTAAAGAGTGAAATATTTGGCCTGTTTTGTAAGTCCTCCTTCTTTTTCTTCTCAATCCTATGATCTGAGAAAACAAAGCATCTCAAAGAATTAGCTTCAGATGTTTTTTAACTCTGGTAAAAAATAATTGCAAGATCTCCACCTTATATAAACTCATATTTACTATTAGCTTATCACTCTATGAGAGAAGAAAAATGTGGTTTTACAAAATTCCAAATAAATAAAGCTTAGATAAAACACATCTAAATATGATTTAAAAGACTTTTACATGTGCTTAGATTTTCATTGATATTTTTTGCAGTAAAGTTTTCATTCAAGTTAAAAAAGTGTAATTTATCCAAGAATTGCAGTGTCTGTGGAATTGTTTCTAGAGAAAGTAATTTTCTACAAGTATCTAAAATCAAAAAGGTACAATGACAGCCTCTGACTTTATTTTCATGAAATTAAGAAATATTTAAAATCAACCGTATGCAAGTTGCTATGCCAGACAGTAGGAGATTTCAATTCAAGCCAACAAAAAATATTATCTGTGTGTTCCTTACATTGCAGGGATTGCAAAAGCTAGAAATAGGATGAATAATACCTAAGAACTTTACTCAAGAAGTTAACACCTTCATTGGAGATACAAACAATTGACAAAGTAATAGAAGTTCAGTCTGGTAACTGTGATAATGGAAGGATGCTTCACCTAGTTTGAGTTACTAACAAATTTGCCCAGAATACTGGATAGACTGGTTGTGGGCAAAACAGTGGGTTTCTATCAGATACCTGTCATTCCCTCTGTCTTCCCTGAAAATCTTTACTTTCATCAATATGTAACTTTTAGCATATTCTTTGCTTGGTAGATTTTAATAAAGCTGCAAAATCAAATTTCATTTGCTGTTCCTGAAATAAGGTTCAGAACTCATATCATCTATTATCTAAAATATTCAAATACAAATTTAAGATTATAATTTATAAATAAATATTGTGCAATTTTAATATATTTGAAAGAATTCATTTCAAACTATGTCTTGAAAAATTAAAAAAAATGTTTTAATATTTTATAAAACAAGAACCTATACAGTGAGATTTGAGAAATCATAGCATGCTATAGGAAATAACATCATGATGATAGTCAATATTTACAAGAGTAAACTTAATCCAAAAAGTGAAAAAGAAAATAGATTAGGAAAAAATCATTCTAAGTGTAAATTTATGTAGAAATGGAAGAGTAAATCTGAATCTTGTCTTTGACATATTAGAGTCAGATATAAATTATAATCTGAACATGCATCTGTTTTACTCATTATGCATAGTAAAGCACACACTCTAACTTAAGGAAAGAAAACTTTTAAAGACTCTCTGGACTGTCAGACAGGGTTCAGATAGTGTTTTAAATTTCAATGGACAGGAAACACACAAACTCTTTTAAATATATCAATATGGTGGAAAATAGAGAGCTTATTGATTCCCATCCTTCAACAATTTAACTAAAGAGACAGACCTTTAGCCATTAAAGAAAAAAAAGGGGGGGACAGTTAAAAATAAAGGGGGACAGTGAAGATATTTATGCTAATTCATTTCACTTAAATAGTCCATATTTGCCCAATACAACAGATGTTAGAGATAATAAAATGTTTCTGGAACAAAATCAACAAATGCAATGGAATTTTACCCAAGACTGTGTTCTTATGATTATCTGGGGCCAATTGGTGGCTGTAGTAGGTAAAATTAGTGCCATGTGCAAGCCAGAATTGCTGCTACAAATTCTGAGATCTTGAAACTTTCCATAAGCTCTCTATCCTGAACTTTTGACTCTTTAGTGAAACGTATGTTAGTCTCTCAGTCAAGTCCAACTCTTTGCAACTCCATGGGCTGTAGCCCACCAGGCTCCTCTGTCCATGGGATTCTCCAGGCAAGAATACTGGAGAAGGTGGTCATGGCCTCCTCCAGGGGATCTTCCCAACTCAAGGATCAAATCTGGGTCTACTGCATTACAGACAGTTTCTTTATTGCCTGAGTCATTAGTGAAGCCTTTTGACTCTTTAACTATACCATAAATCCCAAACTCTGTCTGGTTGTGGTAATACCCTTATTCTTAATGTCCATCAGATAAAAGAAATATTAAAAAAATTAAGGTGCCAATTTCTTGCTTTTATCCTTCAGTTTTTGTACTATACTGTAACCATTAAAAAAAAAAAAAAAGTGATGAAAGACAGAAGCAATAAGGCCATCAGTTAATGCATGAAAATGGAAGAAGAGAAATATATGCATATATATGTGTGTGTATATATATCTTATTATCAATTTTACATGATGAGTCCCTTTGAAAAATTTGGTCAGATTAAATGCAGAATCAAAAATAACTTTGGTGAAAACTATCTCTCATTTTCACTAAGATGGTAAACTTGTTTTATATGATATTGTCATAGGGTATCTTTATTTTCTTGCATGATGATATAACAGCATTTTGGTTTCACATGAGCAAAGACTTAGAGAAATGGGTCCTGGGCTCTGACCACCCATTTAGGGAAACACGCTTTCTTAACTGTTACTGATTTAGGAAAAACAAATCTATTCATTTAGTAGACAATGTTTAGTACCAAAATAGATCAATCATTATTCTAAGCTAGCAAAGCAGACAAGTTTTCTCTTTTCAGGCACTTATGAATTTAGTGGAAGAGAAAAATAAAAACAGGTAAAAACACAAAGTAACTACCTTTTGTGATGCCTGCTACTAAGAAACTCAAGAATGAGATAGACGGCAACAGGGTTGCCCTGCTTACACGGCACAATCAGAGCAGGAATCTCACCTGCTGAAGAGCTGACAGATAAAGGTCAGGGTGCCAGGGGGAGGGAGCAACTGGGCAGCCAGGCTACAGCCTTAGAAAGAACTGGGACGACAACTTGGCAGAATGAAAGCCCAAAGTGCTGATTATAGCAATAATAATTATTTTTTGATTATTATGTTCCAGGCATCAGGTGAAGTCTGAATTCTCATAAGAACTCTCCAGGGAAGGTTTTATTATTAACCCCATGCTACAAAAGTGAACAGGAAAGCAGAGGGAAATGAAGTATCTCAAGGTTACACAATTAACCAGCAAGGGACCCAAGCTTTATCCTCAACCGGCACACACACACCAGAGCTCACTAAGTTATAATATCACCTCATAATTGGCTTTTACTGAGCACTTGCTTAATGACAAGGATCAGGTTAAACCCTTCAGAATATATAATCTTTAAAATCTTTACAGCAATTACATTGAGGGAGGAAAGGAACAGGCTGAGTTGACTCCGTCTTGAAAAAGAAGGAAACTCCATCTTGCACTTTCAGTGAGCTTTGGACTATGTGCCTGGTAGTCATGGGGATAACATACCTACGATTGAACTGGACTGATAACAGATTCCATACCAAGATTTTCCGTCGCCAAAAAGAATGCAATAATCACCTATGCAGTCGGTCACCTCTGTAATCTTTATGGCCCCCATTGGTGTAGGCTACAGTGTATAACCAGATGACCCTTCTGATTATGAATCATGCTGTAACCTGGTTGTATCTCCCTTTAACACTTTCTGGGCTAGGTTTAAGGAATTTGGGACTGTGGGCTTAAGCAGTACATTTAAGGTATACAAGGTTTTCACAAAAGTTGATTAGGGTCCTTGGCTAAGAGGAAACTCTGCCTTGGGCTGCTGGTGTAATAAACTGCACTCCACTATCTGCATTGTCCTTCTGAGTGAGTTTGTTTCCTGGAACAGGTGACTGTGGCAATATAATATAAATGCTTTTTAAAAATCCCATTTTGAAGATTAGGCAACTAGGTACTAGAGAGGTTAGATAAGTTTTTCAGTTACCCAGACAATCACAGGAGCCAGAATCTGAATTAAGGCACATTCTGAGGATCCCTATACAGACACGAAAAGAAGGACTGTGTTTTGTGACTTTATCTAACAAATTAGCTTTTTGAGTGAAGAGGATAAGGGCCTGGCACAACACAGAGGATCCAAAAAACCCATTTTCAATCCATTTCCCTTTTCCTTTGAGATGAGTGCCCATTCTCATTTTTCATGTTTACTAAGACCTCTTTTCCTTTGGTGGTAATCAACATGGCAGAAGGTGACCATTCCTATCAATTCCCACACTAACAAAACCCTTTTCAAGAGAACAGTAAGACAAAAGGGATTCTGTCAACACCAAGGAATTATAATATGGGGCATGGCTTCTCTGGTGGCTCATCAGTAAAGAATTGGCCTGCCAAAGCAGGAGATGTTGGTTTGATCCCTGGTTTGGGAATATCCCCTGGAGGCTGGCATGGCAATCCACTCTAGTATTCTTGCCTAGGAAATCTTGTGACAGAGACGTCTGTTGGGCTACAGTCCATAGCACTGCAAAGAGTCAGACAGATGAAGCGACTGAACACACACAGAATGTCACAGTGCGTGAAGGTGATTTTTCCTGAAACCACCACGGAGATGGAAAGAGAGGACAACTCCTTACAAATGAAAATTATTAGTAGATTATTGCAACATTAGAGAAGTGTTCACTTTAAGATTCTTTCTATGTTTAACTTTCTTCCCCCCAGCCCCCGCCCACACACACACTAACTCACCCCAGTTGAAAAACTAAAATGCTGGGAAAATATCATCAATATATTTTAAATATATTTCCAGTTTTAAGAAAAATATATGACATTTAATGTAGAATTTATATATTATTTCCCATGTGTTTTAGATAAGGGTATTTAGCATTAATTTATATATTCATGCATAATAAGTCTCCTTAAGTATCAAGAAGAATATCGTTACCATTCTTCTCCGAATTATTTCAAGATAACTTAAACTTCAGTTATTTCAAGATAACTTGAACTTTGAACTCGACACTCTTTTTCCTTGAGATATATATATATATATATATATATATATATATACACACACACACACATATATATATACACATATATATATAGTCATAATATATGTGCATGTGTACAAGGATTGAGCATATCATAGTAATTGTTTCCCCCTATTCACCTACACCTCCATTTATCTGCATGATAAAAGGACTTAAAGCTTAAAGATCACTTAACAGTGAACTATCTATTCCAGCTTTCTTACATTACATATGAATGTCCTGAAACTCAGAAACAAGACCTGCACAAGGTCATAGATCTAATATTATTAGCTAATATTAAATTAGCTGTTTAACCTAGAACAAGTTATGTTTCTGAGTTTCCCACTATTCTGAGAGATAGTGGGAGTTGGAAATCCAGTATCACTAGAGAGGTAATCTTTCTCTTAGAACAACAATTCTCAATTTGGAGTGATTTGCCTTTTAAGAGACTTTGGCCTTTTTTGTGTGTGTCTCAAATGGGGGGTTGGGTGGGTGGGCGTGTTTAGTGGATAAAGGCCAGGGATGCTGCTAAACATCATAGAGTGCACAGCACAAACCCCACAAAAATAAATGTCTATGTCGACAATGTCAATGTCGCCAAGGTGAAGAAGCTTAGAGCAATAACATTTTTATTTTATACATTGAAGTTCTTCATGAAGTGGCTTCACTTAAGATAATTAAATCCATTACCCCAGTTAAAAGCAATGGTGAAATAAATTCAATTTGTCATTATATGTTACTATTCCAGTTGGCATATATCTAAAAATTGAAATCACCTCACAAAATATAGCAATTGTTTATACGAAATACACCTGATTGAATTGATATTTCAGAATAGGGTGTAAAAAGTAATTTTATGCTGTATTTCATATATATTAGTATATATATACTTTTAAATCAGATTTGTTTTATGAAAACATAGAAAAAATGTACATCAAAATCATCATGGGGCCTGTTAAAGATGCATGAAATTTGTGATTCCCTATTCCCATTTCAATATAAATCCTGAGAATTATATAGTTGAAAAGCAGCCCAATTGATTCATACACAATCTGACAATTTAAAATAACTCATCTAGAGAAAAATTAAAATTGAAAAGTTAAACAATTCTAACACATTGATAAGGCAATGTTCATCCACTTTCAAATTTTAGTAGTGACTAATTTTAGTGGAAAATGGTCATAAAATACAAAACCACAAATGGTACTAGGATGATGATACAGTGAATTATGAGATAATGAAATAGAGTAGATTCATTTCCAAGGATGAACTGTGGTCAGTTAAGGCCTTCCTTTCTAAAGAAATGCCATTTAAATTGAGACCTGAAGACTTTAAAATTTTGAAGCATTGATGAAAAAAACTTTTTACTCAGAATTAGCAAAACATACAAAAGCCCTTTGGTATGTTTTTGATACAGAGATCCTGGTCAAAAGGGCATTGTGGCTAGACATTGGGAGTGAGGGGAGAAAGTGGTGCAAGAACTATTTGGGAGGGGGAGAAAAAAAAATATTTGTCATAGTTTTAGGTATTGTGATGTGATCTTATTTGTTTTAAAAAGGATGTTCTGAATAGTCTGTAGACAACGGATTATAAATGGGTAAGTATACTAGTGGAAAGATTAAGAGACCATTCATTGACTAGCTAGAGGTGTGGTGGGCAATGGTGACTGAAACTGGTTTGGTGATAGTAGAGAAGACAGAAAGAAAGTGACTTGAGATTCATAGGTGGTAAAACCACAGGATTTGGTGAGATGACTTTGATATGCAAGATAAGGAAAAAGATAATTACTTGGTTTCTAGGAAAGAAGTGAATAGATGTAGTCAATATTTTGTCAATCTGGTAGGATATTGGAGGTTGCAACCTGAGGCAGAGTGAGTTGTTAGAATGATTTTTAGTTTTCTGACTTGAACAAGAGTTGGACAGAAGAGTCATAGAGAAATGTTGGAGGAAGAGCATATCTACAGGACATAGCAGTTCAGTTTTGCTAATGTTGTATTTTCAGTGTCCATGGTACATTCAAAGGCAATCAAATATCCATTTCTGAACCTCAGAGAATTGATCATGACAAGACATATTTTCCTTTCTATAGAGGCAATATATAAATCTCTGGCTGAGTTTCCATATCAAGAAAAAAAGGAGGCCTGGAGACACTCCCTGGACAACTTCAACATTTAAAAAGGTAGAGAAAGAAAAGCAAGTAAAAGAAATGTTGAAGGAAACAGAGGTGTATGAAGAAAATCAAAAGAATGTGTTGTAATGGAAGAGGATAAGGAAGAGCAAGTTAGCAAAGTACTGACTGGATTTGGCAACAAGATTATTAACGACATTACCAAGGGAGGAACACAGATGCAAGTCTGAGGAGTAAATAGAACATGAGAAAGTAGAGACAGTGAGTAGAATAACTTTTCAATGAAGTTTGCCTCTGAAAGGCAATAGAGAGATAGGATGTTAAATGAAAAGTTATAGTTTTAAAGTTTGTGGGTACAGAAAACATTATACTAGGAGAAATAGATTAAATGAAGGTGCAACATAAAAATAAAGGAGGAAAATATTCTATAGAATTCTCTTAATGATTGAATCAGTTCCCTTTGCTCATCACTTTGTGGTACAGTCTTATGTTGTGTGTTTGAAGACAACTGTGAGTCGTTTGAGGAGCAATTCTCAGCAGCAGGTATATGTCTCCCAGAAATAAACATTAAATCATGGCTCCATCTTACTTGTGAAATATGAAAGGAGTAGCTTAAAATGACATAATGATGACTTGAAATATGTTTCTATCATGTAGGCTCTTTTATAGAAAGAAATCAAAATTGACAGTTAAGGTTGTGTGCTTTTTCTTTTTTTAAAACATTCTGCTTATTTTTCCCATATGTCTGTAATATGCTAATAGCTCATTTATTGTTGATACTCTAACCACAGAGGAGTTAAGTAAGAGGAATATAAGTGAGACAGTTATATAGTCTTGTGATGACCTAATAACAAGTATCACATATTTCTTTACTATCTGAAGTAACTTTAAAATGCAGAGATTAAACATGAGGTGTTTTATAATTAGGTGATCTGTGAACAAATTGGATATGTGTTAACCCTAAGGCAGTAATTGTGTTTAGTTACCCATTCAAATAACTACCATTGAAAAGATTCACACATGAAAGTGCTACATGATATTCTTTTCCCCCATGGTGATAACTTTTCTAGTAAACAGAAAAAATAAGTTTCAAATGAAAATTTCTCTGAACAACAGTACAAAGAATGTATAGTTCAGATTATATTATTATACATAATTACTAATTTACTAATTACTCTACTTACAGATAAAACTTGATGTCTTGTTTGACTTTTGCAAAAGGTCATATATAGGTCATTCAGAATCTAAAACTAAAGTCTATGTCGAAAACAAACAAACAAAAATCTTGAAAGGTACAGGTTTTGAGAAAAGTAAAACTGTCAAACACACTACTTATTTCAGTTCCCTGACTGTTTCAGGTAAGGTATACAGCACCATAAATATAAAAATTTGTTTCATTTTTTGGTTGACTTGACATTATTGTTTCCTTATGTTTGCAATTAAAAGCAGTTTTGAATATCATAAAAGTATACTGAATTCTATGGCAAATGAACATTGTAGTCAGAGAAAAATACTTACTCTTGAAAGACAAAATAGTAAATTTTCATCTCTTTTCACCTAAATTAAAAAAAAATACAGAAAAATCTGATCGTTTAATTCTCATGTGCACGCATGATGCTAAATCAGTTCAGTTCTGTCCGACTCTTTGCAACACTATGGACTATAGCCCTCCAGGCTTCTCTGTCCATAGGACTCTCCAGGGAGAAATACTGGAGTGGGCGGTAGGAGAAAGAAAATCATAAAAAATAATAATAATATTTTGCTGTTTCATGTTTTTTTACAAATATTTTTAAGATTTTCAAGACAATGTAAATGCAGGTTTCAGAGAGTCAAATTAGCAAACTGAGTTATTCTGTTCAATAAGTCACTTTAAAAGTTCAATTAATCAGGTAGTTATAAAATGTAAATTACCTGCACCATTTAAAAGAATGTAAAATTATATTAGAGATTGAAATAGAATCTCTTAGGAAACAAACTGAATAAAAAACATTCACACCTTATCTTCAGGATACTATTCAATTATAATTATGTTTCTATTTTGACTTTACTCATTATTTGGCATAATGCCTAAACAAAAATTAAGTTTTATTAACTTTAAAAGTTCAAGATAAATATCTATAGAGAAAATTAACTGATCAGATACCATCCCTTAATAAAAATGACAGCCATTTAATAAATGGGTTTCCCCAGTAATTTGTCAACATTTTAAACTCTTCTACAAATTAACAATTTTAATTACAATATGAAATGACACTAAAATATAATACATTTTGTAAAAATATGAATGTCACACAGATTTAAGATATTTATGTTAAAAATTCCAGAAAAAAAGCTAAGTTGAACTTATAAAATGCATAAATATTTATAAAATATCAACTATGTTTATTACCTGGTACAAACATCCATATACACTTATTATTGGAAATCTTTTAGTAATAATCATCAACTAAGTGATTTGTAATATAGCTTTAAAGTATGACAGATAAAAATGTCAAGAGAGAATCTGAATACATAGAGGGTAAACTCACTTCAGTTCAGTCGCTCAGTCATGTCCCACTCTTTGCGACCCCATGGGCTGCAGCACTCTGCCTCCCTGTCCATCACCAACTCCCGGAGCTTGCTCAAACTCATGTCCATGGAGTCAGCGATGCCATCCAACCATCTCATCCTCTGTCGTCCCCTTATCCTCCTGCCTTCAGTCTTTTCCAGCACCAGGGTCTTTTCCAATGAGTCAGTTCTTCTCATCAGGTGGCCAAAGTATTGGAGTTTGAGCTTCAACATCAGTCCTTCCAATGAATATTCAGGACTGATTTCCTTTAGGATTGAATGGTTTGATCTCCTTGCAGTCCAAGGGACTCTCAAGAGTTTTCTCCAACACCACAGTTCAAAAGCATAGAAAGTAAAGAGAAAAATTAATTATATTCATTTTAATGAGATTAAGAAGTTTGTCATTTTGATTTCATAAATAATTTAAGTTAAGTTTTAGATGATATAAGTCAAGAGAGTTCATCAATTCAATTGTAGTGGATATAATACTCAGTTCAGTTCAGTTCAGTCACTCAGTCGTGTCCGACTCTTTGCGACCCCATGAATCCCAGCATGCCAGGCCTCCCTGTCCATCACCAACTCCCGGAGTTTACTCAGACTCAAGTCCATCTAGTCGGTGATGCCATCCAGCCATCTCACCCTCTGTCGTCCCCTTCTCCTCCTGCCCTCAATCCTTCCCAGCATCAGTGTCTTTTCCAATGAGTCAACTCTTCACATGAAGTGGCCAAAGTACTGGAGTTTCAGCTTCAGCGTCAGTCCTTCCAGTGAACACCCAGGACGGATCTCCTTTAGGATGGACTGGTCGGATCTCCTTGCAGTCCAAGGGACTCTCAAGAGTCCTCTCCAACACCACAGTCCAAAAGCATCAATTTTTCGGTGCTCAGCTTTATTCACAGTCTAACTCTCACATCCATACATGACCACTGGAAAAACCATAGCCTTGACTAGATGAACATTTGTTGGCAAAATAATGTCTCTGCTTTTTAATATGCTAATTAGGTTGGTCATAACTTTCCTTCCAAGGAGTAAGCGTCTTTTAATTTCATGGCTGCAGTCACTATCTGCAGTGATTTTGGAGCCCAGAAAAATAAAATCTGACACTGTTTTCACTGTTTCCCCATCTATTTCCCATGAAGTGAAGGGACCAGATGCCATGATCTTAGTTTTCTGAACGTTGAGCTTTAAGCCAACTTTATCACTCTCCTCTTTCACTTTCATCAAGAGGCTTTTTAGTTCCTCTTCACTTTCAACAGTATTAAAACAAGTCAGCATTGAAGATTCAATTTCTACCTGAATTTCTACAGCTACAAAATGTTGACTTTGATGAGCTCTTTTTTTTTTCCATTTGATTTCTCAGAAAATATCTTTAGATTTGGAGCACTTAAGTGATTTCTGGTCTCTTACAGCAAGATTTTTTTTTTTCATCTCCATGTTATTCACTCTATACATACATATGTTGATAATTCAAGCATCTTATTTTATTGTATGGCCCCACATAGAAAAATATGCATCAATACTTATAGAATATAATTGTCTGTGCAATATTATTAAATTTGGCTTTGTTATTATTTTAAGGTATTTAGTGCTGACCTCTCTGAATTTAACATTTTAAAAATATGATGACTTTCCTTTAAATATGAGTTGCTTTCCTTTTCCATTTTTCAGTTCGCACATAGTGTCCTTTATTTTAATCAATCTAGGAAACAAGTTAGTTATTTAAAGATTTGGTGTAAATATTGATGATGGTATTTGTTTGAGATCAGGACAGTTATTACTTACAGACAGACTCAAAATGGGTTAACTATTCTTTTATAGATCTTCCTTTGGTGTCCAAATTTATAAAACATTTTTTAAAGTTGTCCACATGAATTTGTAAAACAATTCTTCATTTCTATGGCTTCACTTATTTTATATATTTTACTTTATAGAACCAATTAATTACATATTTTTCAGCTTTATGCCAACATTGAAGAATCTTAATAGCCTCTGTTACTTGCTTTAGTTGAACAGTACAGAATCAGTCTCTTAAGTTCTTATTGTTCTAAACCACTGCTTGATTTGAAAAATCAAAAGTATCCACCAGTGCAAAATTGTCTAGGCTTATATATACAACATAAACATGTCAGATGCATATGAATTGCAAAGCAATATTTTAGCTGTTATAAAGAACTGAGATAGCTCAAATGTGGGTTCTGACTTTGTGAAGTTTTCAGTTAGAAAATTGGTACATGCCAATTGACTATAAAGCTAAAATAGAAGTTAGAAAACAATTGGTATCTTGGTAGAGATTTCAAAGACTGCCAGAAAAGTACAGTTGAGGAAGAGTCTACACTTAAGTGTAGAGAAGCAAGTAGATTGTTTTAAACTCAGTACTTGAAAGAAAAATTGTATTTGAAAATGTGGAGAAAGAAGAGAGATGGAGTTCACGAGAAACCTTACACTACAAAGATAAGGATAATAGAAATCTGGGCAAATTGTGGGAAATAGAAAATAGTTTATTTGTCTGTTTTAGGGTAGGTTTGTTGGTGGAAGATATTGATAAATGGAGTTGGAGTGCTTGACATGATATTTGGACTGTGGAAATCTTATTAATAATTGATAGGAATAATTTCAAATATTTTTTAGCACACAAGCAGCCCCTCTGGTATGGCCATGTTTCTAAAAGTTCCTTGTGAAATTATCTTACAGCAGAGTTCTGGACACATAGTAGTCCTTGATAAATATTTATATTTATTTTATTTGTATTGAGTTTTACATTGTATTCAATTGTAAAAAGTTTCCAGAGCTTACCCTTACTTCATCATCTCTTTGCTGCTATTGTCTTTATTAATTCCTTCATCAATAAGTAAAGAACAGATTAGAACATATTCTCAAATATTTTACATTAACCTTTTAAAAATTTATTATTATTCTCTGTGACATTAATTTAAATTTCTGACTGGTACAACACAATGAAGTTGAAAGTATTCTCATTAATTTCAGTTCTATTTAAGTAAAACTAGAATTCAAAAGTTAAACTTCAGCAAGTTAGTACCAATCTAACTAAGCTGGCATGAAAATAAAGAAATGAACAGAAATAATCAAAATATTTGTGTTTAACCTGTAGAGGATATAAAAATCTATTTAAATGCTAATATTGAAATATTTTATATGCCAGTCATGATTTACTGCATATAAAGTCTTTTCAGGATATTATAGAGATATATTAACTAAAGCATTGAAGCTGTTGTAGCTTCTGGTGCACTGTTATAGAATTTTAAAACAAATTATCCATTATAAAATATCATTTGTTGAAATTAGGATTATTGAGTGATGGACTACTTTGCATACATTTTGGGAAGCATTCACTAAAAAGTATAGCTCTCCAATTCAACATTTTCATATTTATGTATTCCATAATCTTAGTGAATTATAGACTGCTTTCACAATGATTACAGCATTGCAAACCATTTTCATGTAGGTGCTTCAACTATTACCTAATACTCTGGAAGAGTTTCCAAAGCAGCTATGATGCTAGCCACATATATAGAGTCTTCTTATTAAAAAAATATATATATATGTGTGTATATATATATATCTATATATATATATTAATTGAAGGGTGATTGCTTTACAGAATTTTGTTTTTATCTGTCAAACCTCAACATGAATCATCCACAGAGAGTCTTAATATCAAGTATGGTGGGAGGCTTCTAAGATCTTAGTGTATGTAACCTCCTCCCCTTGAGTGTGGGTAGAAGTTACTGACTCAAATACAACAGAAGTGATAGAGTACCAATCCTGTGGTTGCAATATTAAGAGTTAGTGGCTGTTGAGATCTCTCTCTCCCTCTCTCTTTCTCTCTCTCTCTCTCTCTCTCTCTCTCTCTCTCTCTCTCTCTCATTGCTCCCCAGGGAGAGCAGAAACCATGTCTATCAGGAAGCAGCCCTGTAAAAAGGTATCTGATTAGGGACTGAGTACAAGTTGAAGTTACTTTGTTTGTGAGACATTACTTTGCCAACAAAGGTCCGTAGAGTCAAAGCTATGGCTTTTCCAGTAGTCATTATGGATGTGAGAGTTGGACCATAAAGAAGGCTGAGCGCTGAAGAGCTGATGCTTTTGAACTGTGGTGCTGGAGAAGACTCTTAAGAGTCCCTTGAACTGCAAGGAGATCAAACCTGTCAATCCTAAAGGAAATCAACCCTGAATATTCGTTGGAAGGACTGATGCTGAAGGTGAAGCTCCAATACTTTGGCCGCCTGATGCCAAGAGCCAACTCATTAGAGAGGATGCTGATGCTGGGAAAGATGGAAGGCAGGAGGAAAAGGGGACTATAAAGGACAAGATAGTTGGATGGCATCACTGACTCAATGGACATGAGTTTGAGCAAGCTCCAGGAGATGGTGAAGGACAGGGAAGCCTGGCATACTGCAGTCCATAGGGTCACAAAGAGTCAGACATGACTGAGTGACAACAACAACAACATTAGTGAGAGCAGGGCTCCCCAGGTGGCTAAGTGGTAAAGAATCCACCTGCCAATGCAAAGGTGCAGGAGACACAGGCTCCATCCCTGGATTGGGAAGATCCCCTGGAGGAGAAAATGGCAACCTGTCGGGAGCCGCCGGGATGCACCCAGTCCTTGACAAGGTCATGGGATGAGACAGGAGCCTGCAAGGCAGCTCTTCCTTACACAGGGCTGCCCTGGGGGCCCGATATGTCCCCTCCGGAGCCACCGGGGTGAGAAAGGAACCTGAAAGGCAGCTCTTCCCCTCGAGGTTGTCCCGGGGGCCCGGTATGTCCCTTTCTTCCTTCTGTCTTACTGTTGTTGGGCTTTCTATTAATTTTTGGAAATGATAATATAATAAGGCCTCACTGGAAAGTCCAAGCCTTTTTGGAAATGCTCAAGATTGCTCTGGCTCAGGACATAACCATAAACATCAAGTCATAAAAGAAAATGCCACAGGTATAGTTTGGCGGCTTGCTTAAAAGATTATAATGTTCTAGAATAGAAAAGAGTAGAGGTATTTAGATTTAGAAGTAGATATACTGCTTTAGTTCCTTGGTTGACAGGGTTTTCACTATTGCTATTTCCTTGCTGCTATTTGTTCATTGTTTCCCTTTCTTTAAACAACGCGGGATATTATGGGTATTTTTGTAAAATTAGAAAATGGGGTATATAGCATTTTAATAAAAGATTTATATTAACCAGCCTTACTGCCATTATCTTACTATTAATAGAGGTGTTTTGCTGCTTTAGAGGTGTTTTTGCTGTTTAATAGTTAATCTTGTAAATTGAGATTTTGTGGTTTCAGGTAAAGAAAAATATCAGGTTTTTCTCATGGTACTATTTTCAGAAATGTCAAACATGTTACTGTGACCCTTCCCATGTATTGTTTTATTGTCCAAAGAATTTACAATATACCTGAGATTTGTGGAACATTGTTTTTGTTAGAGTGAGAATGTTAGGCCATTGAGGCAAGAAGATTATGTACTGGACATTTAAGTATAAACCCTGTAATCAGAAACGCTCTAGATGAATGCTTAGGGGAAAAACATGGGGGAAAAAATATTGATGGAAGCACAAACCAATATCTGATGTAATATGTGGTGACTTAAGGGGGAGGTAACATTCATTCTATAAAAACTGAGCTATCCTAAAAATAAAAAAATAGCTACCTCTTCTATGCAACGTCTGTGTGTGTCTGTCTGTCTGTCTTCTTCCTCGCCGACACCACTCATCCCTTGGTATTCCTGGTCCTGCTGAGGCTGGACCACGGCAGCAACCCACTTCAGGATTCTTGCCTGGAAAAATCTCATGGACAGAGGAGCTTGGCAGTCTACAGTCCATGCGGTCTCAAAGAGTAGAGCGTGACTGAGTGGCTGAGCATATATGCCTAAGTGAAGTTAAGTGAGTTTAGAGGCATGTTCCCGCATGCCCAGCCTCAGTGGAGCACTGGTGAAACAGCTTTACTGCAACATCCAAAAAAAAAAAGCATGGAGCCAGAGTCGCCCAACAAAGTCACACTTGATTTCCTGACCCCTACAAACTGTGAGATAATAAGTGTTTTTTGCTTTAAGGATGTAAGTTATCCTGTAGGTTAAGTGGCATGGACAGAATTGCAGTTCCCTAGAGGCAAAAATGGGTAGCTGAAATATGTGTGATAAATTTGTATCTACAATCCACAAACTTTAAAATTGTTAGAGGTAGATTTAAGTTACTCTTAAATTATATATATTTTTTGTTTGACCAGTGAGATATTTCCTATTAGAATCAGGAAAAGCAAAACAAAAGTTTCTTGTTCTTGTCTCCTTATGGTATGCTCTTAATATCACCCATTATCTTCTATTATTTAACTTTTCAAAATCTGCTTAATATATGGGGAAACAAAACTTCACTGGATTCTTCAGCTATAAAAATCCCAAGCTTCCGGAGGCTTGTCACCTACTTGGAGGATTAGAACTCCATCCTTTGTTTAGTTCATTGCATTGATTCAAAAAAGTGATCCAACTTTCTCTTTTCTCAAGGCCAGGGTCAGCTCTGACAGTCTGGAATGAATGAATCCTTAAGTTAAACATCTGGGTATTGGGAAAAATAGATAATTAGCTATTAATATCTTCCTAAGTATTCACTGTGTGGATCACAATAAACTGTGGAAAATTCTGAAAGAGATGGGAATACCAGACCACCTGACCTGCCTCTTAGAAACCTGTATGCAGGTCAGGAAGCAACAGTTAGAACTGGACATGAACAACAGACTGGTTCCAAAAAGGAAAAGGAGTACATCAAGGCTGTATATTGTCACCCTGCTTGTTTAACTTATATGCAGAGTACATCATGAGAAACGCTGGGCTGCAAGAAGCACAAGCTGGAATCTAGATTGCCAGGAGAAATATCAATAACCTCAGATATGCAGATGACACCACCCTTATGGCAGAAGGGTGAACTTCTGGCAGAAGAAGAACTAAAGAGCCTCTTGATGAAAGTGAAAGAGCAGAGTGAAAAAGTTGGCTTAAAACATTCAGAAAACTAAGATCATGGCATCCGGTCCCGCCACTTCATGGGAAATAGATGGGGAAACAGTGGAAACAGTGGTTGACTTTATTTTTCTGGGTTCAAAAATCACTGCAGATGGTGATTGCAGCCATGGAATTGAAAGACACTCCTTGGAAAGAAAGTTATGATCAACCTAGACAGCATATTAAAAAGCAGAGACATTATTTTGCCAACAAAGGTCTGTCTGCTCAAGGCTATTGTTTTTCAACTGGTCATGTATGGATGTGAGAGTTGGACTATAAAGAAAGCGGAGTGCCAAAGAATTAATGCTTTTGAACTGTGGTGTAGGAGGAGACTCTTGAGAGTCCCTTGGACTGCAAGGAGATCCAACCAGTCCATCCTAAAGGAGATCAGTCCTGGGTGTTCATTGGAAGGACTGATGCTGAAGCTGAAACTCCAATACTTTGGCCAACTGATGTGAAGAGCTGACTCTTTTGAAAAGACCCTGATGCTGGGGAAGATTGAAGGCAGGAGGAGAAGGGGACGACAGAGGATGAGATGGTTGTATGGCATCAGCGACTCAATGGACATGGGTTTGGGTGGACTCCGGGAGTTGGTGATGGACAGGGAGTCCTGGCGTGCTGCAGTTCATGGGGTCGCAAAGAATCGGACACGACTGAGTGACTGAACTGAACTGAAGTATTTACATGTGAGAATTGCTATTGGATCTGGAAAGGGAGGGTCAAAGAGGACCCTCCTTTGTGGGTCTCTGTTCTTGGTAAGAGCACAGAGAACAATATGAGGTCTTACCTATGGCAAAAACAAGTTTATTAAGGTAAGAACTGAAAGAACAACTTAAGGGAGAGGTGGGACAAGAAAAGAGGGGCACTGGCACCAGACTGTTGAGGTAAGGACTTGCAAAGACAAGTGTGTGTTCTCAGATGCTCAGTCGGACTTTTTGCACCCCCATGGATTACAGCCTGCCAGGCTCCTCTACCCATGGAATTGTCCAGAAATACTGGAGTGGGCTTCCCTTTCCTTCTCCAGGGGATCTTCCCAACCTAGGGCTCGAATCCACATCTCTTGCATCTCCTGACTGTTAGGCAAAGACAAATTCTTTACCACTGAGCCATCTGGGAAGTCCTATAAATGTAAAGTGGTTTAGAAAAATGTAGACTAATAATATGCACTTAATATTAGTCATTAATAGTAGAATTATAATATACACTCTCTGAAAGTCCTTATATACTGATGACCAACCCTTATTGCTTATGCCTAACTTCCTACCTAACAGAATCAACAAAGAGGCAGAACTTGGGAAAAACTCCAGGTTTTAAGGGCAGAGGCAGGGAACTTCTCTGGCTCATAGGGAGATTTTATTTAACTGCCAGAAAGTCTGGATTTATGATTCAGAAACTTTACTTTTCCTATAAGGCCCTTTTAGGATGGGAGGGAACTAATTTATTAATTATGCTTTATAAGCAGAGAAAAATCATTTTTTCCATTCCATTCCATCTTTGCCATTCACCTAGAGTGTCTGGTTCACTGTATAGGGGAAAAAAAATATATCATCATCTTTCATCTCATTGCTTCAGGGACAAGCTCTAGGAAAATGAGATGCTGACACATTGTTATTTATTGTGAGGAATTTAATAAAACATATGTTTCTGATTTGGAAAACCTCTTGTGTTTATTTAGGGTCAAACTAATAAAAGAAAAATTCTTAAAAACAAAACAGCGGCACTGTTGAAATTCTAACCATGTTTTGTCACATTCTTTCTAGGATGGATGTGTTTGAAAACATTGATCTTAAAAGATTATTTGGTTAAAGTAGGTTAGATTTTTGAGTCAAAGTCTTAGGATCCCTTTAATTTTAGCATATACTCTGACATTCCCCTTTGTTAAAAAAGTTTGCCTTTGAATAACATTTTTTTCTCAAACTTGTTTGGTCAGATGATTACTTTTGTGTGTGCTTTCCTCTCTCTCTTATGTATCACTTAGTACAATTTAATTTGGAGTATATTTCATAAATACAATATAGCATAAACCTTACCATTATGCTACCTAATGATTTCTTTAAAAATTGATATAGAAGATGATGATGATAACATTTGGTTTCCAAGGTACCAAACACTTTTCTAAGATCTTTACATACGTTACCTCATTTAGTTCTTACAATGACCCAAAGATCAAAGACGTATATTTAAAGATGAAATTGTGCTCAGAATTCTTTATATCTTTAAGACCATAAAGATATAAAATAGAATATGGATACATGCAACCTGACCCTAGCATCTGTACTAATAATCATTAATATTACATTTCTTAGGTTTATTACCAAAATTGTCTGTTTTGAGGAGCATAGGTATTTTCTTTGGGTTTTGGCTATTATTTAGTCTATTAACGTGCAAGAAGTTCTGAAGGGATCTTGTCTTAGGCTATGCTTACTCACTTAGTTATGTCCAACTCTTTGCAACTCCATGGACTGTAACCTTCGAGGCACCTCTGTCCATGGGGATTCTGGCGAGAATACTGGAGTGGGTTACCATGTCCTCCTCCAGGGGATCTTCCTGACCCAGGGATTGAACCAAGGTCTCCCACATTGCGGGCAATTTTTTACTCTCTGAGCCGTCAGGGAAGCCTGGTAATCAGGACTATTAGAATAGGGGTCTTGCCTATCAGCATAAAATGTAGTCAGGTTGCCTTTATATACTTGAGAAATAATACTTCTTCATTCAAAAGGTTAGATACCAGGCACTTTGCTAGCTGTTTAGATAGGTGGAACCCATTGTCTGGGAAATTGAATAAACATCAACAACTTAATAGAAAAAAAAAAATTCAGTAAGTTTTTGAAATAAGCTTTTATCATCAATAGAATATAAAATTACCAGGAATTTGAGGACTAATGCAGAGGAACATGTTTAGAAGCTATGAGAGCAAAGTCTGCTATCCTCTAAGATGAAACTGTGATCTTCAGTCTACTCCCCATTTATCTGTATTTGAATGAGAATATTTTGGGAAATCTATCACAGTGCATAGTTCAGACCTCAGTGATTCTAAATTCTTCAAAAAATAAAATAGAAATGAATGTGTTATCCATAAGTACATTTTACCAATGTTTCCACAAGCATGTGCATTTCCTAAATGTAAGCATCTTGAATGAGATTTGCAAAAATGATTGTTATTTGAAGCAATAAAAATCTATTTTCTCAACAATTGGAATAGCAATTTGAAAACTTTTGAATCATATCATGTGAGCAATATTGATACTGATTTTTTCTCCTGTTTTCAATGGTAGGGTAAACTAATCTGGATCTTCCACATATTTTTGTATCACTGGCATATGCTGTATTATGGTTTATATTATTTTTTTAATTATATATTTTTTTATTTGGAGGATAATTGCCTTAAATGTTGGGCTACTTTCTTCTGTACAACAATGTGAATCAGCTACATGTACACATATACCCCCTCCCCCTTGAGCATCCCTCCCACTCCCCATCCCACCCCTCTAGGTCATCACAGAGCACGGAGCTGAGCTCCCTCTATAGGTTTCCCACTAGCCATGTATTTTACACATGGTAACATATACACATCAATCCTAACCTCCCAATTTGTCCTACCCTCTATTTTATGTTAGTATTGCTGGTATGACATATTCATATTGCTTGTACTTCCAACTGTCACCACTAGTTATATACAAAAGGGAAAAAAGTAAACCTGATGACTGATTTGGTACAATGTAAGAGAGTTACCATGGAGTCAATCAAGCTGACAGACTCAAATGATCAATGGTTGACATAAGCTTGGTCAATGATAGGCACCAGAAAGGAGGTAAAATTATAATTATTAATACAAATTGAGCAGAATACATCCCATCCAATATTATGATAGAGCACATATTAAAAAAAAAAAAAAAAAAAACACTTGTGATACAAACTAGTTCGAGATTATGGTTCAAACATAAAATGGCTTTTTATATAAATAGCTAAGTTCAGGAGACAGTAGATGCTATCAGAGCCAAGACAAAAAGGGAAAAATCACACAAGTGTGATAAGCAGACAGGGAAGTCTTAAGCATATTAATGAAAAAGATGGGATGTAAAAGCCCCCCAATAATTAGAGTAAAACTTAGGGAGGATGAAAATCCCACAGCAGCTTTTTATTAGCTTTGGTTTGAAGATATGTCTACCCTGTGAGGAGACTGCTCAATTGATTGCTGAGGCTCTGATCTGGAATGTGCCTGCATGCTAAGCCACTTCAGCTGTGTCCTACACTGTGTGACTCTATGGACTGTAGCCCATCAGGCTTCTCCATCCATGGGATTCTCCAGGAGCGGTTGCCATGCCTCCCTCCAGGGGATCTTCCTGGCCCAGGGATGGAACCCATGTCTCTTTTGTTCCCTGCATTAGCAGGCAGGTTCTTTACCTCTATCACCACCTGGGACGCCCCTGATTTAGAAACCACATCTCAGATACTGTAGCCTCCTTTCTTGGTACCAACAGAAAACCTTTAATTTTCTTATGACTGGGAGCTCTAGAAATTAAGCACAACTTGACTTAACAATTTCAAGTGGTCCTTTAAGTAGGCTAAAAGGTGTAGAAGAGCTGAGAAGGCAGTTAAAGGGTGCTTTAAAGAGATAAGGAGTCATTGGGACTTCCCTAGTGGTCCAGTGGTTAAGATTCCACACTCGCAATGCAGGGGGCCCAGGTTCAGTCCATGGTCCAGAAACTAAAATCCTGAAAGCTGCACAGTGGGCCCCACCCCACCAAAAAAGAAAAAAATCTAAGGTGTAATGAGACAAATGCATCCTTAGAAGTGACTATTTTGGCAACATATTGTTAAATGATATTCTTGTGGAAAGTCTGACATGTTGAAAGCTTAACTGAATCACAACTCATTAGACTTGCATTGTGTATTATCCTTTCCCTATGACTTTTAAGACATATTGGATTTTTTGCCTCAGTAGAAACATAATTAACTCACAACTCTCCACATGGCTGTGAAAGGGAATATATTAAAATAATTTCATTTTCATAGGATCAACTGCTAAATCTCCTATGCAAAAAAGAGCTCTTCCTTTTTCAAACTGGAAACATTAAAATTTATCACATAGTGTATTAAAGCTAAAATTTATATGATGTGACATAAAATGAGCCAAAAATTTATTTTTTAACCCAAAGATACACAAACAAATGCTGTAGTTTACCTAATTAGCTCTGAGGTTACCTAGATTTTAGAGCATATATTCTCCTACAAACTGGAAAACACAAAACTGAAGTGGTATTGTCTTGATCCAAACGAGACAGTATAATCCTTGATTGCTTGCTCAGCTTTCCTGTTATGGCTCTTCTAACTATCTGTGCTTATAAATTTTTTGGCTTGAGAGTTTTTAATTTACATTTGAAATATAAATCTTCAAAGGTAATGCCATCCATACTTGGCCTCTACAGAAATGTTCATACACTTTTGTAATTAATGGGTTTAATCCTCTTTTAATAAGGTTTACTCTTTTATACATATCTCTTGAATTTTATAACAACTTAGCAAGATGCTAATCCTTTCTTTATTGTCTCTCTTTTAAGATAAACTGTGTAAGTGTTCCAAATGAAATCTATATCTTGTCATTCTTGCAAATAATACAGTAAATAAGGACATTGGGATGAAGAAGATTAATACTGACTTACAGTATTTTAAATCAAGGAGCGAGCATCAGCTGACATAAACTTTGGAGTTATTAGGTCATACTTTTCATAAAAAATAAGACATTTATTAAGAGTCTCAATTTTGATAACCTTTATGAATAAAATTTAAAAAGTAAATGTACTTTATTACATTTTAAAATTTTATAATATAATAATTTAAAAAGAAGTTAAAAATACAGAAATGCAAGAGAATAATAAAACCATAATCTCTGAGATTAACATATGGTACTTTCCGCAGTTTTTAAAAAATTTTTTCCATGTGTTATTTTGACTAACTCTTATCATCTTTATGTCAAATGGAATAGCAACATTAAAAAAAAAAGCATAATATAGGATTTTCCCAGCAGAATAGAATAAGGTTTTAATTTTAATTGCCATTTAATATTGCAGATATATATTTGTTCAAAAATACATTTGTTCTCACCCAATGCCATGCTGCTAAATGTTATACAACTAGCCTTTCAAGGGAGAGAACTGCAGTGTGGTGTCACTGAAGGTGAACTCAAGAAAGAGTTGCTGTCCAGTCTCAAGCCAGTTTTAGCTACTTCCCACATCACAGCCCCAAGACCCAGCAGTTGTCTTCATGTTGTCACTATAAGAAATACATCTCTTAGTGAATATCTTTAAGAAAGTACTTTAATTGATGGGAATTTTCTGTAGAAAAAATTCTGCAAGTTTGGGTCAATAATAACAAGGAAATATAAAATTATACTAATAAATAACTGTTAAAATTACAGGTAATGGGTACTTCCCTGGTGGTCCAGTGGTTAAGACTCTGTGCTTCCAGTGTAGGGGGCACATGTTCTATACCTGGTTGGGGAACTAAAACCCCACATGCCTCATGGCTTGTGGCCAGGAAAAAAAAATAATTGTACACAATATATGGCATTTTATTCATTTTCTTTTGTTCTGGAAATATTACTGCAATTGGTAAAATTGGCAAATGGCATATTACTTCAGGAATTGTTACCATTATCCTAAATTCTAATGAAATCGATTTATTTCGTACTTTTTATTTAGTTTTATTCATTTATTCAGTTTTGCAATTAAATTAATAAGATATGAAAGTAAAAGTGTTAGTCCCTTATTGTGTCTGACTCTTTGTGACCCCATGGACTGTAGCCTGCCAGGCTCCTCTGTTCATGGAATTCTCCAGGCAAGAAGACTGGGGCGGGCAGCCATTTCCTTTGCCAGGGCCTCTTCCCAATCCAGGGATCAAACTCAGGCCTCTTGTATTGCAGGCATATTCTTTACTGTCTGAGCCACCAGGGAAGCCCTAAATATAGATATAGATATTTAATAGTGTACGTCCTCCAGGTTTGTTCTTCAATTTTTTTTTTTTTTTGTCTATTCTTAGTGCTTTATATTTTCACATGTATTCTAGAATCAGCTTAACAAATTCTGGAAAATTTATCTCATTAGATTATTAAAATATTGAACATTCTAATCCATACTTATGATACATCTCTCCATTTATATTGGTCTAATTTCACTTATAGTATTTTCACTTATAATACTCTTTATTGTTTTTAATGCAGAGGTCTCAGATTTGTTCCTATGATGCTATTGAAAATTGTATTATTTAAAAAAACCTCATTTCTATTACTTTCTCATACATACAATTATTATTGACTTTTGCATATGTGCTTGCACAAATGATTTTGTATATTGTCAACAGTGACCTTTCTAAATTCATCATGTCTCAGCTTCCTTTCACCACAGAGACTGACATTGACTGTTTAATTAAAATTTGTTTATTTAAATTTATAAGTCAATGCTATTATCTTCCAAATTGTGTGTTCATGTGGTGGAGGGTCTCAAAGTATCTCAGAACCTCATTTATAATGCTGAGTATTGTGAGTAGGATGAAATTTTGGCTTTCTTGTTGCCCACCGGAATGAAGGGAAGTGTTCTAATGTGGTTAATGCCTTTGTTGTATTACCTCTGCAGAGCTCCAGGATATCATTTACTCAGAAAAAACAACCAGGGCACGTTATCCCAGAAGTTACAATAAGCTACTTGGCAGATATCTAGCTTTCCCAATCTGTTCTTGCTGAGCCCTGACCAAGTCCTTAATTTTGCTAGCTCCGCATCCCTAAATGCTTGCCTCTGATGAAGTACTAGGACTCAGAATCAATGTATTCCAACTTGATTTCAGCCCATTGTATTTAGCAACCAGCAAACATACAAGGGCTTTTCATGAGAATAAGCCAACATCGCTCACGTACTAGTTATATTTCTTGGCCTACTCACAAGCCCATTAGCATACAAAATAAGCAATTTATTTATATTCCACACAGTTGCTCATAAAATAAGACATTTCACAAAGGAAATGTACATTTCATAATAAAAGTGAGATTTTTAATTGTGTAAAAAGCTTGAGCAATTGTGATGTGAATTAGATGAAAATGATTATATTTTTTATTGAAAGGTACTTCTATAAAATCTTGAGGACCTCATAAGGAAGAGATTATGGATCCCTTGTTAATGTAGTAAGATGTGTATAATTAAATGTAAGTCATTGTGACTTTCTGAGGAAAAGGAGCACATAAAGTGATGGGTTATAATTGTTTACTGCTTTCAAGTGCCTAAGTATCTAAGTTTCCTATAATTAGCTTCACTTTTAACCAAAAAATCTTGTCCAAATATAATTACTTTGAATTTGAAATCACATTCAATATAGGAACAAAAGGGAATTAATGAAAGTCTAATCCTACACTTCCCTACTTCTGTTGATACTTAATTATTCTCTGCTGGTGGAACAAGGATAGATTAAATTCCATTCTTTGTGAGTATCAAGCCTGTAGAATGCACTGTATAGATTCCAAGGGCACAGCACCAGAATCCAGGTCTTCTATTTATATATGAAAAGATTAAGCTTTAAAAATTTGAACGCATTATGATGAAAACATAAAATGCAGTCATTTCTGAGTGCATGTTCAAAGAAATTTTAATTATAAACTTACAGAAAAATAATAATTTTATTTTTAACACCCTTCACTCAGGTCAAAAAAACGTATTTTTTAAACTTTAATTTAGTCTGTCTTCTTTTTGTCCTTATGTGGTTTTCTGCTATATATGCTCATGTGCCATATGGTAAAAATGAACATTTTTCACTTTCATCAGCCTCACCCAACACACACACACACACACACACACACACACACACCAGTGTTGTTCATCATTTTTTATCCTTTTTATACCTTTTGGAGACAGAGATTTGCAAGCTTTGGTTTTCATTTTCAAGAGCAAAACTCTTTGGAGGGAAAAGAGTTTTGTACTTTAGAAATCTTGACTTAAAATATCAAGAACAAAGTCTGAAGGAGATAGTCATGAACCCATAAACATAAGGTTAAAGAAAAACATGAAGCTACTGTTTTCCTATAAGATAAAGCCATTTTAGGTATGGGAAAGAGAAGATTCATATCTCGGCAAGAAGAGATAGATAAGACTGATGTTTTAATATCTTTTTTAGAGCAATTTTAGGTTTACTGAAAAATTAAGGGGACAATATAGATTTCCCTTATGCCCTTGCCCCCCACATGGACAGCCTCCCTCATTATCAACAGCCCCTTCCTGAGTGATGCATTTGTTACAAGTGATGAACCTACATTGACATATCATAATCACCCAAAGTTGATAGTTCACAATAAGCTCACTCTTGTACATTCTATCAGTTCAGTTCAGTTCAGTTCAGTTCGGTCACTCGGTTGTGTCCGACTCTTTGTGACCCCATGAATCGCAGCACACCAGGCCTCCCTGTCCATCACCAACTCCCGGAGTTTACTCAAACTCATGTCCATTGAGTCAGTGATGCCATCCAGCTATCTCATCCTCTGTCATCCCCTTCTACTTTTTCCCCCAATCTATAGGTTTGGACAAATATTTATAGACATGCATCCATCAATATTGTATCATACAGAATACTTTCTCCTCTGTGTTCCACCTACTCATCCCTCTTCTTTTTCCCTCCAACCTCAGACTCCACTGATCTTTTTATTTTCTCCATAGTTTTGTCTTTTCCAGAATGTTTTATGATTTAAAGAATACAGATGGCTTTTCAAATTGGCATCTTGGTAATTTGCATTTAAAATTCTTCCATGTCTTTTCCTGGCTTGATAGCCCATTTATTTTAAACATTGACTAATATTCCATTGTATGATGTACCACAGTTTATTTATCCATTCACTTACGGAAGAACATTTTGGTTTCTCCCAGTTTGGGCAATTATGAATAAAGAAGCTATAAGCTTCTATATGGGCTTCCCTGGTGTAGACATTAAAGACTTAGCCTGCAAAACAGGAGACCAGATTTGAACCCTGGGTGGGGAAGATCCCCTAGAAAAGGGAATGTCTACTCACTCCAGTATTCTTACCTGGATAATTCCATTGACAAAGGACCCTGGCAGGCTATAGTCCATGAGATGGCAAAGAGTCAGACACGACAGAGGAACACACACACAAGTTTCCATGTGCAGATATTTTTGTAGACGTAAGTTTTCAACTCCTTTGATTAAATGTAAACACCTTTGTTTTCGATTCCTGGATTTGGGGGTGGAACTTGGTGCAAATATAAGTAGGATATTAAGGAAAGGCTTCACTGTGAAATTTTCATTTAAGAAAAGACAAAGATGTAAGTGATATGAGGCCATGAATCATGAGAACACCTGAAAGAGACTGTTATTTATAAGGAAGAATGGATACAAAATCCCCATAGCTGAAGGCTGCCTGGACTGCTAAAGAAACCTCAAGGAAGCCAGTATAACTTGAATGAGTGAAGAGGAAAAGTAATAGGAGAAAAAAGTCAGAAAGATAACTGGGGACTAAGTCACAGTGGACTTTGTAGGACTTTTAAGCACTCTGGCTTTTATTTTGAATGAGACTAACATCTATCAGAAGGTCTTGATCAGAGGAGTGATGGAGTTTAATGCACAGCTTTAAAGGAACTTTCTGGCTGCTGGTCTGAGGCATTAGAAGGAGGCAAAAGTGAACATACTGTGGTCATTTGGAGACAACTTCTATAACCCAGTCAAATACCATGCTGTCTAGACCAGGGACCAGAAAAATGTGATAAGCTTAGATTTTGTGTATATTTTGGACATAGGCTATGTCAATACTTACACCATCAATAGCCTAATGCATTCTCTGGAGCACAGCTGAGAACCGTGTAATGGCATCATCAGTCAGGTTACAAGAGACAACATTTTGCCAATACATACATCCTTACAAGTTTTGAAAGACAGAAGAAAAGAAGGTAAGAGTCATTGTTCTTCTCTCACACCAGCTTGCATATTGACGAGTAAATATCATCTATTAAGTTTGAAAGTTCTCTGGTAAAGACTTGGCAATCACTTGTTTTAATGCTGCAGGCAGCTGAGACCATCAGAACTGACTTTTCTTCAGCTCATGTGTTCCTGGGTCTCATGACCTCTTGCAGCACATTTTTATGATTGGTAGTGGTGGCAGCTTTTATTTGTTTTTTGTTTATTCTCTTTTGTGTCATTTTACTTCCCAGTGTACTCAACAGACAAATAGTTCAATGTGCTGTCCACATACAATTAATGATTGCCAACAGAGATATGAGGGATGACACTGGGCAGTTACCACTGGCCACAGAGTGAAGAGTATTTGGACATCATGATAAGAACTGGAAATGTATTTCTAAATCACTGACAGATTACAAGCAGTGACACAGCAAGATCATATTTGCATTTTGGAATATTAAATCTAGCAGCATAGCAGAGGAAAGATTGAAGAGAAACAGCAGTTCAAAAGTGACTATAATAATCTGATGAGATTATTACAGGTGAGAAATGAGAACACAGACTAAGAAAGACATTAACATTGCTGTTTGATAACACAGAGAAGCTAGGAAGAATAATAAATTAAGTGCAGCAGCTCAAGAGTTTTTTTTTTTTTTTTCCACACTGTTTAGTCTGTGTGCAGAACATCTGGTGGGGTAGTGATCAGGAGCACAAACTCTGAAATCAGAGAATAAATCTCACTCTGTTATTTCTTGACTATAAACCCTTGTGTGAGCTCCCTCATCTCTGTTCACCCCAGTTGATGCTTTGTGAGTGTACTGTGAGGATTCAGTGAAATGATGAAATGATGTATAGAAGTTATCTGTACAGTGTCTGGAACATAAGGAGCATCTTATATTTAGCTGTTGTGATGGAGATAGAATGAGTCTGATGCTGATGGCTGCAATTCTAGCTAGAAAACAAGTTATGAAATTGTATATATAGCATTGAATTAGGATGTAGATTCAAGTTCGAGGTTGAAAACGCATGTGAGACATACACAATCAGGATCATCAAGGCAAACCAGGTGAGCAAACTGTCTCCTCCTGGTATAATCAAGAACACTTAATCCGAAAACACTTTAACACCGAGTAAGGAAGATAAGTTGGCTCTTGAATTGAATTGTGGGGATATAGCTTCCCAGGTGACCACTGGTGGTGAAGAAACTGCCAGCCAGTGCGGGAGAAAAGAATCATGGATTCAATCCCTGGGTCAGGAAGATCCCCTGGAGAAGGAAATGACACCCATTCCAGTATCCTTTCCTGGAGAATCCCTTGGACAGAGGAGCCTGGTGGGCTACAGTCCATAGGGTCTCAAAGAGTTGGCCACGACTGAAGTGACCTAGCACACACACACACAGTATCAAGTCACCATTTTTAGTCATCTGGCTTTGGCTTACTAGCTCAGTACATTAACTGAGCTCCAGAAATAATGAGTTAATAACAGACCATTTTAAAGTAAATTTTAATCAGCATCCACAAACTACATTCTGCCCCCCCACCTATTAGGGAATTATGCTGCATTTTGCTATATTTACAGGGTGTGATTCCTTAATGTAGCATTTGTGAGCATCATGGTTCTAACATTTTTTCAAAGTAAAATAATGATGTGATCACGCAGACATTATAATTTATTGATCCTGTTTTCAATATACTGTTTCAAGAAAGCATTAAAAATCATATTTGTGCAAATTATGCAGGTGGAGTTGAAATCATTAACTGGGGCAGGGGGCGGGGGGGAGTGCTGTATGTACTGTTTTCTCATAGTTCTTGGATTTTTGATCACTGAAGTATCCTGATCAAACAGCATAGGAAATGTGGAAGAGTGTTTTTTAATTATCAGTCTTTGTATGACCTTTTCCAAATTTCCCTAAGGTAGTGTGCTCATCTATTTCTAAATTAAGTTTTCCTATGTTGCATCCTTAATTATGAGTGGAATTTGAATTTTTTATTTCTTATAATACTTTTCTCTTTTTAATCTGATACATCACACTTTGAGGTGGGTGATAACCCAGAGCTACTTAAAAATAAAGCAAGATAGTAATACAGGTATAATAATGAGAGCTTACAGTAGCTTAAAATAGATTTAGTAGTCAGTTGCAAAAATCAAATTAATAGTGTATCTATGTGTGCTCATTTGGAAAAGAGAAAGTAAAGTAGAATTTATTGTCTGATAGAGTTAATCTATTTCTTTTATGGAACTCATTTTCACATAGGCCCAGTGCACGCTTGGTCATGTCCAACTGTTAGCTACTCCATAACTATAGCCCGCGAGGCTCCTTTGTCCATGGAATTCTCCAGGTAATACTAGAGCAGATTGCCATTTCCTACTCCAGGAAATCTTCCCAATCCAGGGATCGAACTTGCTTCTTCTGTGTCTCCTACATTGCAGGCAGATTCGTTACTGCTGGGTCATAGGGGAAGCTCCAATTTCACATGTTAAATGTCTCCACTTTCCATGTTAAATGTCTCCAGTACAAGAAATAATGGAGAAAGTTAGACCAGTAACTGCACCAGATAAGAAAAGTTCTATTAATCGGTAATTCGGGTTAACTGAATAAAAGAAAGGTGGTCTTTATGTGACTTCACAGAATCATTTGATTGTTTGAACAAGATTACTCATCTCTTTGGCAATCTAGTCATTGTTATTTAGGGGCAGAAAACTTTTGGGCTAAATTATGTGATCTAAGTCAGAATGAAGCTTAATTAAGTAATTGCAGGTTGAAAAAAGAAATGTGACAGGGGTTAAATTCAAAGGAAAGCAGTTTTATCATATACTAACAAGGTAGCATCACACGACTTTTCTTTCTCACATGTAGATCCTACATTTAGATTAGTACTATTCTCTCAATGCTTATTATTACACAGCAAGGAGACTGGTTTCTGGACCCGGACAACTGATACCAAAGTCTAAGGATGCTCAAGTCTCTCATATAAAAGGCCATAGTATTTGCATATAACCTATGCATATCATCCCATGTATTTCAAATAGTCTCTAGTTTACTTATAATACTTGTCTATGTGGTGCTCAGTCAGGTTCAACTCGGCGACCCCATGACTGTAGCCCACCAGCCTCCTCTGTCCACGGGATTCTCCAGGTAAGAACAATGGAGCAGTTTGCATTTCCTACTCCAGGACATCTTCCCAAGTCTCTTGCATCTCTGTCTCCTGCACTGGCAGGAGGATTCCTTAATACTACACTACCTGGAAAGTCCACTTATAATACTTAATAATATTTAATACAATGTACAAATGTAAAAGTTATAAATGCAATGTAAGCAGTTGCCAGCATGCAGAAAATACACGTCTTAGTGTTTGGAACTTCCTAGAATTTTTGTTTTTTTACACATATTTTTGTTCCATAGTTGTTTAAACCTGCAGATGCTAAACCTGTAGAAATAAAGGGCGATTGTATTTTATTTTTTTTTACTTTCACCACAAATAGCTCACTACAGATAGATAAGTCATGCTTTCAGTGAATATAATTTCAAGAAAAGTAATGTATGTATTAGTGAAATCCTATTTGTTCAGCAAAAAAAGATACTTGATGAAGAATTTATCTCCAAGGATCTTTATATGTCAGAGTTCTTTAGAGAAGCAGAACAAAAAGGATGTGGTCTGTGTTGCAGTTTGAACCCAAAAGCAGTCTGCTGCCAAAATTTCTTTTTTGTTTGTTTGTTTGTGTGTTGGTGGGGGCCTTGGTCAGACTTTGTTATATTAAGTTTTTCAGCTGAATGCTTGAGACCCACCCACATTGCTGAGAGTAATCTGCTTCACTCAAAGTATGCAATTTAAATGTCGATTTCACCCCCACAGTTTCACAAGACTACCTAAGGCAATTTCTGACTAAATATCTGGCCACTGTGGCTCAGCAAGATTGACATGAAGCCTGTGAAATTTTCATCATATGTAGATAGGATGGAAATAAAATATCACGCTTTATGTAAGCTATGTGCTTTGTGGCAAAGAAAAGATGCACCATTATTCATGGGTGGGAAAGTATTTATGTATTAGTCTTCTCTGATTACCTTGGTGGTGATTTAGTCACTAAGTCACTTTCAACTCTTACAACCCCATGGACCGTAGCTTGCCAGGTTCCCCTGTCCATGGAATTCTCCAGGCTAGAGTACTGGAATAGGTTGCCATTTCCTTCTCCAGGGGATCTTGCCAACCCATGGATCAAACTTGCATCTCCCATGTTGCAGGCAGTCTCTTTACCACTGAGCCACCAGCTTTATTTATTTTTATCAATTATCTTAGATTAAAAAGGAAAAAAAGTTGCATATTTTCTCAAGCTTTAAATAAAATGTAATCGTCCAGAAAATACAGAAAATTTATGTAAAGTTTATATAATATTTAAAGAATAATTGTGTAACCAAAATAATCTAAGGGTTATATAAAGATATTGTTGAAGCATAAGAAATAAAAATAAGAATATACATGGGGTTGCTAAGCTGGTAAAGAATCCATCTGTAACGCAGGCAACTCTGGTTTAATTCCTGGGTTGAGAAGTTCCCCTAGAGAAGGGATAGGCTACCAACTCCAGTATTCTTGGGTTTCCCTGGTGGCTCAATGGGTAAAGAATCTCCCTGCAAATGTGGGAGATCTGGGTTTGGTCCCTGGGTTAGGAAGATCCCCTGGAGGGCATGGCTAACCCACTCCAGTATTCTAGCTTGGAGAATCCATATGGACAGAGGAGCCTGGCAGGCTATAGTCCATGGGGTCACAAAGATCTGGACACTACTTAGCAACTAAACATAGAATGATGAGATTAAAAGAAAAATAAGAGACAAGAGCAAAATCAAATCAATAAAACTTAGTTATATTAACTAGCTTTTGTATTGATCATGAATGACAGAAATTATCAACTAATTTTTAAGTCACAGAGAGCAAAATATAAATGAGGAAGAGAAAATTACTTGTATTGTAGCAAATAACATAGAAACCTGAAAAATACCAAATGTCCAGTAAATAAAAATATGTTCTTAGAAGGACAGAATATAATGCAGAAATTAAAATGCCAAATATAAAACTAAAATACTAAGCAGAACAAATGCTAAACATTTAGAAAGGTGATAAGCAAGGATTTACCTAAGTTAACAGACAAATGAATAATATATCACATTTTGCTTAGGGTTTGAATAAAATATTATGTTTCCCCAGAAGAGGAATCTTGTTATGCTTTGATCCCTTACACAGCTAACATGACATCTGGAATGTAGCAGCATACTGAAAAAAGTATTTTTATTTGAATTGAATAAACCACAACAAAACAAATATTTCAGGAAAGTGCCATGGAAGGTAGATGAATGGCTGAACTCAAGTTAGTTATTTTAATGAAAAGATGATACAATCTGGCTGTAAACAGAATTAGATAAATGCCACAAGTCACAAGTAGAAACGCTTAACATGGTAAAAATCAAGGCTTAATTTCAACATTATGGAGCAACTTACACATGGCAGAGTTCGAGAAAAGTAACTGTGTGTTACAGTCATTCACAAAGGATTCCAAGTAAGATGCATCATTGACATGTTTGAAAGAATATTTCCTGTAAGGTACCAAAATAAAAACAGTAACCATAAAACCACTGTAAAAATTTAATGAATTATATACAATATTTATAAAAAATAATAACAGGAAAATAGAATTTATATTCCCCCCAAAATAAAATACTAAATAAAACCATTCTGAAAATGATTTAGTGATTAAAATAAATATTAACCATTGCTACTATTTAAAAAAAAGAAAAAAAAGAAAGAAAAGAAGTGATAGCCAGGATTGAAGAAATTGGAAACTTTGTGTACTGTTTGGAATTTAAATGCTGCAATTGCTACAGAAAATAGTATGAGAATTTTTCAAAAAATAAAAACAGAATTGCCATATGATTCAGCAGTCCCACTTGCCTATATATACCCCGAAAAGTTGAAATCAGGGTCTCAATGGGGTATTTGAGCATCCATGTTCATGGCAGCATTATTTACAGTAAAATTTGTGTACAAAATTTGAGATTGAAATTCAATAATTATGCCTTTTTTCTGTACTCCTATTTCTTAGCCACTTTTATGTTTATGTCATCCTGCAGGCTGAAGCCCTGGTCCTTTTGTGAACGGCTTCCATCATGCCATGGACATATCAAGAAGCCACCACGGACAGCTGCATGTAAATCTCTAGCACATCTGACCTGGTAATATTTGTCCCTAGACACTTAGGGCTTTCCAGGTGGCACAAATGGAAAGAATCCACCTGCCAATACAGACAATGCATGAGATGTAGGTTTGATCTCTGGGTCAAGAAGATCCCCTGGGGGATGAAATGTGACACCACACTCCAGAATTCTTGCCTGGAAAATTCCATGGGCAAAGGAGTCTGTTGGCCTACAGTCTATGGAGCTGCAAAGAGTTGGGCATGACTGAGAACTTATGTCCAAGTATAATCTGTTTTATCACATGATGCAGTATGTCCATGAAGTAAGGACATTGCCTCTAGAAAAAGTTTTGGAAAGAGAGACAGGTTATCAATGGTTATCTTTTACCTCTAATGATGTGTTCAAGGGAGAATTCTGTTCACTGAACATGCATGCTATGTACTGTTAGAACCCACTAAGGCATAAATTGTTGTTAACGTTCAGTTGCTAAGACATGTCTTGACACTGCAACCCTATGGATTGCAGCATGTCAGGTTTCCTTGTCCTTCCCTATCTCCTTGCATTTACTCAAACTCATGTCCATCAGTGATACCATCCTGCCATCTCATGCTCCATTGCTCCCTTCTCCTGCCCTCAGTCTTTCCCAGCATCGTGGTCTTTTCCAATGAGTCAGCTCTTCACGTCAGGTGGCCAAAGTGTTGGAGCTTCAGCTTCAACATCAGTCCTTCCAATGAGTATTCAGGGATTGACTGGTTTGATATCTTTGCATTCAAGGGACTCTCAAGAGTTTTCTCCAACACCACAATTTTGTGCTCAGCCTTCTTTATGGTCCAACTATCACATTTGTACATGACTACTGGAAAAACCATAGTTTTGACTATATGAAACTGTTGGCAAAGTTATGACTCTGCTTTTTTATACACTGTCTTGGTTTGTCACAGATTTTCTTCCAAGAAGAGTCTTTATTTCATGGCTGAAGTCACAGTCCATAGTGATTTTGGAGCCCTAGAAAATAAGGTCTGTCACTGCTTCTACTTTTTCCACATCTATTTGCCATGAAGTGATGGGACTGGATGTCATGAACTTAGTTTTCTGAATGTTGAGTTTTAAAGCAAAGGTAGGATGTATAAAAACTAGTTCTGTCAGACCCAGTCCAGTTTACATAGTGTGGCTAATGAAAAGTAGGTCAAATGATGTACTATCTGGAAGAAAGACTGTAAAGAATGGGATTAGCAGAAATAAACCAGCTCTATTCCAGGCAAACCATGACTTTTTACTGTGAACTAGGACATCTGATCCTCTAATTAATATATCAAAAATGGTGCGTGTGTGTGTGTGTGTGTGTGTGTGTGTGCAGCTACAAGAGAAGGCTAGTTAGACAAGACCTCTATGAGCAGGTTACATTTGATAAGCAGCCAACTTTTGGATGCATGGACTGATACAATCAGGGGGCACACAGGAGTACAACAGATTTAGTCCGGGAGTGAAATAAGTATATCTGAGAACAGAACGTTGATTGGAGACAGAAAACCAAATGAGGGCATGAGTGATACACAGCGAGGCACTAGAGGCAAACAGAGATCAGATCATATGCAAATACAACTAATTCCTGTTTTGGTTTTAAAAATAACTGGAACAGAGCCACATCCATTTGTCATGTGTTCTCTATAGGTGACCCAAGAACACTACTGAGCGGTGGAGACAGACATCCTATGACCTGCAATGCACAAAATATTTATTATGCAGGTTTTATGGAAAAATTAACCAACCTGAGATATAGAGTATGAATATAGTTGAGTGTCACTTAAATGGAATAATACACAAGTGAAAATGAATATCTCAAAAAATGTTATACCGAATTTCTAAAATATATTTTCTTCAAAGATAACAGAGCTTTTAATACCCTAAGGAAAATGACTGAATGGCTATATTTGGCAATGCAATCATGGTGTTTGTTAACTAGATGATAAATATAAGACAAAAATTCCAATGAAAAAGTTTGATGATAACCATAAATTCTACATATGGGAATTTTAGTTATGATAATTTTTGAGTACATGAATGAAAAATAATTTAATATACTCCTTACCTGACTGTCAAGAAGCAAAAACATAAGTATACAATACTTTTAGAAGATTTGTTAAAGCTTAGTATGTCATTTTTTCCACTATATGTTTACTTACTTAAAATACATATGTAAGAAATAATATTAATAGGTGGTAAGTGTGATTTTTAAATTTTGTGCTATGAACAGAAACATACCTAAAAAATAAAGTTTAAACATATATATTGAATATGTTTATTGTTTCATTTTAATAATTTTACAGTAAACATTTTTTTCATAGAGAATCATTAAACATAAAAGTGTGTATTTTGAGCTCTGGAAATGTAACATTATTTCAATTAAATATCTCAATCAGATAAAATAAAAATAAATTTTGCTTTAAAAACTCAAAAGTGACATTCTTCCCCTGATAATTTTAGCCAATTCTGTAGCATTAGCATTTTTCCATTCAGTTGAAAATAAGGCAAGACAAAGCAAAGCAGAAATCCCTGCCAAGTTTCAATTGGCTTTACACTTAGAACACAGATAAGCTTGTCTACTCAAAATGAAATATTTTTCCTTGTGCAGATTACATTTCAATGCATCAGTGCATCTCTAGATAAGATAGCTCATTTTGTTTTCTGCCAATCTTCTGCTTAATGTCCATTTCTCAACTTCATTAATAACCACGCCAAACAAAAATTCACCTTTAAAATATTTTATAGAGATATGCCTGATTATTCTCCTGGTGCCAGTGATTCTAAAGTGGTAATAACAATTTAAAGGATCACCATTGTTTGAAATACACATTTGGCATTTGTTCCTTTCTTTTATAACAGACCTATTTCTCACTTTGACTGCTGGAAGCTCACTGACAGGATTTGTTGTTGGACACCAAGGGTCACTCACTGTGTGAGCTTGGGCAGGTTCTTTAATATTTCTGTGTCCATATACTTATCTCTAAAATAGGGAAAATATTAATATCTCACTAGTTTGTGTGGATTATAAATAAACCAAGGCATGTACCACATGTGCCACACTTCATTTTGTTAATAAAGATTGCTTTCTACCTCCTTACCCACTCTTGAACTTCCTAATTTACTTTCTTTTCAATATTGCTTTTATATACTTGTAAAATATTTCTTTTTATGTGTGATCTGGGCTCTCTACAGATACAAAATCTGGAAATTTTAAGTGTAAATGTATTTTTGAAATTGAATATAGAGAAGCATACTGGGTATTGGCTGGCAATATATAAATATTCATAATACATAGAAATGTGTATATTCAACTCTATTTAGAGAATAAGCCATGGTTTTAAAGGAACAACTGTGTAAAGCAAATTTATGCTAGCAATTTTGCCAGTGGAGTTTGAAATTATTCCATCTCTATTTGTGTTCATTATGAAGCAAATTATATAAATTTATCTTTCATTTCATTATTTCTGTCTTCAGATCTACCATCATTTGACTTTTTCATTTCATCACCTGGAGTGGTTTTTCATAGTTTTCCCATCTAAATAGTAACCAGGCCTGACCCTGGTTAGCTTCCAAGATCAGATGCAATTGGGCACCTTCAGAGTGGAATGGCTATAGATTGATTTCTCATAGTTCTAATAAATTTTTTTTGGCAAATTCCTAGTCAATTTTTATATTATCCTGTTCATTTACTTTTATTTTTTCTCTCTTCTTTCTTTACATAATTATTTTAATAACTGATTTTTTTATACCTGTCATAGTATTCTGCTACTTTATCAATTGCCCTAAATCCTCTAAAATCCCCAAACTTATATGAGAGTAGATTAAAATTTCATCCAACAGAGTTTAAGCAAATACAAATTCACAGTTTTTAAAGATAGGAGCTGCCATCCCTGAAGAATTGAACGTATTGTAAAGTTTGGAAATTAGATAGCCAGGAGTGGTGGAATGATACTTAAATATGGAGAATCAGTGTCCTCGGGTGTGTAATAGGATACTTCTTCATGTGTGTAATTGCTTGGGATAGGGGCAGTGGGAGAAGAAAGATAAAAGCGCAAGGAAGAGATATGAAGTGCATTTACATGGAGCCTATGTTTACTTATTTTCCTTTGGAATTAGAACACACTGAAATAGTTTTTGAAGTAGTTTTAGAGAAAAATGTCAGCAGAAGAGCAAATAAACAGGAAAAAATAATGAAATAATCCATAAGAAAATAGTTTTATGTTATTGTTTAGTTGCTAAGCCATGGCAACCGCATGGACTGTAACCTGCCAGATTCCTCTCTCCATGGGATTTTCCAGGCAAGTCTCCTAGAATGGATTTGCCATTTGCTTTTCCAGGGGATACTTCTGACCAGGAATCAAACCCCCGTCTCCTGCGTTGGCCGGCAGATTCTTTACGACCGAGCCACCAGAGACTTGAAAACTTTTGATATATTTGTGTCCAATATAATTTAAATATTTTCCACTTTCTATGGTACTGAAGTTCCATCAGTAAGCCTGTCGTTCATATTTCTTTATGTCCCTGTAATACTGAGTTGGCCAAAAAGTTTGTTCTCTATTTCCATAACGTCTTACACAAAAACCCAAAGGAAATTTTGGACTAACTCAATATCTTGTCTCATAGTATCCATTTCATGACCTCTAAGTGTTGAAAAACCGTATTAAGCTGGAAATTCTGCAAGGATGTTTCTCTTCCTATTTTTGTCCCACCACCATCTTATAGACTTTCAGCTCACTCCCACTTTTTATTAATAGTTGAGAATGAATTTTTTGGTTGTCTCTTTCTCTAATGATCTAGTTCCTCACTTCTCAACTCCCATTCATATTAAAATATAGTCACTTGTATCAGATGATTAATCTTTAAAAGATGGTATTTTAATCAGGTTGGCATATTGAGATTATAAATGAAAATAGCAAGAATTGAGCCCAAGTAGCCACATGAGACTTAAACACAGGGATTAATGTTGACTCCATGGATGGAAGACATTTAAATATACCTGCTATTCTCTATACCTGCAAAAATACAGCTCAAACCTTTTGTCAGGTAGGAGGCATTAAGAAAATTGGTAACCCTTTAAAATAATTGTGCAATTAATCATTGATGAAATCACTGCTGAAATCCTAAAGAACTAGTTATGACATGCACATTAATACCAAATGAGTTCATCATGATTAATATTGTGACAATAAATACCAGAAGAAATTAATAATGATCAGCTATTATTTTAAAGTCCTGCTACAGAATTCAAATATTTTATCTTGAAATTTAACCACTTTTAAGGTGTAAGGTACATACATGTTTTTATTCAATGTGTTTTTATTCAACTTAGTTTAATGCTTTTGTCTGATAAATACTTATTACTAGAAAATATAATTTTTTCTCATTTTCACCCAGTGAGAAATTGATAGGGTATTAGACAAATAATACTATTTCATTTTAAGCAAAATAATTTATTTTTTAATTAATTAAATTTTAATATAGAATTTCTTAACTACAAGCAGAGAACTGTATCATTTATTTATTTTTCTTCAAAATGACATTCTTCTTCTAAAATTAGGTGTATTTATGTGACTAATAGCATTAAAATTACTCAAGGCAAAGTATATGGCTACTCTGCTGCTGCTAAGTCACTTCAGTCGTGTCCAACTCTGTGCGACCCCATCCCTGGGATTCTCCAGGCAAGAACACTGGAGTGGGTTGCCATTTCCTTCTCCAATATGGCTACTCTAAGTACCTAATTTTTCTCGGGTAAAGTTCCTCAGTCAGTTTTAGCAGGGCATCGTTACAAGTTGAATCTGTACAAATATTGGGAAGCTTTGATTAGTCAATGCTACTGTTAAGCAAACTGTATTCATAGGGCAATGACAATTTTAAATTATTGCTTCTTTGTCAGCTCTAATTTGTCACTCTTCCTGCAGAAGAATAGTCAAGGAAAATAAACCCTTATCCTGAACCTGCCATTATAACAGATCACTTTCTCCTAAAATCTCTTTGATCTTCATTGATTTCGTTCTCCTGGTGGTCTTTTGTTATTGTGACCTGTTTTGAGAAATTCTTGGTCCTGCTTCATAGGAACTGTCCTGTCCCACCTGAAAGTGAAAAGTGAAAGTTTAGTCGCTCAGTCATGTCCGACTCTTTCTGACCCCACAGACAGAGGAGCCTACCAGACTACGGTAAAGTGTGCCTACAATGTGGGAGACCCGGGTTTGATCTCAAGGTTGGGAAGATTCCCTGGAGAAGGAAGTGGCAATCCACTCCAGTATTCTTGCCTGGAGAATTCCACGGACAGAGGAGTCCATAGGGTCCAAAGTGTCAGAGACAAATAAAGTCACTTAGTAGAGAGCAACAGAGCACATGGTATACATTTGTTTTGAATGTCCTTTGGAGCATTGATGTTAGATGCACGTTTAATTGTTCTTCTAGTTCTTTTGAGTGCTATATGTGTGAACTGTTTAAAAGTATTACTGACATATATTTGATGCATACAAAAGAAAATATGGGCTTCTTGTGTGGCTCAGAATTCCCCTGCAATGCATGAAATGTGGGTTTGATCCTTGGGTGGGGAAGACACACTGGAGGAGGAAATGGCAACCCACCCTAGTATTCTTGTGGGGAAAATCCCATGGACAGGGGTATCTGGTGAGCTACAGTCCATGGAGTCACAAAGAGTTGGACTTGACTAGGCACACGGGCACATACATATACATCACAAATACACTAGACTATAATATAAATTAAAAACCCAAACAACACATTGCCCAATCCAAAAACTTAATGCCTATTTATTTAGTTTTTGAAAGCAAATCAATTTTAAAGATCTTTACTGGCTTTAGTAATTCATGAATCAGACAGTGTATAATCTAGCAGATAAAAAGAAGCTCCAAAGAGCTGTACAAAATGAAAGACACTTACAGGCAGAAGAAAGCAGGAACAAGGAAGTCACATCAGGCCAGAGAGCAGGTTGGCTTTATAAGAATGTTTTCTTAATAGGGAATGATGGGGGGTTATCTGGCAGGTTATGTAACTAGTGTCAATCTAGGGAGGCAATTCCTGATCAGTCTATTTAAGCCTCCACTTCTGGAAAAGCAAAACTATAATTAAGTCTTGGTTTGGTGAAGTGGGTCTTAGAAAACAAGACACGTGTCTCCATTTGGGGCTTGTCTTTCTAACACTAGGCATATATACTGAGGCTTGAATTCTAATTTTGCAGTTATTTTTTCTTAACACTTTGAAACTCTATTTCATTGTGTTCTACTTTCTGTTTTACAGAAAAGGATACTGCTGTTAGACTCATGTTGTTATTTACTAGAAGACTGCATTTTTATCTGGTGACATTTTAGTCCTTTATGCAGAAGAGCCAATTACCAATGAACCTTAACAGCCCTGATTTTACACTCTTTCCTAAACCGATAAACAAAGCTTGCTCTGGAGTATGACAGAGTCTACTGTGTAGGTTAAAATTTAGCTTATAACCTTTAAAATTTTTCTTTCCATTATAAGGAGGAAACGTTCTAATACTAGGCTTTTCAAACAATCATCTTAGGTCTATATCATTACACAAAACTGTCACACAAGAAAAGACCTAGCCTAGAAACATTTACTCATAGAAGCAACTATTATATAGTCTTTGTAACTTAATACTATTTTGAGAACAAGACTCAAAGAAACATGAACAAAACGAGATACATGAAAGACAAAGATGAAACACAAACACATATGCATACACTCTGGCTTTATGAAAATAAAAACTTATTTTAAGAACAGAATGAAATTTTACTTAAAAATTTCATTAATTTAAAGAGAATTATCCTCCATAAATCAAGAGCATGATGCTCTTTTTATATTTAGAGGGAATATTTGGAGAGAAAAATAAAAGCAGTGATGGAGATGAAGAATATGTTACTAAAGTAATATAAAATTAAATTTGGCTTTCTGACTCCTGGTCTTAAATGGACACAAATCACTGTTAAAGGAGTAAACAACAGACTAGCAGAAATAATATGGAAATATAATAACTCATCTCTTTGATAGTAGACTTCCCATGGTTTTCTTATATTTAAATTTGAAATAAAGCTATTTTCTTAATAAGCAGAACTACAATTTTATGGTGTGGTACTAAAATCATCTCTCTCTCTCCTTTTTTTTTTTTTTTTTTACTTTCAGTTCAGTTCAGTCATTCAGTCATGTCAGGCTCTTTGCCACCCCATGGACTGCAGCACTCTAGGCCTCCTGTCCATAACCAACTCCCAGAGCTTACTTAAACTCATGTCCATTGAGTTGGTGATGCCATCCAACAATCTCATCCTCTGTTGTCCCCTTCTCCTCCCACCTTCAATCTTCCCCAGCATCAGGGTCTTTTCAAATGAGGCAGTTCCTCGCAACAGGTGGCCAAAGTATTGGAGTTTCAGCTTCAGTCCTTCCATGAATATTCAGGACTGATTTCCTTTAGGATGGATTGGTTGGATCTCTTTGCAGTCCAAGGGACTCTCAAAAGTCTTCTCCAACACCACAGTTCAAAAGTATTAATTCTTCAGTGCTCAGTTTTCTTTATAGTCCAACTCTCACATCCATACATGACCACTGGAAAAACCATAACTTTGACTAGACAGACCTTTGTTGACAAAGTAATGTCTCTGCTTTTTAATACGCTGTCTAGGTTGGTCATAGCTTTTCTTCCAAGGAGCAAGTGTCTTTTTTGCTTTAGTGAAGCTGAAACTTGAATTTAGAACACAATACTAATTTTTATTATTATGATATGATTTACTAATGTGTTGCGTCCAACATCAGTTCAGTTCAGTCACTCAGTCGTGTCTGACTCTTTGTGACCCCATGAATCGCAGGACACCAGGCCTCCCTGTCCATCACCAACTCCCGGAGTCTACCCAAATCCATGCCCATGGAGTCGGTGATGCCATCCAGCCATCTCATCCTCTGTCATTTACTTCTCCTCCTGCCCCCAATCCCTCCCAGCATCAGGGTCTTTTCCAATGAATCTACTCTTTGCATGAGGTGGCCAAAGTATTGGAGTTTCAACTTCAGCATCACTCCTTCCAATGAACACCCAGGACTGATCTCCTTTAGGATGGACTGGTTGGATCTCCTTGCAGTCCAAGGGACTCTCAAGAGTCTTCTGCAACACCATAATTCAAAAAAGATCAATTTTCCACACTCAACTTTCTTCACAGTCCAACTGTCACATCCATACATGACCACTGGAAAAACCATAGCCTTGACAAGATGGACCTTTGTTGGTAAAGTTATGTTTCTGCTTTTTAATATGCTATTCAGATTGGTCATAACTTTCCAACCTTAAAGCGTCCTTTAATTTCATGGCTGCAGTCACCACCTGCAGTGAATTTGGAGCTCAAAAAAATAAAGTCTGACACTGTTTCCACTGTTTCCCCATCTATTTCCCATGAGGTGATGGGACCAGATGCCATGATCTTAGTTTTCTAAATGTTGAGCTTTAAGCCAACTTTTTCACTTTTCTCTTTCACTTTCATCAAGAGGCTTTTTAGTTCCTCTTCACTTTCTGCCATAAGGGTGGTGTCATCTGCATATCTGAGGTTATTGATATTTCTCCTGGCAATCTTGATTCCAGCTTGTGTTTCATCCAGCCCAGCGTTTCTCATGATGTACTCTGCATATAAGTTAAAAAAGCAGGGTGACAATATACAGCCTTGACGTACTCCTTTTCCTATTTGGAACCAGTCTGTTGTTTCATGTCCAGTTCTAGCTGTTGCTTCCTGACCTGCATACAGGTTTCTCAAGAGGTGGGTCAGGTGGTCTGGTATGCCCATCTCTTTCAGAATTTTCCAGAGTTTGTTGTGATCCACACAGTTGAAGGCTTTGGTGTAGTCAATAAAGCAGAAATAGAAGTTTTTCTGGAACTCTCTTGCTTTTTTCATGATCCAGCAGATGTTGGCAATTTGATCTCTGGTTCCTCTGCCTTCTCTAAAACCAGCTTGAACATCTGTAAATTCATGGTTCACGTATTGCTGAAGCCTAGCTTGGAGAATTTTGAGCATCACTTTACTAGCGTGTGAGATGAGTGCAATTGTGCAGTAGTTTGAGCATTCCTTGGGATTGCCTTTCTTAGGGATTGGAGTGAAACTGACCTTTTCCTGTCTTCTGGCCACTGATGAGTTTTCCAAATTTGCTGGCATATTGAGTGCAGCACTTTCACAGCATCATCTTTCAGGATTTGAAATAGCTCAACTGGAATTCCATCACATTCACTAGCTTTGTTTGTAGTGATGCTTTCTAAGGCCCACTTGACTTCACATTCCAGGATGTCTGGCTCTAGGTGAGTGATCACACCATTGTGATTATCTGGGTCATGAAGATCTTTTTTGTACAGTTCTTCTGTGTATTCTTGCCACCTCTTCTTAATATCTTCTGCTTTTGTTAGGTCCATACCATTTCTGTCTTTATCGAACCCATCTTTGCATGAAATGTTCCCTTGGTATCTCTAATTTTCTTGAAGAGATCTCTAGTCTTTCCCATTCTGTTGTTTTCTCTATTTGTTTGCATTGATTGCTGAGGAAGGCTTTCTCATCTCTCCTTGCTATTCTTTGGAACACTGCATTCAAATGGGAATATCTTTCCTTTTCTCCTTTGCTTTTTGCTTCTCTTCACAGCTATTTGTAAGGCCTCCTCAGACAACCATTTTTCCTTTTTGCATTTCTTTTCCATGGGGATGGTCTTGATCCCTGTCTCCTGTACAATGTCACGAACCTCCGTCCATAGTTCATCAGGCTCTCTATCAGATATAGTCCCTTAAATCTATTTCTCACTTCCACTGTATAGTCATAAGGGCTTTGATTTAGGTCATACCTGAATGGTCTAGTGGTTTTCCCTACTTTCTTAAGTTTAAGTCTGAATTTGGCAATAAGGAGTTCATGATCTGAGCCACAGTCAGCTCCCGGTCTTGTTTTTGCTGACTGTATAGGGGTTCTCCATCTTTGGTTGCAAAGAATATGATCAATCTGATTTCAGTGTTGACCATCTGGTGATGTACATGTGCAGAGTCCTCTCTTGTGTTGTTGGAAGAGGGTGTTTGCTATGACCAGTGCGTTCTCTTGGCAAAACTCTATTAGCCTTTGCCCTGCTTCATTCTGTACTCCAAGGCCAAATTTGCCTGTTGCTCCAGGTGTTTCTTGACTTCCTACTTTTGCATTCCAGTCCCCTATAATGAAAAGGACATCTTTTTTGGGTATTAGTTCTAAAAGTTCTTGTAGGTCTTCATAGAACCGTTCAACTTCAGCTTCTTCAGTGTTACTGGTTGGTGCATAGGCTTGGATTATCGATATTGAATGGTTTGCCTTGAAAACGAAAAGAGATCATTCTGTCGATTTTGAAATTGCATCCAAGTACTGCATTTCGGAGTCTTTTGTTGACCATGATGGCTACTCCATTTCTTCTAAGGGATTCCTGCCCACAGTAGTAGATATAATGGTCTAACATAGCCGGTAAGAAAGACCTAAAAGGAGGGCGGTAGCATAATGAAACGATGAACAGGTTGAATTTGGCAAGCGGGGACTCAGGGGGCCTTTCTGTTCTCCATGGCAGGAAAACAAAATGGCTCCTTTCAGCCCAAACTTTTTTTGGCAGAAGTCTCATGAGATCTTTAGGGAATAGCTAGCTACACTAAGAGTTTTATTAGCGCACCATAAATATGGAGTCAAGTTAAGGTTCGGCTGTTAACCAGGAACTTCTTATTTTATTTCCATGGGGATGGGCACAGGAGTAGGCAGTGAAGCGGAGCAGAGAGCACGTCCCACCCTAAGAATGTCCAGTTCCGCATGCTTACTAGGACAGTCACGAGGGTGCAGTTTGCCACCAGGCTGCAACACTAAAGCAGTGAAATTCTGTGCAGATATGAATGGGGCCTTAAAATATCAAATTATAATCAGAGTTTTTAATGGAGAAATGAAACACTGCGAAGTTCTTCAATCACAATGTGTTGTCAATTATCCCCTGCTTCAGAACCAAATTTCTCTTTCCCCTGCAGACCACTAAATGTTTAAGACTATAAATGGATTAGTTGAAAAATCTGTTTATTTAGTCACAAAGTCACGTCCAGTTGTTTTTCTACCCCATGAACTGTAGACCACCAGTTTCTTCTGTCCATGGAATTTTCCAGGCAAGGATACTAGAGTGGTTTGCCATTTCCTTCTCAAGGGGATCTAATAAGGAGATAATACAACATTGTATTTTAAAAACAGCATTAGCCTTTGTATTACAAAATTATTGCTAGAATAATGAGAAATGCCAGGTTGGTTTTTATTTTCAGGAATTGATAAAGTATAGTTAAAATAGAAGTAATTATAATTAGAAGTTATGAGTACTTCCTAACTGACTGGTAGGCAGTATGCTTAGCTTTTTATACACAACATACCTATTGGTGTTGTGCTGTGCTTCATCACTCAGGGGTGTCTGACTGCTAGCAAATCCCATGGACTGCAGCCAGCTAGGTACCTCTGTCCATGTGGATTCTCTAGGCAAGAACACTGGAGTGGGTTCCATGCCCTCCTCCAGGAGATCTCCCTACCCAGGAATCGAAGCCAGGTCTCCCGAATTACAGGTGGATTCTTTACCAAATGAGCCACGAAGGAAGTCCATACCTATCAGTAGGTATTATTTATTTATTTTTTTCTAATCACAGATATTATTTTCTTTTTAATGTGACTGCACTGGGTCTTAGTTGTGGCTTACAGGATCTTCTATCTTCATAGTGGCACGCAAATTCTTAGTTGAGGCATGTGAAATCTAGTTTCCTGACCAAGATTCGAACCCTGGCCCCCTGCAAGGGCAGAGTGGAGTCTTAGTCACTGGATCACCAAGGAAGTGCCTCAATAGGCATTATTGCCCCCCCATTTTACATATGAAAATATTCAGACTCAGAGACAAAAAATAACTTGCTCAATGTCACAGAGCCAGGATTGGAGGCCAGGTCTGTAAGAATTCAAAGTACATTCCCTTAACTATACTCTTATAAGCCAAAGTGTACAACAACATATACATACAAATATTTTAAATGTTGTTAGTATTATTTCCTTATCATTAATTTATCAAATTTTAAAATATATTTCTATTAAATTTCTCTGAATTACCTGGCAATAATAATATCTAATTTTCATTTTATTTTCATGGAAGTATATTTGATTAACAATATGATATTAGTTTCAGGTGTATAGCATAGTGATTTAGTACTTCTACATATTATATTCCATTTAAAGTTATTACAAATATTGGCTCTACTCCCTGTGCTGTAAAACATATCCTCTTAGCTCATTTATTTTATACACAGTAGTTTGTATCTCTTATCAACCTCTTCTTGCCCTTCCTCCTTTCCCTGTCTCCACTGGTAATCACTAAATCATTATTTTTTTCTCCATATCAGTATGTTTCTTTTTGGTTATATGTATTCTTTTTTCATTTATTTTTTAGATGCTATATATAAATGAATACATACAGTATTTGTCTTTCTCCATGTAAGTTATTTCACTAAACATAATAATACCTTCTAAGTCCAGGTAGTTAGGAGCTTGGGTTCTGGAGCTGAATCCATTTTCTGTTTTAAATATTTAATATTTATTTGCTATGGGAAAACTATATGACTTCTCTATTTCTTCTGCATATATAAAACAGATAAAAATAATGCCATTTCATAGGGCCATTGCAACCCACTCCAGTATTCCTGCCTGGAGAATCCCATGGAGGGAGGAGCCTGGTAGGCTACAGTCCACAGGGGTCGCTAAGAGTCAGACACGACTGAGCGACTTCACTTAATAAAGCACTTAAAAACATGAATGGGAAAATATGCACTCTAAAATATTAACTATTATTATTAGACTTCATTCTTTATCTAGCTCTGCAAATTTAAAGTGAATTGATGGACTTCCCTGGTGATGCAATGGGTAAGAATTCACCTGCCAGTGCAGGGGATATGGGTTCAATCCCTGGTCGGGGAAGATCCCCACGCTGTGGAGCGACTTAGTGTCTATGCCACAAATATTGAGTTCACACTCTAGAGACTGCCAGTGAACACTAATAAGCCTGTGTTCCACAACTACTGAAGCCCGTATGTCTGGAACCTGTGCTCCACAATAAAAGACGCCATCGCAATGACAAGCCTATGCAGCACAGCTATAGAATAGCCCTTGCTCTCCGAAACTAGAGAAAAGCCTGCTTGCACAGCAATGAAGACCCAGACCCAGCGCAGCCAAATAAATAATAAGTAAAAGTTAAGAAAAAATAAATAAAATGAGTACGCATTTTAATATAGCTATAATCCACTATCACTGTGTTGTTGCTATCAAACGAATGTGAAAGTGAAAGTCGCTCAGTCGTGTCTGACTCTTTCTGACCCCATGGACTATACAGTCCATGGAATTCTCCACTGGAGTGGAGAATTTTTCCCTTTCCCTTCTCCAGGGGATCTTCCCAACCCAGGGATTAAACCCAGGTGTCCCGCATTGCAGGAGAATTCTATACCAACTGAGCCACCAGTGAAGCCCAAGAATACTGGAGTAGGTAGCCTATCCCTTCTCCAGCTGATTTCCCAACCCAGGAATTGAACCGGGGTCTCCTGCATGCAGGCGGATTCTTTACCAGCTGAGCTACCAGGGAAGCCCATTACCAAACTAAGTATGGTTTTATTACCATAATAATTATTATAACTGTGTGTTTTGAAATGAAAAGATGTGTGGGAGAAATTTGATGAATTTGTTTAAAAAACTAAGTTTCAGATGTGAGTTTCAATCATTCGTACCTAATTAGAAAAATTATACTCAGAGAAATTTATAAATAAGAAAGCAGTGATCTATAGTATCCCAAAAAACAGAATCTAGTTTGCTTTATGCTGTAGATTTTTATCCTATAACCATAATACTCTGCAGAAATTTAAATATGAGAATAAAGTGAAATCAGTAGGACCTACATATTTACTAAGAGAAGAATGATAATTAGTAACTTAGCATTTCACTTTTTTTGTGAGCCATAAAATAAAGATGCTCAATATATTTGTCATCAGTTCAGTTCAGTTCAGTTCAGTCGATCAGTCGTGTCCGACTCTTTGTGACCCCATGAATCGCAGCACGCCAGGCCTCCCTGGCCATCACCAACTCCCGGAGTTTACTCAAACCCATGTCCATCGAATCGGTGATGCCATCCAGCCATCTCATCCTCTGTCGACCCCTTCTTCTCCTGCCCCCAATCCCTTCCAGCATCAGGGTCTTTTCCAATGAGTCAACTCTTCGCATGAGGTGGCCAAAGTATTGGAGTTTCAGCTTCAGCATCAGTCCTTCCAATGAACACCCAGGACGGACCTCCTTTAGGATGGACTGGTTGGATATGCAAATGAAGCAATTGTATCACCAACTGGTTGAGAAAAAATAATCACTAGGATTAATATAACAGTTATTGATAATTGATTTTGATTAACATTGGTTGAGTTTAGTCTTTTCTAATTTGTAATAAATCAACCAAAATCACAATTGGTAAGGCAAATTCACATGGATCCTCTCCACACACAGTGTTGAACCACAAGCAAAGAAATTTCCAGATATGGCAAAGAACATCTTCTTTAGACAATTTATTTTCATTGTCATTTAAAAGAAGAATGCCAAAATAATTGTGGCTTAATATTTGAATCTAAAACTTGTGCTAAATAGCCCTTGATTATGTGTCATTATATTGAGGTTATTACCCAGAACTCATGAGAAATTATCCTCTGTAGATGCAAATGCTAACTTATACTTACTATTATCAGTCAGAAAATTCCTTCTGGTTAGGGACTTTCTTAATTCCATACTCTGAACTGCTATTTAAAATGTGTTTTATTTTTCATCAGAACATTCAAATTTATTTTTATTTATTATATTCTACTTGCAGTGTTTGTGGATGAGAATATTCTCTTAAAATAAGCCTTTGAATTTATAAAGAATTTTTTTTTTAATTTGAAAACAGCCTCTGTTACAAGAATAGATGCAAATAATAAAAGTTGCTAGAATGGAAACCTTGTTAAAGATCACCTCATTTTAGGTTTCATTAACATTACACTGGAGATATAACAATGTTAGAAATCAATTTAGGCAGAGTCATTATTCTTCAAATGCAAGGCTTTCTAGAAATGTTTATGACCATAATCACATTGTTTTCAGAGTAATGAATTTTATAGGTGAGAAAGCACCATTTAGAAATATTTAAATATTATAAAAGTGTTTAGCTCTTACAGTGGACATCTAACAAGACAAAGTCCTACTATAAGATCATTTTAACAAAACATATATGTTTGAGATACAAAAAGTAACTCATTTTAGTAGAAGTTTTCTTACTTTATATTTAATCACATTGATTGAATTCACTAGGTCATCAATTTTATTAATCACACAGTATGTTTAGGTTTATTGGAGAATATTTACCCTTTATAAATAATTACATTATCACTACCTCTCCTGCTAGTCAATTATATTTATTAACATAGCAAAATATTATCTCATTGCAAATAAGAATATAAGCACAGCAGAGTTACATTTGATTTCTCTTTAAATATCCTTCCTAAATGGAAGTGGGAAATCATAACAATTATTAAGCAGAAAATCAATGTGAGAATAAACCAATAGAAAAGATGTGGGTAAAGCCTAGAAGATAAATTACAAATATCTACAGGAAATTAAAAAATGTGCAGTTAGCTTTAATACGGACAGGGACACATTTCAGTAAGTATGTGTAAGAAATATCCAGATATATATGGGAACTGTCACAGATTGTAATCTTGAAAGACGTTTCAGATTTTCTTATTGAATTTCAGAGGTGTCAAATATATATAGAACACATTTGTTCCTTGCTGCTGCTTTAAAATATTTGTAGTGAAATAATTTTTAAATTAGAAATAATATAGAGGGTGGACAACCTGAAAAGTATTGAGCAGAATTTGACAGGTGCCTCTCTGATTATTAGAAACAGCTACCCAACTGAACACTTACAGGTTTAAGGGAAAAAAATAGAAAATCTGAACAGTATAGTCAGTTAAAGACTCTAGTTTCTGGTTATTTTATGGCCTCAAACTTCTGAGAAAAATATTCCTTCAGGAAACCTATCATCAATCCATTTATGACAATGATTAATTCAATACCTTCATCAAGATACTTGTAAATTAACAAGGAAGAAATGGGCAACTTGCTTGTATATTTAAAAAAAGTAGTGAGACAAATATTGACTGTTTTTCTTTACAGTGATATGGAGTTTGAACTGCTGTTATTACACATATTAAATGGAGGTCGTAAATTCAGGTGTAAGGAATGGTGGGATTATAAACTAGTTAGAAATAAATGCCAACCTATTACAATTCTAATGATTTTATTCCTTTTGCTCTATCTTGTAAAAAAGAGATGCAAGAATATTTATACAATGCTTCAGTACCACAGTGGAAATGTCACGAGAGATATCTTAGATACAAAAGAAAGACTTGACTTTAATACTAAGACTTTAAAAAAATTCAAAATGCATTTCAAAGGAACAAAGCAACTCTAAATTTTAAGACTAATATTGAGAATATTGCTTATTAGGAAATTGCAACCCACTCCAGTATTTGTTCCTAGAGAATCCTGTGGACAGAGGAGCCTGGTGGGCTGCTGTCCATGGGGTCGCACAGAGTTGGACAAAACTGAAGCACCTTAGCATGCATGCATGTATTGGAGAAGGAAATGGCAACACACTTCAGTATTCTTGCCTGGAGAATCCCAGGGACAGAGGACCCTCGTGGGCTGCCATCTATGGGATCACACAGAGTCGGACATGACTGAAGCGACTTAGCAGCAGCATATAATTTTAAAGGATATTTAACTTCAATTTTATTTTCATGATGATTATATTAGTTATCTATTACTGCTTTAGAAAAGGCAGAGGAACCAGAGATCAAATTGCCAACATCCGCTGGATCATCGAAAAACCAAGAGAGTTCCAGAAAAACATCTATTTCTGTTTTATTGACTATGTCAAAACCTTGACAGTGTGGATCACAATAAACTGTGGAAAATTCTGAAAAAGATGGGAAAATGAGACCACCTGACCTGCCTCTTGAGAAACCTGTATGCAGGTCAGGAAGCAACAGTTAGAACTGGACATGGAACAACAGACTGGTTCCAAATAGGAAAAGGAGTACGTCAAGGCTATATATTGTCACCCTGCTTTTTTAACTTATATGCAGAGTACATCATGAGAAAGGCTGGGCTGGAGGAAGCACAAGCTGGAATCAAGATTGCCAGGAGAAATATCAATAACCTCAGATATGCAGATGACACCACCCTTATGGCAGAAAGTGAGGAAGACCTTAAGAGCCTTTTGATGAAAGTGAAAGAGAAAAGTGAAAAAGTTGGCTTAAAGTTCAATATTCAGAAAACTAAGATCATGGCATCCGGTCCCATCACTTCATGGCAGATAGACGGGGAAACAGTGGAAACAGTGGCTGACTTTATTTTTCTGGGCTTCAAAATCACTGCAGGTGGTGATTGCAGCCATGAAATTAAAAGACACCTACTCCTTGGAAGGAAAGTCATAACAAACCTAGATAGCATATTGAAAAGCAGAGACATTACTTTGCCAACAAAGGTCCATCTAGTCAAGGCTATGGTTTTTCCAGTGGTCATGTATGGATGTGAGAGTTGGACTATAAAGAAAGCTGAGCACGGAAGAATTGATGCTTTTGAACTATGGTGTTGGAGAACTCTTGAGAGTCCCTTGGGCTGCAAGGAGATCCAACCAGTCCATCCTAAAGGAGATCAGTCCTGGGTACTTTGGCCACCTGGTGCGAAGAGCTGACTCATTTGAAAAGACCCTGATGCTGGGAAAGATTGAGGGCAGGAGGAGAAGGGGACAACAGAGGATTAGATGGTTGGATGACATCGCCCACTTGATGGGTATGGGTTTGGGTAGACTCAGGGAGTTGGTGATGGACAGGGTGGCCTGGCATGCTATGGTTTATAGGGTCGTAAAGAGTCGGACATGACTGAGTGACTGAACTGAACTGAACTGAACTGTTTAATGAAGTACTGCAAAATCTAGTAGCTTTAAACAACAAAATGTATTATTTCAAAGTTTTGGTTGGTAAGGAATATGGGTAAGACTTTGCTGTGTCTTGCCTTCAAGACTTCTCAGAGGCTGAAATCAAGGTTTAAACTAAGGTTGGGACCTCATCTAAAGACTACTTGTTATTGTTGTTTAGTTGCTAAGTTGTGTCCAACTCTCTGCAACCCCGTGGACTCTATCCCTCCAAGCTCCTCTGTTCGTGGGATTTTGCAGGCAAGAATACTAGAGTGGGTTGCCATTTCCTCTTGCAGGGAATCTTCCCAACCCAGGGATCAAACAAATGTCTCCTGCATCTCCTGCATTGCAAGGGGACTCTTGACCACTGAGCCACCTGGGAAGCGCAACCTGAAGACTTACTTGAGAAATAATGTGTTACCAAGATCACTCATATCATTGTTGGCAGGATTCAATTCATAGCATGCCATTGGACTGAGGGCTTTGCTTCTTCCTTGTTGTTGTATTGTGCTCAGTCGTGTCTGATTCCTTGTGACCCCATGGACGGTAGCCCACCAGGCTCCTCTGTTCATGGTATTTTCCAGGCAAGAATACTGGAGTGGGTTGCCATTTCCTTCTCCAGGGGATCTTCCCGACCCAGGAATCGAACCCATGTCTCCTATATCTCCTGCATTGGCAAGCAGGTTCTTTACTATTGCACCACTGGGAAGCTACTTCTTCCCTGGCTGTTGGCTGTTGGTTGCCCTGAGTTCCTTACCATGATGGACTCTCTGTAGAGCAACTCACTACATGGCAACTTGCTTTATCAGAGCGAGCATGTGAGAAGAACCAGAGATAGAGTGCAAGAAAGATGAAAGACAGTCTCTCACTGTCTAATCTCAGAGGTGGTCTGAGATCAGTTTAATAGCAATCTACTCATTACAAATAAATCTCTAGGTCCAAGCCACATTCAAAGGGAGGGGGTTGATTACACAAGGACCTGGGGGTCAGGAAGCAGGAATCATTGAAAGCCTGTTTACAAAATTGCCCGTCAGAAGACTGAAGTTAAATAAAAAAGCTGCTCTTGAAATTAACTTAAACCTTATTTTGCCAATCTGTTTTTCCCCCATTAGCTTATTATGAATTCATGATAAAAAATTTCAGTGTTTCTCTATGTATACCCTGTAAGGATTTTTATTAGGATTTCCTAAGCTGTATATTGGACAAAGAAGCCTGGCGAGTTGTAGTCCATGGGGTCACAAAGAGTTGGACACAACTTAGTGATTGAACAGCAACAAGAAGCTATATATTTCTTTTCAATACTATTTTTCAGTACCACCAGTAGTGTGCTGGTAAATGATTAACAAGGAGCTCTCTGAAAATATTGTATGAGTTTATTATTTTTTGATACTGATAGAGAAGATATATAAGGCATAATTTACAAATAACAAAAATTCAATACTCTATTGTGATTCCACATAGCCAATTGATTTTCACAGAATGCTTTTATTGATTTTTTGTGACCTCTTGTATCTGTAGCAAACTTATCTTTGCAACTTCACTATGATTAAAAAAAAAATCAGGCTAAAAATAAATGCAAGAAAGTCACTCATATCATTGATAAATGAGTGTGCTTTGGCAAGAATATTACTTAATAATTTTGCTTATCTAGCCAAAAGGATAAGAGCAAAATAAAAAATGCATTCTGGAAATTCTCTCATTAATGAATGGAATCAATGGGTTGTTTGATGAATCAGGTGATAGTGTTTTGTTATCAGAGGAACATTTCTCTTTTGTATCTGTGTGTGCTCATCTGGGTGCACTAGCCACTATGTAATGACTACAAATATCTGCATTATTAACATTTTTCCAACACTTTCTTAAGTCTAGGCAATCAACAAAACAGTGAAGCATGTATAAGTAATGGTATAAATACTCCCATCATGGTGCTCAATCTGCCAACATGATGTCACTTAATACAGAGTTGGAATGAACCATAGTAATACTATTGGTTGTATTTCACTATACAGTGAATATTTGAAATATTTATCATATTTGCTTTTGATAATATATAATTGTGTATTTATATAACTTAATTTTAAATAGTAGTCATTTTTAAAACAAATGTGACATTTCTGAAAATTTAATAATGAACTCCCATAAACCAGTATAAGCCCGCTCCACATACACACTGGTTTTTTTGATACCATTTTTAAAAATGTATATATATGTATATATATATATATATATATATATATATATATATATATATAAAATGCTTTGAAAAAAGACTGCTTGATTTTTGCTCATAATATTTTCTGCCAAAATAAGTAGTACATTAGTAGACAATTATTTGAGAAAGCAAGAATTCTCACTTGTATTTTTCATTACTATATAAATCATTTCAACAAAATGAATGAAAAGAAATGTTCACTACAATTATTATCAAGTCAATTATAGGAAAACATGAAGAAGGTAGAGGTCATGGACATTTGCCACCTCTGCTTACCCTCAAATTGTCCCCGGATTCCTTGCTTGTAAATTACTGTTTATCCCATTTGGCTGTTGACAGAATTAAGTGACTTAATGTAGTTAAGGATACACTGGGAAATGTATCAGTTCAGTTTAGTTCAGTTCAGCCGCTTAGTCATGTCCGACTCTTTGCGACCCCATGGACTGCAGCACACCAGGACTCCCTGTCCATCACCAACTCCCGGAGTTTACTCAAACTCTTTTCCATTGAGTCAGTGATGCCATCCAACCATCTCATCCTCTGTCATCCCCTTCTCCTCCTGCCCTCAATCTTTCCCAGCATCAGGGTCTTTTCCAGTGAGTCAGCTCAGCTCATCAGGTGGTCAAAGTATTGGAATTTCAGTTTCAACATCAGTCCTTCCAGTGAATATTCAGGTCTGACTTCCTTAAGGATAGACTGGTTGGATCTCCTTGCAATCCAAGGGACTCTCAAGAGTCTTCTCCAACACCACAGTTCAAAAGCATCAATTCTTTGGCACTCAGTTTTCTTTATAGTCCAACTCTCACATCCATACATGACCACTGGAAAAACCATAGCCTTGACTAGACAGACTTTATTGGCAAAGTAATGTCTCTGCTTTTTAATATGCTATCTAGGTTGGCCATAACTTTTCTTCTAAGGAGTAAGCGACAGACACCAAGAAAGCAATAACTGCCTCAACAAATATGACTCATTGATTACTTTAGAGAATCCCTGCATCATTTTGAGGAGTGATCTGTTTTTATACCACAATTCCTGGACCCTCTATACATAAGTATAACCCAGGACATAGTCATTTGATGAGATGGCAGCTAAGTTATTTCATCTGAAGTGCAGACTGTGGAGCCAGAGCTCTGAACAGATTCTGATGCAGCAGTAATACCTCATGCAAGGAAATACCTGATTTTATACCGTTTCAGTTTGAAACACTTGGGACCAACACGTTCTTCAATGCAGAGAAACAGGCTCAACAAATATTCATGGAATTTAATATTCATTCCCTAAAGCAAAATAATCCTGCCATGGTAAAATAAGCAATCTGTTTCTATATTGCAATGGCAATATATATCAGTATCTTGAAATATATTGCCTATGTAATTCACAATATGTGGCTCTAGTAAATCAGCTCTAATTCCAAATTTATCTGAAATAAACTTCAACTTGTCAATGCTAAAATGTTCTGTAAGCATCAAATAAAAAATAACTGCAAAATTTATATCCTATCATTTTACATGTAGTAGAATAAAACTTATTATGTTAAGTACTTTGCATCAAGACAGACAGAGCAGTTTCAGCTAAGCTGCACTTTGGAGCCTATATCACCAAATCTGTAAAGATTAGAGCTCTCATTAAAACTGTTTCAATTGCTAAGACACATTCTTGAGAGTCCCTTGGACTGCAAGGAGATCCAACCAGTCCATCCTAAAGGAAATCAGTCCTGGGTGTTCATTGGAAGGACTGATGCTGAAGCTGAAACTCCAATACTTTGGCCACCTCATGTTAAGAGTTGACTCATTGGAAAAGGCCCTGATGCTAGGAGGGATTGGGGGCAGGAGGAGAAGGAGACGACAGAGGATGAGATGGCTGGATGGCATCACCGTCTCGATAGACATGGGTTTGGGCGGACTCTGGGAGTTTGTGATGGCCAGGGAGGCCTGGCGTGCTGAGATTCATGGGGTCACGGAGAGTTGGACACAACTGAGCGACTGAACTGACTGACTGGACTGATTCTCCTATTCAATATATAAACATCAGATTTTTAAACATTTTTTTGTTAGTTCATGCATATGGAAGATAGACTTGTGGCAAGCCATGCCATTCTAAACATAACATTAAATTAAATCCCATTACTAAGATGTTAATATAAAATTGGTCTTTAAAAATCAATGACTAAAGTTTAAGATCAGTAAGAATTAATTTCCAATCTTGGGAAAATACATTGAAATGCATGTTTTGCTTTGTCAAGAACAAGAATATCAAATAATTAGGATAGTTCACTTAGGGTACAAATTATGTCACAGATAGGAAAAAGATTGTTGAAAGCACACTTCAAGGTGAATTTGTGATACCCATAATGCATATCCTTAATCAATATCCTACCAATTCCAATTTGTAGTGTCACAGAATGTATTTTATTCACCAATTAGAGGGACAAAGTGTAGTGGCTTACATTTCATCTCTTTTAATTCTCTGGCTTTGGACAAGTACTTAACTTGTAAGTGCTTCAATTTCCTTATCTGTAGAGAAGACATCATTATAGGATTGAATTTAAAGGGTCAATGTGAAACAGATAAATTGATATATGTATTTAGACTACATATATTTATTTATATTTATAACTTTATTGAAAGAAGTCAATAAATGTTACTTATTTTCTTATTTGCTCATATGCAAAATAACACAATTAGTTAATTTATTGCTTTATTAAGATCTAAACCAAAACAAAAGTAAACTCTTCAAATTATACTCCTGTGCTAACAGGCAGATTTTTCACCCTCTGAGCCACCGGAAAGCCCCTTTATAATCCTATTCATTTGTAAATTAGGATCGCATTTTCCATGTCTTTTAAAATCAGACAGTACAAAATAATTTGCATTTTCATGTCTTTTAAAATCAGATAGTTCAAAAACTTAAAGAGATGGGAATACCAGACCACCTAACCTGCCTCCTGAGAAATCCGTATGCAGATCAAGAAGCAACAGTTAGAACCGGACATGGAACAGTGAACTGGTTCCAAATCGGGAAAGGAGTACTTCAAGCCTGTATATTGTCACCCTGCTTATTTACCTCATATGCAGAGTATATCGTGCAAAATGCTGGGCTGGATGAAGCACAAGCTGGAGTCAAGATTGCCAGGAGAAATATAAATAACCTCAAATGTGCAGATGACACCACCCTTAAGGAAGAAAGAGAAGAAGAACTAAATAGCCTCTTGATGAAAGTGAAAAAGGAGAGTGAAAAAGTTGCCGTAAAACTCAACATTCAGAAAACTAAAATCATGGCATCTGGTCCCATCATGGCAAATAGATGGCGAAACACTGGAAACAGTGACAGACTTTTATTTTGGGGGCTCCAAAATCACTGCAGCTGGTGACTGCAGCCATGAAATTAAAAGACACTTGCTCCTTGGAAGAAAAGCTATGACCAACCTAGACAGAATATTAAAAAGCAGAGACATTACTTTGCCAGCAAAAGTCCATCTAGTCAAAGCTATGTTTTTTCCAGTCATCATGTATAGATGTAAGAGTTGGACCATAAAGAAATCTAAGCCCCGAAGAATTAATGCTTTTGAACTGTGGTGTTGGAGAGGACTATTGAGAGACCCTTGGACTGCAAGATCAAACCAGTCAATCCTAAAGGAAATCCATATCGGTTCTGAATATTCATTTGAAGTACTGATGCTGAAGCTGAAACTCCTATATTTTGACCATCTGATGTGAAGAACTGACTCATGGGAAAGATTGAAGTTGGGAGGAGAGGGGGATGACAGAGGATGAGATGGTTGGGTGGCATCACCGACTCAATGGACATAGTTTGAGCAGGCTCTGGGAATTGGTGATGGACAGGGAAGCCTGGTGTGCTGCAGTTCATGGGATCGCAAAGGGTTGGACATGACTGAGCAACTGAACTGAACTCAACTCTGTAGATTTCTCATGTTAGCTTCATTACCTTTGGGATGACTATCCTTGCTTTATCAAATTTCCAAAATGTTCATGCTTCAGAAGAAATAGGTGCTATTTATACTACCTTCTAGTTATCTTATTAGATAATTAAGATATTCTTATTAAGGCTATATCTTATTTTGTTTTAAAAACAGTGAAGAAAACATTACAACATTCATCTTAAAGTTGTAACTGTCCATTGAAACCACAAATAACTATAAGATTCAGCATAAACCTAACTATTCAACCAAAACTATATGGTATAAAAATACAAAATTTCAAATTATATTTAATAAAAAGGGGGGAAGCAAGTCTTTAACATGATAAAGGAATAGGAAAATGTAGGGATTTTTCTAAAAAAATGACAGACATGCAGTTAGTAAAAAAAAACTAAGGAAAGCTATGTTCTTGACCTTGTTCTAAAAGAAAAAAATTCTAAAAGCCACACAGTGTAAACGCATATTTAGTCAGAGACGATTTCTGTAGCTTAATTTTAGACTTAGAAGAAAATAGCCATGATCTTTGGCAGGCAATTAAAAAAATGATATACTTGTTTATATGCAAAATACTTAATGCTGTTTTTTATTTGAAAGACTGGAAAACTTAGAGTTCCTTATTATGGGCCGATGCCAAATGTTCTACCTCTGTGCACTGGTGTTGAATTGAATCTCAGAGACAGTAGTAAAAACATGCCTGCCAATGTAGGAGACATAACAGACTTGGATTGGATCCCTGGGACAGAAAGATTTCCTGGAGGAGGACATGGCAACCCGCTCAAGTATTCTTGCCTGGAAAATCCCATGGACAGAAGATCCTGGTGAGTTACAGTCCATAGGGTCACAAAGAATCAGACATAACTTGAAATGACTTAGGACATTATTTAGTTGCTCAGTCATGTCCAACACTTTGAGACCCCATGGACTATAGCATGCCAGGCTTCACTGTCCTTCACTATCTCACACTCAAACTCATGTCCATTGAGCTGATGATACCATCCAACCATCCCATCCTCTGTCACCCCTTTCCTCTTGCCCTCAATCATTCCCAGCATCAGGGTCTTTTCCAATGAGTTGACTCTTCCCACCAGGTGGCCAAAGTATAGGAGCTTCAGCTTCAACGTCAGTCCTTCCAATGAATATTCAGGGTTAATTTCCTTTAGGATTGACTGATTTGATCCTTGCTGTCCAAGGGACTTTCAGGAGTCTTTTCCAACACCACAGTTTTAAAGCATCAATTCTTCATTGTTCAACCTTCTTTACGGTCCAACTCTCATATCTGTATGTGACTACAGGAAAAACCATAGCTTTGACTATACAGACCATTGTGGACAAAGTGATGACTCTGCTATTTAATACACTGTCTATGTTTGTCATTGGTTTCCCTGGTGGCTCAGACAGTAAAGAATCTGCCTGCAGTGTGGAAGACCTGGGTTTGATCCCTGGGTTTGAAATATCCCCTGGAGCAGGGCATGACAACCCACTCCAATATTCTTGCTTGGAGAATCCCCATGAACAGGGGAGCCCCGTGGGCTATAGTCCATGGGGTCACAAAGAGTTGGACACAACTGAGCGACCAGGCACAGTACACAGGTTTGTCATATCTTTTCTTCCAAGGAGCAAGTGTCTTTTAATTTCACGGCTGCAGTCAAAGTCTGCACTGATTTTGGAGCCCAAGAACATAAAGTCTTTCACTATTTCCATTCTTTCCCCATCTATTTTCCATGAGGTGATAGGAGCGGATGTCATTATCTTAGTTTTTTGAATGTTGAGTTTTAACCCAGCTTTTTCACACTCTTCTTTCACTTTCATCAAGAGCCTCTCTAGTTCCTCTTCACTTTCTGCCATAAGGGTGGTGTCATCTGCAAATCTGAGGTTATTGGTATTTCTTCCAGCATTCTTGATTTCAGCCTGAGCTTCATCCAGCCCAGCATTTCTCATGATACAGTTTGCATATAAGCATATAAGCATACAGTTGCATATAAGCAGTGTGACAATATATAGCCTTGATGCACTCCTTTCCCAATTTTGAACCAGATTATATCAAACTGAATAATCTTGGAAGGAAAACTGCTTCCCTAATTAGTTCTGTTAGGGGCAGCACACTGACTGAAATCGCCCACCCTGGCCAAGCACCATAGTAACCATTTGCAAGTCATTTTACCGCAGGAGGTCCTAGTTCAGAACATGAAACTAATGGGCCATTACCAAGAGGAAGAGTTTGGGAAAAGTCAAAGGGAGACACCATGTGTCTGACTACTTGCCAGGATCTTCCTCACTGGCATCCATCTTAGCGAAGCAATGTGTGCACCACCAGGAAGGACCCCGAGTTAGAACGATTGGCCAAAGACAACCCCCAAATGAAACCCATCTCTATAAACTCTGAGACTGTGAGCCATGAGGCAAAGTTCTCCTGGTTTCCCATATCCTACTTCTCTCCACCTGTGTGCTGTTTCCAAAAAAATCTCTCGCTTTGTCAGCTTGAATGTCTCTTCCAGCAATTCATTTCCAAGTGTTAGACAAGAGCCCACTTCCAGACCCTGAAAGGAATCCCCCTTCCTGCAACAGTTCATCTTCTGTTTATTGGGGGTTTGAGTTCTGCAAAAAGCTCAAAGATATTGTTTTGTATATCTCATAAGACAGAACCTATATAATAAATCTACTTCTTGCCTATCATTTTGCCTCTCTCTGACTTTCTTCTGTGTTGAGACACAAAGACACAAAGTCTCAGGAGGTTCAGACACCAGGTGAGCAATTCTAATTAAAAGATTGAGGATTCAAGTACCAAGCAGGGTTGTGGCTGGATTTGAGTCCTGACTTTGTGGGTTCAAGCCCCAAATCAGGTTTGGATTGGGTTTGATTCCAGGCACATGGGTTCAGGTCCCAATCTGAAGTGAATGTTTTCACCTTTTGAGGAACTCCGATGTTGCTTTTTTCACTTAACTTTTATTTCTTGACTGGTTTTCTGTTGTTTCTGCATTCTCTCACTTCTACAATTAGTTACCACTTAAATCTGTCTTTGGAATTTAAAGAAAGTCTGGGAAGATAAAGTCTTTTCTTACAAAAAAGAAATGGGGACCTTGAAAAGGAAAGGGTTTTGTACCTGGGAGGGCACAGCATGGCCCTGTGTGATTACCTATGTGTGAAGGAACAGGAAATGGAAGGTGAAGAAATGGGGAGAGAGTTTTTTTCACCATGAGTTTCATATGTACACTGTGAAATAAAATTCACATTTTTTTGGTAAGATGAGAGAAGTTTAAACACAAAATTTTTCATTGCCCCTTGGACTTTCTTCTTCCTTTTTAGTGTTTGTTGCACATCTGGCTTCACTAGACTCCCTTGGGAGATCAAGTTTCTCCTTAATCTCATCAAGGATCAAAACTCCTTAAGAGATAACCTTCTTAATCTTCTAAGGGGCCATGAAGACTTGCTTTGTATCTATAGATCTGGATTTTGTAAACTGTCAGTAAGACATCATTTCATGTACAGACCACTGTCTCAAAAACTTGCACAACTCAAAACCTTGCACAAAGGTTTGACCTTTAATGGGCAAGAGAGTTTTTAGCTTTCTGAAAGATTATTTCCTGGGTTATAATTTTAAATTTGGCCTAAATAAAATTTTCCATTTCTTCCTTTCCATTGACTGATTAATTTTTCATGAACAATACTCATTTTTATACAAACACAGAAATACACTCAGATATACACGTGTTAGGGTCTTACCTGGTGGCTCAGATGGTAAAGAATCTGTCTGCAATACAGGACACCCGGATTTGATCCCTGGGATGGGAGGATCCCCTGAAGGAAGGCAGGGTACCCGCTCCAGTATTCTTGCCTGGAGACTTCCATGGACAGAAGAGCCTGTCAGGCTACATCTGTGGGTTGCAAAAAGTTGGACATGACTAAACAATGATCACTTTCACTTTCATACATATGTTACCTCATGAAACTGTTGTTATTTATTTTGAAAATTAAAAGCTAAGTAATTATGTCTCATAAAGGCAAAAAAGTATCATCTAGAAAATAAAGTATGCAACTATTTAATAAAACACTGACAAAGGTAGTGAGGTTAAGAGGTATTTGGGTTCTTTATCTAGTGCTTTCTCTCTGTGACTATTTTCAAGATGAGAGATCAGAGAGGGTATTTCTTTCATTGCAAGTACAACATAACATCTCCTTTATAAGTGGATCATCTCATGGGTAGCCAGCCAAAAGCTCATCTTGACAATCTGGCCTTTTACTAATTCCCATCTACTTTTGCTGTACCTTGGACATCTTGTTAAAACCATTATCATTTCATTTTTTGCCTTTAAATACAATTGGAACAGGAAGAGGGCAAAGTACAATCTTCCAAAGAATGGCATAGCCCGGGACCATGACATAAACTGATTCAATCTATTAATAAATAGGTCCAAGATGGCAGATGAGTAGGCTTCCACTAGACTTTGAGCCTCAGTATTCACTCATTGTAACTCATCAGCAAGCTAAATGACACACCTGCAGGCATCTCAATGGTTTCAAGGCCAAACATAAAGATAAAAAAGTGGACAGTGGCCTAATTCCTGGTAATCCCCACCTCTTCCCCAAAATAGCGGGAATACTGCTACTCCTCCCACTTAGTTTTAAGCTAAAGGTACATGCATATTTGGCTTCCCAGGTGGGGAAACATGACTTAGCATGCATGCATATGCATATTCATGAAGGAGCTTGACTGAAAGAGAATTCATCATAGAACTGGGGCAACGGTCTACAGTGTCCAAGCTTTAGCTAATCAGGAAGGTCAACATGATTACTGCATGCTCCACCTAAGTGAGGGCCTTCCAGCAGAACTCAAATATACCTTGTTTCATATTGGGAGCCTATGAAATTACCCACCCCTACAAAAGATGATGATCCCATAACCTGGTGCTTCTTCCAGAAACCCCACACACTGTCTCTGAAGTGTGTTTACTCCCTGAATATATCTTTCAATTTACTATATCTCAATCTTGAATTCTTTCCTGCAAGAAGCCAAGAGCTGACACTTGGTGGCTGTCTCAGGAACCTGGATGTGATCTAGGATATGAGCATACTCTCATGCCCTACTCTCTTCCCTGAAAAAAATGACTAACCCGTTTATTTCTCAACACGACCTCTTAAAGGAGTTTCATTGTTATGCCCCTTTACAGATGTAGAATTTAAACAATGAAGTAATTAAATAATCAGGCGAGTGTCACCTGTCTCTTATACTCTAATTTTTCACATGTTTTAAACACTATACGATAAAGTTGTGTTATCATTATACCCTACCTTAGAACTTAAATTGGAATCTAGACGCCACCATTGAACATGGTGTGACACTCGCCTGATTATTTAATTACTTCATTGTTTGCCTTTTTTTTTTTTTTTCCAACATATTTGCCACACATTTCTTTTTAAATAAGTTTTCTTGAGAGATAAATTAAACTAATTTACTTTTTTTCCCCTCTTAACTTTTAGATTCAGTGTAACAATTTACATTGTTTGCAGTAGTTCATTCTAATGACTATACAAAATGTTTCTTCCCTAGGCCTCTGCTGCTATGGCTGAAAGGTGCTGAGACAGAAAAAAAAAGGAAGCAAAAGGAGAATTTATTGTGCATGAGTGGGCAGCAAGTTCAGAGCTGAAAACTATTGAGGGGAGAGACAGGCAGACAAAGATGAATGTTAAGCTTTATAAGGAAAAAGCAAAATTCATTCATTGATCCTTATGCTTACAAAGACTATATCCATGAAAATGTTATATTCAGAAACATTTTCACATACAAAGTAAAGCATATACAAAAGAATATATACTCAAATATAGTAAAGGAAAATCATCTTCATCATAGTGAATAAAATGATATTGAATTGTTTTAAAGAATATTCTATTTAAACTCTTCAATTCATAAATTGATCCAACATGTTTTTGGACAAAAGGCTTCATAGAGAAAGAAGCCAATCTTTGCAAATAAATCAAAGCAATTGCAGTTACAACTCCAAAAATCTTTTCAGATAATATCAATAGTTTGTCCTAAAATGTATAAAAAAAGAACAAGATAAAGTGTCAAGATAATTTTGATGACAGTGAATAAAGTGCTATTGTTACCCAAAAACTGGGTTCCCTTCTTGGTGAATGTAGACCCAATAGACACAATCAAGCTGAAGACTGGGAGAAGGAAAGATTTATAATTACTTGCAACATGTAAAGAGAATACTTGAAATCTCTCCCAAAGACGAGTCTCCCCAGTAACAAAATGGGGTAAGTTTTAAGCTAAGTGTGCATGCATATTCAGCTTCCCAGTTGGCACGACTGGTAAAGAACCCACTTGCCAATGTAGAAGATGTAAGAGACTCGTGTGAATAAGACATGATTACCCCATGCTCCACCTAGCATGTTTAGTCCCTAAGTGCTGTCTTACTCTTGGCAGCCCCACAGACTGTAGCCTGCCAGGTTCCTCTATCATTGGGATTTTCCATGCAAGAATACGGGAGTGATTTGCCATTTTCTTCTCCAGTGGAAGATCAAACCAAAGTCTCCTGCATACAGGTAGATTTTATACCAATTGAGCTACTCAGGAAGCATTGTTATGTATATATCTTGAAGAATCAAGACCTTGCCCCCAAGGTTAGACTATTGTTTCTTCACTGTTCTTCCCTTTTTTCTCCTTCTTAGTTCAGTTTAGTCACTTAGTCATGTCCGACTCTTTGCAACCCCATGGACTGCAGCACGCCAGGCCTCCCTGTCCATGACCAACTCCTGGAGTTTACTCAAACTCCTGTTCATTGAGTCAGTGATGCCATCCAACCATCTCATCCTCTGTTGTCCCTCTCTTCTCTCACCTTCAATTTTTCCGAGCATCAGGGTCTTTTCCAATGAGTCAGTTCTTACTATCAGGTGGCCAACATATTGGAGTTTCAGCTTCAGCATCAGTCCTTCAAATGGATATTCAGGACTGATTTCCTTTAGGATGGACTGGTTGGATCTCCTTGCAATCCAAGGGACTCTCAAGAGTCTTCTCCAACACTACAGTTCAAAAGCATCAGTTCTTCAGGGCTCAGATTTCTTTATATTCCAACTCTCACATCCATACGTGACTACTGAAAAAGCAATAGCTTTGACTAGATGGACCTTTGGTGGCAAAGTAATGTCTCTGCTTTTTAATATGCTGTCTAGGTTGGTCATAAGTTTTCTTCCAAGGAGCAATCATCTTTTAATTTCATGGCTGCAGTCAACATCTGCAGTAATTTTGGAGCCCCCCAAAATAAAGTTTGTCACTGTTTCCACTCTTTCCCCATCTATTTGTCATGAACTGATGGGACCGGATGCCATGATCTTAGTTTTCTGAATGTTGAGTTTTAAACTAACTTTTTCACTCTCCTATTTCACTTTCATCAAGACTCTTTAGTTCTTCTTCACTTTCTGCCGTAAGGGTGGTGTCATCTGCATATCTGTGATTATTGATATTTCTCCTGGCAATCTTTATTCTAGCTTGTGCTACATCTAGCCCAGGGTTTCTCATGATGTACTCTGCATATAAGTTAAATAAGCAGGGTGACAATATACAGCCTTGAAGTACTCCTTTCCCGATTTGGAACCAGTTCATTGTTCCATGTCCAGTTTTAACTTGCTTCTTGACCTGCATACAGGTTTCTCAGGAGGCAGCTAAGGTGATCTGGTATTCCCATCTCTTTAAGGATTCTACAGTTTGTTGTGATCCACACAGTGAAAGGCATTGGCATAGACAATAAAGCAAAAGTAGATATTTTTCTGGAACTCTCTTGCTTTTTGATGATCCAACGGATTTTGGCAATTTGATCTCTGGTTCTTGTTCATTTTCTAAATCCAGCTTAAACATCTGGTTCACTTACTGTTGAAACCTGGCTTGGAGAATTTTGAGCATTACTTTGCTAGCATGTGAGATGAGTGCAATTGTACAGTAGTTTGAGCATTCTTTGGGATTGCCTTTCTTTGGAACTGGAATGAAAACTGACCTTTTCCAGTTCTGTGGCCACTGCTGAGTTTTCCAAATTTGCTGGCAAGTTTGAGTGGAACACTTTCACAGCATCATCTTTTAGGATTTGAAACAGCTCAACTGGAATTCCATCACCTCCACTAGCTTTGTTCGTAGTGATTTTTCCTAAGGTACACTTGACATTGCATTCCAGGATGCCTGGCTTTAGGTGAGTAATCACACCATTGGAATTATTGGGTCATTAAGATCTTTTTTGTATAGTTCTTCTGTGTATTCTTTCTACTTCTTAATATCTTTGGCTTCTGTTAGTTCCATACCATTTCTGTCCTTTATTGTGCCCATCTTTGCATGAAACTTTCCCTTGGTATCTGTAATTTTCTTGAAGATATCTCTAGTCTTTCCCATTTTATTGTTTTCCTCTATGCAGTGATCTCTGAGGAAGGCTTTCGTATCTTTCTTTGCTATTCTTTGGAATCCTACATTCAAATGGATATATATTTTCCTTTTCTCTTTTGCCTTTCACTTTGCTTGTTTTCCCGGCTATTTGTAAGGCCTTCTCAGACAACCATTTGGCCTTTTTGCAGTTCTTTTTCCTGCCTCCTGTACAATATCACAAACCTCCACCCATAGTTCTTCAGGCACTCTATCAATCCAATCCCTTGAATCTATTTCTCACTTCCGCTGTATAACGTAAGGGATTTGATTTAGGCCATACATGAATGGTCTAGTGGTTTTCCCTACTTTCTTCAATTTAAGTCTGAATTTGGCAATACGTCTTAAGTTTGGCAATTTAAGTCTGAATTTGGTTCATGATCTGAGTCACAGTCAGCTTCCAGTCTTGTTTTTGCTGACTTTATAGAGTTTCTCCATCTTTGGCTTCAAAGAATATAATCAGTCTGATTTTGGCATTGACCTTCCAGTGATGCCCATGTGTAGAGTCTTCTTTTGTGTTGTTGGAAGAAGATGTTTCCTATGATCAATGCTTTCTCTTGGCAAAACTCTATGAGACTTTGCCCCTTCATTCTGTATTCCAAGGCCAAATTTGCCTGTTACTCCAGGTGTTTCTTGACTTCCTATTTTGGCATTCCAGCCCCCTGTTATAAAGAGGACATCTTTTTTGGTTTTTAGTTCTAGAAGGTCTTGTAGGTCTTCATAGGACTGTTCAACTTCAGCTTCTTCAGCATTACTGAATAGGGCATAGACTTTGATTACTGTGATATTGAATGGTTTGCCTTGGAAACGAACAGAGATCATTCTGTTGTTTTTGAAGTTGCATCCAAGTACTGCATTTTGGACTCTTTCGTTGACCATGATGGCTACTTCATTTCTTCTAAGGGATTCTTTCCCACAGCAATAAATATAATGATAATCTTAGTTAAATGCACCCATTCCAGTCCATTTGAATTCGTTGATTCCTAAAATGTTGATGTTCACTCTTGCCATTTCCTGTTTGACCACTTCCAATTTGCCTTGGTTCATGGACCTAACATTCCAGGTTCCTTTGCAATATTGCTTTTCACAGTATTGGGCTTTACTTCTTACTACTGCTTTTTCTACATTCCAGGGGAGTTAATATTCTTTTTTGATGGGTAGAATTCATTCATGATGGCTTCTCTTTGTTGGAAAAATGTTACTGTTTCATTCTACCTATTTTTCCTGAGATAGCTTTGTTTTGCAAAACCTTGGGGCCTTGTAGAAAGATGATGGTGCATGAGTCAAGGAAATAAAAGGAAAACAAATTAGCCAGGCTCTTAATACCTGAGTGCTGCCATGTGAGTATGTGCGCGTGCACACACACACACACACACACACACACATATATATATTTTTTCAAACAGGAAAATTCTTTTTTAATATCTATGGACATTCAAATGTTGGAAGCTCATCTCAGAAGAAAATGGATAACACTCAGAAAGAATCAAAGTCTTTGGCTTTCTCAGGGGTATGTCTTAATGCTTTTTGAGCAGAAGTACTCAAGGAAAAAGGGGGACCCAAATGAAGAAGCTCAAAAACTTAATTGCATGTTTTTAAAATCATATTTAAGCAGGAAAGTACAAATTCATTTGAGCAATTATTAATTTGTCCACTTGACAAATTTATTAACCAAAATAGTCATTTGGAAAACTTATAATTAAAAAATTTAAATGAGGAAGCCATTTATACTATCGACTTTAAAAAAGATGCACAATGTGAGGATCGCAAGTTAAACTTTTTTGGGGGTGAAAAATGAAGACTGCAGCCTGGGAGGCAGCACCTTAGATAACTCTGAGAGACTACTCCAAAGAGGCAGTGGAGAGAGGTCAATATATATGGTTTGGTGATGTAGGAGTTCACACAATCAAGCACTCATTTTACAAAGGTTTTTTCTGCTAGTCATAGGGAACTGATGTCACCATGAAGGGATTTAGTGCTTTTCTAGGTAAGAGGAGATGCAAGGATTAGGATCTGGAAATCAGTTCCTGAAAATATCTAACTGTCTAAAGACCCATTCCACCAGTTTCCCTGGAGCAGAGTGCTTCATTCTCCACAGGAACTCCCTTCAGGGCATGTAGAAGGTCAATAGCTGCAACATCACAGGCTCCAGTCTCCACAGAGGCAGATGGCAGATGCTTCCCTTAGCAAGAACAAATTTGTCATTGATAGTACTTTTTTCCTTCCAAAATAGGCAGAATTTTTGTTTTGCCATGTTGTCTCTTAATATTCTTTTTCCATTTAACAAAGCTCTTGGTTGCATTTTGCATGTTACACAAGATTTGCAATGCATTAATATTCTGTCTGATTTCAAAATGTAAGACTTTTGCTAAGTATTACAGTTTTATGATTTCTGGCCTAACCTCATTGCAATAGATATGATGTGTTTACTACTCTTCCAGCTAAGTGAGCAATTATAAAGTAGTTTTAAAGTAATTTAATATAGTCTTTCCACTATCACGACTAACGATTTTTCCTTAGAGATACACTCAACTTACCATTCTCTCATCTTCAGTTCTAACGGCTCAAGACTGCTGAGGGTTTTTCCACTACAGAACTGTGAAAATTCACTGTTTAGTCATAAGAAGAGAGGAAGACAAATCTTTGAAATGATGATACACTGCTCCTATTCAGGTGGTTAGAAGATCAAAAGGCTGATCAATGTTTCTGCCTGCCAGTAACAGGTTCCAATTCTCAGTGTTGAATTGGCTTCTACTCAGAGCTCCTGGATTTCCCCCTCAAAATATTTCTTTTTTCTCTCTTCCCCTTGAAAATTGTGAATTTTAATCTTTATGTCCTAGTTAGGTTTTAATATTTGTTTCTATTTCCACTGACTCAGGCTCACTGGAGAAGAGAAGCTTTTATTGGAATTCAATAGAAATAATATAGTGAACATAGTGGCTAATATATACATGCAGATTAACTCCAAGAAATATTATCTACTACTCTTTAAGCCACCTGGGAAGCCCTATATTATGAAACTCCTAAGAGAAATCTTAAATTTATTATAAAGCCTCAAACTTGGGCTTCCCAGGTATTCTAATGGTAAAGAATTCACCTGCAATGCAGGAGACTTGCAGGAGACACAGATTTGATCCCTGGGTTAAGAATATCCTCTGGAGAAGGAAATGGCAACCCACTGTAGTATTATTGCCTGGAAAATCCCATGGACAGGGGATCCTGGTGGGCTACAGTTCATGGGGTTGCAAAGACACAGACATGACTGAGCAACTGAACACACACACACACACACACACACCACCACACACACACACACACACACATACCACACACACACATACTTAGAATTCACTTGAAGGGGCACAGTTCCTGTGAATTCCAGTATATGTAGCAACTAAATTCTATTAGCTTCTCACTCTGTTCAGTCTTTTTCTTTCATTTCCTTACTAGTGTTGTTTGAAAACACTGTCTGTTGATTCTTGTAGGCAAATCTTCTCAGATCCTATCTTGTAGGAAATTTAACCTAAGATAGATAACAAACCATGTTCCCTTTGGAAAAGCATTCAGAGTTACAGCCACTTTTAAGGGGTCCAATATCAAAGGATGTATGTCGGTCTGCAAGAGACTCAGAATGAGCATCACTCTGCCCTGCTCCTGTCTCTTCTTCCTCTATTTATATATACTGTTTTTACTTTAGATGCCCGGCAGTCCAAATATTTATATTATCTATAATGTTTTGTTTTGTTTGGGACAAAGATTTCAGGTTAAATTTCTTGAATCTAGTTTTTAGATTGAATGTATGATCAAGCATTATTAATGCATGCAGTCAAGTTTAAAACTAAAATAGTGCTTTTTCAAAGCAAGTTAAAAGTTTGTATAGTTGAGTTTGATAAACATTCATCCAATATTTATTAGAATTTTTTGGTTGCTGCCAAATCATGATTCTAAAAGATCATTTTTCTTTCTTTCTTTCTTTCTTCCTTTCTTCCTTTATGTTTATGAGGTATACATTTTACCAATCCTTTTGCTTAAAACTAGAATTCACTAATATTATCCTCATAATCTCTGTTTTCAAAGACAGTTGCTGTCTGTGGTGATGGATACAGTATTAATGTCTTTCTTCAGAACAGAAGGGTATAATTGAACTATCCCTGCATGCTGTCTAATTTTTTGCTCCTTTTATGCTTTTCTAATGTAATTTTAAGAATTTTAAAGTATATTATGTCCATTAAAATTCCTTTTACTTAAATCTTTAAAACATTGAACAAAAGTCAAGTTGTATTCATTCTTTACAAACTTGTCAAGTTCATATGCAGCCCAATCATCCTTGTGAACAGCCATGAGAGTTAATTTATGAAATGAGGCTGAACATCGCAGTTCTAGCACCTCCATATTAATGAAAATTATCTCACTTGATAAGCTTTTGTCTATCTGTCATCTCTCTCATCTCATCTAGTTAACTGAAAGGTTAACTGAAAAAATGCTACAGACTTTCATAAGTGACTCTTCTTTTATACTGATTTCATGAGGCTGGATGTACTTTCCAAGGAGATTTCAACAATATTCTCCATCCTCCATAATCTACATTGTGAACTTACTACTTTCCAAACAAAAATAGTGTCTCATTCTTTAATTTCTTTATCTGTATTGGCTTATGTTGACTGATGCTGACTTCAGTCAATTATATATGGCAGAACTGGTGCTATGTAACTTACAATAGAAAATCAGAAAAAGTCAAACTGTTTCTGTCTGAAGCTTTTGAACAGTTGGAAATCCTTTGGACCATTTTTGGTCACTTGAATCTTTTGAACACTTTTAGACAAAAACTCCACATTAGAGATCCAACTACATGGAACCATCAGACTGTAAGGCCTATAAATAGCATGGAAAGCCAGCATCAAGTGTAACATATCAAGATATTTCTGGGAGAAGATGGTTGGAATAAGAGATGCATTTCACATATGTATTATAAAGATAATGGACATATGAATTTTGGTACTTTAAATGATCAATAAGAAAGAGATACTAAATAAATATTTTAATGCATTAATTAATGAAAATAATTGAAATTAAAGATATTCAATATGCATAACCATTCTTAATAATAGGTGGTGGTGATTTAGTACCTAAGTCATGTTTGACCCTTGGGACCACATGGACTGTAGCCCGCCAGGCTCCTCTGTCCATGGGATTCCCCAAGCAAGAACACTGAAGTGGGTTGTCATTTCCTTCTCCAGGGACTCTTCCCAACCAGGGATTGGCAGACGGATTTTTACTGCTGAACCGCCAGGGATTCCCTCTTAATTGGAGTTTATAATAATCTGAATTTCTGTTATTTGAACATGAAAACACTGATGATTTTCCATTTGCCTCAATAGAATTTCTATGATAATGATTACTATTTTTGGAGAATAAAAGCTTCATCTAAAATATAAAGATCTATTGAAAAAGAAAATGTCTAGATTAAGAGAAATATTTTACATGTAGACTTTAAAGGATCACATCAGAAATATTAAATTTGGCACTCCTAATTATCAATATGGGCCCTAGGATTGCTAATTACTTTGCAAAGATCAATTCTAATATAAACTTAATGTCTAAGAATAGCTCAATGCTCACTTTAATCAACCTTATGTACATATAGAACCTAAAATATCACCTTTAGAGTAATTATTCATATATTGATTTTGATTATTGTACAAGACAAAGTATACTCAAGAGTAAGAAAATTCTTATTGTATTATATTTAATAGTAGGTCATATATGGTAGATTTGTTCAGTTCAAATTATCCTTGCAGTGGCCTGATATGACTCTCCAATTAAGAATGTTGGATGAGTTTCATGTCAACTCAAAACTACAAGTTATAAAATTAATGAGTCAAGTATTTAATTAAATTAATTTTGGATGGCATATTTGACAGTTATTGCTCAGTGTGCCTTAATAAATCAATGATCTATTCCTTCCATGAGAAAAGCATCTGCCTCTAAAATAAAATATACAAAACCAAGGCTTCTTTTAACATAATTCTTTTCTTTTTAATTTTGTCACAGCATTTATTTTTCCCAAAGGAAAAAAGCATTGAGAGAAAATTGATATGATTATCCTTAATCTTATGGATGCTAATTTTCTAGAACTCCTTCTTTAAATTTCACTTATATCATAAACAGCCACTTCATTGCCATGAAATATCTCCATGAGAGTCTTTTTTATTCCCTTTTACTACTTAAATTCTAGCTAATTATTTTCCTGGTACATTTTCCTGGTACAGCAATCTAATGTGCTGGGTTTCTTAAGAATTTTAAAGCATTGCTCATAATTAGGGCTATTTGCTTAAAGAGATATGCACAAGCATATCTTCAAATATTTCAAAGTATTATGAAATTTTCAGAAATAAGTACTTGTGATTAAATGTCTGAGTTGTGACTAATAATTATAGCTATTATGATCAATGAAAATTTACAATTTAAAATTATATCATGATGATGTTACACTAAAACGCTAAGTGTAATATTTTCTTTCTAGCCTGAGTAAGGCAAATATGTCTTGGAATTTTAGTCCTGAGAAAGATTCAATTGTTCAATTAAGTTTCTGCTTTAATTGTAAGAGACAAACTAACTTTGCAAATTTTGTATGTATTATCCCTTCTTGGCTTTGTAAAATGCATGTAATGCTACATAATATAAATATGGTAGAAATACAGAAGTAGTATAAGCTGAATTCTTGTACTATATAGATCACATATACTAAGAACCATATATATTATATATTTACATATATTCAGAGTAGATATTAATATATCCAGTATGTATGTGTATATATAGACATATATATGTACATATATATTTGCATCAGAAAATTGTGGCTGGAAGCTATATGTGTGAGTGGCAGGATTGGGGTAGGGGTGACAATGGGAGTGAAATTAATTATTTTAATTTCTAGAGAAATCATTGAGAGAGTAACACTGAATAATTATGTTGTCCACTTAATCTCTTTGTAGGAACAAACTGTTTCTTTACCCTTATACATTTGAAAAATTTTGATCAGCAAGTTTTATATATAACACTACAAAAATGTAATTACAGATACTTCTATATTTTGTAAAATATCTTCACATATTTAGAGGGAAAAAAAAACAGATGAGTAAATGCCATTAATGATTTCCCTGTATGTTCTTGTCAAATGTATTAAGAAACAAGATACTTTCAACATTTTTGTAGAAACTTAAATAAGCTATAATGGATATCAAGATAGCAGATTTTTAAAAAGTAATTTGCAATGTGAATGTATTAAGAAGGAAAAATCAACCCATGGCTAGAGTCTAATGAAAAATAATCAATAGTGACCAATGTTGATATTGGCAACATCTATGTTAGAGCTAAGTGTGTAAGTGACAGTGGATTTCAAAATAACAATAATAAACAGAGATTTCAACATGTAAGACAATGTTAAGGATTTAATATACATGAAATTAAGAAACAGAGCAGGATGCTATCATCTGTCCCCCTCAATGACTTCTTCGTGCTTCCATCTATTAAAAAGAAACAAACAAATAAACAAAAAAAAAACACTTTAGTCAGAGAATACATTTAAGCAGAGAAGTGAGAAAATGCAGAAGCAAAGGAAAACAGTTAAACAGATCCAAATAAAAGTTTAGTTATTAAGCAAAGTCAGGGACCTTTATTTCCTCTTCAAGGGCTATAGATAATATTCTGAGTTATATCGTATGAGTTGTCTTGTAGATGCTAAAACCCCCACTGGTGGAAGAAGTTAACTACATGATAACCAAACTGTAGCCAATACATAAACTTCCACAATTCTGAGAACTGGCCTCAAGGATATGGGAACAAAATGACCCTGTAATTGAAAGTTAACTGTACTTAAAGCATTTTATCAGACCACTGCATGACCAATTTCAAGATGATTGTCAGCTATTGCTACATGTAGCTCGCTCTCTTTGTCTATAAAAGTTCTTTACCACTGATCGTCAGTTTTGGGAACAAGCCTTTGGACAGGAGCCCGCCCCATCCTCAGTTGCCAACATCCAAAATAAAGCAAACTTTCCTTCCCACCAACCTTGATTATTTATTGGCTTTTGAGCAGCAAGCAACCCCACTTTTATTAACAACTATAGTACCAGACACAGAGCAAAATGAAAGCTGAGGTCACACAAATAGTTAAAGAAATAATGATGGAACATTTCTAATTTAAAATAAAAATATCTTGACTGAGAAATATAAAGGTTTGTTCAACACTAAGCGGATTAAACCAAATAGGATCACACCAAGACATATCACCATTAAATGGAAAATGTTACAAAGAAAATCTCAAAAGCAGACCTGCTTTATATGTAGATAAGCAATAATATGAATATCGACCAACTACCCCAAAAAGCAATAGAGGGTTGATATCAATAGAGGGATGATATCAATAAAGTTCTGGCTGTTTTTTCATTGTTAGTATATAGGAATGCAAGGGATTTCTGTGTGTTAATTTTATATCCTGCAACTTTACTATATTCATTGATTAGCTCTAGTAATTTTCTGGTAGAGTCTTTAGGGTTTTCTATGTAGAGGATCATGTCATCTGCAAACAGTGAGAGTTTTACTTCTTCTTTTCCTATCTGGATTCCTTTTACTTCTTTTTCTGCTCTGATTGCTGTGGCCAGAACTTCCAACACTATGTTGAATAGTAGTGGTGAGAGTGGGCACCCTTGTCTTGTTCCTGATTTCAGGGGAAATGCCTTCAATTTTTCACCATTGAGGGTGATGCTTGCTGTGGGTTTGTCATATATAGCTTTTATTATGTTGAGGTATGTTCCTTCTATTCCTGCTTTTTGGAGAGTTTTAATCATAAATGAGTGTTGAATTTTGTCAAAGGCTTTCTCTGCATATATTGAGATAATCATATGGTTTTTATCTTTCAATTTGTTAATGTGGTGTATTACATTGATTGATTTGTGGATATTAAAGAATCCTTGCATTCCTGGGATAAAGCCCACTTGGTCATGGTGTATGATTTTTTTAATATCTTGTTGCATTCTCTTTGCTAGAATTTTGTTAAGGATTTTTGCATCTATGTTCATCAGTGATATTGGCCTGTAGTTTTCTTTTTTTGTGGCATCTTTGTCTGGTTTTGGAATTAGGGTGATGGTGGCCTCATAGAATGAGTTTGGAAGCTTACCTTCTTCTGCAATTTTCTGGAAGAGTTTGAGTAAGATAGGTGTTAGCTATTCTCTAAATTTTTGGTAGAATTCAGCTGTGAAGCCATCTGGTCCTGGGCTTTTGTTTGCTGGAAGATTTTTGATGACAGTTTCGATTTCCTTGCTTGCGATGGGTCTGTTAAGATCTTCTATTTCTTCCTGATTCAGTTTTGGAAAGTTATACTTTTCTAAGAATTTGTCCATTTCATCCAACTTGTCCATTTTATTGGCATAGAGCTGCTGGTAGTAGTCTCTTATGATCCTTTGTATTTCAGTGTTGTCTGTTGTGATCTCTCCATTTTCATTTCTAATTTTGTTAATTTGGTTTTTCTCTCTTTGTTTCTTAATGAGTCTTGCTAATGGTTTGTCAATTTTGTTTATTTTTTCAAAAAACCAGCTTTTAGCTTTGTTGATTTTTGCTATGGTCTCTTTAGTTTCTTTTGCATTTATTTCTGCCCTGATTTTTAAGATTTCTTTCCTTCTGCTAACTCTGGGGTTCTTCATTTCTTCCTTCTCTAATTGCTTTAGGTGTAGAGTTAGGTTATTTAATTGGTTTTTTTCCTGTTTCTTGATGTAAGCCTGTAATGCTATGAACCTTCCCCTTAGCACTGCTTTTACAGTGTCCCATAGGTTTTGGGTTGTTGTGTTTTCATTTTCATTCATTTCTATGCATATTTTGATTTCTTTTTTGATTTCTTCTATGATTTGTTGGTTATTCAGAAGCGTGTTATTTAGCCTCCATATGTTTGAAGTTTTAACAATTTTTTCCCTGTAATTGAGATCTAATCTTACTGCACTGTGGTCAGAAAAGATGACTGGAATGATTTCAATTTTTTTGAATTTTCCAAGACCAGATTTATGGCCCAGGATGCCTATATACTAACAATGAAAAAACAGACAGAGAAATTAAGGAAACAATACCATTCACCATTGCAACAAAAAGAATAAAATACTTAGGAGTATATCTACCTAAAGAAACAAAGGACCTATACATAGAAAACTATAAAACACTGATGAAAGAAATCAAAGAGGACACAAACAGATGGAGAAACATACCGTGTTCATGGATTGGAAGAATTAATATTGTCAAAATGGCTATTCTACCTAAAGCAGTCTATAGATTCAATGCAATCCCTATCAAGCTACCAACGGTATTTTTCACAGAACTAGACCAAAGAATTTCACAATTTGTATGGAAATACAAAAAACCTCGAATAGCCAAAGTAATCTTGAGAAAGAAGAATGGAACTGGAAGAATCAACCTGCCTGACTTCAGACTCTACTACAAAGCCACAGTCATCAAGACAGTATGGTACTGGCACAAAGACAGAAATATAGATCAATGGAACAGAATAGAAAGCCCAGAGATAAATCCACGAACCTATGGACACCTTATATTTGACAAAGGAGGCAAGGATATACAATGGAAAAAAGACAACCTCTTTAACAAGTGGTGCTGGGAAAACTGGTCAACCACTTGTAAAAGAATGAAACTAGAACACTTTCTAACACCATACACAAAAATAAACTCAAAATGTATTAAAGATCTAAATGTAAGACCAGAAACTATAAAACTCCTAGAGGAGAACATAGGCAAAACACTCTCCGACATAAATCAAAGCAAGATCCTCTATGACCCACCTCCCAGAATATTGGAAATAAAAGCAAAACTAAACAAATGGGACCTAATGAAACTTAAAAGCTTTTGCACTACAAAGGAAACTATAAGTAAGGTGAAAAGACAGCCCTCAGATTGGGAGAAAATAATAGCAAATGAAGAAACAGACAAAGGATTAATCTCAAAAATATACAAGCAACTCCTGAAGCTCAATTCCAGAAAAATAAATGACCCAATCAAAAAATGGGCCAAAGAACTAAACAGACATTTCTCCAAAGAAGACATACAGATGGCTAACAAACACATGAAAAGATGCTCAACATCACTCATTATTAGAGAAATGCAAATCAAAACCACAATGAGGTACCATTACACGCCAGTCAGGATGGCTGCTATCCAAAAGTCTACAAGCAATAAATGCTGGAGAGGGTGTGGAGAAAAGGGAACCCTCTTACACTGTTGGTGGGAATGCAATCTAGTACAGCCGCTATGGAAAACAGTGTGGAGATTTCTTAAAAAACTGGAAATAGAACTGCCATATGACCCAGCAATCCCACTTCTGGGCATACACACTGAGGAAACCAGATCTGAAAGAGACACGTGCACCCCAATGTTCATCGCAGCACTGTTTATAATAGCCAGGACATGGAAGCAACCTAGATGCCCATCAGCAGATGAATGGATAAGGAGGCTGTGGTACATATACACCATGGAATATTACTCAGCCATGAAAAAGAATTCATTTGAACCAGTCCTAATGAGATGGATGAAGCTGGAGCCCATTATACAGAGTGAAGTAAGCCAGAAAGATAAAGAACATTACAGCATACTGACACATGTATATGGAATTTAGAAAGGTGATAACGATGGCCCTATATGCAGAACAGAAAAAGAGACACAGAAATACAGAACAGACTTTTGAACTTTGTGGGAGAATGTGAGGGTGGGATATTTCAAAAGAACAGCATGTATGCTATCTATGGTGAAACAGATCACCAGCCCAGGTGGGATGCATGAGACAAGTGCTCCGGCCTGGTGCACTGGGAAGACCCGGGGGAATCAGGTGGAGAGGGAGGTGGGAGGGGGGATCGGGATTGGGAATACATGTAAATCCATGGCTGATTCATATCAATGTATGACAAAACCCACTGGAAAAAAAAAAATAAAAATAATTAAAAAAAAAAAAAAAATGGGCCAAAGAACTAAACAGACGTTTCTCCAAAGAAGACATACAGATGGCTAACAAACACATGAAAAGATGCTCAACATCACTCATTATTAGAGAAATGCAAATCAAAACCACAATGAGGTACCATTACACACCAGTCAGGATGGCTGCTATCCAAAAGTCTACAAGCAATAAATGCTGGAGAGGGTGTGGAGAAAAGGGAACCCTCTTACACTGTTGGTGGGAATGCAAACTAGTACAGCCGCTATGGAAAACAGTGTGGAGATTTCTTAAAAAACTGGAAATAGAACTGCCATATGACCCAGCAATCCCACTTCTGGGCATACACACTGAGGAAACCAGATCTGAAAGAGGCACGTGCACCCCAATGTTCATCGCAGCACTGTTTATAATAGCCAGGACATGGAAGCAACCTAGATGCCCATCAGCAGATGAATGGATAAGGAAGCTGTGGTACATATACACCATGGAATATTACTCAGCTGTTAAAAAGAATTCATTTGAACCAGTCCTAATGAGATGGATGAAGCTGGAGCCCCTTATACAGAGTGAAGTAAGCCAGAAAGATAAAGAACATTACAGCATACTGACACATGTATATGGAATTTAGAAAGGTGATAACGATGGCCCTATATGCAGAACAGAAAAAGAGACACAGAAATACAGAACAGACTTTTGAACTTTGTGGGAGAATGTGAGGGTGGGATATTTCAAAAGAACAGCATGTATGCTATCTATGGTGAAACAGATCACCAGCCCAGGTGGGATGCACGAGACAAGTGCTCCGGCCTGGTGCACTGGGAGGACCCGGGGGAATCAGGTGGAGAGGGAGGTGGGAGGGGGGATCGGGATTGGGAATACATGTAACTCCATGGCTGATTCATATCAATGTATGACAAAACCCACTGGAAAAAAAAAATAATAATAATTAAAAAAAATAAATAAAAAAATAAAAATGGGATTATGTTTGTCAATACAAAAAAAAAAATAAAATAAAGTTCTGGGAGAACACACACACACACACACATACAACTGTCCAACTCAAATGCTATAATCAGTGAAATCATTCTTGAAATAAAGAGGATGAAATGAACATCTTTTTCAGATAAATAAAATGTGAGAGTATTAAGTACATGTCAGTGGTTTAGTCAATAAGTCGAGTCTGATTCTTGCGACCCCGTGGACTGTAGCCCACCAGGCTCCTCTGTCCATGGCATTTCCCAGGCAAGAATACTGGAGTGGGTTGCCATTTCCTTCTCCAGGGGGTCTTCCTGACCCAAGGATCAAACCCCGGTCTCCTGCACTGCAGGAAGTTTCTTTACTGACTGAGCTACCAGGGAAACCCCATAAGTACACAGCTTCAGTATAATCCCTTTAGTTTTTATTCTTTCACTATTTTTATGATATATTTTACATTATATGTAGCATTCCCCTTGATGCAATGTTACACATCATCCTACAGTCCATTGCTGTTATGCAATACTGGTTTTCATACTTACCAACAACTTTCATACTTTCCTTTGAATTTAAGTTAAACCTGGCTATACTTCCCTTCATTTGGAAGAACTCCTATTAATGTTCAGTAGTCCATGTTTTGTATTTGATGAATTATCTTATAAAGTTTAGTATATTCTGTTTTATATTTAAAATTATAGTAAAATTTTTGAAGACACACATGCACACACATATATATCTAGTATACTAAAAGTTTGAGATTGTATTGAACATACAAAAAAATCTTTTGAATCTGCAAGACTTAGATGCCATGTGCAAAACAATAAAATCCTGTCTTGAATTGTAGTGATTTATCCCCCATTCCCCCAGGAGACTGGCCCAAAGCCCCTGACCACAGGTGTTTCTCCAATTGACATTCATTGAAAAAGTCACCAAGTTCAATATCCCCTGAACTCTCATCTCTTTCTCGCAGTATAGAGATTTAGTGTCAGTAAATAAGACAGTATTGCAAATTACTTGGCAAAACCAAGTGCCTTGAGACTGTAGCTGCTGCAGAGGTATCAGATCATGAAGGATGTCATGAAACTATTTTCCGCAAATCTATACTTTTTCCATTTCTACACACTTTTATTTCCTATCCATTTAAGTAATCAAATATCCATTCAATGCCCCATTCAATATGCCTAATCAAATACCCATTTAATCAAAATTCACTCAAGTAATCAAAGTGATTATCTGAGCTTTTCTAGTTCTCTTTTGGCTTTCCCTTTTTAAGCTTCTTTATTGACAGAAAGATCATTAGGCTATTTTTTATAGGCAATTACAAATTTCCCAGCCAAGATCTTTCTATATATTAAATGTAGATTATCTTACTCTTTGAACATAGATTATTATTTGGCTCTTTATTATTTTTTGATATTTATGATATTAATATTATTACTAATAGTGGATGGACATGAAATTAAAAAAATGAGTAGACACACTGTCCTTTTCGTTTTGAAGTTTAAAGTGGTTAGTTCAAAAGATGGTTCACATATTATACATAATTTTGTATTAATATATTTCCCACTCTTAAAAATTCTATGCAAGTATTTGAGTACCTTTAAAACAGCAGGATTTATGTTAATTTTAACCATTAGAAGTCATTTCTATCATATGTTCTTTCATTCCAGAAAATATTGTTTTATTAGTATACATGGAAAAAAAAATCACATTTTGCATGTAATAATAGAAAAATATTTGAAAGTCTAAATAGATTTAAGGCAAATTTCCAGAAAGCTTGTAAAATTAAAAAATCAAGCCAACCATGTGTTTTCTATGTCAAAAATTCCTACTTCTTAGTTTTCTGTGCTATTAAAATTAAACATATTTTAAGCATATTTTTATAAAAGGAGACAGTGTTTCCAAAGATGCTAAGTGAAAGCTTCAATTACTGTTTAGAGTCATAAGATATTCTAAATGAATTTGATTGTCATCAGCAAGTGTAATTAGCCTTATCATCATTGTCCTGAAAACTACTGCTCCTGGACTTTGTGGTGAATTATCTAAAAATGATAACCAGAGAAACTATGCACCTATAAGGAGTTATTTTCACTGATGATAACTATTAAAATAAATATTGCTGGAGCTGCCTTGTTGTGAACCACCAGCAAAGGGGAGTATTATCAAAAGCATGAGAGAATATTGAGCTAAGAGACTATACCTGTCTCACGTTCTTTCTGTCATACAGAATGAAGGAAATCAAAATAGAAAAGCAAATATCATATATTAACACATATAGGTGGAACCTAGAAAAATGGTTCAAATGCTCTTATCTGCAAAACAGAAATAGAGAGACAGACCTAGAGAACAACTGTATAGACACTGCAGAGGGAAACTTGAGTAGGATGAATTGGAAGATTGGGACTGACATAGATACACTACCGTATGTGAAATAGATAGCTAATGGGAATCTGCTCTATACCACAGGGAGGTCAGCTCAGTGCTCAGTGATGACCTAGAGCAATAGGATGGGGTAGTAGGAGGGAAGTCCAAGAAGGAGGGGATAACATATATGTATAATTGATTCACTTTGTTATACAGTAGAAACTAACATAAAATTATAAAACAATTATACTCCTATAAAATAAAATAATCTAATTTTGAATTCCTGAAGATGGAGATCAGAATGTTACCTCTTTCATTAAAATTATTACTAGGTGTACTAATTCCATAGTGCCTGCTGACTTCTAGTAAAGCTATGTGTGTGTATGTGTGTATATATATGCATATACACACATATATATTTGAGTAGGTTGGACAACAAATATAGATGTTATAGGTAGAGATACAGATCTAATGATCTAATGGACTAATAATTAAAATTAAATATTTCATGAAGAGACAGAGAGAGATGAAATTTTCCTGTAATTCTGGAATTGAGACCTGAACCTCAATTTAACCTACCCTTTAAGTTATAAGACCCATTTTTAACAGTCATTTTTAACGGCTTCCCTGGTAGCCCAGATTTTAAAGCATCTGCCCGCAATGCGGGAGACTCAGGTTTGATTCCTGGGTTGGGAAGATCCCCTGGAGAAGGAACTAGCAACCCACTCTAGTACTCTTGCCTGGAAAATTCCATGGAGAGAGGAGCCTGGTAGGTTACAGTCCATGGGGTTGCAAAGAGTTGTACATGACTGAATGACTAAACTTTTAATAGTCAAGATCTGCCCCCTCCTTACAGCACTCTCTCTGAACAATCCTTTTTCCCAAATTACCATGATCACTGTTCTCATCAACAGCCAGAGAAGAGAGCAGAAATTATATTGATCTTTGAATCGATTGGAATGCCTTGTAAAGAGGTTATTTTCTCCTCTTTGTAAAGGAGAGATTCTTCTCTTTCCCAAAGCCAACCGATAGAGACTCCAGAAGATACTCCCTAAAGCAGGAAAGCTCAGTTCCCTGGTCACATGCGTGTCTCCACAATGGCCTCGGTCTTCAGCACTTGTACCAACCTGTGCAGAGGAAAAGCAGTGAGAGATTTTGCTGCAGTCAAAACCCATACTCTTCCACGTTTTGAGTCCCTCATGGTGTGAGGGCTCCCCAAGCAGGTAGTTGGGCTTGAGCTATCTTGTTGTCACTTCTAGAAGAAGCACTCCCCAGGGGAGTATAGCTTATTGTATGTGGTGCACAGATAAGCAAATGAGGTGCAAGTCATTTGGCGAGAGCAGGAGAAGAAAGAGAAGAGGAGCACAGAGTCTAGATAGAGTTCCTTTTATCATATCAGGGGACAGCAGGAGGGGTGACTCCCCCAGACTTCAGAAGAATCTCCTCAGTACATCCCATCACAAAAATCAACAATGAAACTGAAGAAAGTGTGTCAGTAAGGCACCCTTAGATGAGACAACTGGTCACCGCAAATTCCCTTATGGAGATCCACCTCCTCTATCTTTTTCCTGTTCCAACACCAGAGCTGAAACACACGGAGTAACTTTCCTCCTCCACTACAAGCCCACTGAACTAGAAGCAAGTGAGCTAAACTTTGAGTAGAATTTGAGAATGTTTTAAGACAAATCAAAATGAAACTTTGATCAGGAAATGAAACTATTCTATTAAAATTATTTACAGACTTATAAAGGAATACCCATTTGTTATTAGACATTCTACTGAGTGAGAAAAAATAAAAAGATTCTCCATAGCATCATCAGGAAATCAAATTAGGAAAATAAAACAGATCCCTATTTGTGCCCTCATGTTTAGAGATTTCCTAAGTTAATTTTTGTAATCACCAGTACATGTATACCATGAACTTAGAGTATAATCTTAGTTGTATTTATTTTTACAAAGGTAGCTAACACATAACTGTGTTTCAGTATTTTTGTCTTAGTCTTTTTTTAGGATTTACTTGCTAGTAAATAGCTAATTTAAAATAAGAGGGGAATTTCAACTAAATTAATTTTTTGAGGAATTATTTCACACTGAATATAATCATTCTTTAATCAATATGTTTGTAGCTATAATTTAGTATTTGAGAATGCTTTCAATTGGCACACACACATGTAATTTGAATTAATGAGATAATTGCACAATACCTTTATTTTCTCTGTGTAACAGTGGACACCAGTAATGTTTTTCTGTTTTTAAAATTTTTATATCAATAGTATTTCTCTAGGACTATTAATCAGTTTATTGGTATTTGCTTCTAAAATATAGAACTACAAAAATCACTTGGTTCAAAGGTCTACTAATAAATATTTAACAAAAATGAAACTGAAATTGTTACTGAGTATTTAAGAAATATACCTAATGACATATGTAAAAAGCAAAACCTAGATTTAAATGCACCTTTTCTCTCTGAAGAGCTTAAACTCCTACATGTATGCACTCTAAGTCGCTTCAGTTATGTCTAACTCTGTGGGACCCTATGGACTGTAGCCTGCCAGGTTACTCTGTCCATGGGATTCTCCAGGCAAGAATACTGGAGTGGGTGGCCATGACCTCCTCCAGGGGATCGTCCCAACCCAGGGATTGAACCCACCTCTCTTACATCTCCTGCATTGGCAGGCAGGTTCTTTACCACTAGCGCCACCTGGGAAACCCTCTTAAACTCCTGACTTTTATGCAACACTTCTTTAAGTTACTTAATGTATCTGAATCACAGTTTTTTGATAAATTAAGTCCTCTGTTCATCTAGTCAGTCATTTAAATAGTGTTTACAAAGCACACAAAAATGAAATATTTGTTGTTCAGACACGAAGTTATGTCTGACTCTTCTCAACCCCATGGACTGCAGCACTCCAGGCCTCCTTGAGTAAAATGAAATATTACTCAGCTGTAAAAAGGAATGAAATTACACCATTTGCAGAGACATGGATGGATCTAGAGACTGTCATACAGAGTGAAGTAAGTCAGAAAAGAGAAAAAAAAATATCATTTATTAGCACCTATATGTGGAATTAGAAAAAGGTACAGATGAACCCATTTGTGAAGCAAAAATGGAGACACAGAGGTAGAAAACAAACATATGGACAACAAAGGGGGAAAACAGGTGAGGTGAATTGAGAGATTGGAATGGACATATTTACATTCCTGATACTATGCATAAAATAAGCAACTGATGAGAACCTACTGTAAAGCACACAGGGAACTCTACTCAATGCTCTGTGATCACCTAATCAGGAAGGAAATCCAAAGAAGAGGGGATATATGTATACATATAACTGATTCACTTTGCTGTACCACAGAAACAAACTGCAATTTAAAGCAACTATACTCCAACAAAAAACTTCTAAAACATACGCAGTGTTTATTGCGTGCTAGATTAAATTTGAATGCAGCTACAAGTCTTAACCAGAAACAAAACAGACTGTTTCTGCCCATAAGAGTGCTACTTTCTGGTTGATTTTTGTGGTACCACTTGTAAATCTCCACTTCTCTACCTCACTGTGTCTAACTGCTATTACAGGAAACTGTCGAGGGGTTGCTTTCTTCACATTTTTGTCTTTTAATTTCTCTGTTTTTAATTTTTCACATGTCACTTTTTTATAGATATTACTTTCTTGTTGAATTTTCCAAGCTTACTTCATCTCCTCAGACATAGTAAATATACTTTAATTTATTTTTTAAAGTGTTTTTAATCTTGTGTCTGCTGATTCCCTTTCACACTGCCACTTCATGTTCATGCTTAGTCTTTCAGTCGTGTCTGACTCTTTGAGATCCCATGGACTGTAACCTTCCAAGTTCCGCGATCCATGGAATTTCTAGGCAAGAATATAAGAGTGAGTTGCCATTCCCTCCTCCAAGAAATGTTCCTGACCCAGGAATCAAACCTGTGTCTCCTGTGATTTAATTCTGTTTCCTTTTTACTACTTTAGTATACCAACAGCCATTAGTGTCTTGGTTCAAAATAGGTTCTCAAACTTTGTGGATCCTAACTGCCAAATTTTGCTTCATTAATCCTTCAAGACCAGCAAAATTGTACCACTAGCTGGTTGCTTCCGTCCTGAATAACAAATGCTCCTGGGCATTTGCAATGCTTGTCGCTAGATTTTATTTCTCTCCTAGATCATAGCCTGCCAATTTTGGACTGTGTTTTCAATTGCATGTGAAAGCTAGTTTGGATTATTCTAAAATATGTACTCTGCCATGATCAAAAATGTAAGAATGACCTTCATTCACCACATAAAATGCTACTTGACACTTCTTTGTGAACTCTTTTGTCCTTGACCCCTGTTATGAATTTGTTAAAGTGATGCTAGTTAAGTGGAACACAGAGTGCCCCATGGTGAGCTGCAGTTCCACAATAGACCACAAAAGACATGGAAATCGAGAAACCGATCCTCTACATTCCCTGGAAGATGTACGCAGTGTACCTTGAGGGGCCACATGGGGACATCAAGGCAGAGAAAGACAGAACATAGAAAACATGCCTTTACTAGGGTTGGTGGGTGAAGTGCTTTGGGATTTACAGGTTAAGGCAGAACTATTTAATTCAAAGTAAAAGAGTGGGCTCTGGGAGACAGGAGACATTGTTGGTCATAGGGCTATTGAAGCAAACATATCAGGAAATTACATTTTCTTGTGACTCTGCAGAATGCTATCTAGGACATTTGCTTGTTTGAGGGGACCGTGTCATTCTAAAGTCACTCCAGGCTGCTCAGTCAACAAAAAGAATGCCAAGGCCACAGTTCCATAGACTAGACTAGATAAACTCTTGACAACCTCATAAAAGCATCTTTTAAAACTGTGCTTGATTGTGTCTGACAATATCATTTCACTGGAACAAGGAAAAATTTTTTCTTTGTGTCATTCTTGAAACTTTTATCTGTTGGACAAAAGGAATTAAAAAGTATCTTATATCAATAGTACAAAGTAGTGCTAAGTATCTATGTGGTAAAAGAAAAATTGTAATCTTTGTCTGTATGCATATCCCAGCGTCTAATTTGAATGTATTATATACTACATATAAAATGTGTTTATAAACATGAAGCTTTGACTTTTTTTTCATCAAAAAACAGAGTTATATAAAAAAAGGAAAGGAAATGGAATCTAATACATATAAACTCTGATATCTTCAGAAATTGTTAAATGTAGTTGTGGCTATTTCAGACACCTTGCAAACAGCTCAGACTGTGATGTTATTCTCTTATCATTACAAGTTTAGGGAGAAAGAGTTATTAGTCTAGATCTAGCAGGGTACTCTCACTCCACTAAAAAAGATTTGAAAGAGTGATCTGGGTGTAGAGATTGACACATTCATTCTTTACTGAACTAATTGCTCGTTATACATGGTTAGTCCCCACTTTACACCAAACAGAATTGATGACATAAATGATGCTTAATGAAAATAAAAAGGTAATGAATATATGGAAACTGTAATAATGAGTTTGATATTTTTGATATTAAGAAATCAAGAGATGATTTAAAGGTTACTTCAAGATATGAACTATGGTGACTGAATTATAGCTGCTAATAACATGGGATCACTTAATCCTCAGATAAAAGATGATGTAATAATGCAGAGATAAAAGACTTTTCAGATAGTGCTGCTGCTGCTAAGTCACTTCAGTCGTGTCCGACTCTGTGCGATCCCGTAGACGGCAGCCCACCAGGCTCCCACATCCCTGGGATTCTCCAGGCAAGAACACTGGAGTGGGTTACCATTTCCTTCTCCAATGCATGAAAGTGAAAAGTGAAAGTGAAGTCGCTCAGTCATGCCCGACTCTTAGCCACCCCATAGACTGCAGCCCACCAGGCTCCTCAGTCCATGGGATTTTCCAGGCAAAAGTACTGGGGTGGGTTAACAGGGGCCAAAATAGCTCAAGTTAACTCTCATGATCCATAATGTTTGCTCCTAGAAGTCCACAGTGAGGTAGAAGAACCCCAAAGAACCTGACAAATACAATTTGAAAATTTCATGGATGTAGGATGCTTAATGTTCTGAGTAAGCAGGTTGTGATTGTCCAGGACATCTGTTCACAGAATAAAGTCATTATTTGGTCAAAGACACATGCATTTTGGAGTCTAGAAGAATAGTATCACGTTTTGTGAATGACTTGAGCAGTATTTACTGTGTCAGATATGTCAATTATCTTGGATTCTTAAGTCAACGGCAAATAATGCTTGCTACTTATTTTTTGAATTGAATAAATTTAAAACAAAATATGAAGTCGCATTTCCATAACACTGTTGATTTACAAAAAAGCTGAGATAACAAGATATAATATTACAACTCCAAATAAGATACACCTATCAAGGCAGTTGTTTCCCTAAAATATTAATATATGAGCTGGCAAAAGACTCAGTTACTATGGGAGGTTTTCCTAGGTTTATCCAGAAATAGAAACAGGAATGAAATTGGTGCTTCCAATATTTTCCTATGGTCCCAACGAAATGAATCAGAATTAACTGACTATTTGCCAGTGATCAACTTGGTGCTTGACATTTAAAAAACAGGCCACAGACACATGCCCGAGTACTAATATATAATTTATGTAACTACTGGTATCATTGAACTAATTTGACATATTAAAACAATTTCCTATAATCATTTAGGCTATTTTTATAAAAAATCAAGTTATAATTATCCATTTTATGTCATATCTGAAATTAAAAAAAGCAGTCAAATTCATCATGAAGATTTATCTTAATGATGACAAAGCATTTAATTGGGAAATAGTGTTTCAAATATTGCTTGTATATGCATTTAATTTCTAATGAAATAAATGAATATAATAGTTTATGCTATGTATTCATTTGATTTATAAAAATTCAAGGCTGTCAATCCCAAAGCATCAAACACCAGTGATTTTGGCAGTCCTGCTTTTGAATTCAGTGGTTTGGAAACGAGTTTAAGTAAAATATTCATGACTTCAGGGCACCTTCTACATTTTTTTTCAAAATGAGGAAAACAATAATGCATTTACAGCTACTAATTATTAAGGAATTCTCTCTGTATCATCTAATATTTATGTTCCCTGCAAATGCAAGCATGGTACACTGGTATTTCAAATAATATTATCTTGCTTTAAAAAAATCATGTATCTTTCATGCATCTTATCTGTCTGATCAATGGTTGGAAAAGTTGAATGTGAAGCCGAATCACTGGGATACTGTCAGAGTCCCATTTAATAGGCTGGGCCCAGGGTCTTCAAATTTTTATATAGAATCCCAGAGATTAATGGATAAGCAGTATCTCAGTATGAAAACAACTTTAAATTGTTGGTCATCGTTCAGTATGAAAAAACTCTTTAACTTTCACTGTGACCTACACAATTGCTTTGTTTTGCCTGGAAGTTTTCTCTCTCCAACTCAGTTCAGAATTTATCACATTGTGCCCATTTTACAAAGGTTTTTTTTTTTTTTTTTTCTCTCAGAAATAAGAAAGAAGACAATGTTGGAAAAACAGTTTTTTATTTACCAAAAGAAGGTGATAAAGCCACAAGTAGGTTATTTTTGTGGTTATGAACTTAATTCTACAGTACATGTTTCAATCTCTTGGTAGTAACTGTACACGGATTCAAGTAGAGGTGGCAAAGGAAGTGTGAGGGCCATTGAACACAGCTAATTTTGCTAATGCATCACAATTACAGAAACACCTGTGCTAAATAACCTTGTCCTGTTTCCATGATAATGAAGAGTATTCAGTATCCCTCAAAATATCTCATTTCATGTTGATACAGATTTCCTGTCATCATTTTTATGTGACACTGTTTCCACAACAACATAGCACATTTTTGAAAAACCGAGTTGTTTGTTTTCATATATATATATATTATATATATATATATCAAATGGTTCTTCCTTCATTTTCATTTTATAATGAAGCATTGTTCTTTGAAGCTATTATAGATAGCTTATATATATAGAATATCAGGGAAGGGACTGGCAACCCACTCCAGTATACTTGCCTGGGAAATCCCATGGCCAGAGGAGTCTGGTAGGCTACAGTCCACGCGGTCACAAAAGAGTCAGACATGACCTACCGACAGAAACAACAGCGTGTATAGAATATATAGGTAGTCTATAGTTTTTTTGTTGTTGTTGATGTTTTTTTGCCTGCAGAGTGTAAAAGGGTATAGTTTGTCTTGAAAACCCAATCCATATATCACCATTCTGTTTATATAGGGATGAGTGAGTGCTCAGTTGCTCCACTGTGTCCAACTCTTTGTGACCCCGCAGATGGAAGCCCTCCAGGCTCTTCTGTCCATGGAATTTTCCAGACAAGAATACCGAGGTGGGTTGCCAGTTCCTTCTCCCGGGGATCTTCCCAATCCAGGTGTCAAACCTGTACCTCCTGCGCCTCCTGCACTGGCAAATGGATTCCTTACCACTGAACCACCTGGGAAGCTGCCTACATAGGGGCATACACTGTTAAATTGCACATATGGGCCATCAGTGACTAAGGATGACTGGAAATACAACTTCCTGTTTAATGTTCCAAAAGCTACTGCTGCCTGATGATTAAATAACCACAGTTTGTAAATCAGAAGCTGGAGATTAGAGTTGCCTTTACCTTTTCATTGGAGCAGTAATGTGCATTCATCCTTCTAGAATCTGTATCCATTTAGCAGTAAAAATGAGACCAAAAAAAAAAAAAAACCCCAAACCTCTGATGTATTAGAACTTTTTATTTCAAACAAAAATGACTATTGAAACATACAAATTACTTAGCAACTATTTAACTGGGGTACAAAATTAGTATATGTATTACATATGGATAATATATTAATATTTACAGACAGGTACACGTTGAGTAAGTGTAGTAAATATCCAGTTGATAGTACTTAAAAGCAATGTTAACAAGTATATCTGAGAAGTTGAATGATAGTATGCAATATTAAATTCAAAATATGAAGTGCATGAAATTATCTGTATCCCTCTGCATAACAGATGTGAAGAGTTTGGGCAATATGAAGTAAATATACTGATTTTGGTGCCTGCCTCAGAGAAGCTGCTAAGATATGTTAACCAACTACATGACAGAATGAATGAATGTGTGCTGTAAGCAAACCCCTTTCAGAAATGAAGTAACTTGTTTTCTATATAAGCGCATCAAATCTTCATTTTGCTTTCCAAGAGTAAACAGAGTTTTCAATTTAGTAGAATAAGATACATATTTTTTTTTGCTTGATTTCTGTATTTATCTTATGTTCTGATACAGACATCTCCTTGGAAATGCAATATAGTAGTCTACATTCTTGTCATCAGGAAATTAGATATCAGTAAATATTCCAGGATTTGAAATTAGAGTATAAAACAAGAAAAGGCTGAAAGACTGTATTACAATAAGTTAGTATAAGGTGAATTTATATTCTCAATTTTTAAATGCTTATTATCATTAAAACACATATACAATAATATATGTGTTATTATGCATGAGTTGGGATTTTATGGCAAAGTCAAGTATACATATTAGTACATGTAAATCTCTATGAATTTCTACAATACCAAAATAAGGAAGCAAATTTTAAATTTAATATATATTTTACATAAAGGGAAATTAAGCAAAACATTGCATTATCCATAAATTCTGGCTATAAGCATAAAATTATATTAAAAAACAAAACAAAAAATACAGCTTAAGCTTCTTTGTGCTCTTTACTAAGGATATCTAAATTTGTATGGGTTAGTTAAACTGAATTAATTTAGTTAATTGAACTAAAGAAAATTCTCAATTTATAGACATATCAATTTATTGGATCTTTTTTAAAGTAACATACACTCCCCTAAACAAGGATTGTTATACTCACAATAATGTTTTGTGCCAAAATCTTAAATCTTTAAAGTGTGTTTCAAAGACCTTTCCAAGAAGCAGAGTTTGGGGTTATGCCACCTGAAGTCAAGGATACAAAAGATGCCTAGAAACCACCAGAAGCTAGGAAAGAGACAATTAATTAGGAGGTTTCTTGACAGGAATCTCCAGAGGAAACCAGTCATGTTGTCACCTTAACTTTGGACTCTGGCATCTTGAACTGTGAGAGAACAAATGTCTACTGTCTTAAGCCGCTCAGTTTGTGATCATTGGTTGCGGTTTGTGCTCATATGCTTAGTTACTAAGTTGTGTCTGACTCTTGTGACCCCGTGGACTGTAGCCTGCCAGACTCCTCTGTCCATGGGATTTCTTAGCTAAGAATACTGAAGTTGGTTGTCATTTTCTTCTTCAGGGGATCTTCCTGACACAGGGATTGAACCTGCATTTCCGGCATTGGCAGGTGAGTTCTTCTACTCCTTGAGCCACCAAGGGAAATTAATATAGCATGCTAAGGGAAAAGAAGAAAATTAGATATGAAATACAATTTCACCTTTAAGATAGCTAACGTTGACAGTAAATGCATATTCTTCCAAGATTCATAAGCAGAACATATATGGACAGTTTGAAGATCTATGACATGGCATTATGAGATCAACAAAATCCTAATATTGACCTGCCAAATGAATTATTCTTTCTTTTATGATCTTTTAAAGTTAATAAGCAGAAGCCATGAGCCTATGAAAGTACAGGTATTCACCTTTTGCTGATTGATATCTATGATACATTGACAAATTTAGCTTAATTCTTTATATAAACAGGGTTTTGTCTTACACTCACTTGATTTTACTGCATTGCAAATTTTATATTCCTCATCTATCTAATTTAAATTACTTCTCAAAAGTAAATCATTTTGCGTTAGACAACACTCAAAAAGACATCCAGCCATGTTCTCAAAACAGACTTTTCTATTTAATAAAAAGATCTACTTCATTTTTCTTTTTCTATAGATTCTAAATAAAACCTGCAGCACTTGCAAAGCAAAATCTGTTCCAAAATTCCTATTTCATATGTCTATAATGTAACATAAAATTTCTCTGCTTTTCCCCCTCATTCACTATCAGTTTGTTTTAAAAAGCAAGAAATTTAAAACAAAGAAAATAAAATTTTTCATATGTCAGGCACAATTTTGGAATTGGAAGTTCAGTATTGAACAGAGTAAACATATTTCTTCTCCTCATTAAGCATTGTTTCCAATGAAATCTAATAAAATGCTTTCAAAGAATATCAGATTGTGTTCATATAATTATAAATTCATATTTATTTATTTATTAAAATGAAGAAAATCAGAAGGGAATGCACAAATGAATATAGTGATATGGTATTTACTGAATTGATATTTATGACCCATTGCAACTGAATGCAATAGTTTGAGCAAAATATAGTGCTTTTAACATTTCCTCATTTTCTCATCTATTGAAAACATTTTCAAAGACCATAGCCTGTTAGTTGGGTATCAAATAAAATGATTTTCTAATCAGCTCAAGAGTGGCCATCTTGTTCCTGCTCATTGACAATCTCAGCTTAGAGATGATTTCATAAATGTGATTAGGTCTCAAGGAAATACTCTGCTAAATTCCTACCCACCCACATGAACACAGACACTCAGGCCCCTAGATAAGCATGGGGAGAGGGAAAGAAGGAATGAAGTTTTCCTTTGCTAGGAAGCTGCATTAAGACAGTCACAAAATCCTTGATTCTGATCTGCTCGACATCTTTGAGATGGTTATTAATAGACAGCATCACAGACTCAGTACACATAAACTTCAGCAAACTTGGGGAGACAGTGAAGGACAGAGGAGTCTGGCATGCTGCAGTCCAAAGAGTTGGATGTGACTTAGCAACTGAAGAACAGCAAAGACGTCGTTGACCACGGGACTTCACAAATAGTCACGGCAAGAGGAATTATGCTCTTTTTTCAGAGTTCAAAGAGGAATTTTTATGACTGAAATTTCATTCCTGGAACACTCTTTGCCAAAAATGAAGCAGATAAAGCACACCAAGCAAAACCATGTCAAGTTTAGTTTTATTCCAAAGGGAAAATCCTCAAATCTTGGTCTTATGCTTAAACTCTCAAACATTTAAGAAATGAGTCTCAGGTAGATGCTTTTCCCTCAATAAATTTGGAAACATACGATATGACATTCAGAATCCTTGTCAAAGCCCCTCTTTCTTCTTTAAAGATCTGCTCTTTTAGGAGGAATTAGATACTGAATCAAGAGTGCAGCTGGAGGTCTATCTGGCTTCTTCCAGGTTGTCACCTGGGTCTCCTCAACACACAGGAACCCCTGGTTGTTTATATCTTCTCATTGCTGCAGGGGAAGAAATGATTTTCTGAAGCTATTTTGGGTCTAAAGTCTATCTGAAAGACATGATTATAGCAGTCAAAAACTCAACCAATTTCGCTCGTTCAAACTAGCCTTTCCCTTTCCTTTTTCAATTTGCAAGAGTCATAACAGAGATCATGCTTTCCCTACAGACAGTGACACAAAATATTTTTTCCCTTATTCAGTGAAAAAAATTTCAGTGAAACCTGCTGTTGGCAAGATGTCAAAAAATAAGCAAATGTTGACTGAATTTTTTATTGACGCTGCTGATAAAAAATAGCATTATGGTATCAGCCAGTGTGCTATCTACCTGCCACTCTTTCTATTCTCTACCATTATTTTCTGAAAAGTCATACTTCAAAATGTATCCTTACAATAGTGTCACTCCTTGTATATTCTGTTAAGTATATTCATATAAACCAAACTCAAATTTTAGGGCTTTTCATATTGATCTTAGAAAATAAATAAGGATCATTGCTCATTTATCTTTCTAAACACAATAATTCTAAACTACCTGATTTTAAGACAGTTATCCTTTTTGAATATACACTTCATCAATTTCTATGAAAAGAGACCATTAAAATGTCATGCATATGGAATATTACTGCTCAGAGAAAGAATTCTAAAGGCAAAAGAGAAGAATTGAAGTATCAGGCATATTTACTTTAGTGAAACTACATAATCATAATGCCACTTAACAAGCATTCTGCTCAAATAATACCGGTTAGGGTTAATTAAGGTATAAAACCATGTAAATGGTGTTTACCATCCCTATTGCACAATGTAAACACTTCAATTTAAAATGACTTTCACAAGTATAGCATTTTCTTATAAAGACAGTATGCTTTTGTGAATGTAGTTTTTATAAAACTATATATAATTCTCTTCCCCAAAATGTTACAAAAATTGAAACAATAATTTTAGTTTTCTGAATTAAGTTTTGTATGTTGCTGCTGATGCTGCTAAGTCGTTTCAGCCGTGTCCGACTCTGTGCGACCCCATAGATGGCAGCCCACCAGGCTCCCCCATCCCTGCGATTCTCCAGGCAAGAACACTGGAGTGAGTTGCCATTTCCTTCTCCAATGCGAGAAAGTGAAAAGTGAAAGTGAAGTTGCTCAGTCGTGTCCGACTCTTTGCGACCCCATGGACTGCAGCCTACCAGGCTCCTCCACCCATGGGATTTTCCAGGCAAGAGTGGGTTGTCATTGCCTTCTTCATTCTTGGTGACTCAGTGGTAAAGAATCCACCTGCAATGCAGCAACTGAAAGAGACGCAGGCTTGACCCCTGGATCAGGAAGATCCCCTGGAGGAAGGCATGGCAGTATTTCTGCCTGGAGAATAGTATGGACAGAGGAGCCTGATGGGCTATAGCCCATTGGGTCACAAGGAGTTGAACACAACTGAAGTGACTTAGCATGCACACACATGCACATCACATAGGATAAATTTAATTTCTCATAAGAAGTCCAGATATTCCTTTTAATGGCTTCAAAGAGCAATGGAAGCCTCTTGAAGTTTCTATTTTACAGAAAACACTATTAATAGTTTCTAAAAACTATTCCCCCCTCACAGCACTTTTCCCCCTACAAGGTTGGGTAAGGATAAATAGGCTATCTCTACATAGTACATTTTTAAAGCTTTATTAAAGAAAAAAAGCAACTATAATAAGAATAATGCTGTTGTAAGATTTTTCATAGTACATTGTCTAAATCACCTTCCTTAATCACCAATATCCTTATATGGATATTCTATTAATGTGATCAAACTTCTTTTGTCTTACTTTGAAAGGGTAACAAACCCAGATTTCTAGTATGGCATGAACATAATCTAATAGACACATGAACTGAACATAAGCTACTGAAGTTATTTTATACTATAAACTCAATTAATTACAACTACAAATAGGAGTCAGTAGTTTACTCTGTTTTTTGGTCAATGATTTTGTATATAGCCATGTGTCCCAATGTTACAAGAATTGAACAAAAAGAAAGCTAGCTATATTTTCAATTTTGCTGATAGACAGTTGGGACATGGAGATGTCAAGGATTTAAAAAAGAGGAAACAATCAGGTCTTTGAGAGAATCTTTATTTCCAATATTTAGTATTTTGGGTCAAAAATATGCAGTTATGTAAGCCAGAAGAGTTATCACATGGAGCTTTACTGAAAGTAATGTATCTGAAATAAATAATACATAATGCTGTTTCAGGCTTGGACATGAAGAAACTTGAGATTTTCTATAATAGTTACCAAAACAAAATTTGACAGTGCCATTTCTAGTAGAGTTCTTTGGACACTGTCCTTCAGATGGAAACATATCCTTTCTATGTAGATGGATATATGAATTTTTCAGAGCTCTGCACACTGAGGTTGCATTGATGTAAAAAAAATTGGTGAATAAGACATAGCTTTTATTGATATTTTGTTTACCTGATAATAAATCAAGCTCTTTCCTAAATGTGGTTGATGCAATGTAACACTGTAACTTAAATGAATATCAATGATAGAAATTTAATGTTTTAAAGAAGCCCATAACTTGTCATGATAGCATTAATTCTAACCATCTAATTTTAGTACAAAATGATATAGTACAACATAGCACATAACATATAGCCACATAATTTTATTCAGTCGCTAAGTCGTATCCTACTCTTTGTGACCCTATGGACTGCAGCACGCCAGGTTCCTCTGTCTTTTACTATCTCCCGGAGTTTGCTCAAATTCAGGTTCACTGAAGCAGAGATGCCATCTAACCATCTCATCTACAGTCACCCGCTTCTCCTTTTGCCTTCAATCTTTTCCAGCATCTTTTCCAATGAGTCAGCTCTTGGCATCAGGTGACCAAAGTATTGGAGCTTCAGCTTCAACAACTGTCCTTCCTATGAATATTTGAGGTTGATTTCCTTTAGGATTGATTGGTTTGATCTCCGTGCAGTCCAAGGGACTCTGAAGAGTCTTAACCAGCACCACAATTCAAAAGCATCAATTCTTCGGCACTTAGCCTTCTTTATGTTTAACCCTCACATCCATACTCAACAACCTCAGATATGCAGATGATACACTCTAGTGGCAGAAAGCGAAGAGAAATGAAGAGTCTCTTGATGAGAGTTAAGGAGGAGAGAGAAAAAGCTGGTTTAGAATTTAACATTCAAAAAACTACGATCATGGAATCTCGTTCCATCACTTCATGGCAAATAGATGAAGAAATATTGGAAACAGTGACAGATTTTATTTTCTAGGGCTCCATAATCACTGTGGATGGTGACTGCAACCATGAAATTAAAATGAGCTTGCCCCTCAGACCTGGAGAAGGGAATAGCAACCCACTCCAGTATTTTTGCCTGGAGAATTCTATGGACAGATGACCCTAGCAGGCTACGGTCCATGGAGTTGCAGAGTTGGATATGACTGAACTATTAACACTTTAACACTGCTCCTGAGAAGGAAAGCTATGACAAATCTATACAGCATATTAAACATAGAGATATCACTTTGCCGACAAAGGTCTGTATAGTCAAACAACGCAATACAAATGACATATTATAGTGTTACATAATGTAACGTATGACAGGGCTTCCCTAATAACTCAGATGGTAAAGTATCTGCCAGGAATGCAGAAGACCCAGATTAGATCTCTGGGTCAGGAAGATCCCCTGGAGAAGGGAATGGCAATCCACTCCAGTATTCTTGCCTAGAGAATTCCACAGACAGAGGACCCTGTCAGACTACAGTCCATGGGGTCACAAAGAGTCGGACATGACTGAGTGACTTTCACAATGTATGACAATATATGTAATATTTGTAGTATATAAAAATACTCTAGGGCAACATTTTTCATTCAAGTTAATACTCTGAATTAAGTAATCTCCAGTAGTGCTACAGGTAGGAAAATAAACAGTTTCAAGTGTTTTTTCACAAATAATGTGGTTTTCCTATTAAAATATTCTGTTTTAGAACTGCTTAAATATGTTAGGTAGTTTCCCCATTGGAGAAAACTATACATTTCATATAGAACACTGGTTGATCTGAGTTATCTTATCTTAATTGGGGTTTCCCTGGTGGCTCAAGAAGGCAAAGAATCTGTCTGCAATGCAGGAGACCCAGGTTCGATCCCTGGGTTGGGAAGATCCCTGGAAAAGGCAACCCACTCCAGTATTCTTGCCTGGATAATCCCGCAGACAGAGGAGCCTGGTGGGTTACAGATCATGGAGTCACAGAGTCGGAAAGAACTGAGCGACTAACACTTTTCATTTATCTTAATTATGTGAAATGGACAGGCTAAAGGAGTGAGTTAGAGAGTTCTTAGTATATCACATCCTTCTGTGTGACAGCGCGACATCAAACGTGGTCGGAATGCAGAGTGGCTAAGAGTATCATTACTTGATAATGCTTTTTTTTCAGGGTCTTTTGAATTCAAAGTTTTGAATTCAAGTTTTGAATTCAAAATCAATGATTAAATAGCTTTATGTATTTATTTATTTCAGGCAAGGTTTTATTGGGTTCCTGTGCCAGCTTTAGGAGACAATGAAAGCAAGTAAACAAGTAACAGGTTGCCTGGTTTGCTCCCTGAGGTGGGGCAAGCTCATTTCTTATATGGGGTGAGGGTAGGGTGCGTCCAGAGGTTGGACTGGAGGGGTGGGTTAGGTGATTTGCCCACCCTTTTCTGGTGCTGTGTGCAGCTAGTTCTCTACATGTTTTAATAAAAACTGTAGCTATTTTTATTAGAAAGAGGCTAGAATAGAAAGAATGACATATTGCCATTTGTAGAAATATTGCCATTACAGATATATAGATGGATCTAGATGCTATCATGTTAAGTGAAGTAAGTCAGAGAAAGACAGATATCACAGGACATCACTTATTTGTGGCATATAAAAATGATAGATGGACATTTTTACAAAACAGAAATAGATTTGCATAAATAGAAAACAAATTTTGGTGACCAAAGGAGGGCAGGGAAGTAAATTAGAAGTTTGGGATTAATATATGTCACCCCAATATATATGACATAGGTAAACGACAGGAACCTATTGAATTGTGCAGGGACTATATTAAATATCTTGCAATAATCTATAATGGAAAAGAATATATTTTATATAAATAACTCTCTCTCTCTCTCTCTCTCTATATATATATATATATATATATATATGTTGTTTTTTTTTTTCTTTTTAAGGGTTTCCCTGGGGCTCAGTGGTAAAGAATTTTCTTGCCAATGCAGGAAACACAGGAGATAGAAGTTTGATCCCCTGGCTGGGACAATCTCCTGGAGAAGGAGATGACAACCCACTCTTGTATTCTTGCATGGACAGAGGAGCCTGGCAGGCTACAGTCCATGGGTCGCAGAGTTGGAAAGGATTGGGAAACCCGGCTCTTATATATGTATAACTGAATCGCTTTGCTGTACGCTTGAAACTACTGCAACACTGTAAATTATACCTTAATTTTTAAAAAGCTTAAACAAATAAAAAGGCTAGAATAAAGATTTTCTTGTTAATAGTAAATGCCCATGAAGTAATTTTGGTATTGTTGATAACTATAATCAGTTCTTATTTTGCATAAGTGCATGGTTACATTCAGGAGATGAAAACTTTTCCTTAAAAAAAAAAAGTTGTTCTAGTATCTCATTTTTGCATTTTGTAGTTAAAATGTTATGGCTTAAAGGTAGAATGCCAGATAAAAGAAATGGCAATATTCATCATTTTAATATAACTGTTAATAATAGGCAATGAAATAATAAAACCTTAATTTAGTTAGAGTGAACAACTAGTTGAAAAATAGTAATCACCAAAGATTTTTAAATTGATTTTTTAATTAAATGTGTTATTTGACATGCATTATTTCTGATGTCATCATTCAAATATATCATTGTAACATCACAAAAGTACTATAGTATGATATTTTATTTTGTATTTATCTTCATTTTATGATGGAATACACCAAAATGATATATAAAATTAATCTGTAAACTGATGATTCCCAAATATGTATCTCTATCTTGGACCTCCTCTGAAGGCATATTGCAATCTAACTGGTTGGTAAGTATCTCCACCTAGACATTAAGTTAAGGGTATTTAACAATACATATAAAATTAAACATTCTGATCTCCACCTACTCATATCTATTTTTCCCAGTCTTCCCTAAACTCATAAATAAAGTCCATCATTCCAATATCTCAGGCCTAATGCATAGATAGAAGGCATAATCATCATATATATAATATATAAAAATATTTTTTGTTATATTATATATAAATATTTATTGTTGCTTAGTCACTAAGTTGTGTCTGATTCTTTTGCAACCCCATGGACTATAGCCTGCCAGGCTCCTCTGTCCATGGCATTTCCCAGGCAAGAATACTGGAGTGGGTTGCCATTTCCTTCTCCAAGGGATCTTCCTGACCCAGGGATCAAACCAGAGTCTCCTGCATTGCAGGCAGATTCTTTACCTCTGAGCCACCTGACTATATCTCATCACCAACAAAGGTCAGTGTAACCACCTAACATCATTATCTCCTTCCTGAACTGTTAGCATCTACCCTGCTTCTATCCTTATCCTGATAAATCTGTTTTCAAAATGGCAGCTTAGTGAATGTTTTTAAGTGCTAGAAAATTACTGCAAACTACTATTGACTGCATAGTAGATACATGATCAATGTCTACAATAAATAAATTTTAAAATGAGTAAATCATAAAAATCTGTACCATGTTAGATTTAATAGGCAGTGATGGCATGTATTAAGAACATGGCTTAGAGTTTACAACTCTATGAGTTTAACAAGCCAAATATAGCACATAAAAGTAAAGTGTTATCAAGAATTGGGAGATTAGATTTGACATATATACACTATGCCCTGCTAGGTGCTCTGTGACAACCTAGAAGAGTGGGATGGAGAGTTGGAAGAAAATCCAAGGCGAGGATATATGCATACGTATGGCTGATTCATGTTGTACAGCAGAAAATATCACAACATTGTAAAGCAATTATACTTATATTTAAGGGGAAAAAAAAAAACAGGGAAAACTGGATTATTCATTTTGGGCCTTGGGTTCGTCTTTGTTTAAATAGTCTTATCAATAACTCTTTGATAGGATTGCCAAAGTTAAATGAGTTAATATGCAGGGATTTGCATGGCATACTATATAGTCTGTTAGCAGCTACAAATAATACATATATATGCACATATTTTCATTTTCCTTTGGTTATTTTTTGTACTCTAGGTACACTGTAAAGTCTATTAGATATTGGATAATAAAATGCTTGATAACAATTCTCTGAGGTTCTAGTGACCGCATGACATTTAATAGTGTCATTCTCAATGTATCTTGGCATTGAAAAGAAGTAATAAATTTTGAGCTTGGAAGCTAATCAGGAAGTGAGTCTTGCTGTCAAAGCTAGAGGCAGAGATAAAGCTTCGGGAACAGAAAATGCAGACAGGTAGGTGGATTGGAAATTTTAGGTTAGAGCAACAGAATGGAGAAATTCTCATTATCTCATAAACCAGGCAGCCAATCCTTCTCCAAAATTATTGGAATGAAGCAAAGCCTTGTAGAGTCTATGGACCCAGCAATCCCACTTCTGGGCATACACACTATGGAAAAAGATTTATTTCTTAATGTGAACTTTGAGCAATTTTATAAGAAAAGACTAATGATTTATTGAAATTAGCCTGGGCTCTAAATCAAGAGGTAGATATTCTGGAAAGACATTTTGAGACTTGTAGAGGATGATCAGAGAGTCCTAGAGCAAGAATTCAAGCCAGGAAAGAGGCCATTCCCTTAACTATAATAACTGAAAATTTTACTTATTTCTAAATGTTTAATTTTTCTCCTGTAAAACTTTTTATGTTTAGTTTTTTTTTAATAGGCAAATCTATGTAGGTACAGATAACATATTTTTAAATGATTTCTATGCATATATTTAAGGGTTTGCAACCATCCTTATTATTACCAAATGTGACAATGACAACTCTTCCTAGTCTTAAAACTGAAGTTTCTAGATATTGATCAGTAAAACTATTAGCATAAACACCATTTCCCAGCCCATTTCCTCATTCTGCTGACTGCAAATCTCAACTGACAGATCCATTTCACTCTTGTTTCAAAGTCTATTGAACACTTAATACTTCTTTCGAATGTTCCCAAAATATTCTTGAAGAATAACTGACCATTAATACTCATTTTTTTAAAGTAAGCACTGGGAAGACCCAGAGGGATGGGGTGGGGAGGAAGGTGGGAGGGGGGATCGGGATGGGGAATACATGTAAATCCATGGCTGATTCATGTCAATGTATGGCAAAAACCACTACAATATTGTAAAGTAATTAGCCTCCAACTAATAAAAATAAATGGGGAAAAAAATAAAGTAAGTTATTAGTTTAGTTACATGTTGTATGAAAAATTATTTATTATAACAGTTCAATTCTATTAAAAAAACTGATTTCCATTTTATTAGTAAATCCTACAGTTAAAGGCAAATTACACAAAGTGAAAAATTTAATTATAGATTATCCTTTACATAAAAGATTAGTTTTAGGTTTGGAGAGATGATGAATTCTCAAATTTATGAAGAATTGTAGAGGCATTCAGTAACCAAAAATATATATATACAATTTGCTCAACTATTATTGCTCAAAGAATATACAATTTCATTAGAATTAGAATTATTATTTTAATTAACTATCTGAAAGAACTCTATAATAGTTTTCCTCTATTTTTCAAATGAACACTCTTGCCTCTAAATATAACAGAACTTTGTAATTCCCTATAGAGACCATAGAAAAGTAATTCAGTCTTACTTTACTATATGGTTGACTGAATTTTTAAAAAAACTAACCTGATATTGACAGCTTAGTTAGGAAAATTTCTTTCAGTTTATAAATCTCATAAGTAGAACTATATGATATTCTCTCTAGTAGCTTCTTGCTCAGATTTTTCTTCCTGTCCTGGCTCTTGGTTTATTCAGCCTTGGACATCCTTAGACTTGGTCCCTGAATCTACCATTTACAGTGAGCTTGTTCCACTCCCTGGGTCCTTAATGGGAAGCCTTAGGAGACCATGAGCCTTTGACCAGTGACTCCCAAGCAGGACCTAGTTCACATTCTTCTCCAGAGAATCAAAGGCAGACCTAGGATGCTGAATAGGGTCCATCAGGGACAGGTTTTCTCCTAAGAGGCAGATGGCTGTAAATGTTGTGCCAACAAATTACTGGACTGACCTGAACTCCAGGACCATCACAGGACATAGCGGAGGACTTCCAGGCCGAACTCCATACCTCTGCCCTTTGGGTCTGGGTATGATGCTCGAGCTAACACTTCCTGTTGAAAAACTCTATGAGTGTGAAAATCTGTCCAAGAATACAACTATATGCACTGACCAAAAATGATTATCAATTTCAAAAGAGTTGTTAGTCCTCTTGCACAATCTCCCTGCTGTGGTTCTTGGGCCTAGAGATCAACTAAAAAATGTCTTGCATAAGCTGAGAGCAAGGTTGACTTTCTTTAGAATGTTCTTACCCAGAAAGGCCTATCCCTGCTGGAATCTTTTAACTATCGTTAACTAATGACAGCTATGTACAGTCCATGCTATTTATTGACTTATTTATCTATCTATTTATTTATTTATTGGCAGAGAGCTGCAGCTGGTGGGATCTTAGTTCCCGTACCAGGGATTGAACCCAGGCTTTCTGCAGTGGAAGCATACAGTCCTACCCACTGGCCTGCCAGAGATCCCCCATGCTATATAAATATGAGTGAAGAAACAGTAGCTATGCTATTTTTTCCCCTTTAAGTTTTTCCTCCAAAAAAACTTATTTTCATCTTCATTGTATAATCTTAATCATATGCATCCATGACCCCTCTGCATAACAAGTATAAAAAATATATGCAATATGTAACTCAAAAATATTTTCTTTCTAATGCAAATATAAATTGTTCAATATTTTTTGAGTGGTAGTAAAAGTAAATGGTTCATAATTGCTCAAAGAATTCACTAATTCAGCCAGATTTGCTTTCAAACTTTTGGGCTAACAACATAAAACCTTTTTTTGTGAGTTTTGTTCTATTTACCAATGCTGACATCACTGACAGATGAACTTTGAAAATTTGATTAACTATGTTCATAATAAATTTATACTTGGTGTGTGTGTTTTTTCATTTGTTAAATATTTATGCAACAGTTGTTATTTTGAGGTGATTGTTAAGATGATCAATCAAAAAGGAATCCCCTGACAAAAGGAATAAATTAAATATGACATTCATGCATATCATGATGCATTTTCTAAATTGACCAAGGATATTATGGTGATTTGATGGCATGTTAGGAACAGAATTCTTATTACTCAGTAATTTAATATATATTATTAATAGTTTTTCATGTAAGATACGTCTTCAATTGTATATATTATACAGATGAGTAATAATATATTTTAAAATATATTTTTAAAATTTATTTTTAAATAAAATTTACTGAGATATAACTTATATACAAAGATGCTATTACTCTGTTTTCAGTCCAGACATGTAAAGAACTTAGAAGATGTCTCTCAGGTTCTTACAACAACAAAATCTCAAAATAAAAATCAATGGATTTACTTATACCCATTAGATAAGTGAGATAACAGAAATGACCACCATAAAATCTGGAAAGATGGTCAAATTTAGAGAGTCACAGGAAAATTCTGCCTTTCTAGGGCATAAGCTACTGAAGCCATAGTGGTAAGAACTCAAATGAAAGTGAAAAAGTGAAAGCGTTAGTCACTCAGTCGTGTCTGACTTGGGACCCCATGGATCCCACTAGGCTCCTCTGTGCATGGAATTCTCCAGGCAAGAATACTGGAGTGGTTAGCCATTCCCTTCTCCACAGAATCTTCCTGACTCAGGGATTGAATCTGGGTCTCCTGCATTGCAGGCAGATTCTTTACCATCTGAGCTACCAGGGAAGCTCAAGAACTCAAATGGTAACTGACAAACTCCTGGAACCCACGGGAACCAACTTGCAAGTTAGAAAACTCCTTGACTGTGGTCTTCGGGGAGTTACCTTACTTTCATGGGTTTGCCTCCAGGAAACGTACCAGGTTCTCAAGGTTAAGATTCAAGAAGATTCCCCTTAAGAAGGATGAGTTTTTGAATAAAACATTAGAACAATATCCAAGAATGAAATTACAGGTAATTTGCACTTCACTAAAATGGAAACCTTCTACTTCTCAAAAGACATGTTAAGATAATGAACAAGTCACAGAACAGGAAATAATATTTGAGAAACACACATCTGTTAAAGAATTTGGATCCAATATATATAAAGAATTTTTGAAAATACTATTTTTTTTTTCCTTTTATGTCTGTGCCACATAGCATTTGGGATTTGGTTCCCTTACCAGGGACTGAACGATGCTCCCACAGTAGAATCATGGAGTCTTAACCACTGGACTGACAGGGAATTTTTAGAGAATTTTTAAGTCTAACATGAAGGAAAAAAACAATGCAATTATTACAAAATTAGACAAAAGTTCTGAACAGACACGGCCTACCAAAGAAGACGTTATTGATGTTGTTTAGTTGCTAAATCATGTCTGACTCTTTTGTGACGCCATGGACTTCAGCCCTCCAGATTCCTTTGTCCATGGGATTTCCCAGGCAAGTATACTGAAGTGGGTTGCCATTTCCTTCTCCAGGGGACCTTCCTGACCCAGGGATCGAACCCATATCTTATGCATTGGCAGACGTATACTTTACTGCTAAGTCACCAAAGAAGCCCATACAAATAAACAAAGCCCATGGCAAATAAACATAGGAAAGATGCTCAACATCATTTGTCATTAGGGAAATGCAAATTAATAACAACAATGAGATACCACTGCATATCTATTAAAAGGGACAATACCTAAAAAATTGACACTACCAAATGCTGGTGAGAATACAGAACTATAGGAACTCTCATTCATTGGTGGTAGGAGTACAAAATGGTGTAACCACTTTGAAGACAGCTTGGAAGTTTCTAGCAAAGTGAAACATGATCTTATCATATAATCCAGTAATCATGATCATTATTATTTATCTAGTTGATTTGCATAGAGATGGTTACCATATATACGTATGTGTGTGTATGTATATGTATATACATATATGTAGGTGTGTGTGTATGTGTGTGTATTTATACCTGAGTTAGTTTGAACATGTACCCTCTTGCTCTGTCCACTGAGAGATCTTAGGAGCAATTATACTCTGGTAGCAAAATCATACCTTTCTCCTGGATCTTAGTTTCTAATATCACTTTTCAACAAAGTAACTTGGATTCCTTGGTCCAATTATCGATTATAGTCCTGAGATGGGAAATATACAAGATGAGCATGAAACCTCTTATATTTCCAACAAATGAAAACATGGAGGCATAGAGTTCCTGATGAACTCTAGACAAAGTTGAAATAACTTTAGCAATCAAATAAAGAAAATAGTATTGGATCATATACAACATCTAAAATGCCCCAAGTCCCTGAGTCCATGCTGATATAAATAAATCATTTAATAAATACATAAATAAAGGAAAATAATAAATCTTACATGCAGAAAAACTCCATATATTTTTGTAGATGGTCCACCCTCAAGGAAGTGATGCATAACTCTCCATGGCTTGAGTGTGAATGCGTCTGGGATTTTCTGCTAAAGAATATCAAGTGTCAAGAGGAATAAAACTGACAGTATAGAAGTCTAGCGAACACTAGCTCAGTCACTTTATTAACATTAACATCAACAGCAATGTCAGGTTGCGTGTGTGCTTGCAATAGTGATTACATTAAGGTGCATTTTCTCATTCCCTTCACATTAATGTCTTAATTACCAAATTATTAAAACTTAAAAACCTTTTTTTCCTAGAACTTTATGCCACTTTCTAGATACAGAGTTTGCATTAGCTACTTCACAAGTTCATTTTTTTTTTTTAATTTGAGTATAGTTGCTTTACAGTATTGTGTTGGTTTCTGCTGTACAATGAAGTGAATCAGCTATATTTATCCCCTCCCGCTTGGACCTCCCATCCACCCCTCATCCCAGCCACCTCTGTCATCATAGAACACTGAACTGAGCTACTTGCACTCTATAGCAGGTTCCCACCAGCTATCTTCTCTACACAGCAGTGTAAAATACATAGGGTATACAAGTCAACCCACCTCCCAATTCATCTCACCCACCCCTTCCCCACTGCGTCCACATGTCACTTCTCTATGTCTGTGTCTCTATTCCTGCCCCTTCGAAATTTCTAACTTTAACACTGTGTCTTCTTCATATTATTCCACAGTCTTAAACTCAGGAAGACGTAGTTTCACAAGATTTTAAAAATAATAAAAATTTAAAACCTGTGAAGTTTGGTAGGAATGTTTATTTTCTAATAAATCTATGGACCTGACTAACTGAAAGATTAGTATCCACCTGTGTCATTGTTAGTGATGACGTTTTTGGATTTCTGTTTGCCTTTTTTTTCTTAATTTTGAAAATTTGCCATCCAACAAACAACCTCAAGTACATGTAGATACAGAAAATATCACAAATAGCTAAGAAATACAAAGATACCTCAATTTTTAAGCAACAAAATCTTGAATTCAAGTCATCTAATACACTCTAACTCTTGCTTCCTATTATGTTTTAACCAGAATATTGAAAAGCTCTTTATTTACAGTCTGCTTGAAAGCCATTTTAGAGCGTCTGTGGTTAAAAATATTCTACAAATAAGTTATCTAAGGCAATTTGGAAAGAAAGCAAGTGGAAATTAGCACTGTTTTAGGTTTTTTAAACCAAAATGCAGACAACAAATGGCTTTTCTAAGCACATTAAAAAAATTATGCTACACGGAAACTGAGCGTATTCCTTCATCTACTGAAAATTATGTGTTCTCAGATGTGTGTGACCAACAATTATGTAGTGTAATGTTTTCGACGGTGATTTATATTTAAGCAAAAGCTTCCAAATGGCCATATGTTTATAGGCAGTTATAGTTACTATAGTTATGAATTCTTACCATGAAATAAGTATTAAAGCAACCACAATCACACTTAAATGTTTTGCTTAAGGAATATGGTTATGAAAAGGAATTTAATCCTATAAAACAAAGTGAGTGAAAGTGAAGTTGCTCAGTCGTGTCCGACTCTTTGCGACCCCATGGACTGTAGCCTACCAGGCTCCTCTGTACGTGGGATTTTCCATGCAAGAATACTGGAGTGGGTTGCCATTTCCTTCTCCAGGAGGAAATACTCAAATCTTTTCATTGAATTTTTTAATATTGAGATCTGGTTTCCAATACATTCAGGAAACACCATGAAAAAGGAATTTGGTTCCTGTGTTGTGTTCAGTTCTAAATCACAAAGCATTTATTATGTTGAGGTATGTTCCTTCTATTCCTGTTTTTTGGAAAGTTTTAATCATAAATGAGTGTTGAATTTTGTCAAAGGCTTTCTCTGCATCTATTGAGATAATCATATGGTTTTTATCTTTCAATTTGTTAATGTGGTGTATTACATTGATTGATTTGCAGATATTAAAGAATCCTTGCATTCCTGGGATAAAGCCCACTTGGTCATGGTGTATGATTTTTTTAATATCTTGTTGGATTCTCTTTGCTAGAATTTTGTTAAGGATTTTTGCATCTATGTTCATCAGTGATATTGGCCTGTAGTTTTCTTTTTTTGTGGCATCTTTGTCTGGTTTTGGAATTAGGGTTATGGTGGCCTCATAGAATGAGTTTGGAAGCTTACCTTCTTCTGCAATTTTCTGGAAGAGTTTGAGTAAGATAGGTGTTAGCTCTTCTCTAAATTTTTGGTAGAATTCAGCTGTGAAGCCATCTGGTCCTGGGCTTTTGTTTGCTGGAAGATTTTTGATGACAGTTTCGATTTCCTTGCTTGTGATGGGTCTGTTAAGATCTTCTATTTCTTCCTGGTTCAGTTTTGGAAAGTTATACTTTTCTAAGAATTTGTCCATGTCATCCAAGTTGTCCATTTTATTGGCATAGAGCTGCTGGTAGTAGTCTCTTATGATCCTTTGTATTTCAGTGTTGTCTGTTGTGATCTCTCCATTTTAATTTCTAATTTTGTTAATTTGGTTCTTCTCTCTTTGTTTCTTAATGAGTCTTGCTAATGGCTTGTCAATTTTGTTTATTTTTTCAAAAAACCAGCTTTTAGCTTTGGTGATTTTTGCTATGGTTTCTTTAGTTTCTTTTGCATTTATTTCTGCCCTGATTTTTAAGATTTCTTTCCTTCTGCTAACCCTGGGGTTCTTCATTTCTTCCTTCTCTAATTGCTTTAGGTGTAGAGTTAGGTTATTTATTGGGCTTTTTTCTTGTTTCTTGATGTGAGCCTGTAATACTACGAACCTTCCCATTAGCACTGCTTTTACAGTGTCCCATAGGTTTTGGGTTGTTGTGTTTTCATTTTCATTCATTTCTATACATATTTTGATTTCTTTTTTGATTTCTTCTATGATTTGTTGGTTATTCAGAAGCGTGTTATTTAGCCTCCATATGTCTGAATTTTTAACAATTTTTTTCCTGTAATTGAGATCTAATCTTACTGCACTGTGGTCAGAAAAGATGACTGGAATGATTTCAATTTTTTTGAATTTTCCAAGACCAGATTTATGGCCCAGGATGTGATCTATTGTGTAGAAGGTTCCGTGTGCACTTGAGAAAAAGGTGAAGTTGATTGTTTTGGGGTAAAATGACCTATAGATATCAATTAGGTCTAGCTGGTCCATTGTGTCATTTAAGGTTTGTGTTTCCTTGTTAATTTTCTGTTTAGTTGATCTATCCATAGTTGTGAGTGGGGTATTAAAGTCTCCCACTATTATTGTGTTACTATTAATTTCCTCTTTCATACTCATTAGTGTTTGCCGTACATATTGCGGTGCTCCTATGTTGGGTGCATATATATTTATAATTGTTATATCTTCTTCTTGGATTGATTCTTTGATCATTATGTAGTGTCCTTCTTTGTCTCTTTTCATATCCTTTATTTGAAAGTCTATTTTATCTGATATGAGTCAACATAATAAAAGCTATATATGGCAAACCCACAGCAAGCATCACCCTCAATGGTGAAAAATTGAAAGCATTTCCCCTGAAATCAGGAACAAGACAAGGGTGCCCACTCTCACCACTACTATTCAACATAGTGTTGGAAGTTCTGGCCACAGCAATCAGAGCAGAAAAAGAAGTAAAAGGAATCCAGATAGGAAAAGAAGAAGTGAAACTCTCATTGTTTGCAGATGACATGATCCTCTACATAGAAAACCCTAAAGACTCTACCAGAAAATTACTAGAGCTAATTAATGAATATAGTAAAGTTGCAGGATATAAAATTAACACACAGAAATCCCTTGCATTCCTATATACTAACAATGAAAAAACAGAAAGAGAAATTAAGGAAACAATACCATTCACCATTGCAACAAAAAGAATAAAATACTTAGGAGTATATCTACCTAAAGAAACAAAAGACCTATACATAGAAAACTATAAAACACTGATGAAAGAAATCAAAGAGGACACAAACAGATGGAGAAACATACCGTGTTCATGGATTGGAAGAATCAATATTGTCAAAATGGCTATTCTACCCAAAGCAATCTATAGATTCAATGCTATCCCTATCAAGCTACCAACGGTATTTTTCACAGAACTAGACCAAAGAATTTCACAATTTGTATGGAAATACAAAAAAAACCTCGAATAGCCAAAGTAATCTTGAGAAAGAAGAATGGAACTGGAGGAATCAACCTGCCTGACTTCAGACTCTACTACAAAGCCACAGTCATCAAGACAGTATGGTACTGGCACAAAGACAGAAATATAGATCAATGGAACAGAATAGAAAGCCCAGAGATAAATCCACGAACCTATGGACACCTTATCTTTGACAAAGGAGGCAAGGATATACAATGGAAAAAAGACAACCTCTTTAACAAGTGGTGCTGGGAAAACTGTTCAACCACTTGCAAAAGAATGAAACTAGAACATTTTCTAACACCATACACAAAAATAAACTCAAAATGGATTAAAGATCTAAATGTAAGACCAGAAACTATAAAACTCCTAGAGGAGAACATAGGCAAAACACTCTCCGACATAAATCACAGCAAGATCCTCTATGACCCACCTCCCAGAATATTGGAATAAAAGCAAAACTAAACAAATGGGACCTAATGAACCTTAAAAGCTTTTGCACTACAAAGGAAACTATAAGTAAGGTGAAAAGACAGCCCTCAGATTGGGAGAAAATAATAACAAATGAAGAAACAGACAAAGGATTAATCTCAAAAATATACAAGCAACTCCTGAAGCTCAATTCCAGAAAAATAAATGACCCAATCAAATATGGAATTTAGAAAGGTGATAACGATAACCCTATATGCAGAACAGAAAAAGAGACACAGAAATACAGAACAGACTTTTGAACTTTGTGGGAGAATGTGAGGGTGGGATATTTCAAAAGAACAGCATGTATACTATCTATGGTGAAACAGATCACCAGCCCAGGTGGGATGCACGAGACAAGTGCTCCAGCCTGGTGCACTGGGAAGACCCAGAGGAATCGGGTGGAGAGGGAGGTGGGAGGGGGGATCGGGATTGGGAATACATGTAAATCCATGGCTGATTCATATCAATGTATGACAAAACCCACTGGGAAAAAAAAAAAATAATAATAATAAAAAAAAAAAAAAAAAGAAAAAAAAAAAAAAAATGGGCCAAAGAACTAAACAGACATTTCTCCAAAGAAGACATACAGATGGCTAACAAACACATGAAAAGGTGCTCAACATCACTCATTATTAGAGAAATGCAAATCAAAACCACAATGAGGTACCATTACACGCCAGTCAGGATGGCTGCTATCCAAAAGTCTACAAGCAATAAATGCTGGAGAGGGTGTGGAGAAAAGGGAACCCTCTTACACTGTTGGTGGGAATGCAATCTAGTACAGCCGCTATGGAAAACAGTGTGGAGATTTCTTAAAAAACTGGAAATAGAACTGCCATATGACCCAGCAATCCCACTTCTGGGCATACAGACTGAGGAAACCAGATCTGAAAGAGACACGTGCACCCCAATGTTCATCGCAGCACTGTTTATAATAGCCAGGACATGGAAGCAACCTAGATGCCCATCAGCAGATGAATGGATAAGGAAGCTGTGGTACATATACACCATGGAATATTACTCAGCTGTTAAAAAGAATTCATTTGAACCAGTCCTAATGAGATGGATGAAGCTGGAGCCCCTTATACAGAGTGAAGTAAGCCAGAAAGATAAAGAACATTACAGCATACTAACACATATATATGGCATTTAGAAAGATGGTAACGATAACCCTATATGCAGAACAGAAAAAGAGACACAGAAATACAGAACAGACTTTTGAACTCTGTGGGAGAATGTGAGGGTGGGATATTTCAAAAGAACAGCATATCTATGGTGAAACAGATCACCGGCCCAGGTGGGATGCATGAGACAAGTGCTCGGGCCTGGTGCACTGGGAAGACCCAGAGGAATTGGGTGGAGAGGGAGGTGGGAGGGAGGATCGGGATGGGGAATACGTGTAAATCTATGGCTGATTCATATCAATGTATGACAAAACCCACTGAAATGTTGTGAGGTAATTAGCCTCCAACTAATAAAATAAATAAATCACAAAGCATCTTCTTAAGATAATTTTTAAAAGACTTAATTACAGTTTATACGAGTGGAATAGGAAATAGTGGAAGTTCTACCAATAGTCCCAAAATTAAAGCTTATGCTCAGATTTGAGGGAAGGAAAGGCTGAATTCTTATCTTAAATTTAGAAATAAAGTGAAACTCACAATTAGCATCTATCTTCCAGAGTTACTCTGAGGACTCACTTCAGACAACAATCCATCAACAGCATCATCATTGCCTAAATTGTGCAGTAAGCTCCCTACATGTGGTTGAGTTCTGTTCTGAGAGCATGTTTATAAGTCGAATTTTTTTGTAAGTCCAATAAAGTCAGCCTAGGTACCCCAAAAATACAACCGGTAATATAGCGCTCTACAGTAATATGTTTATAATATTTTTCACACAAATAATATATAAAAACAAAAAAAAAATCTTTAATCTTGCAGTATAGTGCTTTAAAAGTACAGTACTACATCACTGCTGCTTTTACACCTGCTTCCAGACATCCTGGGCAAAGATACCATTTTACCGTCCTCTGTACAGTACTATACAACAAAGTACAGACAAGAACACAACCCATCATAAAGGACGCACACATGTGAAAATGTACACCAGACATGTGGGCTAACTTACATAATTTTATACGTGAACACACATTCCCATCTTTGGTAGTTTGCAATCGAAGGTTTGTATGTAGCGGACTTACTCTGTAAGGAGGCACTTGGGAGAGACGGAAATAATTTGAAAGAAGCCAGTGATTATGAGGGCTTCCCAGGTGGTGCTAATGGTAACAAACCTGCCGGACAATGCTGGAGATTCTAGAGATGTGGGTTTGATCTCTGGGTTAAGAAGATCCCCTGGAGGAAGGCATGGCAATCCACTCCAGTATTCTTGTCTGGAGAATCCCATGGAGAGAGGAGCCTGGTGAGCTACAGTCCACAGTCAAAAAGAGTTGGACATGACTGAAGCAAGTTAGCTCAGCACACACAGTGATGATGAAGTCCATTTTTTGGAGACACTCTTTTGGCTTTCTACTTAAAAAGCAGAGTTAGCTAGCTTTTCCTTTAGTCAGGGCAGGGAAAGGGAGATGCAGAAGATGCACCATTGGGTCACCAAGCAAAGGAGAGCAAAGTCTTCTCTCTCTCAGATTCCCAATTTCATAGAAATGATTCCTACATATGCTTGTGGGCCTAAAGGTAGTCCATGGACAGTGGATACCTCCCAGTTTGAGTAGAGAGTAGCATAGAAGGTTTTACCTGTCACAAAGTGGCTGATTTATCCCACATAGATCGGAGATGATTGGCAAGGTTGTGACCCAGTCTTGTTGTCATTGTTCAGTCTTTAAATCATGTCCTACTCTTTGTGACCCCATGGACTGCAGAATGCCAGGCTCCTCTGTTCTTCACTGTCTCCTGGAGTTTGCTCAGATTTCTGTCAGTTGAGTTGGCAATGCTATCTAACCATCTCATCCATCCTCTGCTGCCCCCTTTTCCTTCTGCCTTCAATCTTTCCCAGCATCAGGTTTTTTTTTCCAAGTGAGTCGGCTCTTTGCATCAGGTGGCCAGAGTATCAGTTAATTTGACATTTCAATACTAAACTATATCCACATTCTTTATTGTCAATTGAAAATATGGGTAAGCAAAATATTGGACACTTTGAGATTTTATTTAAACTGAAGCTTTTCAGGCATATGTGAAGCAAGTGTAAATTTTGGAAAGCCTGCCCACAGATCATGTGGAATTTTTATAGAAGTGAAGAAATTATCATCTTTTTATTCCCATGCGAAATAAAATCTTATTCCTGTGGTAAGTGTTCAGAGATCTTACTACCCTCTTCCTCCTCCTTGATAAAAGGGACTAAATAAAAGAAAACAAACAATTTCTCATGGATTTTCAAGCATTTCTTACATTTTTATGTAGCCACACTTATGAATTTCCTAATCACTTCTAACAATATTTTCATTTTTAGTATTTTTGTTAATTTTTAGTATTTCTTGTAAATAGTGAAGACACTCCCTATGTTTACATTTGTACCTTATTACTTTCATTTCTTTGCTTATCTAACTACAGTGTCCGCAGCTCCTACAACAATGTCAAATAGTGACATTCAATTTCCATTTCAGTCAATTTAGTGTAAGTTATGCTGTAGATCATGGCATCTGGTCCCATCCCTTCATGGGAAATAAATGGGGAAACAATGGAAGCAGTGTCAGACTTTATTTTTTTAAGCTCCAAAATCACTGCAGATGGTGATTGCAGCCATGAAATGAAAAGATGCTTACTCCTTGGAAGGAAAGTTATGACCAACCTAGATAGCATATTGAAAAGCAGAGACATTACTTTGCCAACAAAGGTCCATCTGGTCAAGGCTATGGTTTTTCCAGTGGTCATGTATGGACGTGAGAGTTGGACTGTGAAGAGAGCTGAGCGCCGAAAAATTGATGCTTTTGAATTGTGGTGTTGGAGAAGACTCTTGAGAGTCCCTTGGACTGCAAGGAGATCCAACCAGTCCATCCTAAAGGAGATCCATCCTGGGTGTTCATTGGAAGGACTGATGCTGAAGCTGAAACTTCAATACTTTGGCCACCTCATGCGAAGAGCTGACTCATTGGAAAAGACCCTGATGCTGGGAGGGATTGGGGGCAGGAGAAGAAGGGGACGACAGAGGATGAGATGGCTGGATGGCATCACCGACTTGATGGGCATGAGTTTGAGCACACTCCGGGAGTTGGTGATGGACAGGGAGGCCTGGCGTGCTGCGGTTCATGGGGTCACAAAGAGTTGGACACGACTGAGCGACTGAACTGAACTGACTGAACTGATGCTGTGGTATGGGCATCCCTGCTGGCTCAGATGGCAAACAGTCTGCCAGCAACGCGGGAGACCCAGGTTCAATCTCTGGGTTGGGAAGATTGCCTGAAGAAGGGAATGGCTACCCTCTCCAGTATTTTTGCCTGGAGAATTCCAGGGACAGAGTCTGATAGGCTATAGTTTATGGGGTCGCAAACAGTCAGACATGACTTCCTGACTAACACTTTCACTTTCACACACATACTGTGGTAACAAATGACAAAATTTCAGTGACCTACCTGCTTACTTCTTATACTCATGTCCATCTCTGTTTAGCTGAGAATCCTGTTTGTCTACTGTATCCCAGTCTGAAAGCTGGCTCAAATTGGTCTCATGGCAGAGTGGACACTAGAATAACAACTGTAGGATAATTCTAGGACTTCCCCAGTGGCTCAGAAGTAAAGAATCTGCCTGCCAATGCAGGAAACAACTCTAAGATATTTCTAAAAACTATATTTTACTTGGAAATGGCACAATTATTTCCACTCATTTATCATTAGCCTGAAAAGAAGGGTGAACAAATATTTTGATGACAATACAATCTGCCACATCATTCTTACCTCTGTAAGTAATGGATGGCTACTGGTTTCATACACACACACAAGGACACATGCATATGCACACAGGCACACACATCTATTATTTATTGATACAGATAGAGGAAAATATAAGTATAGCTATTGATATATATATATGTATATATTTACATATATGTATCATGTGAAAAGACACTTCACATTAACAGTTTTGATTCTTTTTCACTAAGAATAATTTTTTAATCTAAACTAAACTTTACCTGTCTCCTGAGAAACCTGTATGCAGGTCAAGAAGCAACAGTTAGAACCATGTATGGAATAAGTGAATGGTTCAGGATTGAGAAAGGAGTACAGAAAGGCTGTTTATTGTCACCCTCTTTATTTAATTTATATGCAGAGTACATCATATGAAATGCTGGGCTGGATGAGTTACAAGCTGGAGTCAAGATTGCTGGGAGAAATATTAACAACCTCAGATATGCAGATGATACCAGTTTAATGACAGAAAATGAAGAGGAACTAAAGAACCTCTTGATGAAAATGAAGGAGGAGAGTGAAAAAGCTGGTTTAAAGCTCAGAATTAAAAAAATAAAAAACAAAAACAGCCAAGACCATGGCATCCAGTCCCATCACTTCATGGCAGATGGAAGGGGGAAATGTGAAATCAGTAATAGATTTCCTCTTCTTGGACTCTAAAACCACTGTGGATGGTGACTGCAGTCATTAAATTAGAAGATTACTGCTTCTTGGCCAAAAAGCTATGACAAACCTAGTCAGTGTGTTAAAAAGCCAGGACATCACATTGCTGACAAATGTTGGTATAGTCAAGACTATGGTCTTTCCATTTGTCAGGTACAGTTGTGAGAGCTGTACCATAAAGAAGACAGAGGGCCGAAGAATGATGTTTTTGAACTGTGGTGCTGGAGAAGACTCTTGAGAGCCCCTTGGACATCAAAGAGATCAAACCAGTCAATCCTAAAGGAAATCAACCTTGAATACTCATTGGAAGGACTGATGCTGAAGCTGAATCAGCTACCTGATACAAAGAGCCCATTCACTGGAAAATAACTTGTTGCTAGGAAAGATCAAAGGCCAAAGGAGAATAAGGTGACAGAGGATGAGATGGTTTGATGGCATCACTGATTCAGTGGAAGTAAACTTGGGCAAACTCAGGGAGATGGTGAGGGACACGGACATGGGCTGGTGTGATGCAGCCCATGGGATTGCAAACAGTCGAACATAACTTGGTGAGTGAACCACAAATATTATCTAATCTCTGTTCATAGTCCAGTGATATAATAATGCATTTATCCTTTTTCACATGCACCTTATATTACTAAATTTATCTATATCTTAAGTGTTTGTATTCTTTGAATAAATTTCATTGACTCATGCTTAGTGAGATTTTTGTTATTTATTTTTAATAGATTATATTTGTACATATTTTATGTAGAATATTTTATGGGTATATTGAGGCTAAACTATATTTTGAAGCAATTTACTTTTTTAGGAATCATGTTGTTTTTTCATGTTTTCTCTGACAGGTTTTAGTGTTTATTTTATGTTGATTTGATTGGCGATTTTGGAAACTTTCCTTGAAAAATTAAAATAACTTTTCAATTATATTTGTAGTGAACAATAATTCACTTTCACTCTATCTAGGTTCACAATTTTTTCTGCAGAAGTTTGGAGACTTTTAGGCTTTTTTAATGTGGCTTCTATAGTGATAGATTTGTTAAGTTTTGAAATTACCTATCCAGGTTTTCTAATATATTTAGAATCAAAGAAAATATAACATTGTGGTTTTTCTAATTTCCTCTGAGGCTGATTTTACATCTCCAATTTCATTTTGATGTTTTGAGTTGTGTCAATTTTTCTGTCTGCATCAGTTTGGCTGGTTATTTATTAAAATTACACAAAGACTAAATATTTAATTATTTATTGTGGCATTTTTTTCCAGGTATAAGTCATTAATTCTTTATAATTATTAACATTGAAAATAATTCTATATTAACTGAGTTATATCCCTAAGTTACAAACTCACTGAACAGTGTTGTCTTTTTTTTTTTTTTGTACTTTAGCTTAGATTTATATCAAATATACTTTTGTAGCTCAGAATATTTAGTATATTCAAGATCTGAGTCTTATTTCCTACTATTAGAACTACAAGCTATCGACTGGATGCTGAGCATTTTCTTCAGTAACAATTGTTTATTATTTATTTTTTAACATTTGAGGATAAAACTCTTTTATTGTAAAGCTTAAATGATGCAATGCACTGACATCATTCAATACTATGTTTTTGGAACAAAATACATACTCAGATGATTGCTATTATGACTTTCTACCTGCAAGCAGTTTTTAAATGATTATGTAAATCTAGCATTTAAAAATCTTTAATAAACAAATTAGAAATGAGACCCTTTTCAATTGTCAGTCAAAACTAAATCCCCAATCACCGAATATAAAAATTTAGATTTATATGTTTATAATCATTGAGCCAACTGTTTATTTCCCCTAAGTTAGGAGCATGCATTTTGTTCTCAATTCTTATATCAGCAGGACATTGATAACATATGTATTTGTCTGACAGTAAATCTGAGGATTAGCTTTGGATAACATCTTAACCCAATTTGGAACATCTACCTATTGCTTATGTGTCTAGACTAATATTTTGCAGTACAGATTTTTCTTATGCTGAAAGTGTTCTCTATTTGTGCTTTTAAATATGCTAACTACCATCCACATGTGGCTTTTGAGGACTTGAAATATGATTGAATAATTGATTTTTAAATTTTATTTCATTGCAATTAATGTAAATAGCCACATGTGACCACATGCAAGTATTTGGAGGGTGGGGGGGACATCTAGATCAAAATCATTGTATTTAGATACATCAAATAATTTATAGAAGCTTCCGAATTACTCTTATTCTTTTTAATCTATGATGAAACAGTGGTTCACCACATTGTCTCTAAACTTTGGAATTGTCCCTCACTTTTACCCTTTGATACATCTTAGTAGACAACATTATAAAAATAACAAAAAACAACAGCAAACGGGGCTTTCCAGGTGGCTCAGCGGTAAAGAATCCATCTGCCAATTCAAGAGATGCAGGACCCACAAGTTCAACCCCTGGATCAGGAAGATCCTCTGGAGGAGGAAATGGCAATTCACTCCAGTATTCTTGCTTGAAAATTTCATGGACAGAGGAGCCTGGAGGGCTGTAGTTACAGGGTTGCTAAGAGTTGGAAACGACTGAGTGACCTGAGTACAATGACAAACCACTGTAATGGAAAATTTTTTCTTAAACTCTTTGATATAGTTGAATAAATAATCTTGTGTTTTTAGTGCAATCTCTATGTTTTCATTTTATTATCTGTAAGATGCTGATAACACTAGGAAGACCTACTCCATATAATTTTGAATTAGCCAACTGAAGGAAAACATACATCATAGCGTATCATGCTTTACAAAGCATGAAGTCAGGATAATGAGGTGGTTAAGAGCATGAGCTTGGAGGTCAAACCAGTCTGGGCTCAATGATAGCACTGCCATTTAATAATTGTACTATGCTGAACACACTATTTCACTGCTCTAAGTTTCAGATTCATCATCTGTAAAATGTTGATAATAATGCCTAACTTCAAAGATGCTTGTGTAGATTAAGTAAGATGGTGTTGATAAAGCCCTTGGTACGCAGTGCACAGAGGTGGCCGGAAGGTAATAGCTCAGAGGAGTAGGTGTCTTAGTGTGGCTGCTAGTGCGTTCTTATACAAATGTGGGAAGTGCAACTTTTTCTGGGGATTCTTTTAAGTTCTTGTTGCCAAGTTCAAAGACATATTCCCCAAAATATGAATTCAAAACTAATTTGAGTAGTGAAAGGGAAAGTCGTTCAGTTGTGTCCAACTCCTTGTGACCTCATGGACTATAGTGTCCATAGAATTCTCCAGGCCAGAATACTGGGGTGGGTAGCTGTTCCCTTCTCTAGAGGATCCTCCCAACTCAGTGATGGAAACCAGGTCTCCCACATTGCAGGCGGATTCTCTACCAGCTGAGCCAGTATGGAAGTCCAATTTGAGTAGAATTTTGCTTTAATTATAAAATCTCTACAGTTAGGGATGGGTTTTTTAATTAAACATATGGAATCCTCTACAAAGAAGAATGAAGATTTTTGGGCTTCCCTGGTGGCTCAGATGGTAAAGAATCTGCCTGCATTGCAGGAGACCCACGTTTGCTCCCCGGGTCAGGAAGATCCCCTGGAGGAGAAAATGACAACCCCCTTCAGTATTCTTGTCTGGAGAATTCCCATCAACAGAGCAGTCTGAAGGGCTATAGTCCACAGGATTGTAAAGGATCAGACACGACTTACTAACACTTTTACTTGCACAGTGAAAGAGAAATAAGATGACTACAAAACACAAAGATGACTGGATGTCAACACTGGATGGATGCCTTCCGGTTGCACTGAGGAACTCACACAGTGTATTTTTCAGTAAGCTGCAAAAAAGTGCAATCTACTCTTTTCAAGTTCCCCTTTAACAATAAAACTAAGTGTGTACTTGAACAACCCTAGAACTTATGATTAGTGGCCTGGCATCACAGCCACTTTTGCTACCTGCTTTTTGTCCAAATTTACATGGCCAAGTCCTAAATGAGTAAATTTTTGTACCTTCATTAATGACAATTCCCAAAGTAGATGGCTAAGTCACTTGGGATTTTGGGAGCTGCAGTGAAGATACATACTCAGATGATTTTAGTTTTTAAAGTTGCTCTAAAAATATACAGGAAAGTTAAAAAAAAAAAAAATGTTATCCCTTCAAACACTCTGAATTACTATTTAGCCAGACATAGAACACAACATTTCTCAGGAGCTTGAAGATTAATGAGAAAAAAAAAAATAATAATGTAGCTTTAGCAAACCTCCAGATACAAGTCTACCCCTAGCACCATCCAAAATTCAGTGGATTCAGCCCTCAGTCCTTTAAAGTTCTTACATTTATGCTTATTTCATGGATTCTGATGAGTCATGATTTCAGCTAACTTTTTCCCTCCACTTCTACATTCTTATATCATCTACTTTCTTCCCTATTTGTGATTTGAACTCTTTTATAACTGGATTTTTTTAAATAATTCTTTTCTATTATAGGCCCCTTTTATAATCAACACTTTGGCCACCTGATGCGAAGAGCCGACTCATTGGAAAAGACCCTGATGCTGGGAAAGATTGAGTGCAGAAGGAAAAGAGGGTGACAGAGCATGAGAAGGTTGGGTGGCATCACCAAGTCAATGGACATGAGTTTGAACAAGCTCCGGGAGATAGGGAAGGCCAGGAAAGCCTGGTGTGCTGCAGTCCATGGGGTCACAAGAAGTCAGACACGACTTGGCAACTGAAATAGAACAAGTTACCAGAAAATGATTTAGCCACCGCAGAGCTATAGATTAGCTTCTTTGGTGCCATTTCCACTCACTGCTCATCCAGCTAAGGTTAGAGCTGCAGGGTTACCTATTACAAAAAAACAACAATCAAAGAATAAAGTGATCTCTGGAGTAACACCATTAGCTAGCATTGTTCTTGACCGTTCAAGTACAAAACCTTTTTGTTTTTGATAGAACAAAATATGACAAGTTTGTTTACAGTTTGCTTAGATGCTCATCTGAAAATTTTCTCATTACATAGCTAAAAATGTATTCACATTTTTAAAGTCCTCTAGATGTGTTAATGACATGTCAAATCTTACAGATAATTACATGAAATCAGCTTCTTCATTTTTAAATCTACTATTTTAAGGGAAGTACACTCCAAAAATTATTTTTTTAAAGAATTAACAAGTACATTTTGGACTATTTATTTTCTGAGCACATAGTTCCATTTTATGATTTGTAAAAAGAATTCTCTATTTCAAAACTGCATTTTTCTATAATAAAGCTTAATAAAGTCAGATTCATTAATAATATCTACTTGTGAGAAACACTGTATTACTTGTCAGAAAATCAATCTAGGTAGAATAGTTAATATTTCGATACTTAACAAAAATGCAAATAGTATTTCCCAGCATCAGGACTTTTCCCAGGATTCAGTTCTTTGCAAGAAGAGAAGGGGACAACAGAGGATGAGATGGTTGGATGGCATCACCAACACGATGGACATGAGTTTGAGGAAAATTTTATTTTATTTTATTTTTCCTACAGGAGCTGGTGATGGACAGGGAAGCCTGGTGTGCTGTCGTTCATGGGGTCACAAAGAGTCTGGCACAACTGAATGACTGAACTGAAGTGAAATAGTCTTACTTAATAATATACTAAAAATTACTCATACTAAATCTGAAGCTGAAATCACATTACCTGTGGGGTAGATTTTTGGTGATCTATAGGCTTTCAAAGAAAATTTTCATTCAGATATTTCAACATACTTCTCATCAAAATTTTAGGGGATAATTCGCAAATTATTCCCTAGTCAAGACTAAAATTTAAACCCTTTTTACCTTCAAAATATTATCTACAATGGATGTTTTTGCTGAAATTGTAATAAAATAGATAAAAACATAAAGTTAGATCATTTAGCATAGTCTCTTCTATTCAAACAACAGTAATAGCACACACTTTATTTTATTATTTATTAATTTTATTGAAGTATAATTGACATACAATGCTGTGTTAGTTTCAGGTATACACCATAATGACTCAATATTTGTTTATATTGAAACATGTTTACCACAAACCTAGTTAACATTTGTCACAATATATAGCTATAGAAATTTTTTCTTTTTTAGGGATATTAAGATTTATCCTCTTAGCAGCTTTTAAATACACAGGAGAGTAGTGTTAAGTACTAGTATTATTAAATTCATGCTATGCATTACATCCACATGACATTTTTTTTGTAGCTGGATGTCTGTACCTTTTGACTCCCTGCACCAATTTTGCCCATCTACCCTCCTACTTCCAGACCCACCACCACAACTATCAAACTGTTATCTCTAACTATGAGCTTGTTTTGTTTCTGTTGTTTGTTTATTTATTTGTTTAGATTCAACGTAAAGGTGAGGTCCTATATTTCTCTTTCTCTGTCACACTTATTTCACGTAACATAATTCCCATAAGGTCCATTCAACTGTCACAAATGGCAAGATGTCACTCATTTTTATGGCTAACAGCATTTTGTTGAGTGAAAGTATATATACTTATATACACATAAAACACAACTTTACCCATTCAACTATCTTCTTTATCCTTTCATCTGTCAATGGACTCAGGTTGTGTGTGTCCACTTCTTGACAATTGTAAAAATTGTAAAATGTTCTGCTATGAACATTTTTATTTGTTTGTTTAGATTCCATATAAAGGTGAGACCCTATGATATGTGTCTTTCTCTGTTTAACTTATCAGGGCTTCCCTGATAGCTCAGTTGGTAAAGAATCTGCCTGCAATGCAGGAGACCCCGGTTCGATTCCTGGGTTGGGAAGATCCCCTGGAAAAGGGATAGGCTACCCACTCCAGTGTTCTTGGGCTTCCCTTGTGGTTCAGCTGGTAAAGAATCTGCCTGTAGTAAGGGAGACCTGGGTTTGATCCCTGGGTTGGGAAGATCCCCTGTAGAAGGGAATGGCTACACACTCCAGTATTCTGGCCTGGAGAATTCCATGGATAGTATATATATATAATCCATGGGGTTGCAGAGTTGGACACGACTGAGTGACTCTCAGCTTTCACTTTCATAGCAACTAATACTTTTTCATGAACATTGGAGTCCACTTATCTTCTCAAATTAGTGTTTTCACTTTCTTCAGATAAATACCCAAAGTAGTATTGCTGTAACATATGATAGTTCTGTTTTTAATTTTCTAAAGAATCTGCATAGTGTTTTCTATAATGGCTGCACCAATTTACATTCTCATCAACAATACACAGAGCTTCCTTTTCTCCACAACCTCAATGACACTTGTTATCTCGTCCCTTGTTTATAATAAACATTTTAACAGGTGTGAGGTGACTCATTGTAGTTTTGTTTTGCATTTCTCTGGTGATTAGTGATATCAAGCATCTTTCTTATGTGCCTTTTAGCTGTTTGTATGTCTTCCTTGGAAAAACGTCAGATACTCTGCTATTTTTAAAATCAGGTTGTTTGCTTTCTGCTATTGTATTGTATGAAGTTTTCTCTTTCTTTCTTTTTTTTTTTTAAGTAGTTCATATTTAACTCCTTGTCAGAAATATGATTTGCCAATATTGCTTTCCAATCAATAGATTGCCTCTTCATTTTGTTGATGGGTTCCTTTGCTATGCAGAAGCATTTTACTTTGATATAGTCTCATGTGTTTATTTTTGCTTTTGTTGCCTTTGCTTTCTGTGTCCTTTAGTTGCTAAGTCCTGTCTGATTCTTGTGACCATATGGACTGTAGCCCTCCAGGTTTCTCTGTCCATAGGATTTCCCATACAAGAATACTGGAGTGGATTGCTATTTGCTTTTCCAGGGTATCTTCCTGACTCAGGGATCGAATCTGTGTCTCCTACATTGCAGGCAGATTCTTTACCAACTGAGCCATCAAGGAAGCCCATCATTGTCAATATCATTGTCAAGGAGCTTACTACCTAAGTTTTCTTCTAGGAGTTTTACAAACATTTTATTTTCAATGCAGATGCTCACAAAGAATTTGTACTGCCAAATTGAATTCATCCAGAATAGTGTGAATTCTGACAGTATGGGTACTGAAGTTCCTCCCTAAATACTAAGAGTGTAATCTTTGGTTGATCCACAGTCAGTGGAACCACAAAAGCATGATTTATAAAATTAATAAATGGACACACTAGAAATCATGAAAATTTTAAAATATTGTCTTTTTTGGAAGACACTATGAAGAAAATAGTGTCTTCACAGTGAAGTGCTGACTCATTGGAAAAGACTCTGATACTGGGAAAGATTGACGGCAGGAGGAGAAGGGGATGACAGAGGGTAAAATAATTGAATGGTATCACCGACTCAGTGTACATGAGTTTGAGCAAACTCCAGGAGATAGTGAAGGACAGGGAAGCTTTTTGTGCTACAGTCCATGGGGTCATAAGAATTGAACATGGCTTAGAGACTAAACAACAGTACCAGTGAAAAAAATGAAAAGACAAACTTTAGACTGGGAGAAATTATATGCAAAGGATATATCCAATAAGCAGTTTGTATCATGAATGAGTAAGGCAGGGTCAAAATGTACATAGAAAATTATTCTATTAAAAATGTGCAAAAAATATGAACAAACTTTTCCCTCAAGAAGACTACAGAAATGGTGCCTTATTTTCTGTTGTTGCACAGTAATGTTGACTCACTTGGCTGCTTAAACAAAATGCCTCGATTAACTCATAGTGTCCGTGGGTTGGGAATCTAAGCAAGGCTTAGCTGTGTCCTCTGCCTCAGAGTCTCTCATTAAACTACAATCAAGGTGTTGTCCAGGGCTAGTATCTCTTCGAAGATTCACTGGGTGAAATATCTACCTCCAAACTTGTATGGTTGCTAGCAGAATTCAGTGTCCTGCAGTCACCCAACTGATGGGCTCATTTATTTGCTGATTGCAGGTCAGAGGTTACCCTCAGCTATCTGTCGTATGGGCTTTTGTATTCAACTGGTTTTAGAATTAAGTCAGAAAATCTCATCCATTCTTAAGAAAGAAGGAGGGGGGAGACTTTACACAAAAGCATGAAGACAAGAGGTGAGGATGACAAGGGTCCTCTCAGAGTACACCTTCACAGTTAGCAGATAATCACATGAAAAGATGTGCAGTGTAACTTGTCTTTGACAAGTGTTGGTGGCTCAGCCATGTCTGATTTGTTGCGACTGTGTGGACTGTAGTCTGCCAGACTCTTCTGTTCACGGAATTCTCCAGGCAAGAATACTGGAATGGGTTGCCATTCCCTTCTCCAGGGGATCTTTCTGCCCCAGGGACTGGAACCAGATCTCCTGCATTTCAGGCAGTTTCTTCACAGACTGAGACACCAGGAAAGTCCAATTTATCTTTAGAGAAATTCAGATTAAAACCACAATGAGATATTGTTACCCATCTATCATAATGGGTGAAATTTAAGAGGCTGATCATATCTAGTGATGGCAACTACATATGATAATTTGAACTCTCATGCATTGCTTATGAATATGCAAAAGGGTATAACCATTTCAGAAAATATTTGGGCAGTTTCTTAAAAAGCTAATCATATACTTACCATATGATTCACCAGATATCCTACTTTCTGGCATTTAGTAAGCATACGGAAAGAAGCACAAGTCCATGCACAAAAAAGTCCATAGAAGTTTTATTCACAATAGTAAAAAATTGAAAAGAACCCAACCATCAATTTATAAAAGGAAAATCAAGATGTCATACATCGTTAACCAACAATACTATGGAAAGAACTGTTTATTTCTACAATGTTAATGAATATTAAATAATTGTGCTGAATGAAGGAAACCAGACAAAAAAAGGAAATACACATGATGTGATTCATTATATAAAATTGTAGGAAATTTCAACAAATTTATAGCAACAGAAAGCAGAACAATGGTTGCCTGGCATATGAAAGAGAGCCTTGGAGAAGTGGGAGAAACAGATTACTGAGTTATAAAGATACAGTTGGGATGATGGATAGATTCCATTTCTTGATTATGTTTTTGCTTTATGGAGCACGTTTGCTGTTATTTTAGTTCCTAAGTCATGTCATCACTGACTCAATGGACATGAGTTTGAGGAAACTCAGGTAGGCTTGGCATGCTGCAATCCATGGGGTCTCAAAGAGTTGGACACGACTGAGTGACTGAACTGAAGTCATGTCAAACTCTTTTGTGACTCCTCGGATGATAGCCTGCCAAGCTCCTCTGCCAAGCTTCTTCCCAGGCAAGAATACTGGAGTGCATTGCCATTTCCTTTTCCAGGGGATCTCCCAAACCCAAGAATCAAACCTGTATCTCCTAGGCAGGCAAATTATTTACCACTGAGTCACCTGGGAAACCCTTTCATGGAGCATACTTCTTTTGAAACATATGTACTTTAAATGTGTGTGGTTTAATGTCTCCCATTGCTTTAAAAAAAAAAAAAAATCCATTTCAACCCTAACTTCACGTTTTGTTTCCATCTAATTCCCCTCTTCAGAAAAAAGTCATCCAAAAGATTGTCTAGACTGTTTTAACTTCCTCTTTTCCCACCATCCTCTTTGGTCAATTTCAGTTTTTTCCATACTCAATCAAAACTTCATTCTTCAAAATCACAATGACATTTGTAAACTAAGTATATGAATCTATTCTCATCTTACTTGATCTAGAGTAGGATTTAATGCTATTGATCGTACACTTCCAAGGACACTATTCACCTTTGATTTTAGCATACCATGACCCACTGATTTTCCTCACGGTTTCATTTTCTAATTAGTTCTTATCCACAGACCTTTAAACATTAAATGATATAAAATGTTTATAGCATGACTTTTTAAGTTATTAAATAATTCTATGAAAGTATAGAATTTTACATGGCATCCAGTTCCATCACTTCATGGCAAATAGATGGGGAAACAATGGAAACAATGGCAGATTTTATTTTCTTGGGCTCCAAAATCAATGCAGATGGTGAATGTAGCCATGAAACTAAAAGACACTTGTTCCTTGGAAGAAAAGTTATGACCAATCTAGACAGTATATTAAAAAGCTGGGACATTATTTAGCCAACAAAGATCTGTCTAGTCAAAGCTATGTTTTTTTCCAGTAGTGATGTATAGATGTGAGAGCTGAACCATAAAGAAAGCTGAGCCCCAAATAATTGATGTTTTTGTTGGAGAAGACTCTTGAGAGTCCCTTGGACTGCAAGAGATCCAACCAGTCCATCTTAAAGGAGATCAGTCCTGGGTGTTCATTGGAAGGACTGATGTTGAAGCTGAAACTCCAATACTTTGGTTACCTGAAGCAAAGAACTGACTCATTGGAAAATACCCTGATGCTGGGAAAGATTGAGGGCAGGAGGAGAAGGGGACAACAGAGGATGAGATGGTTGGATGCCATCACCAACTCAATGGACATGAATTTGAGCCAGCTCCAGGAGCTGGTGATGGACAGGGAAGCCTGGCATGCCGCAGTCCATGGGGTCACAAAAAGTTGGACACGACTGAGCACCTGAACTGAACTGATAGAATTTTAAAATAACACTTAAATTATTTAAATTGTCATTTAAAACATGAGAATAAAATTCTGAGTTTAAAAATGGGCATTATGCTCTGAGAATATGCAGTTTTCTACTAGGAAAGTCAGTTAATTTCCTTAGTACTTAGTTTCCTTATCTATAAATGCCATGTTCTTTAATTCCATTATTCATTATGTGTGGTAAATTAATGACTCACATATAGTCAATTAACCAGATGCATTCCTTTGGTATGGCCTAATACAAATAATTGATAAAATATGTGTTGAGATATTAGGCCCTACTTTACAAGCAAAAATTCAAATACATGAAGATATATTATCTTTTCTTACAAGGGTCTCTATATACAGAAAGAGACAAACTTGAGGTGGTATTCATAATATGCTTTAATTATGAGAATATTCATATTTATATTATTCACTCATTTATTTCACAATTTAGAGATAGCCTGAAGCCAAAGAATAAAATAAATTATATGCATTAAAATATATTACCTCGCATAAAAATATTTGGACTCCACTGCTGTCCTTTATTGGAATGCATGCTAATTGCATGTTATTTTAAAGGACTTATGAATGAAGATTAAATATTTTCTAAGTGCAGTCTTTAAAAAATTTTAAAAAGAGACCCTTTGCTCTTGATGTTCCTTTCATTCCCTAAATTTATAGCTAATTTTCACGAGTTATAAAGTTCAGGATTACACATCCCCTCACCTACGACACCTCCCAGCTTTCAAAAGAGCTTAACAATTTATTATAGCAATTTAGGAAAGGTACTGCTGCTTCCTGTCAGATTTTACTGGCATCTTTGCTCACAAACTGGATGTAAAATATGTCAATGTGACCCTTATCTTCATCCTTGATGGTTGACATTGATGGCCCATCTCCTCTCCTCTGATTTTATGTGCATGTTTGATAGATTAGATAAGCCTGGGATGTTCTTTACATTTCTATAGGGAAATTCTTGGGTTTGAGAAAACAAATTCCTATTAGGAGAATAACAAGTTGCAACAAAACAGGAAACTTTTTAGAGATGATTTATATAACTTGGTAAAAGACAACAAATAATAAGCTGTACTTAATCACATTTGACTTTAGATCAAGTACTTTATAATTTTAGGGAAACTATACAACTGAATTTATGAGATTGTTTCCTCAAAAGTGACTTGTGTGCTGTCATTCTCTGGTCCTCTTTGTATTTCTGTAGCTCAGTTATCCAAGAATAATCGTAGTGCTTTCTCTCCAGCCCCTTTGCTCACCTGTTTTTCACACACAAAGGTGTGGACCTCAGTGGAAAGTAACATCTAAGCCCACTAACACCTTAATAGTTCATAGTAGTATAATGAAAATTGTTTTCCAAATATTGTTAATATCTGCCTCTGTCATCTCTGTGTCACCTTTCACCCGATCGTGTAATATTTAGAAGACCCTGAAGCAGCTGGTGCTTTTGTTCCTCTGTTTAATAGTTTCATGTGACATTAACATCAATAATCTTCACTATTTACATGCCAATAAACTCATATATCAAGGTGGTTATGCTTTCAATAAAATATTGCAGCAAATGAAACTTATTTGAAATAATGGAAAGCAGAATTTTTAAGGTAATGAGGAAGTTATCTTAACCATTTTCCCTTGATTTTGAAAATGAATTTTTTTTTTTGAAAATGAATTTTTTGTACAGTGATTTGGTTATTTTATCTGAAATATTTTAAATCAACCTTATTAAAATAGAAAAGCTATAATACTTTTATTATTTATGTGTATAGACTAATGTTGGAAGTGAAAAGCTCAAATATAGAGATAATTTATATAAGAAATACGAGAAGAATGCTAGGTGGTCTGAGGGAAGTATTTACACAACAGAAATATATATATCAATACATATATGTTTACACACACACACAGACACATGTGTGTAGACAGGGAGGCCTGGCATGCTACAGTCCATGGGGTCACAAAGAGTCAGACACGACTGAGCAACTGAACTGAACAGAACTGAACACACATATATTCATATATACATATGTGTTCATATACACATACAATTGTGTCCAACTCTTTGCAACCCTATGGACTGTGGCACGCCAGATTCCTTTGTCCAAGGAATTTCCCGGGCAAGAATACTGGAGTGGGTTGCCATTTCCTTCTCTAGGTGATCTTCCTAACACAGGGATCGAACCTGTGTCTCCTGCATCTCCTGCAGATGGATTCCTTACCACTGTGCCACTGGGAGGCTCAATGTATTTATATACATGAAAGAAAGAAAGAAAGTGAAGTTGCTCAGTTGTGTACAACTCTGCAGCCCTATGAGCTGTAGCCCACCATTCACTGTCCATGGGATTTTCCAGGCAGGCACGCTGGAGTGTGTTGCCATTCCCTTCTCCAGAGGATCTTCTTGATCCAGGGATTGAATCTAGGTTTCCCTCCTTGCAGGCAGACCCTACCATCTGAGCCACCAGGGAATCTCACTTATACACATACACACATATATATGGTGGTGTGTGATGATTTAGTTCTCTAAGATACTTTTTTACTTAAAATTTGAAATTATTTTTGTTTAAAATATAACAAACGTTAAGCCCTATGCAGTGATAATTGCATGTTATTAATATCAAATGCACAATCACAAGATTGTTCTCAGACTGTGTGGCCCTGTCCACTCTAAGCCAGATGGCTTTTATTCCTCACACTCTCTCTCTTTGTGCTAATTTGTATTGGATGTAACATCCTCCAAAACTGACAATGACAAGTACATTTTTTATGCTCCTTCTGTGTTCGCATATAAATATATCAAAAGTAACTTTGTGGAATAATCTGAGTCCATTAGTTCAGTTCAGTTCAGTCGCTCAGTCGTGTCTGACTCTTTGTGACCCCATGAATCGCAGCATGCCAGGCCTCCCTGTCCATCACCAACTCCCGGAGTTTACTCAAACTCATGTCCATTGAGTTGGTGATGCCATCCAGCTATCTCATCCTCTGTTGTCCCCTTTTCCTCCTGCCCCCAATCACTCCCAGCATCACGGTCTTTTCCAATGAGTCAGCTCTTTGCATCAGGTAGCCAAAGTACTAGAGTTTCAGCTTCAGCATCAGTCCTTCCGGTGAACACCCAGGACTTATCTCCTTCAGGATGGACTGGTTGGATCTCCTGCAGTCCAAGGGAATCTCAAATGTCTTCTCAATTCAAAAGCATCAATTTTCGGCGCTCAGCTTTCTTCACAGTCCAACTCTCACATCCATACATGACCATTGGAAAAACCATAGCCTTGGCCAGATGGACCTTTGTTGGCAAAGTAAAGTCTCTGCTTTTTAATATGCTGTCTAGGTTGGTCATAACTTTCCTTCCAAGGATTAAGTGTCTTTTCATTTCATGGCTGCAATCACCATCTGCAGTGATTTTGGAGCCCAAAAAAATATAGTCTGAGACTGTTTCCACTGTTTCCTCATCTATTTCCCATGAAGTGATAGGACCAGATGCCATGATCTTAGTTTGCTGAATGTTGAGTTTTAAGCCAACTTTTTCATTTGTCTCTTTCACTTTCATCAAGAAGCTTTTTAGTTCCTCTTCATTTTCTGCCATAAGGGTGTGTCATCTGCATATCTGAGGTTACTGATATTTCTCCCTGCAATCTTGATTCCAGCTTGTGCTTCTTCCAGCCCAGCGTTTCTCATGATGTACTCTGCATATAAGTTAAATAAGCAGGGTAACGATATACAGCCTTGACGTATTCCTTTTCCTATTTGGAACCAGTCTGTTGTTCCATGTCCAGTTCTAACTGTTGCCTCCTGACCTGCATACAGGTTTCTCAAGAGGCAGGTCAGGTGGTCTGGTATTCCCATCTCTTTAAGAATTTTCCAGTTTATTGTGATCCACACAGTCAAAGGCTTGGCATAGTCAATAAAGCAGAAATAGAAGTTTTTCTGGAACTCTCTTGCTTTTTCGATGATTTGCTTTTTGGCAATTTGATCTCTGGTTCCTCTGCCTTTTCTAAAACCAGCTTGAACATCTGGAAGTCACGGCTGAGTCCATAAACCTGTGTTATTCCAGGCAAAACAAGGTGACCTTTCCCACTCTGCAGTAAATGCCCATGACTAGTTCTCTTTAGAGCATTATTTCTTCCTTTTTTTTTTTTTTTTAAAATTAGAAGTGATCAAGTTATAGTAACTATATTTCTTTTCAACTAAACCACATTTATTTCAAATGAAAAATTAAATATTTTCCTCTTGTTATCAAGAATTATCTCAATGAAAATATAAGTTAAAAAAAAAAAACACAGAAGAAATTGAAAATACCCTTAAGTTACTACTTCAAAAAAATGCTCTTATTTTGTCCAAACTTTTTGTGGGATAGATATTTAAATTCTACCAATTTTATTTTTAAATTTATAGAATTTGTGAAGCTTCCAACATCAAAATACACAGTAGTAGAGCTAAACTAATGAAAACATAACAACAGAATCAAACCAAGAAAAGAATTCTGTAGACCCATTTAAATAAAAGTACATGTATAAACTCCTGACTCAAAGATCAACAAATCAAATTCATAGGATGTGATATATAATAAATTTATACCACATCCTATGAATTTGATTTGTTGATCTTTGAATGTAATTATGGATTTAGAGCCAGAAATCAATAAATTAGCAAATCAAATTAATGACTCTTTATGAAAAAATTATGCTGCTGATGTTATTTTGCAAGTTATTTGTTGGTACACAAGGTAATCTAAAAGCAATTGAAAATATATTTACAAATTTTATCTTTGAAGTGAATCATTAAAAAATCATATAAAAGTGATGAATGTCTTTAAAAAACATTCAGGACTAGTTGTTTAGGGATTGAGGGAAAAAATTAGACTCCATATTATGTACATATGCAGTATTAAAAATAGAAGATACATTTGTCTTTCTTTTGTTTCTTTGAATAAAAGGAGCAGATGTTTGAATACCATGCATTTTATTTTAAAATTTAGAAAATGCTTACAGTTTCCTACTTCAACATTTACTCTGGCAGAGCTAATGTAATTAAAGACAATAAACTCAAAACAAAAAGGACTCTCTAAGACAAAATTTTTTCTTGAATAAAAGGTATGATTTTTAAAACCCTTTAATATACACTCAAAGAAAAAAATATTTAAATTTTAATTTTATATTGGGTTATAGCTGATTAGCAATATTGTGGTAGTTTTAGGTGCACAGCCATATGAAAATATTTTAAATAATTCACTTATTTGAAAATATTTACTGAGCCCTTACCATCTACCAGATGAATTTAACACCTGGAGATAAAACCAGTGCAAAGTTGTCCATTTTCTTGAAGCTTAAGCCTAATATGAGAGAAATGTATACACGGTCAGAAAGAATAGCAGGGATTGTAAAGATTAAAGAATTAATAGGGGTCCAGATACTGGGTCTTGTAAACTAAATTAGAGACTTAGAGTGGAAAGTCATTGAAGTGTTTTATTTTCATGTGTCATGATACGGTTTAGATTTTTTACTGCATAATTTGATTGCTGTGTGTAAACTCATTTGAAAGAAAGGCACTGACAGAATGTAGAATCAGGATTGAACATGGCTACTGAGTAATTTTGAAGCTCCCTGAAATAAGATTTTAGAATAATTCTTGTTGTTTCCCCAAGAAATTTCTGTAGTAGACTTTTGCAATGATGAGGGAAGTATCTATAGTATAGTTATTGAGTAGTGAGGGTAAGAAGTTGCATTTGAAAACACCATTTGGAATTACTGCATTTTAAAGGTAAAGATGACAGCTTTCATACATGCCAGATGTTGAAACCTGTGTGTGAGTGTGTGTGTGTACTTGTGGGGTGTATATGACTGAGAGAGACAGACAGAGAGAAAAAAAAAGAGACAGAGAGAATTAAAAGCTAGGTGGGAGGGAGAGGGCAGAGCTCATCTCATGAGGGTTTTATTTTTTTTAATATGATCACTTTTCTAAATTTCATTTTCTGTACAGAAACCTTCACTAATCCTTGGAGTACAATTAAGTGAGTTGTGGAAAATGTTAACAGTCATATAATCATCATTATGATTTAAGAATCAGAATATTTTCATTATGAGAAAAAGTTCTCAAGTGTCTGTTTGCAGTTAAGGCTCCCCATATACTGAACTTCCTTATACTGAGAATCCCCTGGACTGCAAGGAGATCAAACCAGTCAATCCTAAAGGAAACCAACCCAGAATATACATTGGAAGGACTGGTACTGAAGCTGAAGCTCCAATACTTCGGTTACCTGATTTGAAGAGTCAACTCATTAGAAAAGACCCTGATGCTGGGAAAGATTGAGGGCAGGAGGAGAAGGGGGTGACAGAGGATGAGATGGTTGGATGGCATCACTGACTCAATGGGCAGGAGTTCGAGCAAAGTCTGGGATGTAACGAAGGAAAGCCTGGCATGCTTCATTCCATGGGGTGGCAAAAAGTCGGACATGGCTGAGTGACTGAACAATTACATACTAAAGATGAACCACAATTTGGTAATCCTTTCATCAGTTGACTAACATTTAAGTTGTTTCTTATTTCTGGTTGTTATGAATTAAGCCTTGGTGAGTATTCAGGTACTACTTTCTATGTGGATAGATGTTTTCATTTCTTTGGAGCAATTACCTAGGAATGAGATTATATGCTCTCATTATTGGTACTTGTTTGTTTGTTTAGCTTTGTAAGAATCTCAAAGTATTATCCAGAGCGACTGTCATTTTATACCCACACAAACAAAATATGAGAGCTTCAGTTCTGTCCCATCCTTCCTTGCCAGTATTGCTATTCTAACTTCAGCCATTCAATCAGTGTGGCATAGTAAATTATTGAGACTTTGATTTGCATTTCCCTAGTGACTAATGGTGCTGCATATCCTTTTCGTGTGCTTATTTGCATTTAAGTGTGTTCTGTGGTGACTGTCTTCCAAATCGTTTGCCTATTTTAAAAATAATGCATATTTGGAAACTAACACATTCTAAACCAACTATACTCCAATAAAAATGAATTTAAAAATAAATGAGTACACTTATGAGTCAATGAAATAATTTCAAGCTTAGTATGCTAAGGACCAAAAGTATACAGTATAAAAATATCAAATGACAACCTTTTTTTCTAACATCAAGAGGGAAAACCATTTAAAGACTAAAAATCTTTGCACAGCAAAAATCAAACAAGTAAACACAATTATATGTATGCAGTGATAATGTATATTTGAAACATTTATTTTTTGCAAAAATGGACACATTTTTCTGTTGCATTATTTCAATGATTTAATATGCTTATGAATGAAAATTGTTAATTGATAAGGTCATATAGAAATTCTTTACATCATTTCCCAATTATTTAAGCCATGTAATTTCTTTGGTACCTTTCTTCCTGTCTTATTTCTCCCTTCTCTTCCCCTGCTGCTCTCCCACTCTTCTTATTCCACCCTCCTCTTCTTTCTCTTCCTCAGTTCAGTTCAGTCGCTCAGTCGTGTCCAACTCTTTGCGACCCCATGAATCACAGCACGCGAGGCCTCCCTGTCCATCCAATTACTCCCTCCTACTCCATTTCCTGTTTCTTCTAAAAGATCACCTTGCAAGACCATCTTCTGCAGAACGTGCTTTGGGTTTCTTTGGATTATGACAGAATTTTCTGCTTTTTCTAGAGTACATGAAGAATGTGAGCAGCTAACATCAAAATAATTCATTTTCTTAATTATTCCTCAATAAAATTATTTCCCTTAAAAATAATACAAATGCAAAATGGGGAAAATGTTTTAAAAATTGCAGTTCACTTACACTTATTACTGAAACTTTCTGAAAAATTTTTAAAGCAACATTTACCATATTATAAACTTTTCTTAACTTTTGGAGCTCTTATTATATGAAGCAGCATCTACAAAGGCTACATGCGTGACTCTTATAAGTAACTTTCTGGTTTTAAATCTTAGAATGTGAAACAAAATTCCAATATTTGTTGCAACTTTCAGTTCAGTTCAGTTCAGTCACTCAGTCGTGTCCAACCCTTTGCAACCCCATGAATCGTAGCACGCCAGGCCTCCCTGTCCATCACCAACTCCCAGGGTTTACTCAACTCACGTCCATCGAGTCAGTGATGCCATCCAGCCATCTCATCCTCTGTTGTCCCCTTCTTCTCCTGCCCTCAATCCTTCCCAGCATCAGGGTCTTTTCCAATGAGTCAACTCTTCACATGAGGTGACCAAAGTACTGGAGTTTCAGCTTCAGCATCAGTCCTTCCAATGAACACCCAGGATTGATCTCCTTTAGGATGGACTGGTTGGATCTCCTTGCTTAGGAAAAACTATATTCTAAGATTTGAGATATACCAAGCTTTCCCTGATAGCTCAGTTGGTAAACAATCTGTCTGCAATGCAGAAGACCCCAGTTCAATTTCTGGGTTGGGAAGATCTCCTGGAGAAGGGATAGGCTACCCACTCCAGTATTCTTGGGCTTCCCTTGTGGCTCAGCTGGTAAAAAATCCGCCTGCAATGCAGGGAGATCTGGATTCTATCCCTGGGTTGGGAGGACCCCCAGGAGAAGGGAAAAGTTACCCCTCCAGTATTCTAACCTAGAGAATTCCATGGACTGTAAAGTCCATGGGGTTGCAAAGAGTTGGACAGGACTGAGAGACTCACTTTCAAGCTTTGGTTAAAATTGTACTGTAATTTTAATCAAAAGCTGTATTGTTTTGTAAAGTGTAAAAGTGTAAATAATCTTTGGTAACTGAACCTACTTTCTATTCAATAATTGGGCTTCCCTTGAAGCTCAGCTGGTAAATAATCTGCCTGCAATGCAGAAGACCTAGTTTCGATCCCTGGGTTGGGAAGGTCTGGAGAAGGGAAAGTCTACCTACTCCAGTATTCTGGCCTGGAGAATTCCATGGAGTTCCTGGAGAAGTCCATGGGGTCACAAAGAGTCAGACTGGATGGAGTAAATTTCACTTTCACTTTAGATTCAATAGTTAGTATTGAAAAACCACATTAGACATTAATATTTTATGTAACTATTTTCCCATTCTCTGAAGTACTGATGAAAATGAATTCTTGCAAAGATTGTTAGTATTTTTTTTGGAAAGTTATCGTTCATCAACAAATATAATGGAGACATTTTAAGGGTCATGAACATTCTGAGGACTTTAAGTAATTCAAATTATATGATTAATATAAAATAACAAGTAGTTAGCTATATGAATTTAACAATTCCTTTACACCAGTAACGTTTATAAAAAAAGATGCTACAAAAATAATCCAGTTGCATTCTCTTTGACCTAATGCCACTCAATAACACAGCATAATTACTCTACAGTTTTATGTGCCTACTCTCTATCTACTGGCCACTCACCATTCATTTCCCCTGACATTTTCTGCAAGTCACATCGTTCTTCCATTAAAACGCACTTGTATGCTGTGTGATTTAATGATGTGTCATTACATCTTCCCTGGTGGCTCAGAATCTGCCTGTCAGTGCAGAAGATGTAGGAGACATATATTCTATCCCTGAGTCAGTAAGATTCCCTGGAGGAGGAAGTGGCAACCCACTCCAGTATTCCTGCCTGGAAAATTCCATGGAGAGAGGAGCCTGGTGGACCACAGTCCCTGGGGGTCATAAAAGAGTCAGACACGACTGAGCATGTATACACATGTATGAATAGTATTACAGAACAGCAAAATCTGCACTACATGTCACGTGTGTAACTGCTTGCTAAGTCACTTCAGTGGTGTCAGACGCTTTGCAAACCTGGGCGAGGGGGTGCTTGCACTTAGTCGCTCAGTCATGTCCGACTTTTTGTGACCCCATGGACTGTAGCCCGCCAGGCTCCTTTGTCCATGAAGATTCTCCAGGCCAGAATACTGGAGTGGGTTGTCATGCTCTTCTCCAGGGGATCTTCTGAATCCAGGGACCGAACCCATGCCTTCCACATTGCAGGTGGTTTCTTTACCCTCTGAGCCACCAGGGAAACCCTGGGGGAGAGGGTAGAGATTTAAATAAATACTGCTGATTGGATTGTTGGAAATTACCTAGGATTAGCTAGCTAGTGCATGATCAAGAAGTAGAAATTAAGCTCTCATTTCTAATGAGCTCTGTCACACAAACCTTATACACACATACACATATACCTGCCAATTGGTGGAGGTTCAGTCACATGCAGGGCTCTGGCATGATTAGTGAACAGATATGCTTTAGTACTTTAGACTGTATGGTGTTAGAAAGTGTTCTAGTTTCATTCTTTTACAAGTGGTTGGCCAGTTTTCCCAGCACCACTTGTTAAAGAGGTTGTCTTTTTTCCATTGTGTATTCTTGCCTCCTTTGTCAAAGATAAGGTGTCCATAGGTGCATGGATTTATCTCTGGGCTTTCTATTCTGTTCCATTGATCTATATTTCTGTCTTTGTGCCAGTACCATACTGTCTTGATGACTGTGGCTTTGTAGTAAATCCTGAGGTCTGGCAGGTTGATTCCTCCAGTTCCATTCTTCTTTCCCAAGATTACTTTGGCTATTCAAGGTTTTTGGTATTTCCACACAAATTGTGAAATTATTTGTTCTAGTTCTGTGAAGAATACCGTTGGTAGCTTGATAGGGATTGCATTGAATCTATAGGTTGCTTTGGATAGTATACTCATTTTCACAATGAGTCCATGAACACGGTATATTTCTCCAGCTATTTGTGTCCTCTTTGATTTCTTTCATCAGTGTTTTATAGTTTTCTATGTATAGGTCTTTTGTTTCTTTAGGTAGATATACTCTTGAGTATTTTATTCTTTTTGTTGCAATAGTGAATGGTATTGTTTCCTTAATTTCTCTTTCTGCTTTCTCATTGTTATTATATAGGAATGCAAGGGATTTCTGTGTGTTAATTTTATATCCTGCAACTTTACTATATTCCTTGATTAGCTCTGGTAATTTTCTGGTAGAGTCTTTAGGGTTTTCTATGAAGAGGATCAAGTCATCTGCAAACAGTGAGAGTTTCACTTCTTTTTCTATCTGGATTCCTTTTATTTCTTTTTCTGCTCTGATTGCTGTGGCCAAAACTTCCAAAACTATGTTGAATAGTAGTGGTGAGAGTGGGCACCCTTGTCTTGTTCCTGCTTTTAGGGGAAATGTTTTCAATTTTTCACCATTGAGGATAATGTTTGCTGTGGGTTTGTCATATATAGCTTTTATTATGTTGAGGTATGTTCCTTCTATTCCCGCTTTCCATTACACGCCAGTCAGAATGGCTGCTATCCAAAAGTCTACAAGCAATAAATGCTGGAGAGGGTGTGGAGAAAAGGGAACCCTCTTACACTGTTGGTGGGAATGGAAACTAGTACAGCCACTATGGAGAACAGTGTGGAAATTCCTTAAAAAACTGGAAATAGAACTGCCATATGACCCAGCAATCCCACTTCTTGGCATACACACCAAGGAAACCAGATCTGAAAGAGACATGTGTACTCCACTGTTCATCACAGCACTGTTTATAATATCCAGGACATGGAAGCAACGTAGATGTCCATAAGCAGATGAATGGATAAGAAAGTTGTGGTACATATACACCATGGAATATTACTCAGCCATGAAAAAGAATACATTTGAATCAGTTCTAATGAGATGGATGAAACTGGAGCCCATTATACAGAGTGAAGCAAGCCAGAGAGATAAACACCAATACAGTATACTAACACATATATATGGCATTTAGAAAGATGGTAACGATAACCCTATATGCAAGGCAGAAAAAGAGACAGAGGTGTATAGAACAGACTTTTGGACTCTATGGGAGAAGGTGAGGGTGGGCTGTTCTGAGAGAACAGCATCGAAACATGTATATTATCAAGTGTGAAACGGATCTCCAGTCCAGGTTGGATGCATGAGACAAGTGCTCAGGGCTGGTGCACTGGGATGACCCAGAGGGATGAGATGGGTAGGGAGGTGGGAGGGGGGATCGGGATGGGGAATACACGTAAATCCATAGCTGATTCATGTCAATGTATGGCAAAAACCACTACAACATTGTAAAGTAATTAGCCTCCAACTAATAAAAATAAATGGAAAAAAAATTTTTTTTTAAAAAAAGAGGATCCAAAAAAAAAAAGAAAGAAAAAAAAGAAAAGACACAAGTTGTTTGTAGGTTATTGAACCACATAGGGAAGACATTTAGCCCTCTTACTAACAATACTTAATCCAATTAAAAATTAAAATTATCTGTCAGTTATAATAAAATATTTTAGATATATTTAACATTAAAAAAAAAGAACTGGAGTGATCATAAAAATTATAGCAAAGAAAACAGCAAAAGCAAGAAAAACTCCATAAAGATAACTTATGGTGAGTGGAGAATTTTTCAAGTTCTTTCACATTTACTGGTAATTGTATATGTGCCTATGTAACACAGATAACACAAAAATGAAGTATGAATTAGGTGGATATATAATAAATAAATGAGGTCCTGGATATATTGCTGAGAGCAGAGGACTTTGTTTTCAGCCTAATTACTTTTCAGCCTTTTTATTTTCTATTTGTTTCATGGTAACTTGATCTGATAGGGGATTAAAATACTTTAGCAGAAATAAGTTTTCTTTCTTTAAAAATGCCCCTATTCTTGCCTGTTTACGTATATACAACAAAAGAGAGTATACTGCTCTTTCCCGTTAAATTAATACTGGCAATGTCCCCTGTGAAAATTTGTATTGTTGCTTTTCTTAGAAATATCATTGGTGATTATAACTTAGATGCAACCAACTACATTTACAAAAATATGACACTTCCTTTCTCTTTTGTTCTCTTGTTACAAGACAGCAGTCAGTATTCTTTCTCTCCAACTACTTTCTTTCAAGCTTCTATTCGTGTATTTTCTATTTCTCCACATTGCCAATCTTAGTATTCTGGACACCAAGTATAAAGTTGAACTACATATATACAAAGCACTAAAATACATTACAATATTTTTACAAGCAGTTTCTCAATTTGTTTTGTAATTATCATATATAACCAAATGTCACCCAGATGTGTATAAAAAAATCAGTGATACCCTACTTTGCTTTGTTGTTTAATTCTATTAAATTCATACAAAATTCTTATAGATTCATACAAAATAAACACATTTAATTGGCACAAATTCAAGCTTATGGGATCAAAATTTCCAAAAGAAGAAAATAAGGAATATGCATTGAACACGGCTCCCACAGGTGATTCTTATATGATATGTGAGTAAGTTAAGGATATACAGAAAAATGATTCAATTTCTTCAAAATTAAAATAGGAAGTGCTGCAGTGAAAATGATCATAGACAACACGTTTGAATGTTTGGTTGACAAAAGTGGTAGAATATGGTAAAATTCTGCGAAGACAACATAATAAATCAATTTAATAAGGTAGGCAGATGCTGAGAAAACTTTCACCATAGGTACCCAACTTCATTGTCATAGTTAGAAGACATGCAATCATCCTCACTAATCAGCTTCCTCAAATGACTTCAGATCTGTTGAACTACTTTATTTATCACAGTGATGGTGTACTTTGGAGCATTTTTTCGTAATCTTTAAATCTGGAATGCCATTTTCAACTTTCTTATCCTGCTCGACATTCTTGTTACTCAAGATCTAGATTGAGTTGGTTGATTCTTTTACAATACTTCCTGACTAGCCAAGATTACCTCTTGTTACTCATTAATGCTATATCTGTTTTGATCACTATACTTTTAACATTACATTGAAAGTGCTGTTTGTTTGCATTTCTCTCTCAATAAGAAATGAACTCCTCAAGGTAGAGCTGGCACTCCCTTGAAATTGAGTATATTGTTTCATGTGATAAGCTTCAACAAATGTTTGCTAACCCACTAAATGACACAAGATAACAGAGGCAAGTAATTCTCATAGAACAATCCTAAGAATAGACTTAAAAGAACAAAGAGACTTAGGTGAAGGTAATCTGGGAATCAAGAAAGCATATTACCATAGTGAACATAATTTGTCAAGTACTAATAGATTATCCATCAATCTCAGTTACTGTGATTGCTTATTTTGTTTGTGTTAAGTCATTCGTCATGAAACATGAAATATTTTCCTAGTCAATGCCACAAATTTAAAAAAAAAAAGTGCATTTTTACCTTTATTTTTCCTGTCTTTATGCAGATTGCTTTTGTTATAAAATTTTATGTTTCAAAGCAAGATAAACTTTTATCTTGCATTATTTCTGTGGTAGTCTTCTCAGCATGATTTAAGGTTAGTGTCATTGATGAGATATGAGGAATGCTTTAGTTGAATCAGTAACACATTTATATGATCACTAGCAACAGGAAGCTTCTGCAAATGACTAATCATACGGTAATTTTTGCTAGATTTAATTTCCTTAATTTGTCCTTAGTTTGCAAGCTTAAAGTATGAAATATATTTTATTATTTATTACTTTGTAGGATTGCATTTCAAATATCAAAATTTTGAATAACAAAATATAACTCATATTGAACTTCATGGACATGATAAATCTCTAAAAGGAACATTTGTTCTATTATTAACTGTTTTGAAAACTTTAACAACTCCCTATTATCTGCATTTGGTATTTGCAGCTGCACAGGAAACTTGTCTTCAATCTAACACAGTGATATTCCCTGCTTACAAAAATTATTTGATCCAATGAGATTGGTCTCGATACCTCTTCCTACACCCACTCTACTTATATTATTCTTATTCCTACCCCAAATATTATCTTTCCTTCCATTCTGTCATGCCCTACCCTATCTTTTTTGATGATTTAAAAAAAAAAAAAAAAAACACTCAGTTTTAGAGTTCATCATTCCAAGATGTAGAGCCCTATATGTAACATGCCAAAATATTTTTAAAAAGACAGAGGAGAGTTACCACAGAATATAATTCTTAAATAGAGCTAGAATGTTCCTAAGCTCCATGTGAAAATTGCCACAAATACTTTAAAATATCATTGCTACATGAGCATTTTAACATTACTTTGTATTGCTAAGAAGCTTGGGATTTAATGTGATAAGGGTAATTTGTGCTGTTTATAGAAAATTTATATATCCAGAAAATCCAGAAAATCAAAAGGGCAAAATGCCATACTTATTGCTATGAGATGATCATTGCTATGATACATTTTCATTCCAGCATTTTGCTATGGATTTTTTTTAAACCTCATATTCATCTATTTTATATCATACATTACATTGTGCATGCAAGTGAGCATCATATTTTTCATTTCTAAATTATAAAGAATTTGAATAAGTGTTACATATTTTTTTAAAGGAGAGGAGAGAGAGAGAAGATTTACATAATGTAGGTTTTCTCTTTCTCAGCTTATCAATAATCTTGTGTCCTTGAGTGAATACAGAAGAGAGATACTTTTCTGCAATATTCTTCAGATAGTCTCATTCCTCTTGTGCTTATTATTAGATATGATTCTGGTCTCAAACTACAGTTAGTCTCTGCATACAAATCTTCACATATTAAACTTTCAAAATATAAACATGCATTCTCATGTCCAAGCAAAAGAGTTCACATGTCTGGTGTACTTTGTCAAAGGTGTGCGTCCTCTACAGGTGTTTGTACTTTTGTGTGCTGGACAGGACTGTATAGAATACAGAAGGAAAGTATCTTTATTTGAAGCTCAAGATGTCCAGAAGCAAGTCTAAACGCAATGCTGAAGTAGCTGATACTGCTACACTTTACAAGGTACTGTACTTAAAGATTAAAAATGTTCTATTTTTTGAATTTGCTTTTTGCATATTATTTTTGTGAAAAGTATTATATGCCCATTATAGTACAGTACTATATAGCTGACTGTGTTATGACTAACCTAGACAGCATATTAAAAAGCAGAGACATTACTTTGCCAACAAAGGTCCATCTAGTCAAGGCTATGGTTTTTCCAGTGGTCATGTATGGATATGAGAGCTGGACTGTGAAGAAAGCTGAGCACTGAAGAATTGATGCTTTTGAACTGTGGTGTTGGAGAAGACTCTTGAGAGCCCCTTGGACTGCAAGGTGATCCAATCAGTCCATCCTAAAGGAGATCAGTCCTGGGTGTTCATTGGAAGGACAGATGCTGAAGCTGAAACTCCAGTACTTTGGCCACCTGATGTGAAGAGCTGACTCATTTGAAAAGACCCAGATGCTGAAAAAGATTGAAGTCGAGAAGAGAAGGGGGTGACAGAGGATGAGATATTTGGATGTCATCACCAACTCAATGGACATGAATTTGAGTAAACTCTGGGATTTGGTGAACTGGGAGGCCTAGTGTGTTGCAGTCCATGGAGTCACAAAGAGCCAGACATGACTGAGTGACTGAATTGAAGTGATCTACTAAGTATGAGGTTCTGTGTTAGGAAAGGAATTTAAGGAGTAAACAAATTAGTCATGGTCTCAGACCTCAAGAAATCAATATCAGGTCATTTATATGTATATTTAAGAATGGTAACTGTGATGTTCTTAGAGAATGAATATATTAACAGAAGCTTTTTGATTTAATATTTGCCAGTTAACCAAAAAAGGGAGGAAAAAGGATTCCTTAACTCATTCAACGTACACTTGAACGCTGCAGAAAGTAGTCAAGTTTCTTTGCAATCTAATGTCTTTATATATTTGTTGCAACAATTTACTCTTCCAGTCCAATAAATTCAGAAGAGCAACAATCTAATATTTTAAATATTAATCAAGAAAGTCAAAATATTTATTTCAAAATACTGAGGTCAAACATGTGGCCTAACAGAGAAGGCAAAGCTGACTGTATCATTCAGTTAGGGAAGACCCAAAGAAGAAATGTGCTTCTAATTTGATTGCTCAGCTTAATATGACTTATCCTGACTATAGAATTCATAGTTTTAAAGTTGGGGACTAAAATACAGAGGAAAAAAAAATATATATATATATATATATTTGCTACTTTCATTTCCTGAGTACCCTTAGAATAAAATGTTTATCAGTTCAGTTCAGTTCAGTAGCTCAGGCCTGTCCGACTATTTCTGACCCCATGTACTACAGCATGCCAGGCTTCCCTGTCCATCACCAACTCCTGGAGCTAATTCAAAATCATGTCCATTGAGTCAGACATACCATCCAACCACCTCATCCTTTGTTGTCCCCTTCTCCTCCCACCTTCCATCATTCCCTTCATCAGGGTCTTTTCAAATGAGTCAGCACTTCCCATCAGGTGGCCAAAGTATTGGAGTTTCAACTTCAACATCAGTCTTTCCAATGAATATTCAGGACCGATTTCCTTTAAGATGGACTGATTGGATCTCCCTGCAATCCAAGGGACTCTCAAGAGTCTTCTCCAACACCACAGTTCAAAAGCATCAATTCTTTGGTACTCAGCTTTCTTTACAGTCCAACTCTCATATCCATACATGACTACTGGAAAAACCATAACTTTGACTTTATGGACCTTTGTTGGCAGAGTAAAGTCTCTACTTTTTAATATGCTGTCTAGGTTGGTAATAACTTCCCTTCCAAGGAGTAAGCGTCTTTTAATTTCATGGCTGCAAGTGATTTTGAAGCCCCCTAAAATAAAGTCTGACACTGTTTTCACTGTTTCCCCATCTATTTGCCATGAAGTGATGGGACTGGATGCCATGATCTTAGTTTTCTGAATGTTGAGCTTTAAGCCAACTTTTTCACTCTCCTCCTTCACTTTCATCAAGAGGCTGTTTAGTTCCTCTTCACTTTCTGCCATAAGGGTGTGTCATCTGTATATCTAAGGTTATTGATATTTCTCCCAGAAATCTTGATTCCAGCTTGTGCTTCCTCCAGCCCAGCGTTTCTCATGATGTACTCTGCATATAAGTTAAATAAGCAGGGTGACAATATACAGCCTTGACATACTCCTTTTCCTATTTGGAACCAGTCTGTTGTTCCATGTCCAGTTCTAACTGTTGCTTTCTGACCTGCATGCAGGTTTCTCAACAGACATTGCAATTAAATCTTCACAACAGCTCTTGTAGATGATTACAGCTATCTTCAATATTTTTAATGAATAGAAATAAAAAGAGCTTAAGGAATCGGCTAAGTGCCACAAGTTAATTACAACACAAGTAGTTAAGTCCAAACCCAAGTGGATCCAAATTCAAACTCACCTTACATTGAAATATTGGCTCTTTTTGAGGAATGGCCTCTTTATTCTCTTATTGATAATATGTTATTAGTATTTATTTCCTCTAGAAATAATACATGAATAAAAACATAAGTATGTTTGCAATTAGCTTAATTTCTTAAAGAAATTAATGAAGCCACAAGCTAATTATGTACAGATCACTAACCTCTGAGTGCCAATAATATTATTTTGGTAAGTCACAGAGAAGATCTATTTGAAAAAGAAGTATATGAACTAGAAAAATAATTGCCACTTGGATTAATTGGTATCACCAGAAACAATGACAAAGGTACATTTATGAATAAAATTGAGAAATATAGTGTTTAAACATATGGGAACAAATAATACATCCTCATGTTCATTAAATGAAACTGCTTCAAAATTTAAAACAGAAGCAAAAATACCTAGTGGCAGTAATGTACTTAAACAAGAATTAACAATTAGGTAATATTTTGGATGCTATTTGTTAATAAGGACTTATTACCTTAAAAAGGGACAATTCATTACTGTCTACAATATTGGATGTCCTATGAAAAAAATAGAACCATTACCTCAGTTATCAGAAAGTTTAATTTTACATACTTAAAAGGCTATTTCCTCCATCAAATTCGACTAAGTCACAGGAATTTTCTGATTCTACTACTCGGACTCTGTGGCAAACTTGGAAAAATGGTGTGATAGAAATGCAGTCATCTAAACATTACTATTTAAATAATTTAGCACCATTTCATTTGCCTTTGCATTTTTAAAAATGTAAATGGATTTCTCATATTAGGAAGCACCCTTCCCTGAAATGCAAATGAACATAATGCATGGCAAGAGAAGGACTATTTTCTTTAGTAAAAAATCTTTTGGATGCTAAGTCTTAAAGACATAAAAATTATCTTGTGCTAATACATACTAACATTTTGTTTATTAAAATAAAAATGTCACAGATATTTTAAACAACCTTTCAATGATTAATAGTATTGTGGTCTTTTTCTTTCTTGAAAAAAAAAATTGGAATCTTAACTCTAAAAATACTAAACTTTATAGGTAATATTAACAGAACATACAATTGAAGTTTACAAAGATATTATTAATATAAAGATGAGGGGGATGAAGAAACTTCCAGTTGCACAAAATAGCAAATGCAATATTAAGAAAGCTACTGATAATGTTGAAAATACACACCCAACTACAGTCTAATGCCTGCCATAAATAATGTCCTTTCTCATTAAAACAGAAATTGTTCATGAGGAAAAAAATATCACATTGTATTAGAGAATAATCAACATAATTTTTCTCATTGAGTACTTAGTTGTGCCTAGAAGTTTTATTAGTTCTCCTTTTTGTCCATTTTCCCTTGATAATTTATTTTAGTCCCCCCCCCAAAAAAAAAAGAAATATATTTCACTAGGAAAGCAGGAGCGGTTGAATTATACAGTGTAGTAAAAATTATATAGAGAGTGTCTTTGGAGCTTAAGAACACTAGACCTTAGGAACAAATGGCTCAAATATGTTTTCCATGAGGTGAAATAATTATATACATATATATATATTAATGTGCTGATGAAAATGCCTTGTCTTCTCACTATAATAGAAATCCTTGTGGAACAGCTATAAACAAATGATTTGCAAAAGTAAAGCAAAGAAACTCAGAGCAGAGCAGCACTCCAGAACTGAATACATGGACGAGAAAGTGATTTATCTGTTACTCAAATCCTGCTGCAGCAAATTCCAGTAAGACACAAAAAATCAGTATTGGCAAGTGTCTAAAGGCATAATTGTGTTATTTCTATCTCTAGCTACAAAAACTGTGGCAATCATGAAGATTCCCCTGGTGCTCAGTACTTAAGACTCCTCACTGCCAATGCAGGAGGCATGGGTTTGAACCATAGTTGGGGCACTAAGATCTCACATACCATTTTGTTGTTCAGACACTAAGTCATGTCTGATTCTTCGCAACCCCATGGACTGCAGCACACCGGGTTTTGTGACCCTATGACTGTCTTTCACTATCTCCTGGAGTTTGCTCAAGCTCATGTACATTGAGTCGGTGATGCCATTCGACCATCTCATCTTCTGTGGTCCCCTTCTCCTCCTGCCCTCAATGTTTCCCAGCATCAGGGTCCTTTCCAATGAGTCATCTCTTCCATCAGGTGGCCAAAGTATTGGAGCTTCAGCTTCAGTATCAGTCTTTCCAGTGAATATTCAGGGTTGATTTCCTTTAGGATGGACTGTTTTGAACTCTTTGCCTTCTAAGAAACTCTCAAGAGTCTTCTGCAGCACCACAGTTTGAAAACATCAATTCTTCGGCACTTTGCCTTCTTTATGGTCTAATTCTCACATCCACACATGACTATGGGAAAAAATGTAACTTTGACCAGACAGGCATTTTTTGGAAAGTGATGTCTCTGCTTTTTAAAATGCTGTCTAGGTTTGTCATAGCTTTTCTTCCAAGGAGCAAGTGCCTTTTAATTTCGTGGCTCTACTCACCATCTACATACCCTGAAGGTAAAAGTGAAAGTTGCTCAGTCATGTCCGACCCTTTGAGACCCCATGGACTATAGAATCCATGGGATTCTCCAGATAGGAATACTGGAATGGGTAGCCATTCCCTTCTCCAGGGGATCTTCCCAACACAGGGATTAAACCCAGATCGCCCATATTTCAGGTGGATTCTTTACCAGCTGAGCTACCAGGGAACCCCAAGAATACTAGAGTGGCTAGCTTATCCCTTCTCCAGAAGATCTTCCTGACCCAGGAGTCAATCCAGAGTCTCCTGCATTGCAAGTGGATTCTTTACCAGCTGAGCTACCAGGGAAGCACATGCCATGCGTATGGGCAAAGAAAAAACAACAACAAAACTGTGGTAATCATGGAATCATCTACAAAACTGTGGTTAAGGGTGCACATGAGGAGATGCTCTAAGAATTTGTCCCCACAGAACAAGGCAAGGGATTTGATATTTCTCCTCTGGTTTATTTTAGAGTTCATAACCAATTAAGAGACTGTTAAGACCACTAGACATTATCCACTTTGGGAGTCTTCACTTATCAAGTTACCAACTTGTCATTTCATTTAAAGTTTGAAGACAATCTTATACTGAGTATAAAGTCCTAAAATGTTCAATGCTAACATCACAGAAAGTCATACAGCTAGCTCTTTTGTATGTTTACTATGCAAAACAACTTACCATGAAATTATTGCAGGGATTTGTAGAAAAAGAACATCAAGAGAACTTTAAAATGGCAATTACCGCCTAACTACAGAGACTGACAAAGGCGGTTCCACATTACATCAGTTGTTATGATGTCTTCATTGCAGCATCGTGTTTGTCTCCCAACTCCACCATCTGCCTCCTGTTTTTAGTTAGATATTTTCCCATAGAACTGTCTGCTATGGGTGTAATGTTTAGTAGATAACAATGAACACAGTTTCTTGACAATTTTTCACAATCTTTTCTAATATGTCTTTCAAAATTCAGTACCTACTAATATGTTTCCTTCTGACTAGGTATCTACCCTTGAAGGATAGTTCCAGTTGATGGATTTAAATCTGGCACAATATCCCTACATTCCACTGAAGTTGAGATGATATGAAAGTAAAAACAGTCACAGTAAATCAGTGAAACGTATGCAAACCTGGGCTTCCCAGGTAGCTCAGTGGCAAAGAGTCCACTTGCCCGTGGAGGAGACATAGTTTTGATCTCTGGGTAATGAAGATCCACTGGAGAAGGAAATGGCAACCCACTCCAGTATTCTTGCCTGGGAAATCCCATGGACAGAGGACCCTGATGGACTACTGTCCATGGGGACGCAAAGAGTTAGACACAGCTTAGCAAATAACAACAATGCAAACCACAAAATATTGTGTATGATTTTTTGAAATGTCTTTATTGGCCCCTTACAATTATTCTAGAAGCAATCTCCCTTTCATCATTTTAATCTTATCCAAGAAGAACTCTAGAACATTGCTGGAAAGTAATGCAATTGCAGGCATTGCAGGTAACTGACAGTGTGAATAGTCAGCTGAATTGTACTTAACTTCTGAAAACTGTTAAACCTCCTTTAGGTAATTAGGCTTGTTATCATGCCAAGAGGAACCAGAAGTTGGATCTGTTTTGTACAGGTGGTTTGAAAAAGAAAAATTCTAAAAAATGTTCCTGTCTGTGTGAGACTTCTGTGTGGAGAAAAGTAACAATAGACCACAGAAATAGATCATAAGAAATTATTGAATATCTTCTTTCTTTTGATGTGGAAATCAAGAGAACGGTTTGAATTTTTTTAGCAAGGAATTTGAATTCTTCCAGGAATTGCATGGGGTGACATTACTAGGAGAGCAGCACTCTTGCATTATTAGAATTTTAATCATAATTGACGTGGATTTGATGCCGGGCTCTAATGTTGATGCTGGGTTGGGCACTATCATATCATCAGCCTTGTTCCAGAGAACATACAAACCCACCTGCAGGTAGTCACCTGCAGCTAAGGTGTTCATGTGTATTGTCATCATCTCTGCTCATGTAATGAAGCAGGCAGAAAAATCTCTCACTGTCAAAGCTCATTACTTGCGAATCAGTTTCCAGGTTGAGAATCTCACTTACCTTCTACATCTGAATTCCTATCCTTCATTTGGAAGATTACTTCCCTCTAGCAGCCATGATGTTTATATTTACCCCTGAATTGCCCCTTTATAGGGTTTCCCTGGTGATTCAGATGCTAAAGAATCTGTCTACAATGTGGGAGGCACAGGTCTGATGCCTGGGTCAGAAAGATCCCCTGGAGAAGGGAATGGCTACCCACCCTAGCATTCTTGCCTAGAGAATTCCATGGTCAGGGAAGCCTGCCAGGTTACAGCCCATGGGGTCAAAAGAGTTGAACACAATTGAGCTGATAACTTCTTCTGCCCCTTTATAGTGGGTATCAGGCTTACTTGATTTATTTATAATATTTATTGAATACAGGGCTTGGGGTTCAAGAGTGAAAAATAAAGATTCTTCCTTAGGGAGCTTTCATACAAGTGACAAGCTATAGAAAGGAAAAAGGAAATATATATAGAAGATATATAAAGTGTGTGTATCCATATATATGCATATAATGCCATATGGTGCTAAGTGCTGTGATGTAAAATAAATTCTTAAAAAGGATGGAGAATGTGGTGGGGGTTGCTATTTACCCTTCAGTGATCAGCAAAGTCCTGTTTATTTAATAGGGATACATTTGAGCAAGACCTACAAGATTAAGAAAGTTACTGATTCCGAAGTTTATGGAAGCACATTCCAATAAAGGAAAGAGCAAATGGACTATGGGAATGTGTGTGATGTGTCTAAGGAGCAATGACAAAGTGAGTGTATTGCATGTGATGGGTAATGTGGGAAGAGAATAAGTCACAGAAGTAATAGGGGCAGATTCATAAGAGGCCATTATGTAGGACTATCTCTCACTTTTGGTCTTCCTGGGATCCTTCTCACATTTATGACCAAGGATTCCTGCCTGTCTCTTCAGCTTCTAGACTTCCAAACTCTACCAGATCCTCTCAATAATTTAAGTTTCTGGACCTAAAGGTCATTTCTCATGTTTTTGTAGCTCTTGTCTTACTTTTTGCTAGAATAGATATTCTCTTTTTTTTTGCCTCACTATGCATCATATGGTGTCTTAATTCCCCAACCAGGGATCAGACATGTGTCCTCTGCAATGGAAGTATGGAATCTTAACCGCTGCCCTGCCAGGAAAGAGCAATTTTTGCTAGATTAAATAAAAACTATTTAAGAAGAAGAATATGAGTACATAAAATCAGGAAAAGCATACACACAGGTAGCTATGTAGATTAATTTTGTTCATCATTATGATATACCACCCTAATAGCAGAAAGCAAAGAACTAAAGAGGCTTTTGATGACGGTGAAAGAGGAGAGTGAAAAAACTGGCTTAAAATTCAAGATTCAGAAAACTAAAATCTTGGCATATGATCCCATCACTTCATGGCAAATATATGGAAAATAAGTGGAAGCAGTGATAGATTTTATTTTCTTGGGCTCCAAAATCACTGCAGAGAGTAACTATAGCCACAAAATTAAAAGATGCTTGCTCCTTGGAAGAAAAGCTATGACAAATCTAGACAGCCTATTTTAAAGCAGAGACATAACTTCGCTGACAAAGTTCAGTATGATCAGAGACATTGTTTCTCCAGTAGTATATATGAATGTGAGAGCTGGGCCATAAAGAAACCTGAACGATGAAGAGTTGATGCTTTTGAACTGTAGTGCTGAAGAAGACTTTTGAAGGTCCCTTAGTCCTAATCCTAAAGGAAATCAACCTGAATATTCATTGGAAGGACTGAGGCTGAAACTCCAATACTTTGGTCAGATGTGAAGAGCTGACTCTTTGGAAAAGAACCTGAATCTGGGAAAGATTGAAGGCAGTAGGAGTAGGGGGTGACAGAGGATGAAATGGTTAGATGGTATCATTGACTCAATGGATATGAATTTGAGCAAACTCTGGGAAATACTGAAAAACAGAGAAGCCTGGCATGCTGCAATTCATGTGGTTGCAAGGAATTGGACCTGACTTAGTGACTGAGCAACAGCAACAAATGCATTATGAGAAGTGAGAAAAAAATTGCTCAAAAAGTATTTGAAGCAGAGAAACCAAGGAAGGAGACAAGAGAGAGAGTTGAGAGGGATTACTCTGAGGGTGTTTACTAAGGAATTAAGAGAAACAATGAAAATCTTTCCCAGTAGCAGTAATAACACATTAGAAATTTGAAGATGATGACTAGGCAAAAGACAAGAATTGCAGAACAATATTGAGAAGCCAGTGTGACTGCCCAGTTATGTGATACTCTCTGGAAAAGCTGAGCATCTTGTGTCAGTGTTTTTAAAGGGCTATAGATTATTGCTTGGAACGTAGGGACTATAAGGGTCATTTCTATTGCTTATAACATAATACATAAAAATGGCACTTATGGTCACTTAATCCCTTATCACTGTCCCTAATGCAATTTTGCACTTGAATGATCTTGAGAGAATAGCTGTTCTTTCCACTAGGGTATGATGCTTTCCTAATGAACACCTGTGCAAGATATAATAAATGATTCATTGAATTGCCAACACCAGAAATCAAATTCTGATCTATGAGAACTATTTTACAATCAACCAACCACTACTAAAATATGCATCATTGCCTGTCTTGTGGAACTAAAATAAAACAGAAAGAGAGAGACAAACTGAATTTTTGTGAAGTAATGAGAACTAACCATGAATATACAGCATAAGGAATGTACTTGTATTTTATTATTTGTCCCTTCTTTGGTTATCATGATGATTTGAGGTAAAATTTGATATATAATTAAGCATAAATATTTGTATAAATATATGCTTCATTCATAGAAGTAGTAAAAGAATGTCAAGATGCCATCAAAGTAGTCATAGAAAATAATGCAAGCCATCTCCCACTTGAGAAAATGATTCTATCTTTGGATTTATGTAAAAATCACCTTCAGAATGTCTTTAGATTACAGAGAATTTGATTCCAGTTAATTGGGAGTAGAGGAAGAGGTATCTGAATTATGAACCATTATACCAGTTTAATCTGATGCAAGTAGTACAGAAATTATACTTTGAGAAACAGAGCAGCAAAAAGCTATTTTAAACATTTTATGATGTGTTTGTTTTCTTATTTTAGTTAAAATACATATTTCATATATAAATTAAATACTTCTATCTATACACACATGGTCTACCAGGCTCCTCCATTCATGGGATTTTCCAGGCAAGAGAACTGGAGTGGGTTGCCATTTCCTTCTCCAGGGGATCTTCTCCAGGGATCGAACCCGGGTCTCCCACATTGTAGACAGATGCTTTACCGTCTGAGCTACCAGGGAAGTCCTATACCAATTATACTTTATAAAAATGAATGCAATTACATATATTCATGCATGGTATCTGTCAAGAGAAAACTATAAACCTATGATGGTCTATGTAGATTGGGATGGACCACAAATACAGATGGGGACAGATCATCAACAGCTAAATGACTTACACGATGATTGGAAATATCTGGAAACAGAAGGAAGATGAATGAATGCATGACTGAACAGATATCTGGTGAATTCTACTGTCATCACTGGCTAATCAGTGAAGAAGAGCAAAAAGTAAGAGGGAAATCTATAGCCTCTAACTCACTGTGAGTGTAAAGGGACATAAGAATGATTGGTAGGCCATTTGAACTTTAAAAGTACAGAGAAGAAGGGACTTCCCTTCTTCTTAGCCACTGGTGGTCCAGTGGCTAAGACTCCATGTTCCCAAAGCAGGGGACCCAGTTTCGAATCCTGGTCAGGGAACTAGATCCTGTGTGCTGAAACTAAGACCTAGTGCGGTCAAACAAATGAATATTTTTAAAAAGTATAGTGACTTCTCTTGTGGTCCAGTGGTTAAGAATCCACTTGCCAATGTGGTGCACAAAGGTTTGATCACTGATCTGGGAGGATTCCACATGCTGAGGGGCAAATAAGCCCATGTGCCAGAACTACTGAAACCCGTGCCCTAGAGCCCATTCTCTGCAACAAAAGAAGACACTGTAATGAGAAGTCCACACACTGCAACTACAGCAAACTCATAAAGCAATAAAGATCCACAGCAGCCAAAATTAAATAAGTAATTTGTAAAAAATATAGAAAAGGTTTATTGCATTTTAAATGGCTAATAGAAAAAAAGTCATGGTTGAGTTTCATAGTGACAAGTTACATCTCTCTTGCTGCTTCCAAGATTATTTTTTGTCATTGAATTTTAAAATGTGATTATACTTATCTGAGTGTGGAATTCTTGAGTTCTTACTTCTTGGAGTTTTTCACTTTCTTGGAGGTTTATATTCATTTCTTTCATAACATTTTGGACATTTTAAACACTAATTCTTCAAAAATATTATGTCATTTCTCCTTCTCTTCTTCTGAAACACCAACAGTGTATGTATTGGTCTATTTGCTAATGTCATTTGGGCATCTTTTCTATTGCTGTTCAGTCACTCAGTAGTGTCCAACTCTTTGAGACCCCATGGACTGCAGCACGACATGCTTCCTTGTCCTTCACCATCTCCTGGAGTTTGTGCAAGCTCATGTCCATTGAGTTGATGATACCATCCAACCATCTCATCCTCTGTCACCCTCTTCTTCTCCTGCTTTCAATCTTTCCCAGCATCAGGGTCTTTTCCAATGATTCAGTTCTTCCTATCAGGTGGCCAAAATATCGGAGCTTCAACATCAACATCAGTCCTTCCAATGAATATACAAGGTTGAATTTCTTTAGGTTTGACTGGTTTGAACTCCTTATAGTCCAAGGGACTCTCAAGAGTTTTCTCCAGCACCACAGTTCAAAAGCATCGATTCTTAGGTGCTCACCCTTCTTTGTGGTCCAACTTTTATATCCATCCATTACTACTGGAAAAACCATAGGTTTGAATATATGGACTTTTGTCATCAAAGTGGTGTCTCTGATTTTTAATAGAGATGTAGATTTGTTATAGCTTTTCTTCCAAGGAGCAAGCATCTTTTAATTTCTTGGTTGTAGTTACTGTCCACAGTGATTTTGGAGCATTTTTTTTTTTCCTCTAAGTTGCTTCAGTCATGTCCAACTCTGTGTGACCCCATAGACTGCAGCCCACCAGGCTCCCCCATCCCTGGGATTCTCCAGGCAAGAACATTGGAGTGGGTTGCCATTTCCTTCTCCAGATTTTGGAGCATCTTAAGATAATTGTTTTAAAGTCTTTGTGTAGTATATCTCCTACCAAATTCTTTTCATCGACATTTTCTGTCAATTTATTTATTTATTTATTTTCTGAATGGGCCATATTTTTCTCCTTTTTATGACTTATGACCTTTCATTGAAAACCAGATGTTGAAATCTAATGACATGTCAGCTCTGGAAATCAAATACTTCTCTTTCCATAAGGTTTGCTGTTTTTTTTTTTTTTTTTAATTTAATTTAATTTTGATTGTTACAGTCTGCTTCTTTGCATCCACCTAAGGTGTAACTGTAAGGTCTTCTTGGGTCTTTTCTGTACCTCCACATTTTCCTGGCCATGTGTGATAACTTTCCAGTACATTAGTTGCTTTTGTATGACCTAGTCTTTAATGCTTGGCTCCTAAAGGGGAGAAGTGGGGGAAAAAAAAGAGGTTGGAAGAAAAAGGCAACTGACCCTTTAAGTCCTCTGAAAATCATTTAGCTATAGGATAAGTGGCTTTTGACAATGGAGGAAAATCAAATGCAATGACTACCACTACTTTGGCTACCTTTCTGTGATCCAAAGCCATAACCAGTGATGACAACACAGATCACTGATTTTTGACAGAGTGAATTTTGTTCATCTTGACTCCAGTAAACTCTGTGCCCCTGCTCATGCAGGTCCATTTGTGTCTGACTCTTTTCAACTCCATGGACTGCTGCCCACCTGGCTCCTCTGTCCACGGATTTCCCAGGCAAGAATACTGGAGTGGGTTGCCATTTCCTATTTCAGGGGATCTTCCCAACCCAGGGATTCAAGCTGTGTCCCCAGCCTCTTCTTCTTTGTCAGGTAGATTCTTTACCATTTTGCCACCTGGGAAGCCCAAACTCTGCAGGTTGCTCCAAAATATGTGTATAGCTATCTGCCAAGGTGTTAGGGGTGGAGGATGGGTAGTTACTACAGTACTAAGCACTGAAACGGACCATAATTTACCTTCATGTCTTTCCCTTGAGAGTTATAGGACTTTAATAGACTCTAGAGTCATTGAAGAAAATGACAGAGAAATCAGAAAATACCAAGAGACAAGTGAGAACAGAAATATGATGTATCAAAATCAATGGGATGCAACAAAAGTTGTTCTTAGATGGAAATGCATAGCAATATATGCCTTCTTCAAGAAAGGAAAAAAAGTTCCAAATAACTTTTCACTTAAAGGAATTGGAAAAAGAACAAACAAAGCCCAAAATTCATAAGAAATGGAAATAATAAAGAAAAGAATGGAAATAAATAAAATAGAAACTGGAAAAAAAAAAAAAAAGCAATGGAAGGGATCAATGAAATGAAAAAGTTGGTTCCTTCAAAAGGTAAACAAAAATCAACAAGTCATTAACTAGACTAGCAAAGAGAAAAAAAGAAAGGGCTCAAATACACAAAATTAAAAATGAAAGAGGAAAAGTCAATGAAACTCCTGCCTGTTGGTTTTAATCCCATTGAGATATTAAATGCAAACTCTCTTATTATTTTTAGGGATGACTTGTATTACTTAGCATATTGCTTACTTAATGTGCTATAGATAAAAAACTGCTTTTTGGCTTCTGTTTGTTATATTATGTGCTTTTCAAATTATAATACTTGCCATGGAAGTACAAATTAACATATTAAAATTTTTGAAAAATACTGAGTGACAAAAATCTAAAAGGTTAAGATATCTGATTAGAGAAATAAGTACTATTAATTTAGGCTTTTTTTGTGCTTTCCACTGAGTTCAATTTTATAAAATGTGCATTTTTAGACTAGAAGATACAGGTGAAGTTTCCATGACCCTTTCTAGTTGCCTTAGATAATGCTGATCTTCTGATTTACAGTATTTCTTCATTTTCAGCCAATTTATTACATAGGATGCAAAAAAGCTAAAATTACAGCCATTTTTCAAGCTCTGCATATGTGTAATTCCCTTTTAAAATGCCCCATTCAATATACTAAAATATATCTTTTTTGTTATAAGGTTTTTAATATTTTTTTGCTATATTTCCTTTCTATGCATATCTTCATTTTATATTCTGAATTGATGTTTCACTTCCCTGGTAGTGCGTCTGGTAAAGAATCCACCTGCAATGCAGGAGATCCTAGTTCGATTCCTGGGTCAGGAGATCTGCTGCAGAAGGGATTAGGCTACCCACTCCATTATTCTTGGGTTTCCCTGGTGGCTCAGATGGTACAGAATTCGCCTGCAATTCAGGAGACCTGGATTTGATCCCTGGGATAGGAAGATCCCTTGGAAGAGGGCATGGAAACCCACTGCAGTGTTCTTGCCTGGTGAATCCTCATTGACAGAGGTGCCTGGCGGGCTACAGTCCATGGGGTCACAAAGAGTCGGACTTGACTGAGTGACTAATTGTATGATGCTGCTATTTCATTTCTGTTTCTGAACATTTGATTATTTTGAAATTTCCATGACCCTAAAAATGAAGCTGTAAAGACTGAATAGCAGATATATCAATGAGTAGGGCCAGGGTCAAGGAGGATAGTCTATATAGAAAGATGAAAGTGTAGAAGATCCTGGGTGCATGTATTATATACTAAGATTACTTTAAACTGGATTAGCACCTAGTAGAGTGACTGCTTTATGAAGATATTCAAAATTATCTGTTAAACAGATAAATAAACAATTGAGACTAGAATTTAATTTCTGGTGTGACAGTTTTAAAGTCATATCTTGAAAGATAGGTAAGGAAGCAACCTTCAAAATCTGTCCTCTGACAACACCTTCACAGCATCCACTCTCTACAGAGCCCCTATAAGCTCACCATGGGATAAATCAACATCTTAGCTGATTTCCTATTGACTCCCTGCAGTATTCTCAACACATGGATGCAATTCTTTCTCAAATATCAATCAGATTACACACTCCTTTGTCCAGAATCCTGGAATGCCCATCTGTTTCCTTCAGAGTAAAACCCATAAGCCTTATAATGGCCTTCCATTCTGATTATACCTGTACCTGAACTCTGACCTAATCTTTTCTACACTTTACTGAGGTAATTTTACTTCAACTGCCCCAACCTCCCTGGAAACCAGTGCATCCTCTTCAGCTTTTGGTAAACTCCATCACCTTTGTCAATCCTTGATTCAAATCTTTTTCTCAGTAAGACATACTCTGGTAATCTGTCATGCTTCACACATTTTCTTTTCTTTTTTTTTTTTTTTGCCATATAAATGGCATATGGGATCTTAGTTCCTCAACCAGGGATTAGATTTCAAACTCATGCCCTCTGCAGTCGAATTTTGGAGTCTTAACCTCCAGGGAAGTCCCCATATTTCTTAAGTTAGAATGTTTAATGTTTACTGTTGTATTCTCCTCCCATATACAAGCTCCATTAGGGCAAAGACCCTTTATGAGTTTAAACTGTATGTTAACAGTGACAGAGACACAGGCTGCTCTCAACACTTGTTGAATAAATGAATCGTTAAAAAAGAGTTGGCATTAGTCAAAACTGGATTTGGATAGGGACATTTCAGTAAACTGATGAACTTAAAAACTTATATGTATTTTTGTGAGGTGTTAATAAAAGGGAAAAGTGATCAGTGTAGCAATTTATTTGAGTTGTTGAACTAACATAGTAGGTATTTGTTGTTTGCCTCCACAACAACTATAACCCAATAATGGATGGATTATAAGCACAAAGATTTCTCTTCATGGCACTTAGCTTTTCTTATATCCTCACCAATGTTTACCTCACTCCAGTTCTAGGGCTTGTCTCTAGCCAGTAAGTCAGTAAGCATAACCCACATCGATAGCCATGCAACTGATTCATTTAACCAATTAGAAACAACACATGTGATTGATCTATGTTGGAGCTTTAAAGATAGAGATGCACACTGTCTTCCCTAAGTTACGGTCATTGAGGACATGCGATCTATAGCTCCTATAAGCATTTACCATCATATGAGTGGTTGGCTTGTGAAAAATCTAAAGCATGGACATTGAGATTTCCTATGAAACCAAGCCAAAAATGGAACCTACATCTTTTTTTAAGGTGCATGAGAAAGATATTTCATTTTTTGTTTGAAGCTATTTGATTTAAGATTGTATCATCTTGAACAAAGATTCTTATTTTTGCTACAACTATGATGGGAAGCGGAACAGCTCTGGGAAGTTAGAGGAGCATATGTTCTAGGTTCTGTGTTCAGTTAGTTTGGGTTTTTTCTTTTAGATAGGATACATCTGAGCTCTCTAGGCATACGTGAATATGAGAAAATAGGGAAAGGTTGAATGTATGGAAAATTAATGGAATTCTTAATGTACTAGAATACACATGGAAGCAATAACTGATGAAGGTGTCAATGGGTCTGGCTTTAGATGGGAATAGAAATAACATTTTCAAAAGTACTGGGAGAAACACAAGCGGAAATTGATTAAGACAGACAGTGACATAACAAATGTCTATAATGACCTCATGTAATAGCTACTAAAAATTTAATGGTTTTAAATATGGGAGGAATATAGATAAAAATAATATTTACATACATGAAATTTGGGAAAGACAAGTATTTAGGAAAGAAAGGTACTTTAGAGAAACTAGTTTGGAAGCCAGGGGAATCATCCAGATATGAAAAGAGAGGATCAAAATTAGATGGGAAAAGTAGAAAGAATGGAAAGGAAGGGGTTGATAATAAAGACACCACTTTGGTCTGAGTCATTCATATCCTTTCTGGCCCTGTTTTTATGATAAATATTTCAAGCTCATTGAGCAGAAACCAGGCCTATCTATTGAGCTGTGCCTAGTGCCAGCACATTTTCTATGCTCAATAAATGCTAAACCATCATATCACTGAAGGAAAAAGATTCTATTTCAGAAGGAAACTAAGTATTAGTAGTACTATGAACTAACTCATTACTTTGCATAATTTCCTTATTATTTCCTTCTTTTCTTTTTAGGTAAATAACATCTTCACTCATTAAATATATATTTAATGTTAGGAAGTTACCCTTCTAAGAGCCAGGGTGATTCAACTAGGTCTCCAAAATCAATCTAGGAAATTAAACATATGAAATGCTTTTCACAGTTCTATGAACTAGTGAATAATGCATTCAAAAGTGTAGACAGATGCTAAATTACACGGGCGTTTGGAGTAGAAGCAGTAATACTTTTGCCTGGAGTGCTTAAAAATGGGTTTTTGGAATAAGCAAGAAGTAAGTTAGCTAGAGATTGAAGGGTAGGGTAGAATGTAGAGAGGGAAACATGTGTGTGTGGGGCGAAGCAGTTGAACATTTGAGGGTAATGGTGTAATAAAAGAATAGCAGTGAAAAATGCAATGAAAATTTTATGTCCAAAGTAGTGTAGTTTCACTGAAGTACGTTTTCTATGTAGAAGAATCATGGAAACTAAGCCTGGGAAGATGGTATTTTCTAGTACCTTGAATTCAAGATTGAAGTATTTAACATTTTATTTGACACTAGAGATCCACTGAATATTTTGAGAGAAAAAGCTATAAAGAAAATATGGATTTAGGAAAATGAAATTGGTCATTATATTCAGGAAGGATAGGAGAAGTATAGATTAGATGCAGTGAAATCTCAGCTATTGTACTAGTCTGGACATGAAAAATTAAGATTAAAGTAGACTGCAGACTCGGTGAAAATTGATGTTAAGAAAACAAATATCCATTGAAAGGACTGATGCTGAAGCTGAAGCTCCAGTACTTTGACCACCTGATGTCAACAGGTGACTTATTGGAAAAGACACTGAAGCTGAAACAGATTGATGGTAAAAGGAGAAGGGGGAAGCAGAGGATAAAATGGTTAAATAGCATCACTGACTCAGTGAACATGAATTTAAGCCACCTCTGAGAGATAGTGGGCTTCCCTTGTGGCTCAGCTGGTAAAAAAAATCCACCTGCAATGCAGGAGACCTGGGTTCAATCCCTGGGTTGGGAAGATCCCCTAGAGAAGGGAAAGGCTACCCATGCCAGTATTCTATCCTGGGGAATTCCATGGACTGTAGAGTCCATGGGGTCGCAGTCAGACATGACTGAGTGACTTTACCTTTCACTTTCCTGGAGATAGTGGAGGACACCAAGAGCCTGGTATGCTGCAGTCTATGGGGTCACAAAGAGTCAAACAGGACCTAGCAACTGAAAAACATGAACTCTACAATTAACCTTTCATTTCTGCATCTTTAACCAATTAAAAATGGATATTGACAATCAATTACATATATTATTAAAAGGAGAGTAACCTATAAAGAAATATTTTGGACTAATATTTAAGAAAAAGAAAGAAGAAAAATCAACTCTCAATACGTGTCACAGATATTATGATTTTGAAACTTAGGAGATCAGTTTCACATTCAAGTAGGTTTATTGACAAAAAATTACAAAACAAATTCTGTAGGAACACAGAGTGTAAATACTAAATCATCTCTGCAGTTTTTAGCACAATAATGAAGTGTGTGTGTGTGTGTGTGTGTGTGTGTGTGTGCGTGCTCAGTTGTGTCCCCTCTTTGCAATTCCATGGACTGCAGCCCATTAGGCTCCTCTGTCCGTGGGATTCTCCAGGCAAGTATACTGGAGCAGATTGCCATTTTCTCCTCCTAGGGATGATCCTGACCTAGGGATGGAACCCATGTGTCTTGTGTCTCCTGCATTAGCAGGGGGATTCTTTACCACTGTGCCACCTGGGAAACCCACAATCATGAAGTATATAAATAGTTTTAAAAGTTATTTTATATATTAAAAAATAAGCTGTTTAGATGACAACTCTATACATTCAAGTGAGAAAGGAGGAATTTGTATTATATGATTTCAGAAATGATTAATCAGTTTTAATGAGTAGCCTCTGAGGAGAATGGGGCTAGGTACCAGATATAATATAAAGAACATAAAATATAATATAAAACATTGGTTACGATTAGAGCAACCTGGAAATAAATGTAGCACTTGGATTATTATTGCTGAGAAAAACAGGAAAGTTCCTCATTGATTGGGACTGAATGCTATTAAAGATTTATATGTTATCATTGAAGTTAGAGCCAGGAGCAGTAGTTTGGTACTAAGTTAAATTTAAATTATACTGGAGGCAATAGAATATATAACAAATTGAACAAAATAATCCAATGTTCTTTGGTCTCTGTGGTCACCATTTATTAAACATTATAAACCATTTCCAGAGACTACTTCTCTGTAAGTATTTTCTCTTAAATTTTACTTAGAACAAGTGTATTCTGAAGGAAAATCTCATGTAGGTTCTGCAATAAGAAATCAATTACATCAGTGATACAAATTGATTAAACAATGATTCTAAATAAAATATAAATATTTCTTCCCTCAAAGAGTTTATCATTTAAGCAAATGAGTCATCCATTATTTTTTACTAATACTTGCATTTATTTTTATGGATTTCTTAATATAGAATCATGATTCAAATGAGTACCATAGAGAGGTTTGTGAGCTGCAAAAAACTTTTTTTTCCCCATTTGGTTTTCAGTATAATGACATGTGGATAAAAACGTTGGTCATAAATCAAAGACACAGGGTCAATCTCTAACTTCATATTTTCCAGACACAAGACCTTGGACAACTAATTGAAATATCCCATATTGTTTATTTCTTTTCAAAAAGGGTAACCTAAATACTTCTCATAGGGCTAAAATTAGTTTTAGGAGATATTCATATGTAGTTAAGTAAGACAGTATTATTGCATATAAAATACCTCAATAAATATTCTTATTCATTCCATGTTAAAGTTAGCATATTTTAGAAATAAAAATAATACTTTATAATTATAAATGCAAAATAACCTTCCAAAGAATTCATGAGCAGTACATCTTAAATTAGTAGTACATCCTTAATTGTTGTTCTATTGCCAAGTCATATCCAACTCTTCACCACCTCAATCACTTCAGTTCAGATCAGTTGCTCAGTCGTGTCTGACTGTGACCCCATGGACTGCAGCACGCCAGGCCTCCCTGTCCATCACCAACCCCTGGAGTCCATCCACACTCATGTCCATCGAATTGATGGTGCCATCCAACCATCTCATCCTCTGTTGTCCCCTTCTCCTCCTGCCTTCAATCTTTCCCAGCATCAGGGTCTTTTCAAATGAGTCAATTCTTTGCTTCAGGTGGCCAAAATATTGGAGTTTCAGCTTCAGCATCAGTCCTTCCAATGAGTAGTCAGGACTGATCTCCTTTAGGATGGACCGGTTGAAACTCCTTGCAGTCCAAGGGACTCTCACAGTCCAAAAGCATCAATTATTTGGTGCTCAGCTTTCTTTATAGTCCAACTCTCATATCCATACATGACTACAGGGAAAACCATAGCTTTGAGTAGACAGACCTCTGTTGGCAAAGTTATGTCTCTGCTTCTAATATACTGTCTAGGTTAGTCATAATTTTTCTTCCAAGCAGCAAGTGTCTTTTAATCTAATGGCTGCAATCACCATCTGCAATGATTTTGGAGCCCCCCAAAATAAAATCTGTCACTGTTTCCACTATTTCCCCATCAAGATGCCTTGATTTGAGTTTTCTGAATGTTGAGCTTTAAGCCAACTTTTTCACTCTCCTCTTTCACTTTCATCAAGAGGCTCTTTAGTTCTTCTTCACTTCCTGCCATAAGGGTGGTGTCATCTGCCTATCTGAGCTTATTGATATTTCACCCGGCTATCTTAAATCCAGCTTGTGCTTCATCCAGTGCAGCATTTCTCATGATGTGCTCCTTGTATAAGTTAAATAAGCAGGGTAACAATAAATAGCCTTGACATATCCCTTTCCCGATTTGGAACCAGTCTGTTGCTCCATGTCCAATTCTGTTGCTTCTTGACCTGAATACAGACTTCTCAGGAGGCAGGTCAGGTGGTCTGGTATTCCCATCTCTGGAAGAATTTACCACAGTTTGTTATGATCCACACAGTCAAAGGCTTTGGCATAGTCAATAAAGCAGAAGTAGATGTTTTTCTGGAACTCTATTGCTTTTTTTGGTGATCCATCAGATGTTGGCAATTTGATCTCTGGTTCCTCTGCCTTTTCTAAATCCAGCTTGAGCATCTGGAAATTCATGGTTCATGTACTGCTGAAGTTTGGCTTGGAGAATTTTGAGCATTACTTTGCTAGGATGTGAGATGAGTGCAATTGTGCAGTAGTTTGAAAATTCTTTGGCATTGCTTTTCTTTGGGATTGGGAAAAAAAAAAAAAAAAAAACTGACCTGTGGCTACTACTGAGTTTTCCAAATTTGCTGGCATAGTGAGCACAGCATTTTTCACAGCACCATCTTTCAGAATTTGAAATAGCTTAACTGGAATTCCATCACCTCCACTAGCTTTGTTCATAGTGATGCTTCCTAAGTCCCACTTGACTTTGCATTCCAAGATGTCTGACTCTAGGTGAGTGACCACACCATCGTGATTATCTGGGTCTTGAACATCTTTTTTGTATAGTTCTGTGTATTCTTGCCACCTCTTCTTAATATCTTCTGCTTCTGGTATGCGCATGCCATTTCTGTCCTTTATTGTGCCCATCTTTGCATGACCCCATGGAATGCAGCATACCAGCCTTCCCAGTCCCTCATCATTTCCCAGAGTTTGCCCAAGTTCATGTCCTTTCCTTAATAGATAGATGTATTAATTTTAATGACTAGATTCAAAAGAAAGTTCTTTCATGCATGCACCTTGAGACATGTATATCAGATATAATATACATTTTTAATGAACGTTAAGAAAACAATGCTCAATTTAAAAATAAATTATATTCAATTTCCAATGTGACGTTTCTAATTCAAACTGCCTTATTGGAATTAGATTAATTTTATCTCCTTTTCAGTAGTTCGTTTTTAGGTTATGAAGTATGTTTGATAATTTGCCCATACCCTCATTTGCTAAATATTTACTACTCACTTGTTAGCATGAAACACTAATGTTCTAAAAATAACCACTACGATAACTGAATAATAAAGGTTTGTTGTTTATTCCTGTTCATGTATCTTCCATATTCCCTTGGAGATTCACTCTCCATTCCCACCTTGCTCTGTACCCTCTCAGTCTTCACTTTCTGGACCCTTATTGACTGAAACACCCACCGCCCACTTGCTTTGTGGTTTAGGTTTGATTCAGCCATAGGAGACAGCAGCCAGGATTTAGGCCTGGGAGGAGAAAGGAGCTAAGTGGATATTAGGATAAATGTTAGTACTGCATTCGGTTTTTTTATTTTGCATCAATTTTTCTTAAGTTTTATTATTGTTCGACCTGCTTTCTTTACAACAAAGTTTCCAGTTCTGCATCAGCTTCACTGGTGCACACCCCCTTCCACATGAGAAGATGATGATTTTGATTGATGGCACATTCTTCCATTTTTAGTGATGGAGAAAATTAGCATAGCCAAGATGGATATTTTCTCAGCATGAATTACCTGTTTTTGCATATGTCCTATTCCATCTTTCTACAAGAAGAATGCAGAGTTGTTTTAATTTCTATAAATAGAGGGAAGGCTGAGGAACCTTATTATAATTCAGCCTTCCAACTGTTACGGGTTTTTGTGTTTTTTTTTATGGGTTATTTTAAAACCGCTCAATTCCACAATTTCTTTTCACTTTTAGCAACCTGTCTGTAAAATGTGACATAGACATGGAAACCATATTCTCATAGTTATGGGGATAATTAAATGACTTAATATGTGTAAGCCATTTGGAACCGTTCCAGACATGAAATATGTGTTACATAAGTGTTTTCCATAATTATTAATGGAGTACACTCCAAAATGTTCAAACAATTTAATTACGCAAACTATTTCTGTGTATATAATTCAATTAAAGGAGAAACTAATACTAAAGTTTCAACCCTGGAAATTGAAACCATACATATAAAAATTGATGGATCAAGGACAATATCATATTGGGAATAAAAAACCTACTGGAGAATGAGGGATAAAGAAACCAATACATATAAAAAAAGCTTTATGATATACTAACTGTGTTAAATAAAGGGAAACTTGCAGTATTAAATTCTTAGGGAAAAAATAAGACAGAAAATAAAATTATTGAGTGTCAAGCTTAAATAAACTTGCAAAATAAATTGGAGAATGAATGCATATGAAAGGAGGGGAAAGAGATTAAAATTCCTGAGGAGAAATTAATGAAATATAAAATAAAGATATAAGAGGATGATCAAACCAAAAATTGAGCCTTTGAAAAGAATGATAAAATAGAATTGAGATAAAATTAACAAAGAAAAAGATTAACTTATCATATGTGCTATTTTTTACACTGTTAAAAGTGAGACCTAGAGAAACTAATTCACTCCAAAACTCATATAAATTAGTGGTTGAAATGTATCCCAGTGGAGTTATGCTATCTATTTGATTGTGTAACATATAAAAAAAGATCACTTCATATATAATTATTAACTGTGGGTTAATTCAAAGTACTATATTTATAAAGTAATTACTCAAAAATAATTTATGCTAATATGATGGGCATTAATAAGGCAGAATTTTACCTAAATAGTAATATTTCATGACTTTTTTTTTTTCTATTTAGGGTGTTCTTGCTGTGCTGACCAAATTTTTTAGCAGTCACATTAACACCTTGTCCAATTTTTTTTTATATTGTCAATAAAATCCTTTCCATTCTGCCTTTAGGTTGTTATGTAGCTGCATGTTATGCTTTACTTAAAATGACATAACCAATAAAAGTGAATAATTTATAGACAAAACAAATGACTATTATATACACTGTAAGCAGAGTTAATAAAATGCTTTATTGATAGAATTTATTTATCCCATCTGAATCAAATGTAAGCACAAAAATCCTTTCTTGAAGCCTGCCAATATTACACAGTTTATAACCACTTGGCAGAAATCAAACACTTTCAAATCACCTCCTAAACTGGCATCATGACTTTTATGTCCTAGAAATAATTGGGATATGAATATTGTCCAGAAAAGGTGATTAGTTACAAGGGTAATATAAATGGCAAGGAGAGTTTGAGAAAAGCTATGCTTTGAATATACACTGGTAAGTTTGTATTCATTCATTCCCAAATTAGTTACTAAGCATGAATACTTGGCATTGGCTCTATCAGTGTGAGGGTTATGGGGAGATCCTGGAAGAGACAAATACAAAAGATACTGCAGTTGATTGCAATCCAGCAAATGGGCTTCTCTGATAAGTCAGAAGGTAAAGAATATACCTACAATGTGGGAGACCATTGGAGAAGGGAATGGCTACCTTCTCCAACATTCTTGCCTGGAGAATTCCATGAACAGAGGAGCCTGGTGGGCTATAGTCCATGGGGTCACAAAGAGTTGGACACGACTGAGCAACTAACACAACAACAACAACAATTAAGATACACATGTGTAGGTACACATGCATGTATACATGACCCTGTGAAGTTAATAAGTGAACACATTCTAGCTCTGCCTTTAAAAGATCATTCAGTTCAGTTCAGTTCAGTCGCTCAGTTGTGTCCGACTCCTTGTGACCCCATGAACTGCAGCACGCCAGGCCTTCCTGTCCATCACCAACTCCCGGAGTCCACCCAAACCCATATCCATCGAGTCGATGATGCCACCCAACCATCTCATCCTCTGTCATCCCCTTCTCCTCCTGCCCTCAATCTTTCCCAGCATCAGGGCCTTTTCAAATGAGTCAACTCTTTGCATCAGGTGGCCAAAGTATTGGAACTTCAGCTTAAACATCAGTCCTTCCAATGAACACCCAGGACTGATCTCCTTTAGGATGCACTGGTTGGATCTCCTTGCAGTCCAAGGGACTCTCAAGAGTCTTCTCCAACACCACAGTTCAAAAGCATCAATTCTTCGGTGCTCAGCTTTCTTTATAGTCCAACTCTCAGATCCATACATGACCAATGAAAATCATAGCCCTGACTAGATGGACCTTTGTTGGCAAAGTAATATCTCTGCTTTTTAATATGCTGTCTATGTTGATCATAACTTTCTTTCCAAGGAGTAAGTGTCTTTTAATTTCATGGCTGCAATCACCATCTGCAGTGATTTTGGAGCCCAGAAAAATGAAGTCAGCCACTGTTTCCCCATCTATTTGCCTTGAAGTGATGGGACCGGATGCCATGATCTTAGTTTTCTGAATGTTGAGCTTTAAGCCAACATTTTCCACTCTCCTCTTTCACTTTCATCAAGAGGCTCTTTCGTTCTTCTTCACTTTCTGCCATAAGGGTGGTGTCGTCTGCATATCTGAGGTTATTGTTATTTCTCCCTGCAATCTTGATTCCAGCTTGTGCTTCCTCCAGCCCAGCGTTTCTCATGATGTACTCTGCATATAAGTTAAATAAGCAGGGTGACAATGTACAGCCTTAACGTAGCCCTTTTCCTATTAGGAACCAGTTGTTGTTCCATGTATAGTTCTAACTGTTGCTTCCTGACCTGCATACAGGTTTCTCAAGAGGCAGGTCAGGTGGTCTGGTATGCCCACCTCTTTCAGAATTTTCCACAGTTTATTGTGATCCACATAGTCAAAGGCTTTGGCATAGTCAATAAAGCAGAAATAGATGTTTTTCTGGAACTCTCTTTCTTTTTCAATGATCCAGTGGATGTTGCAATTTGATCTCTGATTCCTCTGCCTTTTCTAAAACCAGTTTGAACATCCGGAATTTCACAGACTGCATTTAATAGACTTACTCAAAGTTGAAAAGTAGTTTAACAAATACACTGGGAGAGTATTTTCTTCATATGAGATATGTGTTTGAATTTCATTTTGCTGCTAATTTCAAAGGTGTTACTCCCCAACAATTATATTTGCATTTTATAACAAGAGGGTAAATTTTACAGAAGGCCAGGAAGAAATTTTAAAATATTTCGTATGGAGTATCTCAAATGGCAAAAGATATTAATTACAATGTCTTCCTTTTCCTTTTCACTTTCTTTTTTCCTTTTCTGCAATTGCTTTGGGATCACAGCTGTGAGTTCTGCTGTTGTTGTTGTCATTGTGTTTTAAAGTTAAATGTGCTTAATCTTAAATATTGAAGAAATGTTTATTTGTTACACAAAATATTTTGGTTGAGATTTAGAGAATAATTTATTTTGCTTCATTCTTACCAGATTATTTGAGTGATATTTAATTCCATATTATTTCTATACTCTTTGAGTAAATATCTGAGCACAGAATCACTTAATACATTTGTCCTTGAACTCAGCATTCTGGGAGCTCTATGATGCTGCTTAATAGGTATACAAACTTCCGTTGAAGAATCACAGCCATGTACCATACTCTCTCCTCAAATCATTAATTGTGTGTGACAATAGAAACGCAACAATTTGTGATTGTGTGAAAGTGCTGATAATGGAAACATTGCTTGTAGTGTCAGGAATCAAGCCATATCCAGTTAGCCCACTATCATTTATGTATAATGTGAAAGCTTCAATAAGATATGTTTCAATTTCTCATACTTTTTCCAGATATTGAAATACATTATTATGTATTAATACCATCAGCTGCAAAATACATAAACTCAGATTAAATTTTTAGCATTGTGGAAATTGGACACATCAGATGAATTGAACTGCATTTTAACCCATTTTTAATTCTTTCTGTCAAATCTGATCTACTTGTTGGTTTTGTCTGTGACTATCTCATTGTTGCTGATTTTCATACCTATATGTGTCCAGACTAAATCTTTGCTTGTAATTTTAGATTAATATTTAGCCCTATCCTTCCATCTACTTTGCTTCTTCTTATCTTTTAGGATCTAGCTCACACATATTCCAGGATCTCTTTTTTAATGCTAATTGCAGGATTTACAGTAACCACTGTGATATTTAACTTTATTCTTTTAACCCATCCCATCTTCCATATTATAAACATTATTTATTTCAACTAATGTATCAACTTTATTGCTGAGTGTTATTTATTCCCAAGTTTAATTATCCTCTTGTACATCTTTATCAAAGTTATTGGATAAATATTGATTGGCTTTACTAAATAATTATTTGGTTCTGCTGTATTCCAGTAAGAGCTTCTTCTCTAGGATGTCATTAAAATAATAATCAATAGTGTTTGTGTAAATTATGCATGTAGTTCTGTATGCACCAAACTTAATAATGCTTCAGTTCATACTTTTTACTTTGTTAAAAATAGTATTATGAAAATGTAAGCTATCACATTTTCTTAAACTTATAGTCTGAGACTGAATTTATCCAGAGATAAAATATCACATTTCATGTCTTATTCTTAGCAAAGTCATCTTAACCTCTGGGAATCAGTTTTTTTCCCCTAAGTGTTCCCTTATCATTTGTTACAAGTAATTGCAGAATTATTTCTGCTTACATTTAGCAAGCTTCACATTATAACTTACAAAATTTCAGCTTTTTAAATATTTGAACAATTCTGTTTCAAATTTGTGAAATGGTAGTGACAGTCTCAAAATTTGATGTGTTGTCGAAACTAGCAAGTTTAAATAAATCTGACAAGCCCTTCCAAGTCATTTACTATAACTGCTCTGATCTGACAGTAGGCATGGTTAAAGAAGTGCCATATGTCAACACCTTTCATTTATTTTCAGAACCATAAACACCATTTTGAGAAAAGTCATAAATATAGCAGACTCTAAAGAAAGCTAAGAGAATAACAGGATTTTCCAGAGCACTGGTTAGTTTCAAACATAAATTAACTTTCCTTGTATTGGGTATTTTTGTTTGCTTTACTTTTTTCTCCAGGAATTTACATATTAAGAGCAACCTCAACTGGTCTTTCTGAACTCATAGTGTTCCATGGCAGCTTCACCACTAACTGACATTTAGTGTTATTGTAGCTGAGCAGGATCGATGGGTCCTTCCTGGACAGACTCATCCCCACATCCTCTTCTGTAGTTCCTTTCTGAAGTACCCAGATATTAGAAATCTGATGTACATTCCTTGAGTTGTTTTACAGGTGCTAAAACTCCTACCAAATGAAAGGAATTAACTGCTCCATGACCTTGACCATGTAGTCCACAGACCTACTGGTGCCCAAGGATTCGTAAGGTTAGCCTCTGTGACACCACACTGGTACCTCATTATCAACCAATCAGAATTGTGCCAAGCTGATCCCTTGCTCTGGGACACCCCTCCTGCATCTTGGCTTTAAACATGCTTTTCTGAAACCCATTGAAGAGTTCAGGTTTGAGTCCTCACTGTCCCAGACCCTTTTTGCATGGCGCCTTAAAATAGACTCTGCACTTTCCTTCTCCATAACCTGGTGCCCCTGCATTGGCTTTATGGCATGCAGGTGAGCAGACTCAATTTTGGCTCTGTTAATGGATACAGAAAAAGCATTTGGCAAAATTCAGCACCTATTCATGATTCAGAACTCTCAGAAAAATAGGTATAGAGGAGGAATTTCCTGAATTTGATTAAGAGCATCTACGAAAATCACCTCCAGTAGGTGACGAGGGACAGGGAGGCCTGGTGTGCTGCGGTCCATGGAGTCACAAGGAGTCAGACACGATGGAGCGACTGAACAACAGAAACAACATTATAGTATTTAATTTTGGAAGAGGACTTCCTCTAGGGTGGAAAGATCAGCAAACTACTTTTCAAATATTGATTTTAATTAATTACTCTGAGTGGATTAAATTCTCTAAAATTTTTCAATCTCAAAATTCCTTTTATACAACTATTACTTCCTATTTTCTCCCCTCCACTGTTCCTGCTCTTTTCCATCTTTTTCAGTTTATGGGTTGGGGAACTAGGCAAGCTGGTCTGGTGAGATGTGAAGATTGAAGAAAATACTTTTATTTTTTCAACAAGAAATTATAAGTTAATGAAAGTTTGACTAGACATTTAGTAACTAACCTTCCTTTTTCAATCATGTAAACAACAACCCCAAATTGTGCTTATTGTAATATAGCTTACATGCACTCTTCAATATCATATCTTGGCTGACAATAGCAGAAGTCATTATAAAATTTTCTCACTCTAACTCTCAAGCACACATATGGTACATCACCCTAGTACATACTTCTTTGCGTACATATGCACAGGTATGCATCATCCTACTCTGACCTTCATTACTATATTTTAAATCTGGGAAGATTTAGTGATAGCATAAATAGAATATTTCAAAAAGACACTCCCCCAAAACTAAGGATATTTGATAAAAGTGAGATAACAGATGAAATGCAGATATGAGTACTCCATGAGTAGGGAGAAAGAAGGTGGCACTAGAGGTAAAGAACCCGCCTGCCAATGCAGGAGAGGTAAGAGATGTGGGTTCCATCCCTAGGTCGGGAAGATTCCCTGGAGTAGGGAACCCTGAATGGCAACCCATTCAGCATTCTTGCCTGGAGAACTCCCAGGGACAGAGGAACCTAGTGGGCTACCATCCATAGGGTCACAAAGTGTCAGACACAACTGAATCAACTTAGCACACAAAGGGAGAAATTGAGTGAGCATGTTGTGGTTTGTGATGTTGGGGGAGAAGCAGTTTGGGATGATGAACATAAGTTAATTTCATTATTAAAAAACAAGCAAAATAGAAATGAAGACCATTGAACTTATTGTAGTCTGGTCTTTATGAAAACATTTAATGTTGGATTTATGCAATGTTTAAAATCTCTTGAGGTGGATTTCCTTTGTGTCAGTTCAGGAATCTCCCAGAATTCTCTTCTTGCATGGCCCCAGGTTATGTGGCAATCGGTGACAAGAGACATGCTGTAGCAGAATTCTGAGGCCCAAGTGAAGCAGCGATTGTCTTCTGTTGGTACTAGAGGGTGTGCACAGGGCCTGAGGGGGTCATTACAACTCACACACGGTGTTCATCATTTACCTGCTGGTTCGTTTGGTTGTTGTGGGCAGCAGGGACCACAGCTCTTCCATCTTCTCCAGAATCTCCCGCTTCAGTTTCTTGAATCTTGGTCCAGCTTCATGAGAAAGGGTGCCATATTGTGCTGAAGGAGACTTCCCTGCTTGGGGCAGTGAGAGCTTGATTCAAGTTTAATCCCTTCTTGGAGGTGTTCGTCTCTTGTAGGTTGCCAATTTTGCTCCATGCATGTATCCTTGTTTCCTTATGAACTGCCTGCCATGCACTGAAACAATAGCCACATAAAAGTCATTTTCAGTCCTACTTCTGTGCTGGAAAAAAATCTATGTAGGAAATCTGTCGTATTTATACACATGTAACACACATATATGCACACATCACCCTCAAGCACGCATATCACGCCCTTCATCTAGTGCTTCTACCTGACTGATTCAACCTTGAATGGTAAGTCTTCTTATCAAAAGATTAGGATTTCAACATATCTTCTTATTCAATAAATTTGTGAAAACTTTGGCTCTAGATTCTCTATTGTTTTGTTTTGTTTCCCTAGTAGCCATAAAGTACACTTGAAAGCAGAAATTTAGAATCTCTGTAATATAAATGATATTTGAATCTGGTATAACTGAAAAATCATTCTAGATTCAAAAACTATGCTATCTAACATACATTTTTGCATATGAATATGATGAGGATCACCACCCAAAGTTAAATATTGTTTTAGGTATCTTATGTTCATTATAAATAGCATGGAGTAGTTCAAAGAGAATAAGATGAATTTTAGAATTCAAATGTCTTGGATCCAATATAAAATTCAAATGTCCTAGATCTAAATTCAAAATCTAGCACCTGTCAACTGCATGCTCTTTAGCCATGTCTACTCTTTATTCATCTCAACTTCTCCCTTGTAAATAGGAAAAAAAAAATTACTCTGTAAACTCTGTGTGTATGTGTAAAGAATATATACAAGAGGGAGGAGATATATATATACCTGTGGCTAATTCATGTTGAGGTTTGACATAAAACAAAATCCAGTAAAGCAATTATCCTTCAATTAATAAATAAATAATTTTTTTAAATATTGAAAATATTTGGAAAGTATCTGGCAGGGTTAAGTTTTTAATAAATATATTTTCTTGCCACTTCAAAATTCAATGTGAGAAATTTGAGCTTTCTAGCTCCACTTATCTTCTGATTATGTAATTTAACACTTAATAATTTAACTTGCAGCATTTTGTTCAGTTGTTCTGTTACTCCCAGTTCCTTAGCTTTTCATATTTCTTATAGCAGTCTCGCAATGCTAATATCATTAGTCCATCTGACCAATGTTAACTAGATTGTCAGAGCTAAAAAACATCTTACCTATCAATTGTCCATTTAACTTGCATATTTAAGAAGACATGGTATGTGCTATTATTACATAGCTTATTCTAGAAATGTTCCTTTATGATAATGACTTCTTTGGTTATTGTTGATTTTCCTTTATGCTGCCATAATAATTCCAGTGTTTTCAGCCTTGTCGGTTTCATCTTTAAAATGTTCTTTGATAACATCTATAGTCTTGCTCATATTCTATTTCCAACATCTCATCTTGAATTTGAATCTTTTCCTCTATGACCTATTGTTATATAATCTCTCCGTATATATGTTAAAACTTCAAACAAGTGTAAAAACTACATTTTAAAAAAAGCCAGTAAAATTTGCCATTTGATGCTTATCAAGCCAGTAAAATAGTCAGGCAATATATTCAGCTATAGATAATGCAGGAAGGTGCAACAGAGAATTTGAAGCCAAACAACCTGATGGGTTGCTCTAGTTAATTCACACGCTTAAATGTAAGCTTTACCCCTATCCTATGCCTGTTTCCGCCTTCAAATAGCATCTAATTAATATTACTTAGATCAATTTGCCTCAAACATCAAGGCAATGATGTATGCCCTGAATTCTAGTTAAGATATCAGGCAGAACCTTAGAAAACATTTTCTGTGCAGCAAAAGGCACTTTTTATCGGGGTGTTTCAATGTTCTAATCACTTTTGAAGAACCAGTTAAATACAATTAGATGCAAGTGTTTTCTTAGAAACAAATAGGATAATTAGAAGATGTGTTCTGATATGAGTCTCTTATTTGAAAGTTTGTATACATGCCTTTAAATGCAAGAAAAAAAATAAAATGTGAGAACATTGTAGTACTATGACTACTATAAATATAGTTTTTAGCTAACTTGTATTGAGTTATTAACATGTGGTAGGCAGAGGGCTATACAATTTACTTGTGTTAGCTCCTTCAGTAAAACATAGCTTTGAATTCTGAGAGTATAATGAATTAACTTCAGTAAAATTCTAATTAAAAATGATCAGTAAAATGGTAACTAAAGTCAGGGAAATAACAGAAACTAAGTTTTCCGATTACGCTTACAAAATGTTGTAATTCATTTTCAAACTTTTCTTTAATGTTGCTCCTTTACTTTTTGTCATTTTTGCATAAATATCTTTTTCTTTTAGAAAATGAATACTTTCTTGGTACAGACCACCAGACTTTATAATAGCGGAAAACTCTTTTATTTAAATTAAGTCTGTGACTTTATTTTCATCTTGTATTTTTAAAAGAAACTTAGTCATATATTATGGCATTTACAGGACAATGACAGGAGTTTAAATGTGTAAGGTTTACTTTTATTATCCCTATTTGATAAATGAGATAAATCAGAAGCAACAGTTTTGGATTGGTCAAAAATCACATAGGAACTTTGTGATGTATATACTAGCCATCTTTTGGCCTCAGGCATATAGAAAGTTCATTTAGAGATGCTTATCTAAACTTGCTTTCCATTTTGCTTACAATGCCATGGAAATTCTGCCTTCAATTCTGAACTGAAGGAGAAACAATTGTTCTGGTGCTATGTGATTTATGAACACATTAAGCAACTAACAAATATCATATGCAGGCTGTGGAAATTTCATGAGGTTAAAAAACACCTCAGAGATCTCTTTTTCACATTTTGAATGCAAATCAATATTCTGGAAACCACCACTTTAAAAAAATTTGCATTGATTCTTCCTGTTAAACTGTGACAATAAGCATGTTTTTTACTTTTAAAGGTATTTGAATATACTGTTTGAATAAAATTGTGAAAGAAATGATTTCCTCTAAATGAGATCTCTGTGGCCATACAGGCATGTATGGATTTGATTTTAAAATATACTTTATAGAACATGTTTTATGCATTTATTTATTATTTGTACTTGGATTATGACCCATCATTTACAGATGCATTTTTTTTCTTCACCATGTAAGGTTCTTAAATAATAAAAGTAATGCCATTCATAACTATTCAAGAATCATAACTTCTGTTGCATGGGAAAATTCATAGACACACTGGTGATAGTTAATATCCATACCTGGAAAGAACAATTGGAAAATAAATATATTAGTCTATAGAAATAATAGCAATTATAATTCACAATACATAGCTTGATCAACATTTAATTTTATTTAGGTTCTTCTTTTTTCCTTTGTATATGTTAACCACATTTTATTTCATTGGTGACAAAATGTTAGCTCTTTAAACTTTAATCAGAACCTGCAAGAACACTGTAGCAACTAAAATCTTAGCAAAATTGATTAGACTCTAGCTTCTATTTTAATGGTCAGGAATGATATGTAATAAGGATATTCTTCCTTAAGTCTATTCATTAAATTGCAATTAACTTTATCTATATTTAGGCTTATTAAATATCCTTTAGTGCAAGGACAATGTCTTACCCCGGATTAGTAGATCCAAACCACCTATGAACCAGATTTATTTGCAACATATTGGCAATTAATAGAAGCAAGGTATTAATTTACTAATAGCTTATTCTCCTAGTGGCAGTACATTCAAATCAAAGCACCTTAATTTATACCAACACATTTCATTTTCATGTTTACATGTGAGCTAGGTTTTATTATTTTAATTAACTATAAATTATTATTCCAAATATCCTTGGAATTGTCCCTAATGGAATTCTCTGAAAAAGTTAGAGATCATACATTTTATCCACAATTCCTGTTTTACAATAATTTAAGTTTTTTTTACCCTTTTTAGTCTAGCTGATTATAGCTAGCAGATTTAAAAGAAGTTAAATGGATCCAAGTTGATATTGATTCACTCTTTCATTTAAATTGGGTATGTAATTAAATTTAATTTCCCATAATATCAATGCCTATTTAACAAAAAATTCAAAGAATCAAATGGATCCTAACACTGCCACTACTTGTATTTTACTCCAGCCTAATTTTTTTAACCTTTTAACATCTAAGAATATGACAAAATACCATTTCCCAACTAAAATGAAGATAAGCAAAGCAATTAAAACACATTAGGAGAAAAATATTTCTTTCTGACTATAAATATGATACTTGTACACAAGATTTATCACACAAGATGAGAAACGGTCACACAGGTACATTTTGGGTGGTGTTTGTGTCTATGTGTGCTATTAACCTAAAGGATCTGCTCTATCCAAAATGGTGAGGATATATTGATCTCTAGGATTCAATTCATTTCTTATTTGAAAGTGAAAAATAAGTTTATCACCAAGCAAACATTACTTAATAAAGTGACAAACCAATTAAATACTTATATTTTAATCAGTATTTTAAACATTTTGCATTTGTATAATACTTTTTTACTAGAATCTGAACATGCTGACTTAAAAGTCCTAAATTTTAAGCTTATTTATTGAGAATTATGATTCAAATTTCATATCCCCAGTGTTTATGAGCAAATACTGTTGCCATTTTAGCAGGTAAAAGATATGCATTTTGAGCGAAAAAATATAAAAAATATGAAGATTTACTTGGTTTGGCTGAATCTCATAGAGGTACTATTTATTTATTTTGGCTTCACTGTGTCTTCACTGTAGCGTGTGTTCTCTATTTGCACACAGCGTGTAGGCTTAGCTGTCCCGCAACATGCAGGATCTTAGTTCTCTGACCAGAGATCAAACGCTCGTCCCCTGCATTGAAAGGTAGACCATTGGACCATCAGGGAAGTCCCATAGAAGTACTCTTTAAAACAAATCAGTAATTTTTGGAAAATAATCATATGATACCTTAAATATGTTTATAAATTTGAGAACTGCACATGAAGAAGATAATTTAAAAAAAAAAAACTGGAGTGGATTAAACATACTGTCAGGTACTAAGAATTTCAGCTCGACTCTAACTTCAGGAATAACAGTTAAAAATGGAAAAAAGGAGATGTGGGAGTCATATGACTCACTTCATGGGTCTTAATATCTGTCTTGTTGAAAATCAGAGCATTTCATTTGATCTCAAGATAAGTCTGAAAACAAATGTGACAATCACTTTGGTTGTTAAAATCAGACAAAGACCATTGGCCTTCCCTTAGCATTATTTGATACTTTTTGAATATGAAGAACTAACATGGCATAGAGAAAAGTGTGTTACATTCTGTGTCAGATAATTCAGACAGTAGACTTAATAAACATGTGAATTTGGGAAAGTTACCCCTACCTCTGAAAATCAGTTATCTTATATAACTATACATATTTTATTCATAGATTATTATGAAGTTTGAATCAAATAATGTTAAGTGAAAAGGTTGATATTAATTTTAGTAACATTATATTTAAACAATGAAAATTATTATATTTACACAAGCCAACTAATGGGCATATGACATCAATGAAAGCTATGCTTCAGCATTTTAAGAAAATAATAAAGGGAAAAAAATAAATTAAAAAAAATAATTTCATTACATTTAATACTGTTACTTAAATGACATTCTTGTATCATTGCAATATGAATTCATATGGTTGACACACAAAAAAATGAAAGCCTCTCGAGTTTGAATAAATTTCCTATAAATGTCCATCTCTTTTAATTGACATTCATGCAAGAAAATATATCACACCAATTAAATTGCGTATGTAATAATGAAAAAGCAAAACTGTGCTATGAGTTCTCAACACCTCTTTAATTTGACAGCAGTTACCTGACTAGAAATGAAATAGAATTATTTACAACTGCAGAAACCGCGGCTAGGTTAAAACTGTCATTGAAGAAGCCTCCCCTTTGGCAACCCCCCATTGGCAATGGTGTCACCACGTCACTGTAAATAACCCTGCTGAGATCAATTGTCATGCCCCCAAGGGACACAGTTGTCTATAATATCACAGAAAAATAATGAGAGGAAAAGATTTCCTGCTAGTACAAGAGTCATTTCTAAGCATTAGACTAACAAAGCTTGAACAAAGTCGGCCGAAAAGTACACTGTGGGAAATTGCACAGAAATCACATCTCAGCAAAATGTCTTGGCAGGAAAAGGCTGGACATGTAGAAGTGCAGTCACTGTCTTATTTATTTGCCACTCTTGGGAACAGCAATATGAAAGTGACTAATACGGTATAATAGTTCCCAGAACCAATTAATTAATCATAGCATGCCATTAATAGATCCTTTCCTTGGGGGGAGAATATTTCACGCTCAGGGAAATTAAACTATTTTATGATGATAAGTTTTCCCTATCAAAAGTGTTTTAAATTTATCCTCTCGCAATGTTAACAAGATGGCGGGGGTGGGAGGGGGGAGTCCTAAATGAAGGAATGATTTTCATGCAGTCTACAGGTGGAGAAAATTCAGTTTTCACGTCGAGTGGAATTTGAGAAAGTTTCTTTTAGTTCTTTTCCTTGCACTTGGCATTCATTGAAAATATTCAATGTATTCAGCTGATTATTTTTTAAAGCAAATTGTGATAAAGTCTATTTTCTTTTAAGATCTGGTCCGATAACTATTTTCACTTCAGTTAAATGGGATCAAGACACAGTTTTTTAATGAAAATGGTTGACATTTGTTTTGCAACATTTTTTACACCAATGTTAGATGCTAGTTATTTCCTTCCTTAGGTTTATGAATCAGCCTAACCTGGTTACCTAACACCGTGCAGATACACATCGATTTTTTAGGCATTTGACTTTGTTCGTATTGTTGCAAAGCCAATTGTTTTATTAATGGTAATATTAAAGTGGGAAAGTGAAGTCACTCAGTCGTGTCCGACTCTTTGCAACCCCATGACCTGTAGTCTACCAGGCTCCTCCATCCATGGGATTCTTCAGGCAAGAATACTAAAGTGGGTTGCCATTTCTTTCCCAGGGGATCTTCCCAACCCAGGGATCAAATCCGGGTTTCTCGCATTGCGGGCAGACGCTTTACCATCTGAGCCACCAGGCAAGCCCTTTCTGTGCAGGTAATATTAAACATCTAGGCAAATGTGTAAATCATACTGAATTAATTTTCCTTGATTCTTCCTCCCAGGGTCACGTATCCTTAGTTTGCAACCTATTTTCCTTTTACTATGGCCAGCACCGTATGTCACCTGCTTCAAGAGTGTCCATCCTGGACCATCAAACTGGTTCCTGAAATAAAATATTAAAGCTATGTGTTGCTTACTTTGCAATGTTTTTTTTAATATTTTCCTTCTAAGATGATAAATTGTTTTTAATGATTATCTTTTAAAAACTCAATCTACAGGCTATCAAGGGTCCTTATCATTTGTTTCCACTCTAGTCTTCAATAGTGATATCATATTGTATACAAATATTCTTTTCTATGGCACTTTTGCCGTACTTTTTACCTCTGGGTTTTATCCTCTAATCTGGTTGCTTGTGTTCAGCGGACATTCTCCATACTCTGTTCATAGCTTCAATGTACTGGATGGTCATTGCTCACAATCCTTGAGGATATAGTAGGAAATATGTCTCTTCCTAGATTTGCTCTCCACACCTTTGGAAATATCTCCCTGCTGCTCACTTGTGGATTTTTGCTAAACTCCAAAGAACACAACTGCAGACCCAAGCTCCCTTTCCTTGTTACTTCAGTAGCCTTGTACCTGTCTGTGGTGTTTTTCTTGCTTGGATAGCAATTTTTTGCTTTCTGGACACTCTTTGGGCAAAAGTGTAGAATCTCAAGGGCTTCGGCTCCTGTTTTCACAGAGTTCATACTTCTCTCTGGCCGCTGCACACCTATCACGCTGATGGGCCAGCTCCGTCCTGTGACCCGTGCAGATGTCGCCCAGTACAGGCTGTAAAGCCGGTATGAATACAAGCTTCATGATGGTGTTCAAATCCCGCTGATCTGGGGTGACCTCAGTCTGCAGCAGCTTGAAGCAGGGTTTTGGTTCCCACCCAGAGACTGAAGTCAGGCCATGGCAAGGAGAACACAAAATCCTAGCCACTAGACCAGCGGTCATTGACAAGGTCCTGGACCAGCAGCTGTCTAGAAATGAATTTCCGCGTAGAGATGGAAAGTAGTGAAACCAGTAAAGTGTTTATTAGGAAGAAAAAGGGTATATATGGAAAGACACACGGTTGGACTCAGAGAGACTGCTGTGCTTTCATGGTAGTTTGAATCACTTATATGGGACATTTCTTCTGTGTTTCCTTTACTAGCTATATTACTTTGCCTAGTTCTGAGTCATATTTGGTTTATCTCAGGGTCCTCCTCTGTGTGTGTGTGTGTGTTTTAGCCAAGATGGATTCTAGTGAAGAGGCCTATATGTAGCTTGACATCACCCCCTTTTTTGACCTCCAAAGAACATTTCTATGCATGTATGGTCAAGAAGCTCTCCTTGTTTGGAGAGAGAACAACTTACGTTTCTTTTCCTGGGAGGGCAGGGAGAGGGGCAAGACATCTACCTCCTGCCTTATCATCATGGAAAAATACGCAGCATAAGAAAAGAGGTATTTCAGAACATGGGAATGAACTTGGCTTTGTATGCACATTACTGATTTCTTGGCATAAACTAAAAGAATTTTAAGAACTGATTCTCCTTCATCCCAACTCTATTCTCCTTTGGACCGTGGCTAGAAAGACTTTGTAATTTATTGTCCAAACAGAACCTTTCTGAGATCGAAAAAAAAAAAAATGTGAAAATTATGTCAGCATTATAGGCCTCAATCTACACTTCTGCACAAATACTTGGATATAATCTCAGCCACAACACTTCACTAATAGGCTTCAATTAAATCAGGAACTGTTTTCCAGAACTTCAGAGCTTAATTTTGGATAGCTCCCTTCATTAGGCACATGCTAGCTATTCCTAATAAAATGTGATCCAACAAATTGGCAAAAGTTAAGTATCTTTCCCAGATACACTATTTTTTTAGTAGGGCATTGGGTAAAAACAATAATAAAATACTGATTTTATTTTCAAACTGTTTAAGCTTGGAGCAAATAAAATGACAATAAAAAGTGATAAAACATTACGGCTAGAACATTACTAAACATATACATGAAAAGAAATTAATGTGATATCAATATTAACAGTAAACCAGTTCACAATACTGACATGAATGATACTGTACCAAGGAATTTTGTAAAAATGCAAAAAAAATTCTAACATTTATTGTTACCCTAATGTAACCAAGGGAAAATTTACCTCTTCTCTTGGGTAGCTGTCTCAGTTCAGTTCAGTTCATAACTGAGTGACTGAACTCAGTCATGTCTGACTCTTTGTGATCCCATGGACTGCAGCATGCCAGGCCTCCCTGTCCATCACTAACTCCCAGAGCTTACTCAAACTTATATCTATTGAGTCAGTGATGCCATCTAACCATCTCATCCTCCATCGTCCCTTTCTCCTCCTGCCTTCAATCTTTCCCAGCATCAGGGTCTTTTCCAGTGAGTCAGTTCAATGCATCAGGTGGCCACCGTATTGGAGTTCCAGCTTCAGCAACAGTCCTTCCAATGAATATTCAGACTGATTTCCATTAGGATGGACAGGTTGGATCTCCTTGCAGCCCAAGGGACTCTCAAGAGTCTTCTCCAACATCACAGTTCAAAAGCATCGATTCTTTGGCACTCAGCTTTCTTTATAGTCCAACTCTCACATCCATACATGACTACTGGAAAAGCCAAAGCTTGGACTAGATTGACCTTTGTTGGCAAAGTAATATCTCTACCTTTTAATATGCTGTCTAGGTTGGTCATAACTTTTCTTCCAAGGAGCAAGTATCTTTTAATTTCATGGCCACAGTCACCATCTGCAGTGAATTTGGAGCCCCCAAAAAACATCTATTTGCCATGAGGTGATGGGACCAGATGCCACGATCGTAGTTTTCTAAATGTTGAGCTTTAAGCCAACTTTTTCACTCTCCTCTTTCACTTTCATCAAGAGGCTTTTTAATTCTTAGTTTTCTGCCATAAGGGTGGTGTCATCTGCATATCTGAGGTTATTGATATTTCTCCTGGCAAACTTGATTCCAGCTTGTGCTTCATCCAGCCCAGCATTTCTCATAATGTCCTCTGCATTTAAGTTAAATAAGCAGGGTGACAGTATACAGCCTTGATATTCTCCTTCCCCGATTTGGAACCAGTCTGTTGTTCCATGTCCAGAATTTTAAAAATTCTGGTAGTAATCTAGAGTTTAAAAAACGTCTCAGCAGGAGGGGGGATCGGGATGGGGAACACATGTAAATCCATGGCTGATTCATGTCAATGTATGGCAAAAACCACTACAATATTGTTAAGTAATTAGCCTCCAACTAATAAAAATAAATGAAAAAATAAATAAAAAACATCTCAAATATTAGTAAATACTCATATGCAAATTGATCCTGATAAACCAAATACTGGCAAACTGAGTCATTAATGACTAAAGATACTGGAACCAATTACAATCAATTGCTGCTTATAATGTGTCCTTTTTTTCCCTACCTTCTTCTAATGAAAATGGTCTGTGTTCACCTCTACCCCACTCTCTATATATTCCATTGTTTTCTCAGCTACCTGAACCTCTCATCTTAACACTGTGCATTAGTATTCTCCTGAGAAACAGAAGATACCTATATATACATTTATATTTTTCTTTATATATATCTACACCTCATATTTCTCAATCTAAGACATATAAGGGGGCTTACCTGGTGGCTCAGCAATAAAGAATCTGCCTGCAAAGCAGGAGATGCAGTTTTAATCCCTGATTCAAGAAGATCCGTAGAGAAAAAAAATTACTACCCCTTCCAGTATTCTTGCCTGGGAAATCCCAAGGACAGAGGAGCCTGGTTGGCTATAGTTCATGGGGTAGCAAAGTCTCAGACAAAGCTTAGCAAATAAGCAACAACAATAAGGATATACCAGAGAGAGAGATTTTAGTGAACTGGTTCATACAGTTAAGGGAGCTGGCCAGTCTGTAATCTGCTGGGCAATGAATTAATAGAAAATAGGCTTTCTATATTAAAAAGCAGAGACATTACTTTGCCAACAAAGGTCAATCTAGTCAGGGCTATGGTTTTTCCAGTAGTCATGTATGGATGTGAGAGTTGGACTATAAAGAAAGCTGAGTGCCAAAGAATCGATGCTTTTGAACTGTGATGTTGGAGAAGACTCTTGAGTCCCTTGGGCTGCAAGGAGATCCAACCTGTCCATCCTAATGGAAATCAGTCTGAATATTCATTGGAAGGACTGTTGCTGAAGCTGGAACTCCAATACGGTGGCCACCTGATGTGAAGAGCTGACTCATTTGAAAAGGCCCTGATGCTGGGAAAGATTGAAGGCAGGAGGAGAAAGGGACAACCGAGGATGAGATGGTTGGATGGCATCACCAACTCAATGGATGTGGGTTTGGGTGGACTCTGGGAGTTGGTGATGGACAAGGAGGCCTGGTGTGCTGCAATTCATGGGGTTTCAAAGAGTTAGACACAACTGAGCGATTGAACTGAACTGAACTGAGGCTTTCTATGTTGCTGTTTTCAGGCAGAATTTCTTCTGGAAACTTCCGTCTTTGCCCTTGAGGCCTTCAACTGGTTGGATAATAATGTGGGGTTCACCCACATTATGAATGGTAATACTTCAACGTCTACTGGTTGCAAATATTAATCCTTCTAAAAAATATCATCATGGCAACCTTTAAGCTGGTGCTTGACTAAGCAACTGGGTACCATGGACAAGCCAAGCTGACACACATATTAATCATCACATCCTGCATGGGGGTGTAGCTTTCCTTTTTTTAGGAAAAAACATTTCCTAGAAATAAAACACTTAGCTTTCTAGGATGGCTATTTATCAAAATATGGTTATTCTCCATGCTTACTCTTACCCTTCTTTGAATCATGTCTTAACTGACTATATAATTTATTGTCAAAACAGATCTTTCTGAGTCAGCTAAATGATGGCTATATCTTCTGAGAATTGTGCTGTTAGGTTAGGGAGTGAAACAGCTAAATGACTGTAGAGTTCTGTGCTCGGATGGGCACAATAAAAAAAAAAAAAAAAAACGGTAAAAAGATTGAGGGAATATATGGAGCCTTCTATGATTAGAAGATGTGTACATCTTTTGAGATGTCAGTTCAGCTCAGTTCAGTCTCTCAGTCGTGTCTGACTCCTTGCGATCCCATGAATTGCAGCACGCCAGGCCGCCCTGTCCATCACAAACTCCCAGAGTTTACTCAAACTCATGTCCAATGAGTCAGTGATGCCATCCAACCATCTCACCCTCTGTTGTCCCCTTCTACTCCTGCTCCCAATCCCTCCCAGCATCAGGGTCTTTTCCAATGAGTCAGCTCTTCGCATCAGGTGGCCAAAGTATTGGAATTTCAGGTTCAGCATCAGTTCTTCCAATGAATATTCAAGACTGATCTCCTTCAGGATGGACTGGTTGGATCTCCTTGCAGTTCAAAGGACTCTCAAGAGTCTTCTCCAACACCACAGTTCAAAAGCATCAATTCTTCGGCGGTCAGCTTTCTCCACAGTCCAACTCTCACATCCATACATGACCACTGGAAAAACCATAGCCTTGACTAGATGGATCTTGGGTGGCAAAGTAATATCTCTGCTTTTTAATATGCTGTCTAGGTTGATCATAACTTTCTTTCCAAGGAGTAAGCGTCTTTTAATTTCATGGCTGCAATCACCATCTGCAGTGATTTTGGAGCCCAGAAAAATAAAGTCTGACACTGCTTCCACTGTTTCCCCATCTATTTCCCATGAAGTGATGGGACCAGATGCCACAATCATAGTTTCCTGAATGTTGAGCTTTAAGCCAACTTTTTCATTCTCCTCTTTCGCTTTCATCAAGAGGCTCTTTAGTTCCTCTTCACTTTCTGCCATAAGGGTGGTGTCATCTGCATATCTGAGGTTACTGATATTTCTCCCAGCAATGTTGATTCCAGCTTGTGCTTCTTCCAGCCCAGCGTTTCTCATGATGTACTCTGCATATAAGTTCAGTAAGCAGGGTGACAATATACAGCCTTGATGTTCTACTTTTCCTCTTTGGAACCAGTCTGTTTTTCCCTGTCCAGTTCTAACTGTTGCTTCCTGACCTGCATACAGGTTTCTCAAGAGGTGGGTCAGGTGGTCTCGTATTCCCATCTCTTTCAGAATTTTCCAGTTTATTGTGATCCACACAGTCAAAGGCTTTGGCATAGTCAATAAAGCAGAAATAGATGTTTTTCTGGAACTCTCTTGCTTTTTTGATGATCCAGCAGATGTTGACAATTTGATCTCTGGTTCCTCTGCCTTTTCTAAAACCAGCTTGAACATCTGGAAGTTTGAGATGTACACACTGCTATATTTAAAATGAATAGCCAGTGAGGTCCTACTATATAGCAGAGGGAAGTTTACTTAATGTTATATAACAACCTAAATGGGAAAATAATTTTAAAAAGAATAGGTACCTGTCTATGTTTAACTGAATCACGTCACTGTATACCTGAAACTTTCACAACATTGTTAATCAACTACACTTCAATATTAAACAAAAAAGTTAAAAATAAATTTAAAAAAATTAAAAAAAAACTAATTACTGAGCTTTTTCTATGTAACAGAGACAAATGCTATGCATTTAACCCTGATAACCATCTTCTGTAGTGATTTTATATTATTTTCCCATTTCATAGGTGAGGAACCTGGGGCTTGCTGTAGTTAGGTTATTTGTCAAAAGCCTCAGAACCAAGAATGGACAGAGAAATTGAACTAAAACTACCTGTGCCATACCCCTCTTCATTAAAGAACAATAAATGATACTGACTGGTTTCACAAATATCATCACTATTATCAAAACCATTGAATTCCAACCCTTCTAGCAACTATATTTTCAGGAATTTATCTAGTAGTTATAATGCATGAGTATACTAAAACATGTTCAGAAGAAAGTAGACTCTACTTCTCAATAATACACTTTTTTTTTTCCCAACCATCTGTTTATTGATTACTGAGAACTCTAAACCATTGTCATTGACCATTAGTTTTTTAATTTTTTCCTGAAACAGAGTAGAATAAAGGCTGGATAAAACCATGTAAATGAGAACTTGATCATTCTCATTATTCACTTTTGCTCATCCCAAATATTTTATTTTATATGAATAAATTTCTCTCTCTCTTTTTCCCCATGGTCCACATCTACTTTTTTTTTTCTTAATAGAGTCTTGCTTCCATTCCATATTCTGAGTGAATAGAAAAAACCTAGTAAGAACTTGGAAATAAAGCAAACTTGAGTGCTTCTACCCAGTTCTTGAATATATATCTTTCCATTAGTGCTATGTCAGAATGTATTTCTTTGTGACTTCAATGATAGCATCATGCCTCTTACATAAAATATTTTTAAAATTTTGTTTGCTACTCTGATGGACTAGATTATTATGAACTGAAAAAAAAATCCAGACACCAAAAAAGTTTATTTCTCATTCATATCATTCACTTACATAGCCGTTTAGTCACCATGATGATGCAGATGTACTGACTTAGGCTTCCTCTCTCTCCAGTTTGGATTTAAAAATGCAGCAAATTACAGTACCTCTAAACCTCTCCCTAAAGGCAAAATGCAGCAAAGCACAACATGATATTGGACAAAACAAATCACATGTGTGAGGAAGTAATAAAATGAGGATAGGGAAGTGAAATCATATTATGAACTTGGAATGAGAAAAAAAATACTTATGAGAAGTCATGATAATTATCAGAGTGTTTAATCAATGTTTGCTCATATAATTTGTCCTTATCCTTGATCTTTACAAATCTGAACACACTTTTCACTTCACTGTTTGAATTATTTCTCCTCAAGTTGTTACAATGGTATTGCCTCTTGGCACATGACACATTGCATGTTGAATGCTATTTCTCCTTAGGGTTTTCTCCCATGCATACATACTAATTCTTTCTGTTTCTTGAAAAGAAAAGTGTTTCAATACATTCTATGATTTATCTCCTTATCTCAGGTCATGCCATTCCTTTTTATTATAATGCATTCTTTATTCTTAAATAGACCAATACCTACTCATAGGGTATTAGTCACTCAGTCATGTCCAACTCTTTGTGACCCCATGGGCTGTAGCCCACTGGGCTTATCTGTCCATGGAATTCTCCTGGCAAGAATGCTGAAGTGCATTGTCATTCCCTTCTCCAGGGGATCTTCTCAACCCAGGGATCAAACCCAAGTCTCCTGCATTTCAGGCAGGTTATTTATCTTCTGAGCCACGAGGGACGCTTATGCATACTTTGAGCCAAACTAGAATTTTCTAATCTCTTTGTCCAGGGCTGGATTAGAGTCCTCCTTCTGTGTTCCTAGACAGATATCTGTTTCTGCCAATGGATTTCATAGCCCTCTGAGTCAGGAAAGATTTTATGTTCAGTTCAGTTCAGTTCAGTCACTCAGTCATGTCCGACTCTTTGCAACCCCATGAACCGCAGCACGCCAGGCCTCCCTGTCCATCACCAATTCCCAGAGTCCACCCAAACCCATGTCCATCGAGTCAGTGATGCCATCCAAACATCTCATCCTCTGTCACCCCCATATTCTCCTGCCATCAATCTTTCCCAGCATCAGGATCTTTTCCAATGAGTTGGCTTTCCACATCAGGTGGCCAAAGTATTGGAGTTTCAACTTCAACATCAGTCCTCCCAATGAACACCCAGGACTGATCTCCCTTAGGATGGACTGGTTGTATCTCATTGCAATCCAAGGAACTCTCAAGAGTCTTCTCCAACACCACAGTTCAAAAACATCAATTCTTCAGCGCTCAGCTTTCTCCACAGTCCAACTCTCACATCCATACATGACCACTGGAAAAACCATAGTCTTGACTAGATTGACCTTTGTTGGCAAAGTAATATCTCTGCTTTTTAATATGCTGTCTATGTTGATCATAACTTTCTTTCCAAGGAGTAAGTGTCTTTTAATTTCATGGCTGCAATCACCATCTGCAGTGATTTTGGAGCCCAGAAAAGTAAAGTCTGTCACTGCTTCCAAAGTTTCCCCATCTATTTGCCGTGAAGTAATGGGACCTGATGCTATGATCTTCGTTTTCTGAACGTTGAGCTTAAAGTCAACTTTTTCACTCTGCTCTTTCACTTTCATCAAGAGGCTGTTTAGTTCTTCATTTTCTGCTATAACAGTGGTGTCATCTGCATATCTGAGGTTATTGATATTTCTTCCGGCAAACTTGATTCCAGCTTGTGCTTCCTCCAGCCCAGCGCTGCTCATGATGTACTCTGCATAAAAAGATTTTGTGTTATCTATTATGAATTTCATTGTTTTGTCTTCCTTTTAACTGATTCTACATCCAGTTCCTGTCATGACATGTAAGACATGCTCAATAAATATTTGTTTGAATTCATATCTGTTGTAGGAATCATCTTAAAAATGATAACTGACTGGCTGTTGTCAAGATATTACTACTGGACCTGATTTCCTTTGCTTAATGGGGGTTTATTATAGGATGATTTTCTAACTTTATAGAAGATCAAACATTAAGAATTTAATATATACTGTAGAAAAACAAACATTAAGAAATTAAAATCTATACAAGATAGAATTTATTTACACATAATGACAGTTATCAGAATTATTACAAAATATAGAGCATAGTGTAAATGGCTTAAAGATATACAAAAATAAAGGTATTGGACAGAATGATTTTCATTTCAGTGCCTTAATTTATATTAAAAGGTAATAATAATAGTTGTCTTTATTAGTAAGTTGTATTTCCATGAACATTTCTGTTATCCCTGGAGTGAATCATAATATCTCTATTCAACACTCAAAAGAATACTTCAAAGAAAAACTGAAATGTGAAATTTTGCCAAAAGTTTCATGATGTTGAGAGATTGTATAGTTCATGATCATGTAGTGATTTATATTCAAAGTACCATCCTGGTGTATCTTCCCTCTAAAATGTTTTCTGACTCCTTGTTCCTTTTCTCCAGGCTTCTCCTGGTCTCTTAGATAAAGAATATGTAATAATGGTCAGGAGGCCTCGGAATGTGGATGGACTCCTGGAACTGTCACTTATTCTGAATAAATTGATTAACTTCTATTAACTTTGATAATAAAGCATAACTTACACATTTAAAATGAGGATTTAGTAGTACGGCTATAGTGTATTTAATATAACATCTACTTCACTATATTCACTGATAATAACAATAGTGACAAAGGTGGCTTGAGTTCCAGAGAGGAAATTCTTAGTCCATTTCACATAAACTCCATTATTCTTAAAACACACAGCATATAATATACAATGTCATTAGAAATGGTTTCAATACAAAGGTCTCAGGCTTACTTTCCAGCCAACCTGCCATCCCTAATTTTCTCTCCTATAGATGTTGTAAACAGCTTTATAAAGCAAGCACTCCAAAGTCTGGCTTGAGTCCCTTTTCTCCTGGATTATGTTTCTCATGTATCTTTTCTGAGGTTATTCTCATATTTCTTTTCCACTAGTATTCCAGAGAATACACCAGCCTCCATATGTTTCAACGCCTCCATATGTTTCAACTTGATTTATCTGTCAATATATTTTTGGTCAGTGCATTAACTAGGAGCAAATTTCATGGACTATCTATATTATATTCACTGATTAGTAGATGTGTTTATGACAAGTGGTTTTCCATGTATAGGTTCATGCAGGATCTCTAGATGTTTCAGCTTTGTTGTTAATGCTTATTCTACAAACGAATGTATAATATTCTGCAAGGTTTTTTGACAGTCCAAAGGAAGTGCAAATAAGTTGCCATATATCAAAATATAAAGATTTCTAAAAATGTCTCCAGGCTCTAGAGCAGATTCTTCTTGACTTTTTTCTCAGTTAAATACATGCTTTGTAGGTAAATTTTTGAGGACTTTTTAATGCTGCCAAGTCCATTAAGAATAAAAAATAAATAAACCATAAAGCTCATCAATTCCCAAACAAAAATGATTTTCTATTTGCTATTAGGTAGTCCATGAACAAAAACAAGGATATATTCCAACAGTATTTAAAAATACTTTTGTTATATTAAAAATCACTGTAAATGCCCAAGAGAGTATTTTATCATGAATGTGTTTTTTAACATCATCATAGACCCTTTCCATGAGATGCATTTTGCAGTTTTGTTATCCAAAGAACACTTTTTAAAAGAGAAATTTAAGAATAATCTACCTTTGTTGCAATGCCAGGCACTGATTACAGGTGTAGGTTACAGTCAACACAATAGTCAAAAATCCCTAGCCTCATGAAATTTAAATTCCAGTAGAGGAAGAGACAATAAACAATATGTATATATGTAATATATATATAGTATGTCAGATTGTTTAAAAAGAAAAATCAACAAAGGGAAGGGAAATTGGGAAAGCTTAGGAGGTAAGTCGAAATGTTTTGTGACATAGTTAGATAAAGCACCACTTTGAGGACATTTTAGCAAAAAGACACGGAAAGTAAATTACCGAGCCATATAAAGCACTGTATTTATTAAAGATAAATACAAAGTAGGTGGTAGTCTGTGAAGTATGAAGAAAGGGGGAGGTTGCAGTGATACCTTGGGAATGGAACAAATGAGCGGAAAATCGCAAGGAGGACAGAGAGGCAATGGGATGTGTCTTAATGGGTCTTTGTAAGAATTTTGAGTAAAGTAGAAACAAAGTGAAGACTACTAAGCAAAGGAAAATCAGGTTCAATGTCATTTCTTTATCGACATTTTACTGAAATGGGCCAGGTCAAAAGTAGATAGATATGAGACAACTCAAGGGAGAGATGATAGTGGTGTGGAACATGGAGGTAAATACAGAGGCACAGAGAAAAAAATAGATTTGGGGAAATTTTGAATCATCAGGATTTCCCAAAAGATGGTCAAATTGCTGGATATTCAGGAAGAGGGCTCGTGATGACTCTGAGCTTGTTAGAATGAACAACTGGAAAGGCAGTGTAAACTGTTAGCAAAATGGGAGATGCGTCAGGTGAAGGTTTTGACAGTTGAAGGCACAGTATGTTTAAGATGTCATTAAACCTTATTGGAGATGCTGTGTAGGAATTCAGACATAAGAATCTGAAACTTGGGAGAGATTTCTGGTTGAAGATAAAAATTTGGAAATCATTGGCATATTTTTTTTCCTCCCCCTCAGGCATGCTGTCTATACAGGGTTGCAGGCAAGGATTAGACCAACAAACAGTTGGATTTAACAAAGACTGTAGTTTTCACAGTGGAGATAAATAAAACAGAGAGGAAGGCCAAATGAGTTTAAGTTGCATAAGAGTTAGTAATTTCTGTGGTTGATCATTAACTTTAAGTTATGTAAGGATAACGGAGGGAAACGGAAGGGATTCTGGGTAGTAAAAAGTTGATAGAAGCAGTAGATCATTGTTCTCATGCAGCTAATGATTTCTTGGGTTTAGACAGTATAGAGAGGACTATAAAAAATCAGAACTGGAGAGAGGCCAAGCTGAGCATGTCATATAATTCTTCTTTATATTTTTGAAATTATATAAACAAAAATTTTAGACTATATTTCATATTCATGTAGACACTACTCTTACATATTCAAAATAAATCATTTGCATAATAAAAACTTTATAATATTTACAAAAGTCTTTTAAAAATGGGGGGGAAAGTCCAATTTTTCTTGATAATGTACATTGTTTGGGGAAAAATGAAGGACTGAGGATAACAAATTGAACGTGATTGTTGTCAAACAGCAGTACATTTACTGACTAAAATAGATAAAAATATATATTTGGAGTTGTCACTTCATATTACCAAAAAAAGCATATTTAACTTAAAAGTATTGTGCCTAAATTTAACAGAAAATGATTTTATAACAGTCTCGTATCATTTACATCTATATGATATTTAAACATTTTTGAGCATTTATACAACAATAACAGTTATTGCCAAGAGTTATTGCCGATGAAAGAGTTATTGCCAGGCTAACAGAGTTATGCCGAAAGAGTGCATTGGTCATAGCAAACACACTCTTCCAACAACACAAGAGAAGACTCTACAAATGGACATCACCCAGTGGTCAATACCAACACCAGATTAATTATATTCTTTGCAGCCAAATATGGAGAAGCTCTATACAGGTAGCAAAAACAATACTGGGAGCTAACTGTGGCTCAGCTCATAAACTCCTTATTACAAAATTTAGGCTTAAATTGAAGAAAGTAGGGAAAACTGGTAAGCCATTCAGGTATGACCTAAATCAAATCCCGTATGATAATACAGTGGAAGTGACAAATAGACTCGAGGGATTAGATCTTATAGACAGAGTACCTGAAGAACTATGGACGGAGGTTCATGACATTGTACAGGAGGCAGTGATCAAGTCATCCTCAAGAAAAAAGAAATGCAAAGGGGAAAAATAACTGTCTGAGGAGGCCTTACAAAGAGCTGAGAAAAGAAGAGACGCTAAGTCAAAGGAAAAAAGGAAAGATATACCTATCTGAATGCAGAGTTCCAAAGAATTGCAAGGAGAGAAAAGAAAGCCTTCCTTACTGATCAATGCAAAGAAATAGAGGAAAAGAATAGAATGGGAAACACTAGAGATCTCTTCAAGAAAATTAGAGATATCAAGGGAACAATTCATGCAAAATGGGCACAATAAAGGACAGAAATGGCATGAACATACCAGAAGCAGAAGATATTATGAAGAGGTGGCAAGAATACACAGAAAATCTATACAAAAAATATCTTCATGACCCAGATAGCCATGATGGTGTGCTCACTCATCTAGAGCCACACATCCTAGAATGAGAAGTCAAAGTGGGCCTTAGGAAGCATCATTATGAACAAAACTACTGGAGGTGATGGAATTCCAGTTGAGCTATTACAAATCCTGAAAGGTGATGCTGTCAAAGTGCTGCACTCAATAGTCCAGCAAATTTGGAAGACTCAGCAGTGTCGACAGAACTGAAAAAGTCAGTTTTCATTCCAATCCCCAAAACTGGCAATGCCAAAGAATGTTCAAACTGCCACACAATTGCACTCACCTCACATGGTAGCAAAGTAAAGCTCAAAATTCTCCAAGCCAGGCTTCAACAGTACATGAATTGTGAATTTGCAGATGCTCAAGCTGGATTTAGAAAAAGCAGCTGAACCAGAGATCGAATTATGAACATCCACTGGATCATCATAAAAGCAAGAGTTCCAGAAAAAAAAAATCTACTTCTGCTTTATTGACTACACCAAATCCTTTGACTGTGTGGATTATATCAAATTGTGGAAGATTCTTAAAGAGATGGGAATACCACATAATGCTACCTGCCTCCTGAGAAATGTGTATGCAGGTCAAGAAGCAACAGTTAGAACCAGACGTCGAACAACAGACTGGTTCCAAATTGGGAAAGGAGTTTGTCAAGGCTGTACATTGTCACCCTGCTTATTTAACTTATATGCAGACTACATCATGAGAAATGCCGGGCTGGATGAAGCACAAACTGTAATCAAGATTGCTGGGAGAAATATCAATTACCTCAGATATGCAGGTGACACCACCCTTATGGCAGAAAGTGAGGAACAGCCTCATGATGAAAGTGAAAGAGGGGAGTGAAAAAGCTGGCTTACAACTCAACATTCAGAAAACTAAGATCATGGCATCTGATCCCATCACTTCATGACAGGTAGGTGGGGAAATGTTGCAAACAGTGAGAGACTTTAAGTTTTGCGGCTCCAAAATCACTACAGATGGTGACTGCTGCTGCTGCTAAGTCGCTTCAGTGGTGTCTGACTCTGTGCGACCCTATGGACAGCAGCCCACCAGGCTCCTCTGTCCACGGAAATCTCTAGGCAGGAATACTGGAGTGGGTTGCCATTTCCTTCTCCAGCAGATGGTGACTGCAGCCATGAAACTGGAAGATGCTTGTTCCTTGAAAGAAAAGCTATGACCAACTAGACAGCATATTAAAAAGCAGAGACATTACTTTACCAACAAATGTCCATCTAGTCAAAGCTACGTTTCTTTTTTCCCAGTAGTCATGTATGAATGTGAGAGTTGGGCTATAAAAAAAGCTGAGCACCAAAGAATTGATGCTTTTGAACTGTGGTGTTGGAGAAGACTCTTGAGAGTCCCTTGGACTCAAGGAGATGCAATCAGTCAATAATAAAGGAAATCAGTCCAGAATATTCTTTGGAAAAACTGGTGCTGAAGCTGAAAATCCAATACTCTGGCCACCTGATGCCAAGAACCGACTCATTTGAAGAGACTCTGATGCTGGGAAAGACTGAAGGCAGGAGGAGAAGGGAAGGACAGAGGATGAGATGGTTGGATGGCATCACCGACTCAATGGACATGAGTTTGAGTAAACTCCAGGAGTTGGTGATAGACAGGGAGGCCTGGCATGCTCCAGTTCATGGGGTTGCAAAGAGTTGGACAAGACTGAGTGACTGAACTGATCTGATCTATCTAACACAAACGATTTTGATGTTGGTGGAACAGAGAGTGACAAATGAGAGAACTGAGGAACAATCTAGATTTCCCAGAGCCATAAAATTCACCTCCTTCTTAACTGGAGGAAGTAATAAGCCTTAGTGTTGGCAGGGATGTTAGACATTTTTAAGTCTTGAATTCACAGAGAAAAAAACCTGAGTCACAGACTGGTTAGTGACTTAGCCAGGTCACTTCCTTACCATACTTAACATCAGGAAACTTGCCCCTATAAAGTCAATTTACCAACCTGAAATGTTGCATGGGAATTCTCACTAGGATTGTAGTTTATTTTGGAGGAGAACAAGATTGGATTCACATAATACAAATCTATCTAAATATTTGTCTCATTTTTTTTTCTAAGAAAGTTATTTTTAAAATGAGCTGGGTAGGATGATGAAGTAAGAGTTAAGTGATATGTACAACCTGAGTCTCTGGTTGTAATATAGCAAAATGCATGTTTTATCATGACAATTCTGTGAAGATCATATAGAATAAATATTTCAAAAATAAAAAAAAAAAGCTATTTGGGGCATTAGGTCAGCTAATTTGAATTGCAATACATGATCCACATAATAAACTCACTTTTTTCTCTTCTCAAATGTTTGAACAGTCTTTGATTTTTGCCTTTTTGTTTTTGCAGTACTAACCAAATCATGTATGTTAGCTTTTTATTTGCATGATGCTATTTCTAGAAAGGAAATTCAAGGCACATTGGCAGTTTTGTGGCTAGTTGATCTCTATTATCATCTTTTCATCCCTGAAATGCTATTACATACTGACAAACACTTGCAAAACTTTTTGCTTCACATAAAGCAAACTGAAGTAATTACCTTTTAGAATGTAATGAGTCTAATATCACACCACTTTACTATGGAGAAAAACAAGGGTTTTGAAGCGTTTTGAAACCACTCCAATTTTAGGTTCAATTATTTATCACTGGTGGTGAGAAATTAAACAACTGATTTTTCTCCAATTAGTAACTATATAGATAGATAGATATAGATATAGAGACAGACGTTTGAGGGGGATTAATTCATTTTATTTGTTGGTTTGTGCTGGTCACATTGTATATGTATATATATTTTTTATTTTATTCATCCTGGTGCAGTAAATGACCTCATGGAATTTCTATGCATTGCTAGTCTTTCTGTGCTCTTGGATAGCTTGCCAAGTTATACGACATTAGATTGAGTGGGTCTATTTTACATGAAGAAAAAAATATATAAAATCAAATTGTACATTTTCTTTTCATCTATGAACTTGAAAGATATTAAAGCAAGAACAGTAACTTCCCAAACCGCAAATTAGCACTGAATGGAAAAAAAGCCAATTAGTATAAAACTCTATCTGGGGGAGGCGGGGAATGAAAGCCTAATTTAGTTATCTTCAAAAGAAGTTTTCAATAGGTTTCTAATTAATCACTGCAAACTTCTCATTAATGAGTTCCCGTTTCAGCTCAGGGAAAGGTAGTAAAATCTATATAATTACAGAAGTAATTATTGTTGAAAATCCAAGATGGAATTTTCTGCAAGAATTTTGTTGTTACTATTGTAATTGCTATAATGGCAAGCTGCTAATCATACTTACTTCAACAACATGTAACAATAATACGATTTTTACTTTTTGACTCAGTCTCTAGGAAAAAAATGTGAATAATGTATTATAATGTACTTTAAGTCTATAAAATACTTTCTTGGAAAAAAATGTAAAACATAACTAATCACAGAAATTAAAACAAAATCTGTTCTATAAATATAAAACATAATAGTGAAAGTCACTCAATCATGTCCAACTCTTTGTGACCCCATGGACTATATAGTCCATGGAATTCTCCAGGTCAGTATACTGGAATGGGCAGCTTTTCCCTTCTCCAGGGGATCTTCCTGACCCAGGAATTGAACCAGGGTCTTCCGCATTGCCTGTGGATTCTTTGCCAACTGAGATATCAGGAAAGCCCATAAACCAGTATAAGGATTTACAAATTTGATCTAATAATTCAGACGTATAATAATTAACTGAGCACAGAATGTGGACCTAGCCTATTACTAAAATAGAAGGATTAGAATAAAAATAATGATTAACTACTATTATCTGTGTATAGGTGTATGAATATTTCACATATTATAAGAGATTTTTTTGCAGTCATAGTAAATAAAACAGTAAATAATGTCTGTACTTGCTTATGTTTAACAGATATTATTATAAAAGAAGCACTGTAAAATATTTGGAGAGGATTTTAAAATAAATAAATCTAAGAATGCATTTAGGTTAGGAATGTTTTGTTTCAGTTAGTGTACAAGACACATTATGTAATTTAGCAGATAATTATAATTTATATCTCATGTAAAATGATATAAACAATTGTTACTCGGAGAGGTAGGACTCTATGATATGTGTATGCCAGACGAATCATAGTTTTATATCAGAGCTTAAGCAAACCTTGCAAAAATAATAAAAGTACACTACATGCAACTAAAACTTTAATGTAAGAATGACCTATTTCCTTCCTTTCTGGATAGATTTTTCAAATTTACATGCATATTGTTATGGAATCTGATTCATTTCCTTTATAAAGTTGCTCTCACCCTAATTCTATAATTACATGTTTCATTAGTGTGGACCATTCATGTAGTTTGAATGATCTTCCCAGGGCACAGTGACAAAGCATGGGCCCCAGGAATTCTCTCATACTCTCCTTTCTTTGGAAGATCCCACTAAGTTTCTAAAAATGTTTTTCCGACTAATTTCTCACTGTGACTACTCATAGTTATTATCTTTCAAAGATAACATCTATGAGATTCTCCAAAAGTGTCTGAACTGAATAATGCCCAGTACCCTTTAACAAATGCAGCAAATAATATTAAATTGAGACTACATGATATCCTTCATTTAATCACTATGATTCCTCAAGTGTTTGATAATCCCTAAGCTAAAAACTACATTCTCGCATGTAATTGCTGATTTCTGAAAGAAATCAAATGAATATACACTAAACATTGATTTTATTTAAATGAATTATAAGTTCAAATTTGGCAGAAAATCCAATAGGTTAATATCTAAAATCAGTAAAGGAATTTACAATTTCATAAATTGGGCTACCAAGGAAATTGTTGAGTAAATAATTTGAATTCCATGCTTCAGAAATGCCATGACTCATGACATATATTTAATGACATAGTATAAACAGAAGTCTTCTCAAAGACAGGCTGTCACATTCTTCTTATTCAAGATTACGTATCTGATTCAATTTTCTGAATTTTTTTTTTTTTTTTTACTTTTATGTTTTGGTTAAAAGAATTCAGCTATTACTCATCAGGAAAAATATTTGAATCTGTTTAAATTTTTGGATAACTAGTCTGTTGCATAACAATGTATCTTCGCATTGCCTATGATAAAGTTGGTAAGTGAGATTTCAAAAATTTAAATCATATATAGATTTCTTTTTTGCTTGTAGAGAGTTTTCAATATTCAAAATAATTGTGTAAACAGATGTGATTTTATTTGACCCTAACAAAATTTCAGTCCTATAAACACTAAACCCCTAATTTAAAATTAAAATGTCATTATATACTTTTTTCTTTCCCATTAGTATGGCTTTTTAAAATCATGCTTAAATATAAATCTCTACATATTTAAAATTATTATTTTATTGGTCACATAGTTTTATATAATTTTTTCCTGCATCAACAAGTCTTAATATCTTTGCATTTCTAAATTAAATCATACATTAGGAAAAAACAAAATAACCAATATTATTTAATTATGTGTTAAAATGTTTCTGAAAATATACATTCTTTGTATTTATCACCAGTTGATCTCAAAAAACTGCAAAGATAAACTGATCAAATAGATATGTCCACATCTGGAATTATGGAATTAGTTGATGCTGTTATGCAGTAATCAGTTCAGTTCAGTCACTCAGTCGTGTTGGAATCTTTGTGACCACAGAACTGCAGCACGCCAGGCCTCCCTGTCCATCACCAACTCCTAGAGTTTACTCAAACTCATGTCCATCGAGTTGGTGATGCCATCCAACCATCTCATCCTCTGTCATCCCCTTCTCCTCCCTCCTCTACCTTTATTTTTCCCAGCATCGGGGTCTTTTCCAATGAGTCAGTTCTTCACATCAGGTGGCCAAAGTATTGGAGTTTCAGCTTCAGCATCAGTCATTCCAATGAACACCCAGGACTGATCTCCTTTAGGATGGACTGGTTGGATCTCCTTGCAGTTCAAGGGACTCTCAAGAGTCTTCTCCAACACCACAGTTCAAAAGCATCAATTATTCTGCATTCATCAATCTCACATCCATACATAACTTTTGGAAAAACCATAGCTTCAACTAGATGGGTCTTTGTTGCCAAGTAACATTTCTGCTTTTTAATATGCTGTCTAGGTTGGTCATAGCTTTACTTCCAAGGAGCAAGCATCTTCTAATATCATGGCTGCAGTCACCATCTGCAGTGATTTTGGAGCCCAAAAAATAAAGTCTGTCACTGTTTCCATTGTTTCTCCATCTCTTTCCCATGAAGTGATGGGGCCAGATGCTATGATCTTAGTTTTCTGAAAGTTGAGCATTAAGCCATACTCTTTCACTTTCATCAAGAGGCTCTTTAATTCTTCCTTGATTTCTGCCATAGGGGTGGTGTCATCTATGTATCTGAGGTTATTGATATTTCTCTCAGCAATCTTGATTCCAGCTTGTGCTTCATCCAGCCCAGCATTTTGCATGATGTACTCTGCATATAAGTTAAATAAGAAGAGTAACCATATACAGCCTTTATGTATTCCTTTCCCAGTTTAGAAGCAGTCTGTTGTTCCACGTCTGATTCTAATTCTTGCTTCTTGATTTGCATACAGATTTCTCTGAGGGAGGTCAGGTGGTCTGGTATTCCCATCTCTTTAAGAATTTTCCACAAAAAAAAAAAAAAAAAAGAAAGAAAGAATTTTCCACAAAAATCAGTGCTTCAATCAATTTAAAAAATGGACAAAAACAGTTTATAATAGTAAAAACTGGTGTATCCCTTTATAAAAAGACATAAATTTATTTTTAAGATGATAACTATATATAATATTAAAAAAAAATCATACTTGTTTAAAGTATTTCAAACTATCTCAGAAATGCTATCTTTAAGTGAGGAAAATATCCAACATACTCTAAATATTGACTACTTTAGTAGCCAGAAATCTAAAATCATTCCTATTATATTTTATCCTCTCCTGATGTAAAATCTCAACGTAGTCCCTGGGACTCTGGATATGGTGGATTTTATTCCTATGATTTGATTATGCTAAATTACACAGTTGACCTTAAGAGAAGATTATCCCTATAGATCCTATATCCTAAAGGAAATCAGTCCTGGGTGTTCATTGGAAATTCTGATGTTGAAGTTGAAACTCCAATACTTTGGCCACCTGATGCGAAGAGCTGACTCATTTGAAAAGACCCTGATGCTGGGAAAGATTGAGGGCAGGAGAAGGGGATGACACAGGATGAGATGGTTGATTGGCATCACCGACTCGATGGACATGGGTTTGAGTGGACTCCGGGAGTTGGTGATGGACGGGGAGGCCTGGCATGCTGCAGTTCATGGGGTTGCAAAGAGTCAGACATGACTGGGCGACTGAACTGAACTGACTGATCCCTATAGATCTTATCTAAATCACAGTTTTTACGAAGAGAGGTTTTGTTTTGTTTTCTTATTGACCACAGAAGAATAAGTCAAAGGTTTAAAACCCTAGACTTGTTTGATACATCATATTCAACTGGAAGAAGAGGGGAACCACGTGGGAAGGAAGACAGATGACCTTTAGTCTTCCCAAGCAAAATTCCCCACATAGCAGGCAAAGGAGTAAGGAATACACTCATATAAGGAACTGGATTTTCTAAACAAGCATGAGTTTACAACAGTTTTATTGTTTTCCCCCTTAGACCCTCCAAACAAAAACTCAGTCATACTGAATGATATTAAATCAGACAGAGAAGGAGAAATACTTTATGGCATTCCTTATATGTGGAATCTAGAAAGTGATACAAATGAACTTACAAAACAGAAAGAGACTCACAAAGTTAGAGAACAAGCTTATGATTGCCAATGAAAGGATGGGAGCAATGGACAGTTAGGTAGATTCAGAGGGACATGTCCACTCTGCTATATTTAAAGTGGATAACCACCAAGGACCTATGGTATATCACAGGGGACTCTGCTCAACCTTATGTGGCAACCCAGTTGGTGGGGAATTTGGGGGAGAATGGATACATGTATGTGTATGGCTGAGTCCCTTTGCTGTCCACCTAAATGTTTCACAATACTGTTAATTGGCTATACCCAAATACAATTTTTTTTTTTTTTTTAATAAAACAACTCAGTCCTACCAACACGTTGATGTCAGCCTTGTGAAATCCTGAGCCATACCCCAGCCATACCATGCTGGACTCCAGACAGACACAAACTGTCAGATTATCAATTTGTGTGATTAAGGAGCTTAGTTTGTGGTCATGTGTTCTGAAGGACCAATAAAACTAATGTCACTATATATATTTCAAATATGCAGGTAGTTTTCTTCTAATTGAAAAAATAGCTTTCAATAATAATTCCTGTCATCATTCAATATTAATATCTAACAAATAAAATTATTATTATTTTCTAAATTAAAATGTTCATTTTCTAGCAAACTAGGAAACTCTCCTAAGTTGCCTGTTTGCCAGGCCAAACACAGAAACACACTTGTTTTTCATTTTTGAGGAAGAAAATATTTCCTCAGCTACAAAATAGCATGAAATTTATACACAATATAATAAACAATAGGTAAATAGGTTCGTAAATAGGTACGAACTGAGAGGTAATTTTTAAGGAAAAGGGAATGAATAGGCCAAGAAAATTTTATTGTAAGAGCTGAAAAGACAATCACCACGGTGATCTCTAAGTACTAAAATTTATCTTTCTTTAAAGGAATACAAACACACAAAAAAAATCACCATAGTCTTGCTGAATGATGAAAACAACTCATTGTAGCTTTGAATAAGGATATTATCATGCATTGATTAGAAATGAAAAGAGAAAAGAAATTCTATAATACATTTTAGGTGTCTGCACAATAAAAGCTACCCATTAGGAGAGTTTTTACACCCATGAAACAATTGTCTATGACAAAGACGTGAGAGAGATGTTTCAGAGAGGGAGAAAGTAATCTGAACAGCTATTATCCAACATGTTAAACAAATTCTCATCATCCTTGTTTTCAAAAACTTATACTATCTTTAAAACTACAGGAAGAATAATACTCTGTATGTACAGTGAAACAGTCATCAGAATTAGAGTATATTAGAGTAAAAATAGTAAAAATATACCTGAATATAAAAATTCAGTAACGGCAAAAAAAAAAAATTAATATGCACATAAAACTTTTAAATTGAGGGTAAACATTAAGTAAGAAATAGTTGTTTTATACTTAATATCATGAAGCAAACTTTATGATGTGAATTTCCAATATTAAAACTCAAAAATGATTAAACTCTAATCTCTGCATAACAGAATGATCCTTCGAATGAGATTCAAGCTTATAAAAGAGAGAGACAATATTAGTTCAGTTCAGTTCAGTTGCCCAGTCCCATCCGACTCTTTGTGATCCCATGAATCGCAGCACACCAGTCCTCCCTCTCCTCACCAATTCCCGAAGTTTACCCAAACTCATGTCCTTCGAGTCGGTGATGCCATCCAGCCATCTCATCCTCTGTCGTCTCTTTCTCCTCTTGCCCCCAATCCGTCCCAGCATCAGGGTCTTGTCCAATTAGTCAACTCTGCATAAGGTGGCCAAAGTTTTGGAGTTTCAGCTTCAGCATCAGTTCTTCGAATGAACACCCAGGACTGATCTCCTTTAGGATGGACTGGTTGGATCTCCTTGCAGTCCAAGGGACTCTCAATGTACTCATATACAAAACATACTGACACATGTAGATTAAACCTGTAGCTATTTTTTTATTAGAAAATGTGTAATATATAAAATACTATTAGGTTAAATGTAAATGGTAATAGGTAAACTCTGAGAGATGGTGTGCTGAGATGGGAGACAGAGGCCTGGTGTGCTGTAGTCCATGGATCATGAAGAGTCAGACATGTCTTGGTGATCAAGCAACAAGAACAATAGGTAATTAGTTTTCCACGGTACATAATTCACATACATTTTAAGTTAAAAATTTTAGACAGCACTAAAATTGCAGTACTTTCTAAAAGTTATTTACCCACAATAACTCAGAGTTGTAGTTTTCAGGAAATTTGCATTCATTAATCCAGAAAGAGATTTGTAGTAGATATTTTCTAGGTTATTTAAGGCAATCATCTAAGTTATTTAACCTGAGTATTTGACCTCTATGTATCATAAAATTTAACAACTTGAGAACAATGAAAAAGGAAAAGAAAAAAGTAAACCTCTATGGATGTGTGTGCACGCACATTCGTGATTACTACTGTAGCGTCTAAACCTGCCATTGGTAGTTATTCTTTATGATTGCCCATGTAGTCAGTTCAGTCCAATTACTCAGTCATGTCCAGCTCTTTGCGACCCCATGGACTGCAGCATGCCAGGCTTTCTGTTTGTTACCAACTCCCAGAGCTTGCTCAAACTCATATCCATCGAGTCAGTGATGCCATCCAACCATCTCATCCTCTGTTGTCCCCTTCTCCTTCTGCCTAGTCTTACCAGCAAAGGGTCTTTTCCAATGAGTTGGCTCTTTGCATCAGGTGACCAAAGTATTGGAGTTTCAGCTTCAGCATCAGTCCTTCTAATGAATTTTCAGGACTGATTTCCATTACCAATGTGGTACCTTCTGCTGATTATCATTATCACTGTGTTATAAGACTCTTTTCCACGAATCTCCCACATTTCTTCACATCTTAAGAACAGAGGTACTAATTGTCCTTTCATTTTACACTTTATTTTCATGGATATGTGTATAGCAAAAAGCCTTGGAAGACAGATATAGCCTCTGCTGCTGCTGCCAAGGGCTGGTTTGTTTACTGTCCAGTATAATAATGATACTTTATGGGGAAGGCTTTGACATGTTTTCCTGTGGCCCCAGTATCAATGATTCAGGATTCTTAAGTTCAGGATTTCTTTTTGGTAACAAAAGCCAGTGTAGGTGGAAGCACCTACTAGCCTTTGTGGCATTGTTCTGTGGGAACTGGGTTTTGGAAAAGTGACACAAGAATAAAATGATGCTTTGCCTACTGCTGTTGTTGTGAGTAAGAAATCATCATTTGTGTTAAACCCAGGGGCGTTGGGTCTTCTGCTAGCACTCATGAAGCAGGAGCCTGCTGGTTTCTAAATCCAGTTCTGCTTATAGGGAGATGGTTCCCTATAACAACAAGCAATTCTCTTCACATCAACTGAATGCCCTACAATTTAACTCAATTCTGAAACTATACACAGTATGAGATCCCACGGGTTAAGGGTTCAGTCCCCTAAGACTGTCCCTCACTTCAGATACCAGAGGCAAGTACAGGTTGTTACCTGTGCTTCTGACCAATGGGATACAGAGCAGAAGTTCCAACAGTCCTCTCCAACTCAGAATGCCAATCACAAATCTAGGTTGTTACTTGAACCAATCAAAGTGGCTGTCATTGGTAGGTTACCATGACCTCTTCTTCTTGTTGTTTAGTCACTAAGCCACGTCTGACTCTTTGCAACCCCACGGGCCATAGCCCGCCATACCCCTCTGTCTATGGGATTTTTTTCAAGCAAGAATATTGGAGTGGGTTGCCATTTCACTCTCCAAGGGATCTTCCCAACCCAGGGATCAAATCTGTGTCTCCTGTATTGGCAAGCAGACTCTTCACTACTAAGCCACCTGGGAAGTCCTGACCTCCTTCTTAGGTTTGACTAAATTTGCTAGCCTGGCTCAGAGAACTCAAGAGTAACACTTTATCCACTAGGTTACCGATTTATTATAAAACAGTATTGTGCATATATATTGTGCATATCATGTTAACCTTGTTTCACTTTTCTAGGTTTATGGGCAGGAGATGGATGGACTGAAGTTACTTCATCTAGCATGCTGCTCTCTGCGGATAGTTTTATTCCCTCTTCCTAGAATATTTGACCTGAGAAAGGTTACAGAAAATTGAACTGCAGTCTCTTCAGTGAAGCTGATCTTGCCGGCTAGACTCTTAAAACATGTCTTAGCAGTGTAACTTTATGCCACAATAAATTTGCCGTCCTCCTCTGAAGAACAACATCAAGAATATAATCCAGGGGCTCTATTCTATACTATAGATAAAATACTATCAAATGGAATTCAAACTGTTTTGTTTTTTAACTTCAAGGTGGTTCAGAATGCCATGCTATTGCTTGCAGCAACTGGATTATAGACTTCGATTTTAATATTCTAAAGTAAGTAGAAATGTTTTCACACCATGGGCACTCCTGGGACCTAGCATAGTGTTATAATCTTATTTACTTTTTGAAGAGCATTGGAGTTTATTAGTCTGGGTGGATGGAGAGTCAAAAAGGATAGTGGAAAATGACAACATGGTTTTATCTGTCTTATTTTTCTCTGGTGAGTGACTGCAAAGAATAAAAGTAAAGTTCCTTTGAGAAATTAAAATGGTCAGTTCCAATGCTATGTAAATATGACTTTGGCAAATAGTTTCTATAATAATAATAATTATACAATTCAAAGTGATTTGCAATTTTCACTCCAAATGTATACTTTGCATAAAGGGATTCTATTTTTTTTTTTTTAAATTCAGCTTATTTAGGACTTTTTGACTATGTTGATTTCAGACTTTTTTTCCTGGATTCATTAGAAAGAAAAGTGCCAATAAGGAAGCCTGTATAGAACCTTAAATAGGTCTTTGGTCAATTTTTGAAAATACTTTACAGGACTGGATTATTCGTACACTTACAATGAAGTGCATGAAGAAATATGAGGTTGAGTTGGCCTTGATCTATGTCAGGTAGAAGGTATAATTTACATCAAGTAAGAGGCTGCACTAAATATGGAGCTTTTCCAATGTGGGTGGGAAATGTATACGCACAAGTATATAGAAAAACCTTGCTACTGCTCAATAGAATATCACTATATTAGTATATGATTTTGCCAAATTAGTAAAACAGAACTGAAATAATACTTAGTAAATATAATTTAAACATCTGGCATGTGTGTGTGCATGAAATATGATTAAATGTGGAGACCTTTCATAGGCATTATAAAATATGAATTTAGCATACTAGCAAATAAGTCAAACTTACTGCTGACCATTTGGTATTGGACTGATTATTTTATTCCTTTTGAATGAGACTTTTATTTTTATTCCTGAAAATCAGCCTTGAACAGAAAATGTGCAAGAACATTCTATTTAAAGGAACAAAGCTCAAATAATGGGAAGCAATGCATCATGAATACATTAATAATAGTATCAAAGAACTGAAAAAAAAATTTGGTGGGAAGTAAAAGGTTTTGTCATTTACAAAGGTGGTCATCTACTCTAGTAATGCATGTTATTTCTCACACAGAAGGGATTATGGCTTGGAATACCTGAAAACAAGATGATATAAGGCTAGAAAGTATGTCATCCCATCACACCATCGCTCAAACGCAATGGAAAATCAGTTTTCAGCAGAAGCAGGATACAAGTCCATGATGCAAAGAGGCCTCACAATGAATGGTGTGTATGAAATTACAGTCAAAAGACATAGTGTTTTCTCTCCATGTGGAAAACAACTTTTGAAAAGACAACTATGATTTATGAAGAGCATATCTTGAAGACTATTAGTGGACATTTTAGTATTAGATAATTTTCTTCTCCATTCATATTTTTAAATCAAAATTATTCTGCAGATGTGATACAGTAATCTGAGTTTTTCCATGTGTATGCATGCACACGTGATCAATAGACCCCATGGATTGTAGCTCACCATGCTCCGCTGTCCATGGGATTTCCCAAGAAAGAATACTGGAGTGGGTTGCCATTTCTTTCTCCATGGGATCTTGCCAACCCAGGGATCAAACCCATGTTGTCTCTTGAGTCTCCTGCATTGGCATGCATGTTCTTTGCCAGCTGAGCCACGGGGAAAGCTCTGAGTTCTTCCATAAAGTTTCTTTTTGTCTTTTGGCAGCTGATTTTACAGATGTGACTATTAATTTAGAGATGGTCAAAGCTTTATTATGTATTGGAAATACCGATACACTTCAGGAATTTAAATAGATGTATACAGGAAGATGAGATAGTTTATTGAAACTATACCTCACACATCTTTTATATTTTTATGCTTGTATAATAATTTTCAAACTTATTCTGTCTTTTAATTTCTCTAATAAGGTTGTGACAGCAAATCATTTAGAATAGCTGTAGGTGTTTTGCTATTACTTCATTAAATTGTATATCACAGCAGGAGGCTTTTACACAATAAGATAAAGTAGTGTTGAATGTTGAAAAGTTTGCCTTTTATGTTTTTTATGTCCTGAAAGTAAAAATGGTAATCAGAAATTTTTAAATAATGAGTATAATCTTTATGAAGCAGTTTTCTGTTTCAGTAATTATTTTTCTTCTTTTGGAAAACATATTCAGTATTATAAAAATTAAACAATTGGTAAAATTAACATATCAAAAACTATAGTTAGCTATTAGCAAAATACAATCTAAAATTATCTGAGAATTTTAAAATATTGAGAGATAACTGTCTTGATATTTGCTTGGTATGTTTGAGCCATAGTACAATTATTATTTATCATTTACCTTTTAAAAAACTGATTAAAGAAGACAATTTAGATGATACACAAACTTTATCTAACATGATGAAGTTAATAGTCTCTCCTTTCAGACAACTGCAAAATAGGGCAGAAGGCAAGAAGCTGTTATAGGATAAAAAATAAAGAATAGACAAATCAAAAATAACTGACTGACTGGGGGTTCCTATTCAAACTTGTTTATGTTAGAAGCCCACAATTGACTTAGAGTTTGGGGTTTGGCTGACTGAATATACAGCATTTATGGCCAAGGAAAGCATTTACAAGGACCCAAAGGCTGTCTAAGTTCTGGTTTGCTGACGTGGCACCCTGGGCTGTGGGGGTGCCATCTTGAATCTAGAAAGTTATTTCAACACATCTAGAAAACTAAAACTTCCTTCAGACCTGACATTTAACATTTTTGCATCCTTTGCATATTAAAAAAAAATATGTTTCAGGAAGTCTTCTGAATGTCCCATTTGTTAACTGTCACAATGTCGTATTTATATATGAATGCCTTTGGGGAACAGATTACTTTTTTAATAGTTTAATGGATATAAGAAATAAATGTTGTATCTAGCATTTATTGCTATTAACACAATGTTTGCTTTTTAAAACACATTTAATAATAATAGTGGTAACAAAATAATGAGAGTATAAATAACATTTACTATTTTCTAGACACTGTCATAACATATTTCTTGGTTTTTATTTTTAGTAAGCAAAAATTCTAGCTTTTCTCCACAGATATATTAGACAATGTCTGGTCATGGGATTACTACATTATAACTGCTGCTTCCTTTTTTAGACAGTAAGGTTTTTCCAGTAAAGCATTATTACATTCAATGTATCTCTTCCAAGTACCATATTTAAGCAAAAGAAGTCAGTATCCTTTACTCCTTTTTTTCTTACTTCCATCACAAATCTCAGAAGGTCACAGACAACTAGCCATATTATTTTCTAATGAGCACAACAATACAATTATTCTTAAATTTTATCTGTGTTCCTCTTCAAGAAACAAAGGAAATTAAATATTTAGAGAATTGTGTGTTTTAACTTCTTGTGAATTTGCTAGGATTAATGTGGTTACAAAGTGGATCAAATATTTTGAAACATGTTTAAACTCGCTGTTTATAAGTGTTTGTTGTCACAACCATATATCAAGCATTTTAATGAAAAACTGACTACATTGAGCTGAAAGAGAGAGAGGTGGGAATGTCAGCACCCTAGTAAAATTATTGAAAAATTGTATTCTGTGTAGAGTTTGTATTGGAGAGATCATATCATCTAGAATAAACACCATGTAAAATAGGTTAGCTAGTGAAGGACAGGGAAGCCTGGCATGCTGCAGTCCATGGGGTCACAAAGAGTTGGATGTGACAAGCAACTGAACAACAAAAAAACAAAATAATTGAAGCCACTTAACACTCCTTATTTTGATAAAAGCACAAGACAAAACATAGAACCACAAGTCTGTCTATAATATACGGAAAATACGTAGACAAAACAAAATGCCCACATGTGCTTATCAATTTTCGGTGAAAGAAGAAAAAGGCAAAAAAAAAAAAAAATGGATAAGTGAATATATATTAAAAAAATGTTTAACAAGACCTGTTATACATTTGCCATGTCACAGGCATTTTGTTATCTAAGCAATAAAAAAATTCAAATGAATATCTATTTTACATCTGTTTAAATACAGGTACCTTAGACTGTCATGCAAAATTCAAAATGATAGAATTCAAAATTCAGAAAGATAGAACTATGATGGATGCCCATATTTATAGCAACAAAACTTACATTTGAAAGTTATGTGCTATAATAGATAGGATTGAAGACTACATCTAAATGTCTACAAATGTAGCTTTACATGAGCAATGGCTCAAAATAAAATTAGGGGGAAACACGCAAAGCTTGTTATCTATTGTGGATGAACATGATAAAAATTAGAATACTATTAGTAGACTATTTAAAAAACTCCTGTTGCTGCATGCTACGAGATGTCGCTTCAGGCATGTCCGACTCTTTGCATTCCCATTGACTATATCCCACCAGGCTCCTCTGCCCATAGGATTCTCCAGGCAAGAATACAGGAGTGGTTTGCCATGCCCTTCTCCAGGGGATCTTCCCGATCCAGGGATGGAACCTATGTTTTTTATGTTTCTTTCATTGGCAAGTGGGTTCTTTACCACTAGCACCACTGGGAAGCTTTTAATTAATCTTATGTATAATAAAAATGCAAGTTTTAGGCCTTTCTTAGTATAAATTACTGATGCCTTCTTAGAATTTTTTATATGTAATTCAATTTCAGAAGATTGTAATTTGGGGTTTTTGTTTTGTTTTGCTTTTAATATAACATAATCTACACAAGAGTAAACATATACAACTGGTTCTACTCATTTAATTTCATTTTTCCATGTGAAACAGATGATCTTTAACTTAAATGCAATTGAAAAAAACTGAGGCTATATTTGGAATTGTTGTATGAAATATGTATTCTTTTTAGCAAACACTGGTTGTCAATAGTTAAAATAAATAAGCATATCTGTTACAAAAAGGCTTATGCTTTTCTGGCTGGATGGAGACATTAATTTTTCAAGCATGGCATCTCTTGATTTATCTTAGCAGAGAAGATGTATTCAGGCCTGCTCTCAATGTAATTTCTAACATTTGGTTGCACTTCTCATAACTGTCAGGTTGGGTAGTTTTTCTCCATAAGAGAAGCCAAAGGACAATAGCAATTCGATGGACTGATGGTACAAGACCCTGGGATCTACACCATTTTATCTGTAAAAAGGAGGAAAGTGCGTAAACAAATCAAAAGCTGGCAAAATGGTAGGAATATTTTTAGATATGAATAGATGTGATGACCTAGAGGGGGGCGTGGCACTTCACTCCTATATTCTTGCCTAGAGACGCCCATGGACAGAGGAGCCTGGTGGGCTATGGTCCATAGGTCACAAAGAGTCAGACATGACTGAAGTGACTTAGCAGGCATGCAAGATGTGATAAAATGATTTTATTTCTTCTTTGCTAAAATAATAACTATAATTAATTAAATCAAGATTATTCTTAGAATTGTCCACCAATTGTCCATTCCAAAAACAAAAATATAGTGAACAAAATATGAAACTGGTTTCTGCACATGGAAGGCAGGGAAAGAACAAAGAAAGAAGTAGAAGGTTTAATAAGCAAGGGGACTGAGAAGGCTTGTAGTGTGAGACCACAAGATGAGTCAATTTCTGCACTCCCCATCAGAATTTTAAGTTTATGTAGAGTCCTTAACTGGGTTTAGGCATCCAAATAGTCTCAACAACACCTTACTCTCTCAAGACTGTATCCTTGAAATGACTCTCACCAAGGGCAAGGTGGGCAGAGCATACATTCCAAGGGCAGGGGAGTGGTTGAGGACCCTCAGGTTGCCCAGGTCCAGCCTGAGGGTCAATCAGTGGTCGTATGCTCTTGAAGACTTCCTCCAACAGAAATAAAGGCAGGCAAGATGCACCCAGTGAGTCCCCAGGGTGTAATGTATCAAACATTTGTCTGGACACAGGTGGTTGGATCACGGTCCTAGAGAAGTAGTAAAACCGCTGATTGACACTAGTAGTAATGCAGCTGATTCATGGGAATGAAACACACATGAGAAGGAAACGGTCTCAGGGGAAAAAAACCAATATATGAGTCCAAATCTTAGGACTTGTGTGCATTCCAGCACTCTGCTTCTTCTAAATCTCATCTTAGTAAATTTTACATAGAGCTTTTCTTTAAAAGAGATGCAATTGTCCCCAGTTCAGGGTTATTGCTGATATTATTATATATAGATTAGGGATTTTTACTTATTAGTGGAGGAGTCTGAAATTTAGCATTTTGTTAAAACTATCATTTAATATAGATATCCACTACTTATAAAAGCAATAGAATTCTTAGAAGTATTACCAAGCCCTCTTCTTGTACATCACTTAGGATTGTTTTACAGTTATGCCATAAATCATCTTCTAGTGGAATATTAGACTTCCCTACTGGTCCAGTTGTTAAGACTCCTGGCTTCCAATGCAGGGGAAATAAGTTTGATCCCTCATTGTGGAAATAAGATCCTACATGTCGTGTGGTGTTGCCAAAAAGTAAAAATTTGGGGCTTCCCTGGTGGCTCAGATGGTAAAAAATCCACCTGCAATGCGGGAGAGCTGGGTTCGATCCCCGGGTTGGGAGGATACCCTGGAGGAGGACATGGCAACCCACTCCAGGATTCTTGCCTGGATAATCCCATGGATAGAGGAGTCCTGTAGGCTACAGTCCATGGGGTCTGCAAAGAGTCAGATGTGACTAAGCAACTAAGCACAGTGGAATATTAATAAGTAGAAATTGAAAAGAAAAATTAGAATGTGTTTATCAACCACGAATGAAGCTGGAAGAGAATGTGGCATATTTTGTTGATATAGAGACTACTTGAAAATTAAACTGGGTAGGGTACAGTCCTCTGGTCTGGAGAATTCCATGGACGGAGGAGCCTGGTGGGCTGTAGTCCATGGGGTCGCTAAGAGTAGGATACGACTGAGTGGCTTCACTTTCACTTTTCACTTTCATGCATTGGAGAAGGAAATGGCAACCCACTCCAGTGTTCTTGCCTGGAAAAGCCCAGGGATGGAGGAGCCTGGTGGGCTGCCATCTATGGGGTCGCACAGAGTCAGACATGACTGAAGCGACTTAGCAGCAGCAGCAGCAGCAGCAGCGTATGGATATGAAAGTACAAGCCCTTAGAATACATTTTCTGGAGAAATGAGGCATAAGTGAATTCATGATCTAGAAATAAGAGCTCAGCTTCCCAAATTTTAATACATCTAGAGAGATTCATGGACAAAAGAGCCTGGTGGGCTACAGTTCATGGAATCACAAAGTGTCTGCCACTACTGAGTGACTAACATTTACTTACAGAGAGAATAGTACTTTCGGAGAACAGAGAATTAATCCTTGAATATATCATTACAACTTTATTTAAGGACAGAGAATAATATTTTCTAGGAGACTAAAACTATTCAATGACACATGCTTGATACAGAGAAAATTAAAACATAAAATAAACTGCATTCTTTTAACTACCATCATCAAATGAAAACATTGTTTGCTATTTCAATTATATTCCTCAAGTATATATTGATTTCTCCATCATACTATGTATAAGACTTAAATTAATCTCAAGAATTAAATAATAAATAACAAGACTGCAGTTATATAAAATTAGCAAGTTTTAAAATATTAGCAGAAAGGTTGCAAAGTAAAGACATCAATTCTAGTTCTTCCTTCAATTGTGATTTATACACTCCTCTTGATTAAAAAGGTAAAAGTTCATTGTGTGAATGTCACACATGTGCACGTGTGTGTGTGTGTGTGTTTGCATGCACACACGTCCTTCACCACATGGGAGAAAACAATAAGGCAAACAGTTCAAATGAAAAGTAATCAAAGAAATCTCCACACTGTTTTCCATAGCGGCTGTACTAGTTTGCATTCCCACCAACAGTATAAGAGGGTTCCCTTTTCTCCACACCCTCTCCAGCATTTATTGCTTGTAGACTTTTGGATAGCAGCCATCCTGACTGGCGTGTAATGGTACCTCATTGTGGTTTTGATTTGCATTTCTCTAATAATGAGTGATGTTGAGCATCTTTTCATGTGTTTGTTAGCCATCTGTATGTCTTCTTTGGAGAAATGTCTGTTTAGTTCTTTGGCCCATTTTTTGATTGGGTCATTTATTTTTCTGGAATTGAGCTGCAGGAGTTGCTTGTATATTTTTGAGATTAATCCTTTGTCTGTTTCTTCATTTGCTATTATTTTCTCCCAATCTGAGGGCTGTCTTTTCACCTTACTTATAGTTTCCTTTGTAGTGCAAAAGCTTTTAAGGTTCATTAGGTCCCATTTGTTTAGTTTTGCTTTTATTTCCAATATTCTGGGAGGTGGGTCATAGAGGATCTTGCTGTGATTTATGTCGGAGAGTGTTTTGCCTATGCTCTCCTCTAGGAGTTTTATAGTTTCTGGTCTTACATTTAGATCTTTAATCCATTTTGAGTTTATTTTTGTGTATGGTGTTAGAAAGTGTTCTAGTTTCATTCTCTTACAAGTGGTTGACCAGCTTTCCCAGCACCACTTGTTAAAGAGGTTGTCCTAGCAATCCCACTTCTGGGCATACACACTGAGGAAACCAGATCTGAAAGAGACACGTGCACCCCAATGTTCATCACAGCACTGTTTATAATAGCCAGGACATGGAAGCAACCTAGATGCCCATCAGCAGATGAATGGATAAGGAAGCTGTGGTACATATACACCATGGAATATTACTCAGCCATTAAAAAGAATTCATTTGAACCAGTCCTAATGAGATGGATGAAGCTGGAGCCCCTTATACAGAGTGAAGTAAGCCAGAAAGATAAAGAACATTACAGCATACTAACACATATATATGGAATTTTAAAAGATGGTAACTATAACCCTATATGCAAAACAGAAAAAGAGACACAGAAATACAGAACAGACTTTTGAACTCTGTGGGAGAATGTGAGGGTGGGATATTTCAAAAGAACAGCAGGTATACTATCTATGGTGAAACAGATCACCAGCCCAGGTGGGATGCATGAGACAAGTGCTCTGGCCTGGTGCACTGGGAAGACCCAGAGGAATCGGGTGGAGAGGGAGGTGGGATCGGGGATCGGGATGGGGAATACGTGTAAATCTATGGCTGATTCATATCAATGTATGACAAAACCGACTGAAATGTTGTGAAGTAATTAGCCTCCAACTAATTTAAAAAAAAAAAAGAAAAGAAAAGAAAAGTAATCAAAGAGTCAAAGTAAAAGCGAAGTCGCTCATTTGTGTCCGACTCTTTGTGACCCCATGGACTGTAGCCCACCAGGCTCCTCAGTCCTTGGGATTTTCCAGGCAACAATACTGGAGTCGGTTGCCATTGCCTTCTCCAGGAGATCTCCCCGACCCAAGGATTGAACCCGGGTCTCCCACATTGTAGGCAGACGCTTTACCATCTGAGCCATCGGGGAAGTCACCACGGAAATCAAAGAGAACCACATTTAAAAAATAAAGAAGTTGTAAAATTCTGACTGATTATTTTTGGAGAAATCACACCATGCTCAATGCATCAAAGTTTAAGGGATAAAATTTAAACTTAACAATCAAGCTTTTACCTAACCACAATTGGGTCCACTTTCCAGAACACAGCATAGCCAATCTAATGAGATGAAGCTGTGGTGAAGAAAAGTACAGAGTTTGTGGGAGACACTGAGCAAGAAGAACAGGCAGCTTAGGCTCAAAAGATCTCCCCCTGGCTTTTAGGGAAGGTTTGGTTGCTGTAAAACAACTTAAAGATATGTGTCAGACTGTCCTCTATAATCCTTGATGAAGAACCAGGGTCCAGTGACTGCTCAACTGGGGTTCAGTGTTTTCCTGCTGAACTACTGCTTAAGCTAGCAATACTTTTTCTTGGCTGCTTTTCCTTGCTTCCATATTCTCTCACTTCTCAACTTAGGAACTGCCTCAGTCTGTTCTTTGGAACTTGGAGAGGGTCTAGGAAGCCAAAGCCTGTTTATATATATATATAAACAAGAAATAGGATAAGCAGGTGTCTGCCATCAGGAAGGGTCCCACAGTGTCCTCATCAGTTTCAAAGCCTTCAAATATTTCCACTAGGTATCCAAAACCTAAATTACAAAACACATCTCCCCTTTCTTCTCCAGATTATGCTTCCTGAAAGAAAAACACACATCATCTTTTCCTTTTCTCTTCCTCATCAAATTTGACTTCTTATATCAGTGTCCTTTTCCCCTGAATCTCTATTCCACCCCGAGGTGTTTTCCAATCCCTTCAGTCCATCTTCCTGCCCTATTTTCATTACTTCTAAATCATTTTTTTGGTCTCCCAGTATCACACGTCTTGGCATTATTATTTGATTTTTAGGAATACACTATTTCTTTAGGTAAGATCCTAGTGTGGTCTCCCAGCTTGTTCAGGGGTGAAGAATCTGCCTGCAGTATAGGGGATGGAAGAGGCATGGGTTCAATCCCCAAGTCACGAAGATTCCCTGGAGAAGAAAATAGAAGCCTACCCCAGTATTCTTACCTGGGAAATCCCATGGACAGAAGAATCTGGTGGGCTACAGTCCATGGGGTTGCAAAGAAATGGACGTGACTGAGCATGCACACATGCTAAGATTGTAGGGACCTTACTAAAATACATTATAATCACAACAGGATGATATCCTATTAAGATGTGTAAAAGAATTTGCTTATCATAGACACCCCAAAAGAGTTGTTCTCTAAAGGAAGAAGTTATCTCAGCCTTGGGCCAATTAATTCCACTTCCTTGTTTAATACAGGGTTAATACCAGATACTTCTCTGCAAGTAATCTCTAGCTTAATTTAAGATTTGACAGGATGAAAGAGATTCCATTGTGCTATTTGGCCAGCCAAAAGCTATTCATCTTATTGTGAATGTCTTTACCTCAAATTTAAGGTCCATTTGAGTTGAACATTTGTGTAGAAAATATATTTTCTAAATCACTTCCAGGGATACAGTGTTCTTGAATGCATTACCTAGATGCATTAAACAACCAAGAAAGGCAGTCATTATTTCATAACTTTATAGATTAGAAAGTTGAATCTCAGGCATATAAATGGTGGAATCAGTTTTAAACTCAGATTATAAATATATGCTATCTTTATTAAAACATGCTAACTTCTTTGAACATTGGCCCTTGGCTTCTCTCTAAAGTTTCAAACATAAATTTGAACTGTTTACATGTTTTCCACAGACCCTAAATCTCAATATAATGAATTAGGAATTCATAATAATTAACATCCCACTAGGATATTTCAACAGACATCAATGCAATAAATTCAAATCTTATGTCTGTTATTTACCTTTTATGAAATTTTGGTCAATGTAAAAGTTGTTAATCTCAGTTTTCTTATTCTTAAAACAAGTGAAATAGCAGTACATAATCCACTGAATTATTGTGAGGAATGGCTACCTCATGGACTGCAGCATGCCAGGCCTCCCTATCCATCACCGACTCCCAGAGTTTACTCAAACTCATGCCCAGTGGGTCGGTGATGCCATTCAACCATCTCATCCTCTGTCCTCCCCTTCTCCTCCCACCTTCAATCATTCCCAGCATCAGGGTCTTTTCAAATGAGTCAGTTGTTCACATCAGGGGGCCAAAGTATTGGAGTTTCAGCTTCAATATCAGTCCTTCTAATGAATAGTCAGGACTGATTTCCTTTAGGATGGACTAGTTCAGTCTCCTTGCTGTCCAAGGGACTCTCAAGCGTTTTCTCCAACACCACAGTTCAAAAGCATCAATTCTTCGGTGCTCAGCTTTCTTTATAGTCCAACTCTCACATTCATACATGACTACTGGAAAAACCAAAGCTTTGACTAGATGGACCTTTGTTGGCAAAGTAATGTCTCAACTTTTTAACATGCTGTCTAGGTTGGTCATATTTTTTCTTCCAAGGAACAAGCATCTTTTAATTTCATGGCTGATATCACCATCTGCAGTGATTTTGGAGCCCAGAAAAATAAAGTCAGCCACTGTTTCCACTGTTTCCCCATCTATCTGCCATGAAGTGATGGGACTGGGTGCCATGATCTTAGTTTTCTGAATGTTAAGATTTAAGCCAACTTTTTCACTCTCCCCTTTCACTTTCATCAAGAGGCTCTTTAGTTCTTCTTCACTTGCTGCCATAAGGGTGATGCCATCTGCATATCTGAGATTATTGATATTTCCCCTGGCAATCTTGATTCCAGCTTGTGCTTCATCCAGCCCAGCATTTCTTATGACATACTCTCCATATAAGTTAAATAAGCAGGGTGACAATATACAGCCTTGATGTATTCTTTTCCCTATTTGGAACCAGTCCGTTGTTCCATGTCCAGTTCTAACTGTTGCTTCCTTATCTGCATACAGGTTTCTCAAGAGGCAGGTCAGGTGGTCTGGTATTCCCATCTCTTGAAGAATTTTCCACAATTTTTTGTGATTCACACAGTCAAAGGCTTTGGCATAGTCAATAAAGCTGAAGTAGATGTTTTCCTGGAACTCTCTCACTTTTTCAATGATCCAACGGATGTTGGCAATTTCATCTCTGGTTCCTTTGCCTTTTCTAAATCCAACTTGAACATCTGGAAGTTCACAGTTCATGTACTGTTGTAGCCTGCCTTGGAGAATTTTGAGTATTCCTTAACTAGCATGTGAGATGAGTGCAGTTGTGCGGTAGTTTGAGCATTCTTGCAGATGATCCATTAAATGGATTTAGAATCTTTATGAATTTCTTTGTATATGATGTTTTGTCTCTTTAATATGAGTAAATACAGCTTTTAGGATAATTATATCATTCAAGATTATTAATTGATTGTTTTTGCTTTCAGAATGCTTATACTGATTTGAAAGTTTTGCAAAACAAAAGATTAAGCTTAAAATATTTAAAAAGTAATTCAGGTGTGAAATGTTCCAGATTTTAATTTAATATTAACTATATAAAAATTGGAAACCCTCTCTAATTCATAGAGTGATAAAACGCTTGAATAATAATTTAGGCAATAATGACTTTAGTATATATTATTTTCATGATGAAAATATCACAATTATGTCTTTAGAGATGAAAACTTTTACATATGTTGAAGATGGAAAAGGATAAAATATTAAATGTAGCCAATAGAAGGTGGACTTCCTTATTTCTTTTCTTTATACACCTGCTTTATCAAAGTCAGTATATTATCTAAGAAATTTATTCACTAGTCAAGATTCATGTTGGTAGGGGTGATAAAAATAGATGTTGGTAAGAGGGTACAAACTTTCAGTTATACGATGAATAAGGAATGTATAACATGTAATGTATAACATGGTGAATCTAATGTATAACATGGTGACTATAGTTAATAACATTCTACTATATACTTGATATTTTCCAGACAGTGAGTGTGTGCTCACTCAGTCATGTCCAATTCTTTGCAAATCCTGGACTGTAGCTTGCCTGGCTCCTCTGCCCATTGGATTTCCCAGGCAAGGAGACTGGAGTGAGTTGCATTTCCTTCTCCAGGGAATCTTCCAAACTCAGGATTTGAACCCACATCTCTTGCACTGCAGGCAGAGTCTTTACCACTGTGCCACCCAGGAAGCTATTAGCCATTCTGCAAAAGGTATGACAAGTTTTAAATGAAGAAGTTATTTGTTAAACTCTCTTTAGGATCATCGTATTTCCTATGTCTGATATTTTATTTCTTGAGAGGGACTTACAGTTTGGGGGCTAATTGCATCTATCTAAACATTCAAAATTCTGCCTGCCAATGCAGGAGATGCAAGAGACATGGCTTTGATCACTGGGTCAGTAAGATCCCCTGGAGGAGGAAATAGCAACCCATTCCAGTATTCTTGCCTGTGAAATCCCATGGACAGAGGAGGCTGGTGGGCTACAGCCCATAGAATGGCTGAGTCCGACAGGACTGAAAGACCGAACACACACACACACACACACACACACACAATGTTTCTTCTCTTATGTCTTCTTGCAAATTTCATACAGAAGACTCTTGACTCTGGATCTCTTTAACATTACTTTGCGTATGTAGTGCACTAACTTGTAATGTCTTCCATTTTCCCCTATGCATTTATGTTGTTCTTCTGTGTAATCTAAAATCAAATTACTACCCAGACAGATTCCTTAACTTTTCAGTTGTCTATTTAAAATAGTCCAGAGGTCCTTTTATGATTCTCCAACTAAGGCAAGATATTTAAGATGTAATTGCTGGCCCTAAAAAATATAATAAATGGTAGATATATCCTGATTAAGCTGATAACTTCAAAATAATGTGTTGTAGTAATAAAATTGAGATACTACTCTAAAAACAAGGTGAAGTTTTCTTGCTGCTTATTTATTTAGAGGGTAGAGAAGAGACAACTGTTGTTTAAATATTTTCCCCCCACCCCGGGAGATATTTAATCCTCCATTATCTGATTCTCACTTTGCCTGCTTCCCATCATAAGATTCTAGTGTTTGATTAGATGTATTCAAATAATAAGAACAGCAATATTCTGGAGCTTGAAATAAATGCATAAAAGTAATCTTATTTCTAATTGTGTCTGAAGTAAGGATAAAAATATTCACCCATATGTAACATAAACCAGTGAACTTTGGAAGTAGAAGAACTATGGCTGTCTTGGTCACTTCTTCCCAGCAAGTAGTCAGACATGAAATAGACTCAATAAATAATTTTTGGTTGAATAGATGATCTTTGTCCATAGTCATTATTTTGATTGCCAAAAATAATTTTTCTTACTTCTGGGCTTCAAATTGAGTTCCAAATTATTGAAAAGATGCAAATAATTATAGCAAAGTTAAAGCTTGGTAATTTTGACTGATCAGCTACAATCTGTCAAAGCCTGGCCAGCTTTTGACATGGATTTCCTAAATTAGCATAAAAATACTCTTTTACAATACATGCTATTCAAATTTAAACCTAAGAAAAGAAGACTGTGTTTTTTTTAAATTTTAAATGATATATTAAATAATTCACAATAATATCCTTTCCTAGTAGCTCAGGTCTCATTACTCTGAGAACATGGTCCAATCTTGCCCAGGATTAGTACAATTTAATGAGTGGATTCACTGCATTCATAGTATGGTTTCCCAACTCTTCCTTCATATTTTTCTTGCTGTTTTAAATTTGCATGTGTAAGATTAATGTCACTGACAGAAAATGTATTTTAAAAGTCTTTTTTGAAAATGCCAGGTCCTCAAAAGATAGAAATCTGCATCATCTCTGCTGTGATGATTTTTAATCTTCAAAAGAAGTTATTTAATTTATATCCTTTAATTCTCACATTAATGCTGATATTTTCCCTTGAATATTTTGCATGGGAAATATGGCTGTATAGTTCTGGCCAAGCTCAGAAATATTGAAGATGTGGGTGGAAACAACTATTAATAGTAGAGCAGGAGTTCCATGGCAACTATGTGGCTTCATTACCAAAACCATATACAAGGTTCTGCCTTCATAGTTTCTTATACGTTAAGTAGCATAAAAACACTGCATGGTTCATTTAGTCCCTAATTTTTCACTTGGGTAAATTACCTAGATGTTCCGATTCACATAGAATTCATCCTGGGGAGAAACAGCACAGTTATTTCAGGAAAAAGAACTCCCTTTCAGATCTTGTATCAAACTGATTTATTATTCTACAGCGCCTCAACATTTTCCAATTATCAACGGAATTGAAAGCCAAACCAGAGGCAAATTCATCATTCTAAAAAGAAAAGAAACTCCAATAGACCAAATCTGGGTGATGCCACACCATTTTTTAAATTAACCATAACACCCCTCCCCAGATTTCTGCCCATCTTTTTCCCCTTGCCCTCCAGTCCACAACTTACCCTTACCCTTATCCTGTTAAGACACAACAGGCACACATAATATAACTTATGAACACAATACTTTTATAAGATTTAGTCAAAATTTCTTATTTTTACCTTCTTGGCAGCATTACCTTTCATTTCTCTGTCATGTGCTCTTTGGGGCTACTAGAATATTCTGTAGGTACCGCCAATAAAAAATACATGGCTAAAATTATTATTATATATGTTTTATATATTAAAGTAAAGAAATATACTTTATGTATTCTATCAGATATATTAAGTAAATGGTCTGGAAATGTATGTAAATATTTAGAGTATTTTGGAGGAAATTTGTTAAATAAATATACTCAATAAGTCAAATAAAGAAGCTTAGACACAGGCTATTGCAGCAAAATGTGACTTTGTTATCTAGATATGCATAAATATACCTTGACATTATACAATTTGTGTAGCTGACAGCCCTAGATGTTAGTATAGTTATTAGGTGGTAAAAAGAAACTGCAGTATAAATATCTCCTTAAATTGATGTAGCTATTAATACATATGTGCATTTATAATTTTATGTTTTGCAAAAATATATTGTGTAGGGTGCAAGATAGTGGATGATTTCACGCTGAGTTCCCTCTAAACTGATGTACATCTCTGAGCCATCCACTTCTCCGAGCAAAGACAGCACAGAGGCAGCACAAAGGCGGCCTTGGTAAGTATGAGGACGTGCACTCTTCTGGGGCTTTCTCCACCCTGAGCCACGTTTCCCTACGTGAAAAGGGAAAAAGTACTCAGTGGAGATGTCTATACTCTTGGGCTTCTTAAGTAGTGCTAGTAGTAAAGAACCCGCCTGCCAGTGCAGGAGAAGCCTGAGACAAGTGTTCAACTCCTAGGTTAAGAAGATCCCCGGAGGAGGTCATGAGAAGCCACTCCAGTATTCTTGCCTGGATACTCCCACGGAAGGAGGAGCCGGCCAGGCTACAGCCCATAGGGTCGCAAAGAGTCTGACACGCGGAAGCAACTTAGCATGCACAGACAGGTTAAATATACCAGGTTTTGAGGCCACAGGAGACTGGAAAGAAGAAACAAAAGAAGGTGTTCCTGGGGTCTAGATTTGATGATCTGCAGATTTATAAATTAACTATGCAGAGGAAGAGAGATCCTTGCACCGTCCATATGTCCTAAGATACCTGAGCCTTAAGGTAACCTCAGCGGAGCACCAGCAGCTCACATAGATAACTCATCATACATCGTGGTAGAGCAGACAGCAGAGAAAGAAAGGCACAAACAAGAGAATTAAAACAGGCCCTGACCATTAAATATACGTTGAAAGTGATGAAAATATTCTGCTACATATGCCTCATCTGAGAAAAGTACTCAGGAAAAGACAGAAAACAATTAATTAAATTATCAGTTTGAGATTAATATTACACCCTAATGGCAGAAGGCAAAAAGAAACTAAAAAGCCTTTTGATGAAGTTGAAAGAGAGGAGTGATAAAGCTGACTTAAAACTCAGCATTCCAAAAACGAAGATGGTGGCACCATCTTCATGGCAAATAGAGAAAAAGTGGAAATAGTGGCAGATTTTATTTTCTTGGGCTCCAAATCACTGTGGAAGGTGACTGCAGCCGTGAAATTAGAAGACTCTTGCTCCTTGGAAGAAAAGCTGTGACAAACTTAGCATATTAAAAAGTAGAGGCATCACTTTGCCAACCAAGGTCCTTATAGTCAAAGCTATGGTTTTTCCAGAAGTCACGTATGGATGTGAGAGATGGAATATAAAGAAAGCTGAGCACTGACGAATTGATGCTTTTGAACTGTGGTGCTGAAGAAGACTCTTGAGTGTCCCTTGGACTGCAAGGAGATCAAACCAGTCAATCCTAAAAGGAAACAACACTGAATATTCATTGGAAGGATTGATGCTGAAGCTGAAACTCCTATATTTTGGTCACCTGATGGGAAGAACCAACTCGCTGGAGAAATCCCTGATGCTGGGAAAGATTGAAGGCAGGAGGAGAAGGGGACAGCAGAGATGAGAGGTTGGATGGCATCACCAACTCAGTGGACATGAGTCTGAGCAAACTCTGGGAGAATGCAAAGGGCAAGGAAGCCTGGCATGCTGCAGTCCATGGGGTCGGAAAGAGTTAGACATGACTTAGCAACTGAACAACAATAGGTAAAATAGATATCAACAAGGACCTACTGTATAGCAAGGGGAACTCTACGCAGTACACCGTAATAACCTATATGCGGAAGGAATCTGAAAAGAATAGATGTGTGTATTAATATATGAAGAGCTGAATCGCTCTGCTGTGCCCTTGAAACTAACACAGTATTGTAATGAACTCTGTGTGTGTGTATATGTGTGCTCAGTCCTGTCTGACACTTTGCAATCCCACTTTGCAAACCTGCAGCACACCAGGCTATCCTCTATCCTCCACTATTTCCCAGAATTTACTCAAATGCATGTCCATTGAGCCAGTGATGCTATCTAACAACACATCCTCTACTTTCCATTTCTCCTTTTGCCTTCAGTCTTTCCCAACATCAGGGTCTTTTCCAACGAGTAGATTTTTTCGCATCAGGTGGCCAAAGTATCTGAGCTTCAGTTTCAGCATCAGTCCTTCCAATGAATATTCAGGGTTGATTTCCTCTAGGATTGACTGGTTAGATCTCCCTGCAGTTCAAGAGATGCTCAAGAGTCTTCTCCAGCACCACAATTCAAAAAGAATCATTTCTTTGGTGCTCAGCCTTTATGAATCTGAATATAGAAATGAGAGCAAATTATAAAATTATTGTTTTTATTTGTGATTGAAAATCAGCATATTTAACTAGCTATCTGATATAGACATTAACCAAATAGAAAGAATAACTAACCCATTAGATTGATGATGCCTACAATGTTTATATTCATGTGTACACACATGCCTCATCCTTAAGTCATGTTTAATTCTTTGTGACTCTATGTACTGTAGCTCCTCTGTCCATGGGATTCTCCAGGCAAGAATACTGGAATGGGTTGCCATGTCCTCCTCCAGGAGATCTTCCCAACCCTGGAATCAAATCTGAGTCTCTCAGGTCTCCTACATTGGCAGGCTGGTTCTTTATCACTAATGCCACCTGGGAAGCCCATTTATATTAATACTTTGTATATATTGAGTATAATACATACTAATCATCTAAACTGCTCTATATGTATGCTAATCAACACTGATTACCTTCTATTCACTTAAAATTATTTTTCATATAATTGAGATGTCAGATTCATGCTAGATTAAATGACAGTCATGTCTTTATAATAAAGATGTTTTTTGGAGTCAGTGACCTCTAAAGTATCAAACAGATTTCATAGCCTATGGCTGTCTTACTTTAAGCCACTGTAAAACTCTATAAATTACCTGATTTTTCATATAAAGCTTTTTTACAAATCAGTAATTTGCCTGGTGCTTTTTAAAAAAGGGCAAAAGTAGTAGAAATTGTATTGCAGATATTTTAATAAGAGGGTGTGCATGCCTGCTAAGGCACTTCAGTAATGTCTGACTCTTTGCCACCCTATGCACTGTAGCCTGCTAGGCGTCTCTGTCCATGGGACTCTCCAGGCAAGAACACTGGAATGGGTTGCCTTGCCCTCCTCAAGGGATATTCCTGACCCAGGGATCCAACCAGAGTTTTTTATGTCTCCTGCATTGGCAGGCGGGTTCTTTACCACTAAGACCACTTACAAATCCCAATAAGAAAGCATTGATTTCTAATTACATATAATATTTGAACTACTACTAGTAATCGTAGCAGGAATAAAGTAGTAATAATGGAGTTTCAATGCTTTTCTATTTTTTTCAAGTCCTTAAAAATTAATCAAATTATTTGAAGTATGTTCAGGAGCAAAGAGGATTCACTTTTGACTCTACAGGGAGCAGGATGCACATTAAGGACTTATTAATAGTAAGGATGCATAGAAATTAAAACAATCCCATCATTGCTCTGTTGCAACACACAGATAGCCCAATTAGGTTAAACTGAAGCAGAATTTTTTTAAAAAGTGAAAATGTGACAACTTCACATGGTTTAATTGGGTTAAAAATATTCCAAATTTCTAATTCAGCTTTCAAAAATTTAACAATAGTCACTCCAATATGACTAAGAAACATTCCTATGAAAAATGTGACATTGCAAGCTTATTTTGCAAGTTTCTATATGGAAGGGATAGCATTTATTATTCTGCTTTTGCAGAGCTCCAGTTGAACTTAGATATTCTATGAAGGGAAGATCCACAGGCCAGGAGCTTAAGGAAAAATGGCTTATGAATCCCAGTCCTTGGGCAGAGTCTTCCAGACACACTGGAGTCAGCCTAGGGAGTTCTTCACTACTTTGTGCACATATTACAGCGGAGGCTGGGTCACACAGAAAGAGTCATTCTCACATTTAAATGAATAATTTACTCTCCTTTCCTTTGCAGTGAAAACATTTTATTGTCTTAATACTTGTAAACAAATCTTTTTATTGATGTCTTCCAGGAACTATTTGACTTCCCCATACTACTTTTAGAAAATTCTTTCTTTTAAAAAGCCTGGAATTTATTCTTTTTCATAAAGTAACTTTTACTCTCTATGGAGTTTAAGGAAATTCTGTTTGCTACATACTGGATAGGGAAGTCCTGATGAGCTCATTATGTTATTAGAAAAGATCACTATCTTGGGACATCTGTGGTGGTCCTGTGGTTAAGACAGGGAGTGATGCTTCAATTCTTGACCTGGGAGTTAACATCCCACATGCCTTGTGGCTAAAGAAAAACAAACATAAAACAAAGGCAATATTGTAGCAAAGACAAATAATTATTGTAACAAAGAAAGCAAACTTTAATGAATAATAATGAGTTAAAAAAAAAGATCACTATCTCTTGGTACTAATGATTCAAAATCTGCCTGAGCCATCAGAAAACCAAAAATGTATTCTGTGCATAAACAAATTCAGTGTTTTCTCAACTCATACATGTCCTCATACATCAAAATCTTTTTAAAAATTTTCAAAGCATCAATGGGTACAGCTGAAACCCATACAGTTTGCTTAGTTTAACTTTTATATATTTCATGCATTTTAAAACATACAAAAGAGCACATGTATTTTAAGTACAAATATAATATTGCTAATTTTATACATAATGAAGACATGTTCTTTTTACATTTAAAAATTATCTTTTGTGTGGCTTTCCAGAGGCAAAAAAGAAGTCTTTATGTTTTCAAAATATCTTGGCCATACTTTGGCATTCTTTACTATTCTGTCTATTTTTCATTTTCTTACATGTTTAACAATAATTATAGCCAAATTTTGCTCTTGATGTTTAATATCTGTATTATAAAATATTATTATAGTAACATATAATATAAAACCACTACTTCTGCCATTTTAGGAAAAAAAGTAAAGATGTTATGTAGATGATATGTAAATGTATGGTCAGTCTTCCCAGATGGCACAGTGGTAAAGAATCCGCAAGCCAATGCTGGAGACACAGGATTGATTCCTGGGCTGGGTAGATCACCTGGAGAAGGAAATGGCAATGCATGCCAGTGTTTTTGCTGGGAAATCCCATGGGCAGAGGAGCATGGTGGGCTGTTACAGTCCATGGGGTCAAAAAGGGTCAAACACAATTGAGTGACTATGCATACACACACAACTGCATGATTACAGCTATGTTCAAATAAAATTATATTTTTAAGGAAGAATGGCTACCTATATTTGGCCCACAAACTGCATTTTGTCTACAAGGATTTAGAATGAATCTCAACCTGAAACAACTTCTAATGATTCTAATTTGAGCATGTTTCTGAATGAATCCCAAAGAAAGACAATGCCAAAGAATGTTCAAACTACAGAACAATTGCACTCATTTCACATGCTAGCAAGGTAATGTAAAATCCTTCAAGCTACATTTCAACAGTATGTGAACTGAAAACTTCCAGATGTACAAGCTGGATTTAGAAAAGACAAAAGAACCAGAGATTAAATTGCCAACATCCACTGGATCATAGAAAAAGCAAGAGAGGTCCAGAAAAACACCTATTTCTGCTTTATTAACTACACCAAAAACTTTGACTGTGTGGATCACAACAAACTGTGGGAAAATTCTTAAAGAGATGGGAATACTGGATCACCTACCCTGCCTCCTGAGAAATCGGTATGCAGGTGAAGAAGCAACGGTCAGAGCCAGACATGGAACAACAGACTGGTTCGAATTCGGAAAGGAGTATGTCAAGACTGTATATTGTCACCCTGGATGTTTAACTTACATGCAGAGCACATCATGTGAAATGCCAGGCTGGATGAAGCTCAAGCTGGAATCAAGATTGCTGGGAGCAATATCAACAGCCTCATATATGCAGATGATACCACTCTAATAGCAGAAAGCAAATAGAAACTAAAAAGCCTATTGATGAAGGTGAAAGAGGAGAGTGAAAAAGCTGGCTTAAAACTCAAGATTCAAAAAACGAAGATCACGGTATCTGGTCCCATGAGTTCATGACAAATAGATTGGGAAAAAGTGGAAACAGTGGCAGATTTTATTTTCTTGAGCTCCAAAATCACTGCAGACCATGATTGCAGCCATGAGAATGAAAACCTCTTGCTCCTTGGAAGAAAATCTATGACAAACCTAGGCAGTGCATTTAAAAGCAGAAATATCGCTTTGGTAAAAAATGTCTGTAATAGTCAAAGCTATGGTTTTTCCAGTAGTCATGTATGGATGTGAGCATTTGACCATAAACAAGTCTGAGCACTGAAGAATTAATGCTTTCAAACTGTGGTGCTGGTTAAGACTCTTGAGAGTCCCTTGGACAGCAAGGAGATCAAACCAGTTAATCTTAAAGGAAATCAATGCTGAAGTCTCACTGGAAGGACTGATGCTGAAGGTGAAGCTCCAATACTTTGGCCACCTGATGGGAAGAGTCAACTCACTGGACAAGACCATGATGCTGGGAAAGATTGAGGGCAGGAGGAGATGGGAGCAGCAAAAGATGAGATGGTTAAATAGCATCACTGACTCAATGGACATGAGTTTGAACAAAGTCCTGGAGATACTGAAGGACAGGGAAGCCTGGCATGCTGCAGCCCATGGGGTCGCAAAGAGTCAGACGTGACTTAGAGACTGAATAACAACAACCACAAGGAGTGAGTGACTTCAAAAATATTGCAAAAATGTAAACTTGTAAATAGATTTTGTCTTCTTATTTCACTGAAATTTTACTTGTGACTTGTTGAAATTCAGCATTTCATCATCGGAAATGTTGAACTAATCTACCTGGGGGTTCAGTTCATACACAAGGATGTAGTGGTTATTCAGCCACAGAAGCTAAATGGAAATTCTTTATTATTGGTGATGTGATTTTAAAATACACAAGTATTATTTGCAAATTACCTTAATACAAGATTGTATTTTATTTAGTTTTGCAGTGATTCATTTTGTTCAGATTATGACATATTTCCTTCAAAATAACTTGTAATAATTAAGCTTTATTCCACCATTTCTGTTTCCTCTCTTTATTTTATCTATTCAAATGAAAGCACCTAATTTTTTTCTGAGTATGTTAGGTCAGTTACACTCATTATCACATCATATGGCTGATAAATCACTTTGTGTCTCTAAATGATAAGGATTTAAAATATTATCACATTCAAAAAATAAGCAGTTGCTGAGAAAACCCACAATATTGTCTAATATCCTACATATTTCAATTTGTCCAGATTTTCTCAAAAATATATTTTTTGCCTTTGGTTTCTTCAGTTCGGCATGCAAACAAGAGCCACACGTTATGTACTACATAGTTTTGAGCAGATTTGTCTTGGCTTCTAAGAGTTCTAACACTGTCCCACTGGGGTTCAGATTTACTAAATATTTTCTTAAATGAGAGGATGAGTCAAGATGCTTGGCCTAAGCCTTCAGGGTTTATCACCCAATCACAGACAAAAGGATAAGAGCACGTGCCATTTGTCACACAGTAGAACAGGAACTGTGGACGTTATAAAAAGTCTCATATTGAAAAACTTTTCATTGAAAAAAGTCTCATATTATTTATCTGATAAGCTTTTATTTTTTTTTAATTCAGAGGATAACTTTACAATGTTGTGTTAATTTCTGCTGTACAACAGCAACGTGAGGCAGCTGCAAGTACACATATTTCCCCTCCCTGTTGAGTCTCCTTCCCACCCCCTCTTCCCACCTCTCTAGGACACCACAGAGCTCTGGGCTGAGCTCCCTGTGTTTTCTGATTAAATAACTATATATTTTACACACGGCAATGTATATATGTCAATGCTACTCTCTCAATTCATTATCTGATAAGTTTTATTATAAAAACATGAAATATAAAATTTTCACATGTAGAGAAACACTGAATCAACTACTAAAAATCTTTCAGCACCTTTTGTAATACATGAGGCATAGAAGCAAGGGAAATTTTCAGGAAATGACATAAGTCTTTAGAATTTGAACAAGGTATACTTCAGGGGGTTGTGATAGTCTAGGTGGCTAAATTGGAATTTCCTTGGTAAATATGTATGTCGTGAGCCAATACCAGAAACTGATGAACAACCATGCTGGGAAAAACAGTTTAAAATCTGTGATACTGCATTTGCTTCTGGGGACGGTGGAGCAACATAGACCAGATTTATTCTCTTATTAAAAATTAGAAGAAGAAGATGGCAAAGTATATCAAATATGATTTTGAAATATCAAAGGGCAGGGAATGATGTGATGTGATCTCAGGGAGATGAGAAATGTGTGAAATGAGCCCTCTGCACAGGCTCACTGCTTTGAGAGAAGCTCCAGGACTCCTAGGTGGGAGAAGAGAACCAAGAGACTCTCTGAGTTGAGGAGATTAAGTTGAGAAGCCAAGGATTTCAGAACTTGAAAGACAGAATACTGAGGAGAGAGCCGCATGGAGACAGGGCTCCAGGGATCAGTGGAGGATCCCTCTCAGGTACACAGTTGAGTGATGATCACTGCATATTATAAAGCCTGGCACAAGTTGTTTTCTGGGGTTTTTTTTTGTTTTGTTTTGTTTTTTGCCATCTGAATGAGGATAAGAATTATTGATAATGCACTATAATTTGTTTTGCTTTCCCCTGGATTTTAAGGTGATTAAAGAGTTTTTATCTATGCTTATTAGCAATCATACATATTTTTTCCTTAGTAGAAAGTCAGATATATATATATACACACACACATATATATACACACACACATACACCCAGTTGCATATGTTGCACTTTTCCGCAGTGGCTTTCTCTTTTACTCAGTTTTCAGTATATTTGGATAAGCAGGTGTTATTAATTTCATGTATTCAATCAATTTTTAAATAAATAACTCATATTCTATACTTCTAAGTAACGAAATCATGGAATAATTCTCAGTACTTTCTTCAGAAACCTTTATTATTTTATCACAATTTAAATCTACTGTTCATTTGAAGTTTACTTTTCCATAGGGTATGAGGTCAGGCTGAGTGTTAATTTTCCCTCAAACGAAGCCAAATGACACATTATTAAAAAGTCATTACTTTTTCCTTTCTTCAGTGACACTTTTATCATAAGTCTAGTGCTCATACTAGGTAGAAGTCTGTTTCTGGAATTTATAGCGCTGTTGCCCAATTTCATGAATTATTTGATTCCAAGTTGAGCCTCAGTTCTTTCTAGGGCATATCCACTAACTTATCCATTTATAGTTTACGTTTGTGTGTGTGTGACTCTCTTTAGATCTTCAGACTCTCAAATATAATTGAGCTTAGTTCACCAGACTTTCATAGTTAGAGAAGAATTATTACCGTGTGGGACTTATCATGTATTATTTTTATATACAGAACATTCCAAACATCTAAAGGTGTTATCACCCTACTAGTATTACATTCAACTTCAAATTCTTGGTAAACTATTTTTACTGATGACATTTTGGAGCAGAATATGTCATACATTTTTTCCTTTGATCAAAAATGAATAAATCAGAATGGGATTGGAGCAATGAAAAATATACACTCAGTTGAGAGTAAATGAAAGATTAACTAAAACTCCCACTCAGACATCTAATCATATGACAAAACATGATCAATGCATGGTTCTTACAAATTCAAAAAAGAAAAAAATTCACACACTGATAAAAAGTAATATTTCTAGCAACAAATAGAAGTAATCTTCCTAATGACCTTAATGCATTCCCAAATAAACCTGACTCAGTTCAGAGAAGACAAGCTGTGAATGCTGAAAGCTTCATTAACGTTTATCAATTTCTTATGCCTCAAGCTGTTTCACTTTAGCTGTTATGAGTCTTAAAAGCAGAGGGTACTGATTTTAAGCTAAGTTAAAGTTTCAGGTATATTTCAAAACCCCCATTCACTTCTACATATGTGATTGATGTAAGGTTTTAAATATTGAAAATGATATTTAATCTAATTTCTTGAGTTTCTGAGAAACTCTATCATTAAAAAAAAATATACCTTTCAGAATGACGTTGTTTACAAAAGTGGATAAATTTAACTTTGGTTTAGAGTAACCATATTCTTTTGTCATTAAATGATATATTGCTAAAATATTTGTCCACATTAAAAATATATGATTTACTGTCAATATATGAAATCAATAGGAAAATTATTGTTTTGATTTCTATTATCAAAGTAAAACCTTTAACCCAATGGAACACCTGAATGCCTATTATATGCAAGATCCTATGTAAATACCAGGGATGAAATATATTTATTGATTACTTATGATGATAACCCTTAGAACACCCATTAGAATACCAAGCTCATGGCTTTTAACTTTATCTTTCAGTTGTGTTCTTCTTTTACTGGGTGACTAAGAAGGCTTCATATTCAGTTATATACTCTCTCAGATAAGGTTGCCACGTAGGTCAATGGAGCAGAACCCCCTGCCTATCCAGGATCATCACAAGAGCAACAAATCAATTGTTTAGGACCAAAATTGCTAATGGACACTAGACATATATTGACCTAAGTTATATAGTAACAAATCATTTGACTAAATTCTTACTGACATTTCATGTTTTATACATGGCTTTAAAGGAAAAGGTTAGATATTAATAATAGGACTTCTGTTTAGTTCAGTCACTCACTCATATCCAACTCTTTGTGACCGCATGAACTACAGCACACCAGGCTTCCCTGTCCATTTCCAACTCCCAGAGCTTGCTCAATCTCAGGTCCATCAAGTCGGTGATCTCATCCAACCATCTCATCCTCTGTCATCCCCTTCTCCTCCTGCCTTCAATCTTTCCCAGCATCGGGGTCTTTTCCAATGAACCAGTTCTTCTCATCAGGTGGCTCTTCTCATCAGGTGGCCAAGATATTGGAGTTTCAGCTTTAGCATCAGTCTTTCCAAGGAATATTCAAGACTGATTTCCTTTAGGATGGACTGTTTGGATCTCCCTGCTGTCCAAGAGACTCTCAAGAGTCTTCTCCAACACCACAATTGAAAAGCATCAATTCTTTGGTGCCCAGCTTTATTTATAGTCCAACTCTCACATCCATACCTGACTACTAGAAAAACCATAACTTTGACAAGATGGACCTTTGTTGGCAAAGTAATGTCTCTACTGTTTAATATGCTGTCTAGATCGGTCATAACTTTTCTTCCAAAGAGCAAGTGCCTTTTAATTTCATGACTACAGTCATCATCTGCAGTGATTTTGGAGCCCAAGAAAATAAAGTCTCTCTCTGTTTCCATTGTTTCTCTGTCTATGCCATAGAGTGATGGGACCGGATGCCATGATCTTCGTTTTTTGAATGTTGAATTTTAAGCCAGTTTTGTCACTATCCTCTTTCACTTTCATCAAAAGGCTCCTTAGTTCTTCTTCACTTTCTGCCATAAGGGCTGTGTCATCTGCCTATCCGAGGTTATTGATATTTCTCCCGGCAATCTTGATTCCAGACTGTGCTCCATCCAGCCCAGCATTTCACGTGATCTACTCTGCATGTAATTTAAATAAGCAGGATGGCAATATACAGCCTTGACGTACTCCTTTCCAAATTTTGACCAGTCTCTTGTTCCATGTCCAGTTCTAACTGTTGCTTCTTCACCTGCGTATAGATTTTTCATGAGGCAGGTAAGGTGGTCTGGTATTCCCATCTCTTTAAGAATTTTCCAGAGTTTGTTGTGATTGACACAGTCAAAGACTTTGGCATAATCAATGAAATAAGACTTTAGTAGTACATTTAATAGTAGCTTGGGAAGAAATAGAGTCCAAAAAAATTGAAATGTTGAAGAAAACTTTCACAGAACTATGACAGTTTTGTATATGATTGAAAAAGCTTTAACCAATAGAATCCTAATTAAATGTAACCTACTGCCTACATTGTATTTGTTGTTATTTAGTAGCCAAGATGTATTTGACTCTTTTGCAACCCAATGGTCTGTAGCCTGCCAGGCTCCTCTGTCCACAGGATTTCCCAGGCAAGAATATTGGAGTGGGTTGCCATTTCTTTCTCCAGGGGATCTTCTGTGCCCAGGGCTCAAACCTGTGTATCCTGTATTAGGAGGTGGATTCTTTGCCACTGAGCCACCAGGGAAATTCTTATATTAGATAATTTCAAAACAAGTTTGGCATTAAGTATATTATTCCATTTGAATAAAATTGGTCTGGTCCAAGGTCAGTTGAGTGGTATGTATGTAAGCACAAAAAGAAAGGTAATAGAGTGATAAAGCAAATAATTATAGCTGATATGCAATATTTCATTAAGTAAACTATGAGGCTGATTACTGGAATATGGAACAGATTACAAGCCAACAGAATAGAAACAGACTACTACATTATCAAGTGTGTTATTCTAATAAAATATTAAAAACAAAACCACAAAACCTTGTGGACAAAATTCTCTGTGATTAAGTCTTGAGATTACCCTGATTACCAGAACACAAACTCTTGACAGGCTAAACTTAAAGAGACTGGCATCACCAATGTTGGTGAGGAAGTGATGCCACTATGTACCTCATAGAGAGTTGATTGGGATGTAAATTGGTACAACTACTCTGAAAAAAAATTACAATTTGCTTACTGTATAAGAAAATCAAACAAAAAAGTAAAATGGAAAAAACTACCTATTTTATGACTAGAAATTGTACTCCTAGATATATTTATTCAAGGTGGATGAGAACATATATTCATGGAAAGACTTGAATAAGAATATATATAGTGGTTAATTCATTATCATCAAAAAATGGAAAAATGGAAATTGGGCAGAAGCCCATTAATAGAACACTGGAAAAACAAGTTACACTTATTAAGATAATGGAATATTGCTCAGCAGTAAAAGGAAACATACTATTGATGCATGCAGTGACTTCAAAGAAACTCAAAAGCATTATGCTGAGTTTAAAAATTTACAGAAAAAGAGTGTTGGATGATTACCTTTATGAAAAATTCAGGAATACATACATTTTGAGTATGGTGAGTGTGGGGTGGGGATTGATTAGAGAAAAAAGAAGAAGAAAATCTTCTGGAATGATAGTTATATTCAATAACTTGATAGGGGTTTGAGTTATGTGGATAAATGCATTGATCAAAAATCAGCAAATGAGCAATAAACATGAAATTTATGTTGAAATATGAATAATTTTTTAGCTCAAGTTAATGATGTGCATGCTAATGTATTTAGGTGAAATATGTTGATATTCTTAATTTATTTTCATATGTATTAAGTCTGATTGGTTAATGGATATAGGATGGAAGGTAGACAGTTGGTAGGTATATGATAGAACATGTATAATGAAATGTTAATAAAGGAATCTAGGTAGTGGACATGCAGAAATTTACCGGGAAACTCTCTCAAATTTGCAACTCTGAATATTTATTGGAAGGACTGATGCTAAAGCTGAAGTTCCAGTACTTTGACCACCTGATGTGAAGAGCCTACTCATTGGAAAAGACCTTGATGATGGGAAAGATAGAAGGCAGGAGGAGAAAGGGATGACAGAGGATGAGATGTTTGAATGGCATCACTGACTCGATGGACGTGAGTATGAGCAAACTCTGGGAGATAGTGAAGGACAGGGAAGCCTGGCATGCAGTAGTCCATGGGGTGCAAAGCGTCAGATAGGACTTAGCGACTGAACAACAACAAAGACCTTTTTCTTAATAAATTGTTTAAAAATACCTTCTTTGAGCTCCCAAACTTCTATGAGGAAGTAGAACAGTGATGAGAAATCCACATAGTCTCTAAAGGAAGGTCAAATTTTTTCACATGTGGTCAAGAATTATTAGAAGAAAACACTTCACAGACAATGGAGCCTCTGTTCGAGGAGAAAAATAATTAAAAATACTCCCCCCACAATCCTAGAACTAGAATCTTATTCCCCACTCCTAGGGGCTGTACACTCACATAGTAATTTCCTCTCAAGATTGCAGATGTCCTTAGGGCCAGTGACTTCAGGGTATCCTTTATTTCTTCACATTTTAAATAGGGCTATATATTGCAGTTTATTTTTTTCTTATTCCATCTTTGCATACTGACTATTAAGTTAATGGATCTCTAGATCAAGAGAAGCCACATACAAATTTAATGTAAAGACCAATGTTTATCACAGAGACATCCTAGATTTTGAGTTTAATACCAACAATGTATTCTAATTTTATATTAAATTCCATAGGGAGAGTTCAAATATGTTCTGGGTGGAAAGAAGAGTTCAAAAATGTGGGTGTGCTCAGTAGCTCAATCATGTCGGACTCTTCGAGAACCTGTGGACTGCAGCCTGCCAGACTCCTCTGTCCATGGAATTTTCCAGGCAAAAAATACTAGAGTGTGTTGCCATTTCCTACTCCAGGAGATCTTCCTGACCCAGGGATCAAACCTATGTCACCTTTGGCAGGTGGATTCTTTATCACTTGAGCTACCTGAGAAGCCCCCAATATGATGTGTATTTATATGCAATTTATTGATAAACTATACTGGTTAATTAAAGGAGCTCATTTTTCTCTAAAAAATTGTGTGTAATTATATGGATATGTGTATGTACAATAACATCTACACCTTCGTGCCAGAGAAGTTCCAGATGCTGAGTCACCAGTGCAAAAGTTGGAGGGGATAAGGGTGGGGCAAGAGCAAAAGGAGGATTGGAAACTCTCAACAAAACAGTTGCAAAATGAGATCTCCCTGTCTCTTATCCCACTAAGGTGAAGCCTGAAGTTCACAACCAGCTGAAGTTAATTAGGGGCTTTCATAACTAAAGAGCAAAAATCAAAGCAAAGCAGATGATGTTTATATAATGACACTGAGTGTACTGCCTTGCTAGAAAAAGTAATGCTAGCTTAGTTACATGTACTCCACAAAAGGCTTCCTCTTTTTAGAATTAGATTTCTCTAACCTAATGACAATGCCCTCACCTTCTTATGCTTATTGGAAGCCACATTTGACAAAACCTAACTTTGCACATCAGAGCTGTCAGCAATCTCCAGATTTAAGAGAGGAAAAAGTGGAAACCGTTCAACATATTGAGCAGTTGAGGATAACCACATTAAGTAAATCATCCTACATATAGGCAAAGTATGAAAACTTTTAAGATGAAGAATATGAACATGGTTCATATTTTAACCAATGGGAAATATATATCAAAAGAAATGTTTATAATGACTCAATGAAGACATGTAACAATATCCTAATTAAAGAGTTTCTTTATGGAAACAGCCAAATGTTTATCAAGAGACAGTTGGTTAACTGCAGTGTGTTCAATTGGTAAACTATTTTACCACTGTTAAAATAGTAAGAATTATGATTATGAAATATGAATATAGACATGAATGTGAACTATAAGTGAAAAGTAATAATTTCATTACAACAAATGTCAAACTATAAAGAAATCTAAGTCATTTTATTTAGATATCATTTGGGAAAACATTTTACTCTTAAAAGCTATAAGAAACTATTCATAAAGTAAAATAAACACTAATTTATTAAAATACTAAATTTTGTTTCCATGTTTATTTGGAACATATTATATTCAATTTTCTTTTACATTTCAAAATAACATTTAGCAATATAGTTTATCATAAAATTAATCCATATCATAAAGTTACCTAAATATACAAATCTATAATTTTTAGTAATTTCACCAATTTGTGCAATCATTCCCATAATAAAGGTTTAGAAAATTTCATCATACATAATCCTTCTGTCCATCTTTTGTTAATTTCCATCTCCACCCCTAGCCTCAGACATAGGTTAATCTACTTTCTGACTCCAAAAATCTGCCATTTTTGGACATTTCATGTAAATGGAATCATATAGTCTGTGTCTTTAATATTTGGTCTTTGAAATGATATCTTGCTTTAAACACACACATTTGAATTTCTTAAATTATTTCACTTAAATCTCAAAAGCTTCTATGTATTCATAGAGGCATCAAATGATGTTGAATCATAGTGAATGTTCATGTAAGACTGTGAAGACAATTTTCAAATCATATTTTTCATATTTCAATTTAACTGTGCAGTACTTCTAATTTTTTTTAGCAAAACAAAGAGACAACTTTATTCTTGCTGATTTGCCATTCTTCATGTGTGCATAACTGTATGAATGGTGTGAGTATATGTGTGTTATGGTCATGAATTTAATAGTATATTCTTCAGCTCCCCTGAAAATTTAATTTATGGGTAAAAACCAAAGCCCAGATTTAAATAGCTCATTTTAATATTACATTTATATAAAGTAATCATCACATCCAATATAGTATATGGTACAGTATAGCATGGAATAGTATGGGATCATATGGTATAATATAATACAGCATGTGGCGTGCATGCTCAGTCGCTCAGTTCTGTCTGACTCTTTTGCGACCCCATGGACTCTAGCCTGCCAGGCTCCTCTGTCCATGGAATTTTTCAGGCAGGAATACTGGAGTGGATTGCCATCTCCTACACCAAGGGATCTTCCCCAACTAGGGATCAAACCGGCATCTCCTGCATCCCCTGCATTGGCAATTAGATGCCTTACCACTGTGCCACCTGAGAAGCCCAAAAGTATAGCATAGGTGTCTCCTATAGCCAAAGCAATATGCTACATCAAGTACTCTTTCCCATGGAGTTTTCAACTATAATCTGGGATAGCATTCAGTATTTATTTAGGACATGTAGCGGGGTCAGTGCAAGACCTTGCCACAGTCCAGCCTACTTCAGTCAAGTGGATAGGCAAATTCAGTCACAGAACATGGAATTCTGAAGGGTTTCTCCCTGGAAAAGCTAATACTACATATCTAGGTACACTTGACTCACGACAGAGGGAGCATAATACAGATGTACCACAGACATGCTCAACTGCAATGCCATTTTATGATAATAGTCTGCATCTTGTTATATAGCTTCAAAATGAATATCTTCAAGTTACTAAAAAATCCAATGCTCAAGAAAAAGTTGTGTGATTCATTCTTAGGCTATAGTCAATAGATCAGTGAGTCCTTAGCATGATTTCTATCATTTGTGTCATGGCAAAAAATACAACTCTTTATTTGAGATGATGTGTATTTATCCTTCAAGTCTCAGGTCAAATGCAAGTCAACTGATAGCTACCCTGCATCCCCTGGACAGATTGAGTTGCTAATCTCTAATCAAGGATTATCTATGATTTTAAATGTGTTAGTCAACCTCACTAATAACTGTCAATATCCTCAGAAAGAGGGCATTGTTTCCTCATCTTTATATTTCAATGTGCCTAACACAAAGCACTTGGTAGGTACTGAATAACAAACAATTGATGCATAGGTGATAATCTGTCTCAGAGAGCAGCAAAAGCATACACCTTTCTGAAAAAAAACAACATTTCAGTGAGAACAATGATTATATAGTCTCTCAAAGAGAGGGTGATTTCCATAGGATTTATTGTGGACATACTCATGATAACTCTGTAAGAAATCTTTCCCAAAGCTTCTAACCACAGAGGCATTTGATTGCCTCTTACATCGGACATGGTCTTCTTTTGAAATAAATATATCATTTGTTCCAGTTGAAGATACTACACTCTTGTTTCTACACACCCACTTTCTGCTTTTAACAAAGATTGAACAGAATGTATTTTCCCCAAGGACCAACTTCTGCTGTTTGAAGTGTTGTCTTACATGGATGCACTTACACTTACCTAGAGATTATTTCTAAACTTGTTTTGTGTGACTTTTTCTCAGTATCTTTCTTTACAACTTATTCAGAGTTCCTTTATATTATTCTATTTGATCCAAATACAATCATATTTTGTATATCAAATGAATTCATTTTATTTCTAACTTCTAACTGGTTCAAGTGAGACAATATTTTTTACTGAACTGTGCCCACAAAATTGTATCATACTTATAATTCACTTGAATATACCTTCAGTGTAATAGTGTGTCTCTTTACACAATATAGTATAACAATTTTGTATATTACACAGCTGTATTATGTAGAATTCTTCCTATTAACTTTCTTCCTATTTACTTCTGTTTGAGTTTGCCACCATCTTTCACTATCATATAGTTTGATTTTTACAATCTCATTTCCTCTTCATTTCAGAAAAGATGTCAATTAGGGTCCTTTCTACCAAAGAAACCTTCTTGTTTTGCCGGGCTTGTTACTTAACTATGTTTTCCTGGCTTGTGTGTGTGTTAGTCACTTAGTTGTGTCCAGCTCTTTGCAACCCCATGAACTGTAGCCTGGCTGTCCATGGAATTCTCCAGGGAAGAATACTGGAGTGGGTTGCTGTTCCCTTCCCCCGGGGATCTTCCCAACCCAGGGATCAAACCCGGGTCTCCTGCATCACAGGTAGATTCTTTACCAGCTGAGCCACCTTGGTCTCCTTTGACTTGTTTCCCTCCCTTTCTGATCTCATTTCCTCCTGCCATGATGGTTATCTAACTAATCTCCTTTCTTCTACTCATTCGCCCAAAGTTAATCTCATAACATCCTTTAACAAACATAACAATTTGGAAAAAAAAAAAAAAACTATCAGCATCAGCATTTCTATCAGAAATCTGATATATTCTTTTCCCAGTATTTCCACATAGACCTTGCAGTTTTTCCTCATACAGTTTGCTTATATAGCATTTGATGGTGGTGGTGGTTTAGTCACTAAGTCGTGTCTGACTCTTGCGACCTCATGAACTGTGGCCTGCCAGGCTCCTCTGTCCATGAGATTCTCCAGGCAAGAACACTGGAGTGGGTTGCTATTTCCTTCTCCAAGGTTATATCATTTTTAATAATACATAAAAGAAATATTTTCTTGTACAACATGAAATATGTTTGCTATAACATCTTCTTAAGCAAAGAATAATACTGAATATTTGGATTTATGTAGAAGAAAACAGAGGAGCTACAGGATCTTAGGTTGGACAAGGATGGAATTGATGAGTAGCAAGACAATAGGAAATCTATCTAGGACTGTAAAATGAAATGTATTTTATAAGTGATAATCATTTCCATGATATCATTGTTGCAACAGATATGGGAATGATTTTGTGCACATTATTAAATGTTTTTGATTGCTCTTGTTTGAGAAAAGAAAAGAGAAAAAAACTTCCTTAGAAATCTTTGCAACAAAATTATAATAGGAATTATTTTAACCCTGGAAGAAATCTCAGAGAGCATCAAGCTCTAGTTATTTAAAGTTAACTCACCAATATAGTAAGATTATCTTTGTCAACTTTAATATAAAAGTATAGGTACTACTAAACTCATCAGATATCCAACATCTGTTTCAAAAAATAATTTCAAGAAAAGTTTATGGAAATTTTGTCATTTTTATATCAGTGCCAAAATACATGTATTCAGAATTTCTCTCAAATTAATGTAATAATGCCTTCAAATGTTTTATGTTACTAAGCTTGTACTTTTAATTTGACATGAGATACTAGACTCCTTCATAATGAATACTGAATATTTATTAATTTTATACTGCTGGCAAATAATTGGAAAACAATGTTATAATATATGTCTGTAAATAAAAAGCTTAAAACAAAGAATTGTATGCTATGAAATAAATGTGTTCTCATTTAATTTATTCAAATCTGTCTTGTTCTCCTTTAATTAATTCAAATCTGCCTTGGGTTTATGTTATTGGGATGACATTAAGTTACATCTAGTATTGTGATATATTAAATACTGGGATAGGTGTTTTCATATTACTTCTTATTTAATCTTCCTAATAATCTTATGAATCAATATCATCACAACCATGTACTATGAAAACAGAAGTTCTGAGATTATTTGAGTTCTAAATTATCCACATATAGTTAGCTACAGTAAGAAGTGGATAATCTGAGTCAATGACAATAGTCATACTCCAAAGTCATGTTCTTTTCTTACTCCATTGTTATTAATTTTTATGTATCCTGCTGCTGCTAAGTCACTTCAGTCGTGTCCGACTCTGTGCAACTCCATAGACGGAAGCCCACCAGGCTCCGCCGTCCCTGGGATTCTCCAGGCAAGAACACTAGAGTGGGTTGCCATTTCTTTTTCCTACATAGAAATTATTATGCTTTAAAAATATTTCCAGTTATCTTTCTGTGTACTATTATGAGTAAATAAGCAATTAATCAAAGCTGTAGCTAAATTTCCCAGAGGGTTTGCCTTTTGATTTTCTGTAAGTTCTAAAGTATTCTCTCCTTAAAGTGAACACTCCTGAGAGTTTCTTTTTTTCTTTTTTCCCTCACATTTATGTAGAAAAAGCAATACTGTCTCACTTAATTTACTGTGTTTTTCTCAGGATCAAAGAAATTAAGAAATGTTGGAGTATTATTTAATTATTCCTTTCTCTTCCCTAGCTGCTCTGGACAATTTCATAAGATAAAAAATTGAACACTAAAGCATAGATATCTTCTATTATAAATGGATTGAAGACCGAAGCTTGGAATTGAAATCAACAAATGTACCCACTCCCAAATTTGAGGTTAACTCCAACTAATGAATTGATTAAAGCTGGTAATGGAGTAAAATGTGTGCACATTGAGCACTGCAGCCCGCCACACAGACAAAAGAGCAAGAGGTGGATGAGAAGAGATGTGTTCTTTGGTCAGCAATGAGAAAGTGTGGCCTGAGCTCCTACCCAGTCTCCCATTCATTTACAGAACACAAGAGAAAACACAGTGACCCTTTCGGACCCAAATCAGATGTAACCAGAAGTCCAAGCCAGGCATTGTGGTAGAGATGGCTAATTCTCAGTATCATCCGCTTCTTATGCAATAATATATACATATGGCTGAGAAATGACTAGTCTGGTAAATCCTCTCTTTCAGCAATATGGCAACATGATTAGGTTTGGGGCAAAAGATGTGAGTAACTTGGGTTTTATCCTTACATTGAAAAGAAAGCTTTTCTCTTCCCCACTCATCTGTTCACTCCAAATCTGGACTGGAATGAAGAATAGGACATGAATGATATTAACATATAGCCTAAGAATGTAAAAGAAGAAGTCTAGAAACCAATTTTGAATACCATCATCCCTGGATCATGTGTCCTATTTCTTATGCTCAGGATGAAAGAAATTGTCTGGATGAAAGCAGCATATTGGGGAGGTTCTTGTTATAGCAGCCTTCAGCTCAGTTTAGTACCTCAGTCGTGTCTGACTCTGCGACTCCATGGATGGCAGCATGCCAGGCTTCCATGTCCATCACTAATTCCTGGAGCTTGCCCAAACTCGTCTCCATCGAGTCGGTGATGCCATTCAAATATCTCATCCTCGGTTCTCCCCTTCTTCTCCTGCCTTCAATCTTCCCCAGCATCAGAGTCTTTTCAAATGAGTCAGTTCTTTGCATCAGGTGGCCAGAGTACTGGAGTTTCACCTTAAGCACCAGTCCTTCCAATGAGTATTAAGAACTGATTTCTTTTAGGACTGACTGGTTGGATATCCTTGCAGTCCAAGGGATTCACAGGAGTCTTCTTCAACACCACAGTTTAAAAGCATCAATTCTTTGGTGTTCAGCTTTCTTTATAGTCCAACTCTCACATCCATACATGACTATGTTAAAAACCATAGCTTTGACTAGTTGGATCTTTGTCAGGAAAGTGTCTCTGCTTTTTAATATGTTGTGTAGTTTGGTCATATCTTTGCTTCCAAGGAGTAAGCATCTTTTAATTTCATGGCTGAAGTCACCATCTGCAGTTTTTGGAGCCCCCCAAAATAAAGTCTGTCACTGATTCCATTGTTTCCCCATCTATTTGCCATGAAGTGATGGGACCAGATATCATGATCTTAGTTTTCTGAATGTTGAGGTTTAAGCAAGCTTTTTCACTCTCCTCTTTCGCTTTTATCAAGAGGCTCTTTAGTTTCTCTTTGCTTTCTGCGATAAGGATGGTGTCATCTGCATATCTGAGATTATTGATATTTCTCTTGGCAATCTTGATTCCAGCTTGTGCTTCAACCAGCCTGGCTTTTCACATGATGTACTCTGCATAAAAGTTAAATAAGCAGGGTGACAATATACAGCCTTGACTTACTCCTTTTCCAATTTGGAATTAGTCTGTTCCATGTATGGTTCTAACTGTTGCTTCTTGACCAGCATACAGATTTCCCAGGAAGCAGGTAAGATGGTCTGGTAATTCCATCTCTTTAAGAATTTTCCATAGTTTGTTGTGATCCACACAAAAGCTTTGACATAGTTAATAAAGCAAAAGTAGATGTTTTTCCGGAACTCTTGCTTTTTCAATGATCCAGCAGATGTTGGCAATTTGATCTCTGGAAAAAATAGCAGCCTTATCTAATAATACATATATAATGGCAATGAATACCGCTTCAACATTTCAGTCAGTTAAGTCACCTGTTCCTCCATGAGTAAAAGCCTTCTCCAGAGGAAAAATGCTCTATTATTTACGTTGAATTTTACCTTTAAGTAATAGAAATTTTAACAAGTTAATTGAGAGAAAGAAGGCTAAGAAATCTCATCAGTGTTTCTCACCCATGTTCTGAAACAACAGATAGAAATAAGGACTCTGGCAAAAGGTTAAAAAAATCTAGTAAGTTTTTTTTTTTTTTTTTTTTCCCCTGTTCCTGAACATTTGACTTAGATTGGCCCAGGAACAAGTGGCCTGTAAAACCACAGGTTTCCTCAGAGTAACATCATGTTTCCTCTGGACGACTGTTTCCACTAGAAAATTATGATGATGAGGTTGGGCACATGTCCAAATCTTTATCCAAAGACATCAAACATTTAAGTATTTCTCCTTTTCTAGAAACCAAAATGCTAAGAAATTGGAGGAGGCCAGAAGCATCATATTCACAGACACCTCTACATTGATCTGGAAACACTGAGTGTCAAGAATAATCAGCTTCTCTCCCTGTATTCCAAAACTCTTTTTCAATTAATCTATCGCCCTAAAACATGAAACCTATAATCAAATAGAAATATCCTTACTGTATACGTGGATAGTTGATGAGTTTTCTTCAGACTTTCGGGAGGTCTTTCCATCCATGCAAACTACTGTTACATAATACACTCCTCAAAGAGTATTGATAGACAAGATGGAATTTATCTCTACAAGGCAGAAAAATGTATCAAAACAGTGTTTATTAAATCAATTCCATAAACCCTTTATTCAAGTCTGAAAATGTTATGTCCAATTTTATTTCTTCTCTCAATTTATGTGTGTGTGTGTGCACTCAGTCGCTCAGTTGTGTTTAACTCTTTGCGACTCCATAAACTGAGGCTGCCAAACTCCTCTGTCCATTGGATTTTACTGCAAGAATACTGGAGTAGGTTGCCATTTCCTTCTCCAGGGATCTTCCCAGCCCAGGGATCAAACCTGTGTCTCTGGTGTTTCCTATATTGGCAAGCAAATTCTTTACCTCTGAGCCACCTGGAAAGTCCACTCTCAAGTTATATACACGTTTTTCTTTTTACAAGCATATTGCATCCGTGGTTCAGCAAACACATTAAGTCGGCAAGAAAATAATCTGCTTTTAAGCAGTAACTGGTGATTTTGGACTGTGTCAACTTAGCTAAAGTAGAATTATGTTTCTCAGAATTCCTCCTCCACTATGATTTCAAATCAGAATTGTCTAAAAGAGACACATGCTAGAGAATGGAAGTAAAGCATCATTCATCTTCTCTTGAGGTCCTAGGATTTGGAAACAAAGAGAGACAGAGGAAAATGTAGCCAGGGGGCTGATCAGTTCAGTTCAGTAGCTCATTTGTGTCCGACGCTTTGCAACCCCATGAACTGCAGCATGGCAGGCCTCCCTGTCCATCACCAACTCCCGGAGTTTACACAAACACATGCCCATTGAGTCAGTGATGACATCCAACCTTCTCATCCTCTGTCGTCCCCTTCTCCTCCCGCCCTCAATCTTTCCCAGCATCAGGGTCTTTACAAATGAGTCAGTTCTTCACATCAGGTGGCCAAAGTGTTGGAGTTTCAGCTTCAGCTTCAGTCCTTCCAATGAACACCAAGGACTGATCTCCTTTAGGATGGACTGGTTGGATCTCCTTGCAGTCCGAGGGACTCTCAGGAGTCTTCTCCAGCACCACAGTTCAAAAGCATCAATTCTTCGGCATTCAGCTTTCTTTATAGTCCAACTCTCACATCCATACATGGCTACTGGAAAAACCATAGCCTTGACTAGATGGACCTTTGTTGACAAAGTAATGTCTCAGCTTTTTAATATGCTGTCTAGTTTGGTCATAACTTTCCTTCCAAGGAGTAAGTGTCTTTTAATTTCATGGCTGCAGTCACCATCTGCAGTGATTTTGGAGCCCAGAAAAATAAAGTCAGCCACTGTTTCCGCATCTAATTCCCATGAAGTGATGGGACTGGATGCCATGATCTTAGTTTTCTAAATGTTGAGCTTTAAGCCAGCTTTTTCACTCTCTTCTTTCACTTTCATCAAGAGGTTCTTTAGTTTCTCTTCACTTTCTGCCATAAGACTGTTGTCATCTGCATATCTGAGATTATTGATATTTCTCGCAGCAATTTTGATTCCAGCTTGTGCTATTCCAGCCCAGCATTTCTCCTGATGTATTGTGCATATAAGTTAAATAAGCAGGCATATTGAGTGCAACACTATAACAGCATCACCTTTTAGGATTTGAAATAGCTCAAGCAGAATTCCATCACCTCCACTAGCTTTGTTCATAGTGATGCTTCCTAAGGCCCACTTGACTTCTTATTCCAGGATGTCTGGCTCTAGGTGAGTGATCACACCATTGTGATTATCTGGGTCATGAATATCTTTTTTGTACAGTTCTTCTGTGTATTCTTGCCACCTCTTCTTAATATCTTCTGCTTCTGTTAGGTCCATAGCATTTCTTAGGGTGGATGCCTGCCCTTAATCTACCGCAAGGTCAGAAGAATATGCTGCGTGCTGTCAGGTTGATGCCAGTCTCCTTTCCCCTGCCTCGTCCCTAACCCTTCTTCCTGGTTACCGCAGGCCCACCAGCAGACACAGACAGCAGTCTTCATAGACCCAACCACCTATTTCCCTTGTTGATCCCACTCTGGCAAGTGACTATGTCTAGCTTCCCAGATTTCAGGAGCTACTAGTTGTCCACATGCTTTAGGGTTTGATACGAGTTGGTTGGTTACTTTTCTCTGATAATGTCACTCTCCATGTTAAACCACATTTCCACTCTTCCTCTCTGAATTGTGTAATTCTAATTACTATAATAAATCAATGATTCCTTAGTTTTCATAGTGTTTCTCCTTCTCTGATCAAACTCTTTTTGATCAAGCAACAATCGATAAGTCCCAAATTGAGTATGAATTCCCTACCATTATTAAATTCTGAGAGAAATTCAGTTGAGACTAAATTTCCTTGGAAGTTCAATGTCAAAAGCATAAACATGTAAGGAGTTAATGTTCTAAATCAAATTCTATTACCTTTGTAAGTGAAGGCCAAGGAAATTAAAGGCCAGTATTCAAACTCTCCAATTACTTGTTCTTATTCTCAGCCATGAACTTCCTGAATGACTAGAGAGAATCAAGCTTCTTTGAGCAAATGCAAACTTGGTTTTCTTCTTGGAGTAGCTGGGGTATATCTGGGTTCCCAGATATTTTATAGTTAATGCCAACCTTATCTTAAGTTTTTCTAAAAAGGAGTACAAATGAGAACCCAGATTAAGTTCAGGTGAATGTGTATCATTATCAATTAGTGAGGGTATACACAGCTCTTAAAAAAAACTCTTCATTTTGAAAAAAATTATATATTCATGGAAAATCATGAAATGAGCACAGAAGTGTCTCATGTGAATTTCTGGTGAATTAATCTGATTTCCCCCAGTGTCTACATCTTATCTAAAGTAATAAGCTATCACAAATGGGAATTTGACAATGGTATTTAGTGCATATTTATATATGCAGTGTTGTATAATCACCACCACAATCAATATACACAATATTCCATCACTGTAAAGACCCTTCCTAATGTTAACCCTTTATAGTCACATCCCCTCACATCCCTTACCATGTTTATATACTGGCAAAAAATAATCATTTTCTATCCCTATAATTTTAAGTATGTTATAGCCATTGAAGCTTGTGATATGTGGAATTGTGAATTTTTTTTTTCAATCAGCATGATATCCTGAAGTCTACCTAAGATTTTCTGCATATCAATACTTTGTTCCTTTTTTATTACTGAGTAGTATGCCATACAGATATATCCCTTTTAAAATTGGCAGTAAATGTAATTATTAAATGTTTAAACTTATTTCTGATGCTTTCTTTTTTGTTTTCTGTTTGTTCTAATTTTCATTTTTTTCCATTTTCCCTTTATAGCCTTCATATGAATTATTTGAACTTTTAAAAACCTCAATTTGATTTATCTATACTGTTTATGAATATATTTTTGTAATGTTTTTTTTTTTACTGTTTGCTTTAGGTTTTACATTGCAAATACATAACTTAGCAACGTGTGCTGATATTGATATTTTACCACTTTAAGTGTAAAAATCTTACCTGTCTATGTTCCCTGACCTTTCTCTAGTTTATAACACAATTGTCATAAATATTTCTTCTATACATAGTAAAGCCTCAAAAAACTTCTACCATGTACAGTTTGCTATAAATACTTGGAAAACATATCCAACATATAGAGTGCATTTCAGACCATCTTGTTCTAAGTTCAAGTGCTATATTTAGTTTGTCTCACTGAATGTAGATTTACTACAGCTGGTGGCCTATGCCTTTAAAATGTTACATATTTACTGAATGCTTTCCAAATTTTTCCACCCTAGAAATGAAACACTATGCCCATAAAAGTTCTTCAGACAATTAATAAGGTATTTACAATAAGAATCTAAATATTTAATATCATGGACATGTTGAGTTAATTTCTCTTTATATTGTTCCTTCCCATGTTGGTAATCTGTAGAAATAAAAACTTAGGTCCATAGGACTATTGAAAAAGAAGCCTATCATGGAATCCACATTTACTGCAAGAATTTAAAGGGCCTTCAGTGGAGCATTTTAGTGGTATTTAAACGTATACTAGAAATGAGTAGGGTTTCCTTGACTTCCTTGGTGGCTCAGCTGGTAAAGAATTCACCTGCAATGCAGGAGACCTGGGTTGGATCCCTGGGTTGGGAAGATCCCCTGAAGGAGAGCATGGCAACCCACTCCAGTATTCTTGCCTGGAGAATTCCCATGGACAGAGGAGCCTGGTGGGTTACAGTCCATGGGGTCACAAAATGTCAGACACTACTGAACGACTAAGCACAGCACAGCAGTAGAAATGAGACAGATCAATAATCTATGAATATTTAAATGCTCTTTTAAGAAGCAATACAGTTGTCAAATTATCTCCTGTCTTGGCTTAATTAAAGCATGATATGTATAAATGTATAAAGTCTATGTGACATCAAATTTATACAAATCAAAGTGGGATTTTTCATTATTATATCTTCCTTCTTGATACAGAAGAGATCTGAATATTGAAAAGTATGATGTAAACGTTTCAGTCATGCTAAAAGACTGTTTATATAAAAAGCCTTAATAAAGTCATGGTAAATCAAATATTATTTCCTCTTATGCTCCTATGGAGAATGACTGCTCCATAATAATATTTGCTAAGTTTTTAAAAATAATTTTTAAAGGAACAATAATGTAGGCAAAGAGAGTTTTTAGCTCTGACATATAAAGATATATAAAGTGCTTGAAAGTCATCAACTCCCATCTTCACAAGAAAACTTTTGAGCAAATTGAAGATCAATGACTTTTTAGATTCATCAGACAGTTGAGGTCACAAGGTAAACTGTTGAAAGTCAAAGACAAAAAGAAAATCTTGAAAAAAGTTGGAAAAAAAAAGAACCTTTCCTAAAGAAAAGCAAGGAAAATAATTACACTGAACTCCAGAGAAAACATCCCAACAGGAATAGAGTAGAATGAGATTGTTGAAGGGCTGAAAGTAAAATATCAGCAATGTAGAATTCTACATTAAGCAAAATTAGCCTTCAAAAGTCAAGAAGAAATAAAACTTTTTCAGAAACTAAGTAAACAGAATAGTTTTTCTTATTCTTAATAATAAGAATAGTCTCTCGGTTGTGTCCTCTGTCCAGTCTCCTCTATCCATGGAATTCTCCTGGCAAGAATACTGGAGTGGGTAGCCATTCCCTTCTCCAGGTAATCTTCCTGGCCCAAGCATTGAACATGGGTCCCCTGCACTGCAGGCAGATTCTTTCCCATCTGAGTCACCAGGGAAGTCCATTCTTAATAATAATGATATAATTGATAACTGCTGAAAATAATAATAAGAAACAATGATTGGGTGATTATAATGTACAGATAAATGATATTAATGATAATTCTATCACAGAGTTTGGAGGGATAAATTGGGAATACTCTACAGTAAGGTGCCTGCAGTACCTTGAAAATAACACAGCCACTATGAAAAAATAAAGATGGCAAATATGCTAAGAAAGTGGAGAGAATCAAATAATCAAATGCTCAACTAAAACCAGAGATGACAGAGTAAGAGAAAATAATAATTAGAGTCTCTTTGTGGGATTAAAAACAAAGAAGAGACATAAACTCACTCTTAAAAAAATTGTCTTTCTGGATTTCAGTTGAACAAATGATGATCTTAATTAAGTCAATAATTGCATTATCATGTGAGGCAAAAATGAATTAAAATTCAGGAAGCAGAAAAAACTGGCTGCTAAATAATTGTCATAAATAATAAGTGATGTGTTTTTCAATTTATACTGCTCTGGAAAGCTTTAAAAGTCACAATTTTTAGGTGCAGGTATACAAATGAACTTGGAAAGTTTTATTTTGTTTTAAGAAAAAATACTTTGCAAAAGTGCAAAAGAAAAAAAAAAGCAGTAGAAATTTAAGAAGATGTGCATTACAAAGTGAGTGAGAAACCATTTTGCTAAGGTTAGATCAAATTGTGATGGGTCTTTTAAACTCTACTTAGCTATGCTAAGGGATTTCAACTCCTTTGGGTAGTAAATTGTGAAATATTGATTTTGCAGGAGGGAACGTGTTAACAGCACTTTAGAGTACACGTAAAAATCAATATTTTACAATAATGACAGTAATGTTCACATATACTGGAAAGTGAAAAAAAAATAGGCTGTGGGAAATTTTCAGTTTGAAGTCCCAGAGATAATAAGTGAAAAGCTTTCTAGAGGAGATGGGGGTGAAAACAGTTCACACAGAGATGAATCTGAATGAGTAGAGAAAGAAGCAATCTTTTTCTTTCTAAAACTGTGAATTGGCGCTTCAATGTTTGAAAATATGTGTTAAGTGTCAGTTTTGCAGAGGCATAGGCAGGAACAACAGGAGATAAGAAACTAATATGAAGAATGGATTGAGGATGTAATGACAAAAAGTTGGCAATGGTTTCTAGTAAACTAAAGAAACATGTGGGCATTTCCAGAAGTAAACCACAACATTAGAAGAGGTAGTAAGGATTTTGCTTCTAGCTTTAGAAGGATTTCCTACCATGAGTAAAAGGGGGATGCTGCTACAAGGCTATGCTGCTGCTCACAGTTTAATGATCATAATTACTCACAAAATGATAAGGTACCACCTAAGTAGCATTCAAATTAGTACATCTGAATGTTCACAGAAAACATTATATTGTTTTGCTTGCTGCTATGCTTTGGAGCTTTGCTATGATCAGTCTTCTTTATTTGGGTATGGACTATACGTGCCTAACGAGAAAAAGTGAATTACACAAGAATTAAGATAGTGTGAGGGTGTCATTTAGAGTTGTCAAGCCAACGTGAATAATGAATGCAAATATTTTCTAAGAAATTACTATTATAAGGTTCATTTTCACAGTAATATAAAGTCAACAAGAGAGAAATGTGCATGCTGGATACTCAATTTTATAATTTTCAAATAAGTATGTGCTGAATATATTTGTAGTATACAAAAATAATTCTATAGAATAACACAGTGTTAAAGATTTACCAGCATTGGGGGATATGCATTGTCAATTAATGTATATTGCAAAAGTTTTACAATTTAATATTTTGCTGTGTAAAAGATTGGCTTAAATGGGAATGTTTACTATATAGAATTGAGCCAGATAATTTAATTCTATTTTTATAGGCCTCAAAGTCAATGAAATTCTTAAGACATAATAGAGATAAATGCAATTAAACAAAAATGCTTTAAGGCTGCTATTGTTAAATTTATTACTTTCATAACCATAAAAAACTCTCTTCATTTAAAAAGCTTTCAAATAAAAGTTATTTAGAGCATAATACATTTTTTCTAAATTCCATACCAAGCAATAAAGTAAAAATACTAAGCATGAGAATTACATGAGACTAATGATATTTATTAAATTAAATACATAATGTCCCAGAAAGTAATATGACTTGTTCAAAATAATAAAAAACAGGATTCCTGATTTTAGCTATATTATTCTTTTCATTATGACATTTCATCATGAGAATTAGCTTTGGAAAGAGGGAAAAATATTTTTTCTTGAAAAATAGAAAATTATGGGTAAATACGGCAAGAAATGCTAACATTGGGAATAAGCAATTTTAGTTAATTTTGTAGTCCTAAGCTGTTCAGTAAAATACAAGCTAAGATCACCTGAAAACAGGTAAAAGTGAAAGGTGTAATGTTCTGTAGCAACCACTATAATTTTAATAGAAAGAGAATTGGAGGTGAAGGGTATGTCAGCACTGAGTCCTTTGTAACCAACCTAGAATCAAATAGAAAATAAAGGACAATTCTCAGTTATGCCTCTGTGTGCAAATTTGATTCTACTTGAACCAAAGTGGTTCTGAGATTACAATTCATGTTCAACTGGAACTACAAAGAAGCCAGTGGACTAAATGCAGGTTGAGGCTATGTGACTTGATCTATTAAAGTATAACTGAGTTGCTAGAAAAAAAAAAAAAAAAAATGAGGATATGAGAGAAGATGGGCTTGGGTAGCCAGAATTAAAAATTAGATCTATGATGTGGAGATTTTGTGTATGTCTGCCTATCTATCTATCTATCTATCTATCTATCTATCTATCTTCTATCTATATATATATATATATAAAGCTGAGTGCAGAAGAATTGATGCTGTTGAACTGTGGTGTTGGAGAAGACTCTTGAGAGTCCCTTGGACAGCACGGAGATCCAACCAGTCCATCCTAAAGGAAATCAGTCCTGGGGTTTCATTGGAAGGACTGATGTTAAAGCTGAAACTCCAATATTTTGGCCACCTGATGCAAAGAGCTGACTCATTTGAAAAAAACCCTGATGTTGGGAAAGATTAAAGGCAGGAGGAGAAGGGGACGGCAGAGGATGAGATGGTTAGATGGCATCACCGACTCAATGGACATGAGTTTGAATAAACTCTGGAAGTTGGTGATGGACAGGGAGGCCTGGTGTGCTGTAGTTCATGGGGTCTCAAAGAGTTGGACATGACTGAGAGACTGAACTGAACTGATATATAATATAATATATATACTAAATTATATATGTGTGTGTTTGTGTGTATGCTTGTGTATTTCAGTTATGAGGAAGAAGACATCTTGCCATTTGCAACCACATGGATGGGCCTTAAGAACATTTTGCTAAGTGAGGATAAATTGGACAAAGACCAGTTCTACATAATATCACCATATGAGAAACTAAAAAAGCAACTCATAAAAGCAGAGAGTAAAATGGCGGTGAGGGTGTGATTGGAGGGATAGGACAGACGGCTTCTAAGGGTACTAATTTTCAATAAGTAGTAAACAAGCCCAGCAGAGCTAATGTGCATTCTAGTGAATTTGGAAAACAAGGCTGTATTGCAATAATCTAACTTGTTGAGAGTTGTTAAGACACTCAGCTGTGTCTAGCTATTTGCAACCCTATGATCTGTGGCACACCAAGACTCCCTGTCTTTTACCATCTCCCAGAGCCTATTCAAACTCATGTCCATTGAGTCAGTGATACCATCCAACCATTTTGTCCTCTTCCCTTTCTGCCTTCAGTCTTTCCCAGAATCAGGGTCTTTCTATTGAGTCAGCTCTTCACATAAGGTGGCCAAATGATTCCAGCTTCAGATCTAGCATCTGTCCTTCCAATGAATATTCAGGATTGGTTTCCTTTAGGATTGACTAGTTAGATCTCCTTGCAGTCCAAGGGACTCTCAAGAGTCTTCTCTAACACCACAGTTTGAAAGGATCAATTCTTCAGCACTTTTCCTTCTTTATGGTCCAACTCTCACATCCATACATGACTACTGGAAAAACCATAGCTTTTACTAGATGGAACTTTGTTGCCAAAGTAATGTCTCTGCTTTTTAATACACTGTTTAGGTTGGTCATAGCTTTTCTTCCAAGGAGCATCTTTTAATTTCATGGTTGCAGTCACAATCTGCAGTGATTTTGGAGCCCAAGAAAATAAAGTCTCTCACAGTTTCCATTGTTTCCCATCGATTTGCCATGAAGTGCAATGGGACTAGATGCCATGATCTTAGCATTTTAAATATTGAATTTTAAGCCAGCTCTTTTACTTTCCTCTTTCACCTTCAAGAGGCTCCTTAGTTTCTCTTCATTTTCTGCCATTAGGATGGTGCCATCTGCATATCTGAGGTTATTGATATTTCTTCCCGCAATCTTGACTCCAGTTTGTGTTTCATCCAGCCCAACATTTCTCATGATGTATTCTTCATATAAGATAAATATGCAAAGTGACAATATACAGCCTTGACGTACTCCTTTCCCAATTTCTAACCAGTCCCTTGTTCCATGTCTGGTTCTAACTGCTGCTTCTTGGCCTGTGTCCAGGTTTCTCAGGATGCATGTAAAATGGTCTGGTATTCCCATCTCTTTAAGAATTTTCCACAGTTTGTTATGATCCACACAGTCAAAGTCTTTAGCATAGTCAATGAAGCAGATAGATGTTTTTATGGAACTTTCTCTCTTTTTCGGTGATCCAATGGATGTTGGCAATTTGATCTCTGGTTCCTCTGACTTTTCTAAATCCAGCTTGAACATCTGGAAGTTCATGGTTCACATACTGTTGAAGGCCGGCTTGAAGAATTTTGAACAGTACGTTTGCTAGCATGTGAAATGAGTGCAACTGTTTTGTAGTTTGAACATTCTTAGACACTGCCTTTCTTTGGGATTGGAATGAAAACTGACCTTTTCCAGTCCTATGACCACTGCTGAATTTTCCAGATATGCTGCCATATTGAGTGCAGCACTTTGACAGCATTATCTTTTAGGATTTGAAATAACTTAGCTGGAATTCTATCACCTCCCCTAGCTTTGCTCATAATGATGCTTTCTAAGGTGCACTTGACTTCACAAGCTAAGATGTCAGTGAGTGATCACACCATCATGGTTATCTGGGCCATTAAGATTTTTTTGTTTGTTTGTTTATAATTCTTCTGTGTATTCTTGCCATCTCTTCTGCTTTTGTTAGGTCCATACCATTTCTGTCCTGCATTGTGTCCATCTTTGCATGAAATGTTATCGTGGTATTGCTAATTTTCTTGAAGAGATCTTTAGTCTTTCCCATTCTATTGTTGTCCTCTATTTCTTTGAATTGTTCACCTAGGAAGGCTTTCTTATTTCTCCTTGATATTCTCTGGAACTCTGCATTCAGATAGGTATATCTTTCCTTTTCTCCTTTGCCTTTAGCTTCTCTTCTTTTCACAGCTAATTGTAAGGCCTCCTCAGACAACCATTTGCCTTTTTGTGTTTCTTTTTATTTTGGATGGTTTTGATCACTGCCTCCTGTACAATGTTATGAACCTCTGTCCATAAAAGACTAGAACCTAATTATTTCAACTACTGCAAAAAAAAAACAAACCAAAAACTTGATAATGATATAAGGCATCTAATAGAAATGCTAATTATTGCTATAAAGCAATCTCATTACAATGTATAAGTATACCAAGTTAACATGTTGAACACTTTACATTTATACAATGTTATGTGTCAAATATATTTCAATAGAAAGGAAAGTTATGTCCACTGTGTAATGCAGATATGTGGAAAATATTTAAGAACACTTGTAATAAAGATATATTCTAAGAATGCTGGAAAAAATTAAAGAAAGGAAATTAGAAACCTAACTTTATAATTTAGTTTTAAAGTGTTGAAAGTAAAAAATTAACAGTAGATAGCAATATATGATAGATTCACCCGAAAGGATGGCAAACCCAAGATGTAGAATAAGATATTGGTGTTGATAAGCCAAGAAAATGTGAAAAGAAAGACTGAACATATTTTGAATGTTTACATTGAAATCATCAGTATTACAGTATTAATAACAAATAATTGTGTGATTATTAAACAATTACAATTGTTTAATTGTAATTAAAAAAATTACAATTCATAATTGTAAAATAATATTTTACAAGGATGTGAGAATTGAACCATAAAGAATGCTAGTGCTCAAGAATTGATGCTTTTGAATTGTGGTACTGGAGAAGATTCTTGAGAGTCCCTTGGATTGCAAACCAATCCAAGGAGATCAAACCAGTCAATCCTAACAGAAATCAACCCTGAATATTCATTGGTGAGACTGATGCTGAAGCTGCAACTCCATTACTTTGGCCACCTGATGCGAAAATCTTACTCATTTGAAAAGACCCGGATGCTGGGAAAGGTCAAAGACCAAAGAAAAAGGGGCTGCAGAGGATGAGATGGTTAGATAACATCACTGGCTCAAAGGACATGAATTTGAGCAAACTCAGGAGATAAGTGAAGGATAGAGGAGCCAGACATGCTGCAGTCCGGGAGGCCTCAAAGCATCAGACTTCACTTAGTAACTGACCAACAGCAATTTGTAAGAAACAGTGAACTAGATACTAGAGTTCTCAAAAAAAGTTAGAAATCCAATGTATTTGCTTCATGTTTGGGAGAGGCGACCTGCCATGTATTGGATCTTTATTTCTCTTCCTCTAGGTCTCATTCTAATTGAGTGCCACCTTCCCCTGTGTTTCCCAGCCCAGCAGAACAGAAAATGCACTCATGTAAATAGTGCTTCCCTAAACCTAAGGTCAGGTGGCTTTCTATTGACGTATAATTTTACATCACAAGCCCTACCGTGAGAAAAGTAAAGGAAAACATGGTAAGAAAATTGTATTCCCTTTTTCCTACATTGTAGAGTAATATTTCTCTCTCTCTGAAAGTCGCTCAGTCCTGTCTGACTCTTTGCGACCCCATGGAATTCTCCAGGCCAGAATACTGAGGTGGGTAGCCTTTCCCTTCTCCAGGGGATCTTCCCAACCCAGGGATCAAATCCGGGTCTCCCACGTTGCGGGCGAACTCTTTACCAGCTGAGCCACAAGGGAAGCCCCAAAATACTGGAGTGGGTAGCCTATCCCTTCTCCAGGGGATCTTCCCCACCCAGGAATTGAACTGGGGTCTCCTGCATCGCAGGCGAATTCTTTACCAACTGAGCTATGAAGGAAGAGTAATATTTACTTTTTACATTTTACACCAATGATGTTGATTATAAAACTATATTTAAAACTTCCACTATCCTTGCTTAAAGAATCTTCAGAAGATTCTTCTTCCCTGGATTACATTTTTGTGTGGTTTCAATACTCTCAGAAAACCTCCCTGCTGAATCCAAGTTAGGATATGAGTATAGAATGTGGACAAATATAATCAGAGAACCCAACAATTCAAGTTTGTGGGTTGTTTTGTTTTGTTTTGCCATTTCCTTCTAACCAAGTGAACTGCTTATTTCACAAAGGGATCATCAAAATCCCACTAATATTTGCATTTCAAACACATGCACTTGTTTTTGCAGCTTTGGGCTGGGTTTTATGGTTTGTGTCACCCTCCTTTATCAGCTTAACTGCTCTCAGTGACTGGTGGTATCTGCTTCACAACTGTGAGGAGTGAAAAGGCAACATGAAAAAACAGAACAAGCACCTCAAACCTACCCCAGATAGCATTAAAGTGCTTCCCTTCCCAGCAACTCATAAAGAAGCAGCTAATAGTATGTCACACAGAGGTCATAGCATTCAGTGGAGACAAAATGTTCCTTCAAAATGAACTAGTTTCACAAAGACAATAACAGCTAATCTGATTTTGCCTACTTTGTACATTTTGGGCTGCCTTAGTACATAGATAAGTAAGCAAGTTATAGTAGCATTGTGAGTTAATAGTTGAATTGATAATTCTCATAATGGGTAATATATCTCTCTTATTTCTATAATGTCTATTTCTTGGTTATTATGTTTAGTGACTGATATCAATCTATTTCATGTTGAGAGGAACATATGTATCTGAAGACAAAAGAGGATGATAATGCTTTGCATAGAAAAAACAGGCATTCTTTATTATTTTTATCATGGGCAAATTATTATTTTTCATAAACAAGCATTTTCTGTCTCCTTTTTCCCCACCTACATTGGATGTGATTATCATTACTGAGTACATGATGACATATTTAAAATACTTTCTTATAATTGCCAATTCATAAAATGATGGAATGCTCATTTAAATAATTTCCACCTATGAAAACTTCATTAATTACCCTAAATTCAGCTCAAAAAGCATCTTCTGGGAAGTATTATTTTCTTCATCTAGTTAATTTTTTATTTCATTTGGCTTCTGTAATCTATCATTAATTTAAATCTTGTAATGCTAATCATATATTTTGCATATATTTAATCTTATACTAAATTATAATCTCCTCGAAGGAAGAGACTACTGTGTACTCTTTGCTTATGTTTGTTTTCACCTTAAGTACTAAACCTGGAACCTGGGAAGAAGCAAGCATTAATTAAGTGTTTGTAGCAAGTGCTGAGACATATTTTCTTTTTGGAACATCTGAAGACTTTGGATGAGCTGGCACTTGTTTATAAAACAATTTGTACTTTCAAATTAGGGGATTATTTTCCATATATGCAGGAAGATTTATTTATTTATTTAGATTATGCTGCAAAGCTTGTGGGATCTTAATTTCCCAACCAGGATTGAACCTTGCCCAGGAAGTGGAAGAGAGGAATTCTAACCATGGGCCACCAGGGAACTTGAAAGAATGGTTTAGATCGACACAGGTACATGAATGTGAAGGGAAAGTCACAGGCTGCCATATCTACCAATACACACAAAGTGAAGTTTGCAGTTGTTTTTAAATCTACCTCTTTTTATGAACAGTTTTAAAGATAAGGAAAAGACAATTGTAATTACAAGAGAGGTAGAGAAATGAAATACGTAGAATTAACACATACATGTGGACTATTAAAAAAAAGTCTGGTATAGATGATCCTATTTACAAAGCAGAAATAGAGGCACAGAGGTAGAGAACTAACATGTGGATTCCAAGGGAAAACTAACCAAACAAATCACATGGATCACAGCCTTATCTAACTCAATGAAACTATGAGCCATGCCATTTGGAGCCACCAAAGACAGACAGGTCATGGTGGAGAGTTCTGACAAAACATAGTCCCCTGGAGAAGGAAATGGCAAACCGCTTTAGCATTCTTGCCTTGAGAACCCCATGAACAGTATGAAAAGATAAAAAGATATGAAACTGCAAGATGAATTTCCCAGGTCATGCCCAATATGCTACTGGAAAAGAGCTGAGAAATAGCGCCAAAAGGAATAAAGAGGTTGATCCAAAGTGGAAACAACACCTAGTTGTGCATGTGTCTGGTGGTGAAAATAAAGTCTGGTGCTGTAAAGAACAACATTGCATAAGAACCTGGAACATTAGATCCATGAATCAAGGTAAACTGGAAGTGGTCAAACAGGAAATGGCAAGAGTGAATATCGATATTTTAAGAATTAGCAAATTAAAATAGACTGGAATGGGCAAATTTAATTCAGATGACTATTGTATCTACTACCATGGGCAAGAATCCCTTGAAAGAAATGGGGGGGGATGGGGGCTTTCATAGTCAACAAATGAGTCTGAGACGCAGTACCTGGATGCAATCTCAAAATACAGAAAGATCTCTCTTCATTTCCAACACAAACTATTCAATATCACAGTAATCCAAGTCTATGCCCCAACCACTAATGCTGCAGAAGCTGAAGCTGAATGGTTCTATGAAGATCTACATGACTTTCTAGACCTAACACCCAAAAATGATATTCATTTAACCATAGGGGACTGCAATGCAAAAGTAGGAAGCAAAGAGATACCTGGAATAACAGGCAAGTTTAACCTTGGACTACAAAATGAAGCAGGAAAAAGGTTAAGAGAGTTTTGCCAAGAGAACACACTGGCCATGGAAAATACACTCTTCCAACAACACAAGAGATAACTCTACATATGGATGTCACCAGATGGGCAATACCAAAATCAGATTGATTATGTTCTTTGAAGCTGAAGATGGAGTAGCTCTATACAGTCAGCAAAAACCTGATGGGGAGATGATTGTAGCTCAGATCATGAACTCTGTTGTAAAATACAGACTTAAATAGAAAAAACTAGGGAAAACCACTAGGCAATTCAGGTATGACCCAAATCAAATTCCTTATGATTATACAGTAGAAGTAACAAATAGATTCAAAGGATTAGATGTGAAAGAGTGCCTGAAGAACTATGGACAGAGGTTCATAACACTGTACAGGAAACAAGGGTCAAAACCATCCAAAAGAAAAAGAAACACAAAATGGCAAAATGGTTATCTGAGGAGGCCTAAGAGCTGAGAAAAAAAGAAGCTAAAGGCAGAGGGAAAAAGGAAAGATATACCCATCTGAATACAGAGTTCCAAAGAATAGCACAGAGAGATAAGAAAGCCTTCCTAAGTGAACAATGCAAAGAAATAGAGGACAACAATAGAATGGGAAAGATTAGATATCTCTTCAAGAAAATTACAGAAACCAGGGGAACATTCCATGCAAAGATGGACACAATAAAGGACAGATATGGTATGGACCTACCAGAAGCAGAAGATATTAAAAAGAAATGGCAAGAATACACAGAAGAACTGTCCAAAAAAGGTCTTAATGATCCAGATAACCATGATGGTATGTTCACTCACCTAGAGCCAGGCATCTTAGAGTGTGAAGTCAAATGGGCCTTAGGAAGCATCATTACCAACAAAGCTGGTGGAGGTGATGGAATTACAGCTGAGCTATTTAAATCCTAAAAGAAGATGCTATGCAAGTGCTGCGCTCAATATGTCAGCAAATTTGGAAAACTCAGCAGTGGTCATAGGACTGGAAATGGTCAGTTTTAATTCTGACCCCAAAGAACGGCAGTGTTAAAGAATGTTTAACCTACCACAAAACTGCACTCATCTCACATACTAGCAATGGACTGGTTGGAAATTGGGAAAAAACAAGGTCAAGGCTGTATTGTTTCACCCTGCTTATTTAAATTATATACAGAGTACATCATGCGAAATGCCTGGGTGGATGAAGCATAAGCTGGAATCAAGATTGCTGGGAGAAATATCAACAAATTCAAATATGCAGATGACACCACCCTAATGACAGAAAGTAAAGAGAAACTAAAGAACCTCTTGTTGGAGGTGAAAGTGAGAGTGAAAAAGCTGACTTAAAACTCAGAATTCAAAAAAAAAGAAGATCATGGCATCTGGTCCCAACAGTCAATAGCAAATAGATGGGGAAACAATGAAAACAGTGACAGACTTTATTTTGTTGGGCTCCAATATCACTGCAGATTGTGACTGCAGCCGTGAAATTAAAAAAAAAACAAAAAACAAAAACCTTGCTTTTCAGAAGAAAAGCTATGACCAACCTAAACAGTGTTTTAAAAAGCAGCGACATTACGTTGCTGCCAAGGTCCATAGAGCCAAATTTATGGTTTTTCTACTAGTCAAGTATGGATGTGAGAGTTGGACCATAAAGAAGGTTGAGCACATAAGAATTGATAGTTTAGAACTGTGGTGTTGGAGAAGACGCTTGAGCGTCCCTTGGACTGTAAGAAGATCAAACCAGTCAATCCTAAAGGAAATCAATCCTGAATATTCTTTGGAAGGACTGATGCTGAAGCTAAAGCTCCAGTACTTTAGCCAACCTAGTGCAAAGAGCCAACTCATTAGAAAAGTCCTTGATGCTGGGAAAGATTGAAGGCAGGAGGAGAAGGGGTCAGCAGACAATGAAATGTTTGGCTCGCATCACTGACTCAATGGACATGGGTTTGAGCAAGCTCCATGAGATGGTGAAGGACAGGCAAGCCTGGCATGCTGCAGTCCCTAGGTTGGCAAAGAGTTGGACATGACTGAATGGCTGAATAACAGCAACAACCAAGGGGGAAAGGGTTAGGTCGGGATGAACTGGGTGATTGGGATTAACATAGATACGCTACCATGTATGAAATAGATAACCAACGGGTACCTACTGTACAGTATAGGGAAATCTATCTGTGGTGACCTCAATGGGAAGGAAGTCCAAATAGAGGGTGTGCATGTATATCTGTAGCTGATTCACTTTGCTTACAGTAGAAACTAACATGGCATTTTAAAGTAACTCTATGCCAATAAACTAAAAAACAAAAAAAATTAGGAAGTACCAGGAAACTAGAATGTGTGTGTGTGTGTGTGTGTGTGTGTGTGGCTGAGCTTTTATGGGATAGATGATAGCAACAAATGATATTAAAGTATACCAGTAAAATCAAAATTTCCTGATATCTCTTGCTATTTATTTCTTCATGTAACATATAGCAATGAGTTATATGCTTTGTGCATATAACAATAATAATATAATAACAATAATAACAACAAGCTCTTAGAATTACTTTGGGTTGTATACATTTGTCCACACACACATATTTGTTGATATATAGGGTTACATAGTCATAGAAGTTATCAAGCAATGATAACCCACAAAAAGACTTAACAAAGACTAATAAAAGATTAATAGGCTCTGGGAGGAGGAAGAGAAGGAGGAAGAGGAGGAGGAGGAGGGGGAGGAAGAGGAGAAAGGCGCAGGGGTGGGAGCTGTTGCCGAAGCTGCCACAGCAAGAGTTCTCCCCCCTCTCCCCTTCCCCTCCCTTCAAGGGCCCTAGAAAGGGTGAAGCTGCCGCCTGCAGTCGGTGACCGCGCGACTAGGCGCCAGCCGCGTTTATTCATAACCTGCCTTTTTCTACAAGGATTTAATGAGGCTGACGGAAATATGTTCACCATAACTGAATTGAAATAATTGAAGTCTAGTTGACGAGAAAAGGAAAGAAGGCTACAGGGAGCATTTCCAACAGCTTGGAAATTCGACCAAGTGATCTGGCGGGATGGGCATTTTCCTGACCTATTTTGTAGAGGAGTTGGATGGCATAAGCAATTGAGGTGGTACTGAGGGTTTCTCAAGTCTATGAAAGGTAGAAACTCAACCATGATTATTTTTCAACTCTACAGCATTCGCTTCCTTGAAGTCTTCATTTTTACATCAGTCTCAGGCAGTTATACTTAAGCATGAACATTGACGACAAACTGGAAGGATTATTTCTTAAATGTGGCGGCATAGACGAAATGCAGTCTTCCAGGACAATGGTTGTAATGGGTGGAGTGTCTGGCCAGTCTACCGTGTCTGGGGAACTGCAGGAATCGGTGCTTCAAGATCGGAGTATGCCTCACCAGGAGATCCTTGGTGCAGATGAAGTGTTACAAGAAAGTGAAATGAGACAACAGGATATGATATCACATGATGAACTCATGGTTCATGAGGAGACAGTGAAAAATGATGAAGAGCAGATGGAAACACATGAAAGACTTCCTCAAGGACTACAGTATGCACTTAATGTCCCTATTTCTCCTTAAAGAATAGAAGAATTGGAAGAAAAAAAAAATGTATAAGGATTGAATCTGGAGCATAGTTAGAAAAAGATCATATACTTGAGAATTTTTCCTTCAAATTTTGTAACTGTTGGCAATTCCTGCCTTCTTTTATTTTTTCATTATCTTTAAAAAGTATTTTACCCTTTCAGTCTTTCCTGTTTAACCTCGATGTCACAGGTCATCACCTAAGATACTCTTTTATAGATAGCCATAAATTTTTTTTCAATTCAAATGAGCATTTATTGAGCCCACATTAAGTGGGACATGCTTAAGATATTATGAGATGCCCTTCTTTGTACAGTTTCTGCTTATCCCCAAGTGGATACATGCTATGTCTCACAGTCTTTGTAGTTATTCAGGCTTCTATAATGGAATGGTAGGCTTGTTCAGAGATTTACAATCTTTTTAGGAAGTTGTACTTAGCAGAGTAATGGTCACAGCTGATGGAGAATTGCTACATTTTCTGGAGAAAAAAAAAAAGAACAACAATAACAAACCAAAACAGTGAGCTGGACTTGTTGCTTCCCCTGAAGGTTCAGGGCTCATTTGGTGCTTCAGTCACAGGCTCTTTGGAACAAACTGCAATGACCTCTTTATAATCTTCACTCTAAAAATTATCTCTGTGAAGTGAATTGTAATCAGCTCTGGCCTCAGTGACTTCTTTCTCAGTACTGAGGGTATTTAATTCCACATCAGTAAGCAATGCAAAAGTCTGTGTGTTCTTTAAGTACAAGTCAGTGATTGTTTCTGAATTTTGGTCACTGATCAAGTCTAGTAGTTCAGTGGCTGGCTGACTGCAGGTCCGTGGTGAGTTCTGGGAGTAGTGTGGGATAAGTCACAGCCAGGCAGACCAGGCAGTGGAGCAGGGCCTTCCTGAACGTGGTGCTGATGCAGGCAGGGAGTCTGAGAAGCTGGGTGGTTTTTTTTTGCCTTCTTGTGTCTTTTATTTTTACCTGATGATCAGCAGAACTACAACTGTCATAAAATCTTCTATTCTTTATGTGATATTAAACCTGGATCCTTTCAGTACTTCTAACATACTGTGCTTTTTCTTTTGCTTTAGGACCTTCATGTATCCTGCTTGTAATATTCCCCTTAATCATAACCCCTCTCTGCTTTTTAAACTGACTAGTACTTCATCATCATCAGCCTGCCACTTCTGTCCAGTCTAGGTTTACTCCCTGCAGTAGGGACTTGTTCAGTCTGTCTCTAATAGATAGTAGGCTCTTTGAGAGCATGAATTTTGTCTTGTTTTTCATTATGGCCCAGGTGTTAGCACATGATGTGAATGAGTGGATAACTATTTAACGGTTGTGTTCTAATACATGTGCTCACCAACTTTTACCTAGTCCATTGTAGTAGCCTTTTCCTTTTTCCACCTGTTGATGGTGATGAATTACATTAATTAATTTTTTAATGTTGAATCAGCCTTGCATACCTGGAGGAAATCCCACTTTGTTGTGTATAATTATTTTTATACATTTTTAAAATTCAATTTACTAGTACCTGTTGAGGATTGTTGCATCTATATTCCTGAGATAGATTGGTCTAGTTTTCTTTTCTTGCAGTGCCTTTGTTTTGATGTTAGAGTAACCCTGGTTTCATAGAATGAGTTGGGAATATTCACTCTGCTTTGGTCTTCCGGAAGAGATTGTAGAGAGTTGGTACAGTTTCTTCCTTGAGTGGTTGATGGAATTCACCAGTGAATGTGTAGGGCCTGGTACTTTCCTTTTTGGAAGGTTAGTGATTCAGTTTCTTTAATAGTTATAGATTCAGATTATATGTTTCTTCTTATGTGAGTTTTGACAGATTGTGTCTGCCAGGAATTCATTCAATTCATCTAGGTTATCAAATTTGTGGGCATAAAGTTGTTCATAGTATTCTTTTATTATCCTTTTAGTGTCCATGAGGTCTGTAATGATGTTCCCACCTTAATTTCTGATATCAGTAATTTATGTCTTCTTTTTGTCTTAGCCTGACAAGAGGCTTGCTGCCTTTTTTTTTTTTTTTTAAAGTATGTCACCATTTGCTTATTTATTTATATTTGATTGCACTGGGTCTTCCTTGCTGTGTGCGGGCTTTCTCTAGTTGCAGTGAGCAGAGGCTGCTCTTTGTCTTAACAGTTTTTAAGCATATGGTATTACATCCAGTGTCAGTGTACAGTTTATTGCACACTTGTTGTGCAGTAGATCTCTAGAACTGTTTTGTCTTGCAAAGCTGAATTTCTGTACCCACTTAACACCAGTTCTCCTTTTTTACCTCCCCCTAGTAAAAGCTTACTAATTTTATAGAGAATTAGCTATTGATTTTTTTCTGTTTTCCAGTTTTCAATTTCATTGATCTCTCCTCTAATTTTTATGATATCTTTTCTTATATTATTTTGGATTTAATTTGCCACTCATGGTTTTTGGGCTTCTCAGGTGGCACTAGTAGAGAACCCGCATGCCAATGCAGGAGGCACGAGCTCAGTCCCTGTGTTGGGAAGATTCCCTGGCGGAGGGCATGGCCACCCACTCCAATATTCTTGTCTGGAGATTACCACGGACAGAAGAGCCTAGTGGGCTACAGTCTGTAGGGTTGCAGAGTTGGACATGACTTTGCGACTAAACAACACTCAACACATAGCATTCAATGATACAAATTTCTCTCTAAGCACGGCGTTCACAGTGTTCCATGAATTTTGACAAGTTGTATTTTTATTTTCATTTGGTTCATTTTATCTTTTTTTTCTGAGAGATGTTCTTTGATTCATGTGTTATTTGGAAGTGTGTTATTTAATCTCCAAGTTTTGGGGATTTTTCAGCTATTTTTTTGTTACTGATCTATAATTTTAAATGGTCTGAAAGTGTATATTGTATGATTGTTTATTCTTTTATGAAGTTGTGTGTTTTATGGCCCTCAATGTTGTTTGCCTTGGCAAATGCTCCATATGAGATTGAAAAGAATAAAGTAGTCTGTTGATGGTTAAAAAAAAAAAAATTAATAAAAGGACTAATAAAAGAATTAACAAGCAGTCCTGTTTGGGAGTGAACTATGCTCCTTTGACCATCTTATCTTTCCTAGTTATACTTTCCTCCTGCAGTGACAGACACTGAATTTAAAGAATACTGTAAAATATCAGCAGTGCTCTTGGAAACATTCTTTGAACACCTTCATTGTGAAACAAAACATTCTAACAGCAACAAAGTTGCTGGGATTCCCTGAGGCTTCTCTCCTTTGTCCTCCAACTGACCTTGGTTATCTAGGAGACACCTGGGAAACAGAATATGCTTCTGAATTAGAGTATAACAGTATTCAAGTATTCAATTTATACTTGTAATATTGTAATTCTGGGCACTTTCTAAGGGTTTTTTTGTTTTTTTTTGTTTTTTTTTTTTTTTCTTTTTACTATTGCCCATAGTTTTAAAAATCACAATAATTATGCCCTTGCTGTTTGTAATGATGTCAAGTCATATAGCTATGACTCATAATGAGTAGTGTTTAATGTATATCCTGGGACACTTGAAATAAATATTCTCCTTTTTATAAAAATCAATTTTAATTCATAGTAGTTATGGATGCTGCTTAGGGATGTAATACACATATATTATTCCCTGAGACTTACGTGGCCGTGCACTCAACATGGCATTACATAAAATTTGATTTACATAGATACTTAAATTGATTTCCTAAACCTAATTAAGAATGATTTTTATGATGATCTTTTGAGAGGTCACTGCATTTAAAAATATTCCTTAGGGTATTACCAAACAGCTATTTAATGTTCAAGTACTCGGAAAAAATGTCATCAACAGCTTCAAGACATTAAGCTAGCCTATTTACTTTACAATAATAGTGGGAAGAAAATCCAGTTGTCATCTGTTCTACTTTTCAAGTCCTGCATTTTCTTTTTAGCTCAGCGTGCCAAAATCATACTCCTTTTATTATGAAAGATTACAACATGGTACTTCAAAAATTAATTTTTAACAGTTACATGACCCAAGTTGCATTGATGCAAAGAATTTTATTATGATTGAAGAAGAATATTTTCACTTCCCATATGTCCACTTATTCAATTGCTCACAAGATTATTATTGTGAGACTTAATTACTTGTTTACAGTGAAACACCAGCAAAATACCTACATATTCTTATATGAAGCAAGTTACTTAAAATTATATTTTGTCATAATTTATTGTTTTCCTTTTCTTTTTTATATTTTATATGTTGGTACATTCAAAAGAAGTACTTATAGGGGTAAGGGATAAGAAAGTAAGTCAGAAAGAGAAAAACAAATATTGTGTATTAATGCATACATATGAAATCTAGAAAGATGGTACAGATGAGTCTGTTTGCAGAGCAGGAATAGAGATGCAAACCTAGAGAACAGATGTGTGAACATGGGGCTGGGGGGAGGGTAAGACGAACTGGGAGAATAACATTGGCATATATACACTCACATGTATAAAATAACCAGTGCCAAGCTGCTATATAACACAGGGAGCTCAACTTGGTGCTCTGTGATGACCTAGAGGAGTGGGATGGAGTGTTGGATGGAATCGCAAGAGGGAGGGTATGTGTGTGTGTATATATATGTGTGTGTGTGTATATATATATAGTTGATATATGTGTGTGTGTGTATATATATATAGTTGATATATGTGTGTGTATATATATATATATATATATATATATATATAGTTGATTCACACTGTTATACAACAGAAACTAACACAATATTGTAAAAAAAAAAAAATTATACTCCAATTTAAAACAGAAAAAAATAAGTAAATGGCTAAGTGAGGCATCCCGTGTGGCACACTGTGTTAAGAATCTGTCTACCAATGCAGGAGACGCAAGAGACTCCATTTAGATCCCTGGGTTGGGAAGATTCCCTGGAGAGGGAAATGGCAAATCATCCCAGTATTCTTGCCTGGAAACTCCAAGGGACAGAGGAGTGTGGCGGGCTATAGCCCACAGGGTTGCAGAGACTCTTTCAGGACTGAGCTATTGAGCGCACACTCACAAATGGCTAAATGTTGCATCTAGGATAAAGGAGGAGAAGATAAGAGTCATAATGTTCAGAAAATAGTTTAAGACCAAAAACAACAGCAAGAAATTGTGATTAAAATACATATCCGAGCTCCCTCTTCTTTCTTCTCCCTTCCTCTCTGTTTCCGTCTCTCTCTCATCATACTCTCTTTCACACACACAGTGATTTAACATACATATGTACATATGAATACCACAATGTATGTCTGATATAAGGTGGCTCAGGGCCCTTTTACATCAGTCATTGATGTTTAAATGAAAAAGTGTTGAGAATTCATCAGACCTCACCATTACCTATAAGGATAGATATGGTCCTACACTGGTTTGCCACCATTCAAAATAACCAACATGTTGGAACTGAACAGCAGTGAAGACAAATACAAACAAGGACATAATTAAGAGATGCCAGAAGCTAGAGGGAAGAACAAAATATATGCTTATAGAATAGATCTCGTGAATGAAAAAATGGCAAAATGAAAAGAATTATAAAAACCCTCAAAGAGAAACTTTTAAAGTAGCTAAATGACATAGTGAAATGTAATATTTAAAAAAACTTCAGATTAATTGAGAGAATAGCCACTGTTAATATGCTAAATAAAGCATTAGATAAAAACAGGATATCTAAAAATATAGAATCTCAAATGTGAAGAAGGAAATAATAATGAATACAAAGGAAAATCAAAAACATAAAAAACCTTGAGTGATAAATACAGGAGTTCTAATATACAAATAAAATGACTTCAAAAGTAAAAAAGAATCAAAACTTTATACATAATCTTCTAAGTCTAAACAGAAAAAGAACAGCTGTTTGTAGGTTTTTTGTTGTTGTTTTTTTTTTTTCACGTGAAAAACAATGTAATGACAACAAAAGCAAGACCATCTACAAGGAGAAGAGGCCTGAAAGTCAAGAATGCCAGGCTAAGCTCACATTCTACTGACAGGTTGTAAGAAAGATTATCATAAGATTCAAGGATTCAGAAAACACTGATATCACTCACATATCTTATCTAAGGAGAAGTATCCAAAAAAAAAATCTAACAACTACCAGTGAGAACTGACGATTTCAACATAGGAAAAGAAAATAGAACAAAATGCTGCAAAAATGAATCTTGAGATATTTTTATGAGTATACACATGCTTCTAAAATGCAGAATTGAATCAAAGAGGATAATCACAAACACTGGGATATATATCTTACATTTTAAGTAAGAATATTTTCTTAAAAGATCTGTTTGCATGCAGAGTCTAAAACAGATTCAGAATTAAATATACTGTCTTATCTCAGAAAAATCTAAGGGCTGTACTGGCTGACAGGAGTTTGAGAGTTGAAAAGAAAGTAGGAAAATAAAATATCCCTAAAGTGTCATTTTATTGGAGAGAGAAAATAGTATAGTGACTTTTTTTTAAATTATCTCTTCAGATGGGGGAATTTTATTTCTCACTCACATAATTGTAGAGAAATATGTTTAGTGTTAAGAATTAGGAAAAGTAAAGTTATAAATAAAAGCCTCAAAAGCAATAATAGAATTAATAAATTAACAAGAGAAATAGAGGAATAAATGGCATCATGATCAAATTGATATATAAGAAAAATATAAATAAATAAAAGTATAAAAGGAAAACATAAAGAAAACAAATAGAAAGTTAGATCATGGATATATATATAGTCAAGAAAGTTAGATCATGGAATATATATATATATATATTCAAGTTTTCATTAAAAATAAACAGAACAAAATCTCTTACTAACAACAACGTCCAATGATGAAAAAGACATTTCATATGCTAAACAAAATTGGGTATAGAAATTTACTTTTAAAGAGTCAAAGTTAAGAGACAGAGAAAGAGAGGATGAAGAGGTACATAAAAGGTCATCAATGGGACTTCCCTGGCTGCCCAGTGGTTAAGACTCTGAACTCCCAATGCAGAGGGCACAGGTTAGATCTAAGATTGGGAAACTAAGATCCTACATGGTGCAGTCCAGAAAACAATAATAATAATAATCAGGAAAACACAAAAAGAGACAGTTATACAGTATATTTTTATATTAATATCAGAAAATATAAAACAATATAAAATATATGGACATAAAGATATACAAAATTCTGTTAAATATGTTAGAAATGCAAGAGAAACTTGAAAAAGAAATTGTAGTCAGAAATCTATAACCTTCAAGTTAGAAATGATAGGGACAGAGTAAAGGGACCAAGGAGGTGATTAAGCAGTTAATCCCACTGTGTGTGCGTGTGTGTGCATGTGTGCGTTAGTCTATCAATCGTGTCCACCTCTTTTGTGACCCCGTGGACTGTATCCCACCAGGCTCCTCTATCTGTGGAATTCTCCAGGCAAGAATACTGGGGTGGGAAGCCGTTCCCTTCTCAGGGGATCTTCCCAACCCAGGGATTGAACCCAGCTGTCCTGCACTGCAAGCAGATTCTTTACTGTCTGAGCCAGCAGGGACACCCCCGTTAATCCTATTAAGGGATGATAAATAATGAAAAAAGTAAGCTAATGATCCCTCAAGAAGCAGGTTTCCTTAAGCACAACATCCAGAGTGCTTGCTTAACAACATAAGCAGAAGCAGAAGCATGAGACATGCCCCCAAACAATACAACAATGGGGGCAGGAGAGCCACATCCTGCCCAGGCGTGCAGTGACGTAATGATCCCTAGGACATGTCCCTCTGCGCACACCAAGTCTGTGTTGCAGCCCAACTTCCGCCCAAGCTTTTTCCCCTTCATCACAGTTGTTAGTTTCAACCCAAAGCCTAATAAATCTGCAAGCTAATCTTAATGTCAGAATTGGCTGTCCTAGGAGTCCAGTCTGCAAGCAGTTGTTTCCAGACGTGGCTTGAATAAAACGACTCTGGAATGAGATTTTGTAACTGGCAGTCTGCACTACCTTCACAGCCTCAGCAATCTCCATGGAATGGTGGGAGGGGGAGGGTTGTTTTCCTCTGTGGCAGCATCTCACCAACACCTTTTCATCCAGCCAGCCGTGATCCTTTCCCTTTCCTTCAATAGGTTGTGACTGCAAAGGCATCCCTGAATGTTAAGTCTTAACGAAAGGTAACCAACCTGTGATTGTACATTTTCACTGTAAAAAGTGTGAGTAAGGGGCTTCCCTGGTGGCTCAGTGGTAAGGAATCTGCCTGTCAAGGCAAGAGATGCAGGCTCCATCCCAGATCCGGGGGAGATCCCACATGCCTCGGAACAACTAAGCCCATGCACCACAACTATTGAACCTGTGCTCCAGAGCCTGAGAGCCTCAACTACTGAGCCCAATTGCCACAATAGTGATGTCCACACATCCTAGAGATCATGCTCTGCAACAAAAGAAGCCACTGCAACAAGACGCTCATGCACTTCAGCTAGAGAAAATCCCACACAGCAACAAAGACCCAGCATAACCAAAAATAAATAAATAAACAAAATTAAAATTTTAAGATATAAGTGGATTTCAAAGATAGTACAAATGATATTTCACTTATTTGTTTTGAGGGTAGGGGTGGGTGTTCTACTTCACAACTGATCCTAACATACACAGGTGAAGATGACAGAAACCTACTAATCTCAACAAAAGCTTATTTTATGATTACTTATATATGTGCAGTGAAGAAATAGTTTGAGAGTCAGACAAGTATCATTAACTAATAAAATATGTTCCAAAGTACTGCACCTGGCCTATGCAATAGCAGAGTTTCTACCATATACTTCTACTTCATGGACTATTTCCAATGGTAGGAAATTTTGGTCGTTATAATTGATATAATATGCATTAAAATGGTGTGTGGTTTTGTAAGTATTGCTTACTTCGCTAGCAGAGATATAGCATGCATGTTAATAATGGCATTTATGTAGGTACTAAAAATGCTTATGATTTTATTTTACTTTTTGTTTTTGGTAATGAATTATTTTAGATGGCTATTCAACATGCTAAACGTTTTCTGAACCAGACAACAGTGGATTGAGCTGTCCAGTGTCTCTGAAAGAGTCTAAAGAGCTACTTCTGGTTTCTGGGTTCTCCCAGGTCACTGGGTTTCCTGACAGGGTATTGAAACCTTTAACTAGTTTATATTCTCTCTGAAGACAAACTAGTCAAAGGAGTATCAAAGCTTTTGCTTTCATAAATACAATACACGGAGTCCTGCCTGAAAAAGAATACAAAATATAATGTGAGGAAAAAATGCATTACATTTCTTGAGAGATGATTTAATTCTGAGGATTTAATATTCATAAATTCATGTAATTCAAATATTAAATTAATAAGTTAAAACCATAAATTTTATATTTTTGTACCCACATTATAAATGAAGAAGCAGAAACACAGAATGACGTCTAACAGCTTCACAAAGATGTCCCAGAATCATGATGAGTTTTTACTAAAACAAAGAGTGCCTGGCTTCACAAATCCTTCTAATCATAGCAAGAGTTGTAATCTGACTGACAATCCCACTCAACCAGGTATTCAGTGACATTTTTCATCAAGCATGGCTGGTTAACAGTTCATAGAAAATGTTTTTGAACTCAGATATCTCAAATATTTTCTTGGGAAAGATTCCGCACATGAACCATGAAAGCAAAAATGTTCAATAAGGCTCTGAAAACAAACAAAACCACAAAACTGGATGCTCTGTATTTTTGTCCAAGTAAAATATGAAAACATTTCAGCAACTGCTTCCCAGCACTGTCCAGAGGCAGACATTAGAGATGACAACATTTAGAGCACTGGGATCATGTTAAAATGTTCTCTACAGACCTTAATAAAAAACGTGAGTGAAATAGCATGAAAAATCACTTTATATTAATGCTTCCAAGAAAATCTGGAAACCAGCTATTAGTCTGAGTTGGCAGGCATTTCTCTTCCACAATGACGATTTTCTTTCTTTAAAAAAAAATCTGCTTTAGAACATTTAGGAACCTAGTTTTAGCTTCATTGTGCTTTAGTTAATAGCTAGCCAAGGTCAAAAGAATGTTTTTCCTTCTGAATACATACTCAAGACAGTACTTTTTCCTAGATTCTGACTTGATGGAAGAAAATATAACTTGAGAGGAAAAATATGTGCAGAAATATATTAAGGTAAAACCTGCTCCTCTTTGCTCTGTGACCTTGGTGTAATAACCTCATCAGCAAAATAATGCAACGTTTTCAGGGATATTTTGCAGATTAGAAAAACTATCACCAGAGCATGTCTCAAAACTTAGAGAAGGAACCATATGGATTGAGGCTATTTGTTTTTCTTGTTACTGTTATGGATCTATTTTCAGTCTGAATGCATTTATCAACCTTTTTTTTTTTTTTTAGGACATAATGTATTACATTGCAACAAGAAATACATATAAAACTAATGAGATGAAAAATAATTTGAGGGAGAACGTTTTTAATAAAGCCCCTTTTAAGTATGATGCAGCTTTTTAAATTACATTTAATTTCCGCCGAGGTCAGTCAATCTATGCTCCTCCCAAGATTAATATGAAGTGCATCCTTGAACATTTTTAATCATTGGAACCTAAGTGACCTTAGAGCAAAAACAAAGTTTAGCTAGAAATTTTGCTACACATCAGCATTTTCTTTGAAGTTTAGAAATGCTAAGTACAAATGCCACTTATGAACCATGTGCATACTTTAAGAAGAAAGATATGAAATACTTCTTTCATATAATTAAAGATAAACAAATTTGTGTTGCTTTAAAATCACTACTTTGCCAATTCTTACAGAAAATGCATAATATCTAAACATATCTTATGAAAATAAACACTCCTACTGCCAAGAAAAAGTTATATTAAGCTGTCGTGTTTGGGAAGCAAAACAAACTACAGATGTATCTGTACTGATGTCAATGCAGAGCTCAGGCATTGATAAAAACCATCAAACAACAAACACTGGCTGCACATGTGAATAAATATATGAAATTATTAATTTATAAACACTGAATCTTTTAGGATACTTTTGCTTTAAAGTCTAATTGAAAAATTTGTAGCTACCACACCTTGAAGAAGACTCACATATCTGAGAACAGTCAGAGGCCCCTTTGGATATAGGTGGAAAAACTCAGTCTGATAATGAAAATATGTGTAAGAAACTGAAAAAAAAAAAAAAATGACTGAGCTCCAGAAAAAGGACTAATAACTAGGTAGTTTTGCAAAAGATTGGAAAATGGTTTAGAGTAAATAAGCATATCAGTTCAGTTCAGTTCAGTTCAGTCGCTCAGTCGTGTCCAACTCTTTGCGACCCCATGAATCACAGCACGCCAGGCCTCCCTGTCCATCACCAACTCCCGGAGTTTACTCAAACTCGTGTCCATTGAGTTGGTGATGCCATCCAACCATCTCATCCTCAGTCATCCCCTTCTCCTCCTGCCCTCAATCTTTCCCAGCATCAGGGTCTTTTCAAATGGGTCAGCTCTTCGCATCAGGTGGCCAAAGTATTGGAGTTTCAGTTTCAACATCAGTCCTTCCAATGAACACCCAGGACTGATCTCCTTTAGGATGGACTGGTTGGATCTCCTTGCAGACCAAGGGACCCTCAAGAGTCTTCTTCTACACCATAATTCAAAAGCATCAATTCTGCGCTCAGTCTTCTTTATAGTCCAACTGCCACATCCATACATAACCACTGGAAAAATCATAGCCTTGACTAGACGGACCTTTGTTGGCAAAGTAATGTCTCTGCTTTTTAATATGCTGTCTAGGTTGGTCATAACTTTTCTTTCAAGGAGTAAGTGTCTTAATTTCATGGCTGCAATCACCATCTGCAGTGATTTTGGAGCCCAGAAAAATAAAGTCAGCCACTGTTTCCACTGTTTCCCCATCTATTTCCCATGAAGTGATGGGACCAAATGCCATGATCTTAGTTTTCTGAATGTTGAACTTTAAGCAAGCTTTTTCACTCTCCTCTTTCACTTTTGTCAAGAGGCTCTTTAGTTCTTCTTCACTTTCTGCCATAAGGCTGGTGCCGTCTGCATACCTGAGGTTATTGATATTTTTTGCAGCAATGTTGATTCCAGCTTGTGCTTCCTCCACCCCAGTGTTTCTCATGATGTACTCTGCATATAAGTTAAATAAGCAGGATGACAATATATTGCCTTGACGTACTCCTTTTCCTATTTGGAACCAGTCTGTTGTTCCATGTCCAGTTCTAACTGTTGCTTCCTGACCTGCATACGGGTTTCTCAAGAGGCACCTCAGGTGGTCTGGTATTCCCATCTCCTTCAGAATTTTCCACAGTTTATTGTGATCCACACAGTTGAAGACTTTGGCATAGTCAAAAAGCAGAAGTAGATGTGTTTCTGGAACTCTCTTGATTCTTCGATGATCCAGTGGATGTTGACAATTTGATGTCTGGTTCCTCTGCCTTTTTTAAAACCAGCATGAACATCTGGAAGTTCATGGTTCAAGTATTGCTGAAGCCTGGCTTCGAGAATTTTAAGCACTACTTTATTAGCGTGTGAGATGAATGCAATTGTGTGGTAGTTTGAGCATTCTTTGATGTTGCCTTTCTTTGGGATTGGAATGAAAACTGACCTTTTCCAGTCCTGTGGCCACTGCTGAGTTTTCCAAATTTGCTGACATGTTGAGTACAGCACTTTCACAGCATCATCTTTCAGGATTTGAATAAGCATGTAGTGAATCTTTATTAATGCTTAGCAAACACAAGCAGTGTGTTTGTATTAAGTAGCCTTAAAGGCTAAAATAAAAGTCATCTGAGCACTATATCAAGCCTAGGCAGGCTCTTATTGGAATATCTTTACTGAAGTCAAAGATATATCTTCTTCTCTCTACATAAAATATATCATAGAAAAGACTGACTAAAATCACCCATAAGTAGGTTTTATGTTATTTCAGAACCTGAAATTTAAAGCTATCATGTCTACACCATAATTTAATACATTTACATAATATTTTTTAAAGATTTAATTTCCTTAAACTCTATTTTTTGGAAATGCACAATGTTTAGGACTGAGCAGGGTGAACGTTCACAGTGTGGACATGTATGGAATAAACTGTATGACCTTTAACTCAGTAACAGGAATTTAAGGTTAACAAAATATGTGCAAATAGGATAAAAATATCTATATACATCATCTCAAGTAATTCACAAGATGTAGCTTTATCAAGGAGAAAGAAACTGGATATCACATTTTGGCAACATTTTTCTAAACTGGCATATTAAATGAATATTGAATTTGACACTCTCATAAAAGCTTGCATTTTTATTTATAACATGTCACTTTCTAATTGCTTTTTTAATACTTTGCCTCCATAATAATTTCTTTATCCTGACAGTTTTTATAGACTAAGTTTGAAAACATTTCAAGAGATTGTTTTTCTTCTAATAAGCAAGGAATTATAGCTGGACTTCCAAATTGCAAAGTCCTGAACTTCAAAAAAATTCTTGTATGCTGGAATATATAGAAGAATATTAAAGACCTTTTAAAAATTCAATATATTAGGTTGATCTTTACCTGTGAAATTTATTCAGGTGTTCTCTTGTAACTTTCTTTCTTCTTATGAAGATAAGTAAGTAAGAAATTGAGAAATCACTAGGTGATTACCTAGTGAAATATTCCACAATACTTCTCAATATTTTAAGATAGTTAATTTTACTTTGCCTGACTCTGATACTTATTAGCTATATGATCTTTGATAAGGAACTTGGCCTCTTGAAGACAAAACAAAATAACATATAGGAATAGTAACATCCATGGCTAAGGAGATGCATTCAGATTATGTCTTTAAAGTGCCCTGCACACAAAGAAAGTTCCACAAATGTTATTGTTATTGTCTTTTTCATGTTATTGCTTACATTATTAATATAAATTAAAAACATTTGATATAAGGAACCTAATATTTGCTAATATTCTTTGTCCTTGTTTTGTCTCCATGTTTTAGTAATCTCATACTTTTTTTATGAGAGTTTGAAATGCAACCCTTGGGGAAGAGCTTGAAAAATGGCAGGTATTCTTATCATAATAAACATCCAATATCTGTTGAACATATTAGTATGAAAGGAAGTAAATAGGTAGCAGGAAAAAAATCTTATTGAAAGCTTCACAAAGACAAACAGACCAAAATGTTTGAATTAGCTCTATAGTTATTTAAGATCAATATCAGTAAAAAAAAGTTGAACAGATATATTTTGCATATTCTTACCACTTCGATTGATTGCCAAATATTTTCAGCTCAAAAGATGACAATATAGAGAACCATAGTTTCTTGATCTACATAGATATAAAATGTAAGGACACTTCTATGTATAATGAAGATATTTTCAGTTAAAATATACAGACAAATGTGTATTATGTAACTTTAAACCAATGTGAATTTTTATGCTTTGCTGTCAAGTAAAGATGATAGGTCTATATTATAGAAGTTTTGATAGAGCTCCATTATAATAAATGAGTTCATAAATAGCCAATACTTCAGAAATCTAAAGTGAGACTTAAATGGGGCAAGTTCATTTTTAACTTCATCTTCTTATATATTCACTGTACTTCACACAGTTTTGCAAATGAGCTTCCTAAAGGTTCCTGGGAGATACATCTTTGATTCTTAAATCTTTATGTTAGTGTACCATCACCTGACTATACAGTATTTAAATATCAAAAATAATTTTTTTGCAAGATTACTGTTTTCATTCATACTGCAACTGCCTGTATGTCTGCTTTCAACATGTTAAACAAATTTCTGATATTTCTAAAGTTAGCTACTCAAAATAAATTAAAATGTACTCAAAGTAAAATAAATAAAGTGACAATTATATCATTTTATATTATTTTTACTTCAGTCATTTGATAATGTTGGGTAACTACTTTCCTCATGAATTTTTGTGCATTCTGATTTTTTCCCATTAATAACTTTAATTTTTAAAATGTGGTTTATATTAAATACATAAGTGACTGAAAGACTGCTGTAAGGAAGTATAATAATGTTATAAATTAATGCAACTTGTTTTTGCTGCTACCTTTTTAAAATTTTTTCTAGCCATGTTGAGATATAATTGATATCTAACATTGTGTGAGTTTAAAGTTGTTATTTAGTTGCTAAGATATAGTCAACTCTTTTGTGACCCTATAGACTGTAGCCTGCTAGGCTCCTCTGTCCATGGGATTTCCCAGGCAAGAATACTGGAATGGATTCTTATCTGCCTGCCTGCAGGAGATACGGGTTTGATCCCTGGAGAAGGAAATGGCAACACACTCAAGTATTCTTGCCTGGGAAATCCCATGGACAGAAGAGCCTGGAGGGCTATACATTCCATGGGACTGCCAAAGAGTAGGACATGACTTAATGACCAAAGAACAACAACAAAGTTTAAGGTATACAATATGATTTTATATATTCCTATATTGAAAAATGATTGCAAAATTCCTATATTGAAAACTGATTAGCATGGTAAGTCTGGTTAACACATTTATCACTATATTGTATATTTGCAAGTTGCTAAAAGAATAGATTTTTAAAACTTCTCACTACACACACACACACACACACATTGTACATTTCATTTTAATTTTCTTTTTTTTTTAATTTTTAAGACAGAGTCAAAGATAGAAACTTAAGAGCATCTATATTTAACAGAGGACTGCAGAAAATTCATCTAGGAAGAGACTGAGAGAGTGTGATCTTTTTTTTGTTTGTTTGTTTTTTGTGTTTTTGTTTTTTTATGTGTTTTTTGTTTTTATATATTTTTTATTGGAGTATAGATTCTTTACAACATTGTGTTAGTTTCTACTGTAAAGCAAAGTGAATCAGATACATGAAGATGTGGTACATATATACAAAGGAATATTACTCAGCCATAAAAAAGGAATAAAACTAGATCATTTGTATATATGTGGATGGACCAAGAGGCTGTCATACAGAGTGAGGTAAGTCAGAAATAGAAAAATAAATATCATCTATTAAGGCTTATATGTGGAGAGGGCAATGGCACCCCACTCCAGTACTCTTGCCTGGAAAGTCCCATGGACGGAGGAGCCTGGTAGGCTGCACGCGAAGAGTTAGGACACGACTGAGTGACTTCACTTTCACTTTTCATTTTCATGCATTGGAGAAGGAAATGGCAACCCACTCCAGTGTTCTTGCCTGGAGAATCTCAGGGACGGGGGAGCCTGGTGGGCTGCCGTCTATGGGGTCGCATAGAGTCGGACAGTACTGAAGCGACTTAGCCGAAGGCATATGTGAGGAATCTAGAAAAATGGTATAGATGATCTTATTTATTTAGTTTGGACACACTGCATGGCTTGTGGCATCCTAGTTTCCCCTCCAAGGATTGAACCTGGGCCGCAGCAGTGAAAGCATCAAGTCCCAACCACTGACTGCTAAGTCAATTCAGTCGAGTCCGACTGCTGAACGCCCAGGCAAATCCCCATTTGATTAGCATGTGCTTGTGACCCAGGTTGCTAAGCAGTCTGTGGCCCAGTCCTTCACGTCCATTTCCCGAATGTATCTCGTGTAATTTTTTTTCTATGAAGTTTCCTGGTTGATAGGGAAAATGGAAGGTAAATTTAAGGGTTGTGAGGCAGAGTCTGGCCAGGCTTAGTGTTGTGCCCGTCCTCATCATAGCCTTTGCAATAGGGAAGGAAGTTTGCTCCTCACTGCCTAGTAGCAAAGAGCTCGGTTTGTGTGACCAAATGCAAACTGCTGAATCTCTGTATCCCTCAACTTCTCAGGTGTAAAATGGATAATTAACAGTGTCTGTCTATTGAGGTTGCTCTGAAGACTAATTCACTGACTGGAAACACTATTTCAAGTTAAAATCCCATTTATCTCTTTTTAATTTTGATGTAGTTAGAACATCTGATCTTCTTAATGTGGGTGTTAAAGACACAGGCAAACGCACACTCACACACACACGCACACACACTCTCCACAGTTAGTAGAAGGCACTGATAAAATACAAAAGAATAAAATAATCAAATATGCTTAGAAACTTGCCCAAGTGGTTCATGTGGTGTGTACCTAGACATAGGCCTCCTTTCTGGTGGAACAGGGATATTAAGGAACTAATATTTAGGCCACAGAACAAAGCAGGGCTCCTTAAAGATCTATTAATATATAACTTATTCTATTTTTTATAGAAAAGAAGATAGGCTTGTGTTAACATGGTGAGAACATGTATATTTACATATTCCCTGATGGATGCCTTTTTTGTTTAAGAATGTGATGAAAATTTCTGTAAGTGAAATGTAAAGCAAGTTATTTGTACCCCCCAAAAAAGGTTAAAGAAAATAACTGAATGTTGCCTAGGATTCATAAATTCTGTTCTGGGAAAATGAATAAAAGAGATGAAAATAACACCCCCTTTATAGAAAATAGGCCTTATGATTCACCACTTTTGGGCTTCCCAGGTGGCGCTAGTGGTAAAGAACCTGCCTGCCAATACAAGAGATATAAGAGACATGGGTCAATACCTGGGCTAGGAAGGTCCCCTGGAGAAGGGCATGGCAACCCCCTCCAGTATTCTTGCCTGGAGAATCCTATGGACAGAGGAACTTGGCAGGCTATAGTCCATAGGATCGCAAAGAGCCAGACAGGACTTTAGCAACTTAACAAAAGCACATCATCGCCTTTACCAAGAAAGCTGTACCAAGAGTCCAGAGCATTCTGGATTCTGAAAGATTCCCACTTCTTGACAGCAGATCAAAGCAGTGAAGACATGTTTGAACAATTCTCTGAAAAATATTTGGGAGAAAATAAAGAGTCACTGGGTATCTTTATAGGGTATCTTAATTTGTCCACCAAATTTTGATCCAAGACATCAAATTATAGTCAGTATAACCCAGAGAAGTACAGCAACCACAGATAAATGAAGCATCTGGATTCTCACTCACTTTTTTTTCTGGTAAAGAAATGAACATATATGTGCCTTTTTCTAAAGATCCATTGAGTGTTCAAGAAGCTTTCTCAGCCCAGAGCAAACAGAATGAACACCAGGAGACTTTCCTATCTCCACAATTGTGTTATCTGAATCATAGCTCTGAACCATCTCAACATCTTATTTTACCTTTAAAATCATACATGAGAGAGCTATTTTTTTTCTCACTGCAAGGTCTGAAAGGGGCTTTGAAACCATATCCAACTGTTTTCATCATAACACCTTTACAACAGAATCATAATCTTCTTCTACAATTCCTGTAATTAAATATATTCTTTGGTAAATCAAAGCAATTTGCTCTTCACTACAAATATGCATAATCACACAGCTTGTTTGATGTAATTTAGAATATTGACTGTAAATCCATGGGTAGTACCTTACATTACATAATAAATAATTAAACTTTTGCCTACAGACATAAATTGTTTTCACATTATTTTTAGAAGTAAGATTTTTAGATAATAAAATTGGGGCACTGTTAAATGTATGGTTCTGAATTTAGGTTAATCTTTCTCAAATGGAATAGGTGGACATGGAAACGCATTATTGCCATGAAACATGGGCATTTTTACTGAATTATCTCTTGTCCCTGACTACAATTTTCAATGTATCCTGTTATATCTAACAATTATGGTATGGTTTCTGTTGAGCTAAAATCACTTTTAAAATTTAGTATCAATTTAAAATCTGCCTGGTGATATAGTCACTCCAATGAGAGATTTCATGGGGACACTGTTGTAATTTGATGAGAAATTTTCAGGACATGGAGAAATTCAAAAGAAAAATTTGAACTCTCTTCTGAGATCTCTAACAATATTATAAGTCAGATCTAATTATGACAAAATCACTGATCTTACTGATATGTTATTGACAGTGTGTTAGGCAATGAAGTACAGAATTTACATATATTTCTCTCTCATCTTCACAATGCTAAAGTAAACACTAGAATCGCTTTTTCACAGATGAGGGCAAGAAGTTCTGAAAAGTTAAAGAAATACTTCAGGTTATCATAGTTAGTGAAAAAAACAGAGAAATCAGATTAAACTGAGAAAATCTTGAGTATGTTCATGAGGCTACTCAGGATTTTAAAGTGATTCTTTCTAAGCTGTCTAATTTCAGTCCTATCAGATGAGTTACACCATGAAGTCTGAGAGAATTTAACCTGGGTGCACCTGAAGAGCATTTATTTGACTGCACATATTTCTTGGCTACATTTCTTTTGATGCTATATTTATTTTAATCTTTCAATTAAATTATTGTGCTCATCTGCATGTGTAAGCACAGTCAATTAAATTTTTAAAACTTGAAAGTCTTTCATTGCTACATATTGAATCAACTGATGTCCCCATTCCATTGTCAGCCTGTTCAGTGTATTAAACAAACAAACAAACAAACAAAAAACTGTTTATCCCTTGAACTTATTTGATTGAAGATCCAAGGTTGATCATTGCAGATTACAGACTTGCAAAACAACTAATTTTTTTTTTTTAAATCTTGGCTATTTTCTCCATTTCCACAATGGAGTTTTGTGTAAAAACCATTTGACCTGGAGTCAGACTCATTAATTAATTGCACACAATGGGCTAACATCTTATGAGCACTTACAATGACTAGTCATGATTTATAGAGCATTATATGCATAAACTGGGCTGCCCTGGTGGCTCAGATGGCAAAGAATCTGCTTGCAATGCAGGAGGCCTGGGTTTGATCCCTGGGGTGGGACGATTGACCTGGAGGAGGGAATGGCTACTCACTCCAGTCTTCTTGCCTGGGGAATTCCATGGACAGAGGAGCCTGGCGGGCTACAGACCATGGGGTTGCAGAGAGTCAAACACAACTGAGTGACTCACACTTCCACTTTTTCACTTTCATATGTATAAATTAATTCTTAACAAGAATCCCAAGTTCTAGCTCCGCTGTAAAGATGAATTAACTGAAGCTCAGTGTTATTTGAAAAATCCATGCTCATGTAGGCAGTTAGGCTCCAGAATCTACCATCTGGCCCATAATGTTGCTTGTGCTAGTTTTATGCCGAGGTGTTGCACTTGCTTGGTAGTTCATGGTGAACCCTGTCCACTTAGAACTTCAGACCTGGTTTTGGATTTCTACTCTAGCCCTATTTTTTTTAACCAAATTTATTTGATTTTTTTTTCTACTCAGAGATCACAATAATACCCTCTTTAAATCAAATTTTATAAACATTATAAAATTTAAATATTTTATATTAAAAATTATAAATATTACTCAACCTTAAGCAGGGATGATAACAAAGGATATAAAGTTTCAGTTATACAAGATGAGTCAATTCTAGAAGTCCACTGTACAATGTTGTGACTATAGTTAACAATACTGTGTTATATGTTTGAAGTGTGTGAAGAGGTCTTATTTCATTTAGCATAATTTCCAACAGTTTCATCCATGTTGTTTTATATGATAAAATAGCTTTCTTTTTTAAGGTTGAATAATGTTTCTTTATTTGCCTATACCACATTTTCTTTATCCATCCATCCATCAACACTTATGTTTTTCTTTCATGTCTTAACTATTGGAGATAATGCTATAAAGAATACAACAGTGCAGATGGATCTTCAAGATCATGGGGACTTTTCTGATGGTCCAGTGGCTAAGACACCAGGCTCCCAATGGCCTAGGCTTGATCGCTGGTCAGGACACTAGATCCCACATGCTACAACTCAGACCTGGCCCAGCCAAGTAAATAAATATATATATATTAAATATTTTTATTTTAATTATTTTTACATATATTCAGAAGTTGGATTGCTGGATTTTATGGTAGTTCATATATTTAATACATATTATTTAATAAATTTGGAGATATGCACACATATCCATATATGTGTGTGTGTGTGTATATATATATATATATATAAAATACATCCATAAAATCCAAAGGTCTATTTCTGTCTCTTTGATATATGTATGTTTTGGTAAGCACACTCAACATGAAATTTACCCACATAACAAAATTCTAGATATACAATAGTGAGTTGTTGAACTCAAGATTTCTGGAGGTTGTTTATTGTACATCACTGAAACTTTATACCTGTTGAATAACAACTTTCATTTCTCCCTCCTCTCAACTACTAATAATCACCATTTTACACTTTGTTTCTCTGAGTTTGACTACTTTAGAAACCTCATGTAAGTGAAATCATAGTGTTTGTCCTTCTGTGACTGACTTAGTTCACTTAGTACATCAATTATACCTCAGGAAGCTCTTTTTTGTCTGTTTATTAATTTTTGAAAGGGTAGATCTCACGTTGTGTTCTTACCACAATAAAATGAAAATTAAAATTAAAGAAAGAAGCTCATGATGTCCTTAATCCTTAGATATTAAGCCAACTAGAAACAAAGAAATACACGAGGTTGTCGTTGTTCAGTTGCCCAGTCATGTCTGTCTCTTTGCAACCCCGTGGACTGCAGCACTCCAAGCCATCCCCTTTGCTCACCATCTCCTGAAGCTTGCTCAAGTTTATATCCATTGCATTGGTGGGGCAATCCAGCAATCTCATAGTCTAATTCCTCTTCTCCTTCTGCCTTCAATCTTTCCCAGCATCAGGAACTTTTCCAATGAATCAGCTGTTTGCATCAGATGACCAAAATACAGGAGTTTCAGCTTCAGCATCAGTCCTTCCAATGTGTATTCAAGGTCGATTTCCCTCAAGATTGACTGGTTTGATCTCCTTACTGCCCAAGGGGCTCTCAGGAGTCTTCTCCAGCACCAGAGTTTGAAAGCGTCAATTTTTCGGCATTCCACCTTCTTTACAGTCCAGCTCTCACAACCATACATGACCCCTGAGAAGACCATAGCCTTGACTGTCTGGAGCTTTGTCGGCTGCCTAATGTCTCTGCTTTTCAACACACTGTTTAAGTTTTTCATAGCTTTCCTGCTAAGAAGCAAACAGCTCCTGATTTCATGGCTGCAGTCACTATCCACAGTGATTTTAGAGCCCCAAAAGAGGAAATAGGTCAATGCATCCACCTTTCCCCCCTCTATTTGCCTTGATGTAATGCTGTATCTCAGAAAACTAAGATCATGACATCTGGTCCCGTCACTTCATGGGAAATAGATGGGGAAACAATGGAAACACTGTCAGACTTTATTTTGGGGGGCTCTAAAATCACTGCAGATCATGATTGTAGTCATGAAATTAAAAGATGCTTACTCCTCGGAAGGAAAGCTATGACTAAGCTAGATAGCATATTAAAAAGCAGAGACATTACTTTGTCAACAAAGGTCCATCTGGTCAAGGCTATGGTTTTTCCAGTGGTCATGTATGGATGTGAGAGTTGGACTGTGAAGAAAGCTGAGCACCGAAAAATTGACGCTTTTAAACTGTGTTGAAGACTCTTGAGAGTCCCTTGGACTGCAAGGAGATCCAACCAGTCTATCCTAAAGGAGACTAGTCCTGGGTGTTCATTGGAAGGACTGATGCTGAAGCCTAAACTCCAATACTTTGGCCACCTCATAGAAAGAGCTGACTCATTGGAAAAGACCCTGATGCTGGGAGGGATTGAAGTCAGGAGGAGAAGGGGATAACAGAGGATGAGATGACTGGATGGCATCACCAACTCAATGGACATGAATTTGAGTAAACTCCAGGAGTTGGTGATGGACACGGAGGCCTAGCATGCTGCGATTCATGGGGTTGCATAGAATCAAACACAACTGAGCGACTGAACTGAACTGAACTGAGCTGAATGGGGCCAGAGGGGCTTCTCTAGTGGCTCAGCGGTAAGAAATCTGCCTGCAATGCAGGAGTTGCAGGGAGACACAGGTTCAATCCCTGCGTCAGAAAGATCCCCTGGAGAAGGGCATGACTACCCACTCCAATATTACTGCCTGGAGAATTCCATGGGTATTGGAGCCTGACAGGTTATAGTCCATGGGCTTGCAAAGAGTCAGACTCAACTGAAGTGACTTAGCGCACAGGACAAATAGGGCCAGATGCAATGATCTCAGTTTTGGTGTTTTTTTTTTGTTTTTTTTTTGTTTTTTTTTAGTATTTGGTTTTAAGTCAACCCTTTCACTCTCCTCCTTCATCCTCAAGAGGCTCTTTAGTTTCTCTTCACTTTCTGCCATTAGAGTGGTGTTATTCGCATATCTGAGGTTGCTGATGTCTTTCCCACCTATCTTTTCAGCTTGTAGCTCATCCAGTTCAGCATGTCTCATGATGGGCTCAGCATATAGATTTAACAGGGTGACAGAAGACAACCCTGTCATACTCCTTTTTCAATCTTGAACCAATCAGTTGTTCAATACAGCGTTCTGAGTATTGCTTCTTGACCCACATACAGGTTTCTCAGGAGACAGGTAAGATGGTCTGGTATTCCAGTCTCTTTAAGAGCTTTCTACAGTTTGTTATGATCCACAGAATGAAAGGCTGTGGCATAGTTGATGAAACAGAGATAGATGTTTTTCTTGAATTCCCTAGCTTTCTCTGATCCAACAAATGTTGGCAATTTAATTCTCTAATTCCTCCTCATTTTCTAAACCCAGCTTGGACACCTGGAAGTTCTTGGTTTGCATAATGCTGAACCCTAGCATGTAAGATTTTAAGCATGACCTTACTAGCATGGGAGATGAGTACAATTGTCCGATGGTTAGCACATTCTTTGGTACTATCCTTCTTGGGAACTGGGATGAGGATTGACCTTTTCCAGGCCTGTGGCCACTGCTGAGTCTTCCAGATTTGCTGACATAGTGAATGCAAAACCTTGATGACATCACCCTTTAGGGTTTGAATAATTTTACTGGAATTCCATCCAATCTACTAGCTTTAATTAAGAAGCAGGGCTTCCTAAGGCCCCCTTGACTTCACTCCAGATTGTCTGACTCTGGGTGGCTGACCACACCATTGCAGCAATCTGGTTCATTTGGATCTTTCTTGTACAGTTCTTCCATGTATTCTTGTGTACATGAGGTTAACGGTATTGAAATTTCTATATTCTTTAAAAACAAGAAGAAAAGATCTCATAACAATGTATTGAAAAACAGTGTAAGAAATAGCAATTAATTAATTCTAGACAATTTTTTAAAATATCTTTTAGTAATAAGCAATACATAGATGTATATAAATGTATGTATATATAAATGCAAATATAATTACCCTTGCTTATATCAGAGGTACTTGATGTGTTTACAACTTTAAGAATAATTTTAAAATGTCAAATTTGTAGGCATTATACATCTTTGTGAGCTTGAAAATGATATAATAAAGATTACTTGTTTCTAAACAATAGCAACAAATGTTTGCTTTACATGTTTTCTGCTATTTGTTTGTAACATCAGAAAACTAATTAGAAAATTAGAAGATATTACCAGAAATAAAACAGAAAGAGTGTTTTGTTATATTAAGACATGCCTTAAGGATAATGAAAATTAAATTGACAAAAGCACATCTTGGAGAAATACTCTCTTTATTGCATTTGAATCAGATGATGAACAGAAGAGAATAAGTTATTTTAACCTTAGAAGAAAACATTTCATTATCTCTTTCATATTAATTTTAATGTCTATCAACTGGAATAGCACAGGAAAGTAATTTGGAATCTTTTGGGAAACATTGTATATTAATTGAAAAGCATTTTATTTATCAATGTCCATTAAAAATTATAATATTACCTTAACAGAGTTACCTTTTTATCACCTCAGAGATCACTAACTGTAGCAATCACTCCAACAACATTCCTCAACAAAGAATACTTTTAAAAATTACATTTTCAACCATAAAACCAACAAAAATATGTTAAATTAAGATGATATTTGAGTAAGTTAAAATTATTGAAGGAATTTTTCTGTGTTTGACATATCATGTTGGGAATTTAGCCTTAAATATTATTCCAATGATGAAGTTCATTAATTTGCTTTAATGGATAGCCTTGTTATTTGAATATATACTTTTGTTTAATAATAATGAGAAGAATAAAAAGCTTAGAGAGTAAGATTGTAGGATCGGCTGCATTTTATGGTTCTTTGTGTAATCTTTATATTGATTTATAATGACACTCCACAGCTTTAAATCTGTCCAACAATATCAAGAACAGAAAAAGGGAGGGAGGGGAATGAGGGAGGGGAAGATCAACAGAAGCCTCATTGTGTTTGGAAATAAAATTCAACATAAAGGGTTGTAGATTATTGAGCTATCCAGTTGAATTTCTTAGGAATTTACTATAGGGAATGGAAAAGTGCTCATGTGCTCATTCAGCCATGTCTGACTCTTTGAGAGCCCATGGACTGCAGCCCAGGAGGCTTCTCTGCCCATGGAATTTTCAGGCACAAATACTGTAGTGGGTTGCCATTTCCTCCTTCAGGGGATCTTCTAGACCCAGAGGTCAGACCTGAGTCTCTTGCCTCTCCTGCATTGGTAGGTGGTTTCTTTACCATTGAGTCACCTGGGAAGCCCAAGTATATATAATGATCATTTGAAATAATCAATTCATTTTATGTTAGCTCAGATTAAGTGGATAAATTTTTGCTTGTTTTCTTCAAAAGTTAGTAATTGTCTGAGCATTCAGGATATAATGTAAAAATTATTTTCTTAAAAATCAAGTGACTTTTTGAAAACTATAGTCATAATTTTTGTAGTTTTTAATAGATAATAAGCAAGGAGATATTTAATCACTTTTAGGAAATTTTTGATTAAAGTGTCTGGCTATAAATTAAATATACATATTCTAAGAATTTATTTTTTTTCAAACAAGAAAATAAAATGATGGAAAAGATTCTAGGCACAAATACAAAATGGGAAACAAAAATTTTGTAGGTAATGATTGTCAACAGTTTAACATATCAAGAGAAGCAAGGCAAGACAGTCCATAGGAAAGTTAAACCCAAGAGTTTGCTTGTTTTAAGAATTTTAATGCTTCAGATTAAAGATATGAGATTCAATGGCCATTAAGAAATGAATAGAAGGAAATGAGAGGATTAAGATCTGGGAGAGAGAGTAACCTACTTAATAGTCCTTAACCTCAAGGAAAAATGGGGAATAATTCTGAGATGTGTGGATTATCCTGTGATGGAAGGAAGGACTCCTCTTCCCTGAAAGAGTTGAGGAGCAAGCTAAGAAAGAGAGTTTCATCTCTTTGCAAGTGTAATTTAAAAAGTTGAGATATTTTGCTGATTTATATTTTCCTCTGAGTAAAACTGTCATTTGCCTGTAGTGAAGTGAGAGTTGGGCTGGTGAAATTTTTTAATATTTCCAGAGATCTCTGGAAAGACTAGAAACAGACATAAGGTAATGATGCAATCTTATGACATCAAATGAGTCAGAAATAATTGTATAAAGTACCTGAATGTGTAGTTTTACACTAGAAGTTTACTAAATTCAAGGAAAAGAAATGGAAAAGACTATCGGTTGAGTCAGAGGTTGAATTTTTGAGGGCAGCAGTGAAAGGATTGAAGCAAGGGAGTTATTAGAAGACTGATTGGTTTGAACAACATTTATTCTATTGGTTTGATATTATTTTATCAGTGTTGATCCCAAGAAGCATTCTAGTCTCTTATTCAATTCTTTTTCTAATGGTTACTTACCAACCCATTCCCATTACTTATAGATTCACTTTAAAATCATTAGCTTTAATTCCCTTGCGTGGTTTCCCTTCCTTAAAATCTGCATTGCAGGTGTTAGTAGTTTCTGGACAAACCATAGCGAGAGGAGGAACTTTCCCAAGTGGCACCAAGCTAAAGGATGCAGCTGCCAAGCAGGAAACTTGGGTTCAATCTGTGGGTTGGGCAGATCCCCTGGGAAAGGAAATGGCAACCCTCTCCTGTATTCTTGCCTAGGAAATTCCAGGGACAGAGGAGCCTGGCAAATTATAGTCCACGGGGTTGCAATAGAGACAGACATGGTTTAGTGGCTAAGCAGCAACAACGAAAACAGCAAGAGTAAAGACACTATCAATCCATGGTCTTTGCCCATTAAAAGCATCACAGCAATTTTCCATTTCCCTCCAAGTCACAATTCTCTCTCAATCTTTATGGCATTATTTGCATTATTACTGGTAATTCATTAAGCTCATCCAAAATTTACTGTGCAATACAAATCTAGTACGTGAAACGCTTACTTTAAAAGGTCACATTTATCAACAGATCGTAAGTTCTCTGGCCAGAGAAGGGTAATATTATATAAGGACACATAGCAGATGAAACTCCTCAGAAAAGCTGAGTCAGAGAGAATATGTATTATCTACACTGAGGCTCCTGTAATTAAAATGATTTATATGGCTAAGAGGTGGGGATGTCAGATGATTCTAGACAAAGTAGATGGTTCCAACATCAGAGCTACCATGATGTACCAAGAAAAAAGTTTGTAGTTGCAGGATGGCACATGATGAGAAGTCAGGGCAGACTTTGTAGAAACATCTCTGGGAAGATGTTCTTTAATGTACAAAAAGCAGTCAGCTTAGTGAAGTAAAAGAAGTTCCTTAGAAAGAAAGAAAAACATGACCAAAGTCATGTGAAAATTAAATATCTCTCCTCGAATATCCATGTGGTCTACTCTGGCATGTTACAGCCTGAAACCTCATTGCAGCTGTTGTTATATCTGTGAACTACATTTTAAAACCTGAATAGCCAAGGTTTTGATCAGTACAGAAAAATAACAAAAAAAGAAGAACTTGAAGTCATGTGTCATCCCATCAATGAGTTGTCTACACTCAACAGTTCAATAAATTTCCTTCCATTAATTTTTTAGGCATTTTTATGAGAAGATATCATTTTACACAGTCAAGATTACTTCTCCAGAGGTATCCATTAGCCCTAGGAACTCCAGTCCTTCAGTTTGACCAAAGATGGTGAATCCAAAAAAAGCCACAGGCAATTTTTTCATCTACATATATGCAAATTTTCTGTAATGATAGACCAGAAAGCCGATTTCAGATTGAGGCTTATTTCAGCACATTTTTACCTAGAAGTTATCTCCTAATGCAATTTCCTCAGAGGTCCTCTCTTGCAAATGAATATCCTAAGTTGTGGCTCCAATATGTTTTCATCAAAGGGCACTTAGGGCTGCTTTGGAAATTGCTATGGTAATTGTCAAAATATTTGGCCACTTACAATCTCTTGATAAAATTATACTAATCACATTTTCCCTGCCTCTGCTCTGTCACTCCCCCTCTCTCTTCTACTCTGTCATTCTTGCAATGAGACCCTACTCCATCTTCTTTCAGCCTGAACAAAAGCGAAAATGAAATATCACAGGCCACATAGCATCTATCCTTTTTTCTAATAAATACAATTTAAAAGTGTAAAGTATGTAAGAGAATATGTGTTTTCCACTGACAGCCATAGGTTGCATGAAAGTGTGCTTGCTCCTTTCATCATCCCTAGTGAATTTCGGTTTAAGGCACAAAAGAAACACAAACCAAATTTGCTTTGGAAAAGAAACATTTTGGTGTAAATCAGGCCTTCACACATACCCTGTGATATTTGGTGATTTGTCTAATTTCATATACCCTTTGCTTCCACATCAATAATATGGAGTTAATAATTCACATTAGAAAATTATTTTGAATACAAAAAGCTGTTATATTTGAAGTGTGTGCTACAGCCTAGGAACTCAAAAATAGTATTTCCTTTCAATTTTTGATATTCAAAGCCTATGTTTTTGAATCCCCAAGTTTCAATTATGATGTCTCATACATAGTTGATATACATTTAAAGCTTGTTCTACTAAACTCAGCCAAAATATCTTCATGTAGATCCATTTTAATATAGTTTATTAATTATATATAAGATATTTATCAACCTGTAAACTTTTACCTTTGTCAAAATCCTAATAGTCCCTTTCCCAGAATGTTAAACACACACACACACACACACACACACAAAGCAGTGCATATTATAATCTCCTAGCCTAAATGCCTACTTATTATTTAAAAGTTAGCTCAAGGTCAGCTCACAATACACATTTCCAACACCCTCAGTCTTTTCAAGAACCTTGACTCCTGTCTTGTCATAACACACTATTTCTCTTTAATACCCTATCAAATTATAAAATAACATCTTACCCTCACTGGCTGAATCTACCACTAAGCAACTCTCCTCAAGAGAAATGTATTGATATAACTGCAGTGTCTGGCACAGAGAAGGTTGTTGATTGTGATTCCTAGTAGCTGAAAGACTACAGATAAAATAATTAGAGTTATGAAGAAAATAATTATAAAGAAAAATAATTTTGAGAGATAAACAAGATAACCACATGAATGTATTTAGTAACTTTAATTATTTGATAAATAAAGATACCAACTATGCTATTTTAACATGCAAGATTAGCAATTTGAAACTGTTTTACTTAAAATAAATATCTTTAAAATATTCCACAATTTAATATGAGTTTACTACTTTGGTGATTAAATATGATTTATATCATTCTTTTCTAAATGAAAAATGATTTTATGCAGACATCTTAGTGATTTATTTGTGATTATTTCACCAAATGAGAAAAAGTTAACATCCTTAACAGTCTAATGAAGGGAGTTTGGACAGATTGTATTATGATTTCCTTTCCTTCCAGGCTGGAATAAGAAAGTAGTACTCTGTGTTATATTAAATCTTGTTCATGCTTTGTTTTAAAATATATGATAGATCAAAAATATTTTCCTACAGGCCAACATGACTTGGCTAAAAGCGTTTGTTTCCTCACAACAACCAAACTCTGCCTGCATAGACTGAGGCAAGAATTGAGGCAAGAATAATAAATTTTTGGTGTTATGATTAGGACACTGAAGGGAAAAAATCCATATGTTTGATGTAAGCTGGTTTCAGATGTATCAGTGTTAGTGAGTACAGTTCAGTTCAGTTCAGTAGCTCAGTCGAGTCTGACTCTTTGCAACACCATGGACTGCAATACACCAGGCCTCCCTGTCTATCACCAACTCCTGGAGTTTACTCAAACTCATGCCCATCGAGTCGGTGATACCATCCAACCATTTCATCCTCTGTTGTCCCTTTCTCCTCCCACCTTCAATCTTTCCCAGCATCAGGGGCTTTTCAAATGAGTCAGTTCTTCACATCAGGTGGCCAAAGTATTGGAGTTTCAGTTTCAACATCAGTCCTTCTAATGAATATTCAGGAATGATTTCCTTTACGATGGACTGGTTGGATCTCCTCACAGTCCAAGAGATTCTCAAGAGTCTTCTCCAACACCACAGTTCAAAAGCATTAATTCTTTGGCGCTCAGCTTTCTTTATAGTCCAACTCTTACATCCATACGTGGCCACTGGAAAAATCATAGCCTTGACTAGACAGACCAGTGTTAGCGAAGAGGGACCCTAAAGGGTAGAGGGGGAAGAAGGAAGATGTTTGGGACCAGTGTTCTTACTCTGGAGGTCGAATAGAAAAATTTAGGGTTTTTAAATGGTCAGTATGTCATCACCAGTGACAGTGGTGATTTAGTTGTTCTGGAACTGGGATGAACATCTATATTTTCTTAGTGCTTACCAAGCAATTTCAAGGGGCAGCTCAGCTTGAGAACTAACTACTGAGTTAAGGGAAGCAAGATAGGACTCTCGGCCAGGGACTGGTGTAGTCCACTTTTTTTTTTTGGATGCTGTTTTGATTGACTCTTACCTGTCTCTGTCAGAGTAAGATCCAGGCAAAAGACCAAGGATTGGATATTAGGGGGATGGTAGTACAATGGTATACATACGTGTCCTGTTGTCTTTAATAGTCTATTTTTATTTAGTGTAAATTACTTAATTGCTTCATGGCAACTTTCCAGAATAAAGTACATTTAGCCACAATTTTATGGCTGCAGGTTAATCTCAAGATCTAGAGTCTTTATCTTTTATTAATTAACTTTTATTGGTGTATAGTTACTTTATAATGTTGTGTTAGTTTCTACTGTATAGCAAAGTGACTCAGCTACACACACACACACACACACACACACACACACACACACATATACACACATATATATCCCCTCTCTTGTGTATTTCCTTCCCATTTAGGTTACCACGGAGCATCGAGTAGAGTTCCCTGTGCTATACAGTAAGTTCTCATTAGTTATTTTATACAAATGTCAGTTCCATGTGTATTACTTTTATTCCTTTCTAAAAGCACAGATTTGGTGAGTTCCCTCTCCCTCTCTCCCTCTTTCACTCTTTTTTGATGCTATATACAACTGCTTTATATTGATAAAACAGAGTTTAAATTAATGAATTTGTATATTTGTATTTATGAAACAAATTATTTAATGACCACTCAGTGTTATAACTACAAGAATATGTAACTGCAATTGTTTGATTGTAATTAAAACTATTTTTCATTATTAAGCATAAAGTAACAAAAATAGATTACTATAGATGCAGAGAGTAGTATGGTACTGCAGTTGCGTATGTGCTCAGTCACGTGGATATGTCCAATTCTTCATGACCCCATGGACTGTAGCTCACCAGGCTCCTTTCTCTATGGGATTTTCCAGGCAAGAATACTGGAATGAATTGCTCTTTCCTTCTCCAGGGGTACTTCTTATCCCAGGGATCAAGCTGTCATCTCCTGCATCTCCTGCAAAGGTAGGCTCTTTACCACTGAGCCAGCTGGAAAGCCAATGGTACATCAGTTTGTTACTCTATTAATTTCTAAATAAAAGACTGTGGACAATATAAGTTATATTCACACATAATTTAAAGTTCTGGGTTTAACATTTTTCAGATAAAACCAGCCATATGCAAATTGTACTTTTAAACATTTCACATGCAAAAAAATCATTGGATTAATTTCCTTTCCTAAATTAAGGGATTATCAGTCTGACATTTTTGCAGAAACAAACAATTATAACCTAAAAGAACCTGACTTGTCAGGCCTTCATATATGTTATAAACATTTGTTAATTCCCAGCAGACTGTTCCATACCTACTGTTATTATAACATTAAATCACATTACAGTCTCTTCCAGCTCAACAAGATCGTCAGTTCCTAATTACCATTCAAACAATTTAGGAGGAGAGTGATTAAAGAAAAGTAAGAAAAATCACTGAAGAATTTGAGGATGTAGAGATATTTAGAGTGGAAGGTTATGGGGATGATATGAAAACTCAGAGTTTCATCAGAAGAAAATAAATGTAAAGAAATAGATGATTGGATCTGAAGTATATATAAGTGATATGATGACTATTAGAAAGATTTAGGACATAGGATTAAGCAATCTTTCTGTGTAACTGGATTTGAGGACTGGAGGGAGATATGCTTATGTTTTTTTCAAGTTTCTAATTGGTAAAATCATGTGAATAATAGTGTGCCCGCACCTACTGTAATATATATTCCATTTAAAATTATTAGGTAGAATATGAGTTATCATTAACCCATATAATACCTCCTGAATAAAAAACTAAGACCTAGATAACGCGAGTCATAAGCACACTATGTTCACCTTCAACAAGCTAACAATTATGACAAAATAGCTGAAATAAAAATAGGAAAAAGGCAGCTTAGTACAGAAATATTTTTCATACAATTTCATTTAGGGCTACCATACTTTTATTGTAATATACTACAGGGTTAATTGACACAATAGTTAAAATGATTTTTTAAAAATTTATTTGATGTATGAAGTCAAGAGAAAGAAAAGTAAGGTTTGATGTAACTGAACACTAGGGACTTTTCCCCAAATTCAGAGACTTTTGGTGAAGATTCTGAGGAATTGAGTAAATTAAGAGTATTGAAGAAAATGATGAAAGAAAACTTTTCAATCACAAAGTTTCAGTTGGATTTTTTTAAAAAGTACATTTGAGATTTTCTTGGCTCAATCTTTGATAAGCAGTTGGTGTTTCTGTGAAAACCTATTTATGGCTGAGCCATATATTTGAGAAAATGGGAACAAGATGTTTTTATTAGATCTATTCTCCTTCCTTAACATCCCTGGAATAAAAAAAGCTACTGGTTATCTATGTAAAAAAGAGGTACTTCATATTGTAACTATGTCTAATCATTTCACTTATACATGTACATGAAATAAATATGTACACAGAAAAATTATTAACCTATGCTAAAAAAAATTAATCATGTTTATTTTCCGACATGCTGGTAAAGCAAGGACTGTTTCACACAGGTAGCTGGTAGTATTTTTTGTTGATTTGTTGTTGTTGTTGTTTAGTTGCTAAGTCATGTCCAATTCTTTGTGACCCCATGCACTGTGGCCCACCAGGCTCCTCTGTCTGTGGGATTCTCCAGGCAAGAATACTGGAGTAAGTTATCATTCCCTTCTCCAGGGGATCTTCCAGAGCCACAGATCAAACCCAGGTCTCCTGCATTGCAGGCAGATTCTTTGCCATCTGAGCCACCAGGGAAGCCCTTTTTCTTTCTTATTTTTGTTTATGTGCTTATGTCTTTTATTCAGATAATTTTATGTACAGTGAAAGGAACAGACTTTATGTGTAAAATTTGACATTTAAAAAATTTCAAGAAGTCTACAACCAAAAATACAATCAAGATATGAACATGTTCTACCCCTTGGAACGTTTTCTCCTATTCCCTTCATTTTATTCTACTCTCCAGGAGCAAACGCTGTGATTATTTCTAGCATATCTTGCTTACACATCTACTTCACATAAATAGAATTATGCATATATTCTCGATATGTCAGTCTATTTACTCTCAACACGATGATTTTAAGAATAATCGATGCTGTGAAAAGCAGTAGATTTATTTTATTGCATAATATACAACAATATGCTTACACCCCCATCAGTTGATTTTTTTTAAATTTCTTATCGCTAAGATTTTTATTATTATGAATAGGTATTGAATTTTTCAAGTGATTTTACTACATCTACTGAAATAAATATCTTTCTGTCCAATAAATGGAATTTTATTGATTGACTTAATTTTAAATACTAAATAAATTCTTCATTCCAGATATAAATCATACTTGGTCATGTGGTATTACACTTTTCAAACAGCACTGAATTCTCCTAAATATATATTAAAAAATTCTTCATAAACTATCCCAGAAATTAGAAGAAGATGAAGTTCTTCTTGCTTCATTTGACAGGGAGACCATTATCCTGATACTAAAATCAAGTAGAGTCTTTAAAATAAAACTATAGATTAATTCATTCATGAACATAGACATAAATGTGATTAATTTTATTTTATAGCATTTTAAGTCCAACAGCATGCAAGATGCATAATGTATCATTACCATGTTGGTGTTTTCCCAGGAATGTAGGTTGGTTTACCATATGAGGAAAAAACTAACAAAAACTAAACTATTCAACTTTATATGATAGATTGAATAATTTCTCATCCAAATGTCAGCATTTGAATTCCTGGAACGTGTGAAGATGTTCACTTCCATAGTCAAAGGGATTCTGCAAATGGTATTAAGTATCATGAGATAGGAAAATTGTTGTGAATTATCCAAGTGGGGCCACTAAATTTTATTACGTGTCTCTATAAGACAGAGAGAGAGATTTAACCCCAGATTAAGAGTGCCAGACTCACACAATACAAGAAAGGCTAAGCAGTAGTTAAAACTCTGCAGTACTATTATGACAATAGACAAATCAAAGAAACAGGGTAAAAATTCTAGAGGGACTATCCATTTAAAAATTTATGATATTAAAATAAACTGATACAGTAAAGAAAAGATACTATAATATATAATGTAATGATGTTGAAGAAGTAGTACTGAAGAAAAATAAGTTAATCTCTATTTAACCCCAAAATAAATTACATGTGAGAAAAAAAAAAAAAGAAAGAAAAATTCACCTTTTCTAGGCTTTGAAAATGGAGAAAGGGGCCATGAAGCAAGAGAATGAAGGTAGTCTTTAGAAGGAAGTCAGTCTTTAGAAACCAAAGAAACGAAATCCCCCTAAAGCCTCTAGCAGGAAGAAAGTCCTACTCTGATTTTAGGCAAATGAGATCCATTTTAGATTTCTAGCCTCTAGGGTCATAATAAAATTAATTTGCACTGGTTTAACACAAAATCATTTCTTAACACTGTTTTGGGTCATATGTTACAGCAATAATAGGAAATAAACCACATAAACAGACTAAATTCAGGAAGGAACAAAGAAATAAAGTATGGCTAATAGAAAATACAAATAAGATGGTTAATCTTTTTTTTTTTAAGATGGTTAATCTTATATAATAGTATGCCATGTCATGTGAAAGTTGTTCAGTCATGTCTGACTGTTTGCAACCCCATGGAATACACAGTCCATGGCATTCTCCAGGCCAAAATACTAGAATACTGGAGTGGGTAGCCATTTCCTTCTCCAAATGGTGATCAAGATAAAAGAAAAAGTATAGAACATTCTGATTAAAAATTTTAACAAACACATGAAAAGATGCTCAACATCACTCATTATCAGAGAAATGCAAATCAAAACCACAATGAGGTACCATTACACGCCAGTCAGGATGGCTGCTATCCAAAAGTCTACAAGCAATAAATGCTGGAGAGGGTGTGGAGAAAAGGGAACCCTCTTACACTGTTGGTGGGAATGCAAACTAGTACAGCCGCTATGGAAAACAGTGTGGAGATTTCTTAAAAAACTGGACATAGAACTGCCATATGACCCAGCAATACCACTTCTGGGCATACACACTGAGGAAACCAGATCTGAAAGAGACACTTGCACCCCAATGTTCATTGCAGCACTGTTTATAATAGCCAGGACATGGAAGCAACCTAGATGCCCATGAGCAGACGAATGGATAAGGAAGCTGTGGTACATATACACCATGGAATATTACTCAGCCATTAAAAAGAATTCATTTGAACCAGTCCTAATGAGATGGATGAAGCTGGAGCCCATTATACAGAGTGAAGTAAGCCAGAAAGATAAAGAACATTACAGCATACTAACACATATATATGAAATTTAGAAAGATGGTAACGACAACCCTATATGCAAAACAGAAAAAGAGACACAGAAATACAGAACAGACTTTTGAACTCTGTGGGAGAATGTGAGGGTGGGATATTTCAAAAGAACACCAGTCCAGGTGGGATGCATGAGACAAGTGCTCTGGCCTGGTGCACTGGGAGGACCCGGGGGAATTGGGTGGAGAGGGAGGTGGGAGCGGGGATCGGGATGGGGAATACGTGTAAATCCATGGCTGATTCATATCAATGTATGACAAAACCCACTGAAATGTTGTGAAGTGATTGGCCTCCAACTAATAAAAAAAAAATAAATAAAAAACAAAAAAAAATAAAAATAAAATAAAATACTCATCTTTCAAAGACAAAAAAAAAAAATTTTGATCAATTTTGGTAAAACAAAAACTAGATCCTCTTAAATGATGTATGGTACAGGATGGAATAAAATTCAAATCATTCCTGTAATTAACAATATGGTGAAATGTGGACGTGTTAGTCACTCAGTCTTACTGGACTCTGCAACCATAGGGATTGCAGCCTGCAAGGCTCCTCTGCCCATGGGATTCTCCAGGCAAGAATACTGGAGTGGGTTGTCATTTCCTTCTCAAGGGATCGTCCCAACCCATGGATTGAATCCAGGTCTCCTATATTGCAGGGGGATTCTTTGGGAAGCCCAATAGGGAAGTCCACAAGGGAAACACAATAATATGGTATCATACACCTAAAATTCTGTTATTCTGTTAAGAGGATAGATCTTATGTTATGTGGTCTTAATGAACAAAACACAAAGGGATACAAGAAAACTTTTAAAGGTGATGGATATCTTCAGTACCTTGATATGGGTGTGTGCATGTGTCCCTGTGTACTAAGTCACTTCAGTCATGTCTGACTCTGTGCAAACCCATGGACTGTAGGCCATCAGGCTCCTCTGTCCATGAGATTTCTCCAGGTAAGGGTACTGGAGTGGATTGCGATGCTCTTCTTCAGGGATTCTTCCTGACCCAGGAAATCAAACCTGCAACTCATGTCTCCTACATTGGCAGGTGGGTTTTTTACCAATAGCACCACCTGGGAAGATTGTGCATTTGTCCAAACTCATCAAACTGTATATATTGACTATATGTAGTGTTTTGATTATCAGTTATAATTTATAAGCTGCAAAATAGTTTAAAGAAAAAACAGTTCTCCACTTTCAGTAACTGAAAGAGTGTTTAATTGTGCTAATAGTAAAGTCAGGTAGTATCTAGCTCCTGTATCAGAGGAGAGAGTGTTTCTAGCAATCTGGTCCCACTTAAAACTTGCTGTGATTTTTGAGTCTTGAAAGTACAGATATCTGACTTGTAAGACTGGTGCCATTAGTCTCAAGAAATTCTGGAATCTTTCAATATCCTTCTAATAAATTTTATTATCTTGCTTTGGATACCTAAAGTCAGTTTCTAGTTCTTGTAACCATAGATTCTGTCAGATGTGAAATGCAATCATTGGTGATAGTTGTAAATTACATGTCTCATATAGCATCCTCTATTGTAGATAATGATCTTTCTCTAGTGAAATGCATTGAGAATTAGGTTCCAGTCCAATGATGCTTCTAGAAGTGCAGCTTCCCAGAACCATATTTTGATATATATAGGAAGATATTCATTTTGCTTATCACTTCAAGATTTTTAAAGACTGTGGAGGCATTAAAAGGGAGTTGGGAGGTAAAGCAGTATTAAGAAAGATCGAAAGTTTTCTTTGTTGCATCAAAGTTTATTTATCATGGGGTCACTAACAAAGCAGGAGATGACTGTTTCATGGATTTCTTCAATTGCTCTTAGAATTTCAGTATGTATCAGTACTAAAACAAAAACTCCATGTCTGTTCTTTTTTGACTTAGGAACATCATTACCCCAGGTTTTGCTTCAAATATGTTCATATGTAGCTCTTCTCATTTTCCACTTTATGACTCTTTCAAACCCACATGCACGTATGCCTGCTCAGCTACACAATCATGTCCAACTCTTTGTGACCTCATGGACTGCAGCCCATCAGGCTTCTCTGTCCATGAAACTCTCCAGGCAAGAATATTGGAATGGATTGCCATTTCCTACCTGAGGGGATCTTCCTGACCTTCAGTTTATGTTTATTCTGACTTGAAAAGGAAATGTGATTGTTGACACCCGTACGGTACTACTCCTTGAATTGGGTTTTGCTACTGCTGCCACAATGACTCTTCAACTAACAACACGTGAGAAAGAAGTTCCATTTTCACGGCTACCCAAAGCTTTTAGGTAACATCATGTTAGCCAAGAGACAGACATTAGGTTGTATAAACAAGCTTTTATATAAAATCCTACATCTTAAGCAAAACACTGGTAACCACAGCCTAGAGATAATCACAATAAGAGTCAGTAAAAGCATTATGCTTTAGCAAGCAAATCTATTTTTCAACTCTGGCTCCACTGATAACAAAATCATAATAATCCACAATTATAATTTTTTAAAAATATATTCATTTTCAGGATAATTGAAATGTTCTCTTTAATTTTAAAACTATCTTGTCAATTTTCTTGTTAGAATTGTTGTTACCTTTTAAGTATATTTTCTGTTATTAATACAACTCACGTGACAATGATTAAGCAGTGTTTGCAACAACCAAATTATTTTTTCCATGATATGCTTCCAAAGATACTTGAGATAAAGCTTAATATTGTCAGAAGAGTTGTCAGTCGTGTCCGACTCTGTGTGACCCCATAGATGGTAGACCACCAGGCTCCCTCATCCCCGGGATTCTCCAGACAAGAACACTAGAGTGGGTTGCCATTTCCTTCTCCAATGCATGAAAGTGAAAAGTGAAAGTGAAATTGCTCAGTCATGTCTGACTCCTACTGACCCCATGGACTGCAGCCTACCAGGCCCCTCTGTCCATGGGATTTTCCAGGCAAGAATACTGGAGTGGGTTGCCGCTGCCTTCTCCGAGAAGAGTCAGTAGTCCCACACAAAAGAAATCTAGCCTTGCTTGCATATGAACATGTCCAATCCATTATATTTTGTGTCTATAAAGGGGGAAGAAACACTAGATTCCACATGTTAGAGAGGGATCAGAATGGAATGATAAGAAAGTAAATTGGCATTTGTATTAATGTTTTTCTAGCATATGCCAAGCATGGCATAGAAACAGTGTCAGATTTCATTTTGCTGGATTCCAAAATCACTGCAGATGGTGACTGCAACCACAAATTTAAAAGATGCTTACTCCTTGGAAGAAAGTTATGACACATCTAGACAGTGAACTCAAAAGCAGAGACATCACTTTGCCGACCAAAGTCTGCTTTGTCAAAGCTATGGTTTTTCCAGCAGCCATGTATGGATGCTAAAGTTGGACAACAAAGAAGGCTGAGTGCTGAAGAATTGATGCTTTCAAACTATGGTGCTGGAGGAGACTCTTGAGAATCCCTTGGACTTCAAGGAGATCAAACCAGTCAATCCTAAGGGAAATTAGTCCTGAGTATTCATTGGAAGGACTGGTGCTGAAACTGAAGCTCCAATACTTTGGTCACTGATGATCAGAACTGACTCATTGGAAAAGACCCTGATCCTGGGAAAGACTGAGGGCAAGAGAAGGGGACAACAGAAGATGAGATGATTGGATGGCATCACCTACTCAATGGACATGAGCTTGAGCAAGCTCTGGAAGATGGTGATGGCCAGGGAAGCCTGGCGTGCTGCAGTCCATCAGGTCGTAAAGAGTTGAATAAGACTTAGTGACTGAACAACAAGCATTGCCCCAACACTTACAGAAGTTGTCTTTTAAGGGGCAGGGAAAATTACTGGAATTTACCATCAGGAGCTACTATCTAACACAGCCCTTAGAAAGAAACAGACAAGAAGAATGTGAACAGGAATTAATGAAGATCTGTGTTGTTCCATGCCAAGTTTCTCCAGGTTAGATGCTATCACTGCTCTCAATGAATGACTTTTCTGAGCTATTACAAGCAAATGTCCCATACAATTTGAAAATAAGTAACCAGATCAGATGATTCATCACTCAAGAGTAGTTTTAAAATTAAGAATTTTGGAGTTAAGAAATTTCCAAATGTATTCACATACAGTAGAAATATTTTTAGTGTTTTTCCCCCCAGAAACATAATGTAATAAAGGAGGAAAAAGTTAAAAAGCAGGCACATGAGATGTTTAGCTCTCATGATGTAAAGCATCATTTAGCTTTATATTTTTTTTTAGTAAATATCCCAATGCCAATGTTAGTCCAACGCATTCTTCATGTGGTTTCCCTCAGTACATTACACTTTAATTCATTATACTCTTTATTTCTCATTCAGGGACATTATGTTATGGTTGTGCTAGATCTCACATTTCAGATTTCTCTTAACTGAGTCAGAAATGTGGCTTGTTGTGCTTAATGACATCTGGGATTTGAATTTCAGGAAGTGCAACCACATTGTTGCCAGGGGATGTAGAAGTATGGGTACATTTGCATATTTTACTTTAATATTTTATTGCTTTTTGAAGAAAATGCTAGAAGCATAAAATCTGGAGAACATGTACTATTTGTCCAACATAAATTTTGTTGTTGTGTGAATTGTAACAGAGATAAAAAATGCTTTATGGAGCTACATAGGATAAGTAAATTCAAAAGAAGACAGCAAATTGATCTCCAATCAAATTTTTTGATGGTTAAGTACTTCCTCTTGATATCAATGACAAATATCAAAGCAATTTTCTGAGTGGTTTATTTAGTGAATTTCTTAATCAAGGAGATATGTGGATACAGAATGAATATTTCCTACTTACTCTCTATTGACTAAGTATCTTTATGCTTTCTATGATTCTAAAATTGTTTATAATGAAGTCTAGGATGAAACCTATCCCCAGTATATGCTCTGCAAAGAAAGAAAAAGTTATTTTGATCATTATATTCAATAGCAGGTGTATTTGATGGGATTAAACCATTCTCCATGTGCCTCTGGCACTTCTACCTGACTAGACATTCACATTCTTAAAAACTTGAGATGGGCTTTCCATGTGGGGCAGTGGATAGATTTATTTATATAGAGAGATATTTCAGGACAAATATTCCTCTTTCTTATAGTGGAGGTTTGTTTACATTCCAGGGGGAAATAATATAAAATATTCCTCATGAGCAAAGTCTAAGCAGATTTGTCAACAGTATCTGATAAAATCAGGGGTCCCTAAGCTGAATATTCCTCAACTGTGATACAGATCACTGTGTATTAACCATGCACCCAGGCACACTCTGCATGTTCCTGCCAGGGTTGGAGAACAAAGGAATCTAATGTGAACATGTACTGTAATTTTCATGAATCCACAGAAGAACTATACAAAAAAGATCTTCATGATCCAGATAACCATGATGGTGTGATCACTCACCTAGAGCCAGACATCCTGGAAAGTGAAGTCAAGTGCACTTTAGGAAGTATCACTATGAACAAAGCTAGTGGAGGTGATGCAATTCCACTTGAGCTCTTGCAAATCCTAAAAGATGATGCTGTGAAAATGCTGCACTCAATATGCCTACAAATTTGGAAAACTCAGCAGTGGCCACAGGACTGGAAAAGGTCAGTTTTCATTCCAATCCCAAAGAAAGGCAATGCCAAAGAATGTTCAAACTACCACACAATTGTACTTATCTCACAAGCTAGCAAAGTAATGTTCAAAATTCCCCAAGCCAGGCTACACATGTACATGAACCATGAATGACCAGATTCTCAAGCTGGATTTAGGAAAGGCAGAGGAACCAGAGATCAAATTGCCAACATCTGTTTGATCATAGAAAAAGCAAGAAAATTTCAGAAAAACATGTACTTCTGCTTTATTGACCACGCCAAAGTCTTTGACTGTGTAGATCACAACAAACAGTGGAAAATTCTTAAAGTGATGAGAATACCGGACCTTCTGACCTGCCTGCTGAGAAATCTGTATGCAGGTCAAGAGGCAAGAGTTAGAAGTGGACATGGAAGAACGAACTGGTTCCAAATCAGTAAAGGAGTATGTCAAGGCTGTATATCGTCACCCAGCTTATTTAACTTTTATTCAGAGTACATCATGTGAAATGCCAAGCTGGACAAAGCACAAGCTAGAATCAAGATTGCTGGGTGAAATATCATTAACCTCAGATATACAAATGACACCAACCTTATGGCAGAAAGTGAAGAAGATCTAAAGAACCTCTTGATGAAAGTAAAAGAGAAATGAAAACACTGGCTTAAAACTCAACATTGTAAAACAAAGATCATGGCATCAGGTCCCATCACTTCATGGCAAATAAATGGGGAAGCAATGGAAAGAGTGAGAGACTTTATTTTCTTGGGCTCTAAAATTACTGCAGGTGGTGACTTGCAGCCATGAAATTAAAAGATGCTTGTTTCTTGGAAGAACAGCTATGACCAACCTATACAGCATACAAAAAAGCAGAGACATTACTTTGCCAAACAAGGTCCATCTAGTCAAAGCTATGGTTTTTCCAGTAGTCATGCATGGATGTGAGAGTTGGACCATAAAGAAAACTGAGGGTCCAGCAACTGATGCTTTTGAACTTTGGTGTTGGAAAAGACTCTTGAGATCAAGGAGATCAAACCAGTTGATCCTAAAGGAAATCAGTCCTGAATATTCTCTGGAAGTGCTGATGCTGAAGCTGAAGCTACAATACTTGGGTCACCTGATGCAAAGAACTGACTCCTTGGAAAAAAACTGTGATGCTGGTAAAGATTGAAGGCAGGAGGAGAAGGGAATGACGCAGGATGAAATGGTTGGATGGCATCACTGACTTGTTGGACGTGAGTTTGAGTAAGCTCCGGGAATTGGTGATGGACAAGGAAGTCTGCAGTCCTTGGGGTCACAAAGAGTTGGACACGACTGAGCGACTGAACTGAACTGAACTGAACTGAAAGTGAACATGAAGTTCATGTTCTCTTCTGTGCCATGAGCAATATTGTCTCTAATTCCATTTGAGCTCATTGTTTTCTTATCACTAGTTATGTGTATTAATATTATGTCTATACACACAGATATATGCATGTATATGTATATCTTATATATATTTCAGAATTACTGGGTTGGTCAAAGAGTCCATTCAGGTTTTTCTGTAACATCTTATGGAAAATCTCAGAAACTTTTTTTAACTTTTTGGCTAATCAATATAATGTCTTATAAAGGTTATCTAAGACACCCCAAATCAACAATTTAAAGCAATATTTTAAATGAGCATTGGTTAAATTATCAGACTATAATTGAAGAAAAGAAGAATAATGATTCACTGAAAGTATAAAAACACAAAATCCCATGTGTTTGCAATTATAAAAACAAGAACAATATAAAAACAACAAAACCTTTAAGAAGTTATGAATTAGAGAAAGAAAGGATTAGCAATGGACCTTTTCCTTTTTCTTAGAGAATTATCATGGAAGAAAAGTGTTTCAGTAAAATGCCTTTAAAAGCATGCCATTGACAGACCTCACAATAATATATAAAAATGAAGGAATTCTTACCTATGTAATATTTTTACTTGAATATACCTACTTTCTCTAGAATTCTTATGGTAAACAAACCTGGGATCTATTGGTTTATGTGTTGACTCTTTGCAAAATATTATTAAAGTGTGTGAGTCGCTCAGTCATGTCTGACTCTTTGTGACCCTATGGACTGTAGCCTGACCAGCTCCTCTGTCCATGGTATTCTCCAGGCAAAAATACTGGAGCAGCTTGCCATTTCTTTCTCCAGGGGATCTCCCTGACCCAAGGATCGAACCCAGGTCTTCTGCATTGCAGGTTGATTCTTTACCATCTAAGCCACCAGAGAAACCCAAAATATTATTAAATAATCAAATCATCAGATTGCAGAATGGGAGAGGTTTCTTAAAAAATAGTTTCCTTCTGTGTAAAATACGATTTGTCAACCTGTTATGTAAATGCTGTCCCACGTTACATACTAATATAGCTGTTAGGAATTGGGGAGCTGTGTTGGATGTTCTGACTTATTTCTATTTTTTCCTTTAATTTACAGATGCTTGTGTGCTCAAAATTATTAGTAACACATGATATTGGACAAATTTCTGTTTATTTTGAATCCAACTTATCTCAAATCAAAAAATGTTACCTGTAGGTGCAGAATACCTTAAACTAATAATTTTGAGAAAATCATATATAACAAATCAGAAGAGACTATTTGTTGGGTGCAAAAGTTCTTTGGCCACAGTGCTTAAGTTTCAATTCAGACCTTTCGCTCTGAGACTCTTTGACCTGGAGAAATCTTGGGAAGACAAAACACTATAGTATTCAAGGTTCATTTAAAAAACAGAAATCATACTATGCAATTTTTTTTTTAATTGGAGGATAATTGCTTTACAACATTGTGTTTGTTTCTACCATAAACAATTGAATCAGCCATAAGCATTCATATGTGCTCTCCCTCCTGAGTCTCCCTCCCACCCACCCCCATAGGTCATCACAGAGCTCCAGGCTGATCTCCCTTTGTTATATATCAGCTTCCCACTAGCTGTCTATTGTACACATGGTAATGTGTGTATTTCAATGCTAATTTCTTAATTCATTCCACCCTCTCTTTCCCCCACAAGTGTCCACAAATTCATTCTCTATGTTTGCATCTCTATTCTTACCCTGCAAATATGTACCTTTTTTTTTTTTTTTAAGATATCATGTGGATGCATTAATATAGGATACTTGTTTTTCTCTTTCTGACTTATTTCACTAGAGCTGGTTACACACTAGGCATTTTAAGAGAGAGAATGGAATGTTAAAAGTTGTTTATTGGATTTTGGACAACTGAAAGAAATATTGAAAATGTAACATTGAAATAACATGGAAAGAGTAACTGCTAGAAATAAATCATGATATGGCTAGGAGAAAAACAAAAGTGTGAGTTGGACTTATTATAACCTAGAAAGTTGGAAAAGGGTCCTGTGGATGTGGAACCCAGAGCTCTGAGGATGATCAAATTCCAGAACACTGACTACATCAAATAACACAGAGAATGTGGAGCAACAGGAACTGTTGGTGCACCTTGCTGGTGGAATGCACCAGTGGCCAAAACAGCTTAGCAATTTCTTATAAAATTAAGCATACTCTTACCAGAAGATATCCAGAAATTGTGCTCCCTGGTAATTACCCAAAGGAGCTGAAAATGTAGGTTTACACAAAAACCGACACACAGATGTTTATAGCAGCTTTATATTTAACTGCCCAAATCTGAAGGCAACCAAGATGTCCTTCAGTAGGTTGAATGAATTTAGTGTAGTATCTCCAGACAATGGGATATTGTTTTTCAGTCTCTAAACTGTGTCTGACTCTTTGTGACCCCATGGACTGCAACATGCCAACCGTTCCTATCTTTCACTATCTCCCGGGGTTTCTCTAACTCATGTCCAATAAGTCAGTCATGCCATCCAACCATCTCATATTAATCAACACTAAAGAAAAATAAGCTATGAAACCATAAAAATACATGGAAGAATCTTCAATGCATATTACCAAGTGAAAGAATGCTAACATGAAATGGTCATGTATGATTCCAACTATAAGATATTCTGGATAAAGCAAAATTATGGAGACAGAAAAAAGATCAATGGATGCCAGGAGGGGAAGTAAGGGATTATATAGGTGGAGCACAGATGACTTGCATCGTAGTGAAAATACTTTATATGACACCATAATGATGAATACATATCATCATGTATTTACCAGACTCAAAGAGGGTACAACATAAAAAGTGAACCATAATGTCAGCTATGAACTTTGAGTGATTGTAAAGTGTCAGTGTAGGTTCATCAGTTGTAAGAAATATACTGCTCTGATGGAGGATGTTGACAATGGGGAAAATTATGGATGTATGGGCTTCACTAATAGTTCAGTGGTAAAGAATCTGCCTGCCAAGACAGGAGATGGATAGATCCATGACTCAGGAATATCCCGTGGATAAGGAAATGGCAACCCAATCCACGTATTATTGCCAGGGAAATCCCATGGACAGAGAATTTTGGTAGGCTACAGTCCATGGGGTCGCAAAGGAATCAGATAGGACTTAGTGACTAAATAACAACAAATGCATGTGCAGGAGAATGGGTATATAGAAATCTCTGTACTTTTTCCTCAATTTTGCCCTGAACCTAGAAAGTAATGAATAATAATCTTAATCTTTCTTAAAATGTTCTATATACATCATGTTACTCTAAAAAATATATCCAAACAGAATAATTTTACTAAATATACATTTATATATTTAGTTAATTTCTTGTTTTCATCTTTAATGTAAGGCTGGTGGTTTCTTTTTTTTTTTTTTCTGTTTTACAAATTTATGGTTTTGAAATGATCTTGTGGGTTTTTTTTTTTTTTTTTTTTAGTTTAAAAGCTATTTTATACAAAATGCTATTTTTTGATTAATAAAATAAAAAATGAGACTTTTTGATTAATCCTATTCTTTGGAGCATGTTATTAATTTTAAAATTGCATCTATACTATACTTTTTCTGCCAAGATCATAAGAAATTGTATAAAATAGAATATACTTCATTTTTCTTTCTGATGCATATATATGTATCAGTCAGTTCAGAAGCTCAGCTGTGTCCCACTCTTTGTGACCCCATGGACTGCAGCACACCAGGCCTCCCTGTCCATCACCAACTCCTGGAGCTTGCTCAAACTCATGTCCATTGAGTCAGTGATGCCATCCAACCATCTCATCCTGTGTTGCCCTTTACTCCTCCTTCCTTCAATCTTTCCCAGCACCAGGGTCATTTCAAATGAGTCAGTTCTTCTCATCAGGTGGCCAAAGTACTGGGATTTCAGCTTCAGCATCAGTCCTTGTGATGAATATTCAGGACTGATTTCCTTTAGGATTGACTGAATGGATCTCCTTGCAGTCCAATGGACTCCCAAGAGTCTCATCCAACACCACAGTTCAAAAGCATCAATTCTTCAGCTCTCAAGTTTCTTTATAGTTCAACTCTCAAATCCATACATGACTACTGGAAAAACCATAGCTTTGACTACATGGATCTTTGTTGGCAAAGTAATGTCATTGCTTTTTATTATGCTGGCTAGGTGGGTCACAGATTTTCTTCCAAGGAGCAAGCATCTTTTAATTTTAATTTCAATGCAGAGATTAAATGATGTCTTTTAATGCAGCGATTTTGGAGCCCCCGAAAAAATAAAGTCTCTCACTGTTTCCATTGTTTCTCCATCTATTTGCCATTAAGTGATGGGACTGGATGCCATGATCTTTGTTTTCTGAATGTTGAGTTTTAAGCCAACTTCGTCATTCTCCTCTTTCATTTTCATCAAGAGGTTCTTTAGTTCTTCTTCACTTTCTGCCATAAAGGTGGTATCATCTGCATATTGAGGTTATTGATATTTCTCTCGGCAATCTTGATTCTAGCTTGTGCTTCATCCAGCCTGGCATTTCGCATGATGTACTTTGCATATAAGTTAAACAAGCAGGGTGACAATATACAGCCTTGACATATTCCCTTACTGATTTGGAACCCATCTGTTGTTCCATGTTTGCTTCTAACTGTTGCTTTCTTGACCTGCATACAGATTTCTCAGGAGCAGGTCAGATGGTCTGGTATTCTCATTGCTTAAAGAATTTTCCAGTGTTTGTTGTGATCTACACAGTCAAAGGCTTTGGTGTAGTCAACAAAGCAGAAGTAGGTGTTTTTCTGGAACTCTTGCTTTTCGATGATCCAATGAATGTTGGCAATTTGATCTCTGGTTCCTCTGCATTTTCTAAATCCAGCTTGAATATCTGGAAATTCATGGTTCAGGTACTGTTGAAGGCTGCCTTGGAAAATTCTGAGTGTTACTTTGCTGCATGTGAGATGAGTGCAACTGTGTGGTAGTTTGAACATTCTTGGGCATTGCCTTTCTTTGGGATTGGAATGAAACCTGACCTTTCCAGTCCTAGGCCACTGCTAAGTTTTCCAAATTTGCTGGCATATTGAGTGCAACACTATAACAGCATCATCTTTCAGGATTTGAAATAGCTCAAGTGGAATTCCATCACCTCCTCTAGTTTTGTTACTCATGATGCCTCCTAAGGCCCACTTGACTTCTCATTCCAAGATGTCTGGCTTTAGGTGAGTGGTCACACCATGGTGATTATCTGGGTCATGAAGATCTTTTTTGTACAGTTCTTCTGTGTGTTCTTGCCACCTCTTCTTAATATCTTCTGCTTCTGTCAGGTCCATATCATTTTTGTCCTTTACTGAGCCCATCTTTGCATGAAATGTTCTCTTGGTATCTCTATTTTTTCTCAATGAGATCTCTGGTCTTTCCCATTCTACTATTTTCCTCTGTTTCTTTGCATTGATCACTGAGGAAGGCTTTCTTATCTCTCCTTGCTATTCTTTGGAATGCTCCATTCAAATGGGTACATCTTTCCTTTTCTCCTTTGCCTTTAGCTTCTCTTTTCTCAGCTATTTGTAAGTCCTCCTCAGACAACCATTTTGCCCCTTTGCATCTCTTTTTCTTGGGGATGGTCTTGATCCCTGTCTCCTGTACAAAGTCATGAACCTCTGTCCATAGTTCTCCAGGCACTCTATCAGATCTAATCCTTTGAATCTATTCCTCAGGTCAACTGTATAATCATAAGGGACTTGATTTAGGTCATACCTGAAAGGCCTAGTGGTTTTCCATACTTTTTTCAATTTAAATCTGAATTTGGCAATAAGGAGTTCATGATCTGAGCCACAGTCAGCTCCCAGTCTAGTTTTTTATGACTCTATAGAGTTTCTACATCTTTAGCTGCAAAAAATATAATCAGTCTGATTTCGGTATTGACCATCTGGTGATGTGCATGTGTAGCGTCTTCTCTTGTGTTGTTGGAAGTGCGTGTTTGCTATGACCAGTGCGTTCTCTTGGCAAAACTGTTAACTTTTGACCTGCTTTGTTTTGTACTCCAAGACCAAATTTACCTGTTCCTCCAGGTATCTATTGACTTCCTACTTTTGCATTTCCATCCTCTATAATAAAGAGGATATCTTTTTTGGTTGCTAGTTCTAGAAGGTCTTGTAGGTCTTCATAGAACCATTCAAGTTGTTTCTTCAACATTGCTGGCTGGTACATAGACTAAGATATGTACATATATATGTATATACATATATATAAATACTTTTGTATATATGTATGTATTTAGACTACATAGGCTAAATATTTCAAAGGTCACTTATTTTCAAAGGTACTTATTTTTTTCCATCTGAGCCACTAGGTAAACCATATTAAGGATGGCAAGATATTCATTTCTATACTCAGAGAATATTTTCTTAAAGATAATTATAGTATACAGGAGAGATCTGTTTACTGTATCAACAACAAAATGTTCTAGTAATAATCAAATATGTTTTCCAAAATATAGATTAATTTGTTAATATTGTTAAACACAACACTTTTATGAAAGTGCCATAGATTAAAAAACAGCATTGCTATAAGTAAAACATAATTTTTTAGCTCTAAAAGTATGCAGTTGCCAGACCTTAATTTAATGTGTTATTTAAGGTTCTTTTCCTATCCTTTCTTGTATCCAGTCTTTATTAACAAGATTACAAAAGTGTATTTGATAATTTTAATAAAAATTAATTTTATATATCTAAGCTGGAATATGATAATCATTGTTAAAACAATACATGTCAAAATAATATATTTATGTTTTTAGGATCTGTAAATAGAATATTTACAATATAAGTTGAAAAATAGCAAATGTTACTTGACTTTTTTCCCTTGTATCTTAAATTTTTTTCTAATATGCATAAATTTATTTTCTAAGTGTCCATTTGAATTTCCAGTTCTAAGGTATTCTTTGGCTCAACTGAACAGAAATGTTTATGTTTGCTTCATTTAAAACTTTGTTATGCTTCCCAATTCATTGATTCAATAAACAGATGGATTTATCAAATGTGATAGCCATGATTTTGTTTAAAAAGAATTAAAAATTTATAATTATAAAAAAACATTTGGTTAGAAAAAATGGCAATGCTTTCTATGTTCTTTCTTATGTTCTTACTTGTTTCTTATGTTCAAGATGTGGCTAACTGAGTTACTGATTCTAGCTTTCTACTTGATAGTAAGCAACATACATCTAAACACTTACCATGGCCTTAAGGTGTCAGAATCTACTTCCTCTTGACTTTGAGCTTGACCATATTTCTTGTTTGGGTCAATTTAATGTTTATGGATGTGAAACAAACAGAGGCTTCAAAAACACTTATGTGCTTGGATTGTTTTCTTGACCTCTGAGAAGACGCTGTCTCAGATCTGAGAGTTACCTATCAGAGATCTGAACTCAACCCACAGCTTGAAGTCAAGTGCCTCTGTGCCTAGGCCAGACAAAACAAACAAGTTGCAAAGCACGATGAGAAATAAATTCTTTATAGGTGATTGTCATCAACAAAGAAAGATTATCATCTGCAAACAGTTCCATGACCCTGGCAAAGAAATGGGTATAATGAACATGAATGGACAGGGATTTTTTTTTTTTTTTTTTTTCATAAAAGTGTTGAAGAATACAAAATGTAGGGGAGGATCAATTTTAGCAAGCAGTCTGATGTTTGCCTGGTGATTCAGAAGGTAAAGAATCTGCCTACAATGCAGGAGATTAGGGTCGGAACCCTGGGTCAGGAAGATCCCCTAGGAAAGGAAATGGCAATCTGAGAAATCCCATGGACAGAGGAGCTTAGCAGGCTACAGTCCATGGAGTTGCAAAGAGTCAGACACAAATGAATGACTAACACCAACGTTTTGTAGTAGGGTTAAAATGTGGATAATTTATGATAAAGCAACCTTAACCCCAGGTATATAACCTAGAGAAACTCACAGGTCCTTGGGTTTGACATAGCAGCATTATTTATTTTAGGCAAAATCAAGAATCATCTCACAAATTCACCAAAAGCTGACTGTATAATTGAACAGTAGCCTGTTCGTAGAATGAGATACTAGGCAACAAAGAAAACAAACAGTAGTAACAGGCTGCAACACAGAAATTTAAATAAAATAAAATGGGCAATCTCTAAACATTTATAAATGTGGCAGGCATAGAGAGATTTCTGCAGTCTTGGAAGTTATAGTAATTCTCTGGACATTTACATTTCAAGTGCTTTTAAATATCTCTGCTAAATATTTCAGCTTTAAAAAGAAGAAATGTGAGTGTACAAGAAGAAGATGGACATCTAGAAACCAGGAAACAAATCTACTGGCACTATGATCTTATATTCCCCAATCTTCAGAATCATGAGAAATAATTGTGTTATAAACAATCAGCCTGTGATAATTTGTTTAGAACAGATCAAGCTAAGACAGATAAATCACTGAGTATTTTTGATAAAGCTTTATTTTTTATTTTAAACACATTTTCATGATACAGAAAATGTCTATGATAACATCATAATCTACTTAGTTAAGAAATAATTTATTGAAATACTTTATAAAGTAGTACAGTATCCTGTTTTCTAAATCAGTGTGAGTTTAATGAACCCATATAATCTAACCTGTGGAGTTCACATTTAGCAACAATTGAATTACACTCTTTCTTTCTTCTTTCCACTTATTGAAGCTTGAACTCCCTGTCAAAATAATGCTCATCATTTAAAGATATTTCATGCCCTTTCATGCTCCTGTGTTTGTGAAACTGTTAACTAAGTCAGGAGTCAGTTTTCTCCACCTCTTATCTTGAATTTTTTTCTACATATTCTCAATTTTCTCTTTTGCAGATCCTCTCTCTCTCAGTCTTTCCCAATCCTTCAAGCAATTTAATCAATTGCTCTTCTAAATCTTTGCATTAAATTGCTGCAATCTCTATCATAGCATACATGTATTTTAACTATTTTTCATGAATTTGACCCCACTAGAATATTATTTATTCAAGGTTAGCAACTATGTTCTTACAAAGTACTGTTTATAGAGTTCAGTTGTAAGAAATCTTACATTTAGTTATTTCTCCAAAGTAGATTTCATATTTTTCTACTCTGAATCACAAGTTGAAAGGGAATTTATTTTCACTAATTAAGGGGACTGCTCTTAAATATTTCATGAGATCATATTATCCCTTCTGATCTAAGAGAAAACAATGCAAGGGGAGAATGATCCATTTACCTTTGCTATTTCTTCTCAGGAGTAAATCTCTATTAAGCATTGGTCTCCATCATGGGATCTGGTTCTGGATTGTTTGTGTTGCAAGTATGCTTAACATACCTATCCAAGCAATCTCCATAGTGAATTTATATTTATTATCACATTTTCATTTCTCCATCAGTGGCTCTTTCTTGCAAGCACGAATCTTGGCCTCTGGAAAATGGTCCAAAATTCATACAAAAATCTAAGATAATTTTCTCAAACTTTCTGATAAAGATTCTTGTTTTGTCCCTCCAAAACCCTAGATCTTTCCCCTACTTCTCAATTAGACAGTTAGCTTAATTATTTAGAGTAATTATAAAACACACATCATCCTGCTTTCTCCTTTTCAGCAGACAGAACATAGATATGGAGTTTTGGGCCCTATTCTAATCTTTAGGAAGAATGACATCTTTCTAGGTGTAAGGTGGGGGAAGTAACTGCTAATGCAAGTCGTTTATCATTACTATTTATACAGATACTTCTGAATCTCTTGTACTTGGTTCAATGTACAGAGTCCCATGCTTGACCCATGTGCTAGGCTCTCTGTTCATGAAATGTTCTCCTACTGTGACATTTAATCACTTCCCTAGTTTAAGAGGCATGCTACTCCTTTGCAAACAAGATTCTTATGAGAGAAAACCTACCTGATTCTGCCATCTCTTGTTCTTGCATGAAGATACTGTATAAAAGTTTTGATTCATATTATACTCACAGCAGGAAAAATGATTAACAATGACTGGTTCATATTTTTGTCTTATCATTGTTAAATCTTAAAGGATGAAGTCTTAAATATATAATAGATTTTGGGGCAGACTATAAATATATATTTTCAAATTAAATAATACAATTTGAAAGCCATGCAATCTTCTCCAAGGTTACAGATTAAAATACCTTAGAACTGCCCTTCACCCTCTGGACAACTTCTTCATAACATCTCCTGTCCTGTCTAGCAATAATCACCATTGAGATTTTTACTTTTTATACAGTTGTGCACATTGTGTTATAATAAGCTATATAAAATATATACTTTGATTTTACATGGGATTGAACTTCATTAAAGTTTAACCAAGCTATATTTATTCTTAAAGAGATGGGAATACCAGACCACCTGACCTGCCTCGTGAGAAATCTGTATGCAGATCAAGAAGCAACAGATAGAACTGGGTATGGAACAACAGGCTGGTTCCAAACTGGGAAAGGAGTACAAGGATGTATATTGTCAACCTGTTTATTTAACTTATATGCAGAGTACTTCATGTGAAATGCCGGGCTTGATGAAGCACAAGATGAAATCAAGATTGCCGGGAGAAATATCACTAATCTTAGATATGCAGATGACAACACCCTTATGGAAGAAAGTGAAGAAGAAAGTGAAGAAGAAATATCACTAATTTTAGATATGTAGATGACAACACCCTTATGGCAGAAAGTATATAAAGAGTAAAGAGTCTCTTGATGAAAGTAAAATAAGAGAGTAAAAAAGTTCACTTAAAACTCAACAGTCAAAAAACAAAGATCATGACATCCAGTCCCATCACTTCATGGCAAATACATGGGGAAACAATGGAAACAGAGAGAGACTTTACTTTTTGGGGCTCCAAAATCACTGCAGATGGTGATGGCAACCAGGAAATTAAAAGAGGCTTGCTTCTTAGAAGAAAAGATATGACCAACCTAGACAGCATATTACAAAGCAGAGATATTACTTTGCTAACAAAGGTCCATCTAGTTAAAGCTATGGTTTTTCAGGTAGTTATGTATCAATGTGAGAGTTGGAGCATAAAGAAAGCTGAGTGCTGAAGAATTGATGTTTTGAATTGTGGTGTTGGAGAAACTCTTGAGAGTCTTGGACAGGAAGGAGGTCAAACCAGTCCATCTTCAAGGAAATCAGTCCTGAATATTCATTGGAAGGACTGATGCTGAAACTGAAGCTCCAATACTTTGGCCACCTGATGTGGGGAATTGACTCATTGGAAAAGACCCTGATGCAGGGAAAGATTGAAGGCAGGAGGAGAAGGGGATGATGGAGGATGAGATGGTTGGATGGCATCACCGATGCGATGGACATGAACTTGGGCAAACTCTGGGAGATGGAGAGGGACAGGAGAGCCTGGTGTGCTGTAGTCCATGGGGTCACAAAGAGTCAGACACGACTGGGTGACTGAAAACATAACCTATTCACTTTGTCATATGGCAGAAACTAACACAAAATTAGTGTTGTACAGTGAAAAGTGATAAAGCAATTATGCTTCAATAAAAAATAAAATGCATTAGGGTGAGAACATACATAATGATATCAAATTAAAAAAAAATAATTGTCATAGTTTTTGTCATAGTTTTATCACCATGTATAGTCACAGTTTATCAGTTTTCAAATGTTCACTTACCATTTGAGTTTTGTATTTTGTGAAGTTCTTGTTAAATCTTGTGCATGTTCTTCTGTTAAAGTATACTTTTTCTTACTGATTTGTAATAGACTTATATGTGTCATGGATATTAGCTTCATTGAGTTTTGCTTTTGTCAATTGCATTGCAAATATATATCCCACTCTGTTGCATGCTGGTTTGCTTCCATTCCTGAGAAAATTTATAAGTAATAATTTATAAGATAAATAAACAGAATCCATTTTCTATATAATTTCTATGATTTATTTTCAGTATTACTGAAATATTTTTTTCCTTTTCTTTACATAATAAAGATATCTTCCAATATTACATTATGTAATTATATGTATTTTTTTACGTCGGTCTTTATTCAATTTGGAATTTATTTTTAGGTTTGGGGATAAAGCAAAAAGACAAAAGTAGTTTTTTTTTTTTTTTTCTTTTTTTTACTGTATGTACACTAATGCTCTGGTTCCCCTTATTGAAAAGTTAGTCCTGTCCGTGCTTTTTGTAATGCCTTTCAACCTCATGTTATCTTCCCTTATATCAGTGCACCTGGCCTATATTCTGTTCCATTAATTTGTATTGTGCCTATACTTATTGATTATCCTTTTCCCTTTGAAATACTGTGGCACCTTTGTCAAAAATCAGTCTTCAGCACCGAACAGACTTTAAAGAGATTTTAAGATAACATTTTTTAAATGTTTAGTGACCCTTAGCTATTCTTAGCTCTTTCTATTGCCAAATAAATTTTAAAATAAGTTTCTCATGCCCAGAGAAATACTTCTATTAACTCTTATACAAAAGAGTTGTATCAATTTAGCTCCACATCAGTGGTGAAGGAGAGTTTCTATTCCTCACATCCTCCACAAAGTACAACAATCTGTGCTTGTGTAGTGGCATAATGATGACTGAAAGTAGTGAGAATGGACATCTCATTTTGTTTCTTATCTTGGATCTTTGTTGTTGTTCAGTTGCTCGGTTGTGTCCAATGCTTTGCAACGCCATGGACTGCAGCACCCCCAAACTTCCTTGTCGTACACCATCTACCAGAGCTTGTCAAACTCGTGCCCATTGACTCAGTGATGCCATCAACCATCTCATCCTCTGCTGCCCTGTTCTCCTCCTGCCTTCAATCTGTCCCAGCATCAGGGTCTTTTCCAATGAGTCAGTTCTTCCCATCAGGTGACCAAAGTATTGAAGCTTCAACTTCAGCATCAGTCCTTCCAATGAATATTCAGGGTTGATTTCCTTTAGGATGGACTGACTTGATATCTTTGCAGTCCAAGGGATCTTGCAGTCCAAGAGTCTTGTCCAACACCACAGTTCAAAAGCATCAGTTCTTTGGCGCTCAACTTTCTTTATGCTCCAACTCTCAATCTATACACAACTACTGGAAAAATCATAGTTTTTGACTAAATGGATCTTTGTCAGCAAAGTGATGGCTCTGCTTTTTAATATGCTTTCTAGGTTTGTCGTAACTTTTCTTCCAAGGAGCAAGCGTCTTTTAACTTCAAGGCTGCAGTCACCATCGACAGTGAATTTAAAAAGTCTGTCACTATTTCCAATTTTTCCCCATCTATTTGCCATGAAATGATGAAACCAGAAGCTATGATCTTAGTTTTTTGAATATTTTACCTTTAAATATAAATTTAATGATTTTTAAAAGATGTCATTTATTCACCAACATATTCTGTATTTTCTAATTCTAGTTTGCTGAATGTTAATAACACTTCATTAGAAATTGTCTTAACTTAAATTGCTTTTTATACATCTATCAAAGTGAGCATATATTTTTTCACTTGTAAATAATATAAAAGGTTTTACGAATTGCTTTTTAAAGTTTGAAATGTATTTTTATCCTTAGATAAACTCAAGTTGGTCATAATTTATTGTTCTCTGTTATATATTGCCAGATTTAATTTACTAATATTTGCTAATATTTTGCTTTATTTCTATATATATTCATATATTTATGAATATTTGGGTCTGTAGCTCTTTTCTTGTAATATGCTTGTCTAATTTTGATATCAAAATTTTACTAACCTCATGTAACGAATTAAGATGATCTACTTCTCTCTTGGTATAGTTACTTCTCTATTTCTAATAATGTGTAGAATTAAAGAATTATAATGAGCAACACATATCTATCTGTTGGGTATTAGCACATTTGGGAAAAAACATGTAGGGAAGGAGATTTTATTGAATTAATGTATCTGTAATCATTCATAAAACTGGAATTGAGCTCAGTAATCTCATACATGTTTAACATCACTTAAGAGATCAATATTACAACACAGCCATTCACAACAACCGTATCCAAATATCTTGGAGATAAAATCTCAGTTCTAAAATTTATATAATATTTTCTTCAGTTAAAAAATAGGAATTATTATTATGTCTTTTGTTGTGTTTGGAATACTTTTCCTTCCTTTTACAAATAATATGGATATATCCTAGTACTTTGCCTACAAGTAAAAGCTTAATCTGAAAGAAAAAACTATAATAGTTAAGACATATGTTGTCAATTATTATAATCGATTGATTTCTAAACTGTGACAAAGGGCAAGACTGAATTAAGGGAAATAGATATCAAGTGCCAATTTATTTTTTGCACTCAATTATCTGCAATAGACTTAGCAATTCTATGTTTAAGGGAAAAACTAATTTGAGTTTATAAGCCATCCTTTGAATTAACTTGGAAAAGGACATGGGATTAATGTTCAGATGAAATGTAACAGAGTGTGTTATGGTGTAGTACTCAAATATATTCATACAGTTGAAATCATACTCTTCAAACAATTGAAATATATGTGTTTTTTATTATAGACAAATCTTTTGTGACTATTTCAATAAACCCTACTCCGTTAAATAATCTGCCAGTTAGAACAACCACATGATGATAAAGATCTGTTTGAAATGAATTGCCCCCTATTAAATGATTGCTTAAGTTAATTTATTAAATTGGTCATTATTTTGATTCCACATAGGCAAAGATGACATTTAGTTAATCAAAGTAGGCATTTGAGATATCTGCTTCCCCTTTAAACTCTCATTTTCAACTTCATTTCATTTGAAACAAAGATAATTAGCATAATTTGGAAACCAACTTGTGTGTGTAATATACATACATTTGAACACAATGATACATTAAAAGTTAATTTGCATGTATCATAATTCAGAATAAGTTGATTTTCATTCTTTCTAAAAATTATTGTACCTCATTCCCTGGGAATATTTTGTATATTTCTAGTCAGTGGCATATTATGCAGTGAAAAATTTCCAGTCAAGATAATAAAAATGATGAGGATGAAAAGAGTGATATTTTATGAAGCAGTTTCTCATTAAGAAATCTTTTTGCAAAGACAAGAGGATATAGATAATTTTATGTCATGAAAGAGGAAACAACAGAACTAAGAGGCATGTCTTTATACTGCAGATCCAGAAATTATTTCTAATAGCATCAGTTGCTATAGAGTAATTTCCAGTGGATGTACAGGAATAAAATAAGACAGGCATGAGAAAAGATCAATAAATTTGTATATATTGATAAATACAATCTGGCCTTTCAGGTTAACAAAGACAAGTAGAGGATTGCCTTCAATTAAGAGTTTGTTTTTGAAGTGATGGGGACCAGTCAGACAAAACAATCAGAGTTAGAAACATTAGAAATAGGCTAGAAACATCATAGGTGCTAGAATGAATTAGTGAAGTGAAATAAGTGGAAGTGATAGTCGCTCAGTTGTATCCAAGTCTTTGTGACCCCATGGACTAGAGTCCATCAGGGTGCTCTGTCCATGGGATTCTCCAGGCAAGAATACTGGAGTGGGTAGCCATTCCCCTACTCCAGGGGATCATTCTGACTCAGGAATTGAACCCAGGTGTCCTGCATTGCAGGAAGATTCTTTACCATCTGTGCCACCAGGGAAGCCCTAGAATGAATAAATGGATCATTACTCATGAAATTGACCTAAAAATGCTTAAAAGGAATTATGGAAATAAATCAGGTAGATCATAACCAGTGTACCAATGCCTGAGCTAAGTGAGTGACTGACTGTATGGTTTACACACTTATATATGTGAATCTGAATTCCCTTAGAGATTGTTGTTGGTTTGTCTCCAAGTCACCTCCAAACTTTCGTGACCTCATGGGCTGTAGACCCCCAGGCTCCCCTGTCCATGAGATTTCCCAGGCAAGAATACTAGAGTGACTTGCCATTTCTTTCTCCAGAGAAAATGTGTGATCCATGGATCAAACTTGCATGTCCTGCATTGCAAGCAGTTATTTACTACTGAGTCACCACAGAAGCCCAACTTAGGGGTTAGGGGGAAAGAAATGAAAATAGAGATCTAAGAATTTGGTAGGTGGAAAACTGATGCCACAGTTGGTGGGTAAACTATTTGTGTAGTGACCGGTAACTATCCTACATTTAGGAAGTAATCTTGAGGAGAAAATTTTAAGGAGGAAATTATAAAGAGTTTGGTTGGTTATCTCTGTGAATTTTAGAATGATATCTATTTAAATGAATGACCAGCACAAAAATGGTAGTCTTTGTTTGAATATAGTATTCATCACAAACGAAAATGATTTCTTCTGTTGAAGAGATGAGTTATAAATAACTGCACATTCTTAAGAAAAATAATTAATTGCAATTTGGGACCTGGGATCATGGCAGTGAAGAAGGTACATCCTTTATCATTAAAAAGAAGTACCAGGCTGTAAGAATACAAAATAGGTCAGGCAGCATATTATTTGTGTTTTGCTTGTTGTCATGTTATAACAGAAAATTTTCACAATGAAATTGAATTGATTTCAATATTGCCTGTGATTTCAGCAACTATACTACCTAACCACACAATATTACCTGCGGATTGCCCTTTTCTGGCATGAAACATCAGCTGTATCAATTTAAATCATAATGTGGAAACTTAATTTGGTTTCAGAATTAGTTCTATTCAAAAGTGTTCAGAACATGCTCTTTTATTGCAAGACAAACTGCAATTAAAATTCTACATTGAAGCTCAGAGTGTCACCGAGGCCAAATCACTTTCTACCCTTTTTACACAAGCTGTGTGATAGGATTGTGTTCTTTACTCTGATCTGTAAGCCTTGCTTTTATTCCCACCGTGATGGCTGTACTCCAATTACTGGGAAGTAAATGGATTCTGCGCTATAATTGCATAACTTTGTGAAACTGGGACACCTGTAATCCTTCAACTAAGGAAGAAATATGGAACTGATATTTTGAAAAGAAAAATAGGTCTTGGGATGGTAGTAAAGAATAAAGAATTACCTACAAAACAAAAACAAAATGCAGCATCCTAATGGGAAAACTGATGGCTATCAGGGCAGTGGTTAGTGCTTTCCCCTGTTTATCTCCCAACACTACTGTATAGGGGATTGCCAAATGGCACAGTGATAAAACCAGGAGACACAGGTTTGATCCCAGGGTCGTGAATCTCTCCTGGAGGAGGAAATGGCAACCCACTCCAGTTTTCTTGCCTGGAAAATTCCATGGACAGAGGAGCCTAGCAGGCTACAGTCCATGGGATCACAAAGTCTCTGACATAACAGGGCACAGCATAGCACTACCATATAGAGTTGATTCTCACAAAGAAAGCAGTTTTCTGAAATGTCTCTCAGTCAACAAAATACTTTGGTGTTGGAGAAACAAGTGGATGAACATTAAGACACATTGACACAGACTAAATGCTAAAGAGTAGAGATGTGGAGATTGTCTTGTGTGAGGTGCAATGCATGAGAGAAGAGGGATAAATATTTGGGAATATTTTAATGAGATGCAAAACTTTTTGCAACTCTATTCGATTTTGCAATTACAAAGCCAGTGAAGCAGGAAGAACTTGTTTTTCTTACTATAAAATCAGAGGGAATTGAATTTTATTTGCTTTAAATTCCAGAGAGATTAAGTGGTTCTCCAGTTCAAATACCATAGTTGATTATAGCACCAAGCCTTCAGTCAAAAAACATCAGAGGTACCACTAGATCTGAAGGAAATAAAATTCTTGCCCTTAATGATTCAAGAATATGGGAAACATTTCAAAGTTGGTTGAACTCTTCCCCTTCCAAGATGTCAAAGATGATAAAATTTTCTACAACCTTGGAGAAGGATTAGGGGCTTCCCAGGTGGCATTATTGGTAAAGAACCCGCCTGCCAATGTAGGAGATGTAAGAGGCACAGGTTCAATGCCTGGATTGGGAAGATCCCATGGAGGTGGGCATGGCCATCCACTCCAGTATTCTTGCCCTGAGAATCCTGTGGACAGAGGAACCTGGCACGCTACAGTCCATGGGGTTGCAAAGAGTTGGATACCCTTAGCATTGATGTATACAGGAGAAGGATTACGGGAAAAAGGGAGACAGCAGTTTTTATTTTTCCCACAGAGACAAATTAAAAAATAGAAAACAAATATATGTTTAAAAAGTCCTCTTGTCTTAAAATTTGTCTTAACTTCATAGATAATTATTCCAATATTAACTTTATATAAATATAGCACATTCACTGACACAGGGATATGTATTGGGAAACTCTATAAAATAAAATAGAAAGCATATTTTGATATATTGTCAAGAATAAATGGATAATTGTTTTATAAATGTATTTTTTGTTGATTCAAAAATATTTACTCATACTGTAAAATATCAGATTTCTTTTAAACAATAGCCTACATCTGCCAGCTTGGAAAATAGACACAATTTAATGTAAAATAAAACTACTTTGAGAATATGAAGAAAAACTCCCAGGGATTTAGAAGTACAGAGAAAGGAGAGTTGAACAGTTTAAAAAAGTAATAATCCAGTGAACCAGGTAACATCCCAATAATAAGATTAAAACATTATGTTGTGAACTTGACTTATGCAAACAAAATTAATGCCTCAAAACTGCCTAGCCCACTCTCAGGCTGGACCCTGGAAATCTAAATCATGCTTTAATGTCTACATTAACATAACTTTGCAATTCCATTGTCATTACTAGTATTTCTTTACTCTTCCAGAACTGTTCTGCCCAGTAATGGTTCCATGGTTCATTAGGAACTTCTTGGAAAAATACCAGCTCCTTATTGGAAAGCTTCAACAAACAATTTACATTCCCAGGTTATTTGAAAACTTTTTTCAAAATCCTTTCCTAGCTACTTCCAGAAAGTCTGGACTATTCTATGTAATTCTCACTCAGTCCTTATCAAGCCCTCACATTTGAAACCATCTTTTCCAAATTTATGATTCTTTTTTTTTTTTTTTTTCAATTGGAGTATAGTTGCTTTACAACGTTGTGTTAGTCAGACTTACAATCCTTAATAAATTCTGACCTCCTTCCCAACTCTTACTCCTGTAGACACCTCCAAAGTTTTGTAAGTTGGCATTTTTCCTTAATCAATAACCTCAGCTTCATCTAATCAACAGATTTTGGTGGTTATATTTAAGGAGTCAGATTCCCATACCACCCAGGAAGAAAGAAATACTTCATTTATTTTCTCAATGCATTTCAGTTTGATCAAATAGTATTCTTGAAAGTCACAATTACTTTTTAATCCTGTATGATATATTAGAAAGGCAGTTTTTTGAAACTACCTATTTGACTCATTTAAGATACAACTGAAACAAAAATAAAATGTAATAAATTAACCATTGTAGGGGAAATTTATTTTACTCAAATATTCATTTTTATTTTATATTCATACACACACATGACAATGGCTTCCCTCAGAGAGCTGCTATTTTTTAAGAAAGATTTATAAATAAGTAGGCTATTAGTAGGTAATATGGGCTTCCCTCATAGCTCAGTTGGTAAAGAATCTGCCTGCAATACAAGAGACCCTGGTTCAATTCCTGGGTTGGGAAGAGCCCCTGGAGAAGGGATAGGCTACCCACTCCAGTATTCTTGGGCTTCCCTTGTGGCTCAGCTAGTAAAGAATCCGCCTGCAATGTGGGAGACCTGGGTTCGATCACTGGGTTGGGAAGATCCCCTGGAGAAGAGAAAGGCTACCCACTCCAGTATTCTGGCCTGGAGAATTCCATGGACTATACAGTCCATGGGGTCGCAAAGAGTCGAACACGACTGAGCGACTTTCACTTTCACATGGTGACCAATGAAGTGGGAAAATATAAAGCAAATGACACAGATTAAAAAAAAAAAAAATGGTTGAGGAAGGTTTGTTTTGCAGAGTGGTCTGGGAAGGCTTCTGTAATAAATTAGTGAAAACAAACAGAATCAAGTGTATCCGACCAATTCAAGGAGGACAGTTCCCCAGCAATAGGTTCTGGGAGGACAGGGGTAGGAAGTGACATCAGAAAAATGGTGGTGGGTAAGGGTTTGGGTTTTCTTGTACTAGTCTTCTTTGAAGATTTTCTTTTTTTTTTCTCTAAGTGATTTGAGTAGTCACTGCAGGGTCTTGAAAAGGACAATGTTATAACTTAAGTGGTTTTTAAAAGTTCACACTGGTCACTGTGTAGAGAGCAAACTAGAGAGATAAAAAAGGCCAAAGGCAAGAGAATATGGTCAGAAGGTTATTGCAATAATCCGGGGCAACAGATAATAGTGACTGGGACTAGGTTGTACAAGAAGAAGGTGTACAAGACATTTTCTGTTCATACCTTTGTCAACTATAAATTGGCACTTGCCTGTCAACTAGAAATTGCCACTTGCCAAGAGCATTTACCAGTGACTGAACAAAACAGCAGCAAGGGCATTTGCCATCTATCTCTGCAGAGATTGAACCCTGTGCTGGTGTGTCTGTTGACCTTCAACATCCCCTGAGGGAGTTCAGGGTGGAGTGAGGGCCTCTGCTCCAGGGAATCTGGTGGAACAGGTCTTTAGATAGATATTTTCAGGAACTGATGTCATGATGCCAATCCTTGCATCTCTTCATATCTAGAAAATCATTATATCCCTTCATGGTGACATCAGCTCCACATGACTAGCAGAAAACTTTTTGTAAAGTAAGCACTTAATTGCATTGAACTCCCCCTTCACCAAAATCTTATATATTGACCTTCTCTGACTGCCCCTTTGCAGCAGTCTCTCAGAGCTGTCTGAGGAGCTGTCTCCATGGTTGCAGTCCTCATTTTGCCCCCAAACAAAACTTAACTGGCAACTCTGAAGTTGTGCTTCTTTTTTAGTCAACACTTTGAAGGTTGAACTGATAGCACTGCTGATGGTGAGCTGTGGAAATGAGTGATCCAGAAGAAATCCTAAATGTTTTTTAGATTGTAGCTTGAGCTAATGTTTATCCAGCTGTAAACACTCTACGAGGGGCTATTTGGGGATTTGGAGACTATGATTTTGGTTTAGAGTTGAGATAAACACAGGTGGAGGCATTAAGAGGCGCTTATATATTGGAATTTGAATTTTAATGAAGACATCAACAAGATATTACAAATCACTGTTAGAGAAAGTGTAGAAAGAAAAGCAGTCCTGGATTATTCAAACTCTGACATGTGAAGATGAGGTAGAAATTGCTAGCCAGTTAGCATACGGCTGAGACCTCAATTCTTTTTTTAATTTCATCTCTCTTTCTCCCATACAAATATCTCACTCAATTAACCTAAAGCCATACATGTTGTTCCTGGAGAAGGAAATGGCAACCCACTCCAGTGTTCTTGCCTGGAGACTCCAAGGGACAGAGGAACCTGGTGGGCTACCGTCAGTGGGGTCACACAGAGTCAGACATGACTGAAGCGCCTTAGCAGCAGCAGCAGCAGACACGTTGTTCCAGTTTCAACTATGTATATATATATAATTGGAAATGATATAGATATATTAAAAAAACTTTGCAATTATCCTTGTTTTATGCTTTCAAGTTTTGCAAATTAAAATGTTTTGCTTTTAATAATTGTTCAGCAGAATGTAAGTCAGATATAAAGAGGTTTATACTGTATAATTTCACTTATATGAAATTCAAGAATAGCAAATGAAGCTATGGTGATAGAAATCAGAACAGCAATTGTGGAAAAGTAAGAAAGTGAATGGAAGGAGACATGTGGGTACTTTTGGGGGTGATCAAAATATTTTTTTTAGTCCTGAATAGAGTGTGTTCACATTTGTCAAAACTCATTAAACTGTATACTGTACATTGTACAGTCTGTAAATTATATCTCAATTTAAAAGAAATGCTTTAAAGAATAAAAAAGGAGATACTTATTTGAAAAATGCTTTGTTTTTATTTCAGTCTTATCAAGTCTGTAAAGGCTAAAAACAAAAGTAAAAACACACAGAAAAAGAGTGAGATTTATTTGATTGTGTGAAGAAGTTAGGTAAACCTGCTCAAAAACTCCTTCAAAACATATATGTGTTCTCTTCTTAGAGGACAGACTATAAGTCAGATAAAAACTCCAGCAGCCAGTCTTAGAGTGACCTTTTTCAAGCTACATCGTTACTCTCAAATCTACTTATATTTCTGAGATTGCATTATTTTGACTCAAAATACAGTACTGTGTGTAAAGTACTTTAGGGGCCAATGCCAATACAAATTTTGTAAAATCCATGGATGTACATAGAACAGGTTTTATTAGAATCTTGATCGAGAATGTTTTTCATAATTCTAAGTTAAGGTGAAAGAGTGACTCATGATGTCATTCCTCACAGATCACTTTTATGATTTCCCCAAAGTCATTCAATATATCTAGAGAAACATTTTTCTTTGCAAAAGAAAAAAAAGTTTGCAAAAGTGAGGACACAGTGCTTTACAAATTGCTCCTCAAAGAGCTCATATATCAAAGAGAGTATAGTCCATTGTTAGGGAGCGAAGTTGAACTATGAAGAGTAGCTAACAGTGTGGTTAAATTTGCCTGTGAAAGCAAAGAAAATACTGCAGCTCACCTGGCTGAACAATCTATCAATACACACAGTGCTGTACAAAAACATCAATCCTCCCACAGCAGTGCTCTGCCTTCAGGAAAATCATACACGGGATATCACAGGAGCACGTGCTAGGGGAGGACAACTTGTGTGGGGCATGTGGGCTGACTGGTATTTCCTTGCCAAGCATTTTCATAGTTTAATGTCCAAACTTTGGATGCAACACATTAAGGTAAACAATTCTGAATTTCAAAAAAGCAAGGAGGCTACTGGAGTGCTCACGCTATCTGTGAAACAAAGAACAGTATAATGTAGTATGAATCGTGCAGGGTTCATATTGAATACTGGTGTGTTACTTTGCTAGGGCTACCAAATAAAGTACCACAGATCATATGGCTTAAACAATAGAAATATTTGTGTCATGGTTCTGGAGGCTGGAAACTCAAGATCAGGGAGATGGCAGGATTGGTTTCTTCTCATGCCTCTCTTCTTGGCTCTCCTTGGTTATCCTCCCCCTATGTCTTCACAGGATCCATCCCTTATTTCCTCTTCTTATAAGGCCACCAGCCAGATTGGATTGGGATCAACTTCAATGACAAAATTTCAACCTAATGACCTTTTCAAAGAGCCTATTTCCAAATGCAGTCACATGTGAGGTCCTTGGGGTTGGAACTTCAACCTAAGAAATGGGATTGGCACAATTCAATCCCCAGCACTGAGGAAGAAAGGCACAGAGAAGAAGATGAGATGAACAGTGCTGCTTTTTTTTTTTTTTTTTTAAGTTTTAAATTTGTTTATTTTTAACTGGAGGCTGCTTTTAAATCCTTTAAATATAGGACATGTATCTCTTATCCCCTTGATTTATTATATTTGAACAAGTTTTGAATCTACTATTTATCTTTCTCTAAAAAGTAATGAACATTCATTTTCAAAAATTTAGAAAACTCAGAAAACTCAAAGGTATTATAAGAAAGAAAAAATCCCATTCATTTCTGTCATGGAAACTTTTAAAAAGAAACAGTTCACATGAGTACCAGGTTGTGTGCATTATCTGTATTACTTTTGTATTTACCGGTGTAATATAAACCACTTCCTTTTCATTATCATCTTATTGATATTTTAATGACTGGATATTTTAAGTACTATGATGGTTAATTTTAATTGTACATGTCAATTTGGCTAGGCCATGGTGTCATGTTTTGTCAAATCCAGTATAGATTTTACTGTGACATACATTTTGAATATGATTAATATTTAAATCAACAAACTTTAAGTAAAGCAGATTAGCTTCCATGATGTGGGTCTCCTATCAGTTGAAGGTCTCAAGAAAAAAGATGAAGTTTCTCATATAAAGAAGAAATTGTGCCATCAGTCAGACTTTAGACTCAAGATTTTGACATTAACTCTTTCCTGACTCTGCAGTGTACTGGTCTGTCTTGCAGATTTTGGATTATCCAGTCACACAATTGTGTGAGGCAACTGCTTAAAACCTCTCTCTCTCTTATGCATACAGGTCCTATACATACACCCTACTGGTTCTGATTCTCTAGAGAACCTATTGACTATGTTTTAAGTCATTCTTTATGTTGTTTGAATTTAAGCTTTTCTCCTAATTTCTACACAAAAATATGATGATAAACATCAATATTCACAGAACTGGCTGGGCTTTCTACCCAGATCTTCCTACACAACTTGTAAACATAGCCTGCAATTTCAATGAAACCATACTCTATTTCCGCTTGATATTTTCTGACCATCAAATTTCCTTAGCCATAAATTTTTGTCATGTTATTGATTCCTTTATTATCAATTTCTTTGCATGTTTATTTGCAAATTTCTATGCTTCTATTTCTTGATTTATCCTAGAACTATTCTTATCCTCTGTATTCCTCTGGAATCCTCCAAACCAAAATCAATAGTAAATAAACACTTTCTTACCTAGTTTTATTACAAACTGCTCTCTCTACTTCCTGGTGTCAATAGAAACTCAAATCTGTAATACTGCTTCAGCTTGCAAGTTCTTATAAATGGAAGTCACATATTTTCACAGATTTTAGAGGTAATTTGGGGTTTCATCTAGGTGTTCAGTAGCATTTCTAAATCAAAATTCCTGAATTGAACATGAATATAAAAGAAAAAAAAATCCTTTCAGACATTGGGTAATGCTAGTGTCTAATCCTAATTTCCATCATGAATGATTATGGTTTGGTCATTCTCCATATTTATAGAAAACACTGGGGACTTACCTGGTGGCAGTTTATAAGAATTGACCTGCCAATGCAGGGGATATGGGTTAGATCCCTGGCCTGGGAAGATTGCACATGCCTCAAAGCAACTAAGCTGGTCCACCACTTCAGTGGGCTCAGCTCCTGAGCCTGTGTGCACTACAGTCTGTGCTCCACAACAAGAGAAGCCACCACAATGGAAAGCCCTCACACTGCAACAAAAGTAGACCCTGCTCACCACGACCAGAGAAAGCCCATGTGCGGCAACAAAAATAAATAAATAAATAGAAAGAAAATGTTAGTTCCCATCTCAGTGATCGTTTCCATCCAAAGTTACATTGAAATTAATACTTATTCAATATCACTTACTTCTTTTCTCTCTCTTTTTTTTTTTATTATTCTTAAACATCTTGATATCTAGCATGGTGCACAGCAAGACTTTCACAAGTCATTATACAATAAAATTGGGTAAATAGATTTTACTAGCGCTAGTATACTTTCAGATGTGTACCCTGTGATTCATGTTCTACTACCTAAAATGTTAAGGAAATGATTCTTTTTGATACCATTTTTCTTTAGTTAAATATGTTTGTTGTGCATGTGTGCATTATATGCTACTTTTGAATACTCATAGGATATGTGTTCTAATATGTAAGAAAATATAACATTAAATTCTGTTTCTCAGCTAGGCATGATCTTGCCTTTTAGTGGAGATTTGCAGTATAGAAATACACTTTTAGTTGTCACAAATAGAGGACTGCTTCAGTTCAGTTCAGTTCAGTTGCTCAGTCGTGTCCGACTCTTTGCGACCCCATGAATCGCAGCACGCCAGGCCTCCCTGTCCATCACAAACTCCCGGAGTTTACTCAAACTCATGTCCATCGAGTTGGTGATGCCATCCAGACACTTCATCTTCTGTCGTCCCCTTCTCCTCCTGCTCCCAGTCCCTCCCAGCATCAGGGTCATTTTCATGAGTCAGCTCTTCGTATGAGATGGCCAAAGTACTGGCGTTTCAGCTTCAGCATCAGTCCTTCCAGTGAACACTGGCATCCAGTTGGTTAAATCAATCCTGCAACATACTACAATGAATAGGGCAGCTTCTCACAACAAACAAACGAATGAAAAACACTTACCCGGAACAAAATGTCAGTAGTGCAGTTTGAAAAATCCAGTATTAAAAGTACTATCCAGTTTGAAACATAAGTTTTAATGGACATGGTTTGTATTATGATGCCTTACTGTCTGCAATTTCCTTTTCATGAAGACTTCTCTTGGTGTGCAGCATTTTAAGTTGCTCACAATATGTGTAAAGTAGCAGCTGACTTCTGAGAATAATCCTCACTATTAATTGGATTTCTTTGACCAGTCTGTACTTTAATCATCTGCACATTTAATAATTGATTCAAAGGTTTGACAATTTTATGTCATGGAAAGGTGCTTCTAATTCCAGGTGACAAATCAGAAATAGTTTAATGTCCTATTTTTCTCCCATGTTGATATATTTTTATCTTGGATCATTACTTTCCACAACCAAAACACGTCTTGACTTTTTTATGCATCTCTAATGAAGACAATTAAAATACTTGATATACATTACATGGATGGGATCTCTTTTTAATTGTTCATTGTTTGCGTTCATAGTGATCAGCTATATTAAATGAGCCTTGACATTAAAGAGCAGCTTGATGTTCTGGTTTTAATTTTTCATTTCAGGTGATACTGACTGCTATTAATGGTTCCGTCAAGGAGCTGAAAGACTGTTGATACTCAGCACAAGCATTATAAATAACAAAACATTTCAAGTAGATGAAGAGAAAATTTTCAAAATTAAAAGAGGCATCTTTAGTCTCAGAAAATATGACAACTAATCCAGTAAGAAATTATAAACTTCATTCTTCCAAAAGGAATTCATTCTAATACCCTTAAAATTCTGTTTCTCAAGTGATGCAAGGTGCTGCTATGCCTCCATAAAATAATTGTTTAACCTAAATCAATGGAAGAGGAGGAAAGAAACAATACAAGCAAGATAAGGGGCGAGTGACACTGACCTGGATGTTGACAGTTGTTAAGGGGCAGGGGGGACCATGGCAAATAAAACTGAGCTTGACAGTCTAAAGCAGGGAGTTCATTGCTGCCATTTGGTGACACATGAATTTTTCAAGATAAGCAAGTGTTCTGAGTATCTATTTAAAAATCTTTTGATTTATATGTTGACCATTAGTCATCCTGAAATCACTCTGTGATTCAAAATTGTGAGGTCAAACAAAGCATATCTGCTCTCTACATATGACCAATAGGTTATTATTTGTCTTTTTCCTTTTGTTTCAATAGATTTAAGGACTGGTCCTCCATTTAAAGACAAGAATAACATATTAAAATATGTATTTATATTTTCAAACAATTTTATCAACTCTGATAATTAAATCTATGTTTTGAGTTGGCTGGTCCACAGTGCCTGAATATTTGGCAAAACATTATTCTCAATATTTCTGGGAGGGTTTTTTGGAAGAGATTGACATTAAATTGGTGGACTTTTTAAGTAAAGTAGATAGACTTCCAATGTGAGTGGACTTTATCCAAGTCAGTTGAAGGCCTTAAGAGATTAAAGATTAATCTCCCAAGAATGAATTCTTCAAGCAAGTGGCCTTTGAACTTGAACTCCTTGGGTCTCCAGTAGATTTTGTACTTAACAGTCTCCACAACTGCATAACCAATTTCTTAAAAATAACTATACACACACACACACACACACATATATATATACTTATACACACACACACACACACACACACACACACATCCTATTGGTTCTGTTTCTCTTGAAAACCCTGGCTTATATATCAAAATACAGAGAAATACTGACATCATCATGTGCCATCCCACAGATCAGAGCTGCCTACACTTAGCATTTCAATGAATGTCCTTCCATTAATTTTCTAGGCATACATGTTATGCTAACTTGCTTCAGTCATGTCCAACTCTTTGCGACCCTGTGGACCATAGCCCGCCAGTCTCCCCTGTCCATGGGATTCTTCAGGCAAGAATACTGGAGTGGGTTGTCATGCCCCTCTCCAGGGGATCTTCCTGACCCAGAGATCAAACCCATGTCTGTTACATCTCTAGCATTCACAGGGATGTTTTTTTGTGTGTGTGTTTTTTTTTTTACCACTAGCACCACTTGGGAGAAGATAATACATCAATGCTCTCATTTCACCTGTTAGAAAAAATATATATAATTTATTACACTTGTATTAATCAGCAATATTTGTCATGATGTTTCATAATAATCACTCAGAAATTTTTGGTAGATTTCAGCAACAAATCTTTATTTTTTCCTCATGCATCTGTGAGTTGACTGTGTTTATTATAAGAGTCAGACTGAGGCTCAGTGGTTCCTTGAGTATACTTCTCATATGTAAGTTTTAAAGGATGCAAGAAGGCAAGTAAAATCATGCAGGCATATTTAAAGTGTTTTATCAGGTAAATGTATGTCATTATCATATTGCACTGGCAAAGCAAGCCAAAGAGCCTAGAGGACAATAAAAGATTATATGAATGGAGGAGTAAGGAAAAAAATGCATCTACCACAGTCCTGTAAGAAAGGACACACTCATCAAATGTCAGAAGTTGTCAGGGGTAAACTCACCATTCTCTTCACCTTTAGTGAAAATCTGTAGATTTTTTAGTGAAAATCTGCAGTTAAGTAGACATACTTACTGGTTAACCAATCTTCATAAAGTAATACTAACAGCTATACAAAGTGTTTAAAAAAAAAAAAAACAAGAAACCTCATAATTAACATACAAGGTGAGCACAAAGGGAGTGTCATATCTCATATTTGTACACCTCCTTAGCCACAGGATAAGGTGAAATATCCATATTAGAAAAAAAACTAATTTTAAATTAATTTTAGCCATTTTTAAATTTTAAATCTTTTTAAAATATGAATAGATCTTACTAAAATTAGGTATACCTAAATGAAGGGTATATTATTTCATGAATAATTAGTGAATGTAATAAAACAGGTATGCTAGACAGACATTAAAAATGTAGTTTATACTATTTTACACTAAACTTTGAAAAAAAAAAGAATTATTAAATAAGTCACAGAATGGATTTTGGAGCCATAGCAAAAATCAACACAATAGATGAGTAAAATTAGAAATATGCTTATTATGTTTGCATTTTGTTAAGTAAGAATCTCAATAGATCTCACTACAAAGAGATAAAAAGAGAATAAATTAGGCAATATTTGCAAAAATGCGTGCACAATATGGAACAATGTGAAGTGTGACATCAGTAGTATAAAATGAGAGGAGAAATAAATGTGTACAGTTTTTATACATGGTTGAAATTATGTTTGTGCCAACTTAATGTGGACTACTTTAGCTATAAGATATTTAGTGTTAACCTCTTTAAAAACTTCAAAGTAAGAACACCTAATAGATTCAAAAAAGATTAAAGAATCAATGTGTATCCTTTTTTAAAAAAATCAGTAAATTACAAAGGAAGACAACAGACAAGAAGAAAGTAAGAAGGGAACTTTAAAGTTGTCAAAAAAGAAACAGTACAATGAAAATAATAATTTCATATCAATACCTATCAATAATCACGTTAAATGTAAATGAATTGAATTCCACATTTGAAAGACACAGACTGATTGAAAGGCTAAAAATAACAGGACCCAACAATATGTTGCCTACAAGAGAATCACTTTAATCTTAAGGACACACTCAGGTTGAAACTGAAGTAATGGATAAAGGTGTACCATGCAAATAGAAACAGAGCAGGGGTGGCTATACTCATACTATATATAATTAATTTTCACAAGGAGACTGACTTCCATGGGCCACAAGAGACAAATAAATCACTATATAATGATAAAGGGGTCAAATTATCAGATAACAGAACATTAGCACTGAACTACATGAACAGATATTAATAGAACTGAAGGGAGAAAGAGATAGCAAAACAACAACAGTAGAGGGATTGATTATTCCACTTTTATTAGTGTACAGATCATTCAGACAGAAAACCAATAAGAAAACCATCATTTAATGATGTGATAGACTAACAAACATGTTCAAAACAGCAGCAGAATACATATTCTTCTCCAGAGCATATAAAGCATTCTCCAGAATTAGGTCATAAATTGAGATACAAAGCAAGTCTTACAAATTTAAGAAAATTGAAATTATATCAAGCATTCTTTATAACTACAATGTTATAAAATTAAAAAATGATAAAAAAGAGAATATTGGAAAAATCCTAATTATGTGGAAATTAAACCACACATTTCTGAACAAGCAAAAGGAAAATCAAAAAATATCTTGGGACAACAAAAATGGAAATACAAAACATGGAAATGTGGAATGCAGCAAAAGCAGTAGAAAGAGGGAATTTTATAGAGATAAATGCATACATTAAGAAACAAAGAAAAAAGCAGCTCTCAAACATCTTCAGAAGCGTGGTTATTCAGAAGCGTGTTATTTTATAACTTAAGGAACTAGAATTGAGTTCATAGCAGACTAAAGAAAAATTTTAAAATGAATAGAAGTAAATTAAACAGAAATTTAGAAAACAGTAGAAGAGAATGACACAACTAAAAACTTTTTTAAACATATAAGCACAATTTATAAACTTTTATCTTGACTAAGGAAAAAAGAAGAAGAGTAATTTAAATAAAATTATGTATAAAAAAAAGAAGCATTACAATGATACCACAGAAATGCAAAGGGTCAAGACTACTAAGAAAAAGCATAAGTCAAAAATTGAATAATATAGAGAAATAAATATAATCCTTGAAACATACTGCTTACCAAGACTGAATCCTCAAGAAATATAAAATATGAACATACAAATAATGAGTAAGGAGATTAAAATATTAATTAAAAATCTCCCAATGAAGAAAAGTCAAGGACAAAATGGTTTCGCAAGTAATTTTATCAAACATTTTAAGAACTAAAATCAATCCTTCTTAAATTCTTCCAAAAAAATAATAAGGTGGGATTTTTTTCGCTCATTTTATAAGGCCTGTGTTACCCTCATTCCAAAATATACCAAAGAAAACAATCAACAAAATGAAACAACTTCCAGAATAGGAGAAAATATTTGCAAGCCTTATACGTGATAAGGGGCTAATATCCAAAATGCATTAATATTGCATACAACTCAATAGCAAAAAGAAAGAATAAGTCAATATTTAAAATGGGCAAAGGACCTGAACAGACGAGTTTCCTAAAGACATCCAAAGGGCCAACAGGTAGACAAAAACATCCCTGATAACCTGGGAAATACAAATCAAAACCACAATGAGTTGGAATGGTTATCAGAATGACAAGAGTAACAAGTGTTGGTGAGGATGGAAAGAAAATGGAACCCTGATACACTATCAGTGCCAATGTAAATTGGCATAGCCCTTATGGAAAATGAAGGTTCCTCAAAAATTAAAATAGAAAAACCATATGATCGAGCAATCCCACATTTGGGTATATATCAGAAGGAAATAAAATCAGTATCTTGAACTGATATATTTGTTCCACCTTCTTTGTATCATTATTCACAAGTGTCAGGATGTAAAAAAATTGAAGTAAGTGTCCATCAACAGATGAATAAAGAATCATCACAATGTACACCTTAATAAAATTCTACAACCTGAATATACACATTTTTTATCAGTCATTTTGAAAATGAATAAAAGAAACAAGAGCCCCTGTGCATGCATCACTCACCACAGCTTACATACCCCCGTAGAAAGAAAGATTTCCTTCTGCCCCTGTAATAATAGGACTTTTCAGGTGGTGCAGTGGTAAAGAACCCGCCTGCTATTGTAGGAGACACAGGAAATTCAGGTTCAATCCTTGGGTGGGGAATAACCCCTGGAGTAGGAAATGGCTATCCACTGCAGTATTCTGGCCTGGAAATTTCCATGGACAGAGGAGACTAGCACGTTACAGCCCATGGGGTCACAAAACGTTGGACACAACTGAGTGAGCATGTACACAATGCAACAAGAGTCCAAGCATTTGTGGCCAATGTACAATCACAGCCCTCCTCAATTTTTTCCTTTGTCCTATAAAGCAGGAGTCCCCAACCTCCAGTATCTAATGACTGATGATGTGAGGTGGAGCTGATGTAAAAATGATAGAAATAAAAAGCACAATAAATGTAATACTCTTAAATCATCCTGAAACCATCCTCAACCCCAGTCCATGGAAAAGTTGTCTTCCACACAGCCAGTCCCTGGTGCCAATAAGGTTGGGGGCCGCTGCAAAGGAAGCCCCTTTCCTCTGTTCTCAGGACTTGTCACCATAGGTCACCAGAGTTTGCTTGTCCCGAATTGCAATTCTCTGCTATTCCAGAATAAATGACTTTTGTTAGTGAAATAATTAACTCTTTCGTTAAGGTCAATACATTCATGCCTTATTAAAGTTAGAAAAAATAAAGAAAGCTCCTTGTTGCTGTTCAGTTGCTAGGTCATATCCAACTCTTTCTAACCCCATGAACTGCAGCCAGCTTCCCTGTTTTTCACCATCTCCCTGAGTTTGCTCAAGCTCATGCCCATTGAGTCAGTGATGCCATCCAACCATCACATCCTCTGTTGTCCCCTTCTCCTCCTGCCTTCAATATTTCGCAGCATCAGGGTCATTTCCAATGAGTCAGCTCTTCACATCAGGTGGACAAAGTATTGGAGCTTCAGTATCAGTCCTTCCAATGAATGTTCAGGGTTGATCTCCTTTAGGATTGACTCTGGTTTGATTGCTTTGCAGTCCAAGGGGCTCTCAAGAGTCTTCTCCAACACCACAGTTTGGAAACATCAGTTCTTCAGCCCTCAGCCTTCTTTAATATATATAAAACTCCTAATACAACACAAGCTCTATGAATAAATGTTTAAATGTGTTGGTAAATTGATAACAGACTAATGAATGAATGGAGTATTACATATGCATGAGTGTCAGTGCGGGCACATGCATGCACATATACAAACATGCTCATATGTACACATGTACAATCTGCATGTGTATGCATGGATAAATGATTTAATTTATCAATAAACATTATGAGTTATTACAGAATATCAGGAAGGAATAAATATCACGGTCCTATTTATTTTAGCTACATTTTATACTCTGTTGAGTGCACTACATATTCTTTTCTTTTTCTTTCTCCTCCTTTTGTTCTCCAACCTCCTCTTTTTTCAGGTATCTCTTCTTTAAAATCATTTACATCTTTGGTATACACTGAAAACTTACTGTAATGCCAAATATTCTGAGATATTCTGTTATCCCAAGTAATGTAAGCTCCAAATACCAAAAGCCTTAGAAAAATTGTTATTGAATGTTAACTGTAGCACGATAAATTAACACAAATAGAAATATACAATCATATATACTTAAGCCTACTTATGGAGGTATGCACTTTCTTCTCTGGCTCCTAAACAACTACTGAATTTGTGTTAAGCATTTATCCTGCTGTTTGGTAATTGGTGATTTACTTCTTTAGCTCATGGTTTAGATTTCTACCCTTTAGAGAGTATGGATTTTTTCATTCATCAATCTAAACTCTGAACCTAGTAAAATGTTTGGCACAAAACAGTCACTCAGTTGACACATGTTTAATTTAATTGTTCCTTGTTTTCTACAACTATTGTGCATTTGCTCAAGGTCATGTACGGCTCTGTCTTTACAGTCAACATTATTCCCTGATTTATTAGATTTTACTTTTATTTATCCTCATATAAATCCAACCTTTTTTGTTTATTTCATTTCCAACCTTTTCTAACTCAAAGCAGTTCTTTTTCTCCTTTGTTCAACACTTGTTTAAATAGCACCTGAATTCCAAGGAACGCATGACTTATGTTATACCCTTGCTTTTTTCCTGTTTTTTTTTTTTTTTGTAATTTTAATTTATTTATTTTTAAATGAAGGATAATTTCTTTACAGTATTGTGTTGGTTTCTGCCAAGCATCAACATAAATCAGCCATGGTTATACATATGTCCCCTCCCTCTTGAACCTCCTTCCTCATCCCACCCCTTTAGGTAGTTACAGTGCTCTGGTTTGAGTTCACCGAGTCGAATAGCAAACTCCCGTTGACTATCTGTCTTAAATATGGTAACGTATGTTTCCATGTTACTCTCTTCATAGATCCCACCCACTCCTTCCTCCCTCCTCCACACTGTGTCCTTAAGTCTGTGTATCCATTGCCACCCTGCAAATAATTTTATCAGTACCATCTTTCCAAATTCCATATATATGCATTAGTAGCATTAGTATATGATATTTTTTTTCTCTTTCTGACTTACTTCACTCTGTGTAATAGACTCTAGGTCCATCCACCTCATTAGAACTGACTCAAATGCATTCCTTATCACGACCGAGTTAATATTCCATGGCATATATATACCAGCATTTCTTTATCCATTCATCTGTTGATGGTCATCTAGGTTGCTCCCATGTCCTAGATATGGTAAATAGTGCTGCAAAGAACTGTGTAGTACATGTGTCTATTTCAATTTTGGTTTCCTAAGGGTATATGCCTAGCAATGGGATTGCTGGGTCATATGGTGGTTTTATTCCTAGTTTTTTGAGGAATCTCCATACTGTCTTCCATAGTGGCTATGTCAATTTACATTCCCACCAACACTGCAAGAGGGTTCCCTTTTCTCTACACTATCTCCAGCCTTTATTGTTTGTAGACAGTTTTGACGATGGCCATTCTGACTAGTGTGAACGGATACCTTATTGTAGTTTTGATTTGCATTTCACTAATAATGAGCAATATTGAGCATCTTTTTATGTGTTTATTAGCTATTTGTATGTATTCTTTGAATAAGTATCTGTTTAAGTCACTTTGCCACTTTTTTTTTTTTAAATTATGAAACACTTTGCAAGTTTGCTTGTCATCCTTGCTCTGGGGCCATGCTATTCTTCTCTATATTGTTTCAATTTCAGTACATGTGCTGATGAAGTGAACACTCTTTCCCACGTTTTGACTGGGTTGTTTGTTTTACTGGTATTGAGTTGCATATGCTACTTGTATAGTTTGGAAATTAATTATTGTCAGTTGTTTCATTTGCTATAACTTTCTCCTATTTTGAAGGTTGCTTTTCTCCTTATTTATAATTTCATTTGCTGTGCAAAAACTTTAAGTTAAATTAGGTCCCACTTGTTTATTTTTGTGTTTATTTGCATTTCTCTTGAAGGTGAGTCTTTTTTTTTTGTCCATATGAACTCACTAATTTAGCCTATATTTCAAGTTGTTCCTATCTATTTTTGTCAAATTATGCTGTTCATTTTTATTGTGTAATATGGTTACTAACGTCCATGTCCTTATTTTTCAAGTCCTTTGAGTGGAGCATTTGGACCAAGATTTTTTTAATGTTACTTACAATTCATCCCACAATGCATGATATATGCTCATAATATATAGTCACTAAACACTTTAAAACAAAAAGCTATGCAACTAAAAATGGAGCACTAATCATGCTTGCAGTAGTTGAATTATTGTCAAAATATTTCAGCATAACCTGTATTTGCTAACTCTTTAAAACGGATTTCCACTCTCAAAATTTTGTCCTCCATTTTATGGTCAAACATTTGATTGTTTATAAAGATGTTGTAAGGAGAAGCAAAATGTCTTTCCCCACAAAGTAAAATAAAAATGGAAGCATGTTTAGCACTAAGTAGACTATAAAAAAATGAGGAAAAATAGTTCACATGGAAAAAATGACTATATCTACCCAATGTTTCATTTTAGTGTTATAATTTCAAATCTTATGCTTAAATTGTTCATCTATTTTATGTTGGTTTATGTATATGGCATGAGACAAAAACTTAATTTCATTCTTCTGCATGTGGTAATCCAGTTTTTTCAGCACCATTTATTTTGAAGAGACTACCATTTTCACATTGTATGTACCTGACACTCTTGTTGAAGATTAGTTGAATGTGTATGTTTGGATAAAATAGGAAGCATAGGAAAAATAGACTCTAAAGGTCATCAGTCATAGGGAAAATAATCAAATAAAACTTCTCAAAATATGCATACAAAATGAAACTAAATTAAAAACCCAAATGGGGAAACACAGAATATCAGACAAGCAGAAAGACCTGAAAAATCATGTATAGGAAGAAATGACTCAGAAATGATGTAAGATCTAGAGAACAAAAGTGCAATAGAAATGTTGATACATGGAGAATAGAGAAATAATTTATACTATATATCCAATCAGAATCCCAGGGAAAAGAGAATGGTGCCAAATGCTAACAGAAATGATCAAAGTATAAAGGTCGGTCATATATTTTCATTTTGATTTGAGAAAACTCAGTAAATACAAGCAAAATAAATAAAAGTTCACAAAAACCATTTCAGTGAAACTTCAGGACATCAAAGATAAGGTAAATATCTTTAAAAGATCCAGATATATGGAAATTTTATATAAAAAAAACCAAATGAAACTAATAAGAGATTAAGAAAAATAGAGCAAACAAAAAGAAAAATAAGTTTAATGATGATAGAATATATCTTTTAACCTAAAGGTTTAACCTCAGGGAATTTTATTTTGGGATGAGGTTGAAATATAAATATATTCAGAAAAAAAAATGGCTAGATAGAGTTTATTACCAAATGACCTTAACTAACAGATAATTTAAAGACTGTACATCAAGAAGAAGGAATATAATACCAGAAAGGACTGACTGATAGGCAAGAATCAACTGTAACCAAAGAAAAATTTAGGGAAATTTTTAAATTTCCTAATCATTGACTGCATAAAAAAACATAAAAATAATGTAAAGTATTAAAATATAACAAAATATGAGAAGACTATAACATATAATCTGTAGAAAATTCACTAGAATTAAAATATTTTAAGGTACTCCAAAAGTGTTCAGGAAGATAGTTAAAATACTGATTTATTTATACTTTAGATTTTATTAGGTTCAATATTCATGTGAAATTCTTATCATAACCTTTAAAAATAAATGCAAATGTTCAGCAATATACATGAAAAAAATTAAGGTAAAACATCAGTCCAATCAAAAGCAAAACACAAAGAAAAAACACAGAAAAAGAGGATTATATACAAAACACCAAAAAGACATTAGGAATCAGCACAAATTTATCAGGTATGACAAAAATGTGAATCCTTCATAACCCACAGATAGATCTTCTGACTCAGGGATTGAACCTAGAATTCCTCTTTTGCAGATTCTGTATCATCTGAACCACCTACAAAGTCTGGTGTATTTCTGATGACTCTCCATGGCATGAATGATTCATGTGATGACTCAGTAATCAGGATCACTTGGAATTTTTTTTTTTTTTTTTGGCTACTTTGTCATCTCAGGGTCAGTGTTCCATGGCCAATATACCAGAAGCAAAACAAATTACAATTTCAAGTATAGTCCTCTAAATGTTTCTCCATGGATGAAGCGGAATGATTTCTAATTTTCCTATTTGTCATAACTATTGCCATAGGCAAACATTTCTGCAAAGATGCTAAGAAATATGGAGGGGCATACGAATATTCAGTCACCAATAAATATTTCCCCCATAGTAAGTTATGAGTTTTAATAGTGATTGTATATCATTAGTCATACTGCTACTGAGACCCGATTTACTTATTTTGATTTTTATTACTTTTTTTTATTATTTTTATTTTGATTTTGATTATCTTCTTTTTTTTTTTTTTTTGTTATTGTTTCTATTCTTTTGCTTCTTGAGTATATTACCAAGTTCATTGCTTGGATTATGTATTTGTCTTTTTTCATTGTCTGAATAATGTAAACAATCTTTGGGATAAAGGACATTATTACAAGGCTATTGCTTGCCGTGGATCCAATGGCTACTACAGCCACCACCAGCTTTTCATGGGACTTTGGTGAAAACATAATTAAATCTTTATTATGTAAATAACTCTATTTTGTGGTATCTTTGTTATAGCAGCTTAGCCTTTCACCTAGATAATACATAAAGTATTAATAGAATTTTGAAATTGGAGTGTTGCTCAAACAAAACTTAAAATATATGTCAATAGCTTGCTATTTGGCATTGGACAGCAAGGAAACAATGAACACAGACTTGATGACTTATGATCTTTCTTACACCATTGAAAAAAGTTGATATAACTGCCACCTGTGATAACTTGGAAAGCAGATTGCAGTCTATGGAGACTATAACTCTACAGGAAGCAGTCAGAATGCCAGTTTGCAGACATAATTGGAAAGAAATAGAGTTCTGCTAAAAAAAAAAAAAAGTTCTGACTGCCACATAAAATAACAATTTTGTGAAAATACAGAATTTGAAAAGTCAGTATAAGGAAAAAACAATCGTTTGCTTACTGCTAAAAGCGGACACTTGTTGAAACCAAATGTAGGAGAACTGTCACCCAGAATCTTCTTGAAATGCATTGCATTATTTTTATTTATGTATACAGCGGTTGTCAGCCCAGCTGCATGGATCAAAGTAAGTTTTCAGATGGCATGGAATTAATTATTATTTAATTGACAACGACAGAGAAAGTTGAGCAGAACATAGGCAACATTAAACATAGGAGAAAAATCCATCAATTTAAGAACTATGACCGGGAAAGTCTTTTGGATGTGGTAACTTTCACACACAATTGCTTGAAAGCAAGAAACTATCACTACTCCAGTTGTTGTGCTAACTAGTAAGCTAGTTAGAGAAACCTTTGACCCATGTACCTTCAGATAGCTATATTATTATGTCTAAGTTTGTAGCAATTGGATACAGTTGGAAATTATAATTACTTTGACTAGATCTTGGCCTTAGCACAGTAGACATGCAATCTCTTACTTTTCCTCTTCCTGTTGTACAGACGTAGTGGTAAACCATGTTATTGAGTGTGGTGACAATAATACTCTTGGAGATGGTGGCAGAGATATAAAAAAGGAGAGGATATCAATCACTGCATAGTCTCATGAATTAGAACTGACTACCTGCCATGACCATTGCACATGTTCATACTATGTGAAAAAATATGTATTTCTATTTTGTTTGAGTCATAGAATTCTTTATCTCTTTTTAGTTGTCTGAACCATAATATGCATTTTTTAAAAAAACAGCTTAAACTAATATAGTTCTTTGCTGAATTAAAAAATTGTTTGCTAAGGAGTTTGTATCAGTTTTCACATCCGCTGAAAATCTGTGATAGTTCTAATCCTAAACCCATTTTTTTTCCCTCAAATCTGTGTCTTTTAAAAACTTACATAAGCAAAGGAAATCAATTACCTTTATTTTTTATGATAGTGAGGTTAAATATTTTTCTACGAGTTTTGTGAAATTTTAAATTTTAATTTGTGCCCTTTTCTCACTTTCCATTTCTAAGGGTTCTTTAGTTCATTCTATGATCCTACCTAGATGGGAGGACTTCTTTAGTTTATCATATATATTTTAAAGAAAATCTCTTTTTAAAATTTTGTTATGCTTTCTAATACTTTTGTTATCCTCTGACAATATATTAGCTTTTTAGCTGCAGGGTATCTTTGTGGGTTTTTTTTGTTTTTTTTTTCTAATCATATCAATACTTTTTTTTTTCTTTTTTGCATATATGCTTGAAAGATATTCTAATGCAATATCAGATACAACTCAGATATTCAAGGTCTGGTGATAGACCATTATATCATTAGAGTGGAAAGAAACAAGTTAATTGAATTTAAACACATAAATCAAATTAAACTCAATTATAAGTATATAGCATAGTAGAGTATAGTAAATATATATATATATATATAATCTTATTTATTAAATGAATATGTTTAATAATTTGGCATAAGCTAATTAATTAATGGGCTTCCCTAATAGCTCAGTTGGTAAGTAATCCAACTGCAATGCAGAAGACCTTAGTTCGATTCCTGAGTTGAGAAGATCTGCTGGAGAAGGGCTAGGCTACCCACTCCAGTGTTCTTGAGCTTCCCTTGCGACTCAGCTGGTAAAGAATCTGCCTGCAGTGTGGAGACAGGGGTTCAATCCCTGGGATGGGAAGATCTCTTGGAGAAGAGAAAGGCTACCCACTCCAGTATTCTGGCCTGGAGAATTCCATGGGCTGTATTAATGGACATGAGTTTGAACAAGCTCCAGGAGTTAGTGATGGACAAGGAAGCTTGGTGTGCTGCTGTCTATGGGGTGCCAAAGAGTCGGACGTGACTCAGCGACTGAACCGAGCTGAATTAATTGACTCCATTTTAATAACTTGTGGTCAGCAAGGAATCAGTATCCAAAATGACATACTTTCTACAGAGGTCAAAAGCAGATATGAGGCAACAGTTCAGTTAAGAAAGATTTATTTTTAACAGTGTTAGGTATGACAGATAAAATATAAGCTGCACATACAATGAATGCATTTTCATTTCCTAGACAAAATTCAATTTTTCAACAAATTTTACAGGACTATATGTCTCAAAAAGTTAAGGAGTATTTCTTTGATTTATTTTCTGCAATGAGCATCATTTTAGTCTAACTGAATCATATTTATGATTTATCATATATAAAATGATTTTCCCAGGTGGCACTAGTGGTAAAAATCCACTTACCAATGCAGGAGATGCAAGAGACACAGCTTTGATCCCTGGGTTAGGAGGAGCCTCTGGATAGGAAACGGCAAACCCACTTCAGTATTCTCGTCTGGGAAATCCCATGAATAGAGGATCCTGTAGAGGAGCCTGGCAGGCTAAAGTCCATGGAGTCATAAAGAGTTGGACACAACTGAGAATACACCCGGTATTACATATAAATATTAATACTACCATTAAAGCTAATTATGAAATTGGTTATGTGAATTGAAGACTTTCAAGTAACATTAATGAGAGCAGAAGAGTAATCTCATGATGATCATTCTTGTATATCAATAGCATTATTTTTTATATAATGATTCCTTTTATTTTTGAGATAAAACAGCCTTGTGTTATTTATATTTTATGTGATGTTCACTTTACTTGAATCTTCATTTGTTTCTTAACTACTTGCAACATTATAATAGAATTATAGATCTTACAAAAGCAGTTATTTGATTAATAATTATTCAACTAATTTAGACGTACCTGCAAAACACTTTAATACACTAATTGTTGTTAAGATATACAATAATGTATTTATAAATATAGTTCATTTTTAAGTTAGTTTTGTTTTACTCTTGCTGTTTGTTAATGCCATTACTTGGAAAAAAAGAAAAAAAAGAGGAGGAGGAAAAGAAAAGAAGTAGGAATATGAATACAGAATAGAAGAAACATAAGAAGATGAGGAAACACAAGAAGATTGAAATGAAAGAGAAAACAAAGAGGGCAAAGAAAAGAAAGGAGGAAGGGTCCCTAGTGGAATTGAGTAACTCTATAATGAATACTCTGTTTTTTTTTTTTTTTTTTTCTTCTTGATTCATGAAAATTAAGAAGGTCCAGGAATATTGGATCTTTGTCTGCAGGACAGCTTTTACCACTTCTCATTTATTACCATTAAATACTACTTAACATTTTATCTAATCTCTCTCAGAAATCATCTATAATGTACGATCTTCATGTTGATAAATATTTAAAATTGAGCATCTCTGATTGGCAAACATGGGAAAGCAGAAATTCTGAAGGAATTAAGAATATTTTTCTCACTAATAGTCTACTTTATGCTGCCAAGAGGGACCAAGTTTTACACACAGTTAAATTGCATGTGATATTTAAACAGCATAAAAGGATGCACACTGCTAATTCATAAGCTAAATATCATGGGGATTAGTGTAAAATTGGGTCAATATCAAATATTTGTAATTAAAATTGCTAATGCCTTGTAAAACAAAATATATAATTCCAAGAGATCTCATTTTTCAATTGTTATTTAATGTAAGTTTATCCCAATTGATTTATTGTATCCTATAAAATGTGGTAATATGGGGCACGCCTGGTGGCTCGGGGGTAAAGAATGCACCTGCCAATGCAGGAGACACAGGTTCAATCCCCGGTCTAGGAATATCCCGCACACTGCCTGGCAATTAAGTCCATACACCACAACTGCCGAGCCCGTGCTCTAGAGCTTAGGAACCACAACTGAGTCCACGTGCTTCCACTACTGAAGCCCAAACTCTCTAGAGACTGTGCTCTGCAACCAAAGAAGCCAAAGCAATGAGAGACCCTCCCACCACAGAGTGTGGTCCCTGCTCACCATGACTAGAGAAAAGCCTGCACATAGCAACAGAGACACAAACAGCCAAAAAGAAATAAATATATATTTTTAAATTGGTAATACAGATGGCTCTACTTTCTGCATTACAATGAGGGTCTCTTAATTTATTAATTTATACAATATATTCTATATTTATGTGATAAAATTATTTCTCCATACACATGTCCTAATGGAGATAATACAAGTGGATATTTAAAAATTCCAATATTTTTCCTTACCATAACTTCTATCATCACTAGTTACTTAAAAACTTAAATAAACCTGTTGCCACAAAATATAATTTTGCATATTGCCTATAGTCACTCCAGATCTTTTTAAAGATTAATTCAATTCAATACTAAATCAGTTCAGTGAAAACAGTAATGTTTATTTGTCTTGCCAAAATTTTTTAAAAGCCATTTTTAAACCAAATTATGTTCATATAATGTAGGTCAACCTGAACTGGAATTAAAGTATCAACAGATTTTGATTTATTTGAATAATGCAAAACATATGTATATGTTAAATATGTGAGCACTTATAACTTAATTATTTATATTTACTAAAGTCCAAATTTTTATTCTAAATGTTTTCATCATATATATGTACAAAAATGGAGGAAATCAGTTATTCAGTGTATGCATATGCATTTTTTGGAATGAATTAGATTTACATGCATCTTCTATGTAAATTCATCTATGTTACATATTTGAAAGTAAAATTTATAAATTTCACAAAAATAAAAAACAAGACCGGGAGCTGACTGTGGCTCAGATCATGAACTCCTTATTGCCAAATACACACTTAAACTGAAGAAAGTAGGGAAAACCACTAGACCATTCAGGTATGACCTAAATCAAATCCCTTATGACTATACAGTGGAAGTGAGAAATAGATTTAAGGGACTAGATCTGATAGACAGAGAGCCTGATGAACTATGGACGGAGGTTCGTGACATTGTACAGGAGACAGGGATCAAGACCATCCCCATGGAAAAGAAATGCAAAAAGGCAAAATAGTTGTCTGAGGAGGCCTTACAAATAGCTGTGAAAAGAAGAGAAGTGAAAAGCGAAAGAGAAAAGGAGAGATATTCCCATTTGAATGCAGAGTTCCAAAGAATAGCAAGGAGAGATAAGAAAGCCTTCCTCAGTGATCAATGCAAAGAAATAGAGGAAAACAACAGAATGGGAAAGACTAGAGATCTCTTCAAGAAAATTAGAGATACCAAGGGAACATTTCATGCAAAGATGGGTTCGATAAAGGACAGAAATGGTATGGACCTGACAGAAGCAGAAGATATTAAGAAAAGGTGGCAAGAAGACACAGAAGAACTGTACAAAAAAGATCTTCACGGCCCAGATAATCACAATGGTGTGATCACTGACCTAGAGCCAGACATTCTGGAATGTGAAGTCAAGTGGGCCTTAGAAAGCACCACTAGGAACAGAGCTAGTGGATGTGATGGAATTCCAGTTAAGCTATTTCAAATCCAGAAAGATGATGCTGTGAAAGTGCTGCACTCAATATGCCAGCAAAGTTGGAAAACTCAGCAGTGGCCACAGGACTGGAAAAGGTCAGTTTTCATTCCGATCCCAAAGAAAGGCGATGCCAAAGAATGCTCAAGCTACCACACGATTGCACTCATCTCACATGGTAGTAAAGTAATGCTCAAAATTCTCTAAGCAAGATTTCAGCAATATGTGAACCATGAGCTCCCAGATGTTCAAGCTGGTTTTAGAAAAGGCAGACGAATCAGAGATCAAATTGCCAACATATGCTGGATCATCCAAAAAGCAAGAGAGTTCCAGAAAAACACCTATTTCTGCTTTATTGACTATGCCAAAGCCTTGATTGTGTGGATCACAGTAAACTGTGGAAAATTCTGAAAGAGATGGGAATACCAGACCACCTGACTTGCCTCTTGAGAAACTGATATGCAGGTCAGGAAGAGAACTGAACATGAACCAACAGACTGGTTCCAAATAGGAAAAGGAGTACGTCAAGTCTGTATATTGTCACCCTGCTTATTTAGCTTATATGCAGAGTACATCATGAGCAACGCTGGGCTGGAAGAAGCACAAGCTGGAATCAAGATTACTGGGAGAAATATCAACAACCTTAGATATGCAGATGACACCACCCTTACAGCAGAAAGTGAAGAGGAGTTAAAAAGCCTCTTGATGAAAGTGAAAGAGGAGAGTGAAAAAGTTGGCTTAAAGCTTAACATTCAGAAAACCAAGATCATGGCATCTGGTCCCATCACTTTATGGGAAATAGATGGGGAGACAGTGGAAACAGCGTCAGACTTTATTTTGAGGGCCCTCCAAAATCGCTGCAGATGGTGACTGCAGCCATGAAATTAAAAGATGCTTACTCCTGGAAGGAAAGTTATGACCAACCTAAATAGCGTATTAAAAAACAGAGACATTACTTTGCCAGCAAAGGTCAGTCTAGTCAAGGCTATGGTCTTTCCTGTGGTCATGTATGGATGTGAGAGTTGGACTCTGAAGAAAGCCTAGCACTGAAAACTTCATGCTTTTGAACTGTGGTGTTGGAGAAGACTCTTGAGAGTCCCTTGGACTGCAAGGAGATCCAACCAGTCCATCCTAAAGGAGATCAGTCCTGGGTGTTCATTGGAAGGACTGATGCTGAAGCTGATACTCCAGTACTATGGCCACCTCATGCAAAGAGTTGACTCATTGGAAAAGACGGTTATGCTGGGAGGGATTGGGGGCAGGAGGAGAAGGGGATGACAGAGGATAAGATGGCTGGATGGCATCACTGACTTGGTGGACATGAATTTGAGTAAACTCCGGGAGTTGGTAATGGACAGGGAGGCCTGGCGTGCTGTGATTCATGGGGTCGCAAAGAATCGGACATGACTGAGCGAGTGAACTGAATTGAACTGAATTTTTCTGTATCATTCTTGATTTTAACCACAGAATGCTTAGATGAACCACTGCAATTTAAAAATTTTAAAAGCTGGAAACACAACATATTTCCTAAAACTTGACAATACAACATCATAAAGAATTTCAAAAACAATCTGTTACAGGCCAGATATCTCATTTCTGGTTGGTAATAGAAAGAATAGTTTCTATGTGATTCCCCTTGGACTTTGAAATATCATTTCTGTGTTATAAAGTGAGTAGTCTATACTTGAACACTATCCACAAGATGTATTCGTAGACTATCCTCCTGGAATAGAGTATACCAATAAATTGCATTTTGCTTTTAAACACAACAGTAGAGGAATGTGAAACCAACTGTGTTTCTAGAAAGTGGCAGAGTTTTGGCTGAAGAGATTGTCTCAGTTTGTCATTCAAATCCTCATTATTTATAAGAAAATAGGAAAGTAAGAAACATTTGCCCAATATCTTCTGTTTGAAACACTATTAGGTGTTTTAAATAAAGTTTCTAACAATAAAAAATTACAATATAAACACAAAAAATACAATGGTTGTAGAGCTCAACATTTTTTTTTTTTAAAGTGTACAGACCTATGGTTAATTTTAAGAAGCAGAGTAACCTTAATCATAATTATAACTCAAAGGTTCCTTCTAGTCACTGCCTCCCAGAGGGACACCTTCTAACATCACAGATAAGTCTTCACTATTTCTAAAATTTGTAGAAAAGGGGTCACACAGTATATATACTTTTGTGTCTGGGCCTTTTTTCTCTAATCTATTTGTGAGCTTGACATAAAGTTGTGTGCAGCTTATTTTTGTTATATATAATAATAATATTCTATTAGTGAATATTGTGCTTTTTCTCATTCAAAGTTGTGTCTGATTCTGTGTCCCCATTGATTGCAGCACTCTTGGTGTTGCTGTCTATCTCCTGGTGTTTGCTCAAACTCATGTCCTTTGTGTTGAGGATGATGCCATTCAACCATCTCATCCTCTGCCAACCCCTTCTTTTACCTTGACTCTTCTAAAATGAGTCAGCACTTTGCATCATATAGTCAAAATATTGGAGATCCAGCATCATTCCTTTCAATGAGTATTCAGGGCTGATTTCCTTTAGGATTGACTGTTTTGATCTCCTTGCTGTTCAAGGGACTCTCAAGAGTCTTCTCTGGCAACACGATCAATAGAATCAATTTTATGGTGCTTTCCTGGCAAAGTTATGTTATTGCTTTTAATATGCTGTCTAGGTTTGTCATAGCTTTCCTTCCAAGGAGCAAGCTTCTGTTAATTTCATGGCTGCAGTCACTGTACACGGTGATTTTGGACCCCAAGAAAATAAAATGTCACTGTTTCCACTATTTTAAGTGGAGCCATCTAAAATCCTAAAAGATGACTAATGAATATTTCATGATCTATTTTTTTATTCTCCTCTTCCTGACATTTGTTTAATTCCAGTTTCTGAGTGTCATGGATAGTGCTATTTTCAATGTTCTTATACATATATTACTGTGACTATATGTGGAGGTAATGAGGATAATGGTGACCTCCTTCAAAATGCCCCATGCACCCACTGCTGCACTCAATGCCCCTGACCCTGCAGCAGGCCACTGCCAGCCCACGCCTCCACCGGAGACTCCTGGACACTCACGGGCAAATCGGGTCAGTCTCTTGTGGGGTCGCAGCACCTTTGTCCTGGGTCCTGGTGCACACAAGGTTTTGTTTGTGCCTTCCGAGAGTCTGTTTCCCCATCCTGTGTAAGTTCTGATGGCTCTGTGGTGGGTTAATGGCGACCTCCTCCAAGAGGGCTTATGCGACACCCAGGTCTGCTGCACTCAGAGGCTCTGCCACTGCAGCAGGCCACTGCAGATTAGTAGCTCCAGAGTAGACACTCAAAACCAGTTCTGGCTCCATCTCTGTGGGGTCTCTGGGTCCTGGCTTGTATGAGCCCAAGGTTTGTATGAGCCCTCCCAGCATCTCTGGGGGGTATGGGGTTTGATTCTAATTGCGATTTTGCCCCACCTATCATCTTGTTGAGGTTTCCCCTTTGCTTTTGGTTGCAGGGTATCTGTTTTTGGTGGGATCCAACATTCTCCTGTTGGTGGCTGTTCAACAGTGAATTGTAATTTTGGAGTTCTCACAGACGAAGATGAGTGCATGTCATTCTACTCCACCATCTTGTAGACACCGGTTTCCTTTTTTTTTTTTTTTTTTGTCTCGGTGTCTTCCAAAATCTTGTTGCTGTCAAATCTTCTCACATTCTCCTCATCCTTACAAGTATACTCCTACCTAAATGCTCCTGTGGGAAATTTATGGAAGCACAGAGTGCCCCCTGCAACCTGAGATTTGGAGTATCGATTCATACTTTGATTCACAAACAGCAGCACTCCATCTCCCATATTCCAGCCCCAGCGATGGCCTCTGATGTTAAAAGATAATGCTGTTAAAGTGTTGCACTCAATATGCCAGCAAATTTGGAAAACTCAGCAGTGGTCACAGGACTGGAAAAGGTCAATTTTCATTCCAATCCCAAAGAAAGACAACATCAAAAAATGCTCAAACTACCACACAATTGCACTCATCTCACATGCCAGCAAAGTAATGCTCAAAATTATCCAAGCTGGGCAGCTTCAGTATGTGAATGGTGAACTTCCAGATGTTCAAGCTGGATTTTAAAAAGGCAGAGGAACCAGAAATCAAATTGCCAACATCTGTCAGATCATTGAAAAAGCAAAAGAGTTCCAAAAAACTATCTATTTCTGCTTTATTGACTATGCCAAAGCCTTTGACTGTGTGGATCACAACGAACTGTGGAAAATTCTTAAAGAGATGGGAATACCAGACCACCTGACCTGTCCTTTGATGCATCTGTATGCAGGTCAAGAAGCAACAGTTAGAACTGGACATGGAATAATGGACTGGTTGCAAATTAGGAAAGGAGTATGTCAAGGCTGAATATTGTCACCCTGCTTATTTAACTTAAATGCAGAGTACATCATGTGAAATGCCAGGGTGGATGAAGCATAAGCTGGAATCAAGATTGCCAGGAGAAATATCAATAATCTCAGATATGCAGATGACACCACCCTTATGGCAGAAAGTGAAGAAGAAGTAAAGAGCCTCTTGATGAAAGTGAAAGAGGAGAGTGAAAAAGTTGACTTAAAACTCAACATTGAGAAAACTAAGATGATGGCATCTGGTCCCATCACTACATGGCAAATGGATGGGGAAACAATGAGGGACTTTATTTTTTGGGGCTCAAAAATCACTGCAGATGGAGACTGTTTTCAGCCATGAAATTAAAAGACACTTGCTCCTTGGAGAAAAATTCATGACCAACCTAGAGAGCCTTTTAAAAAGCAGAGACATTACTTTGCCAACAAAGATCCATCTAGCCAAAGCTTTGGTTTTTCCAGTAGTCATGTATGCAGGCGACAGATGGATTATAAAGAAAGCTGAACATCAAAGAATTGATGCTTTTGAACTGTGGTGTTGGATCAGACTCTTGAGAGTCCCTTGGACAGCAAAGAGATCCAACCAGTCCATCCTAAAGGAGATCAGTCCTGGGTGTTCATTGGAAGGACTGATGCTGAAGCTGAAACTCCAATGTTTTGGCCACCTGATGCAAAGAACTAACTCATTGGAAAGGATCCTGATGCTGGGAAAGATTGAAGGTGGGAGAAGGGGACAACAGAGAAAGAGATGGTTGGATGGCATCACTGACTCGATGGACATGAGTTTGAGTAAGCTCCAGGGGCTGATGATATACAGGGAGGCCTTGTGTGCTGCATTCCATGGAGTCTCAAAGAGTCGGACATGACTGAGTGACTGAACTGACTGACTGATGTGACTATATGTGCATTTCTGATAGCGACATATCCCACAGTTTAATCGCAGTGTCTTAGAGCATGTGTGTGTGTGTGTTTTAGATGCTCAGTCGTGTCCAACTCTGCAGCCCCATGGTCTGTAACCCACCAGGCTCTCTGTCCAAGGAATTCTCCAAGCAAGAATGCTGGAGTGGTTGGCCATTCCTTCTCCAGTGGACTGTCCTGACCCAGGTCTCCTGCACTGCAGGTAGATTCTTACCATCTGAGCCACCAGGGAAGCCCAGGGTATGTATACACTCAACCATACTGGAGTGGGTTGCCATTTCCTACTCCAGGAAATCTTCTCAACCCTGGGATTGAGCCCAAGTCTCCTGCATTGCAAGCTGATTCTTTACTGCTGTGCCACCAAGGAAGCACTTAGTCAATGCTGCCAAACTGTGTTTAAAGCAAGTTTTCTTTAGAGTCTCAGCATGAAACTGAGAATCATGCACATATATCTTGTGTTTTTACCAGCATCCCTATGAGGTATGTAATTTCATCATTTTAATACACAAATATGAAATTAACACTAGCACACTTTTATGTGACATACTCCAAGTCATACAACTGGTAATGCAATGGTGATGACAACAAAAGCCTTCTGATACTAAGGCTATGCTTTTATATTGTAGGAATAGTGGATCAGTATTGGTTTCACCAGTTCTGTTTGATGTACCAATTCTGGTTGATGCAAAGGCTTCTGTGACTCCTCTGCTGAGAAAGATTCTGTGGGGTTACCTGCGTTCAGCTGATAAGGCTAAACAGTAATTTCTCACATGGTTGCCATGGGAGAGATTATCATATAATTTTCCATAAGTTTGTGAAGCAATGTAAAATATATTCTGATAAGGAAAAATAGAGAAACTTTTGGTCAATTTTGTATTTCAAACGTAAACATTTTGTCTCTGTTATATTAAGAGGCCATTAGCAAATTTAAGCAAATGTAAAGAACTCTTGATGAAAGTGAAAGAGGAGAGCGAAAAAGTTGGCTTAAAGCTTAACATTCAGAAAACTAAGATCATGGCATCTGGTCCCATCACTTCATGGGAAATAGATGGGGAGACAGTGGAAACAGTGTCAGACTTTAATTTTTGGGGCTCCAAAATCACTGCAGATGGTGATTGCAGCCATGAAATTAAAAGACACTTACTCCTTGGAAGGAAAGTAATGACCAACCTAGATAGCATATTAAAAAGCAGAGACATTACTTTGCCAACAAAAGTCTGTCTAGTCAAGGCTATGGTTTTTCCAGTGGTCATGTATGGATGTGAGAGTTGGACTATGAAGAAAGCTGAACACCGAAAAATTGATGCTTTTGAACTGTGATGTTGGAGAAGACTCTTGAGAGTCCCTTGGGCTGCAAGGAGATCCAACCAGTCCATCCTAAAGGAGATCAGTCCTTGGTGTTCATTGGAAGGACTGATGCTGAAGCTGAAACTCCAGTACTTTGGCCACCTAATGCGAAGAGTTGACTCCTTGGAAAAGACCCTGATGCTGGGAGGGATTGGGAGCAGGAGGCGAAGGGGATGACAGAGGATGAGATGGCTGGATGGCATCACCCACTCGATGGGCATGGCTTTGAGTAAACTCCGGGAGTTGATGATGGACAGGGAGGCCTGGCGTGCTATGAGTCACGGGGTCGCAAAGAGTCGGACATGACTGAGCTGAACCGAACTGAAAGAATAATAGTTTAGCATTTACCTTCTTTTTTCTGTTGGAAACTTAGTTCCTCTCCAGTTAATAAAGAAAAACTCTTCTAAGAGAAGAATACCAACCAGCTAAGAGAAAAAATGATGATTAAATTAGAAGATTGCAAGATTGTGTAATTTTCATGTAATTATATGGAGATTCCTTAAAAAACTGGAAATAGAACTGCCATATGACCCAGCAACCCCACTCCTGTGCATACACACTGAGGAAACCAGAACTGAAAGTGACACGTGTACCCGTGTTCATTGCAGCACTGTTTATAATAGCCAGGACATGGAAGCAACCTAGATGCCCATCAGCAGACTAATGGATAAGAAATCTATGGTACATATTCACAATGGAATATTACTCAGCCATTAAAAAGAATACATTTGAATCAGTTCTAATGAGATGGATAAAACTGGAGCCCATTATACAGAGTGAAGTAAGCCAGAAAGATAAACAATTCAGTATACTAATGCTTATATATGGAATTTAGAAAGATGGTAATGATAGCCCTATATGCAAGACAGAAAAAAGAGACACAGACGTATAGAACAGACTTTTGGACTCTGTGGGAGAAGGCGAGGGTGGGATGATCTGAGAGGACAGCTTTGAAACATGTATATTATCAAGTGTGGAACAGATTGCCAGTCCAGGTTGGATGCATGAGACAAGTGCTCGGGGCTGGTGCACTGGGAAGACCCAGAGGGACGGGATGGGGAGGGAGGTGGGAGGGGGGATCGGGATGGGTAACACATGTAAATCCATGGGTGATTCATGTCAAGTATGGCAAAAACCACTACAATATTGTTAAGTAATTAGCCTCCAACTAATAAAAATAAATGAAAAAAAAAAAAAAAAGAATCGAGTCACTAATAAATGTTAAAGCCATTACATAGTAAAGGATTATAGACAAATAAGAAATTTGTTAGATGTTAAAATATCATTTTACAGATTAGTAGCAATTTTTGAAGGCAGTGAGGGGAGAGAGAGAAGACTATATGTAGCAGGAAATGATTTGGTGGTAACGACTGGAGCTGAAACATCCTGTGTGTCTCGATGCCTGATGTGATGTAATATATATAATATAGTACCTCACCTATGCAGGAACTTACCAAGGATGTCTAAACTGAATATAAACACTTCCTAAAAAAAAAAAAAAACACACACACACAAAAGAACAACAACAACAACAAAAAACGGATAGGGACTTCCCTGGCGGTTCAACGGTTAAGACTCTGTGTTCCCAATGCAGGGGGCCTGGGTTTAATCCATGGTGAAGGAACTAGATCCCACATGCCACAACTAAGAGTTCGCATGCTGCAACTGAAGATCTGTGTGCTGCAACAAAATTAATGACAGTCCTCAGGCTGCCACTAAGACCCAACACAGCCAAATAAATAATAAATACATATTTAATAAATAAAAAAAAAAAACAGGAACAATAAAAAAATCCAAAATGTGAAAAAGTCCTAAGAACTGGCCTAATCTCTTCAAAAGATGATTTCAATATAAACATATGATGATTTTTAATGGTGAGACTGTTAAAGATGAAGTTAATGAACCTGAAAACAAAATGGAATATGTGAAACTTGTTTGATTCCTTTGCAAAGCTGATAGTAGACAAAGAAATGAGGACAGTGAGAAAGATTTATAAAGTGAATTGTCATGTTGCTCATGGTACTTTATCCAAAGTTGATAATGTCTTCACATCTGCAATGAAGTACCAAAGGGAACAATAAAAATTAAATTCATAATGTCTACCAATATTATGAGAATAAAAGGGGATTGGACATAAACTTCCTTTAATTTATACCTCGAGCTAAAAAAAAAAGCATATATATATATGTGCTATGTAGCCCATAATTTCACTTTGATTTGCATATTTCATACTTCTGTGTGCTATGTAGCCCATATTTTTTCTTACTATTGTTAGCTAAATTTGGCTTAAATCCAGCATAATAAAAAGCAATTGTTAAATTGTTGGTTAGTCTACTAGGAAGGAATATTCTGCATGAAATGACTTTATAAATATATGCAACATAAAAATACAAAGTTCCTGTAAAGTGATTTCATTATCATTTCTTATGATTTATTATTAAAATAATGCCTTAGCATTAAGTGTGTGTGTATATATATAGTTCATATGTTTGAATATGCATATTTATACATAAATATGTATTCATATTTTAATAAATCATCAAGGGCTTTCTTATTGACCCTATTTTCTGCATGGAATTTGACCTTAAAACCTGATCTTCATGTATGCATTCAATGATGTGATGCCTTCATGCCCTGATTTCTAAGTAGAATCCAGTATTTACATTCAGTTTATTTTGTTGTGAGTGAAGTCACTCAGTCATGTCCGACTCTTTGCCACCCTGTGGACTGTAACCCACCAGGATCCTCTATCCATGGGATTCTCCAGGCAAGGATACTGGAGTGGGTTGCCATTTCCTTCTCCAGGGGATCTTCCCAAGCCAGGGATTGAACCTGGGTCCCCCACATTGCAGACAGATGCTTTACCATCTGAGCCACCAGGGAAGCCCTTTCATGGTTAAATTTGTATATATAAAGGTATCCTGTAGGAGGAAATTTATTGATAGATTTAGCTGTCCTGGATTATAGTATACAGTCTCAACACATTAATAGCAATAAAGCTGTGAAAATAATGTATAGTCACCTGAGTCTACAAAATGTCATTAATTAAATGAAATTTGCAAAATTCTAGATGTTACAGAGTTTATTAAATTAAGACAAATGGAAATTTTTGAAAATTAGCTACCCTAATATCACTTCTCTTGATGTTCCTAAAGTTATATTCCCTACTATCTTTATCACGTTTCCAATGAACACCAATGTGGCTAGTGGCTCTGTCCTATGTGTGTAATTTCATAATACTCTACTTTGTAATATTTCTTTTAAATACCCTCCTCTATCTGAATTGAATTTTCATTCATTATCCACTAACTTCCTTATCTCAACTAAAAGTGTATGGTAATATCTCTCAGCCTTATTTAATATCTCTCCAAGCCTATATTTGTTTACATATGACTGAAATTAGCTGTAATATACTGCCCAAGTTGTGAAGAGATTAGCTATTAAGTTACTCTTGGAATCGCTGCTTCAGCATACATTTTGTTGGGACAAGCAGACTGCAGTGACCTTAAACTGACACTAGCTCTTCAGGGAAGTGCAGGCCCTAGATACTATCCTGCAGAATCACAGCAAGTGTAAGCTTTTGGCAAGTCTTTGCCAACAGCCTTTTTAATCAACAATCTTCACTGCCTCCCTCTAACTCTTCTTGTAGATAAGAACCTGCTCATTTGATTTACTTGTTTGAAAAAGTCAATTGTATTTATTGGTTGGAAGAACCATTTTAAGGTGTCAGTTTCCTCCCAAATAATTTTTTTCCCTTTTAATTCTTTATTTTTAATTAATTTTTATTAGAATATAGTTGATATACAATGTTGTGTTAGTTTCTGCCAAACAACAGAGTGAATCAGTAATACATTGTATGGGTGTTCACTCTTTTTTTATATTTTTTTTTCCGATATAGTTCATTACAGAGTATTGAGTAAGATCCCTGTGACAAGATGTTTGATATCACTAATTATTAGAGAATGAAAATCAAAACTACAATGATGTATCACCTCTTGCAGGTCAGAATAGTCCTCATCAAAATAATCTACAGACCATAAATACTGAAGAGGGCAGGGAGAAAGGGGAACCCTCTACGCTGTTTGTGGGAATGTAAATTGGTATAGGCACTATGGAGAACAGGATGAGGATCCTTAACAAACTAAAAATAGAGCTACAATATGATCCAGGGATCTCATCCCTGGGCATATATCCCAGAAAAAAACAACAATTTGAAAAGGTACATACACCTTCATGTTCATTACAGCACTATATACAATAGCCAGGACATGGAAGCAACCTAAATGTCTATCAATAGAGAAATGGATAAAGAAGACATAAATACACTGTAAATATTCCTAAGCCATTAAAAAGAAAAAAGACTTAAATAATGCCATTTCCAGTGACATGGATGGACTGACCTAGAGACTAACAAATTGAGTAAAGTAAGTGAAAGAAATATAAATATCAATGATATTGCTTATATGTGTTATCTAAAAAAAAAAAAAAAGTACAAATGAACTTATTTACAAAATAGAAATAGAGTCACAGATGTAGAGATAAGAAATGTATGGTTACCAAGACGGAAAGGGCTGGAGGGGTAAATTGGGACATTGGGATTCACATACACACTGCTATACATACAATAGATGATTAGTGCTCTTTTGATATAAATAATCTGACCTTAGTCTGGGAATACCAAATCACTCCAATTGTGGAGCCTAATAAAGGCATTTGCTCCATTTGTTTTTTCCATACTTTTTTTTAAATTTCCCTGATTACTAGTAATGTTGAGTCTATTCATACTTACATTAAGTAGGTGTCTTAACTTTCCTAAATTTTTCTAATGATTTTCATATCATCTGAAACATGATATGGAAAATGTTATTTGCATCTTTTTTTGATTTGTCAAAAATGTCATAGATTTTGGATAATAAATATTTATCTTTGTCATTTGTTTCAAACATTGTTTCTTGGAATGTCATCTGCTTAGCGTAATTTTATTGTCATGTGGAATTGTTTCTTAAATCTACAGAATATTTCAAATATTTCCTTAATAGTTTGAATCTTTTGAATATTAGTAAAAGGCCTTATATTCGCCTAAAGTTTTAAACATTTTCATCTATAATTTTTTTTTTAGCATTTACAATTTTTCTATTCTCTAGGTTCCTTAATGGGTTATACATATACATATGATTGTCTCAAAGTATTTTTCAGTTTCTTTATTACAATAATCTATTTCAGCCAGTGATAGCTGTTTAACCATATCTTTATTTTGTATTCTATGAACAAAATAACATATTTAACATTTAATTATCACATTATGTATAACAATTTTCTGATGTTAATCATTGCATACATAAAACAAATTGGCTAGGGTAAATTAAAATTCAATGCACTTTTGGATTTTCTTTCTTATTATTTTACTTAGAATTCTTGAGTTATTTTTGTGATAATCTTGAAATTGGCTTTTCTAGACTTTGCTTTTATCCTCATGATAATCTTTGCTTCTTAATATTAGTTGTGATATCCTACATTATCAATGAACTACTTTATATAAAATTAGAATTGTCTTCTTCTAGAAAACATTGCAGTTCTGACTTTATGTGTTTCTCTGTCACAAAATGTCAGAAGAATAGAGGATACCTGCATATTCCAAAGAGAATGGAGTGAAATTGAGGCCTTTTGCTATTTCTTCAGCTTTATTTATTAGTGCATTGAGGGTACAGTTAGTATTATATTGAGTGAGAAATTGGGTGAGAAATGATTAGTTCATGTTAAAAATAATGTTTATTGATTTATGATATCATCATAAGCAAATGTGAAAAATAAATATGTAAATATATGGTTTTCTCATATATTATATCTATACATATATATATATATGTATATATATATATATATTATACAGCATTAAGATAAATATCATAGGGTTAATATTAAATAAAGGACATTTCTGAAAAAATGTGAAGAGGATCCTTATAAATACTTAAATATGATTTTAAAAAGTTCTTTCACCTTCTTCTTACTTCAAATTCAACTTCTAGCATCTTAGTTTAGTTTTTACTGATTTCACAAGTATCATGAAATTAATGTGAGTAGAGCTGCACTACTAGCAAAAACACATATTGCTTTTTATTCCTTTTTAATGTTATAAGTTTGTGTTATTTGTCATTGCTAAACCTGAGTATATCCCTCAAAAATCTAGCAGAAATTGTCCAGCATTTCTGTGGGGAGTGAGAGGATCAGAAAAAATCAAGATAAGTGTTACTTCTCATAGTATGTAGTTCCAACTAAAGAATCCTGGCTTACTTTACATCATTCCTATGATAAAACATTAAAATTTCTGTAGTATATTAAAGTTCTCATCAATTGCAGCATTCTTGCAAACGAATTTCACTGAAGTCATTCATTGAAATGTTAATTAAAATTTTTTTTATGGCCCACGACTTTGGGGAAAATAGTTCTCCAGAATTTGCTCACAAATCTATTAAAATGGAAAAGTTTTAAATGAATGAATTAACAAGCACATTTAGCAAGAGGAAAACTAAAAAGTGTGACAGTTACAACACTTCATTGGTTACATTTTACTGGGAAAAAAGTAAGAAAATTTGTATAATATTGAATTAACTCATGAAAATTAGCATAAGTTTATACATTCTAGGGCTGGAATAAGATATTTTCTAGGACAACATAAATTTAAATTTCAGTCTATAGGTAACTGGAAGACAAATGATTGCTACATTTTATATAATATAGAAAGTTCGGCAAAATTTTTAAGTTGACAGGAAATTTTATAGTTTACTGATTCTTGAAAATTCAATGATTATTTTATCAAAAAAATAGAAATGCAATACCAGCTCAGAGCATTCATTAATGGCTGGCTTACTAGAATTGAAAGTGGAAAGTAGTGTAGATATTAATGCCTGAACAATTCACCAAAATGTGAGAAAAATAAAATGCACAAAGGCAAGTCAGTGAGAGACACAGTGTATATTTCAAAATTGCCTTATTTCCTTGTCAAACTCTCTGTCCAAATAGGTAGCTTCTAAAAGTAGAAGACACCAATATAAAGTAAGACAAAACTGCACATTCTTTAAAAAAAAAAAAAATCAAGAATATATATATATAAGCTGCTGTCTTTTATGATCAGGAAACTCAAAGTTCCCCAAAATAATATTACTTACTCTTCAAAATATTCTATATATATCATCCTTCAACTTAAAATTTTTGTTTCATTAATTGTAGAATCAAGATCTGTAGCATTTATTACTTCCCCAAATTCTTATATTGAATAATCACATGAATAAGCAAGCTGGATGTAATAATGCTATCTATGTCACCTGTGAGTGTCTTTCTAAGATCATTTTTTTTTTTCAGGTGTAAGATTTCTTTCATTATCTATCATTTAATTTTTTTTTTTCATTATCTAATTTTAAGCTCACTCAGAGGTTATAGATTTTCAGGTCTGATACAATTCATTTACTAAAATTTCCAGAAAGATTTTATTTAATGAAATGCATTTTTATGTTGAGGTGAAGATGATGTGCTTAGCTGATAAAATACCAGCTTCTCACAGCATCTTAAATGAGTAAACCTCTTCTTGCCTGGTGATATGCATCTGTTTCTGTAATTTATGTAGCGAGTTTCCTGCTGATATAAGGATATGAATGTTCGCAAATTGAATATTAGTAGAAGGTAGATTTCCTCCCACTGCTTTTGGATACAATACTGGCAATGAACAGTAGGAGGTAAATTCATCTCAATTCCAATTATAAATAACATACATGGTTCTCGTCCATCTATTGTCTGAAAAAACAGGAAGCTACATGAATTGTAGTAAAATAAAAGCAATTATAAAACTGTGTTTCAAAGAATTTTTATGGTTTACTTATTTCTCATTTTAAAAATTTCTTGCTGTGTCTCAATGGACACTCAAAAAGATGTTTTCAGGTATCATTCTCAATATCATAGAAGGAAAACGAATATACAGTGTCTTCCAGTTGTTTATTTAAAAGTTACTATTAGTTTAAGAAGTCCAATTTAATCACATCAGATTTATTTCAAATAATCAAGTGATTCAAGTGCTTTATTCCACTTTCAATCCAATATAATTAAAATAAATATTTTTTAAAAGGTAGAGCAAAATTTTGAAAAGGCACAAAGACTAAGCCTCAGGCTGATATAAAACTAAAAGCCAAGCATACTCTGTGGACTTGAACATAAAACATCAGTGCGTAAAAACATGCTGCGTGTCCTAGGATTAACTGCAGTTTCATCTTGTGCTGTGCGGTGCTATGCTTAGTCGCTCAGTCATGTCCAACTTTTTACGACCTCATGGACTGCAGCCCTCCAGGTTCCTCTGTCCATGGGATTATCCAGGCCAGAATACTGGAATGGGTTGCCATCCCTTCCCCGGAGGATCTTCCTAACCCAGGGATTGAACCCAGGTCTCCTGCATTGCTGTTGGATCTTTACCACCTGAGACACCGGGGAAGTACAGTTTCATCTTAGGGCATATTGATTCTACAGGTCTATATGGATTAATGTTCAGTTCAGTTCAGTGCTCAGTCGTGTCTGACTCTTTGAGACCCCATGGATGGCAGCACGCCAGGCCTCCCTGTCCATCACCATCTCCCAGAGTTTACTCAAAACTCATGTCCATTGAGTCAGTGATGCCATCCAAACATCTCATCCTCTGTTGTCCCCTTCTCCTCTTGCCTTCAGTCTTTCCCAGCATCAGGTTTTTTTCAAATGAATCAGTTCTTTGCATCAGGTGGCCAGAGTATTGGAGTTTCAGTTTCAGCATCAGTCCTTGCGATTAATGTTCAGGACTGATTTCCTTTAGGATGGGCTGGTTGGATCTCCTTACAGTCCAAGGGACTCTCAAGAGTCTTCTCCAACACCACAGTTCAAAAGCATCAATTCTTTGGCGCTCAGCTTTCTTTATAGTCCAACTCTCACATCCATACATGACTACTGGAAAAACCATACCTTTGACTATTACAGTAGTTCAGGATTAAAAAATATATATATATTATGCATGATTTACTATGAATAACTAATTTACTGCAGGGGGATAAAGGGAAGTATGTGGTCAGCAAATATGTTAAATTTACTAATAAACAGTAAAGCTGTTTACTTAAATTTTTTAAATTTCTCAGAAAAAGAGATTGTAAATGCTATAAAGGAATATTGTGGGACTTCCCAGGTGGCACTGGGGTAAAGAATCCAGCTACCAAGGCAGGAGACATAAGAGACATGGGTTCAATCCCTGGGATGGGAAGATCCCTTAGAGGAGGACATGGCAACCCAGGCCAGTTGCCATGGAGAATGCCATGGGGTTCTTGCCTGGAGAATGCCTTAAACAGAGGAGCCTGGTGGGCTATAGTCCGTAGGGTCACAAAGAGTTGGACATGATTGAAACAACTTCGCACACATACAAAAGCATATTAGAATTAATAAATGAGGCAAATTGTACAAATCTTGACTGTGGATTCAGAAGTCCTAGATTTACATCCTGGACCTACTCTAAGTTTGACCACTATCACAACTGTTTGATGAGAGAAAATTCTCTCTATGAATGCAGAATATAAAGTTGTCTATATATGATTCCATGATTTTGGACCCTCTCTTCTGACAATTTAAGGGAAAAAGAAATATAATCAGAATGGTGTTTTAGAAAGATTAATTTTACAGTGAGGTAATAGAGAGAAGTAAACCAATAAGGTTGCTGTGTGTATCTGATGGTGAGCATGCTGTAACACTGCAGAATAAAACTATACAGAAGTAAAAATATAATGCTGCAAATATGAAACTTATATCATGCTTTAAACCAGTGTTGCCTCAATACAAGTAAAAAAGAAATAAAAAATAAAATAATTTAATATTTAAAATGGAAACAGTGGAAATCTAGCTAATTCAGCTAATTCAGCGTGATGATGGCCAAGAATGAATTTAGAGAGATAGTATCAGTACTGAAACTAGCAAACTGAAAATGTGGGAACTGAGGCACAGGGATTTTAAATAAATTTCCCAAAGCCATAGAGCTAATGGCAAAACTGTGATTTGAATTTTGATAGCTCCAGAGTCTATGTTCTTAACTTTATTCCTTATTAAGAATATTAACTACACATGATGAGTAAAGAACAGAGATAAAAAACAGCTTCTATATTCCAGATTTTGGTGACTGAGTATATGGTGATATTGAAATGGAAAAGGACCCTATGGTCCTTGCCCACCCCACTATGTCCTCTGCCTGCCTTTTGCCTGAGGAAAGACTTTAGCCAAAGAATAAGATTAATCAGAGAAGTGATAAAAATGCAGAAACAAAGAGAAGCAGTCAAATAGGACAATACAATCATAGTTTAGACAATAAGCAAAGTTTAGGACTTGTAGTTCCTTCTCAAGGGCTATAGATAGGGACTTCCCTCGTGGCTCAGACGGTAAAGCATCTGCCTACAATGCAGGAGACCTGGGTTCAATCCCTGGGTCAGGAAGATCCCCTGGAGAAGGAAATGGCACCTCATTCCAGTACTCTTGCCTGGAAAATCCCATGGATGGAGATGCCTGGTAGGCATGAGATCACAAAGAGTCGGACATGACTAAGCGACTTCACTTTCACTTAAGGGCTATAGATAATATTCTGAGCCATATCCTGTGAGTTGTCCTATAGATACTGAAACCCCCACCAGGTGGAAGAAGCTAATTGCATGATGACCAAGTCTAAGCTATGACACAATTTGCTCCATTTCACATAGTTCCAAGAACTGGTCTCAAAGAAGTGAGAGCAAGCTGACTCTGAAACTGAAGACCAACTGTACCTAAAACAAGATGACACTGATCAGACCTCCACATGATCAACTTCAAGATGACTCTCAGAGCTGACTGTACTGTTTCTGCATGTAGCCCCCTCCATCTATAAAAGCTCTTGCCCACTGGTTGTGTGGGGTGGGGAGGAAGTCAGCCTTTGGATAGGTGTCTGCCCCTCCCCCAGCCTTCAGTTGTCAGAATCCAAAATGAAGCAAACTTTCTTCATCGCCTTTCAAACATCGCCTCTTTTATGGCTTTTGTGTGGCAAGCAGCCAGACCCCCCACTTTCGTTTACAATACTTGATGAAATAATAAAGTTCTATAAAGATAGGCCCAATATAAAAGGGAAGGGAATGTTTTGAAGAAAAACTTATTGTATAATATTGGAGTAGCAGAATTCCACCGTCTGGAGCAGCAGTGGTGAAGTGAACATGCCTTGAGACAGGAAGGCACTGAGCCTATTCAAGGCCTGGGGTGTAAGGGAAAAATAAAGTGAGTTGTTACCTTGTTACATACTCAGATTGAGACAGCTCTGAAGGCTGCTCAAATTTGCTTTAGGCTACTAGATATGTTTCTGATCACTAGAAATAACATTAAAAGTTAGGAAAAATCATTTCTGAAAAAAGACTTAAATTAAATGAAATTGTCTTGAACAGGCAGAAAAGACAGTGGTTTCCAGGATGGTGAGAAACAACTGATGATTGCTCTTCCATCATGTACTAATTTTTAAAATTATATCTTCTCCTCAAGAACATTCCACATGTTTATTACATTCTAGTATGACTAGAACACAATTTAAACTTTTAATACCATTAAGAATGGTATTAAATGGGCTTCCCTAGTGGCTCAGAGGTTAAAGCATTTGCCTGCAATGCAGGAGACCTGGGTTCAATCCCTGGGTTGGGAAGATCCCCTGGAGAAGGAAATGGCAACCCACTCCAGTTTTCTTGCCTGGAGAATCCCATGGACAGAGGAGCCAGGTGGTTCCACGGGTTGCAAAGAGTCGGACACGACTGAGTGACTTCACTTTCACTTTCACCATTAAGAATAATCAATAGATATACTAATTATTGAATCAATTTTCTATACCTCTTTTCTTAGTTTCAGTTGTCTGATACTAGTATTATAGTACTTAAAATAGCCCTTTCTTAACCTATAAAGTCAACTCTTACTGACATCCAGTGAACTATGGTGACATCACCAAAATTAACAATATGTCTAAAAAAGAAGTAATCGATTCTTGTTGGTGGAATTCATGGTTTCTCTAAAGAAACTAAAGCATCTGAAATTTAGTATATGTGAAATAAAGAGGAGAACTTTAACAAAGTTAGTTATTTAAAATTTTTCATCAGATTTAGCAGCGAAAGAATCACCTTGTTTTGCTGGTTTAAGTCCTCCTCCAGGGGATCTTCCCAATCCAGGGATCGAACCCGCATCTCTGTCTCCTGCATTGGCAGGTGGGTTCTTTACCACTAGTGCTTCCTGGGAAGCCCTTAAGCTGTTTTATTGGCATAAGAACAGAAGGTTGAATACAGCGGAGACGGAGAGATAATAACGAAAAAGAAAAATGTGTACAGGTAGAGTGCTAAGGAAGAGGCTAGGTAAAGGTGATAGCTAGTAAGATGTAGTATTAAAGGAGGTTTAGGTATTGTTTCCTTTTTAAAAAACAGTCTTTTTGAAGACTTGATCAAATTTAAAAGATACTGAAATACCACCCACCCCCATCCCCACCCCAAGAAAAGTAGCAAAGATGTAATGGAGCAACTCCCCAAATACAAACTAGGCATGATGGAAAGCACAGATAATGAAGCTAGCCAGAGAAAACCATATGTATTTATCCATTTGAATAGAAAAAAAAAATCTGGATACAGGTAAGTTACTCAAGAGGAAGAAAGTTCAGAAAGATCTTTTAGAATATCTTCTATTTTCACATAAAAGTAATAGGTATATTCAAGTGGCAAGAGTCAATGTGGAATAGATGGTGTAAAGGACATATGAAGAGTGGGAAAGTTTTTGAGCAGAGACTGTAAGAAATCAGACTGTAAGAGAGAGAGTTAAAAAATCCTCCACTATGTTATTTAATCCACATTCTCTTATTAGTTTATTTTTCATTCCTAGTTGAAAACTGAGGTCCACAGAACACCACATATTAAGTAAAAGAGGTGAGTTTCTATTGCATGCTCTTCTGACTCCAAATTGCATGCTCTTAGTTAAAACCCTATATTAGGATATCAAAGTGTCCTTTTCTGTGCTATTAGAAAAAAGAGAGAGAGTTCATTTTGAATTCAAGAGCATAAATCTGTAGTGGTGCCGATTTGTGCCCTTCAGGTGAATTCTCAGAAGTGCTAGGCATCCTTCCTGGAACTGAAAGAACAGACCAAAATGTTCTATGGCTAATGAGCAACAGGTCATTTCTCCAGAAGCATGAAGGCAAGTCATCTGAGGGTACCAATGAAAGAATAATTACAATCAGGAATCATTAGGGCCCTGTTGACGAGTACTGAAATAAATGTTGATTGATAACTCAACATAAGGTAAGGAGTTCAATATCTTTTTAAAATGAGGTTAAAGCACACGTGTCATCAGAATAAAGGGGTAAGAAAGAAAAATGAAAAGGTGAAATGTTTTAATTGAGTTTGAATGAAATCGCTTAGGCTTATGAGACTTACTGAGAACTGTTTGGAAATCATCTGTGTAATAAAGTAATAAATAGAAATATATGTTGCTAATTATTTATTTTTTTAGAGCTTTTGGAGATAAAAATATTTCAAAAGTATTTAGCTAATATGAATATTTAAGAAAAGAAGTAAAAAGGAGAATGAAATTTTTCATGTATGTGTAAAATCTAGGCTATTTTTGTCCCAGCTATTACTGTAGATGTCTTTACACCTGCAGGTTTCCTAGTCATATCTGTGATTCACATTTTTAATAGTATCATAATGGCAACTAATTTGCACAGATTAGTTGAAGCTAATATTTAAAGAATACGATATTTAAAAAAAATAAACAACCTTCCACTCCAACCACATGAAACAAATTGAATGGCCCCAAATAAAATTATTTCTTTCTGCCATAACTGGATTTTCTCCAGCTTTCTGCTTTGAGAATTCCTACTCAACTTTCAAAGCCAATTTCATATTTATCTTCTATAAAGAAGACCTCCAACTTGCTAAGTCACTTCAGTCATGTCCGACTCCATGCAGCCACATGGACTGTAGCACACCAAGCTCCTCTGTCCATGGGGATTCTCCAGGCAAGAATATGGGAGTGGGTTGCCATACACTTATCTTGGCAATCTCCCCAATTCAGGGATTGAACCCACACCTCTTATGTCTATTGCATTGACAAGCAGATTTTTTACCACCAACACCACCTGGGAAGAACATACCTACTGTATATCAAAGATGGCTTTATCCTTGGCTCTCCACTATCTTGTAGAAATTCCTGCCATCTCAATTACTGTATTATATTTTTGAATTTGTTCACATGTGTTATATTGTACTGTATATGTCTTACCAATGGTTGGTAAGTTATTTTACCTCAATGATAACAACTTATTTATTTTCATATCCTAGAAGCTAGGTAAGCATTTGACAAATATTTATCAGTTAGGAATTTGAAAGAGTAGAGGCTGTATGTGACAGAGTCTAATTGTAGACAAAAACACTTGAAATCTCAGTTCTCCTATCTGAGGTCTTAGTTCTGTCTTGCCCAATGATCCTTATTGTCTCAAATGACAAAGCAACATTAATAAAGTTTAGAAAAGTGCAGTCGCTTCTTAGTGGAGCCAGAAAACCTGAATCAGTGCCCAATCACCTAGAGAATGCTCCAGGTCAAGGAAAGAAAGAAGAGGATGCTTTTATATGAGCACTATATTATTGACTTTTATCTGCCACAGGGGAGACCTTCATTTTAAAAAGGAATCATTTGAATTCCCTGGACAGAATTTGAATGTATAAAGTTAAATGAATAATACCATCTTCCACATGATTTAGCTTAACCCTTTAAAAAGTTATCTTGCATAATTTCCCTGATCTTGAGGTTTTTCAGATTTGATTTTATTGCTTACTAAACGTTAAAAATAATTTAAGAAAAAATTATATAATTATTCAATTATATGATTTCTACTCAAAGAATAACAGAGGATAAGGCTGACCACGTGACTGAGGATGAACAGTCCTGCTCCCACTGCCCAGAATGCAGCTCGGGTCCTGGGAGCCCAGCTCACAGTTCAGGGTCTCCTGGAGCCGAAGGGGAGGGCAGCAGACTCCCACCCTACCTGACCTGCTCTCAGCAGTGCCACACAGCCCCACTCAAGTCAGACCTTGCTAGTGGAAGTCCATCCACCTTGGGGCTGAGGGACAGGTTGTCCATTATTTTTGCTGTTTTTCAGTCATTAAATCATGTCCAGTTCTTTGTATCCCCATGGACTCCAGCACTCCAGGTTCCCCTGTTCTCCACTATCTCTCAGAGCTTGCCAGACTTTGCTCAAATGAGTGTCCATTGAGTTGGTGAGGTTATCTAGTTCATTCATAGCATCCAGGATATGGAGGCTCCTATTGTAATCTTCTCATGATGTCTCTTAATAACACTTGGGCTTCCACGAGGGCTTCCCTGGAGGCTCAGATGGTAAAGAATCTGCCCACAATGTGGGAGACTTGGGTTTGATCCCTGGGTCTGGGAGATCCTCTGGAGAAGGGAATGGCTACCCACCCCAGTATTCTTGCTGGAGAATTCTGAGGACAGAAAAGCCTGGTGGGCTGCAGTCCATGGGGTTGCAAAGAGTTGGACAAAACTGAGCAACTGACACTTGAAAACAATTAGAACTTCAGTGCTTTTTTTGGTGGCACAGATGATAAAGAATCTTCCTGCCAAGCAGGAGACCCAGGTTTGATCCCTAGGTTGAGAAGATCCCTTGGAGAAGGAAATGGCAACCCACTCCAGTATTTTTGCCAGGAGAAGTCCATGGACAGAGGAGCCTGGTGACTAACACTTTCACTTTCCTACAGGCCAGTTAGCATCACAAGTTTGGATAAACTGGATCTGGGATTCACCAGGACTTTGGCATGCAGACAGTGCCTAGTCAGGTTGACACGGATAGGCGGTAAATCTCAGAACATACTGGACAATGATGTCCAGTATGGACATCAGCTTCGGGACAATGATGGGTCTCACCCATGCAGACAAGAGCCCAGTGTCTCCAGTACCTGCTCTATCACAATGGGAGTAAAAGGTGAAGAAAGGTGGGGAGAAGCTTCCTGTATGTGATTGACTCCTAAGTGGGGGGGGGGGGGGGGGGCTCCTTTTCAGAAGAGAAAGCAGAGGAAGGGCTTGAGGTAGAAAATTTCAGGTAGTTATGTGAGTGCTGAAGACAGTTCGCAGGGTTCTTTTTTGGTGTGTGGTATCTAATTTCCTCGGCATCCTTTATTGAGGGGATTTTCCCCAGTGTATGGCCTTGTGTACGTCCTTGGGAACTTTGTCATAAATTAACTGACCACCTACGTGTGGGATTATTTCAGAGCTCTCTGTTCTGTTTCTTTACGATGCAGCTGTAAATGGGATTTTCTATCTTAGTTTTCCTTTCTGATACTTCTACTTCTTTATCAGTGTATAGAAATCCAACTGACTTTTCTGTATTGCTTTTACATCATGAAACTTTACTAAATTCATGCATTACTTGCATGTTTGGCTGGTTTGATGTGAAACGTTTTAATTCAAAAAATCCATTGTTTCTATCATACCCCTGGTCATCCACAACACCCAAGACATAGTTGAGTTCAGTTCAGTCGCTCAGTCATGTCCAACTCTTCGCGACCCCATGAATCACAGCACGCCAGGCCTCCCTGTCCATCACAAACTCCCGGAGTTTACTCAAACTCATGCCCATCGAGTGGGTGATGCCATCCAGCCATCTCATCCTCTGCCATCCCCTTCTCCTCCTGCTCCCAATACCTCCCAGCATCAGGGTATTTTCCAGCGAATCAACTGTTCCCATGAGGTGGCCAAAGTATTGGAGTTTCAGCTTCAGCATCAGTCCATCAGTCCATCAGCATCAGTTCATCAGTCCAATGAACACCCAGGACTGATCTCCTTTAGGATGGACTGGTTGGATCTCCTTGCAGTCCAAGGGACTCTCAAGAGTCTTCTCCAACACCACAGTTCAAAGCATCAACTTTTTGGCACTCAGCTTTCTTCACAGTCCAACTCTCACATCCATACATGACCACTGGAAAAACTATAGCCTTGGCTAGACAGACCTTTGTTGGCAAAGTAATGTCTCTGCTTTTTAATATGCTATCTAGGTTGGTCATTACTTTCCTTCCAAGGAGTAAGCATCTTTTAATTTCATGGCTGCAGTCACCATCTGCAGTGATTTTGGAGCCCCCAAAAATAAAGTCTGACATTGTTTCCACTGTTTCCCCATCTATTTCCCATGAAGTGATGGGACCAGATGCCATGATCTTGGTTTTCTGAATGTTAAGATTTAAGCCAACTTTTTACTACCCTCTTTCACTTTCATCAACAGGCTCTTTACTTCTTCACTTTCTGCCCTAAGGGTGGTGTCATCAGCATATCTGAGGTTATTGATATTTCCCCCGGCAATCTTGATTCCAGCTTGTGCTTCTTCCAGCCCAGAATTTCTCATGATGTACTCTGCATATAAGTTAAATAAGCAGGGTGACAGTATACAGCCTTGACATACTCCTTTTCCTATTTGGAACCAGTCTATTGTTCCATGTCCGGTTCTAACTGTTGCTTCCTGACCTGCATACAGGTTTCTCAAGAGGCAGGTCAGGTGGTCTGGTATTCCCATCTCTTTCAGAATGTTTCACAGTTTATTGTGATCCACACAATTGAAGGCTTTGGCATAGTCAATAAAGCAGAAATAGATGTTTTTCTGGAACTCTCTTGTTCTTTTGATGATCCAGCAGATAATGGCAATTTGATCTCTGGTTCCTCTGCCTTTTCTGAAACCAGCTTGAACATCTGGAAGTTCTCAGTTCATGTTTTGCTGAAGCCTGGCTTGGAGAATTTTAAGCATTACTTTACTAGCGTGTGAGATGAGTGCAATTGTGCAGTAGTTTGAGCATTCTTTGGGATTGCCTTTCTTAGGGATTGGAATGATCTGACCTTTTCCAGTCCTGTGGCCACTGCTGAGTTTTCCAAATTTGCTGGCATATTGAGTGCAACACTTTCCCAGCATCATCTTTCAGGATTTGAAATAACTCAACTGGAATTCCATCACCTCCAATAACTTTGTTCGTAGTGATGCTTTCTAAGGCCCACTTGACTTCACATTCCGGGATGTCTGCTTCTAGGTGAATGATCACACCATTGTGACATAGTTACTACTAATATAATCTTCCCACAGTAACTTTTAATAATATGTTAATTTCTATAAGAGCAATTAGCTTAACCATTTTGAGTGAACTGAATCTCAGTAGGGCTTGGCCCTTATCATGAAATGTGAAGTCTTTTTTTTTTTTTTTTTTCATGTATTTTTATTAGTTGGAGGCTAATTACTTTACAATATTGTAGTGGTTTTTGTCATACTTTGACTTGAATTAGCCATGGATTTACATGTATTCCCCATCCCGATCCCCCCCTCCCACCTCCCTCTCCACCCGATTCCTCTGGGTCTTCCCAGTGCACCAGGCCCAAGCGCTTGTCTCATGCATCCAACCTGGGCTGGAGATCTGTTTCACCCTAGATAATACACATGTTTCGATGCTGTTCTCTTGAAACATCCCACCATCGCCTTCTCCCACAGAGTCCAAAAGTCTGTTCTGTACATCTGTGTCTCTTTTTCTGTTTTGCATATAGGGTTATTATTACCATCTTTCTAAATTCCATATATATGTGTTAGTATACTGTATTGTTCTTTATCTTTCTGGCTTACTTTACTCAGTATAATGGGTTCCAGTTTCATCCATCTCATTAGAACTGATTCAAATGAATTCTTTTTAATGGCTGAGTAATATTCCATGGTGTATATGTACCACAGCTTCCTTATCCATTCGTCTGCTGATGGGCATCTAGGTTGCTTCCATGCCCTGGCTATTATAAACAGTGCTGCGATGAACATTGGGGTGCATGTGTCTCTTTCAGATCTGGTTTCTTTGGTGTGTATGCCCAGGAGTGGGATTGCTGGGTCATATGGCAGTTCTATTTCCAGTTTTTTAAGAAATCTTCACACTGTTCTCCATAGCGGCTGTACTAGTTTGCATTCCCACCAACAGTGTAAGAGGGTTCCCTTTTCTCCACACCCTCTCCAGCATTTATTGCTTGTAGACTTTTGGATAGCAGCCATCCTGACTGGCGTATAATGGTACCTCATTGTGGTTTTGATTTGCATTTCTCTGATAATGAGTGATGTTGAGCATCTTTTCATGTGTTTGTTAGCCATCTGTATGTCTTCTTTGGAGAAATGTCTGTTTAGTTCTTTGGCCCATTTTTTGATTGGGTCATTTATTTTTCTGGAGTTGAGCTGCAGGAGTTGCTTGTATATTTTTGAGGTTAATCCTTTGTCTGTTGCTTCATTTGCTATTATTTTCTCCCAATCTGAGGGCTGTCTTTTCACCTTGCTTATAGTTTCCTTCATTGTGCAAAAGCTTTTAAGTTTCATTAGGTCCCACTTGTTTATTTTTGCTTTTGTTTCTAATATTCTGGGATGTGGGTCATAGAGGATCCTGCTGTGATTTATGTCAGAGAGTGTTTTGCCTATGTTCTCCTCTAGGAGTTTTATAGTTTCTGGTCTTACATTTAGATCTTTAATTCATTTTGAGTTTATTTTTGTGTATAGTGTTAGAAAGTGTTCTAGTTTCATTCTTTTACAAGTGGTTGACCAGTTTTCCCAGCACCACTTGTTAAAGAGGTTGTCTTTTTTCCATTGTATATCCTTGCTTCCTTTCTTGAAGATAAGGTGTCCATAGGTTCGTGGATTCATCTCTGAGCTTTCTATTCTGTTACACTGATCTATATTTCTGTCTTTGTGCCAGTACCATACTGTCTTGATGACTGTGGCTTTGTAGTAGAGTCTGAAGTCAGGCAGGTTGATTCCTCCAGTTCCATTCTTCTTTCTCAAGATTACTTTAGCTATTCCAGGTTTTTTGTATTTCCATGCAAATTGTGAAATTCTTTGGTCTAGTTCTGTGAAAAATACCATTGGTAGCTTGATAGCGATTGCATTGGATATATAGATTGCTTTGGTATTATAGCCATTTTGACAGTATTGATTCTTCCAATCCATGAACACGGTATGTTTCTCCATCTGTTTGTGTCCTCTTTGATTTCTTTCATTGGTGTTTTATAGTTTTCTATGTATAGGTCTTTTGTTTCTTTAGGAAGATATACTCCTAAGTATTTTATTCTTTTTGTTGCAATGGTGAATGTTATTGTTTCCTTAATTTCTCTTTCTGTTTTCTCATTGTTAGTGTATAGGAATGCAAGGGATTTCTGTGTGTTAATTTTATATCCTGCAACTTTACTATATTCGTTGATTAGCTCTAGTAATTTTCTGGTAGTGTCTTTAGGGTTTTCTATGTAGAGGATCATGTCATCTGCAAACGGAGAGAGTTTTACTTCTTCTTTTCCTATCTGGATTCCTTTTACTTCTTTTTCTGCTCTGATTGCTGTGGCCAAAACTTCCAAAACTATGTTGAATAGTAGTGGTGAGAGTGGGCACCCTTGTCTTGTTCCTGATTTTAGGGGAAATGTTTTCAATTTTTCACCATTGAGGGTAATGCTTGCTGTGGGTTTGTCATATATAGCTTTTATTATGTTGAGGTATGTTCCTACTATTCCTGCTTTCTGGAGAGTTTTAATCATAAATGGATGTTGGATTTTGTCAAAGGCTTTCTCTGCATCTATTGAGATAATCATATGGTTTTTATCTTTCAATTTGTTAATGTGGTGTATTACATTGATTGATTTGCAGATATTAAAGAATCCTTGCATTCCTGGGATAAAGCCCACTTGGTCATGGTGTATGATTTTTTTAATATGTTGTTGGATTCTGTTTGCTAGAATTTTGTTAAGGATTTTTGCATCTATGTTCATCAGTGATATTGGCCTGTAGTTTTCTTTTTTTGTGGCATCTTTGTCTGGTTTTGGAATTAGGGTGATGGTGGCCTCATAGAATGAGTTTGGAAGTTTACCTTCTTCTGCAATTTTCTGGAAGAGTTTGAGTAAGATAGGTGTTAGCTCTTCTCTAAATTTTTGGTAGAATTCAGCTGTGAAGCCATCTGGTCCTGGGCTTTTGTTTGTTGGCAGATTTCTGATTACAGTTTCGATTTCCTTGCTTGTGATGGGTCTGTTAAGATCTTCTATTTCTTCCTGGTTCAGTTTTGGAAAGTTATACTTTTCTAAGAATTTGTCCATGTCATCCAAGTTGTCCATTTTATTGGCATAGAGCTGCTGGTAGTAGTCTCTTATGATCCTTTGTATTTTAGTGTTGTCTGTTGTGATCTCTCCATTTTCATTTCTAATTTTGTTAATTTGGTTCTTCTCTCTTTGATTCTTAATGAGTCTTGCTAATGGTTTGCCAATTTTGTTTATTTTTTCAAAAAACCAGCTTTTAGCTTTGTTGATTTTTGCTATGGTCTCTTGAGTTTCTTTTGCATTTATTTCTGCCCTAATTTTTAAGATTTCGTTCTTTCTACTAACCCTGGGGTTCTTCACTTCTTCCTTCTCTAGTTGCTTTAGGTGTAGAGTTAGGTTATTTATTTGACTTTTTTCTTGTTTCTTGAGGTAGGCCTGTAATGCTATGAGTCTTCCCCTTAACACTGCTTTTACAGTGTCCCATAGGTTTTGGGTTGTTGTGTTTTCATTTTCATTCATTTCTATGCATATTTTGACTTCTTTTTTGATTTCTTCTATGATTTGTTGGTTATTCAGAAGCGTGTTGTTTAGCCTCCATATGTTTGAATTTTTAATAGTTTTTTTTCCTGTAATTGTGATCTAATTTTACTGCACTGTGGTCAGAAAAGATGACTGGAATGATTTCAATTTTTTTGAATTTTCCAAGACTAGATTTATGGCCCAGGATGTGATTTATTCTGGAGAAGGTTCCGTTTGCACTTGAGAAAAAGGTGAAGTTGATTGTTTTGGGGTGAAATGTCCTACAGATGACAATTAGGTCTAGCTGGTCCATTGTGTCATTTAAAGTTTGTGTTTCCTTGTTGATTTTCTGCTTAGTTGATTTATCCATAGTTGTGAGTGGGGTATTAAAGTCTCCCACTATTATTGTGTTACTATTAATTTCCTCTTTCATACTCATTAGCGTTTGCCTTACATATTGCAGTGCTCCTATGTTGGGTGCATATATATTTATAATTATTATATCTTCTTCTTGGATTAATCCTTTGATCATTATGTAGTGTCCTTCTTTTGTCTCTTTTCACAGCCTTTATTTGAAAGTCTATTTTATCTGATATGAGTATTGAGACTCCTCTTTCTTTTGGTCTCCGTTTGCGTGAAATATTTTTTTCCAGCCCTTCACTTTTAGTCTGTATGTATCCCTTGTTTTGAGGTGGGTCTCTTGTAGACAGCATATATAGGGGTCTTGTTTTTGTATCCATTCAGCCAGTCTTTGTCTTTTGGTTGGGGCATTCAACCCATTTACATTTAAGGTAATTATTGATAGGTGTGGTCCCGTTGCCATTTACTTTGTTGTTTTGGGTTCACGTTTATACAACCTCTCTGTGTTTCCTGTCTAGAGAAGATCCTTTAGCATTTGTTGAAGAGCTGGTTTGGTGGTGCTGAATTCTCTCAGCTTTTGCTTGTCTGTAAAGCTTTTGAATTCTCCTTCATATCTGAATGAGATCCTTGCTGGGTACAGTAATCTAGGTTGTAGGTTATTCTCTTTCATCACTTTCAGTACATCCTGCCATTCCCTTCTGGCCTGGAGGGTTTCTATTGATAGATCAGGTGTTATCCTTATGGGAATCCCTTTGTGTGTTATTTGTTGTTTCTCCCTTGCTGCTTTTAATATTTGTTCTTTGTGTTTGATCTTTGTTAATTTGATTAATATGTGTCTTGGGGTGTTTCGCCTTGGGTTTATCCTCTTTGGGACTCTCTGGGTTTCTTGGACTTGGGTGGCTATTTCCTTCCCCATTTTAGGGAAGTTTTCAGTTATTATCTCCTCGAGTATCTTCTCATGGCCTTTCTTTTTGTCTTCTTCTTCTGGGACTCCTATGATTCGAATGTTGGGGTGTTTCACATTGTCCCAGAGGTCCCTGAGGTTGTCCTCATTTCTTTTGATTCTTTTTTCTTTTTTCCTCTCTGCTTCATTTATTTCCACCATTTTATCTTCTACCTCACTTATCCTATCTTCTGTCTCCTTTATTCTACTCTTGGTTCCCTCCAGGGTGTTTTTGATCTCATTTATTGCATTATTCACTTTTAATTGACTCTTTTTTATTTCTTCTAGGTCCTTGTTAAACATTTCTTGCATCTTCTCAGTCTTTGTCTCCAGGCTATTTATCTGTAACTCCACTTTGTTTTCAAGATTTTGGATCATTTTTATTATCATTATTCTAAATTCTTTTTCAGGTAGATTCACTATCTCCTCCTCTTTTGTTTGACTTGGTGGGCATTTTTCATGTTCCTTTACCTATTGGGTATTTCTCTGCCTTTTCATCTTGTTTAGATTGCTGTGTCTGGAGTGGGCTTTCTGTATTCTGGTGGTCTGTGGTTCCTTTTCATTGTGGAGGTTTCTCCCAGTGGGTGGGGTTGGACGATTGATTTGTCAAGGTTTCCTGGTTAGGGAAGCTTGAGTCAGTGTTCTGGTGCATGAAACTGGATTTCTTCTCTCTGGAGTGCAATGGAGTGTCCAGTAATGAGTTTTGAGATGGGTCTATGTGTTAGGTGTGACTTTGGGCAGCCTGTATGTTGACACTCAGGTCTATGTTCCTGCGTTGCTAAAGAATTTGCGTGGTATGTCTTGTTCTGGAGCTTATTGGCTCTTGGGTGGTGGTTGGTTTCAGTGTAGATATGGAGGCTTTTAGATGGTCTCTTATTACTTAATGTTCTGTTTAGTCAGGATTTTTCTGGTGTTCTCAGCATTTGGGCTTAAGTCTCCTGCCTCTGGATTTCAGTTTTATTTTTCCAGTAGTCTTGAGACTTCTTCAACTATACAGCACTGATAATAAAACTTCTAGGTTAATGGTGAAAAGATTCTCCACCGTGAGGGACAACCAGAGAGGTTCACAGAGTTACATGAAAAAGAGGAGAGGGAGAAGGGAGATAGAGATGAGCAGGAGAAAAAGGGGGACTCAAGAGGATAGAGACAGATCTACACAGTTGTCTGTTCCCAAAGTGTTCTCCATACCCCAGACACTCACAAAGATTCACAGAAGTGGATTGGGAAGAGAAGGGGAAAGGAGGAAATAGAGGTGTTCTGAGGTAGAAAATGGAGAATCAAAAGTGGGAGAGAATAATCAACACACTCATGAATAGAAATGGGAACTGAATATTGGATTCTTAAATGTCCAAAATTTATATCACATACTAAAAAACACAGATTAAAAATCTAGCATAGAGGTTAGACTCTTTAAAATACAATATTTAAAAACAAAAACAAAATTTAGAAATATATATGAAGTTTGGTTTAAAAATAGGGCTTCTCTCTTTTTTTTTTTTTGGCAATGTTATAGTGAAATGAAAATGAAAATTAAGGAATAATAGAGGAATAATAGAGGACTTTAAAAGGAAATAAGAGAGAAAAACAAGAAAAAGAAAAAAAAAGCAAAGAAAAAAATTTTTTTCCCTAATTAAAAAAAAAATCATAAAAATATATGAAAATGAAAGTTAAGGAGTAATGGGGGTGTAATAGGGAATTTTAAAAGAAAATAAAAGACAAAAGAAAAAAGAAAAGAAAAAGAATTTTTCTTTTTAATTAAAAAAAAAAAAAGTAAAAATATATCTAGGAATTTCTCTGGAGCTGTTGTGGTCAGTGTGGGTTCAGTTCAGTTTCAGATAGCTCCTCGTTCCAGCTTACACTTTTCAATATCTACAGGCCCCTTCTGGTGTAGTCGGTGTTACCTACAGGGATTTTAATCTGTTGCACCGGTCCTTTCTGAAGCGGTTCCTTTTGTTTATTTGGCTTCTGTTTGCCGTCTCTTCAGTGCCTAATTACCGCCCTGACACGGGCGGGCAGAGGTGATCTCTTATTTAGGTTCGCTAGTTCAGTCCTGCTGCAGGGAGGGCGGGGCGCTGCAGACAGATATCGCTGTGTGTGGGGAGCACTCACCGTGTTCCGGCCACACTGGGTTTGCCCCCACTCACGGGTGTCTGTGCTTTCCCCGTCTACACTGCTCAGGCTCCCGGGTGCTCTATATGGAGCATGCCCTGCACTGCATGCAGTTCCTGTCTTCGGGCACCCTACAAAGCGCGGTCGGCTGCACCTGCGTTTTGTGCCTTCCCTGGTCCGAGCAGCTCAGGCAGCCAGGAACTTGACGGGCGCACTCTCCCTGGTGCTGCATGCCCTCTCCCCTTCGCGGCCCCAGCCTCAGTTTCCGTTTGCGCGGGTCACTTGCGTGCGCCCTGTGTTTAGCCACGACCCTCCCGGAGGATGTCGACCATCCAGAATCTCAGGAAGTCTTTATATAGAAACTGGGAGCCTGTTTGCAGTTTGGTAGGGTGCAGTCTCTGGGGCCAAGTTTGCCCCTTTCCCCTCCCCCCTGCCTCCTACCTCCAGCGGGGATGGGCTGGTCCACCGCAGGCTAGCTCTTTTCTGGAGTTTCTCAGTCCCTTTGTTTTGCGAACGGCTGGCAGTGTGTTCCGGTCGGTTACTTTTCTCTCTCTCTCTCTTGCTATCACACAGTTTAAAAAAACTCCCTCTGACTGCTCTCAGGGCCTTCGGGCCGGTCCTTACCCTAAGCAATGCTGCCCACGCCTCTCCGTTCTGCCCCCACTTGCTGGTGGCGGATGCGGGCGTCTGGGGTACTTTTCTGCTGGGAGTTGCTTTTAGGCTTGTAATCTGTGGGTTTTATTTAATTTTTCCTCCCAGTTAAGTTGCCTTCTGAGATTTGAAAACTTCCCCCAGGCCCGCCAGTGCGAGGGTTTCCTGGTGTTTGGAAACTTCCTCTATTAAAATAGACTCCCTTCCCGGGACGGATCTCCGTCCCTAGCTCTTTTGTCTCTCTTTTTATCTTTTATATTTTGTCCTACCTCCTTTTGAAGACAATGGGCTGCTTTTCTGGGCACCTGATGTCCTCTGCTAGCGATCAGAAGTTGTTTTGTGAAATTTGCTCAGCGTTCAATTGTTCTTTAGATGAATTTGTAGGGGAGAAAGTGGTCTCACCGTCCTGTTCCTCCGCCATCTTGGCTCCTCCTCCAAATGTGAAGTCTTATCTACTATTCTGGTATGGTCTTTATATGTTTGTTTTGGAACATGATTTATTTTACAGTATTTTCAAACATATAGCAAATTTTCTCTTTATCTGTAAGTTCAGATTCCCCAGTTATCTTTGATTTACCACATATGCCAATTTAAATGAAATTCCCATTGTGTGTTTTAGGAAGAACACTGTCCCAGGGAATACCCACATATGGCTTTCGCCTTCTAATCCAGTGGTCCACCTTCCACTTTCACCACATGTCCAAATGTCTTTTTCCATTCTGATTCAGTTTTTTTTTTCTTTTTCTTTTTTCTGGAAGTGTCCTGGAGACTTTCCTGCATCTTCACAACAGTAATGGATTTAAAGCACAAAAGAGGAATATGGTCTGGGTAGATTTTTTTCATGGCTTCTTTCACAGGATGTTTTCAGTTGTCACGCACATTGTAATATGTATCAGTACTTCATTCACATTCTCTATGGTGATTAAATCTACTGAACATAACCTTTACCATTTAAAGTATATAATTATATGACATTAATCATATTGTTGTAGAAATATCCTCACCATCCATCTCTCATACTTTTTCTTTTTTCTAAGTGAAACTGCATCCAATAAATACTAATTCTCCTCAACACTTGTCAACCATGTTCTACCTTCTGTCTCTGAAGTTCACTTCACTGGATACCTCATTGAAGTGGAAACATAATATTCATCCTTTTGGAACCAAGTTATTTCATCAGCATAATGCCTTTACGGCTCATGTATATCATTGCAAGTGCCTTAATTTCCTTGGTTTCTAGACTGAATAGTATACCCTTGTACATATATCTCATTTTATCAGTTCATCTATCCATTGGCACTTGGGTGGCTTCCACCTTTTGCCCAGTCTGAGTAATGCTGATATGAATAAAGGTGTACAAATATTTGTTGCACTCACTGATTTCAAATATTTGGGTATATGCTCTGAAGTGGAATTGATGGATCTTTCACTAATTTATGTTTAAATTTTGGTGAACTGCCATACTTTTTCCACAGCAGATGCACCATTTTACTCTATTTTCATTTATGGCAGAATAATACGGAAATTTATCGATCTACCCTCTTCTGCTTATCCATTCATTCACTGAAGGATATTCAAATTGTTTCTACTGTTGAGCCAATGTAAACAATGCTGCCATGAGTAAAGACAATGAGTATTAGTATTATTTTTGGTCTCTTACATTAAAAGATAATTAAGTCAACTTTATTCTAGTATCAGTTTGTTTTTACTTTGAAGAGAGAAACTATTTCTTCTAACTTGCTAGATTTTTTAATAACAAAATAATTTATATGCATCCCGCTATCAAAGAAGATATATTTATACATTCAATGACAATTTCTATTATAAATAATGTAATAAATATTCCCATGCATGTTTTGATATCCAATTATGAAAGTATTTCAGAGAAAGACAACTGGATTACTTAATAAACCATGAAGATGTTTCTGTTATTCTCATTTTTCAATTGAAGGAATCAAGATTGAGAGAAATTAATATCTTGCCCAAAGTCATTCATTAGAATGTGGCAGATGCACAACATAAAAAGACATATATTTGATTTAAAACCCAATTATAATCAGTTTGTAGTTCTACACAAACCTGATGCTACTTTTGTAAGGTCATCTCAACTTCTTTCCCTGTGCTCAACAGTGATTGCGTATAATGATAATCATTATGTCTTCTGATGGTATTTAAAATGAAAATCTTTATAAGAGATCAACAATACAGCAAATCACTATTATAGTAAATCATGGAAATGAATTGCCAATCTCTGTTTCTCACTAAATGCAGAACATTTTCCTCCCATAAAAATTGACTTTGCATAAATAGACCACAAGGATATACTATTTTGACTTTTAACAAGTTATAATTTCTATGATCATAAATTTGTTTATTTGTAAAATGTGAAGGCCATCTCTGCCTTACAGTGGTAGTCATGGTAGCATACATTTATGTAGTGAGTGCATAGTTTGTACAAGGCGCAGTTCTAAGTATGATCCATTTTGTCTCAAAGTATTATATCTCCTAGACAAACTCACATATTTTCTTCTACATTTTTCCTTCCTTCCTCTTTTCTTCCTTTTTTTTTTTTTTTTTTTCTTTCTTGATAAAGAATATGAGAAAGTGAGGCATGGGAAAATTAAGAAATATATTGAAAGCCTCACACATAGAAAGTCATAGTGTAAGAATTTGAAGATTGACAACCTCCTTCAGTCTGTCCTTTAAACCACACAACAGAACACCTTACACTCTGGCTTATGTTAAAGATAAAATTTAATGTCTCTGCAAATGTCTTTCAAACCGACATAAAAACAGAATGTTTCTCTAAGTTACTCTAAGGAATAAAATATTTTCTTTATATTTGTACCTGCTCCTTTACCAATTTTATCCTGATAGAGTTTTTAAAAACTTAAAAGTTTAGGATAAAAGGACTTCAATAAAGCAGTTTTAATATTTTAATACAGTTTAATATATTTTGACAAAGAAGATTTCAATATAATTGTTCTGCAAAAAAAAATGTGCATTAGGAAATGAAAAATATTCATGAACTAAGAAGCCATTAATGAAATAAAAATATACTTAGAAGAACATGATATCTTTTTATCATGCTTATTTTTTAAGCATGGAATTGAGCAGAGACACTTGCATAGCACAGAAATCTTCGAAGCATGTAGTTTGAAAAAACATCAAACTGTATAAAAATATACATTGTCAGAATAAAACCTTGAAAATTTACTGTTCTAATCCTCACATATTATAGAATGTTTAAAATTATATACAAGCTATCAGATGATCCTTTGTCAAGATTTTACTCCAGAGCTGAAATTAAGCTCCTTTTAATTTTTTTTTTACATATAATATAGCACATTTATAAGCTCCTGGCATGCTGAAAAAGAAAATTCAGAATTAAAATGGAGTGTCTGTTATAATTACAATGACTGTGATAGTAGCTATGTTGCTTTCATTGTGATCATTACATTCATCTTTACTCCCTGAAAACATAAAAAGGTTGTTCTCTGTCATCTTGAATCTCAAAGAATGGCATGGTGAATTTGAGCCAAGCTGAGTACAATTCAAGGGCTGGGAAGTTAAGGTCAAGAAAATGTAGCTGTGCCATTGAGGTGCAAGTTATCCACAAAGCACAGAGCAGGGTTTGTTCAGACATGGCCAATCTATTGCCTTATCCTATTGACAAAGTATCTAAATACCCCCGCAGGTGCAATTAATCCAAGCTCTTTCAGGTCTCATTGTATTCTACATGCCCAAAACTCCCTTCAAAAGAGAAAGGCAGTAACACATTTCTATGGAAAAAAACACTATAAAATAGCACTTATAAATATATTTTATTCATAAATGGAAATTGCTATACGCTATATTGTTTTTCAGGCAGATATATTTTAAACTTTTTCCTACTCTAGAGGGGAATTTTCTGCTAAAGATAGATAAAAGCTCAGAATATTTAACATAACTTCAATTTTCTATTTTATTTAAATAAAATTGGATTGAGCAAAAAAAATTCCAAGCAAACATAGATTACCACTTTGAAAATTTCACAAACTCCCCAAAACCTGGAATTTGCTTAAGCAACAAAGCCAACAAAATGTCATAAACTGCTGTTATTAAATATATTATGAACACAATTGGATTAAAAATTTCAGATAATTTAAAAGTATTTCTTTGTTGCTATTAGCCTTTAAGAAGAGTCAATATGATGACATTCATTTTCTTCCAGACACATTGGCTGAGTTCATGCAAACACAAAGGTAATTATTTATTTATTATTGTTCAGTTGCTAAGTCATGTCCCACTCTTTGTGACCCCATGAACTGCAGCATACTAGGCTTCCCTGTCCTTTACTATCTCCCAGAGTTTCCTCAGAACTCATGTCCATTGAGTCAGTGATGCCATCCAACCATCTCATCCTCTGTCGCCCCCTTCTCTTCTTGCCCTCAATCTTCCCTAGCATCTGGGTCTTTTCCAATGAGTCAGCTCTTTACATCAGGTGGCCAATGCTTTGGAGCTTCAGCTTCAGAATCAGTCCATCTAATGAACATTCAAGGTTTATTTCTTTTAGAATTGACTGATTTGATCTCCTTGCTGTCCAAGGGAATCTCAAGAGTTGTCTCTAGCACCATAGTTTAAAAAGGCTTGCCTGGTGGATCAGTTGGTAAAGAGTCTGCCTGCAATGCAGGAGACCCGGGTTTGATCCCTGGGTCAGAAAGATCCTCTTGAGAAGGAAATGGCAGCCCACTCCAGGATTCTTGCCTGGAGAATTCCCTGGACAGAGGAGCCTGGTGGGCTATAGTCCATGGGGGTCACAAAGAGTAGGACACGGCCTAGTGACTAACTTTCACTTTCATAGTTTGAAAGCATCAATTCTTCAGCATTCAGCCTTCTTTATTCTCATATTTATATGTAACTATTGGAAAAACCATGGCTTTGACTATGCAGACCTTTGTCATTTGTTCAATATAAATTTTTTTAAATTCTTCTGAAAATATAAGTTGTTAGCAGGTTGTATTATACTCATTAATTTATCTAACAAGTGTTCAATAAACATATTTCTTTTTTTTATGAACCCTTCTTTATGAACAGTAAATACCTTTTAGCAGAGTCAGACATGATTGAATTGACTTAGCATGCACGAATGTGTGGCTTCCTAAAGCTTATTTTTTTATTATGTCAACTCATCAGAGGTGGAAACATCCTATAATAAAAGTGCAGATGGTGATAATGGTTCTAGAGAGAAATACTGCATGGTGTTAAATGTAGGGACACTAATCTTGATAGAGCGGGCCAGAAAGCCTTCTCTGAAAGAGTAACACTTAAACAGAATCCGAAAAAAAGAAAGAAGTCTGGGAGAATAGAGAGAAGAAACAGCAAGAGTGGGTTTATCCTTTGCAAGGAGTTGAAAGAAACACTGTGCTTCTGGAGACAGATTAAGGAAAGAAGAGAAGGGTGGAAATAAGATCAGATATAGGGGCAGAGACCCAAAGAGGTCTTTCATGCTCTTCCAGGGCAGCTGGATTTTATTCTAAGGGTATGGAAAACTAGTGGAGGATTTCAAACCATGTTGGGTATAATATGATTTACGTTTTAGGAAGAAAGATTCAAGATTACGGTAAAACTGACTTTGAGGAATTAAAATGTGTAGCAGATAGATCAGTAAGAAAAAAAAAGAAAGAAAGAAAAGAAAAAAAAACTATTGCAGTATTCTAATCCAAATATGGTTAGAAATGTTTAAATTTTGTATATATTGCAGAAGAAAAGTCAATAGGAATTATTAATTTAGCCTACATGGGAAGTATTTAACAGAAGATTTTTTTTTATTATTATTACTCACTAATTTGTTTTGAATCAGTGAGTATACTAATTTGTGTTTTCCATGAATATTACAAATTATGTAAGAAAAAAAGACCTCATGTTTATTAAAATTTATGTATAGTATGTAGTATATTGCCTGTTTAAGTGTGCTAAGGAAACAACAATCTTATTTCCAACTTTATTTCTTTAATACAAGCTAATACTAGCATTACCTTCCTCTTGAGAAACCTGTATGCAGGTCAGGAAGCAACAGTTAGAACTGGACATGGAACAACATACTGGTTCCAAATAGGAAAAGGAGTATGTCAAAGCTGCGTATTGTCACCCTGCTTAATTAACTTATATGCAGTGTACATCATGAGAAACACTGGGCTGGAAGAAGCACAAGTTGGAATCAAGATTACTGGGAGAAATATCAATAACCTCAGATATGCAGATGACACAACCCTTATGGCAGAAAGTAAAGGAGAACAAAAGAGCCTCTTGATGAAAGTGAAAGAGGAGAGTGAAAAAGTTGACTTAAAGCTCAATATTCAGAAAACTAAGATTATGGCATCCAGTCCCATCACTCCATGGCAAATAGATGGGGAAGAGTGGCTGACTTTATTTTTTGGGGCTCTAAAATCACTGCAGATGATGATTGCAGCGATGAAATTAAAAGATGCTTACTCTTTGGAAGGAAAGTTATGACAAACCTAGACAGCATATTTAAAAGCAGAGACATTACTTTGCTAACAAAGGTCTGCCTAGTCATGGCTGTGGTTTTTCCAGTGGTCATGTATGGATGTGAGAGTTAGACTATAAAGAAAGCTGAGTGCTGAAGAATTGATACTTTTGAAATATAGTGTTGGAAAAGACTGTTGAGAGTCCCTTGGACTGCAAGGAGATCCAACCAGTCCATCCTAAAGGAAATCAGCCCTGGGTGTTCATTGGAAGGACTGATGCTGAAGCTGAAACTCATAAACTTTGGCCACCTGATGTGAAGAGCTGACTCATACGAAAAGACCCTGATGCTGGGAAAGATTGAGGGCAGGAGAAGGGGACGACAGAGGATGAGAAGGTTGGATGGCATCACCGACTCAATGGACATGGGTTTGGGTGAACTCCAGCAGTTGGTGATGGACAGGGAGGCCTGGCGTGCTGCAGTTCATGGGGTCACAAAGAGTCAGACACAACTGAGTGACTGAACTGAACTGCCAATATTTAATGAAGGATAGAAAATTGAAAATATGCACGTTGGGGTTGACCAAAAAGTTCAGTCGGGTTTTTCTGAAGACGATTATGGAAAAACTTGAATCAACTTTTTGGATAATTGCCCTGTCATTCATTTTCAAGACAAAAATATTTCCTTCAAAACATTTGAAATAGACAATATTTTGTCTTCTATATAGAATTATTAGTGAAATGGTTTATATGGCAATTGTCAATAACTATTATATCTATTGTATGTAATAATATGTAATCAAGAAGATAAATATAAAAACACAAAAATTATATTCTATTATATTTTAAATATTGATAGTCATAAAATTTTGCATAATTTTTTTGTACTTTTAATATTTTTATTTTACCAACCAACATTTATATTTGAATAGTGAGTGTTTCCTGGTATCTATTAGTATTTTGACTTTTTCAAAAAAATTTAATTTTTTAAAAATTTATTTATTTTTTATCAAAGGATAATTTCTTTACAGAATTTTGTTGTTTACTATCAAACCTCTACATGAATCAGCCATAGGTATACATATATCCCCTCCCTTTTGAACCTCCCTCCCAGCTCCCTCCCCATCCCACTCCTGTAGGTTGATACAGAGCCCCTGTTTGAGTTTTCTGAGCCACACAGCAAATTCCCATTGGCTATCTATTTTACATGTGGTAATGTAAGTTTCCATGTTACTCTTTCCACACATCTCACCCTCTCCTCCTTTTTCCCCATATCCACAAGTCTATTCCCTGTGTCTGTTTCTCCATTGCTGTCCCGTAAGTAAATTCTTCAGTAATGTTTTTCTAGATTCCGTATATATGCATTAGAATACAGTATTTCTCTTTCTGACTTACTTCACTCTGTATAATAGGTTCTATGTTCATCCATCTCATTAGAACTGACTCAAAGGCATTCCTTTTTATGGCTAAGTAATATTCCATTGTGTATATGTACCACTATTTATTTACCCATTCATCTGTTGGTGGATATCTAGGTTGCTTCCATGTTCTAGCTATTGTAAATAGTGCTGCAATGAACAATGGGATACATGTGTCTTTTTCAGCTTTGGTTTCCTTAGGGTATATGCCTAGGAGTGGGATTGCTGGGTCATATGGTAGATTTATTCCTAGTTTTTTAAGGAATCTCCATACCATCTTTCATAGTGGCTGTATCAATTTACATTCCCACCAACAGTGCAAGAGCATTCCCTTTTCTCCACACCCTCTTCAGCATTTATTGTTTGCACTTTTTAATAATGGCCATTCTGACTGGTGTGAGGTGATATCTCACTGTGGTTTTGATTTGCATTTCTCTAATAATGAGCGATGTTGAGCACCTTGTATGTGTTTGTTGGCCATCTGTATGTCTTCTTAGAAGAAATGTCTGTTTAGACCTTTTTCTCCCCCCACTTTTGGCTTGGGTTGTTTCTTTTTCTGGTATTGAATTGTATGAGCTGCTTGTATATTTTGGAAATTAATCCTTTGTCAGTTGTTTCATTTGCTATTATTTTCTCCCATTCTGAGGGTTGCCTTTTCACCTTGCTTAGTGTTTCCTTGCTGTGCTAAAGCTTTTTAAGATTAATCAGGTCCCACTTGTTTACTTTTGTTCTTATTTCTATTACTTTAAGAGGTGGGTCATAGAGGATCTTGTTTTGATTTGTGTCATCAAATGTTCTGCCGATGTTTGCCTCTCAGAGTTTTATAGTTTCTCATCTTACATTTAGGTCTCTAATACATCTATTATTTTGATATTATGTCAAAAATAATAAACATTTTGAGTTTATCTTTGTGTATGGTGTTAGGAAGTTTTCTAATTTCATTCTTTTACATGTAGCTGTCCAGTTTTCCCAGCACCGTTTATTGTAGAGGCTGTCTTTGCCCCATTGTATGTTCTTGCCTCCTTTGTCAAAAATAAGGTACTCATGGGTGCATGGGTTTATTTCTGGGATTTCTATATTATTCCATTGGTCTATATTTTTGTCTTTCTGCCAGTACCATACAGTCTTGATGACTGTAGGTTTGTAGTATGATCTGAAGTCAGGAAGACTGTTTCCTCCAGCTCCATTCTTCTTTATCAAGACTGCTTTGGCTCTTCAGGGTCTTTTGTGTTTCCATATGAATTGTGAAATTTTTTGTTCTAGCTCTATGAAAAATGTCATTGGTTATTTGATAGGGATCACATTGAATCTGTAGATTCCATTTGGCAGTATAGTCATTTTCACAATATCGATTCTTCCTACCCATGAACATAGAATATCTCTCCATCTGTTTATGTCGCCTTTGATTTCTTTCACTAGTGCCCTATAATTTTCTGTGTATAGTTCTTTTGTCTCCCTAGATAAGTTTATTCCTAGATATTTAATTCTTTTTGTTGCAAAGGTGAATGGGATTTATCCCTTAATTACTGTTTCTGATTTTTCATTGTTAATATATAGAAATGCAAGTGATTTCTGTGTATTGATTTTGTATCCTGCAACTTTGCTAAACTCATTGATTAGCTCTAGTAATTTCTGATACTATCTTTAGGGTTTTCTATGTATAGTATCGTATAGTATAGTGTCGTCTGCAAACAGTGAGAGCTTTACTACTTCTTTTCCAATCTGGATTCCATTTATTTCTTTCTCTTCTCTGATTGCCACACCTAGGACTTCCCAAACTGTGTTGAATAATAGTGGTGAAAGTGGACACCTTTGTTTTCTTCCTAATCTTAGGGGAGATGTTTTCAGTTTTTCACCATTGAGAATAATGTTTGCTGTAGGCTTATCATATATGGCCTTTACTATGTTGCAATAGGTTCCTTCTATGCACATTTTTTGAAGAGCTTTAATCATAAATGGGTGCTGAATTTTGTCAAAGGCTTTTTCTGCATCTGTTGAGATGATCATATAGTTTTTATCTTTCAATTTGTTAGTATGGTGTATCACATTGATTGATTTGTGTATATTGAAGACTCCTTGCATCCCTGGAATAAAACCAAATTAATCATGGTGTATGAGATTTTTGAGGTGTTGCTGAATTCTGTTTGCTGAAATTTTGTTGATGATTTTGGCATCTATGTTCGTAATTGATATTGGCTCATGGTTTTCTTTTTTAGTGTTCTTTGGTTTGGGAATCAGGGTGATGGTGGTCTCATAGAATGAGTTTGGAAGTGTTCTTTCCTCTGAATTTTTTAAAAAGAGTTTTAGAAGTATAGGCATTAGCTCTTCTCTAAATGTTTGATGAAATTCTCCTGTGAAGCCATTTGGTCCTGGGCTTTTGCTTTTTGGGAGATTTTTGATCACAGCTTCAATTTCAGTGCTTGTAACTGGGTTGCTCATAATTTCTATCTCTTCCTGGTTCTGTCCAGGAATATTGAACTTTTCTAAGAATCTGTCCATTTCTTCCAGGTTAGCCATTTTATTGCCATATAGTTTTTCATAATAGTCTCTTATAATCCTTCATATTTCTGCATTGTTGGTTGTAACCTCTCCTTTTTCATTTCTAATTCCGTTCACTTGGTTCTCTCTCTTTCTTTTCTTTTCTTTTTTTTGGATGAGTTTGGCCAAAGTTTGTCAATTTTGTTTATCTTCTAAAAGAACTAGCTTTTGCTTTTATTCAGTTCAGTTCAGTCGCTCAGTCATGTCTGACTCTTTGCAACCCCATAAACCACAGCATGACAGGCCTCCCTGTCCATCACCAACTCCCAGAGTTCACACAAACCCATGTCCATCGAGTCGGTGATGCCATCCAACCATACCATCCTCTGTCATCCCCTTCTTCTCCTGCCCTCAATCTTTCCCAGCATCGGGGTCTTTACAAATTAGTCAGCTCTTTGCATCAGGTGGCCAAAGTATTGGAGTTTCAGCTTCAACATCAGTCATTCAAATGAACAACCAGGACTGATCTCCTTTAGAATGAACTGGTTGGATCTTCTTGCAGCCCAAGGAACTCTGAAGAGTCTTCTCCAACACCACAGTTCAAAAACATCAAATCTTCAGTGCTCAGCTTTTTGTATAGTCCAACTCTCACATCCATGCATGACTACTGGAAAAACCATAGCTTTGACTAGATTGAACTTTGTCAGCAAAGTTCTGTTTCTGCTTTTTAATATGCTGTCTAGGTTGGTCGTAACTTTCCTTCCAAGGAGTAAGTATCTTCTAATTTCATGGCTGCAGTCACCATCTGCAGTGATTTAGGAGCCCAAAAAATAAAGTCTGACACTGTTTCCACTGTCTCCCCATCTATTTCCCATGAAGTGTTAGATCAGATGCGATGGTCTTAGTTTTCTGAATATTGAGATTTAAGCCAACTTTTCACTCTCCTCTTTCACTTTCATCAAGAGGCTCTTTAGTTTTTCTTCACTTTCTGCCATAAGGAAGGTGTCATCTGCATATCTGAAGTTATTGATATTTCTTCCAGCAATCTTGATTCCAGCTTGTGCTTCATCCAGCCCAGCATTTCTCATGATGTACTCTACATATAAGTTAAATAAGCAGGGTGACAATATACAGCCTTGACGTACTCCTTTTCCTATTTGCAACCAGTCTGTTCTTTCATGTCGAGTTCTAACTGTTGTTTCCTGACCTGCATACAGGTTTCTCAAGAGGCAGGTCAGGTGGTCTGGTATTCCCATCTCTTTCAGAATTTCCCACAGTTTATTGTGATCCACACAATTGAAGGCTTTGGCATAGTCAATAAAGCATAAATAGATGTTTTTCTGGAACTCTCTAGCTTTTTCGATGATCCAGCTGATGTTGAAAATTTGAACTCTGGTTCCTCTGCCTTTTCTAAAACCAGCTTGAACATCTGAAAGTTCACGGTTCACGTATTGCTGAAGCCTGGCTTGGAGAATTTTAAGCATTACTTTACCAGCATGTGAGATGAGTGCAATTGTGCGGTACTTTGAGCATTCTTGGCATTGCCTTTCTTTGAGATTGAAATGAAAACTGACCTTTTCCAGTCCTGTGACCACTGCTGAGTTTTCCAAAATGCTGACATATTGAGTGCAGCACTTTTGCAACATCATCTTTCAGGATTTGAAATAGCTCAACTGGAATTCCTTCACCTCCACTAGCTTTGTTTGTAGTGATGTTTCCTAAGGCCCACTTGACTTCACATTACAAGATATCTGGCTCTAGGTGAGTGATCACACCATTGTGATTATCTGGATCATGAAGATCTTTTTTGTACAGTTCTTTTGTGTATTCTTGCCACCTCTTCTTAATATTTTCTGCTTCTGTTAGTTCCCTCCCATTTCTGTCCTTTATTGAGCCCATCTTTGCATCTAATATTCCCTTTCAATTGTTTCTTTCAATTCTGTTTCTTTTATCTCTGCTTGGATTTTTATTATTTCTTTCCTTCTACTAATTTTGGGTTTTTTTACTCTTCTTTTTCCAGTTGTTTTAAATGTGAAGTTAGGTTGTCTATTTGGTGTTTTTCTTGTTTCTTGAGGTAGGATTGTATTGCTCTAAACTTCCCTCTTAGAACTGCTTTTGCTGCATCCCATAGGTTTTGAGTTGTCATGTTTTCATTGTCATTTTTTTCTAGAAATTTTTTTGATTTCCCTTTTGATTTCTTCAGTAACCTGTTGGTTACTTAGAAATGTATTTTTTAATCTCCATGTGTTTGTGTTTCTTATAGTTTTTTTCTTATAATTGAAATCTAGTCTCATAGAGTTGTGGTTGGAGAAGATGCTTGATATGAGTTCAATTTTCTTAAATTACTGAGGTTTGATTTGTGACTATGATGTGCTCTATCCTGGAGATGTCCCGTATGCACTTGGGAAGAAGGTGTATTCTTCTGCATTTGGATGGAATGACCTAAAGATATCAATGAGATCCATCTCATCTAATGTATCAATCCTTTAAGACTTCTGTTTTCTTATTAATTTTCTGTTCTGATGATCTGTCCATTGGTGTGAGTGGGCTGTTAAAGTCTAAAGTCTCCTACAATTATCGTGTCAATTTCTCTTTTTATGTCTATTAGTGCTTTTCTTACGTATTGAGGTGCTACTCTGTTGGGTGAATAAATATTTACGCTTGCTATGTCTTCCTCTTGGATTAATCCATTGATCATTGTGTAGTGTCCTTCCTTGTCTCTTGTAATCATCTTTATTTTAAGGCCTGTTTTGTCTGATATAAGGATTGCTAGTCCAGCTTTCTTTTGCTTGCTCCATCCTCTATTTCAGTCTACATGTGCCTTTAGGTCTGAAGTGGGTTTCTTATAGACAGCACATATATTTATATATGGGTCTTATTTTTGTATCCATTCAGCCAGTCTGTGTCTTTTGGCCAGAGCATCTGATCCATTTACATTTAAAATAATTATTGATATATATGTTCCTATTGATATTTTCTTAATTGTTTGGGTTGATTTTGTAGATCTTTTCCTTCTTTCATATTTCTTGACTAGAAAAGTCCCTTTAGCATTTGTTGTAAAGCTGGCTTGGTGGTACTGAATTCACTTAACTTTTGCTTGTTTGAAAAGCTTTTTTGTTTCTCCGTTAATTTTGAATGAGATCCTTGCTGGTTACAATAATTTTGGTTGTAGATTTTTCCCTTTCAGTACTTTAAGTATATTCTGACATTTCCTTCTGGCCTGCAGAGTTTCTGCTGAAAGATGATCTGTTAAACATATTGGACTTCCCTTCTATTTTGCTTGTTGCTTTTCCCTTGCTGTTTCAAATATTCCTTCTTTGTGTTTAGTCTTGGTTAGATTAGTATGTGACTTGGCATGTTTCTCCTTGGGTTTATCCTGTATGGGGCTCTTTGCCTTCTTGGACTTGACTGACTATTTCCTTTTCCATGTTGGGGAAATTTTCAACTATAATCTCTTCAAAAATTTTCTCATACGCTTTCTTTACCTCTTCTTCTTCTAAGACCCCTATAATTTGAATGTTGCTGCATTTGATATTATCTCTGGTGGCTCTGAGACCATCCTCAGTTCTTTTCATTCTTTTGACTTTATTCTGCTCTTCAGAAGCTATTCCCACCATTTTATCTTCCAACTCACTGATTTGCTCTTCTGCTTCAGATATTCTGCTGTTGATTCCTTCCAGAGTATTTACAATTTCAATAATTGTGTTGTTTGTCTCTGTATGTTTATTCTTTAATTCTTCTAGGTCTTTGTTAATTGATTCTTGCATTTTCTCCATTTTGTTTTCCAGGTTTTTGATCATCTTTACTGTCATTATTCTGAGTTCTTTTTCAGGTAGTTTGCCTATTTCCTCTTCTTTTATTTGGACTTCTGTGTTTCTAGTTTGTTCCTTCATTTGTGTAGTATTTCTCTGCCTTTTTATGATTTTTTAAAGAAACAATTTTATTTTATTTATTTATTATTTAACATAAATAAATGTTTGAGGTATCCTTTCCCCAGGCTTTAAGGTTGAATTCTTTCTTCCTTTGGGTTTCTGCCCTCCTAAGGTTGGTCCAGTGGCAAGGATAAGCTTCCTACAGGGTGAGATTTGTCCTGAGTTTTTGTTTGTTTCTTTTTCCTTTGATGAGCAAAGCTGAGTGGGGTGGTAATCCCATCTGCTGATGTTTGGGTTCGTATTTTTGTTTTGTTTGTTGTTTAGGTGTTCCTGCACAGGGTGCTACTGGTGATTGGGTGATGCTGGGTCTTCTATTCAAGTGGTTTCCTTTGTGTGACTTCTCACTATTTTATACTCCCTAGGATAAGAAGCAGTGGCTGCGCTTTGCTGGAGCAGCCGTGAAGAGATAGCCCATGTCCGAGGTAAGAGAAACCCAAGTAAGACGCTAGGTGTTGCAAGAGGGCATCAGAGGGCAGACACACTAAAACCATAATCACAGAAAACTAGCCCATCTGATCGCAGGACCACAGTCATGTCTAACTCAATGAAACTAAGCCATGCCATGTGGGGCCACCCAAGACGGTTGGGTCATGGAGGAAAGGTCTGACAGAATGTGGTCCACTGGAGAAGGGAATGGCAAACCACTTCAGTATTCCTGCCTTGAGAACCCCATGAACAGTATGAGAAGGCAAAATGATAGGATACTGAAAGAGGAACTCCCCAGGTCGGTAGGTACCCAATATGCTACTGGAGATCAGTGGAGAAATAACTCCAGAAAGAATGAAGGGATGGAGCCAGAGCAAAAACAATACCCTGTTATGGATGTGACTGGTGATAGAAGCAAGGTCCAATGCTGTAAAGAGCAATATTGCATAGGAACCTGGAATGTTGGGTCCTTGAATCAAGGCAAATTGGAACTGGTCAAATAGGAGATGGCAAGAGTGAATGTTGACATTCTAGGAATCAGTGAACTAAAATGGACTGGAATGGGTGAATTTAACTCAGATGATGATTATATCTACTACTGTGGGCAGGAATCCCTTAGAAGAAATGCAGTAGCTATCATGGCCAACAAGAGTCCAAAACGCAGTACTTGGATGCAATCTCAAAAATGACAGAATGGTCTCTGTCCGTTTCCAAGGCAAATCATTAAATATCACGGAATCCAAGCCTATGCCCCAACCAGTAACGCTAAAGAAGCTGAAGTTGAATGGTTCTATGAAGACCTACAAGATCTTTTAGAACTAACACCCAAAAAATATGTCCTTTTCATTATAGGGGACGGGATTGCAAAAGTAGGAAGTCAAGGAACACCTGGAGTAACAGGAAAATTTGGCCTTGGAGTGCAGAATGAAGCAGGGCAAAGGCTAATAGAGTTTTGCTAAGAGAAAGCACTGGTCATAGCAAACACCCTCTTCCAGCAACACAAGAGAAGACTCTACACATGGACATCACCAGATGGTTGACACTGAAATCAGATTGATTATATTCTTGCAGCCAAAGACGGAGAAGCTCTATAAAGTCAGCAAAAACAAGACTGGGAGCTGACTGTGGCTCAGATCATGAACTCCTTATTGCCAAATACACACTTAAACTGAAGAAAGTAGGGAAAACCACTAGACCATTCAGGTATGACCTAAATCAAATCCCTTATGACTATACAGTGGAAGTGAGAAATAGATTTAAGGGACTAGATCTGATAGACAGAGAGCCTGATTAACTATGAACAGGTTCATGACATTGTACAGGAGACAGGGATCAAGACCATCCCCATGGAAAAGAAATGCAAAAAGACAAAATGGTTGGCTAAGGAGGCCTTATAAATAGCTGTGAAAAGAAGAGAAGCTAAAAGCAAAGGAGAAAAAGGAAAGATATTCCCATTTGAATGCAGAGTTCTAAAGAATAGCAAGGAGAGATAAGAAAGCCTTCCTCAGCAATCAATGCAAAGAAATAGAGGAAAACAACAGAATGGGAAAGACTGGAGATCTCTTCAAGAAAATTAGAGATACCAAGGGAACATTTCATGCAAAGATGGGTTCGATAAAGGACAGAAATGGTAGAGAACTAACAGAAGCAGAAGATATTAAGAAGAGGTGGCAAGAATACACAGAAGAACTGTACAAAAAAGATCTTCATGACCCAGATAATCACAATGGTGTCATCACTCACCTAGAGCTAGACACCCTGGAATGTGAAGTCAAGTGGGCCTTAGAAAGCATCACTACGAACAAAGCTAGTGGATGTGATGGAATTCCAGTTGAGCTATTTCAAATCCTGAAAGATGATGCTGTGAGAGTGCTGCACTCAATATGCCAGCAAATTTAGAAAACTCAGCAGTGACCACAGGACTGGAAAAGGTCAGTTTTCCTTCCAATTCCTAAGAAAGGCAATCCCAGAGAATGCTCAAACTACTGCACAATTGCTCTCATCTCACATGCTAGTAAAGTAATGCTTAAAATTCTCCAAGCCAGCCTTCAGCAATACATGAACCATGAACTTCCAAATGCTCAAGGTGGTTTTAGGAAAGGCAGAGGCGCCAGAGATCAAATTGCCAATATCCGCTGGATCATCGAAAAAGCTAGAGAGTTCCAGAAAAACATCTATTTATGCTTTATTGACTATGCCAAAGCCTTCGATTGTGTGGATCACAATAAACTGTGGAAAATTCTGAAAGAGATGGGAATACCAGACCATCTGACCTGCCTCTTGAGAAACCTGTATGCAGGTCAGGAAACAACAGTTAGAACTGGACATGGAACAACAGATTGGTTCCAAATAGGAAAAAGAGTATGTCAAGGCTGTATATTGTCACCCAGCTTATTGAACTTATATGCAGAGTACATCATGAGAAACGCTGGGCTGGAAGAAGCACAATCTGGAATCGAGATTGCTTGGAGAAATATCAATAACCTCAGATATGCAGATGACAACACCCTTATGGCTGAGAGTGAAGAGGAACTAAAAGCCTGTTGATGAAAGTGAAAGAAGAGAGTGAAAAGTTTGGCTTAAAGCTCAACATTCAGAAAACTAAGATCATGGCATCTGGTCCCATCACCTCATGGGAAATAGATGGGGACACAGTGGAAACGGTGTCAAACTTTATTTTTTTATTTTTGGGGGCTCCAAAATCACTGCAGATGGTGACTGCAGCCATGAAATTAAAAGATGCTTATTCTTTGGAAGGAAAGTTATGACTAACCTAGATAGCATATTAAAATGCAGAGACATTACTTTGCCAACAAAGGTCCGTCTTTTGAACTGTGGTGTTGGAGAAGACTCTTGAGAGTCCCTTGGACTGCAAGGAGATCCAACCAGTCCATCCTAAAGGAGATCAGTCCTGGTTGTTCATTGGAAGGACTGATGCTTAAGCTGAAACTCCAGTACCTTGGCCACCTCATGCGAAGAGCTGACCCATTGTAAAAGACCCTGATGCTGGGAGGGATTCAGGGCAGGAGGAGAATGGGGTGACAGAGTATGAGATTTCTAGATGGCATCACCCACTCGATGGGCATGAGTTTGAGTAAACTCCGGGAATTGGTGATGGACAGGGAAGCCTGGCATGCTGCGATTCATGGGGTTGCACAGAGTCGGACACGACTGAGCGACTGAAGTGAACTTAACTGAACTGAGGGTTAGTTCTCTGGTAGTTTAGGGTCTTGGAGTCAGTGCTCCCACTCCAAAGGTTCAGGGCTTGATCTCTGAATGAAGATTCCACAAGTGGTTTATTATGGTATTAAGTGGGATTAAAACAAGTATCGAAAAATGAGAAACAAAAGACAAACCCCAGAAAAATGGCAGTTACAAAATCAGGCAAATAATAATTAAAATAATGGAATATACACATATACATATACACCCATAATCAAAATCCAAACAGCCCAACAAAATTAAAGTATAGTAGATTAACCTGGCACACAAAGGAAACCAAAAATTGCATCTACCAGTTAAGAACAAAACTAACTAAGGCACCAACTGGAAAACAAAACTAAAGCAACATGCCAGTTGGGGAATAGAGCAATGAAAAGAAAACTAACAAATATGTTGAGAGAAAAGGAAAGAAAGTAAGAATAGATATGCAAAATTAAATAGAGGTAGATGAAGATTTATATACATTAACGGTTAACTGCAAGGGGAAAATAAGAGTAGGAAAAGCAAACAAAGGAATAAATGTAGAAAAAATAATAATAGGTTAAAAAATTTTAAGAAGAGAAAAGAAAAAAAAAGTTTTTATACTGCACAGAACTGCGATAGCCCAACATAGAGGCATAGGTTTATAACAAAATTAAAATTGTAACTGGATATACACATATACATGTACACCCATAAGAAAAATCAAAACAGTCCAACAAAAATATAGTACAATAGATTGACCTGGCTAACAAAAGAAACCAAAAATTATATCTACCATTTGAGAACAAAAACTAACTAAAGCACAAACTGGAAAACAAAATTAAAGCAAAGTGCCAATTGGGTAATAAAGGAATGAAAATAAAACTAACAAATATGTTGAGAGGAAAAGAAAGAAAGAGAAGAAAGAAAGAATAGATATGCAAAGTTAAATAGAGGTAGATAAAGAAGATTTATATATATGAAAGATTATCTGCAAGGGGAAAAGAATAGTAGGAAAAGCAAACAAAATAGTAAATGTAGAAAAATGATAATATGTTTAAAAATGTTAAAATTAAACTTAAAAAAAGGAGGAGGAAAAAAAAAGAAAGAATAACTCCACAGAACTGCAAAAGCCCAATGTAGAGACAGAGGTTTATGACAATAAAAAAATGTGACTGAGGATAAAAAGAATAAAAGCTCAAAAGCTTAATTAAATTTCATAGAACCAATAAGATCAACAACTACAACATAGTGGTGGGAAAGGGAAAAAGAAAAAAGAAAACAAAATCAAAAAGAATCTACAGAACAAGTAAAAACATAAGAATAATAGATGTTTTTCTTGAGTCACTGCTGTCAGAGTCCTTGCCCTCGCTGGGAGTCACCGTCCACCTCACCTCCCTAGGACGCCCTCCAACACTGTGCTTGTCTCTGGACCTGCTGTGGGGGCAGCTCAGACTCTAATCTGGTCCTACTCCTGTGTGTTCTTCCTTCCAGTGTCCTCAGCTATCAGAACTAGTACATTTTCTTTTGTGGGAGCTCTCAAGGTCCTTTTATATATCCCATAAGTACAGAGTCTGCCTAGTTTATTGTGTGGATTTAATCTGCATCTTGCGCAGCTGGTGGGAAGGTTTTGGGTCTTCTTCCTTAGCCACACATCCCCTGGGTTTCAACTGTGGCTTTATTTCTACCTCTGCATGTGGGTTGTCCACTGGGGTTTGTTCCTGAGGCTGCCTTGGAGGACTTGGGTTTTCCCCTGTGAGGACCAGGTGTGGAGGTGATGCAGCTGCTTGGGGCGCAGGGATTCTGGCAGCAGGAGGTACTCAAGGGAGTTGGCCGCTGTTGGTCCTTTAATGGACCAGAACCTGGGTTCTGAGAGTAAGAGAGAGAAAGAGGCTGATATCCCCTGGTTTACGTGGAAAGCCAAATAGAGCCCTGTTCTTAGGGCTCGCGCCGCTGCACGTAGGCACCGGGCGCCCTCTCAAGTGGGTGAAGGCACAGTGCGCCTTCTCGAGAGGGTCTTAGAAGCCCGGGCAAGAAAGTGAGCTCAGCGGGCCTCCACGCTCCAAGGAATTAGCCAGAAATAGGGAGAGAGAGAGAGAAGAAAGAAAGACACGGGGACCAAAGTTCTGATGGAGCAAAGGTGTTTTAATCAACATGGCGTGGGCACATATACTGTCTTACAAGGTGGTTATTCTCAGCAAAGATAAAGATTAAAATTCCAGGCTTACAAAACATAAGATGATCCCTATCAAAGAGAGAGAGTTGCAAACAATCACCTTTTACCATTTGGCTCATAAAAAGGAAGAGGATACTTGTCACTGTAATGAGAAATGCCTGGATTCCTCAGCCCCCGGGAAACGTGTGCCTCTCCTCTTAATTCCTGAATATTCAGGAATCAATAAGGGCCAGAGGGTTCCTGACAGATCCAAAACAGCACACAGGAAGCCTCTTGTTAAATGCTTCCTGACAGGCAGCTAGGGCAGCAGGCCATGTAGTGCTCTAGAAGGACAGGGCAACCGGTATTGGCCAATACGGTCTAGTATTCTTGCCTGGAGAACCTCCCTGAGACAGAGAAATCCACAGGGTTGCAAAGAGTCCTCTGCACCAGTGAGAACTGAGCATGAAGGTGGCTCAGCTGCTTGGCTTGCAGGGACCCTGGCAGCCCAAAGTGTGCAGGGACACGCACTGCCTCTGCCCCGGGAGTTATAGCCCTATCTGAGTCTTTTTTTGAACCTCTTGTAGCTGGTGATCAGAAGGCCTCTTTGGCCAGTCTTTCTCCGTAGCTCCGCCCTTCAGTCACTTACAGGGCTCCCTTGCTTGGAGTCCTTCTCTGTTGTTCGGCACATCAGGCATAATGAGGGCCCCCCTGGCTGGGGCCCTACTCTGTAGATTGGCATGTCAGACGCTTAAAGGGGCACCCTGGGTGGGGTCCTACCCTGGCATTCAGTGCGTCAGGCATTTGATGGGCCAGCCTCTCTATTGTTCAGGTGCCAATGCTGGCTGTGGGGAGTGAGAGGCTATGGTGATGGCCCCATCCCCTTGCATGACTCAGCAGTATCATCTTGCTTCCATGGCTGCCTGGCTTTCCTCCACAGGCATTTCCCACCACAATATCCCCTCTTACATCCCCTTGAGCAGAGCCGTCTCTCCACGGTCAACAACAGGCCTCACCCTGGGATTGCTCCACAATCCCTAAACTCCAGCTCCCAGGCGCTGCATCTTCCAGTGGACCTGCATCTCTGTCCGGGGTATGTGTGGCTGCGGCAAAGATTGCCTGATTCTCATTCCATCTAGGCTGCCACAGATCAGCTCTTTCATTCCAAGCCCTAGATGTTTCTCCTCTGACTCAGACAATTGCCCTGATGTGAGGATCAGACCCCTTCTTCAGTTCCCCACCCACTGAGGGCTGGTCCAGTCCTAATGACACTCCTGTTTTTCCCCCTAGTTCTTTTGTCCTACTAAGTTTTGCATGGGTCTGTGTATTCTTTTCCACTGGCCAGTACTCCTGTCTGCTGTCAGCTGCGTTCTGCATGCACTTCTGTGTCCGAAGGTGTATTCCTGATGCATCCGTGGGGAGAGATGTGCTCCACGTCCACCTACTCCTCCACCGTCTTGTTCTCCTCTCAATATTTTTACTTTTGATTAACTCACTTTGTAATACCTATGCCATATTGTGGATAATTAGCATATTTTAATTTTAAGATTTCTGTACATGATTATTTCATGTCAATTTTGAAACATCCAGTAGTAATGACTACAGAGGACTATGCATTTTTTCTTTATTCCAAATCTCCCATAATTTTATTTGAATGTAGTTATTATTTAAGCAGAAATATTTTTACAACTCTGATAACCATATGGTCAAAAAACCTTATCACAATGGATATAATGTACTCATAATAGAAATGAGGAATTGTACAGACAGAAGTAATATGCTTAATTTTAAAAGTTGAAAATTTGTCAAAATGTTTAATTTTAGTTAATAATTTATTTATTTATGGTCATGCCATGCAGCATATGGGATCTTAGTTCCCTGACCAGGGATCAAACCTGTGCTCCTTGCATTGGGAGCATGGAATCTTAACCAATGGATTGCCTGAGAAGACCACATTTTAAATTTTTATCTCAAGTATCTATAAACCAAGAGCATACAGTAAAAAATAAAGTATGCATGCAAATGGCAGCAGATGTTAGTAATCATTATAATAGAGAAAATGAAAAAATCACATTTTTTGAAATGATGAATTCATAATATTTAATATTTTGCCATCATATAATACGACATTTTTATTTAGTGTCAGAAACTTCTTTCACCTTCATAGTAAGTCTCATCATGTTTGCAAATCATTCATTCCATATATCCCCATCCTTTAATCCCTTTGATTCAAAATCATGTCCACTCTTCAACAGATTATCATTGTTTCTTATTGGTATGTTTGATGACTCATTCTTCCCAATTCAGGCTCTGCACTGAAACATGGGCAATTTTGTAAATCCAACACCAATCATGTCATTCCTTTTTGTAAAACTTTCTAAAACTCCAATCTTTCATCAGATATTTTCCAAATTTCTAAACATAGTTTAAAAGGCCTATAGCTGTGACTTTAGGCTTATCACTTTTTCCACACTTAAAGTGTACCTGGTTTTGCATTTACCTTGCTTTTCTTTAGAATCAGGGACCATTGGGCCTTCCTCTGGATGTGGTCACCTCCCAACACTCCCACCTTCCTCAACTACATAAAAGAAAAAATCTTTTCAGCCTTAATTTCATTATTTCCTTGGGAAATCTGTGTCTCTTCATTGAGAGCTGATAGTAATATTTCTTTGTGGTCACATGCTACTTCTATCTCATGTAGTCCAGTGCCTTCTCAAGTATTACCTGCTTGGCTCTGAGTTGGGAAAAAGCCAGGTATTTTATCTTTTTCCTTTATAATTATCTTTATTTTATAGTATATGTATTACTCAATGGATTATATATGAAAGAAAAATATAGCTGCAATTCAATGCAGATGAAAATCATAAGCATTATTATCAACTGTGCATACTACTGGCAGAGCAAATAAAAATAGGAAATGAGAAAACCATCAGAATCAGAATCTATTAGTCTTGAGTCTGAAATTTATATCTATTGTTTAACAGCTCTTTCTGTCATTTTGTGTATGTGTTTCAGATTATTCCCCTGTGAAAAAGAGATAATGTCTACTACTCTGAGTTACTGAACATTAAATTGACTAATATATAAAATAGAAACACAGCTCAACAAATATATTCATTCATTTAAAAAGTGTTTATTGATTTTCTACTCTTAGAGAATCAAATAGTTCGGTTCAGTTCAGTTCAGTCTCTAAGTCGTGTCCGACTCTTTGCAACCCACCCTATGGACTGCAGCACACCAGGCCTCCCTGCCCATCATTAACTCACGGAGCTTTCTCAGACTCATGTCCATTGAGTCCGTGATGCCATCCAACCATCTCATCCTCTGCCATCCCCTTCTCCTCCCACCTTCATCTTTCCTAGCATCAGGGTCTTTTCCAATGAGTCAGTTCCTCACATCAGGTGGCCAAAGTATTGAAGTTTCATCTTCAGCATCAGTTCTCCAATGAACACCCAGGACTGATCTCCTTTAGGATGGACTGGTTAGATCTCCTTGCAGTCCAAGGGACTCTCAAGAGTCTCCTCCAACACCACAGTTCAAAAGTATCAATTCTTTATAGCTTTCTTTATAGTCTCAGCTTTCTTTATAGTCCAACTCTCACATACATATATGACTACTGGGAAACCCATAGCTTTGACTAGACGGATCTTTGTTGGCAAAGTAATGTCTCTGCTTTTTAAACTGCTATATAGGGTGGTCAAAACTTTTCTTCCAAGGAGCAAGCGTCTTTTAATTTCATGGCTGCAGTCAGCATCTGAAGTGATTTTGGAGCCCAGAAAAATTGTCTCTCACTGTTTCCATTGTTTCCCCATCTCTCTGCCATGAAGTGATGGGACCAGATGCCATGATCTTAGTTTTCTGAATGTTGAGTTTTAAGCCAACTTTTTCACCCTCCTTTTTCACTTTCGTCAAGAGGCTCTTTATTTCTTCTTCAATTTCTGCCATAAGGGTGGTGTCATCTGCATATATGAGGTTATTGATATTTCTCCTGCAATCTTGATTCCAGCTTGTGCTTCATTCAGCCCAGCATTTCACGTGATGTACTCTGCAATCAGTTAGTAATATATTATTATACTAGTACACTATCCTAGCATATGATTGGTAGTATACTATATACTATACTAGTATACTATTAAGTAGTAGTACACTAACTACATTGCAAAACTCTCAAGAAACTCACAGAAAGGTGTAGAGAAAATACCAATTTGTCTCTTGTCTTTCTGCACTTTTACTTCAACTTAGTCCGCAGAGGGAGAATTTGCTCATACAACTGTTTGAAGTCAAGACTAGGCTAAAACCATGTTCTTTTATTTGTCTTCATGTTGCTAAATCTGTAAACTCAATCAGTCAATCTCTCTCTGTCTTATCTTTTCAATTCCTTTCACTTTTATTCATTTCTTCTATCCCTCCTCAGTTGACCTTACTGCTTGTCTCGCCATGGGCCCACAGAAATTGTATGCACTGCTTCAAATTTCTGTACTACACAACAGCACCAAAGGAACAAAATCCGAAGATTTAGATCCAGGCTTAATTAAACATACCAACTCCTTAGCTCCATTAATTATATACAAATTATCTTCCCCATTTTTTGGGAGCTTTGTGGTATTATACTATGTTTTAGCTAAATAATAAGCATATAATGATAGTATTGCATTATTAATTGGTAAATTAATAGTTTCAATAATTGAGTACAGTATCAATCCTCAGATTCTGTTGTTTCATGTAGGAATTGCTGTCTTTGTAACCTCACTGATAGCAGGTGTGAAGGTACAGGAGAAACTGAGATAAATTTCTGGACAAATGTAAACTAAAACCACATCATCTCCACTTCTCAATGGAATAAACTGAAGCTTGGCTGTGTCAGTCACATTAGGTGGCTTTTCAAAGCTGTTTAACATTATTTGGCTGGCGTTGCTCCAACACCACTCTTTTAAATGCCAGTTTTAGGAGTTGGCATAAAAGTAATAGAACTTGGTCCAAGAATTATTTGATTTGAGATTAATTCAATTTTTAAATAATCTATACAGCAGAATGATATTTTGCAGTAGATGTTTAGAAAAGTGGTAAGTTCATAACCATATTCAGAGAGCAGATTTCAAATAGTGGGCTTGAGCTCAGATGTTTCATGCATTGAAATGTCTTCTCTCAAACAAGATGGCTAATCTGGACAACAACATCTGCCATAAACTGCATGGCATATTACCACTTTCCTAGCCAGAAATTGTTATCATGAAGTTATTGTCCTTCGTTCTGTAAATTATTGAAGAAATGCTTGAAAGTTGTAGCGATAAAGCACGTTGACATCTGGAGTTTTGTGAGGCAGGATAAGTTGAATCATGAGGTTAATGGACTTCAAATACACGTTCTGAGAAAAAAAGTTGGTCTTTGAGACTAATTGGATGATCACAAGAAGGTATAAGAGGCACAGATGTATTGCTCAAATGACACTTCTTATTAGCTGCATTGTTACTAAAATATAGCCTCTGGCTTGACTCTTACTTGTGTGTGTGTGTGTGTGTGTGTGTGTGTGTGCGCGCGCACGCGCGCTCAGTTGTGTCTAAATCTTTGTGACCTGATACATGGACTGTAGCCCACCAGGCTCCTCTGTCCATGGGATTTCCCAGGAAAGAATACTGAAGCTGGTTGCTACTTCCTCCTCCAGGGCATCTTCCCAATCCAGCGATCAAACTCACACCTCTTGCATTTCCTGCATTAGTAGGTGAATTCTTTACCACTGCTCCACCTGGGAATCCCATGACTCTTACTTGCTAAGCTAGTACATTATCAATAATGTTTCTACAGCACGAAGAGGTCAGTGATTGATATTGGCTTTACTTACTTAGAAATAGACCCTTGTGATAAAGCTCTTAGAGGAATCCCTGTGAAATATGGCAATTAACCATGCTTGTTTACAGTGAGAATGAAGAGGGTGGGAGAACTGGCACCCTTTGGGGAGCACCTAAGTTCTCAGTATGACTTGCACATAAACCCAATTTCCAAATGCCAATGGTCTGTATGCCTATCTGTGTATGAGAACAGGAATTGTTTCTCATTTCTCTATCTATAAAAAAATAACCTCAGGTAGGGCCAAATATTAATTAAATATATATCTTAAAGTATATGAAACACAAACAGACACATCCTTTGGAATTCATTTCATATCACTATGTAATACACTTGGAGCAATTACCTCCAGGCTTCCCTTCCAGAATCTAGAAGCTAGCTCACTGTTCCTAAACCAAACAATTTGTAATATTTGTGTTGAATAGTCATGATAATATCAAAAGTAAAATTGGGATATAATTCTTCAATATTAGCAGAAATATTGTTTCTTTAAAAAGGCAGCATAAATGATCGGTCCTCTTAATTCACCTGAACATTTGCAATTAATGTACAGTAAAATTTGTGAATATACTGTCATAGGAGTCAGAGAATCAAGCACTCTGTAGAATGTGGAGTTTTTCAACCTCAGCATTATCTAATGTTTATGATATAAATATCACACTGTGAAGCAGTCTATTAGGCATTATTTTTTACTTGTAATGACATATTTGAGAATTCTGATGACTGTATAATGAACTTATTAATAATGCATATTATTCATAATAAATTCAACCTTTACTCTCTAAGAATATCCCACTTTTTGACATTTATGATTTCTTATAAATGATGATTTACCACATGAAATGCAGATTTTGGCATTCTGATTAATAATTTTTCTTCTTGGATTCTTGAGATCAGATATTTAAAAGATGGTAAGAATTACGATAGTTTACTAAGATATAAAAACATGTATTAAGCATTTAGACTTGTGCTTATTCCAGCTGGTATTTGTTTGCCCTATAACACAAAATCCAAACAATGTTTACATCATTGTATGCTATCTTCACTAGCTCAAATCATAGTACACAGGATTGTTATAAAAGTTAAGAAGTAAAGATATAGAGTGACCTATCTCTAAGCATAATAAACATGATTTGCATAATTTTGTAAGTTTATATAATCAGCTGAATTTTATGTAAGAATTATTTGACCTATTTATATTTCTGTTGCTATGTTAATATTGGCAAACATTATCGCTGCTAATTTTTCTTTAAGAATATTGCCTATGAGATATATTATATAGCTATTCTTTAAGAAATAATCTATAGATGGAGATTTGTTATAAAATAAGGAAAACAAAGACATAAATTGTACGCTAGTTTGGTCAATAAAATAATTAGAAAATTATAGAATTTAGGCTGAGGCTAACAAATACATATGTTAACTAAGGGCTATAGTATTTCTTACTATCAAAACATTATTCTAATAACATTATATATTTTTTAAGAATTTAATCATCATGTCAATCTTTCAGTCTAAAATTATTATTAAGCATGCAATTTGCATAAAGCCAAACAACTAGTAAGTTAAGTATTGAAACTTGAACCCAGCCTCTTTTCAAATCCATACGTTAAGCATTAGAAAGATAAGATGATCAGTAACAAAATCAAATAATAGTAAAAGGGAAACAGGCTTATGAAGAAAGCAAAATAACTAAATGAGTATATACTTACAAATATCATATTAGTAATATTGAGAACCTAAGATGATTTGGTAATTTGCAATATTATTAGAGATAGCATTAAAGAGGTAGAAAACATTTTAAAGTACAAATACATTTTGGAAAATTTAAAATAACATCAGTGGGACTAGCTCAGAAAAACAACACTTTTTAAAAAATTCTAACATGTGTTTTATATTAGTTTGATTGATTCAGACCTTGTAAGGAGAAATAATAATCAGTAATAATACGGATATCAGGTAAATGAAATTCAATCAAAAATGTTAAGATGAACAGTTAGAAAAATTTGTATTGATTAAAACCAGATATTTTACAATGAAAGAATCATATATGTCTATACAAATAACAAATCAACATACTATATGAATAAAAAGCTTAAAGAGTTACAACTCTTACAGGAGAAATTGAAGATTCATCCAATTAAATAGTGACGCTTTGACACTCCATCCTTACAAAAAAAAGGCAAATTTAAAAAAAAAATATTCTTTTAAAGTATACACAATTATTAACCAAAAAATAACCTTGGTGTGCTCCCAATGAATCTGAATATATTTTAAAGATTGCAATTATACAGTGTAAATTACCCTGAAAACAGTAGAAATAATTTGGAAATCAAGAAATAAAAAGAAATCAAGAAATGAAATCAAGAATAAAGAAATAAAGAATGAAGAAATAAAATCAAGAAATCAAGAAACCCTATATATATGAAATAAAAATTGGAAAAATATCAGCAAATTCAAAGAACAAGACCAAAAGCTGTCTTATCGAAATAACTGCCAACCCATGTGGTCTAATGGACATTTATACAACCTTGCACCTGAAAATAGCAGAGTGCATGTAGCTTATAATTTCACACTGAAGGTTTACCAAGATAAACCACATTCTGAAGCTTAAAACTAGTTTCAAAAAGTGTAAACAAGTAGACATCATACAGAGTATGTTTTCTGAGAACAATGAAATTGAACCAATATTCATAACAAAAAGATATCTGGGAAAATTCCCAAATATTTGGAAAATAAAAAGATTCTAAGTAACTCATAGATCAGAATCACACAGGAAATTAGCAAATATTTTGTGGAATAAAAGCTAAAGCACAATATATTAAAATTTGTGAAGCATAACTAAAAGAGAATTAGGAGAAAAAGATTGCACCATGAAAAATGTTTATCAGAAACGAAAGGGACTCTCCAGATATTTAAGAAATACATAACACAAGTGAGGCACAATTTTCCAGAGAAGTGGGGAGAAAAATGAAGAGAGGGAACATATTTCCACTGGTTTTAAGAGATCAGGATAAACTTATTCTTAACCACGATAAGAACATTATAAACCAGGAAAGGTCTACAGTATTCTCAGTCTGAATTTAGAAGAAAAAGTCCTGAACAATATTGTTTCAACTAAATCCACAATGTTAGATTTATTTCAGGATTGAAAGTTTGTTTTCAACATGAAAATCAATCTACAATTCACCATGTAAACAGAATAAATAAATATATAGCATTATATCAAAAGATGCAGAAAAATCCTATGATAAAAAATTCAACTATATTTTATGATTTATAAACTCTCAGTGAAGTAGGCATGGAAGAAACTTCTACAGACAGTAATGTCCTTGAAATAGGTACCGAAACTTTTTCACTTTCCTTCCTTTAATGACTGCTTCAATACCTGATGCACCCTAAGGGATTAATGAAATATGCTTTAATGAGAGAATTGCATTGAAACAAGTATACTATCAAGGGTGAAACAGACCACCAGCCCAGGTTGGATGCATGAGACAAGTGCTCAGGCTGATGCACTGGGAAGACTCAGAGGGATGGGATGGGGAGGGAGGCGGGAGGGAGGATTGGGATGGGGAACACATGTAAATCCATGGCTGATTCATGTCAATATATGGCAAAACCCACTACAATATAAAATTAATAAAATAAAATGAAAAGGAGCTGGCGATAAAAAAAAAAAAAAAACCAACTGGACTATAAAAAGAAAGAAAATGTAAGCATGGCAAACTTTTTCCAAAAATAGTTAGAAAAAAAAATAATAAGATGCTAAGATATGAACCTTATCAAGCCACCATAATTTAGTGAGAAAGTAATTTTTCAGTAGTAGAAAGAGGAAACCTGGGGACTCACTGATAAAGAACCCTCCTGCCAATGCAGGAGTCATGGGTTCAATCCCTGGGTTGAGAAGATATCCCTGGAGAAGGAAATGACAATCTACTCCAGTATTCTTGCCTAGGAGATCCCATGGACAGAGGAGCCTGATGAGCTATAATCCACGGGGTCACAAAAGAGATGGACACGACTTAGCAACTAAACAACAAAGACAACAGAATAGGAAAAGAAAAAGAATGCAAAAAGGCATTTTAGTGAGAGAACAAAGGAGAGTTTCAAGGACTGTTCTCATCACTGACATAGTGAAAAAGGAGTTTCCTGTTCAGGGACTACCTTCCACACTGCCATTAACAAGTTTTCAAAGAAACCCCCAGAATGACCCCACAATCATCATCACTGCATCTCTGATGTCTACCGAGACCATTTCAATATGTCCTCTTTTCCTTGTGGACATTGGTTACTGTAATACGCCCCACACTTCTCAATCATTGCCCCTCATGTGCTCCCAGTGTACACCAAGCCATTTGGTTTTCTCTCCAAATGTCCCATCTGTAAGCTCTTTCAGTGGGACTGCTGGAATTCATGTTCCAGCACTAAATTAACCCTCTCTGTCTTCAACCTCAGTTCTGAATATTCTGTGCATTGTTTAGTATGGACAGAAATTCAGCTCACCCCTGACTACCAAGAGGTCAGTTCTTAGCCCTCCTCTCTGTCTACATTAACTTTGGGGAATACCCATTTCAGTAAGTATAATTATATTTTGCCTGCTAGATCAATGACCCAACACAGATATTTGAAGATTTCAGAAGTGGTTGTGGGTCTTTATGGTAGCACATGGTAAGTGCTGTCATCTCTCATATCTTCAAAAATATTCACTGATTTGCCCCATTACTCCTTTGGATCCCATACCATGGTTCTTTGCTCCTCTGTATAACAAAACACTTTTCCTCAGAAGGGTTATTTGTACTCAGTTCCCCAGTTCCTGACCCCCAATCCTTCAAGTCATTCCAATTAGACTTCAATTTCCAAGACTCAAACAAAGTTTCTCTTATCAATCTGACTCTATTGAGGGGATTACAGCCACATAGTAATTTGAACAGAGAAAGCTTAATAGTGAAAAATTATTAGTTATAACAGTGGACTGGAGTAACAAGGGTCTAGCTATTGAGAAGTAAGAAAACACTAAATAATACAGAAATAACAGATATAAAGAGCAGCCAATGCCTCTAGGACTGAGAAAGGGCACTCAAGATACCATCCCCCACCACACCCTCAGGACTGAGACCTTCATCTTGTTGGAAAAGGCAGGACCTTGGCTCACAGGATGGCAGGGAAGTTGCTATGATGCTGCAGTGGCAGAAATTGATGAAATTCTGTCTTCATTAACTTTTTTGCAGTAGGCCCTCCAGGATGCTGAGAAAAATATTCAGAGGGAGGTGCCTCATATGGGGAATAACCATCTCTCAGAGGACATACTGAGGATAGCCACCAGCCCTTGGGTCTTGCGGGCTGTTGTTGACTGCAAAAACAAGCCCTGGGAAAGCTGTGTGCACCCCAGGAGACTAGTGATAGAGAAAACCAAGTGTGATAGAGAAAACCAGAACCAGAATCAGAAAGTTTATTTTGTTAACTATTGTCTCATTTGTGCAGAATACAAAGTTTAGTTCTTACTATTACTCATTTTAGTTTTTCGGGAGAAATAAATGCATACTCCAGCCTTCCCTTGTAGCTCAGTTGGTAAAGAATCTGCCTACAATGCAGGAGACCCAGGTTCAATTCCTGTGTTGGGAAGATCCCCTGGAGAATGAAATGGCAACCCACTCCAGTATTCTTGCCTGGAGAATCCCACGGATAGAGGAGCCTGGCAGCCTACAGCCCATGAGGTCGCAAGAGTCGGATCACCATCAAGAAGAACTGCATATAATTATGTTCATTTAGCTAAAGCAAACAAAATCTCCAATTACAGTGATGAGTCAATCAAAATATTGGTTCTTTTAAACTATCCGAATTTTTATCCCACTGCTTGAATTTTTGTTTCTTTAATATCATGTGATTAAAACATAAATTCATTTACAAATACCCAGTTCCTGAGAAATGGGCAAAAAGGTAAGGATTTATTACCAACTAAAAGAATGACTGAACAAATCCATAAATAAATTTATAAAGATGGCCTACATACATATGAAGTTTGATATAGTCCCACCAGTAGTCATAGATATAAATTTAAATAGGCACTTGTCCATACAGATCAAAATAACAGAAAACGAAAAACACACAAAAAACTCCATAGAGACAGCCACCGTCTCTACTGCAGTCCTCTTAGAAAACACACTGATGATGTTTTTTAAGAACGTTAAAATATGTTCATAAACTCTGATGCTTCAATTACTATTCCAAGACTCCAAAATGAGAAAATAACTTAAACAAAAACAGTAATATATAAAAATATCGTGCTTGTACATTGTCATCACAAAGCTAAACAATGTCAGTATCTTTAAATTAGAAAGACAAAACACCCGATAGTAGGTGTGTCTTCAAATCTTGTTAGTATGCAGCTATTAAAAATAGTATTTTGCATTGTGTTAACTGCAGTGGAAAATGCAAATAAAATAATTTTTAAATGTTCAGGTATTTATTAATTAACACATGTGACTTGATTCAGGTTTAAAGATGCATGCACATAATCTTCAACTCAATTACCTACATAAAAAGGCACACTGGAAATCAAAACAGTTAATCAGTTATATTTTGTTTGCATTGTCCCTTGTTCTTTCATTTCTGTATAAGTGTGTGTTACATGCATAATTACACAGTATACTTAATGAACTTGCAATGAAACTGTTAAGTACCCTCAGTACATTTTGGAGGTGAGAAACATTATAAATTTTAGGCCACAGTGGTTTTATTAATGTACTTTCTATATGCATATATTTTCCCTTGTTAAGTGTTAATTTGTTAGTTTTTATTTCAAAATATTAGGAGATAGCCCAGATTTTTCTAATGTTAACCCACTATAAATAATGTTACAATGAACACCTCTGTACATATTTTACATTGGGTTCTGAAAGATAGTCTCCCAGAACTGAAATTGCTGATCCAAAATAAATGAACATGTTAAAATATGATCACTACATCCAAATTGTCCTCAGATATACTGTTAAATTTATACTTTTGTTAATTTTATACAATAGTACCAGCTCTTGTTTGCCTACATCCACACTAAGATTAGATGCTGTCAATCAATTAATCCTTATCTATATGAGAATAAGTGAAAGCATTTCATTGCTTCCTCAACCTAAATTTTCTGAAGACTGTGATTCCAAATATTCACTGCCATATGTGAATTCTACTTGCAATCTCATTGAATCACTGCACAATTCAAGAGGAATATAGAAGGAAATGAAAATTTTTTTCTATAAATATGTCTTCTTCTTGTATAACTGTTCTAATTAGGAAAGAATAAACCTCAGGTTTACCAGGATAATACACTGTCTTTTTCACAACAGCAATGCAATGTGACTAGAATCACACTTATAAATACCTCCCATGACAAAACAAACGCTGTATGTACTGCGATCATTCATTTTGCATTGACAAATCATTTTTTTACCAGCTACATATGGTCAATTTCTCTTTTTTATGTTGTATCTTTTTCAATTGCACCTAGGAGTCATTTTAATATAGATAATTGAATTGCAGTTAATTCTCCATCTGGTGTTCCAGATTGGTTACTTACTACTGCTGATTTGAGGCTGATATTTTTCATTTATATTACTTGATCATTTTATTCACTGACACATCTCTAACAGTATGTGACATTTACAAAGCATATCATGTGAGCACAGTTTAAAATTCCCAAAGCACAATTCCCTTTTGAAGCACTTGGAGGTCTTACACAAACCCCTATATGATTTTATTTCTGCCTTTTAAATTACTATAACTTATAATTTACTTGTGAAGTATAATCTTAAAGGAAACTTATAAACAGATATTTAGAAACTAGCATGTGATGTAGTATTTTGATGTAGAGTATGTTATAGATCCAGCAAATGGTCTTGATGAGTTGGTTTATCTGAAAATTATTTATGAAATCTGATCAGAAAACTGTAATTTGAAAATAATGCATCATTAGATATAGACCTAGTACCATGGATTCAACTGTTCTACTAATCAATCATCATTTTTAATGTTTGAACAGTGAATTACAGTTTTAAAGTACTTTCACTTGATTTGTATAAGGTAAGTTAGGGAGCTTGTATTTTGGTGAAAGAATTATTTTGAGTCAGAGAAAGGTTAGTTTACTATCAACTTTTTTAATAATTTGGAAATTAGATACTCTTTTCACATTTTAGTGTCATAGTTGTGCTAACTATACTTCCATTTTAAGGTTTCTTTGAGGACTCAGTGACAATTGTTAAAAATAAATGGAATATGTATTTGTTATTTCATTGCTTTCTTTATTTTTCCCATTTCAGGATTCATGAATCAAGTCTTATAGGGTTTGAATTACTTGCCAAATTCAACATGTTTCAGAATCACCCAGAACCTGTTTCTCATTCTAGAAACTGCTGTGTAAAAGATGGCATAGATTATGGACAGTAAGCATTATTGGGACCAAGCTGCTTATTTTACAGCAGAAAAATCTGAGTCACAGACGTAATGAATTAACTCAAACACAGGCCACTAGACTTTGACAAGTTCACAAATAAATAATGATTATAATTTAGTGTTGTGTTTTGAGATATATTGATGTTGTAAATATAAAAAGGATACTGAGTACATAGTATTGAATTAAAATGCAATAGGTGTTAAAATATTGAAGGATATGATTAGTTTTGTTTTATGATAATTTATGGGAAATATTCTATTTTACATTTACCCTATTTGAAACTGTATACCTATGTATTTCCTTCACTGTACCATTAGCCCACAATGAAGCCCTCCCCCTAGCTAATTTAAATTTGCAGGATAGCCTTTGAAAATTGTCTATATTGTGTTTATATTATATCAAGAATATCTAAACTAAGTTTCTCTAAACCAGGAACTCTTTCAAACATTTAAGCATATTATATGTAATTTTGGCTGAGTCCATTTGCTGTTCATCTGAAACTATCATGGTGTTAATCAACTATACCCCAATACTAAATAAAGAATTGAAAAAAAAAATTGTCTTGCTTTCCTTGAAAATATATTGTATTCAGCAGAATTATTGTTTTATTATAATATTCTCTGAATGAATAAATGCAACAGAAAGCCAAGTCAATTTTTGTTTTGTTTCTATTTTTTAAGTCTTAAATGCATTTTGTAAGAGTTTAGCAATAATGTCTATGGTATCATTATGTCACAAATAAAACATCTAAAGGTACATGTATTTTCTTTAATATATTATTTTAATTTTCATTTGCTAAAATAAGTAATACGAGTAATTTCCATTCTTATTTTTCATCTGAAAGCATCATGGCAATTAAGAACACATTAGTAAAGCACAAATGATTAAGCGTACACACACATACACTGATGCACAAATGTTTGCCATTTGTGTGTGGAAATATCTAAATTAACTATCATAAGATAAAGCAAATTATCAGAGGCTACATTTCTAAGGAGTTATTTCTGATTACCTCTTTGAAGGGCTGTACATATTTATGATTCATGATGAAATGACCACATGTGAGCACTATACACCTTTGAAAAAGATTCTATTCACTGATTATTGGGGATATTAGTTAATGCATTTCTGATGTCAAAACATCAGTATTTCTGCTTTGTAAACTTATCTTTTCCTCATTAATCCTGAAAGCTATCCATCCTCAAGGGTGTCTTCGAGCAGTGTTTTCAAAGGACTTGGAGCTTATGATAAGATTTCTATAGAAAAGGTCGTAAAAACACCTGCACACCTACATCACAAAAAAAGAGGTAGAAAATATTTATAAAGTAAGAATAGAGGAATAACAGGTGAATTAATTACTCAAAAATAAAGGGAGACAACATCTTTGAAAATGTAACTTCCAATATTGCATTATGTCATACCTCTGGATACTCCTGTCCTTGACTTTCAGTTATCCTTACTTTTGTTGTACTATGCTAGTTAATGTGTACATGGTTTTTTAATAAATAATCACAATATTAAATTGCATATTTCTCTTTAATCTGAATTTGAGAAAGTGTATTTAAAATACATAAGGTTATATGGCAAATTATTATTTTTCTAAAGCTCAGACTGGGATAACTTAGAACAGTCATGGATTTGCATCATAATAATTTGGCTATGATCAGAATGTGTTACCATTTCCTCCTCCAGGGGATCTTCCCAACCCAGGGATTAAACCTGCATCTCCTGGGTCTTGTGCATTGTGGGTGCATTCTTTTACCTGCTAAGCCATCAGGAAAGCTATGCTAGATGGACTAAATTCCCTAAAATTCTATCCTTGGGTTAGTAGTGGCCACAGGGATGGTTTGCATAATTAAAATGGGGCTTCAAAGCATCAGAAACATTCTTTTTACACCAGGAAGTTCAGTGCCAGGTCTTGTACTATAGAAGTCCAAGGTTGTTTTCCCTGCATTTTCTGGGTTTTCTTCCTGACATGGGCAACAGCCAGACCTTCTCTGCCTCTAGCTCCTGCTGGAAGTTTTTCACTGTTTTCTTCCACTCTGGGGACAGATGTATGCTTAGTTTCTTGACAAAAGGTTCTCCTGTAGGTCGCACATCTTTGAAATTGGAGACTTGGAGGCAGTGAGTAAACAAAATGTGTCCTAGATCATTTTCATGAGTTTCTAGTTTTTTAGCCCACATCAGTCTTTTCTTCCCCCATTATCTCACTATCTACCCTGCTGACTCAGGCCCAACATCAAATGCAAAAGAGATAGTTTTGTATAAGCTGATCAATTGTTTCCCACAACTGCATAAAACCAATCCTTATAATAAATCTATATATCTACAGGTATATAGATGGATATGGGCTTATATGTACATGGTCTTCCCTGACATCTCAGATAGTAAGGATTACAATGTCATTTACCAGGGTAGCATTGAACTTCTATGAACCCAAATAAATTATCTGTCTTCTTGAAGTTGCTTCTTCACTTGTGATGATTATATTATTTTTTTTTCTTCTCATTATGATTCAGTTCAGTTCAATCACTCTATCATGTCCAATTCTTTGTGACTCCAAGGACTGCAGCAAGCCAGGCTTCCCTGTCCATCATCAACTCCCAGAGCTTACTCAAACTCATGTCCATTGAGTCGGTGAATCCATCCAACCATCTCATCCTCTGTCATCCCCTTCTCCTCCTGCCTTCAATCCTTCCCAGCATCAGAGTCTTTTTCAAAGAGTCAGTTCTTTGCATCAGGTGACCAAAGTATTGGAGTTTCATCTTAAGCATCAGTTCTTCCAAGGAATATTCAAGACTGATTTCCTTTAGGATTGACTGGTTGGATCTCCTTGCAGTCCAAGGAACTCTCAAGAGTATTCAACATCAAAGTTCAAAAGCATCGACTCAGATTTCTTTAGAGTCCAACTCTCACATCTATACATGACTACTGGAAAAACCATAGCTTTGACTAGACAGACCTTTGTTGGCAAAGTAATGTCTCTGCTTTTTAATAAGCTGTCTAGGTTGGTTATATTTTTTCTTCCAAGGAGCAAGCCTCTTTTAATCTCATGACTGCAGTCACCATCTGCAGTGATTTTGGAGCCCCCCAAAATAAAGTCTGTCACTGTTTCCACTTCCATTTGCCATGAAGTGATGGGACCAGACGCCATGGTCTTAGTTTTCTGAATGTTGAGTTTTTTCACTCTCCTCTTTCACTTTCATCAAGAGACTCTTTAGTTCTTCACTTTCTGCCATAAAGGTGGTGTCATCTGCATATCTGAGGTTATTGATATTTCTCCCAGCAGTCTTGATTGCAGCTTCTGCTTCCTCCAGCCCAGCATTTCTCATGATGTACTCTGCATATAAGTTAAATAAGCAGGGTGACAATACACAGGCTTGATGTACTCCTTTCCCAATTTGGAACCAGTCTGTTGTTCCATGTCCAGTTCTAACTGTTGCTTCTTGACTGCAAACAGATTTCTCAGGAGGCAGGTCAGGTGGTCTGGTATTCCCATCTCTTTCAGGATTTTCCACAATTTGTTGTGATCTACACAGTCAAAGTCTTTGGGATAGTCAATAAAGCAGAAATAGATGTTTTTCTGGAACTCTCTCGCTTTTTCGATGATCCAACAGATGTTGGCAATTTGATTTCTGGTTCCTCTGCCTTTTCTAAATTTAGCTTGAACATCTGGATCAATATAGTTCATTATTAATGCTTTTTCATTCAGTGTATTCATTAAAAGCCTTTTTATTATGTGATTCCTTTGGCTAACATTAACTCATTTGAAATGCAAACATAATTCAGTCTTTCATGGGACAGAGAGCTGAGATGACAGTTAATCAATGATTGAATTTATCCTTAAGTTTTTCAACTGTCAAGGATAAAACATGTCAATCAGTGAGAACAAATGTACTGTCAGTTATAATTACTTGAACAAAAAAGTCACAGGTGTTCCCTCATCTTCCAAATATTAAAGCTAAGTTAGAATTAGCTCTATTGAGTGTTCAGTTCCAGTGTCCTATATATTACTTTAATTAGCAAAAAGAAATGTTAAGTTACATCTACCTCTCAGACCTATCCATTGATTTTTATATAAGCATTTTCTTGTCCTTGACTTAGTAGTAAGGAGATATTTATCCTCTAATTGTACCAATAGAGTACAATTCATGAAATGTACTAATTCATGAAATGATGAGAATGAAGATAGTCATGAAGCTTGGATAGAAAACACTGCGACTTACTACTTGAATAACCTTGGGCATATCACTTCATTTTCTAAACTTCAACTTTCATATTTAGGCTATGATGATGAATAAGTTAAAATTCAAGGGTTGTTAACAGTATAAACACAGCATATCTATGAATACATCTCACAAAAGTACTATTCAGAGGAGGAAAAATAAATGTTTGAGTGCAGGTATACTTTTTTAAACCCAATAGTTTAATATAGTTCTTGGTATTAAACAAAAGGTATTACAAAGTTAAGTTTAACTCATCCTTTCTGTAAGGATTAAACTTTATATTCATGCTTTAAAGAAAGGCAACCAAAACAAGACAACAGAAAATTGCATTTCATATTACAAATTTTATATAAACAGATATACACATATGAACATACAAACTAGGAACATGGAAGTTTTAATAATAATGGAATGTTGTGACCTTAAATCAATTCTTTTTTATAAACTTTAAATACTTTGGATTCTTTTGTATTGCTTTTATTTAGCTGCTTAATTTTGGAGAGCTTTCTTGGCGACATATATACTTCAACAATATCCATTACTAAACATATTTACTTTTATAAACATTTCAGTGTAGACAGCCTTATCTATGCTGTGAGTACAAGCATTCTAAAAAATGTAACTCCTTGAAGTAACTCACTGAACAATTTGCAACCTTGAGATGTGTAATTCATCATGTCAAAAGCCAGGCACTCAGTCCCCCAGGGCCCTGGAGTCCAAGGTTACGAGGATGTGAGTTTTTGAGTACTATAAGGAGCCAAAGGATTACAGAAATAGCCAGGCGTTCTCCATCTTTGCTTCTAGACAGCCAACACATATGGTTCCTGTCACAAGGCAATTTTTAGTGACCGTTAGAGCCTTTCAAATGGAAATTCCCTGACCTTGAGCATAGGCAGTTTGGCAACATCTGTACTTGTTCAGAAAGATCTTTGAGTAATTTGAAGTGACTCAAAACACTGTTAATTTGAGGCAAATTTTCATGCATTGCTTAAAAAAACAGAAATTAAAAGTTAATGAAAGTTAGCAGTTAACATGGAAATCTGGGAAAACATATCTTCTTTAATAGAGATGACATTAAATGTTACACCCATGGAGAACAAAAAAAGATAAAAAGGAGCTGACATTTGTGCTAGAGTACAAATTACATAACATCACTTGGATGCATACCTTTGTTTCTTCTTTGCCTGGAAAACCAATTTACAAGAGTTTTCTCTGTAGTGATGCGGCCAGGTCTGGGGTTAAGAGCACAATCAAGCAAAACTTAGAGCTAAGTGGAGTTACTATTTCTGGGCATCTTCCCTTTCTAATCCCACCTCATGACTCCCCTTTAGCTGTAATTTCCGTGAATTCCGATGGTATTCATGAGATAAGAACAGATGGTAGTCTATACATATTTTAAGAAAGAACTTTTAAAAGAAAGCAATATACCACTGACCCATAACTGTAGAATCATGCAAAATTTCAAAGCATGCTTAAAATAAATTTTGACAAAATTTAAGTTTGTCTCTTTTCTGCCTTTTTTTTAATATTAAAATTGTTTTGTTGAATTCTTGTAGCTTTTGCTTCTCGCATAAAGTTATTAGCCCATATCTCTTTATAACCAATGATGGGATTTTCTAGGAGATGATGATTGGAGAAGCTGGACTAGGGTTTTTGCTTTCTGTTTAACAGACACTTATATTAACTATTTCATCTTCATGTACTCTTTAAGTCATAGAGTATAGCTTCAGTCATTGGCATTGGATGATGTGCTAATGGATGCATACTCTAAAATCATGTTGCCACAGGATATCTTAGATAGCAATTTGTGTGTCCTTATTTCCAGGAGTGATTAGAAAAAGGTAATAATTAAGTATAGCATTCTCAGCATTCCAAAGAGAAATATAAGAATTTTAGTGTCTAAATACATCCTAAAAATAGAAGAACACAAACACATATTTGGATGTATGCTCAGTTACTCAGTCATGTCCAACTCACTGCTACCCCATAGACTATAGTCCACTAGGCTCCTCTGTCCATGCGGATTTTCAGGCAAGAATACTGGAGTAGGTTGCCATTTTCTCTTCCAGGAGATCTTCCCAACCCAGAGATCCAACCCACATTTCTTGCACTGAAGGTGGATTCTTTACCACTGAGCCATCTGGAATGGAATATAACCACAGCCAAATTATTCAAAAAAGGAAAACAAGGAATTATCCACAACTGGGAAAACAAAAAAAAAAAAAAAGAGAGAGAGAGAGAACAAAGAGCAAATGCAAACTGGCTTCGTACTTTTTTATTTAATTATTCTAGTGTATTATCCAGTTTAAAACTGAGTATTTAGGAGAGTTGGATCATAAAGAAGGCTGTGCATGGAAGAACTGATGCTTTTGAACTGTGATGTTGGAGAAGATTCTTGAGAGTCCCTTGGACTGGAAGATTGAATCAGTCAGTCCTAAAGGAAATCAACCCTGAATATACACTGGAAAGATATGCTGAAGCTGAAGCTCTGATACTTTGGGCACCTGATGCGAAGAACTGACTCATTGGAAAAGACCCTGATGCTGGGAAAGATTGAAGGCAAGAAGAGACAGGGACAACAGAGGATGAGATGTTGAATGGCATCACCGACTCAATGGACATGAGCTTGAGCAAGCTCTGGGAGATGGTGAAGGACAGGGAAACCTGACATGCTTCATTCAAGGGGTCCCAAAGAGTTGGACATGACTGAGCAACTGAACAACAAAATATTGAAATCTTAAGAAATTAGAGAAGTAGGAAAAACTTTAATGCCTTTTATTTTTCCTGTACCAAATACAATTCTGCAAACGCAGAAGAGAGGGAACATCAACATTCCTGGGCCATTTTTGGCAATATTTTACTTTTATATTGAGAAGGACAAAGTTGAATTTTATTGGACTAGTGGGTATAGTTTCATTAAGTGATCTTACAAACTCTTCACCCATGTACTAACACAGATGAGGCACTATGTCTTGAATATTGAAACCATAATGTAACATAAATGCCATTACTCTTTTTTTTTTTTTTTTTGCTAGGGACACAGCTTAATAAAGCTACTGTCAACCAGCTACACCATACACATAGATAAACATATTTCAGGACTGGTAAATCTAGCAAAGCTTTTGCACAATCATCTGTATTGCCAGTATTGAAGATTCATTCTTGCAGTGTATTCCTTATCACTTCAGTCTAAGTGTTGAATACATTTTTCTAGCCTGCATTGACATTACTCTCTTACATAAACTCTTAGGCGATTAACTGATAATTTAGAGCCTGTGACTGCACAAAGCTCTAGCTTCCTGCCTGGGTGAAAGAGCCACACTGTGTAGTTATAAGAGTAGGAGAAGAACTCAATACATCTTTACAGGAAATGTGTTTTTGATGAAAATGATATATTTAATTAAAAACAAAATTTCCAAGTTTCCATCAAGTTTTTAAATGCTTCATCAAAGCAATAAATGATGAATTAAAGTTTTCTGCTTGTAGGACAAATTAAAAAATATTTATGAGAAAAGATTTATAGAGGTTATGTAGACCAACAATATAAAGGGATATTAAATCCATTTCACAAGGCATATTTTACTAGTAAAAATACATTTTTATAATGATAATTTCAAATTATTTTATTACTAAAATCAAATTGAGAGGAAAAACTTTATCCAGGTCTTATGAGTCTTACAGAGGAATTTTTGTGTGAATCGTTGGGAAGATTTTTTAAAATATTTTAAAAATGATTTTTAATAGTGATAAGGCTTCTCAGTGGTGCAGTTGATAAAAAAATCTGTCTGTCAATGCAGGAGATGCAAGAGACACAGTTTTGATCCCTTGGTTGAGAAGATCCCCTGGAGGAGGAAATAACAATCCATTCCAGTATTCTTGCCTGGAAAATTCCATGGACAGAGGAGTCTGTCAGGTCCATGGGGTCACAAAGAGTCAGACACAACTGAGCACATATGTACACATAAGGTGCACTTATAAAATTTACAATCTTAACCATTTTAAGTGTGCAGTTCATAAGTATATTCACACTCATTGACTCCTGCACATCCAATCTCCAGAACTTTTTTTTGGCTTCAAAAATTGAAACTCTATGCCCATTAAGCATCTCTTCATCCTCCCTTCCCCTTAATCTCTGGCAACCATCCTTCTATTTTCTGTCCCTATTAGTTTGACTACTATGTTCCTCAGATAGTTGGAACCATATAATTTTCTTTTGGTGACTGGCTTCTTTCACTTGGCATAATGTCCTTGAGGGTCATCCATGTTGTAGTATGTGTCAGAAGTTGTTTTTTTTTTTTTTTTCCTTTTTAAGGCAAAAATAATAATTTTATATACACCACATTTTGTTTATTCATTCATCAGATGGACATTTCAATTGGTTTCACATTTTGGCTATTGTGAATATTATTTCTATGAAAATAGTTGTCCAAATATAACCTTCAGGCTCTGATTTCAATTTTTATGGGCATATACCTAGAGGTGGAATTGCTGAAGCATACAGTAATTCTATATGTAAGTAGGATGTCTACTCTTAAGAAAAGAGAAAATGACACATGTTGGCAAGGATTTGGAAACATTTGATTGTTGTACATGATACATGGGGAAGATGCTGCTGCTCTTGAAAACAAGATCAGTTTCAGGAATTTATTTTTTTCAGATTTTTTTTCAAATTTTGTATATGTACAAGCATGTCATCTACAATCAAAGATATTATTTCTCCTTTCCTAATTGACACACTTTTCCTTTCCTTTCTTTTCTTTTTGCATTAGATGAAGTTGAATACAAAATATTGAAAAGAAATTATTTGATCTTATAAAAAAAATATCGTATGTGATCTTAGAGGGAAAAAGAAAAGCTTAAGCTACTCATAATGAAATTAGCTGTAAGTTCTTTCCAGATATTCTTTATCAAAGTGAGGACACCCCACTCATTGCTAGTTTACTGTGAGCTTTTATTAGGAATGGGCACTGGGTTTTTTCAAAGAATATTTCTACCTCTATTGATAAGATCAGGTGGTTCATCTTCTTTTGATGTTTACGTGATGGATTGCCTTAATTGATTTTGAACACTGAATCAGCCTTGGAATTTGGGGATAAATCTCACTTGGTTGTGGAGTATAATTCCTTTTATATTTTGTTGAATTCAACTTCTCAATATTTTGTTGAGGATTTTTGCATCTAATTCACTAGAAACATTGGTCTGTACTTTTCTTTTCCTGCAACATTTTCATCTCATTTTGGTATTAGGATAATGCTGGCCTCATAGAATGAGTCAAGGAGCAGTCCTTCTATTTCTAGCCTATGAAAAAGTTAGTAGGGAAATAGTATATTCACTTCTTTAAAAGTTTTGTAGAATTCACCAGTAAATACAATAGGAACTAGTTCTTTCTATTTTGATAGATCAATTTCTTAATAGATATTGCCCTATTTAGATTGTACATATCTTCCAGTGTGAATTTTTGCAAATTGTTTCTTTCTAGGAATTGGTCTATTCATCTAGGTTATCAAATCAGTGGGCATAGAAAAGTTCGTTGTATTCTATTATATTTTTAATGTCCATAAAATCTGTTGTGCTGCTCCTTCTTTTATTTTTATACTAGTAATTTGTATCTTTCTCTTTTTTTGTTCTTATTTGACAGATATTTACATAGATATTTACTGATATTTGCATCCTTGACTGATATTTACAAAGAACCAGCGTTTGATTTCATTAATCTTCTTTGTTGATTTCTTGTTTTAAATTTCATTGATTTCTGCTAAACTTCTTATTTTCTTCTGCTTACTTTAAAATTAATTTTACTTCTTTTTTTGTTCCTAAGTTGGAAATTTAAATTACTAATTTTAGACCTTTCTTCTATTCTAATATATCACACAATGCATAATTTTAAGTGTGTTACTTACTCAGTCCAGTCCCACTCTTCAGACCCCATGGACTGTACCCCACCAGGCTCCTCTGTCTGTAAAATTCTCCAGGCAGGAATACTGAATTGGTATCCATTTCAGGGGATCTTCCTGACCAAGGGATCAAACTTGGGTCTCCTGAATTGCAGACAGATTCGTTACTATCTGAGCTACCAGGGAAGCCCAATGCAATGCATATATTATAAATTATATTTATACATTTCCTTTTAAGTACTTCCTTTCATGCATTTTACATATGATAATAAGTTGTGTTTTTATTTTCACATAATTCAAAATATTTAAAACATTTTCTTGAGATCTCTCCTTTGACCTATGTGTAATCACCTAAACTTTAATCAGGTTATTATCATTATTATTTTATTGTTGAGTAGTAGAAATTCTCTGTGTAGTCTTGATATTAATCTCTTATCAAATATATGCTTTCCAAAAATTTTCTCCAGTTATACATGTTGTATTTTTATTATATTTATTGTTGTATTTTTTGATGCACAGAAGTTTGTAATTTTGACATAATCCAATTCATCTGTTTTTGCTTTTGTTATATGTACTTTTGGTGCCATATCCAAGAAACCTTTGTTACTGAATCCTATGTTCATGGTCTTGGCAACCCTATAACATTAAACCATATATGCAAGGGTTTATTTTTAAGCTCTCTATTCTGTTTTATTGGTCTTGTGCCTATCTTTATGATAGTTTCACTCTTTTTATCATGATATCTCTGTAATATATTTTGAAATCAGAAAGTTTGAGATATTTTATTTATTCACTCATTTATTCATTTTATTGACCATTTTGGCTACTTGAAGTCCCTTAAGATAGAGTTTTCTATTCATCAAAAAACATCCACCATTGAAATATTAATTGTAGTTGCATCATCTGTACATTGCTTTGAGTAGAATGATATCATAACAATATTAAATCTTTCAATCTAAGATCATATGATGTCCTTCCACTCGTTAGTATCTTTTAAATTTTCTGTTAACAAAACTTTGGAGTTTAAAGAATATATTTTCTTCCTTTGGTTAAATTTATTCTTAATTATCTTATTTCTTTTGATGCTATTGCAATTGGAATTGTTTTTTAGAATTTCCTTTTTGAATATTCATTGTTAGTAAATAGAAACACAACTGATTTGTGCACGTTGATTCTGTTTCCTGTAACTTTGTTAAATATGTCTAGTAGTTTCAATAGATTGTATGTATGTATGTATGTGTGAACATTTTAAGATTTGGGGAGAATTTTTAAAGAAATTTAGAATAATCTCATGGACAGAAGACCCTGGTGGAATGCAGTCCATAGGGTTGCAAAGAGTCAGACATGACTTAAGTGACTTAGCACACACACATGCATGATGAACTTAAGAAGTCAACTTATGAATGACTATTTTTATAATCTTCCTTATCTATTTTCAAATTTCCCTGTCTCTAACATTATTAGATTCCCATTATTGTGCATTCCCATGACTTAGAAGTATAAAGTTCACAATATCTTCAAACTTCATTTATGTAGCTTTGATTTTTTAATATCACATTTTTATTTTAAATTTTTGTCTCTTTAATTAGAAAATTACAGATAAGCTAAATATAAAATAATAATCACTGAAGAATCTGAACGATATTTTGAGTTTTACGATTGACAGTTTTCCTATGACTATACACAGCAGAATTTTTCTTTCTCAAAAACCAAATGTTTTTAAGTATTTCATAAATGTGATTATAACTTTATCTTATTATTTGTGTTAGTTATAAAATGATATATTGTATGAAACCACCACAATATATGAAGCTGCTATATCACTGATGATCTTTTGATTATTTATGTTTGCTATCAGTAACAGTGATATTTTTCTTTCACATGTACTTTTATGCATTTTAATGAGACTGACTTCAATGAGGACTCTATTTATCATCTGGCACCAGTATACTACCAGACTGAAAGGGGAGTCATGGTTATTTTTTGTCTAAATTGATATACAGTCATTGTGACTTCAGATTCTGTATACTTTGAAACTATCTTTAATGTGACATTTAGATAAAAATAATCAAATGTCATTTGGGGGTAAGAATGAAGGGATATTTATTATATATGGAGACTCATAGCTTTCAATTATGAAGACTTGGTTTCCCTTTCAGTAGACGAGATCTAAGTTGGAGAACAGGGTCAGCTCTGAAAACTGCAAAGGATGTGATTTTTCTTAACCACCATTGACTTTCTGTTCACCATTCTTGATTGTTTGGTTACATGGGTAAATACACAGGTCACACCTCACTGCTGACTTTAGCCTTGTGGACCACTGTGGTCAATATAACCACTTTTCCTTTCATTTCAGGTCCTCTTGTTACCAAGCTCAGTCTTACAGCACAATCTTTATTGTCGACAGATGACCAACAAATTACAGTCCATGTTTAGCTTCTCAACAGTGCTGGGACACTCTGTCCATCACGTTTCTATAACACTAGTGAAGTGACTGACTTCCTGAGGATCTGTCAACTGGTTCGTTTCCTGTTCTTAAAGCAGAAACCCACTCTCACAGACTCAGCCTTCGGAGTTTATTGTTCTTTCTCAAAACCCTGTCACAGTTATGAGGTCTTCTGTCTGTCTGTCTCTGTCTCCGGTGCCCCCTGCCTCTCTCTCTTCTATATCCTATATACTACACATTTATACACAAATACACACACATATAAAAATATATGTGTGAACCTGTCCCAAAGCTTAATAGGGGCTATTCTCATTTCTATAGTTAGGTCTGGCTGCATGTACTCTTCCAAGGCTGCTAAATCCTGAATCATAGTGATCAAAGAAAGGAATATTGGTGAAAGCAACAAACTCACACACACACACACACACACACACACACACACACACACACACAAATAATATAGCCTGTGAAATGGCAACCCGCTCCATTATTCTTGTCTGGGAAATCCCATAAACAGAGGAACCTGTTGGGCTATAGTACATGAGGTTTCAAAGAGTCAAACACAACTGAACACATGGAGTATATGCTTGGTGTGCTAAGGAATCTAACTTTTAATACTACTAGACTAACAAAGCATCTTAAGAAACATTAATTCACTACTTTAACACTAATATTATAAAAATCAATTTAAAACATTAAATATTCCCTAGTGCTAAAAAGAGAACTTTTCCCTTTGTTCCTTTTCTTGGAGAATTTCCTTGAGAAAATTTGCAAATGTAAATTCTTTTTCTGCTTCTTTAATATGTAAGTAAAATTTTAATACTTTTTCAAAGCTGAGCAAACACCTTACTAGTTTTTACAACTCAAGAGCCTTCTCTTTGAAATGCTAACATTAAAGAAGATAGATAATATCCTCTTATTGGAACTCTCCGCTTGTCCTAAAGACCAGTGAAGTTTTTCTTTTTTTTTTTTTGGTTATTTTTAGATAAAGGCAATTAACTTGCACAGATGTCCATCCTATTATCAGGTGAAATTCAGATGAACTATATATAGCAAATGGTGTTGTCAAGTCATCTTGTATGAGAACATGTTATCATTTACCTTGAGGACATGCATGTAAGGATTGTATCTGCTTGTGATGAGAGTGATATTTCATTTGGTCTTTGCAATCTCATTAGCAGGTTGCCTGTGATGCACATAACTGTCTAACTTAGGGCTTATTCAACAATAAAAATGGTTTCTTTCTTTTCTACCTGTGAAGATAGGCTTTTCTAGTTTGTAAGAACTTTTTATTTTTAATTTTTCCCTGAATAGAATGGCAGTTGTGTATGTATGTATGTGTATATAAAATTACATATATAAATATAAAATATGTGTGCATGCATATATATATACATGTATATATATATAAGATTTGTCTAGGAGGCAATAATAACTGACAGTTTTGACAATAAAGTTTCAATGTACATGTCTTGTTAGTAAGAAAATTATTTCTGCTTAATATCAGTAGTTTTGTACACACTGCATGTATAAAGAGTACAGTAATAATATGAGTTTAAAGTATACAATCTAAAAAGTACAAAAGTTAACTGTGTGCATATATTAGCAAACTATTATGTATAAGCAAAAGAAATAATAATAGTGATATTCATAATTATATTAATATTCTTCAAAATTTCTGTTAAAATTTATACAGAAAAAGCACAAACATGGATAGACAAAGCACGAATTTTTGAAGGTTATATGTGTGATTGTATACACAGGTCATGTGTGTTTGTATCTTGTCTGCACAAGAATATATTTGAAGATTTTATGTTGCCTGACATAAATTATTACTATTTATGATCATCATTATAACTATCATTATTGCTGTTATTATCCTTGCTTACTATACACAAAGATAATGACAATAATCATAGAGTTAACAAGTAAAATAATTTGTTCCCAAATTATAAACCAAATATATTTTAGAATGAGAAGTTTTTTTTTACTCTAAGGTACACTACTTTTTCCCTTGTCACCTGTTACAGAAGCATGTTTCTATACTTTCAAGTGTAGTTTGATAAGCAGAACAATCCCCCCTATCTTAACTCCTAGAACGTGCAAATACGTCACCTTATATGTCAAAAGATACTTTTAAAGTAAGGATTTTGAGATGGCAGCATCATACTGAATTGTCCAGGTAGGTCCAATGAAACCATGTGAGTTCTCAAAAGGGAAAGAGGGACAGGAGAATCAGAGTCAGGGAAGGTGGTGTGATGGAAGCACAGGTCAGATTCAGAGGGAGAGATTTGAAGATGCTATGATGTTGGCTTTGACCATGGAGGAGCCATGAGCCAACAAATAGTGGTATCTGACTGAGCAACTAAGCACAGTGCAGCAAGAAGCTAGAAAGGGCAAGAAATCAGATTCTTTCTGCAAAAGGAAGGCAACCATGCAGACATTTTTATTTTAGCTGGGTGAAAGCCATTTAGACTTCTGACCTCCAGGACTTCATGAGAAATTTGTATCATTTAAGCTCCTGCACTTCCTGCACTTGTGGTAATTTGTTCCAAAAGCAAAAGAAACCTACTACATAGGTGGATAAATATCATCCATGTACATTTTTCATGTACTCTTCTTTCTTTATCAACAGCCCCCTTGCCTTGGCAGGCTCTGCCCAATAATCATCTCACTTTCTTTAGCTTCCATTTGGGGGAGCCCATTGGAGAGCAGCAACAGGAGATTCTGAGCAGAATAGGAAGAGGGGATTATTCTGGAAAGTGGTTATTCTGTCAGCTCCACTTTGTCAGTTCACCACACATGGGCTTTATTCTTCCATTGAAGGCCAAGGCTTAGCTTACATGGACTGCTTTTCATAGCTCTTTGAGTTTTGCCTACCACCTAACCCCCCTCCTTTCCTCTTCAGGGGTAAAAGACTTCCCTGACGTGACTGGACCATGTCCTCCATTAGCCCTTAGGTAGTTTCACTACCTTTTGCTTGAACCCTTATAGAAGTCCTTCTACTGAACAGAGTAACCCATACATCTGCAAAATCGTAGTACCTTCAAAATGTTCAACCACTGTCCTCCACTGTCATTACTGACCTTCAGCATTCATAGCTTGGAATAAACTTGCCTAAAGTTTCTTGCAATTCTTTTCTCTGCCTGGAACTTGTATCCCAGATATAAACTATTCTATTCTATTTAATACTGATTTATACTGATATGAGTAAATATATTTCCTATACATGCCTTTTTCTCATTCCAGTCTGGATCTTCCTCACAGTTTTGAAACAGGAGAAATGGATTTTAAGATCAGTTCTTCTACCATACAAAGTAAAACTGCTGCTGCTTTAAAGCAGAGGTTTATTTTCCACTTTGCTTCTTGCCAAATGAAGTTCTTGGACCAGTTTATTAGCTTTTTTTCCTCTACTCTGCCAAGTAATGAGACTCAAATAACTATGTAAATTCATTAATCTCATAAAGCAATTAGTGTAAAATCCAATGACTGTTAAATTATTTCAAAACGAATTAGTTACAACATAACATTTAATTTTCATGATAACCCTCATTTATTTACACAATATGATAATTTCGATTAAATAAATGCAAAGATGTAATGTATTACACAGAGCAGCTGAAAGCTTGTTCATCCCTTGTAAAAGTGCCTTCTATGACCTATGGTGAAGTGAATTAATGTATAGGAGACATTTAGTACACCGTCTGCCAAAGAGCAGGCAATCATAAATTGCACATTCCTTCATCTTTCATGCACTGTAGATAGTCACCATGGCTTGTTAAGAATGAAGTGAGATTCCATTCTAATGTACTCTAAAGAGGTTTCATTTCATTTAACTCCTGTGTAAAAAAAAAGAAACAAGAAAACCTCCAGAAACCCCTCTAATATTTCTCTATCTCTCTGAATTTTTAACTGATGATATTTATACCACTCTAGGACTGAAGACGATGTTTATGGCCCAGTCAATTATAAAGTGTCAATAGAAACTCCCTAGGCTCTAGAGCCATGAGAAATAAATGTGTGATATTTAAAGAGACATGGAGTATATTTGGATGAGATGTGGGAATAATCCAATGTGGGGGTCAATTTCTTTTCACCATTTGAAGCAATCTTGCATGTCTCCAACTAATCAAAATATTTGTTAAAACACTTCTGCTCTGATACAGATTATGAGGGATATACTATTATAGCAGCTTAGATTGTATAAAGACTATGATTACAATGCATGATTAATACGAAGAGCCACATACATTCATTGAGAAGAATCGGGAATAAAATTTAGCCCTTATGTAAACAATAATATAGCATTTTAGGTCTTAATTTCCTCCTTTACTATATGAATTATAGTGAGTGAGAAGAATGTGACCATGATCACATACTTACTCACAACTGTCATTTGCAACTGACATGACTATAAAAACTTACTAGAGTAATAATACATATAAGAACTCTGTAAACTAGAGAGCAATTAATAAATTTTAATGCTGGTTTGCTATTTTTGCTTATAAATACTGGTTTGCTATTTTTAAGAAATGAATTGTCTTAGTTCACTGAATAAAAAACTAATCTGGAAACATTTTAAAATGAGATGTTGGGTTTTGATTAGGGCTCTTAGGTTTATTTTTATGTATGGAATTTGACTGGAGAAAGTGGATTGTAGATTAAAAAAGAGTAAAAAAATTGCAGCTGCATAATAGTTTCCTGTTTTCCATTAAAGAATGCTTTATTTGAAAGTTATATGTAGTTCTGTTTCCAGTGATGATGAAGTAGTATGCCACAGCCTTCTGCTGTGAGCAGCTATAAAAACCAGAGATCACAGTGGCCATGTTCTAACACAGCCAAACTTTCAATACAAGAAGATGGTTCTTGAAAGAAGGGAAACAGGTGAGGGAAGTTCTAGATTTCTACTTGGGTCAATTTCCAAACCACAGAGCAGACTAATACAGTCTAATTAGAAAACAGTAATATTGCTTAGTCAAAAGACAGAAATAGGAGAAGAGCTGAAGAGGCAGTCAGAATTTGCAGGACAGGGTCCTGTATAAAGGAAATTTTGCAAAGAAAGAGCTCATGAAATCTGCATCGACATCTTCTCCAGTCGTGGTTGAATATTAAACTGCAAGAAAACAGTCCTATGAATCCTGCCTGAAAACAGCCGCCACCAGCCTTTGAGTTGAGTGGAGATTCAGGAGGATGAATACAGTTAGGAGTTAGAATTCTGATCAGGAAGGGTGGAGTGACCTCAAGGAAAACATTCAACTGAGACCAAAGAGAGACCATACTTTAGGAGGAAGATAAGCTAGCCCTTATGGGAAATTATGTCTACCAGGAGAGTTTTGGAAAACCTGGACACATTTCGAGATTGCCTCAACCTGGAGGATGCTATTGGCATGTGGTACATAGACACCTGGGATGCTGTTATACATTCTACAATGACCACAAGAGCCCCTAAGATGAAAAATCTTTCAGACCAAAATATCATTGTTGTAGAAGATTTGTTCTTGAGACTGGAAATGCTGCAGTAATAGAAGTGTTACTCTAGACACATCCAACAAAGGGACAAAATTCAGATTCTTAGCGATGCATCAGCCCTAATTTCCTTTTCACAACAAAAATTGCTAGATGCGTGAGGAAGCAGGAAACCATTGCCGAGTCAATTATAAAGTGTCAGAGATCACAGTGATTATAAACTCCCTAGGCTCTAGAACCATGATAAATAAATATGTGATATTTCAGTAACCTGCTCTAGGGTATTTTGGCCTAGCAGCCTAATCTAACTAAGACAGGAAATGCAATTTATTTTCACATTAAGAGTACACACACCCACTCTCTATATACATATGTGTGTTTGAGAGCCCAATAGCACTGAAAGCCCGATGACACTAAGGAACTCTTCTAAGTTTTATTCATGTGATTTTTCTCTGAAGCAGCAAGTGGCAAAAATCATCTTCAAGATGAGAAGATGAACTACTCAGATAAGAGTGTTAGGCAGGACTCATCAAATCCTGCTTGCAAATATCTGTTTAACCCTAGTATCACTCAGTTGCACATTATATGAAGGGAAATAGAACAGAATATCCCACTGAAGAGCAGACATTTTGTGTTACCCCTTCCCGTGTGTGTGTGTGTGTGTGTGTGTGTGTGTGTTAGTTACTTCAGTCATGTCCGATTCTTTGCAACCCCATGGACTGTAGCCCGCCAGGCTCCTCTCTGTCCATGGGATTTTCTAGGCTGGAGTGGAGTGCCATTACCTTCTCCATACCCCTTCCTCCTCACTCTTTGAAATTATCTCACAATAGAGCCTATTGTTGAAATGTTTCAAACTAAATTTCTAATGACTCACCTGTTGGGCTTAGGTGGTGGGCACCACCTCAGGGTGGCGCAGACGTGATAAAGCTTCTATTTCATACAATCTGGTGTGGGTACATCTCTTTCTCTCTCCCTCACACTCTCCCCATAAAAATTCTAAGGGGCTGAGTAGGAGTTCTTAGCATTGCACTTTTTTATTTCTCTCCGTATACCAATGCAAATTTCCTACTGATTCTTCTAAAACTGAACCAAATACTTTAGAAGAAGGGTGTTCCTTTGCTTTATTTTTTTGAATTACTTAATTCCTACATTAAGAGGAGTACTTATTCCCCACAATAGCTTTCCTTACTGCTTCCTACTTATGAGCCAATTTAGGTAAATTAACCCACTAATCTCTTGATGGGGTTTCTCCAAGACCAAACCTCCAAAAAAATCCCCCCAAAACAAAAACCAAAACTCAAGTCTATAATTTTACAGTAATCAATAAAATTTGTTAAATTACAGTAGAAAAAAATATACTTCAAATTTTATTATTGCTTCTTGTATGTATAATTAATAATGCAATTGAATTTTAAGCTGGCATGATTTTGCAATGTAATAATCATCATGATAAAATATCATAGACACACATATATACACACATAAACATGCATGCATGCATTTATTGTTATAAAACTATCCTAAAGGAGGTAATTTGTTTGCAGAGCAAATGTGAGAAGTTTTCACTTAGTGTGGGTGACTTACTCCAGTCACTGCAACTCAGCAGTGCACTGAGCGTAGCTACAGGTCAAGTTCCTGCAGTGCTTGAGGATAAAATAATATACTATTTTATTTAAACTCCTTCTATGTTAAGTACAGATGAATTAGAAACGTTTAGGAGAATTCCATCTTATGGTAAAGCATGTCTTACTGAGGTGGGAGTTAACTAGAGTTTTAGGATGTTGATAGGAGAGAACAGATATGCATCCTTCTCACCAGTTTTATGAATCTATGAAAGGTTTCCCTTGGCAGAGGAATCTGGTTCTTTTAGTAGGTACCGATAGATATGTACCCACATAATCAATTTTTCTTTGCTAAAGTAAACATAAGAAAGGGGAAAAATAAATGGCATTCTACAGGGAAGATGTTTTTGAAGCCCCTGTCAGAAATAATAGAAAGAAAGAAACGTGTCCCTTACCCACTTCACTTAGACTCAGTGGTCAGGATTACAAGGTGAGCTGCAACGTTTACAAGAATGATAAACTCTGTTCTCTTCGCATCATAGTGTCTAGTGAGAAAGAGAAAAATGTGAACAGAGAACTGACAAGGAACGTCCCAAAGAATGTTGAAAGCAATAAAGCCATTCTCTTGTAGAAACTTGGAAAACTAAGTTCAGCTAATGACATCAGTGGGCCGTGTGGGTCAGGGCGTGTTGGTCTCAAAATTACTTGACAATAGAAACTTTATGTGAACCATAAGAAAATCACTTCTTTGACAAGACCACAGCAGACCTGGTGGATTTTCTTCTATTCTCTTCCCTTTATTTCCTCCTTCATTTTTCTTTTCAGAGCTATTGTTTCAAATAAAGCAAATTTAGCTAATAAACCTAAACTACTTGCAGCATGATCAATTAAATTGTGTGAATTCTGGAATTTTCCAATTCTCAAAAAAAAAAAAAAAAAAAAAAAATCCTAGGATCTACCAAATTAGCTTTGGCCTTATATACTTATGATTTCGACTTCCCTGGAGGCTCAGACAGTAAAGCGTCTGCCTATAATGAAGGAGACCCCGTTCAATCCCTGGGTTGGGAAGATCTCCTGGAGAAGGAAATGGCAACCCACTCCAATATTCTTACCTGGAAAATCACATGGATGGAGGAGCCTGGTAGGCTATAGTCAGTCCGTGGGGTCACGATTTCATATTAACAAAATGCCAGGAAAATTGGAAATAGATTGGACCACCAAAAGCACCCTGTGGGGTAAAGCAAAAGTGTTATGAATACAGTGGTGTGAATAACAAAAAGAACACAAAAAAATTATGTGAACATCTAGTCATTCACTCATACCATACTTTTGATTGTATATAATGAGTGTTAAAATTGCAATTTTTTGGCTCTTTTCATTGCAATGTTCCTAAAACATGAGATCTTCATAAGCTTAACATATTAGATTATAGCAATTATTTTCACCATCCTTACCACTGTTAGTAGGTAGCAATACATGTGTATCCACATAATCATCTTTTTCTTTGCTAAAGAAAACATAATAAATGGAAAAAAAGACCTGACATTCTACAGGGGAGACATTTTTGAAGCCCCTGTCAGAAATGATAGAAACAAACAAATGTGTTAAATACATTACCATTTGTTAATGTATTTAAATAATGTAAGAAATTATCAACTATATACTGAGTATTCCATAGGAGAATGGAAGAGGGAAATTTGACCTAACATGGAAATTCAAGAAAATCTTTCTAAAGCTATGATGCTTGGGTTGGGTTTCAAAAGATGACTGAGAGGTAAGAAAAAACAAAATCTATCTAAGGGAATGGGCCTCCCTGATGCCTCAGATGGTAAAGAATCTGCCTGCAATGTGGGATCCTGGGTTTGATCCCTGGGTTGGGAAGATCCCCTGGAGAAGAACATGGCAACCCACTCCAGTATTCTTGTCTGGAGAATCCCATGAACAGAGGAGGCTGGCAGACTACAGTCTATGGGTTTGCAAAGAGTCAGATATGACTGAATGACTAAGCACAACAATCTAAGGGAATAAATAGTTCATTAAATGTTTCACAATTTTATAATGTTTGATAAGTTAATATTACATAAAAAGTCATTTCAATTTATTTATTTATTTTTTGGTTGCAATTCTGCAGTTCAAATTGCAACATCTTCAAGTAGATTAGTTCACTTTCACTCCAGATGGTAACAGCTAGGTTCCCTTACATGTTCAGGAGTGGTCTTGGATGGCTGGTACGATGGGGTCCTCTGTTCATTCTTTCTTTTTCTCCAAGAGGCTGACCTATGATTTAGCACATGGAGACAAGAGAATCCCTAGGAATAAGAACAAGCAAGTCCTGATACACAAGAAGTTTACTAGCCTTTGCTAAAGTCATGTCTCTAATGTTGAAAAGCCAGAATCTATACAGAAAACAACATAGAAACGTGACTCACTGGGGACAATTATTAGTATAGACAATCTGCCACATATGCCTTGACAAGAGATGGAGTCCAAGTGGTTGCTACTTAGAGACTAAGTTGTGTAGGGATTTGTGTGTTAAGATAAGGGAATAGACTTCAGCCTTTAATGATCTGAAAGTCATTGAAATGTCTCTAATAATAATAATATTACATCCCCTATATAATGAAATATTCTCCCAGATGACTCGTTACAGGAGAATATATGAATAAGCCCTCTATTTTTTTGAGAGTAAGACTTACATTAGTTTCTTTGTTCAATAGAATAAAACAGTTTTGTTCTTGATGGTATCTCACATCAAACGTATTTCAAATTTTATTTTTCTGTCCACTTTACATTTGAGAATTGTTAAAGACTGAATGTTCATGTCCCCCCAAAATTCCTGTGTGAACTCATCCCTACTAAGATGGTGTTTGAAGGTGGGGCATTTGAGAGAGGATTAGGTCATGAGAGTTGAGACCTCATGACTGGGATTGACACCTTAGTCAGAAGAGAACCTAAACAGATCCACTGTGTTTTCGGCTGTATGGGGACACAGTGAAATGAAAGCAGTCTGTGAACGAGGAAGAGGGGCCTCATCAGAATCTCCCAGCGTCTGGATCTTGGATGTCTTAGTCTCCAGTTACAAGAAATAAAGTTCTGTTGTTCATAAGCTACCCAGTTTATAGTATTTTGTTATGGCATCCTGAGTAGATTAAGATAGTCATCCATATGTTCCCAGTATGATTACCCACATTAGATTTATGTTTTGGAAACTTTTATGAGTCTCTGCTTTTGTGTGTGAACATGCAGTAGGTTGAGTAGCCTCAAAGTTTCTTGACTGATGCCTACTATGTATGTTCACCCTTGTCACTGTTGCACATAAGAATAGGTTATAATACCACTGGTTTGAAAGTAGCTTGACATAGAAATGAGTGAATTTCCATTTACTATCATTTAATTTCCTGTCCTCTCAGCGCAGCTGGAGCCATCATCTGTTTTACTGGCCAGCTGTCTCCATACCCATCACACACACTAATTTTGGGCTAGCAACTAATAGCCAAGGAGGAAGAACAATAGATATGTCACAAGGACACTTTTGATTCATTTATCCTTGCCTATTCATTAAGAGATTTTTTTTAAGTCAAGTATGTTCTTTGAATTCAGAAACACTTCCATGTCAAACATCATTCTTACTCTACAATCTTCTGACTTGAATTTGCTTTATTAAAAATATTAGAACAGCAATTTTAAAATGAAATACCTTCACAATAAGTACTAAAATGTCACTCTCTAAACTATTAATAACAAGGACAAATTATTCATTTCATTTTGAGAGTGGGTTAATATCTAGTTTAGAACCCAAGTGTCTATTTTTCTTTCCACATGTAAAAACTAAAAAATGCATACTTTTTTAATCATTAAAGCTAAATGCCTTTCTCTAATAATGAGTGATGTTGAGCATCTTTTCATGTGTTTGTTAGCCATCTGTATGTCTTCTTTGGAGAAATGTCTGTTTAGTTCTTTGGCCCATTTTTTGATTGGGTCATTTATTTTTCTGGAATTGAGCTGCAGGAGTTGCTTGTATATTTTTGAGATTAATCCTTTGTCTGTTTCTTCATTTGCTATTATTTTCTCCCAATCTGAGGGCTGTCTTTTCACCTTACTTATAGTTTCCTTTGTAGTGCAAAAGCTTTTTAGGTTCATTAGGTCCCATTTGTTTATTTTTGCTTTTATTTCCAATATTCTGGGAGGTGGGTCATAGAGGATCTTGCTGTGATTTATGTCGGAGAGTGTTTTGCCTATGTTCTCCTCTAGGAGTTTTATAGTTTCTGGTCTTACATTTAGATCTTTAATCCATTTTGAGTTTATTTTTGTGTATGGTGTTAGAAAGTGTTCTAGTTTCATTCTTTTACAAGCGGTTGACCAGTTTTCCCAGCACCACTTGTTAAAGAGGTTGTCTTTTTTCCCATTGTATATCCTTGAACCAGTCCTAATGAGATGGATGAAGCTGGAGCCCCTTATACAGAGTGAAATAAGCCAGAAAGATAAAGAACATTACAGCATACTAACACATATATATGGAATTTAGAAAGATGGTAACGATAACCCTATATGCAAAACAGAAAAAGAGACACAGAAATACAGAACAGACTTTTGAACTCTCTGGGAGAAGGCGAGGGTGGGATGTTTCGAGAGGAATCAGGTGGAGAGGGAGGTGAGAGCGGGGATTGGGATGGGGAAGACGTGTAAATCCATGGCTGATTCATATCAATGTATGACAAAACCCACTGAAATGTTGTGAAGTAATTAGCCTCCAACTAATAAAAAAATTTAAAAAAAAAAAAAAAAAGCTAAATGCCTCTCAAAGCTTTGTAATATGTTTCAAATTATTCATTTCTAATGTTGAATTATTATATTATCTTCTTATAGTTGAATAAGCAGTAACATTTTGTTTGACTATAACTTAAAATACTCTTTGTGTCTCATATTTCATTAATTACTTCACACTGTAAATTTCATACTATGCAAACTCTTTAACAAGAAAGTTTTATGTCTTTTTAATTATTTATAGATTTAGACTTCTTTGGTCCAGCAACTTTTCTTAGTATACAAGCTTTTGATGTAAACAGAAAAGATTATAGATATTTTATTTTTAGTATCTGTTAAGGTCCATCTAGTCAAAGCTATGATTTTCCAAGCAGTCATGTAAGAATATGAGATTTAGACCATAAAGATGACTGAGAACTGAAGAACTAACACTTTCAAATTGTGGTTCTGGAGAAAGAATCATAAAGATTGCATCAAACTGTGGTTCTGGAGAAGATTCCTTGGACAGCAAGAAGACCAAACCAGTCAATCGTAAAGGAAATCAACCCTAAATATCCGTTGGAAGGACTGATGCTAAAGCTGAAGCTCCAGTACTTTGGCCACCTGATGTGAAGAACAGACTCATTGGAAAAGCCCCTGATGCTGGGAAAGATTGAGGGCAGGAGGAGAAGGGGGTGACACAGGATGAGATGGTTGGATGGCATCACCACTCAAAGGACATGGGTTTGAGCAAACTCCGGGAGATAGTGAAGGACAAAGAAGCCTCGTGTGCTTCCCTGTCCACGGTGTCACGGAGAGTCAGACAGAACTTAGTAAGTAAACAACAATTACAAAAGTGCTTTAATCTAAATTTGAGATTAACAAAACATGGTATGAAAAAGTCAAGCCCAATAGAATGATTTCATAAATTATATTTCATTTATGATAAGATTTTTCTAGAAGAAGCTCCTTTAAGCACATAGGTAAGAAGTTGTATATAATGCACATTAAGTTTTGTACCTTAAATATATGTTTATTGGTCAATTATACCTCAATAAATCTGGAGGAAGAAAGACATCATGAGGAAAATCATACAAAAATCTTATAAATATATGTGAAAAACTTTTAAAATATGAATAAACTTTAAAAAAGAGCAAGCTACAGGAAAAACTCATAGAATATTTGGCCATCACATAATGTCCAAGCATAGATAAAACTAAAAATGTAATATATAGACATACATGTGGTAGCACATTAAAGAAAACAAATTTTTAAAATAAAAATCTATAATAGGGGTTAGCTTCTGGAAGATAAAAGTGTGATGTACTTGTGAAAGCCATATTGTGTGGGATTCCAAGGAACTGGTCCATTTTATTTCCTGAATACAGAGGGTTTAGTCTCCTTCTTGGAAATTTCCATGTCTTGTCTTTATTACACTGTATGGTTTATGTAACAATTTTATTTATTATATTATATAGTATATGTAACAATTTTAAAAGTAAAAATTGCTTTAAAAGCACAATTTGTCCTGTAATTAATCTTTAAAAGAAAAACTGTAAAAGCATGGTAAAAAGAATAAAATGTTACACCTATAGCACCTACAGCAACTGCTTATCAAAAAATTAATAACATTATGAAAAACATGTGAAGTATAAACAAAATATTCACCAATCAAACCTGGTTGAGCAATATTTAATGCAAAAGAAAATTGAATTTCCTTTAAAAAATGTATAGAGTAAAAGTAGTATGTAAATAAAGAGAAGATACAATTCTAACTTGATATATCCAATATATGGCTTCAAATTTTTGTGTATATGAAGTAGATAAAATAAATTCTAATGGCTTATATATGTATATAATTTAACTTTTGACATATATGACCCAAAAACTAACAGCATTAGTCAACAAAAATAATGAGAAATGACATAAAGGATTTGAATTAAACAATAGAACTTGGTTAAATCATACCTATGTTCATGTAAAACTGTCAAGCCTAAGTGATAAGATTATGTAGGTTCTTATGTCCATTCTTCAGTCAAGTAATTATCCCCTTTCATAAAAACTGATATAAGCATTATATCTGCAAGAAACATTTATTATGATATAAAAAGTAGTCTTTTCTTTGCAGAGTGATATGTTCCCTGGTCATCATTTTAACGTGTTTTTCTTTTCTTTTCACTTGCATCCATTCATAGAGCTCATGTCAATTGCATCCTCCTATGTATCAGATCTGTAAGGGCTGCTACAGACACAGCGCTGAGTAACAATTTACTCATACTCTCAAGCATCTCACAATATACTTCACATTCTCATAAGGTCACTGCAAGTTCTCTTAGACAAATACATAAGCAGTATAAAAATAATCATAAAGATTGCATTGCTAATAGAATGGTAGTGAGCCAAGAGTTTCATATTTTTCAACTATAAAGCTCAAGACTGGCTAAGGTAAACATGTTAAAGGATAATGGTTTCCTGTCTATCTCCACTCCCAGGAACAGGTCAAAAACAATTACATTCACTAAAATTGATAGAGTACTACCTCTCTACTTACTTAGATCATTGTTACATAGTATCTGAACTAGAAATATCATTCTGCCTCTTGGCTCTATTTTTAACTATATTCTATTTCACATCATTAAATCCACAGCTCACAATTAAGTTCCACAATCATGTTGCTTATCACTTCAAAGGTTTGTACAAGAGATAAATACAGAAAACTTTCATGGTCATTAATTAACTGAAGAGCTCTGCTGTTCCTGAGGTTCTGTGTTGTATGCATTGACCTTGAAACTCTTACTGATTGAAGAAGTGAAGGAGTGTCAAATAGAGTTTATTACAGATTTAGTTATACCAGTATCCCTACATAAGTTTGTAGCTTGGTCAAAGGACCTATAACAATATGAAATTACTAAAATAAAGAAAGAAAGAAGTAGTAGAAATGTCCCTATAGAAGAAGAGGTAATACATATTTAAGACAGCAATTAGTATGAAGGCAAACAGAAACCAAACATTTATGAATGCTGATGAAATTAATCTTTGAAAGGAAACCATAGCCCAACCCCAATCCAGGGCAATCTCATCTCAAATTCTTGACTTACACCTGTAAAATTTCTATGTAAGTTTACACTTACAAGTTCCAGATATGCATATCTTTGGGGCATCTAGCATTCAATCCACTACAGTAGCTAAGGATGTGTATAATGTAATACTAGAGTCAGTAAAATGCTGTATATATATTTTTTGTTTTTAATAACTATTATTAAAAGTTTTTAATAATTATTACATTTATTCTATGTTGTAATATTCACTCTAAATCTAAATTTCAGAGCAAAATAATAGTGGAACAGTTATTTATTTCTAAAATCACAACGTTTTGGTTGTTGCTTGATAATCCTTGGACTAGCTCTAGTATATGTGCTTCCAAGAAAGCGCCCCAAAGATATTCAAGTTTGGCTTCTCTATTATCCCAGGAAACCCCTCTTCTAAGTTCCTGCCATCTTGTTCTATCTGCCTGTTAGTGGGTGGAGAGTAATGAACTACGTAAGAGATATCTTTTCCTAATCTTATTTTATGAGGATATTTCATCTGGTCAGATATCAGCACCGCTTATTTTACTTTAACCCCCAGTTCATGGCCTTTAATGCTTTTAGTGAAATGCTACTATTGTTTCTTAAAAAAATGTTTTGGGGATCATTCATAACTGCAATGCTAAAAGAGATCTCAGGGAGCAGATGCAATTTAAGTAGAAATTGTTGGAGAGAGGTTACAGAAGAAAATTGGAAAAAAAATGTGATTTTTGTAATAGTATTTATGTCTGTTTAATTATGCACTTTGGAGGTAGCCTTTCTGTAAAACTATTGACAGGATTGCTGTTAGTCATGGCTGCAGACACCATCTGCAGTGATTTTGGATCCTAAAAAAATAGTCGCTCACTCTTTCCATCGTTTCCCCATCTATTTGCCATGAAGTGATGGGCCTAGGAGACTCTAGATACAAATTTTATTAAAGGGCATTTTGCTCTTAAGGATTTTTATATTCAGTTTCCTACCACCACAGTTCCTATCAGTCAAACTACACTGAGAATCATTTGGTCTCTTCTGCCTATTACAGTAATGGTCAGTAGTTACCCATCCTACCTTTACCATACTGCTTCTTTCAATCTAAATCTCATCTGTCCCGTTGGTATCCAGGGCTCATTTCAATGGTGGCATCTCTAACCGCCACCTTTCATCTCCACTCTCCATGTCACATCTTTTTTCTATACTTTCCTTTGCAGTATTTCATTATTTCCTTTACATTACTTCTATCATAATGACTTCCCATGACATTGACCAAGAACCAAGCTTCATAAACTAATTTTCAGTCAATTAACCACATAAATCAAGCATATTCAATTTGGAATGTTGGAAACATGCAACATTATAAATTTTACATGTTCTGGTGTTGTAATTTGGCATTGGGCTAACAAGCTTAAACTCCACCCCCATATATATTATACAAGTTTCTCAGACTGAAAGGCAGCTTGGTAATGCAATTATCTGATGTATAAACTGCCTCATCTTAAAATAGGCCTCAATACTCTTCACAAGGATACCTTTCTGATTATTGGTATAGGGACAAAGAAATGAAAGAGGACTTGAGGAAATTAGTATCTCTTGCTTGGCAAGTCTCAGGTGTAATTACTACAATATGTATGAGCAAATTTAATATTCTTTCACATAAGTGAAGAGGGAATTATCTCCTCTGACAATGGAATTTCAAAGAATTACAAGAGGTACAATACTTACAATTCAAATCAAATGTACCTTCTAGTTCCCACTTAATTACTTAATATTGATTTAACTCTAATTTTTAAGTCTGCCTTGAGATTTGCATTTTAAAATCTGCCGCTTTTTTTTTTTTTTATTTGCAATGATTGTTTCTCTAGTATTACTTTTTCTTCAAGTTCTCTGGAGACATCAAAAGCAGATATGGCATCTCTTGTCCTAGCCCTGGAAGTCTTTGTTATTATTCTTTGAATTAAATTGAGTGTTTGCTTGACATTCCTAATCTTTCCTTCAGTCAGCTCATACAACTAACCACAACTAATTGTAAGAGAAATAGAAAGACAATGATATTGTAAGGGCATACATTAGAGGAACTAGGCCTTATACAATTATATTTTATATCATTATGGGAAAAATGGGAATAAATACAATAAAATCTGAAATGAGAAGTTGGTGGTGGGGAGAATTAGAAAAAAATACCATCCAGACTTTTTAAAGCAATGGTGTAGATGAACAAGCTAGAGCCTGGAGGCAAATTTGTAGCAAGGCTCGCTCAGCTACCAGAGTGGGACTGTACATGGAAGACATTGAGCTAGTCTGTTAGCCTTTTTGCCTGCTTTTCTGGTAGTATCCCTGAGTTACTATCAGTCAGAAGGTCTAGAATTCAGAAGCAGGCATAGATATGAACCAGTAAGTTATGAAATGTATATGGAGCCTTGTACCTCCTATGGGTTTTATTTCACTATGTCCTTCCATGGTGCCTGCTTCATTTTCATCTTCTTAATATCATGTTTCTTTTTTACTAACTCCACTCAGATTCATACTGAAAAATGGGATTCCAGATTAGTCAAAATGGCACACACTAAGCAATCATGTGTTCAGCGTGCTCAGTCATGAGGCTCCTCTGTCCATGGGGTTTCCCAGGCAAGAATACTGGAGCAGGTTGCCATTTTCTCTTCCAGAGGGATTTTCCTGACCCAGGGATGGAACCCACATCTCCTGCACTGGCAAGTGGATTCTTTATGACTAGCACCACCCGGGAAGCCCTAAAGAACCACAGTAGGTGATAGATCATGTAATTACACTGTCACTACATTAAACTGATTCTTGTTTTTTTGTTTTTTTCACTGAAAGCAACTCTAATAAAGAGAACCCTCAAGCCTGGTTAACCACATAAACCCAACAAGTCGTGATGAGGATCAGTTTTCTGAAACATTCCCTGGAAACTTTCTGGGTATTTTAAAGACAAGTATAATAATAAAATGTAAGAAACATCATTCGTATTAAGAAAGAGACGCAGAGTCAAACAGAGTGTTGGAGTACCTCAAACATTAGCCTGAGCCGCAGCCACCAGCTACATTTTGGAATTATGAACAGATCCTACAAGTAAGGTGAGCTTGTAGAATACAACATTCTTTCAAAGGCCATGGAGATCTGGGGTTATGGGAAGAAGGATTGTCTTATAAAGAATAGACATTCTAGAGGAAAAGCTGCCACCTACTAGAATAGACCAGAGATATATAAAATAAAAGACAAAAATTCCTGGCTGTCCCTTTCTTTTGTTCCTCTGGCTATCAATAGGAATCCCTGTTGGGCAAATTTACTTGGAAAACTTAAGCAGGGGATGCTGGGAAACAGTTTTCAAGAGAAGGGCAAGAAATAGATGGGAATGTCTGACAAATGATGATTGATGTAACACCAAATAATATATCAGATATTATAAGGGGAGTTATTTGAGTGGATACATTAAATTTATTTTATGTATACCTAGTTGGTTTGCCTTAAGGAATTGTTTACTAATATATTCTCTAAACTTTTAAGAAGGTTTTGTGAGTTATAACCTCCTAGAAATACAGAAAAATACTCTCTTGGACTAGCTTAACTTGAAGAATATGAAAGTTAAGTAGTCCAAGAAAATAAATGTGTATAATCTATTAGTCATACAGATATAACCACCTATTGCAGTTAGAACAACAATTTGGATTTCAAATTTTAAAAGAATTTTCAAGTTTTTCATGTGCTAAAATGCCTATACAGCAATGTCATGAAGTGGATATATACTGCTTAAAAATCTCAGGTAGCAATGGGAGTTTTGTTTTTTTGGTTTTTTTTAATACTAAAAGTTCTGGTGGTTAATACACATGACTGAATTTCCAGTTTAGACTATCTCAAATAAAATATTGCACCATGCCTCAGACCACAAAGTCTTCCAATGAGGAAATGCAGCTTAGATATGAAGCATTCTGCAAATAAACTTGCATTTTTTTCTGTTCCTAGGTTGAACAGCTGAGTCCCTTTTAATAGAAGTTATTAAAGTTACTAAAACTTTTAAAGAAAAAGTCTGGATTTAAAATACAACCTTTAAACATATATATGAAAAATGTTGCAACCATTCTAGTGGGAGCAGTGTAAAATACATGCAAGCACATGAGCTGATTACATAGAAGAAGGATATTATAAAGAAAATATTAGCAGTAACAACTTTTATTGCAGTTATTTGAATTGTCTTTTATTTCAACTCCTAAAACGGGACTGCCAATTGATACTGTATGTTCATAATTCCACGAGTCTGCATATATAGCAGTTACATTTATTTTGTGTACGTATGCTCAGTTCTGTCTGACTCTTTGCAACCCCCTGGACTTTATCTCGCCGGGCTCCTCTGTCCATGGAATTTTCCAGGCCAGAATATTGGAGTGAGTTGCCATTTACCTATGGTAATCTTTATATATTCAGGCTAGAATGTAAAAGTCCAATTACCATATAGTAATTTATTTTCACAACAAGGTTCTGATCAAGAGATTGTTTCTAATGTCAAAGGATGATCTTATTACCCGAGGTTTTCCATGATAGGTGACGACAAAAAACAGATACTTAAAATCAAAGAGTATTTAAACAGCCTCTCAACATAAAGGTCCTTTAAAAAATCACAATCTTATATGAGTGTATATCTCATTACATTTACATTGTAACACTGTAAAGAAACAAGAAAATGTACAGTTTGATGAGTTTGACAAATGTATATGGTGTTATAACCACAGCAAAATTCAAATGTATGTATATCTTTATTATCCCTGAAATTTGTCTTTGGCCTTCAATTCTCTCCTCTCCTCCCACTCCCTCTGTTTGCATTTTTATGAAGTCACAGAAATAGAATCATTTGCTCCATCTGGCTTCCCCACTTTATGTAATTCTTTAGAGATTCACCTCTGCTGTGTCCTGATATCAGTATTTTGTGGGGTTTTTTTTTTTTCTATTTTTATAACTATATCATTGTATGAACACTCTGTGTTCTGTAACTGATGGATATTTGGATTGTTTTCAATTTGGACTGCTTTGAACAAAACTGCTATAAGCATTTGAATAGAAAAAAAGCATTGTTTAAACATATGCCTTTATTTCTCTTGTGTGAGTACGTAGAAGTGGAATTGCTGAGATGTATGGTACCTGTATGTTTAATTTTACAAAGGACTGACACACTGCTTCCCAAAGAAGCTGAGCCATTTCGGGTGCCCACCAGGATGGATGAGCTCACCAGCCCTAACAGTACCTGCTGCTATCAGTCCCTAAATTTAGGGATTCTGATGGGTGAGTTACAGTATTTCATTATTGTTTTAATTTGCATCTCTATAATGACTGATGCCATTATAGCATCTTTTCATGTGATTAATTTTCTACCCATATTTCTTTTATAAATGACTGCTTTAATATGTTACTCTTTTAGAAAGAACTGGGGGCTCTCCCTTGCTGGTACTGTGGTTGAGAATCTGCCTGCCAATGAAGGGGACACGGGTTTGATCCCTGGTCCGGAAAGATATCACATGTTGTGGATAACCACAACTACTGAACCTGTGCTCTAGAGACCCAGAGCTGCAACTCCCGAGCCCATGAGCCACCACTACTGAAGCCCACGAGCCTCAACACTGCATTCCTGAGCACCTAAACACGTGGTCTGCAATGAGAGAAGCCCCCACTCACCGCAAAGCCCAGACACAGCAAAGAAAGCTGAGCAGCAAAGACTCAGTGCAGCCAAAAAGAAAAATAAAAAAATAAATATATAAATAAAAATTAGAAGAACTGGGTTTTTAATTGTTGCGTTGTGATATTGCTTTGTGTATTTTATATACAAGATTTTGATCAGAATTTTTGTGCAAATATTTTCTGCCAGATTGATAAATGTCTTTTTACTTCTTAAATAGAGCTTTTGAAAACACTAAAGTTTTTAACTTTTAGGAAATGCAATTGATTTTATTTTATTTTGGGATTAACACAATTTCTTTCCTCTAGGAAAGCGTCCCTTAACCCCACTTCTCAAGGTTTTCTTTGACAAGTTATTTTGCAATTTTCATATGTTTAGCTTTATAATTAGATCTCATGTCAATGTCAAGATAAATTTTGCATACAGTATAAAAGAAGACATAGACATTTACTTGTTTGCATACAGATAGAAATTTATTACAGAGACTCTTCTTATCCAATGATTTACTTGTGCATTTTTGTTTCAATTCCATGTACTATATAGGAATGGGATTATTTATGAAATTTATAATCTGTCTCATTGATCTTTATGTTCATTTATAGTAATATCATACTCTAAATAATGTTTTACCTAAAATGCAGATCATGTTATTATATTATTATTTAACATTTTATCAAATATTAAAAGTTGACATTTTAGTCAGAAAATATAATTTATGCAGCTTTGACTACAATTGTTTTATCACAAAATTAGAATTTAATTTATACTGACTTTCAAATGGCCCATTTAGTAATATCAGTAACCTATCTGTGCATAATTGAGTATCATTCAGGAAAATGGTTTAACAGCTGTGTTTTCTAGAATAAAGAATGAACTCAGTACTCATAGTTCAGGAAATTTAAAAAATCTTTCACTTTCAAAACACATAGCAGTCTTTTAGCAAATACTTCTCTTAGGTATTTTTTGCTTTTTTCAATTTCCAAACTGCAAACTGTGAGAAACTATTTTATTAATAAATAAGTTAAGAAAACTGTATTTTCTAATTTTATTTAGTGACACAAATACTATATTTTTCAGCTTTTATATATTGACAACTAAAGATATTTATGTTGCCAAAATTTCTTATGCAATTTTGCATATTCCTAATTTTAATACTCTTTTCCATGCAATGTTTGGATCAATGTGATTTATCACAATTTTATTGCACATGATTTCAGAGTGTATATTCCTGATGACTTTTTGAGATGACACAGTTGACATATTTGAACAGTTTTATTATAAAGATATAACTTATATATAGAAAAATGCACCCATACTAAGTGTACAATTCAATGATTCTAGTCAACTCACAGAGTCGTGTAGACATCAAAACAATCCAGACTTGAAGTATTTCAATGACAAGGCTTCCCACTGTATTTGTTCTCAATCCATTTCCACAAGCACCCTAATCCTAAGGCAACCATGGATGTGCTATGTCTCTCTTAAAAATTTCTTAAAAAAAAAATTCTTTTTTCACAAAGTTCATAAAAATGTAATTATATAATACAGAGTTTTGCACATGGATTTTTAATGTAGCATAATTTTTATCCATTTTAAATGCTGAATAATATTCTATTGCACAGATAAATAATTGTAATCTGGTTTTCAGTATACAAAGATATTTTCTTCAATGAGCTATGCTTTAAGTAAAATAGGCTAAGATGGAAAATATGGTTTGGAATGTCAGCATATCAAAAATCCCAGAAAGCATCATATTTATCAGGTAATCAAATCAAATCATTATGTTTATCATATAATCTCATCTATATTATTGATTTTTATTTAAAACTTTATAAACATTTTAATTCAAAAAAGCTATGATCTCCTAAAAGTTACCTACTTATTTATCATTTGCACATAAAATTAATAGCTATTGTAGTTTGCCATTGTTACACCCAATTTTAGCCTTAACTAGAGAAACCAAGCACCTAGTATGCCCAAAGAAAAATCATGCCGTATAAGCCTCTGAAAAAAAATTCAGGCTTTCTGGTAATTAAAACAAGTAAATTAAAATAATGCAATGTATGGAGGAAGGACACTCTCTGATTTCAAGCTATAGTAAAAGCTATAGCCATCAAAGCAGTATGGTACTGGCATAAAAAGAGACACAAGAAAAACGGAAAAGAATTGAGATCCCAGAAATAAACCCATGCATATATAGTCAACAAATATTTGACAAGGGAGCCAAGAATACACAGTAGGGAAAAGACAGTCTTTTCAATAAATTGTTTTGGGAAACCTGGATATTCATATGCAGAAGAATAAAACTAGACCCTTACCTTACACCACTCAAAAAGCTAACTCAAAATGGATAAAGAGTTAAATTTAAGGCCTGACATCATAAAATTATTAGAGAAAAGCACAGAGAAAAACCCTTTGACATGTGTTTTGGCTGTATGGTTTAGTTATGACAGCTACAGCACAGGCAACAAAGCTCAAATGAGCAGGATAATCAATCTATGATTCTACAGAACAACAGCAAGAAAAAAGCAATCAACAAAATTAAAAGGTAACCTATGGAATGGAGAAAAAAATGATATATGTTATATGATAATGTGTGTGTGTGCTCAGTCATAGCCAATGCTTTGTGATCCCATGGACTGTAGCTCACCAGACTCCTCTGTCTATGGGATTTTCCAGGCAAAAATGCTGGAGTGGGTTTCCATTTCCTTCTCCAGGGGATCTTGCCAACCTGGGGATCGAACCAGAGTCTCTTGCATCTTCTGCATTGGCAGGCAGATTCTTTACCACTGAGCCAAGTGGGAAGCCCTTATATGATAATATGTAATTATATAATTGTGTATTTATATAATTGTGTACATAATTATACAAGTGTAATTATAAATCAGATGCATTCCAACATGGTTACTCTATCATTCAAACCTTTTTGAAGTCAGGATCCTCATACACATTGTTAGCTATGGAGAAACACACATTTTAATAAGACCTCTTATGAGAAAGTATTATTCTCCTGCCATTGGCTGGGATCTTGAAAACCTAATTCATGCCTTTTTCTTCTGTGATGCACTATCTATTTTAGCGGATAATATAGACTAGCTATTAAAGTGTGAGCTTCACTTAATTAGTTTTTCCTTGATATCAATTTTGTAAGTAGATAGTAAGAGAGTAATCCTTAACGTGTCATATAATATTTAATGTTTTGTCTTTTTTCCCACTTTATTGATAGATAACTGACATATAAAATGTCAAGCAACTTGAAGGTGTATTTTCATTAATAGTATATAAATGAGAAAGTTGGCACTTCATTAATTGATATTATCCTTTAATCTTATGATTTGTATATCATTACAATATCTGCCTAGAGTCTGAAAAAACAAAAAGTCATTTTGGAGGTAGATAGTTTAGTTAAAAATTGATGATGTTTTCTTTTAATTTAACAAAGTCACAAGTGAAAGTAAAGGGACTAGCCCCATATAAAAATAAATATATATTTCACTTTGAAAATTATACATTGTATTTTAGGGAGATTATTATGCTTGTAAATTTAGTAATAAATTATAAATGTAACAAGTCTTTTTTCAGTCATTAAACCAAGTTAAAAATAGTTTCACTGTTAACCTAGCAAACAATTTGGAGAAGCATAGGAAAAACTACTACTGAATGATGGTGCAATTAAAAAGTGTAACGCCACAAGTGGTTGTCTGGATAACTAGGGCAAAATTATAGTTTCTGTTTTGGGACTGGATCTCTTAACTTAGAGTATCACTTAGAGGCTTGAATACTGACCGGAAATTAAGGAACGAAACTCAAACACATCTGGGAAGTGAAAAGAAACCTTTGTGATAAGACAAAAGGAAATGAAATGGCACTCACAGGACTCTACTGAGACCAAAGTGATCAATACAGTAGGAGGATTATGTAGTTATATTCATAAAATAAATATTTTTGTTTGACCATACAACTTTCTACCCAAATATCCTAACTTCAACTAACATTTTCTTATTACCCCAATACTTTCAAAACCACTTTATGAAAACTTCAGGAAAGATGGTCTTTGAGGTTTACCTGGCATTAGGCTACGAACTGTTTATGTACACACTTAAAATTATTATTAAATTATTAACAAATGTATAAAATAAATTTTAAAAATCCCAGCAGTTCTCCAAAGCAAAGTTAATAGGGAGTCATGCTGGTCATACTTTAGAAATAAAGATTTTTCATAAAATTGGATTTATAAAAAAATAGAGATTCCTAAGTGAACTTCACATTATGATAATACTTTTAAGAGTCGATGTCTTTAAGTAGAAAATAACTTCATGAGTGAATGGAAATCTCTTAATAGACTTTGGGATCAAATAAGATTACAAATTGGATGACCCTCTTCAGAATTTGTTATGGCCAATCTTTCCATTTTAGCCATTTTGATAGGTTAAAAGCTGTGGGGTTTTTTTTGTTTTGTTTTTTTACATATTTTTTAATTCTCCTTTAAGACTGTTTTATTTATTGATTTTTTTTTTTTTTTTTTTTTTTTTTTGTGGCTGTGCCAGTCACAGCAGGAGGAATCTAGTTCCCTGACCAGGGACTGAACCAGGGCCCCTTTCATTGAAAACACAGTCTTAGCCACCGGACCATCAGGGAAGTCAATAGTTGCATTTCTTGACAGTTTCAAGTTTTGTTACTTCAGTAAAAAATGGTGTTGAATATTTTTTCATATACTTATTAGCTATCCATATATCTTCTTTGGGGTGAAGTGTCTGCTCACATACTTTGCCCATTCTTGATGAATTGTTTTATCTCACTTGAGTTTTGAGGGTTGTTTATAGATTCTAGACACAAGTCTTTTACCAGATATATGATTTCAAAATATTTTTCTCAGTCTGTGGCATGGCTTTTAGTTCTTCTAACTCTTCTCCAGAGAAGCAGTTAGTCTGGATTTCATTATTTCTCACACCGAAGCAGGGCCCTTCTGAGTACTGTACCAAGAGCTCTGTGAATTATTAGATATTCCAGTCTGCTGGCAGAAACTGACATATTCTTAGCTGTGTACGTGCCATACACCACTCCTTATAATCATTCCAGGTCGTTTCTATGTCTGGTCTTATGTGATCCTCAAAGCCAGTCATTCTCTAGTGAATTTGAGATATAGTTTACAAACAACATTGGTTTTAGGTATATTGGACTTCCCTGGTGGCTCAGAAGGTAAAGCATCTGCCCGCAATGCGGGAGACCAGGGTTCAGTCCCCAGGTTGGGAAAATCCCCTGGATAAGGAAATGGCAATCCACTCCAGTACTCTTTCCTGGGAAATGCCATGGACGGAGAAGCCTGGTAGGCTACAGTCCATGGAATCGCAAAGTTTCGTACACAACTGAGCAACTTCACTTAGGTATACAACAAACTGATTTGATGGTATGTATGTATTGCAAAATGATGAGTTAATATCCATCACCTCACATAATTACATTTTTAAACCACAGTAAGTTTAATGTTCATCTTTTTCTGTTTAGCTTATGTCTTAAACTATTATCTAATTAAGACCTTTATAAGATCTTTTATATCTTAGCTAGTGCAACACCTCAAGTTACATCCATGCTGTCACAAATGGAAGATTTTTTTTCTTTTTTAGAGCTGAATAATATTCCATTGAATAGATATTCTATGCTTTCTTTATCCATGCATCTATCAATGAACATGTGTTCTTTCCATATCTTCGCTATTATAAATAATGCTGCAATGAACATAGTACAGATATGTTTTTGAATCAGTGATTTAATTTCCTTAAGAAAAATATTCTGAAGTGAAATTGCTGGAGCATATGATTGTTGAATCCTTAAAACTGGCAATGAGTCAAGAAAAGAATCTGAATAAATTTCCGACCTTGATATCACAGCATCCCTACTTTTTGAAAGGCAACAAGTTATATCTTACTCAACCAACCAATAAAGTCTTGTTTGAGTTTTAAATAGGTAACATGTACTTTATTTGACATTAGAAAATTTTACTTTTATTAGTTTTTACCAATCCACTCACTCTGAGTTAAAATTCCTTGTTGTGGCTCCTTTAGGTCAAGAAGGTATAGAATTGTTTAAAGAAAGTGCTGTAGATCCGTAACCTAACTAGAATTTAATATGAATTAAAATACATAAAACCTTAAGTTCAGATAAAAAAAATTAAAAATGGGAGATATGTCCCCAAATACAATAATATAAAAATTTTTCTTGATTAATACATGTGTCTCACAGTTGATTTTTTTAAAAAGCATAAAGGACACAAATGAAAGGAAAAAAAATAGTGGTATCAAACAATCAAAACTGGATCTTTTTTCATAATTTGCTTGCAGGATTTGATAAAAGGAAGATGTGAGTGTATAATACAGCACAGTTCCCTACAATCAGTTAAAGCACATATGAAACTACATTTGCTATACGACACTATACCTTTAAACTTTTCTTTCTGGGATTGCCATAATTCAGTTTACTTGAAAATTTCTTTTTTTCTTGATTAAATTCTTTTTGATTTATGTAGACATAAAATTACTAACCCTTACACAAAGTTTGAAAAATTTAAATTGAAGTATCCTCTGAAGAAAACACACTGTTCATGTGAAGCAAAAATAGTTTACCTTATAATGTCAAAGGTGAACTCAAGATCTAAGATTCTGTAAAGAATGATGTGATGCCTACAACAGCTCTTTTCATGATAATTTATTGTTAGAGAGAAGAAGAAAAATGGATCAAGTCTGTACCTTGTTTGAATGGCATCAGGTTTCATTCTGTTATTGTAGTATTCAATTCCTTCAGGTCATGGGGAAGAAAAATGAATAATAATTGATTTTCAAGGTTGCCAGCAGCCACTAATACTTCCAAGTTGGCATTCAGATATTATTGTATTTTACATTACAAAATCTTAAATAAACAATGAAGAAAATTAAATTTTGACCCAGAATGTTACTTCAGGGTAACAAACACAATATTTTGATTCTGTTTAGCATCTGTTGTTTTTGACAGTGTATTAATAGATCTTAAAAGTCTTCTAATAACTTCTGCCAACTTAGTAAATAAACTAAATGCTGGTAAATAATAGTAAGTCAAAATCAATTGAAAGAAGAAAATAAAGAGACAAATAAAAATATATTTTATCAATGATAGAAACATTAAACTTGTTGCAAAATATCTAACTTTAAATATTTAATTGTTGGAGACAAAATCTGAATAAATTAATGTAATAAAATATGTACCAGTGAATATTAAGCTGAAAATATCAGGACTCCTATATGGAGTTAGACACCGCTATGGTTACCATAATGTGAAAAATAAAAACAGTGTTTTTCACTTTTTTAGTTTTCAAGTGAAACAGAAAAAACAGTATAAAAGTATACTTTGATTAAATATATTTTCAATCATTAAAAATATTATTTAGCTTGGTTCCTAATTTGAACTCTGAAACTATAATCTCTGTAACCGAAGTGATTAAAAGTTTAGTCTTTTCTAATATTGAATTAGTTATATAACCACCCCTCTCTTATTTCTACAAGTGGAATATTGTAATGATCTTCCTTTAAAAGGTGCATGCATTTCTTTAGAAATGAATAACAGCACCACGTTACTGAAAAGCCGGACACTGTTTTCTTATATTCTGCTTACTAATGGTATTAAATAATAGCATACTCTTAATGGAGTGAAACAGATTTTAGGTCATTTAAACAGGTTTTGAGTCAACTATATAGACAAATGGTGGTGTTTTTGTAACTGTCGTTTAGTCACTAAGTCCTGTATAACTCATTTGTGACCCCATAGACCGTAGTGCTACAGTCTCCCCTATCCATGGAGTTTTCCAGGCAAGAACTCTGGAGTGAGTTGCCATTTCCTTCTCAGGGGATATTCTAGACCCAGGGATCAAACCCACAACTTCTGCATGGCAGGTGGATTTTTTACCACTGAACCACCAGGGAAGTCATAGACAAATATTATAAAACATATTTTATATATTTGTCAGTGTTTACTAAGATTAACTTTTTTATTCATTAAATGACAGAAAACATGTGGAATAACTGAGGTAATAATGAATTCCAGCACTAACCAGAGACAGAGCACACTCAGTTTTTCTCAGTGATTGTGTTTTTCCCTGGTGGCCCAGATGGTAAAATATCTGCCTGCAATGCAAGAGACCAGGGTTCAATCCCTAGGTCAGGAAGATCCTCTAGAGAAGGGAGTGGCTAGCCATTCTAGTATTCTTGCCTGGAGAATTCCATTGACAGAGAAGCCTGGTGGGCTACAGTCCATGGGGTCCCAAAGAATGAGATATGACTAAGCAACTAACTAACACTTTCACTTTATACTTTTTAAGTAATTCTGGGTATGATTCTGATACTGCAGAAAGAGGAAGATAGAACTAAAAAAAGATGTATGAAGGATACTGACAGTGATGAAGGCTGGACACTCACACATGCTGCTGTCCAAGCAGGTGAAATGATAGCAGGGAAACTTTTTTTATCATCATTGGACATCAATAAACTGAAGAGAAATCCTCTCAGGAGTCATTTAAAAATGTAGGCATTGCAGGTGTCCCCTGATTTACAATTCAGAAATGATCACTCATACTGTCTACTTATATGTCTACAATACTTACTTTAATCACTTATGATAAGACAGAAATAGTAAAATATTGTGTTCTCTTGGTATCTTTTGATCACTCTCTCTCTTCCTCTCCTTATCTACCTCTCTCTCATTACTTTCTGTGTAAAAAAAAAAAATGTGACATATTCACAAATAAATTTACTCTTCAATTACTTACTTTTCTTATAAAAAGACAAAGTGTTACTTGTAGTCATGGGGTAGGATCAGAATCGCTACTGCCACTCCCACTGTAAATAACTAGAATGAGGAGCAAAAACATAGGCAACTACAGTTTCCAACCTTTGCAAAGAATCAATATAAATTTAAGATTGTTGAGAGAAGGAAATTGTTGATTTGGACTTCCAGTGAGGGAAAGGACACAGAGTGAGACAATGACAGAGAGGACCATAGAAAAAGGAGCTGTTTAGCAAAAGGGCTTTAGGAAAGCTCTACCTAGGGACCCACTGGAGTCTTTGCCTAGATACTAATCTATGCATCTATGGATGGAATTCCCAAAATGCCAGGCAAAAATTAATTTCCAGGTTAAAAAACAACTATCAAGGAGCTGTAAGTTGAAAGAATTACCACAGCTCAAAAAGGACTAGAAACTGTTGGACATGCCAACAGCCAAAGTGCAGAGACTTTGTTAAGTACAGGGGCCATTCAATAGAAAGCCCAGAACAGTCTCATCAGGGTAAGGGGGCTGAATGGGCCACAAAGTAAAGACTATTCTGGATTGTCCAAAATAATAAAAAATAAACTTTCAGCTGTGAAAATTCATGTTTAAATAACTTAAATGCTTATCAGTAAAAACTGCAACTTTTCTTAAAAGAGCACAACAATATCAAGTATTTGGCAACATAAAATTAATCACTTTTGACATCAAATGAATGTATGAAAAGTGAGGTAGCAGAAAAATATGACCCATAGCAAGAAGAAATATCAGATTATATGGATAGAAATGAAAGTTTTAAAAGTTATCATTAATATGCTCCAAAATTTACATGAGAACATGTATATAATGAAGAGTCTATAAATAGGCAAAAGTTTTCCAAAGATAAAAAGACATGTGAAATGGATATTTCACTGAAGAATTAATAATTAGTCAAACTGGAGATCTAACAATGAAAACTATGAAATAAAATCATAGAAAGAAAGAAAGAAAGCTAAAACACACATATATACATGCATACATGCACAGGGACAAATATTAGGTGGGTTTTGGAACAAGAGCAAATGATCTGATATATATGTAACCGGCATACCAGAATGAGAATAAAGACACTAAGAATAATTGAGAAAATAATACCCAAGTTTTTCCAAATGAAATAAAAATGATAAACTCACCATTCCAAAAATGAACAACAAAATAAAGGCTTATATAATAAGATCTAAAAGAAGCAACATTGAAAATTAAAAATATTTAAAATTTATATTTTCTCTATTCTATTCAACTACTCTTGATCTGTTTTTTTCCAGTACTGTACATAAGGTATCCCATTTTCTTAGAGTACCATTATTCTAAATAAATACTTTTGTATCTACCAATGCTAATCATTTGGTCAACGATTCCATGTTTTCCTATATGTGAGTTGGTTTCAGGCCTAAGCACTTTAATTGCATCTCACCATTGTTTTATTATTTACTCCTTTCTATAACTGCTTAAATATTTATCTATTTATGCTTCCGCATGTTGCTATCTAGTGGCTAAGTCATGGCAATGCTTTTGCAACCCCATGGACTGTAGCCCCTCAGGTTCCTCTGTCCATGGGATTTCCCAGGCAAGAATACTGGAGTGGATTGCCATTTCCTTCTCCAGAAGATTGCTCCAACCCAGGGATCGAATCCATGTCTCCTGCATTGGAAGGCAGATTCTTTACTGCTGAATCACCAGTGAGGCCCCTCTACATGTTAAGCAACTTCCGAGCATAGACAGCATGTTGCTCACTTTTTCTACATCCAGCTCCTGCTTTCATCAACACAAAGTTACAAGAAAGAAAATATGAAAGACAATGTCATCAGTTATCTAAATACCTATAGGGTACCATTGTCTTTTTGTAGGATTTTACCCTTAATAGTAAATGCAGTTCCAAATTGCATTTAACTACAGGAGAGAATGATTTCTAGGAAATGGAAATAAATATTTAAAATCTAACCAAAATCCTATATTGAAATTATAGCAGAAAATGGTTGAACTGGTATCAACAATAAAATCTCAGATATATCATTTTCTTATCATGACAAAGTGTACCCTTCTGAACTATATGCCTGCTATTTCCTGTCAGTTCAAAAGAGGTCTCTTGACAGTAGGAAAAAAAAAATAACTGTGAAAAAGTGAGAGAAATATGTACACAGTAGCTATTTACATTGTCATGGATTATCTATCATTTTGAGAGTTTTGTGCCCTGAGCAGATATGCAGTTATAAAACATTACTGAATAGGACAGAAATGAGATAAAAGTGGCTTCAGCCCTTTAGTAGGGTGTAACCCAGGGCAAGTGTCTTGACCATTCTGAGCTGCCCATTAATAGTCTCAAGATTAGGACTGAGATATGACCAAACTTGCATGGTTTCATGGTTTAATGAGGACTCAGTTAAGTAACAACAGGAAACAATATTTGCGAAGTTTTATAGTAGAGTTTGCTCAATAAATGTTACTTGATTTTCAATATTAAGTGTGATATAACTGTAGACATAGTGTCACAGATGTAAAAAACCAAACTTATGGGGGAAGAGGGGAGAGGAAAAAATTGAGAGATTTAAACTGACATATACATACTACTGTCTCTAAAATAGATAACTACTAAGAACCTACTGTGGAGAAGGAAAAGGCAACCAACTCCAGTGTTCTTGCCTGGAGAATCCCAGGGACAGGGGAGCCTGGTGGGCTGCCGTCTATGGGGTCACACAGAGTCGGACGCGCCTGAAGCAACTTAGCAGCAGAAGCAGCAAGAACCTACTGTATAGCACAGGGAACTATACTCAGTACTCTGTAATGACCGATACAGGAAAGAATCCAAAAAAGAATGGATGTGTGTATAACTGATTCACTTTGTTGAACAGCAGAAATGAACACAGCATTGTAAATCAACTATACTCCAATAAAAATCATTAAAAAAAAAAAAATGCTACAATTGCGTATTTCCTTTTGCTCCACACCTACAGTCCATGGGGTTGCAAAGAATTGGACATGACTTAGCAACTGAACAACAACAGTAATCATAATTTACAAGGCAAGTCCTTCAGGCATTCTGGCAGATCCACTCAGTGTATTTATATTCCTAGCTTCCTCACCTTCCTTCCCATTCTCCAGCTGAGGCCTTGGGCAGACACTGGCTTGTATTTGGGGAGGGAAGGGAAACCTTCAAGAGAAAACCTTTCCCCACTTTGACTTAATATTTAACTACATTCCCACAGACTTTTGGACTCTGTGGGAGAAGGCGAGGGTGGGATGATATGAGAGAATAGCATTGAAACATGTATATTACCATATGTGAACAGATCGCCAGTCCAGGTTTGATGCATGCGACAGGGCGCTCAGGGCTGGTGCACTGGGATGACCCAGAGGGATGGGGTGGGGAGGGAGGAGGGAGGGGGTTTCAGGACGGGGAACACATGTACACCCATGGCTGATTCATCTCAATGTATGGCCAAAACCACCACAATATTGTAAAATAATTAGCCTCCAATTAAAATACATAAAAAGAATACTTAACTACATTCCCCTGCCTGGCCCTCCCTAGGTTATGTCACACTCCCATCCACCTCCCCACCCCCAGCTTGGGGTGCATAAAACTGCTGGAGCCTTTTGTTCAGGGCTTCCTGCAAAGCAGGGCAGAGCCCTTATCTACCTGGCTCCAAGTGCCATTTCATGGGGTAAAATGCAATGCAGGCCTGAGCGTTTCTCTTATTTCATTGTAGTAAGGGATTGAAGTCATAACTTTCATTTCTGCACTGCTGCTTTTACTGGCTACCCCAACAACTGGTAGCTCCCCACCCTCCAAGCTCAGCCAAGCTCCTGACACCTATTAAAATAAAACAAAGCCAGAGGTATATATTTTTAAATTCTTATATTTAAATAAAATTTCTTTGAACAAAAGGCTTCCCAGGTGGTACAAGTGGTAAAGAACATAAGAGATGCAGGTTTGATCCCTGGTGGGGAAGATCCCCTGGAGAAGGGAATGGCAACCCACTCCAGTATTCTTGCCTGGAGAATCCCCTGGAGAAGGGAATGGCAACCCACTCCAGTATTCTTGCCTGGAGAATCCCCTGGATAGAGGAGCCTGGTGGGCTACAGTCCACGGGGTCACAAAGAGTTGGACACAACTGAGGCGACAGCACAGCAGACATACAGGCACACACTTTAAACAAAATGCAAAAGGAAATGATTTGAGTGCTCAGCGGCTCAGTTGTGTCCAACTTTGCGATCTCATGGACTGTAGCCCGCCAGGCTCCTCTGTCCATGGAATTCTCCAGGTAAGAACACTAGAGTGGGTTGCCATTTCCTTCTCCAGGGGATCTTCCCAATCCTGGGATAGAACCCACATCACCTGTGGCTCCTGCTTGGCAGCAGATTATTTATCTCTGAGCCACTTGAGAGGCCCACCCAAAACTACACAATACATCTTACTTAATTCATGAATATCTTTATAAGGAGCCTCATTTTTAGTATTGTAACTTTTTAATTCATTTTAATAACATATTATGTGTCTTTTAACAACATTTATTAATAGAATGAAGTATTATAATAAGCATTCCTTTTGGCTGAAATTTAGTACACTTATCTATTTGCAATAGGGTTCTGAATCCAAATATTTCTTCCCCTGTGATTGTTTTCCTTAAATTTCTCACTACAGAAGAACCTGAAAAAAAAAAAATGTGAACAAGAGGGTACAATATGTGCATGCATGCATGCTAAGTTGCTTCAGTCATGTCCAGCTCTTCGTGACCCCATGGACTGTAGCCCACCAGGCTGCTCTGTCAGTGGGATTCTCCAGGCAACAAAACTGGAGTGGGCTGCCATGCCCTTCTCCCAGCCCAAACCCATGTCTCTCAAGTCTCCTGCATCAGCAGGTGGGTCTTTTACCACTAGCGCCACCTGCATACTTACACAGTATGTGAGTCCTGATACCTTCCTTCCTCAGCTGGTGGGCTCACTAATAAAGCTGCATTTGCGGAGACAGAGGTTGCATAGTTACAACAAGGCAGACTCATGGTCATTTTAAAACTTCGACATTTTGTGCATCTTTATTCATGCAAAGTGTTAAAGTATTTCAATTAAATACTTTAGTGGGGAACTCTAAAAACCAATTTAGAAACCTAAATTGAAGATGTCTCCTTTGTTATTCAACATGTAACGTATTAGAACACACTTTTCTTTCCATAAAGAATTGATTTTTAATCAAATACTCAACATTTGTAGGGCTTTTATTTAAGCTAGCAAAGTAATTCCATTATTCTAATTGTATCCTACCTGCTTGAATTAATGAACCCAATTTCAAACCTTTTAATATATTTTAGTGCACATGTATTCATTTATGGTTAAATTATATGTATACAATTGAGTGATATTTTTAGAAGTCTTCTGATAATGATTTCTTCAAGGAAGGTATTAAAACTAGACAATAAAAGTCATTTTGTGTATTATTTGTGTTTACTTTTTATAACAACAGATGTAATTTATCACCCTGTGTTGACTTATTTGTCAAAATAATCTCTATTTCTAAATTATTTTTCTTTTGATTTAAGCAATTTGCCTTCAGTTTGCATGAATTAAATTGTATGAATAGAATTAAGAATACATACTCAAACCATTAGATTAAATATTTTGTATCAAAACTTATTTTTTATTATGGTAGTTATCTTCTTACCTCAAAATGATCTACATATGGAATTGTATGTATACATTACTGCTGGATTTATTTTAATTTGGTAACAGATATTCATACCAAGGTTATGATTATTTATTACCTCATTCTTTGTCTTTGTGGTTACATTTTTCTGATATCACTTTTCTCCAGAACATAAATAAAGAACTTTCAGAACATATGTTAGAAGGTGAAAAACACTATTTCTAAAAGTGTAAAACACTTTTAATTTCAGATTTATTTGTGTAAAGGGTTAAGGTTATGTGAATGTCATCTCTTTATGAAGTACTACACTCTAGTTTTATTACTAATTCCCCTCTTCATCAAATCAAACACTGCATATGGTTATAATATTGATTTCCTAATTTTATGAAAATTACTCTACCAACAGCTGGTCTCTTGAACAAATGAATATGTCAATGACTGATTACAGATTAATGATATAGCTATTTTTCAAAGGTGTAGCATTTCACATTCAAATTTAGCCTCTTAGTAGTTTAGAATGCGTATTTAAAAGGAACACTCTCTAACTTATGCATTTAAATACTTTTATTGATATGAAATTGAATGTGTTTGAAGGCAGAGCATAAGCACTTTGGGAGGAAAAAAGGACTGAAAGAATTTAAATTTAGAATTATTGAAAAGCACATCTGCTTTGAATGTGATGATTTATCAAGATCAGCAGGAAGCAACTGCTAATCAAATTTGCCTGTAGACATCAGACAATATTCTATTATCAGACAAGCTTATTTAAGGTCATTTTTAAAATGTTTATTCAACTTGTAAAAATTTTAAAGTTGAATTAAAAATCAGAAAGTGCTCTGAAATTCTCCTTGCCAAGCATATTCTGAAAAACTTGTGTCATCAATGCATTTTAAATGATATGGGCTGCTAATCATAGCAATAGTTTTCTTACCCTTTGGGGACCTACAATAATTTCTGAAAATGAGTACTGGGTTTTTTTGTTGTTGTTTTAGTTTTTACCATTTTACTTTTTGGCCTATCAGCTACTGTCATAAATGATTTAAGTATATACTTGAAAAATACATTTTATATTGGGTCTCCAGGACATGGTTAGGTAAGCAATAACAAAGGTAATGGGATAAAATTAACAAATAAACCTAGTCTTCATATTAATACATTGAACATACCACTGTGATGCTTCCTAGTTTTGAAGAATTTTGCTTTCTTATATCACTATGATTGACATATTGAAAGATGAATTTCATTTGAAATTCATATTGCCTGTCATTCGGTTTGGAGAAAACTTTTACTGATATTAAGACACAATGCATTGAATGCACATAGATAAATAAAAGTCCTCCAGAACTGAAAAGTCTGCTGAAAAATGCAAGTAGTTGAAGGTGCTTCAATGAAAGCTACATTTTCACAAAATTACATTTAACATCCTATAGATTTTTAAATTGCCATTTAAGTAAACCTGTAAGTTTTAGTTACTGGAACATGAGTTTATTTTGTCACATAAGTGAAAGTCACTCAGTTGTGTCCAACTCTTTGTGACCCCATGGACTATACGGTCCATGGAATTCTCCAGGCCAGAATACTGGAGTGGGTAGCCTTTCCCTTCTCCAGGGGATTGTCCCATCCAGGGATTGAACCCAGGTCTCCCGCATTGCAGGCAGATCCTTTACCAGCTAAACCACAAGGGAAGCCCTGTCACATAACTTTTCTACAATTTAATTCTAGCAATGGCAAAAATGTCAGCTGAGATCACAAGAGCGTTTTAAGGAACTTAAAAGAAACATATCAAAGACATAGTTATTAATGTCATCTTTTGTACAGAAGACAAATTCTTTTAAGTATATGTTACTGCAAATCTCAACAAACTGCCCAAGCTGATGAGTAACTCATACACTCACACATACAGGCACACACTCAAATTTAATAAATTTATCTGTGAGTTTTTAGGTACTTGTGCAGCAAATAAACTCCATAACCCAAGCCTGAAACTCTGCTGTTGTTCTAAAATAGTGTCTAAAGGAGGTGCGAAGAGCCAACTCATTTGAAAAGACCCTGATGCTGAGAAAGATTGAGAGCAGGAGGTGAAGCAGGTGACAGAGGATGAGATGATTGGATGGTATCACCTACTCAATACATATGAGTTTGAGCAAACTCCAGGAGATAGTGAAGCACAGCAAAGCTAGCATGCAATAGTCCATGGGGTTGCAAAAAGTTGGACATGACTTGGTGACTGAGCACCAACAAATGAGGTGATTGAGGAAAAGGGAACATACTTCATCCAAGGTCACATGATAACTAAGTGGTGGAACCGCTTATACAAATTATACAAATATAACTTAAAGACAAATTTAAATGCTTAGAAATGAATTTTTAACTCTCTACTTGAGGACTTTCCAAGGGTATTATTTTTGAAAGACACTGTTTTAATCAGTTCAGACTATTATTAAAAAATATGTCAACTGAGTGGGCTAAGAACAACCAAAATTCATTTCTCACCTTTTCTTGAGACTGGAAACTGGATATCAAGATGACAACATGGTCAGATCCTGGTGAGGACCCTGTTTCAGGATGCAGATCTTTGATTCTTGTAAACTGACATGATAGAGAGAAGAGAAGGAAGCTCTCTCCTGACTCTTACAAGGGCACTAATCCCATTCATGAGGGCTTCACCCTCATTCCCTTATCCAATCCTGGTTATCTCCCTAAGGTCCCACCTCCTAATTCCTATCACATGGCAGGTAGAGTTACAATATAGGAATTTTCAGGGGGACACAAACATTCAGTCTGTAACAGTCCCTATTCTATGCACTAAAAGCAATGTAAGAACACTGAAGGAAACTATTGATTTTAATTATACTTTTCTTATAAAATTACATCTAGGAAACCTATAATTAATATGAATCAAATATTAGAATTAAAGCATAAGCCCTCACATAAAATAATACCTTGAGCACAAAATTTAAAAATACTTATTTGCATTTGCCTGTCTAATCAAGGCTATGGTTTTTCCAGTAGTCATGTATAGATGTGAAAGTTGGACGGTGAAGAAAGCTGAGCACCAAAGAATTGATGCTTTTGAACTGTGGTGTTGGAGAACTCTTGAGAGTCCCTTGGACTGCAAGGAGATACAACCAGTCATTCCTAAAGGAGATCAGTCCTGGGTGTTCATTGCAACGACTGAAGCTGAAACTCCAGTACTTTGGACACCTCATGCGAGGAGTTGACTCATTGGAAAAGACCCTGATGCTGGGAAGGATTGGGGGCAGGAGAAGAAGGGGACGACAGAGGATGAGATGGCTTGATGGCATCACCGACTTGATGGACATGGGTTTGGGTAGACTGTGGGAGTTGGTGATGGACAGGGAGGCCTGGCGTGCTGTGGTTCATGGGGTCACAAAGAGTTGGACACGACTGAGTGACTGAACTGAACTGACTGAACTGAACTAAAAACATAACATGCTTATATCTTGGGCTATAGAACTTAGATTACATTTTTATAATTTTTCAGTTATCTTAATATATTTTAGAAAGCCAGAAAAAAATCACTTGCAAATATATGGAGAAAGTCATTTATTTTAATTATTAAAATTATTTTCTATGCACAGGTGGTATTAATATTTTTAATTTACTATCTACCACTTAGACTAGAAATAGACATAAAAACGTGCATTAAATGCACAGCTGTGCTTAATGCTTTCTAATTATGTTTTTCTCATTTTTACTTTTTGTATTTATGCAAATACAATTAATTATATTGACTAAACCAATGATATACAATAATTCTTAACTTAGCATCCTAAATAAAACATGCATAGTATTTATCAAATTAGTAATTATTGCAATTACCTTAGTAAGAAATATACTCAATAGTAGAAGATTCAAGAAGCTTGATGCTCAAGGAAAAACCAATTTGGGAGAATTTGGAGTGTAAAAGACACCTATATGGAATTAGATAAATCTTTCAACTGGGCTACCAAATACAGTTTGCTTTAGAGCTGATAACAGAGGTGTTTGCTATGAAACAATCTCAGATTCTTAATTCATTATTTTAGAGAAAAATTTTACTAATAAATATTAGGGAAAGTTACCCTCAAAACCTATTATCAAATAATTTCTTTTCTCATAGAAAACAACATGGTTCTAGAACTATACTTGTATTTCTTAAGTAGAACAGTGATAATTTCTTTAAGAGCAGGATCAATATGAATCTTTATCATCATATGATCTATGCATAAGCTCTCTTTTTTAATTTTAATAATACATTAGTAATAATTCTGCCACATTTTGAGATTTGCAAATTTTATTGAGACTCTTTTATATCATCCTCAATGTTATATCATTACTACTAGTCATTACTGCCTATGAGTGAGTGAGTGAAAGTGGCTCAGTCGTGTCTGACTCTTCTCCAGGCCAGAATACTGGAGTGGGTAGCCTTTCCTTTCTCCAGGGGAACTTCCTATAATATGTAAGTAACTATTAATAGTTCTTAAGCTTGAACTGGTTAGGTATGGAAAATATTGTACTCTGAATTAAAACTACCCATAAATACATATGCATATAGCCTGTATTAATATTAAAATAATTATATTAATATTTTACAAAATTTTCCTTTCCTCAGAAAACTTACACCTACACATTTTATTTAATGTGGATTTATATGTATAATTCATTCAGCGAAGGCATTCAACAAGCAGTTTGTATAGGTATAGAAAGAAATTGTGTGAGGATGTAGAGGCCATGTATGTACTTTTTGTATTAACTTCTCTTAGTGCTTTAATTTCAATGTAAGAGCACCTTGTAAAAGTCACATGCCTTGCCTTTACCTGTTTCTTGCTTTCAATGTGTTCAGTCTTCTTTTACTTTTAAGTATAATGTTAGCTGTATCATCATCATAGACACCTTTTTTAACATATTAAGAGTTTCCATTTACTCCTAACTTTGGAGTATTTTTGTCATGAAAGGGTGTTTAAACTTTTTAGATGCTTTTTTCTGCATCTAGTGAGATTATCATGAAGCTGTTTTTTTTTTTTTTTTATTCAATTAATATGACCTGTAACACTTACTGCATCGCATTCCTGGCCTAACCCCCATCTTGTTATGGTATATAGCCTGGTAGGCTACAGTCAACGGGATCGCAAAGAGTCAGATATGACTGAGCAACTTCACTCACTCACTCATAATAATATTATACTCTGATGAATTGACCGTTCAGGTATTTTGTTGTGAGCACAGCGTTAGCTGCCCTCACCCAGTATACCAGTAGGCAGGGAGTGCCTGTCAGGGCCCAGGCTGGCACCACCGGGGTGGCGAGCGGCTCAGTGTTCACCATCACTGCTCAGGGGCTCCTGCTGCACCACTGCCGTGAGCTCAGTCCCAGGGACATTATGAGATCCGAGTCAGCCAGAGGTTCTGGAATCTTCCGAGTCAGTGACTCAGGAGGGTCTGACTGACTGTTGCAGTCCTCTTCATTTGAGGTTCATAACCATTAAGTCACAAAATGGCAGCAGCCAAGGCAAGTCCTACAAGCAGCCTGTCCCCTTGTCCTGTGTGTCTGTGTCTGCTGTAACAAGGTGATTTTACATTTAAAGAAGAAAGAAAACTAGAATGGAAGGAAGGAAGGAAAGGGAAAAGAGTGAAAGAAGTCTTTTTTTAATACAGAATCCCATCTTTAATGCCATTTATTTTTTGAGGTTTAATCAGGCCCCCAAAGGGCTCCCATCAGCTGTCTTATGCCTGGTTCTCTGTTAAAATCCTAGTTGGTTAAAGATTAGCATGTTGCTCTCAAGTAGCTACCAGTCTCCTCTTAAGGTTTTACAACCATGATTTCCATTACTTTCAATAGCACCCTTATGCCTAAGCTTCTCCTCTCTTCTGTTCCGAATTCAGCCTGTCCCCTAGAGCGGAAAGTCACTGAGCTCTTTGATCTTACTGCCTTCCTCACTCCAAGGTCAATCTCCTGGACCACTGTTGTGGAGCTGGGATGTGGGCCAAGCCAGTGGCCCAGCTGTCTCAGAATGGAACCTCTGCTTCACAAAGAAGACTCTGGACAGGGGCGGTAGCTCGTGATCCTCTCAGCTTGCCTCTAGAGCATAAAATCTCTACCTTATGAATAATGTTTCAGCTTCACTGAAGCTAAAGCTCTGATACTTTGGCCACCCGATGTGAAGAGTCGACCCACTGGAAAAGGAGAAGGAGGCAGCAGAGGAGGAGATGGTTAGAGAACATCACTGATTCAGTGGACATGAGTTTGAGAAATCTCTGGGAGAGAGTGGAGGACAGAGGAATGTGGCATGCTGCAGTCCACGGGGTCACAAAGAGTGGGGCATGACTTAGCAACTGAACAACAACAAATGGATAGTGTTAAGTAGGAATGTTAGGAGCAGGTATTCTGCGACGGCCGAAACTGGAACAGAACATCCTCCTTGGGAATCAGAGACAGATGGGGAAAGGCAGTTTCAGCTCTCTCCCTTGTGTTGCCTGTAATACAGCTCCTATAGATTGGAGGTGGGGAGCACAGGAAAAGCTCACACTCACATCCTGCATGTCCAGAAGCGATACTGTACACTGGGCTGGGATCCAAGGGACAGAGAACCCTGGCCACACCCACCTGTAGTGATGCCATCATATGGAGCTGGCGGGATTTGGGCAGCATTGTGGCTCAAGTGCCACAGTCTCTGGGTATTCTGATCAGTATTTAGTCCATTTCTTTTTTTTGTCAATACATTTTTTATTCACTCCTTGTATGTCTTTAGGGCAATATTCAGAGGTTTTAAAGTTTGCTTTTTTAAAAAAGTAATTTTCACTGAGTATGAGTGTTTCTCTTCAGAAAGGATCCATTAACATTTCAGATGTCAAAAGGCATTTTTTTCCCCAAAAATGTATGCTACCGTAAGGAATATAATTATCATCATTGTATTTTTTAATAATTATATGTGAAATATGTTCTGGGTAATGAGCTACTGTTCTCAACAGTATATAATGATATTTTCTGTATATTAAATGATGAAACACATGAAGTTATCTAGCATAGGATTTGACATGTAACTGATTCTTGATAAAGTTCTCCTCTTTTTGAACTGGGGGGCAATTTATGATTATGGATGATCTGGAATTCATCTTGCCTGCAATAAAGGGTCTTGAAAGAACCTCTTAAGTTTTCTGTCTCATCAAAAGAAAACAGATGTTGCTAGGGAGATTTTCTGGAACTTACAATGTCTTATGTTTCATTTGCAAAGGTGTGAACTATATTTAGTTGTATATGTTTTCATATCAATAATTATTTTATGCTGATGTTTCCATATGGATATTCTTCTACCATCTGTTATTTATGCCTATAGAAGTACACCCAACTAGTACTTCTAAGACTATATAGCCTTCAAAGAACTCTGTAGGTGAAAGCAATAAAGCCTTTAACATCACAAGAGTGCCAGCCTCCTCCTAGGTTCATCCTTATATTTGACCAAGCTTTATCAATACTATTTTTCCTGACCTCCAATATTTACTGCAATCTTATTCTGCCTTTTAGATATGTGCACTGATTTCAGTTTTTCTGCTTTGCCCTTGGAACTTATTAAGTATGTAATTAAGATTTACCTTTTTGGCTTTTCTCCCTTTTACCTATTTATGAGATTTGATATTAATCCTGACATCCTAACCTGCCATGAGCAGAAGTTAAAAAATTAAACTCATTCCTTTGCCAATTCCCTGAGCCAAATACCTCTTCCAAACTTTGAAAATTGTTACACACCAGAAAAATTTTGTATAGAATGTTTATCATTTGAATGAATTATTTTTAATTGCTTGAATTAGACATAGAGTTTAATACATAAACTGGACTATTATTGTTATCTTTAAAAGTGCAACAGGAGTTATAGGGGAGCTCTCCCTTGAAGGAAGGGTACCTGGGGTAGAGATCAGAAGTGGGGGATAAGCCAGACCTGAAAGGATTCCATTAAGAGAAGAGAATCCTGAGTGAATTAATGAACATTAGTATAAGTGAAAGACTTAGAATTCATAAATCACTCCAGAGATACTTGAGGGCTAAAGGTTTATTGGTAGCAGCACTGGAAGATGATTTTTGAAAGGCAAGCTGAATTCAGACTGTGGAAGGTCTAGGTTTGAAAAACGTAAGAACTCAACATTTAATGCTACTGCTGTTGCTTTGTTCTCCAGAATACAGGAAGTTGATACATCAGGGAAATATCAGCGAATATTTTGAAATACAGAAAAAAGAGACATGGACAGAGCCACTAGTTAGGGATATGAGTCAACAAGCAGTTAAACAAGGGGAATGGAAAGAAAGGAGATAGCAGTGAGAAAAATCATGATGACAGGAACAACAGACCTTCAGATGGGAGAGAGAAGTGTCAAGTGTGGCTAAAGCTTTAGAAAATAAAATAGGAAAACAATGACAAAACCAGAGAGTAGTTGATCATGGGGATTTAAAGTTTATGTAATCAGTGTATAACTGTTTATTGCTTCAAGGTAATATTCTGCATTACAACAAGACTTAAAATTTAAAGTAATAAGCAGAGAACATGGTATATTATATCCAGAGATAATAAAACTGCATAGCCTCAAGTGTCTGCTGTGAAATTTCCTTTATAAAACATTAATTATATGAATGTGTCACATTAAGCAGTTCTTGGAAAGAATTCTTATGTTCCACTCAGAAAGCTGGATTGATTTTTTTCTGCTCTTGAACCATGAAAATTTCATTAAAATATCACTTCTCGAGGATCTTACTTTCATGTGTAAGGGGTTATTTAATATTGGCTATCAATTCAGGTAACAATTATTTCCAGTGGGCGATCTGTTCTCAAGATATATGGAACAGATTAGAAAGTCCCTGTAGGTTGAATATTTATTTATGAGCAGTTTAATTCATTAAATTTCTTCTAATATCTAGAGTCCGAAATGTTGCAGAAGTCAGAAAGATATGCTTTTTCATTCAAGACACGTGATTTATCAAAATTGCTCAGTGTGAAAAAAATATTGTAACTCCCCATATACTGTAAGTTTATACATTTGGCAAAATGTAATAGTGCTTGTGATTTAGCTGACTTGAAATTTATTAATTTTCATTACTGGAACTAATTATGGCCATTTCTACTTACTATTTCCCTCATTAGAAAGCTCTAGTGTATGTCATTGTCAATTAATGACTCATCTCTCACTACCTCATCTGTGTGTTATATTAACTTCATGAGCAGTGAAGGGTTTAAGCATGTAGGTAGTTTTCGTTATTATTATTAATTGTGGGAGGAAAAGCAACTAGAAGTGTAACAAAATGATCTGCATCACACCCAAGTTTTCTCATGCCTGAAGCTTACATTTATGGAGGCACTTTTTAAGAGAAATAACATTTTATATGTATTTATAAAGACATACATTCTTGAACGTTGGAAATGGCCTATGCAAGTATGAGTTCCTAAGGTATGCATCATGTTAAATATGCTTCTAAAAATAATTGTCAATATAGTATTTAAAGGGTGAATTCAATTCCATTGAAGGAAAAGCCTTTATAATGTGGCATACTAGAAAGTGTAGATGAACTAATGACTTTTTTTTTTTAATTAAGCTTGTGGCTAAAAAGTGGTATAACCTCATTCTTTGATTTTGTATTATCAAATCGGCATACAGAATGTTTATCAAAAATCAGAACATTTCATCCTTAATACCTTGACTATAATGTGGTAACTAGTAATCAACCCAATGTCATATTAATATCTACCCCGGAAGAGAGAGAAAACCCATAACAACTGTAGAAGTAGATATTACCTCCATAGGGAACTATTTGTAACACATCTATTTGACAAAAGGCAGATATTAAAAACATACAGAATCTCTACAAAGTAATGAAAGACAGATAATGATAGACAAATGAGCAAATGATAGTTCACACAAATATACTAAATACAATCTGTAATGACAAAAAGCAGATCAGAAGTTATCAAAGGATGGGGGTGGGAGGAGGGAAAAAATTTAAAGGGACACAAGGAAACATCTGGGGTTGTTGGAAATGGTTGTTATGTTTGGTTTTGAAATGGTTTCAAGTGTATGCCAAAACTCATCAAGTTATACACCCACCACACATGAGTCTATTGTCATTAATTATACCTAAATACATTTGTTACCCAAAAAAAGAAAGGATGGATGGGTGAAAGGAAGGTGCAAAAGAAAGGGAAAGAGAAAGAAAGGAGAAGAGAAATAACCAAAATGGAGAGTAAATATCATACACTGCTGTTGGCTGAGAATACCTGTGTCTGCTCTGGAACAGTATCTCAGTAACTTTTATACTATCTCCTAAGGCTATAAATGAGCACATACCCTATGACCCTGCAATTCCATGCTTGGGTGCTTATTCAATAGAACTTCAAGCATCTATTCTGCAAGTAATAGTGTGCTAGAATTAGGCTTATCTTTTGTCTGAATTAGCTAATCTGTTATAAATAGTGTTGTTCATAATACAGCAAAACTTGAAAGTAATAATGTCCATCATTAGTAGAAAGACAAGTAAATTGTGAAATATCTATGTAATCAAATACTATATAGGAGAAAACAAGTTAGGTAATGCTTCTACAATATGGATTTTGATCACAAACATAAAATTAAGAGAAAGAAATCAGACAGAAAAGAAAATATACTGAATAATAATATTTACAAAAATTCAAAGACCAACAAAATTCTTCTTTAGAGATTGGTAATCTGGTTCCGTTTGTGGAGGAGGGAGGTGTCCTGACAAGCCTTCTGACGTCCTATCTGTGGGAAGGCCTCTTCCTTGGTTTCTTAGTGATCACAAACTTACCTTCATGGTCACTTATTTATGCCTTTTACTTCTCTTCATGCTGTTTAACAATAAAATTTAATTAAACAATCATCAATAAAGAGATGAAAGAAAGAGAAGATTCAAAAACTGCAACTTTTAGTTTGTTTTTGTTTCTTTCTTAAATAAGATAAACTAAAAAAAATGGTGATTGCACATAGATCAAAGGGACATTTAGATTAGTAGTTTAAGGTCATGTTCAGTTTAGTAAATATTAAAAATGAGGTTTGCTTAAGTGTAAATAGATACCTCAAAGAACTTGAATTCAGAAGTTTCTTAGAATGAAAAGCATTTATAAGCATTTAATAATGCATATGTATATTTTTGTTTTGCCTTTCACTGCAAAAGTAGTCACAATTGTTAAATTTGAGCTACAATATCTGCATTTAAACCACAAACATTTCACTTTCCTCATAATTGAAAATGAAGGGACTCTTTGAAAGAGAAAATGGAGAAAGACCTTTAAAAAATGAGTTTTTCTGAAAGAAAATGTCCTTAGCAGCAATTTGACTTAAAGTTATCATTTTCTTCTTATAAAAAAAAACATGAAAGCTGGCCACGGCATGTTCACAGATCCTGGAAAATGGCCCACATGGCTGGGTTTGCCTTTGTTTGAACAAACCATTCTTATATAAATGGTGCACAAAATGTGAGTGCTTAAAGTTTAAAAGGTAGAAATACACATTAGAATAATTTTGATTTTTTAAACTGAATTTGACAGAAAAAAAAATCTCTACCATATTTAAATAAAACATAGTTGTGGATCCTACAGTATAAGTTACAATTATTTTTAGGATAATGTGTAGTTTTCTATTTTTTGAGACAATGTAAATATTGGTTAAATTTGATGATCTCCTTATACTTAGGAAAGTATAAGTTCATAGGGTAGCAGAGTCCTACATGACTGAACTTATATACTTAGGAATGGGACAACTTTCCTTGTAGCTCAGTCGGTAAAGAATCTGCCTGCAGTGCAGGAGACCCAGGTTCGATCCTTGGGTCAGGAAGATCCCCTGGAGAAGGAAATGACAACCCACTCCAGTATCCTTGGCTGGAAAATCCCATGCACAGGGGAGACTGGTGGGCTTCAGTCCATGGGGTCGCAAAGAGTCAGGCACGACTGAGCGACTAAAATGCACATACTTAGGAATAAAGAAGACTTTAAAAATTAAATATATATATTGAATATATATATTTCAGATGAGATAGCCATAGTGTTCTATTTGATAATGTAATAATATGATTATATTTCTGAAAACTAATGACAAGGAATAAAGAATAAATTGGGTGAAATTTCTATCTCATTAAAATTTCATGATTGCTTGAATATTAATTTGGAAGAACTACTGGATTGCTGGCAAATATGGTAATAATAAGGTAAAATATTCTTCATTTTAATTGATAAATAAAATATTTAATTTGAAAAATTAGATATTGACCAGGTTTGAGGGAGGATGCATGAAAAAAAATGCCTAATGTATTTGTTAAAGCTTTTGTATAATAAACGAGGGTCTTCCCAGGTGGCTCAGTGGTAAAGAATCTCCCTGCAGCACAGGAGTTCCAGGTTCCATCCCTGAGTCTGGAAGAGGAGCTCCTGGAGAGGGAAATGGCAACCCACTCCAGTATTCTTGCCTGGGAAATCCCATTATCATAGGACCCTGGTGGGCTACAGTCCATGGGATCTCAAAAGAGGTCGACAGGACTTAGTAATTTAACAAGCAACATAACAAATAAGCTTCTGTGAAAAATCAAAATGCATAAAAAAATTAAACACGCATACTGGGTGAACAACTGTTATACATGTCTCAGTAGCAGAATTAGCTTATAGGAGAAACTGTGAACAAGTAGATGGGGAAAGTTTTGAAGGACAAAGCAGAAAGGTCCTGGTTTCCTCAGGATGAATGTCTGGTTCTACTCTGTTTGGGAGCACTGTCAAATGTGCTAAGTTGGTTCTGTCATGTAGGACTCTGCTACCCTACGGACTGTAGCCTGCCATGCTCCTATGTCCTTGGAGTTTTCCAGGCAAGAATTGTGCAGTGGGTTGCCATTTCCTCCTCCAGGGGATCTTCCCGATCCCGGGATCAAACCTGTGTCTCTTTCTCTTACATCTCCTATATTGCCAGTTTGTTTGTTTGTTTTTAACCACTAATTCCACCTGGGAAGCTGTCAGCCAACTCTGAATCATTGGAACAAGAGAAGCCTAAACTGGGACTTGATGAGGAGAAGCTTGCAAATACAAAAGTCAGGGAGATTTTTGACACCACAGAGATCCATGTGAAGGGCAACTACATACCACTATTAAACTAGGAAACTAAGACTGAGAGAGTTACCCATTTATAATTATTCCAGACAAGCATAAGCCCAGACTGTCCTGGGCACAATTAAAGCCACATCACTGATGTTGAACTTGAGGGCAGATTGGCTTGATGGATAGTTTGGCAGAACTAGTGTAGCCGAGATGCTCTAGGAAACCAAACAGTTTCAGGGAAAAAGAAAGTCTTTAAAAACAGTCAGTGAAATCACAGACACTGGACCAATGGCATTACTGTATATGTTTGGAACATCATATATGCAACTGCTGTGATCTGTGGTCAAAGGAAAAATGCTGAAGTCCTCAGAGTATTTGTAAATCCGAAATATATCACCAAAGACAGGTGAGCAACAATAGAAACAGTGACTTTTGACCACTGTTCCAGCATGTAACCAGTCACCAACAGGAAAATAAACAAAAATGAAGAAATTGCAAAAACACGTCTGTTATTCGGAAGCAGCATGAAGAGCTGAGAAAAATGAAATAGTTTGTCAAAACTAGTACCTACGTAGGTCCAGGGAAGAAGGCTACTGCCAGGGGTGTTGTGCTTTAGAGGAGCAGCCTTATAAATGGTCCTGGATATCACGACATAGAAAAGCCAGTGACATAACGGGCAATAATGTCACCAGGGATTCAGAGCCTTCAGTTGGCGTGATGCTACTGGAAGGGGGAAAATACCCATTCCCGTGATCAACACTATTAAAGCTTTAGAGAAAATCTATGTAACATTTGCTTTTTACCCTTGATATGAAAGGCAACAAATTTCAAAGAGCCAGAAGTTTTATGAAGTTTGCTACAGCTGGCATAAAATTTTCTTCTTAATGTGGAAAGAATTTAAATATCAGAAGCACATAAAGGAAAAATAATTGAATTTTCATATCTTTCTATCAGATTCAATAACTGTAAAGGGTTCTTGAATATGGAATATTATTTCCCTATAATTCTGTCAAAGCTCTATACTTTGTTACACTCAAATTCATGATTTCTGATAACTCACAAATTACTAAAATATTTGCCACAAATTACCCATGCTGGTAATTGTCCATGATGATAAGGAAATTTTTCAATATTAGCTATTAATTGTTATTCTTAAATTTGGATACAAATATCTGCACATAATAAGTACAGTATCTATTATTTAGATCAGAAACTAGAATTCCAAAGAGCTTTAATATAATGTTCAAATATCATACACCAACATCAGGTTGATTTAAACAAGTTTGATTTTAAAAGTTGATATATATTCATTATAATTTATATTTTGCCTGCCCATTTTAATGCACATTTTTGAAATATTCAGAGAAAAATTGTTGAAAATAGGTTTGAAACATTTTTTAAGGTCTTGAATTTTTACTGTTAATTGTATTCATATTTTTCATGAAAACACATTTAAATTTAGTATACTTAGTATTGCATTACAATTTAAAACTTTATATTATATTAACAGATTGCATGATAACTATGATTAGAACAACATATAACTAATTTGTTGATACATGGACAAAAATGGATTTTATGGAATAAATAGAATTTATGTATACCCTTATTTTATTACTAATACCAACATTGATAGTATATCAACAGACCACACAGAAATAGACAATATTAGTTTTATTCAATCATATGATATTTTGCAGATTTTTAGCTTTATAAAATCATAGCTTTCATTTTATTTGTCCGTTTTGTTGAAATGGAGGTATATTTTTTCATAATACAAGGAAAAATATTTTAACAGTTTTTTGCTTTCACTTACCTTGGAGGATAGTTGATTTATAATGCTGTGTTAGTTTCAGGTGTACATCAAAGTAATCAGTTATACATATATTGACTCTTTTCTTTTAGATTCTTTAACAGTTTATTAGCTTTACTTGTAATTTTAAATTTCTTAGACATATGGTATGTCAGTCTCTATTTGCAGAAGTCCAACAAATGTTAAAGCATATCTGAACAATCCTCATATTGTTAGTGGGTCCTAAACAATTTAATGAATATCTGTTGATCTGCATTTCCAAATGGAAAGAAATAGTCCTGACATACAGGGGAGATATTTAAATAAATACAAATAAAAGAGGCTAAATCTAATGACTTCTACCTAGATTCCATGTGGAGTTTTCAAAGACTACATCAGTGTCATTATAAGTATTTCTTGAGTATTTACCATAGCATCAGGGCAGGAGATCAAAACCGCATTCTTTCAACAAGATACCATTAGGATTCAAATTGTAGTTTCTATGGCTACACACTGTTCTCTTTCCACTATGCTCCCTTTTAAGACTCAATTGATTGGTGTCATAAAAGAAATAGTTCACTATAGTATATTTTTCAGTTTCCTCTACTAAAAGTTGTACACTTACTAAAGAAGTAGGTTCAAGATAATACTTTATATATATGAACAACCAACTTTATTTTCTGCAATCCAAATCAGTAACATTAAACCATAATTCTATATTTCCCATTAGAATAAGCAAACTTACTGAAATTAGCAAGCTGGTATAAGTGTTTACAGAATGAATCTTGATGCATGATTTTTTTAAATTTTGATAAATAAGGGAAAGGTGCAGAAATTACTCATGACAGACATTAGGTACGCCAAAATTATATTCTCGCTTTTGCAGAAACCCTGATTTTGTGATTATTTTCAAATGTGAATTTATCAGCATTCACACGAAGTGATTTTTTTCTAAACATCTATAAAGATTATGTGAATATTATTAATTTTTTGGCCTTTGGGTCAATAAAAATAATAGCATAATGATAGTAATATCATAGACCTTGAGGTACTTCTGCTTTATAGCATTGACATAAAATGCTGCTGTTTGCTTTTGATGAAATTCTAAATATCAAGGTATATTTCCAGACTATTGGGAAGCAAAGCAATTTTATGCCCTTTACCACTTATCTCTTAGAAAGATTACTTTATCAGTCTTTTAGAGAAGATTTTAACCTTATACTGAATCAGACTTTATTGTTCTTGATGTACTTCTGTTTTTAGAAGACAGAAGTCAATGCTTCATAAAATGTAAAATATAAATAAATACATAGACTACCATAAAACATTGTCTCTATATGAAGTTTACCTGGGTTCAAAAAGCTTCAATAAAATATATGTTGCAAATTTACTTTTCAGTTCAGTATACAAACTTTTATTTGGTATGCTCTACCAAAGAACAAGTGCTTTTTTTTTTAATTATTTTTTTAAATTTATTTTTATTAGTTGGAGGTTAATTACTTTTTTAGAAAGAATGTTTACAAAAATTGCATTGATTTCCTGAAAATATATACTTCATATGAATAATATTTGCAGGTAAGTTTTAAAATGTTTACCTTTTCTGTTACTTTGAACTAAACTTCATTACAATAATATATCTAAAAGAAATACTTAGGTTTTTAGAATAATATAACTTGAACATAAATATATTTATACTTTTTAGGAACAAATAAAAATCTAATTTACTAAATTAAAATCCTATTTTTAGAAGCTTGTCTAAATATTATGCCAATACAACTATGATAAACATATTGTTTTATATTCCATTCGAATTGCTGAGTCAACCATATCAATTACATAGTGTATTATCACCAAGAAAAAATATTCACAGGGATTAATCGCAATATCCCTGGGGAATATTATGTTTCTCATAATAATGATCACAGAATTAATGTCAAACAGGTTAAAAGACCTATAGTTAAGAAGTAACATTAGGATGATAATAATATTTCAGTTTGGTATTGACATGTACACACTGCTATTTTTAAAATAGATAATCAATAAGGACCTACTATAAAAAATAAGAAAGAAGTTATCAGTAAAACACTGTTAATTAAAAAAATATAGTTTTTCAGAAATAAAAATCCAGAACCCATACTATAATAATTAGATAATGATATTCCTCTATTCAGGGGCCATTAACAACAATATTAAAAAGTGAAAGTCACTCAGTCCTGTCTGACTCTTTGTGACCCCATAGACTCTAGCCTGCCAGGCTCCTCCATCCATGGAATTCTCCAGGAAAGAATACTGGTGTGGATAGCCATTCCTTTCTCCAGGGGACCTTCCCAACCCAGGGATCGAACTCAGGTCTCCCACATTGCAGGCAGATTCTTTACCATCTGAGCCACCAGGGGAAGCAACATGTGGGCTCTTGGTTCCCTGACCAGGGATCAAACCCAGGCCCCTTTGCATTGAGAACACAGTGTCTTAACTACTGAACTACCAGGGTAGACACTTAGTGACGTCACTTAGTCGTGTTTGACTCTCTGCGACCCCATGGACTGTAACCTATAAGGCTCTTCCTACCATGGGATTTTCCAGGCAAGAAATCTGGAGTGGGTTGCCATGTCCTTCTAATTGGTATAAGAATGACAGAATTCAAGTCCTGAATCCATCCCTTAAAAGTCATCCTGCACAAACTCTGCACACAACACTGCTTATAGCATGACTTCTTCATCATCAAAATGGAGAAGCACATATCACATGATGTTGTTTCAATAATTAAAAAGGATAATGAATAATTGTGATGACACTTTTCACACATTTATATATTAATCCTTAGCAAAGTCACTTAATGCAAAGTCAGATTTACTATCCTTAAAATCAGAAAGTATAACTAATTTTACCAAAATGTTATAAATTTTTGCTTCATTCATTTCAAATAGAGTTCCATTCTATGACATGCTTGTCAAATAATTTAATTTTTATATCAAAATTGGCATGTAACAAAATTAAATAGTCATTTAATGAATATCTGATTCTTTGTCTGTGAGTTATTTTCTATGTAGTAATTATTTATCTTTAAATAGTCAATTGTTAACATCAATATTTACAGTGATAGTCAAAGGTACAGAGAATAGGGGAGACTTATTTAAGTCAGGCAAGACCTTATGTCTCCTAGACTTCCCCATCTCTTTTACCAAAGTACTTTATTCTTTTTTTTTTATGGTGAAGTTATCACTCTCTTTAAGGAGATTTTAAAGACATCACTCTGAAATTTTAAAAATTATCAACTAATGCCACACTTTTGCATTAACAATTTTCTGATCCCTGAGAGAAGTATCTCAAAAAAATGACCTTGAATGGGAAATGCCTGAGTTGATACAATAGAGAGTGTAGATTTATCTCTATGGTGTGTAATTGGAAATCTGAAGTCCAGAGAAAGGAAAAGTGTTCATAGAAGGATTAAGGCAGTCCTCACCATTAGGATAAAGTCAACTCTGCTGCTGTATTGTTTAAAATATATTTGAAATGATAAGGTAATCTGTGCACTGTCCCCAACTGTTGTGCTATTAATGTCAAGTAGTTATCATCTGGCCAGTTCATACTAAAGAACAAACACAAGAGTAAATCTCTAAAGCAATAAGAAGAATGAATTTGTATGTTTCAAACATCTAAATATTCACCATCCTGTACAAAGTTTCTAAATTTCTAGAGTGTTTAATTAGCATATAAATCCATGCTAGCCATTGAATATATATTGATAAAATAAATATAGGACTAATTATAGGTTGAACATCAAGTAACCTCACTTGTAACATCCTGTCAGTAACAACAGTGTGAGAAGCTTGGTGAAACTCTCTGCCAGAGAAACTTTTAATGCACTGTTCAAAATTAGCAGAGACAATTTTTCAATGCTTTCTGGAGATTGTACAAAGGGTTTAAAATAAATTGAGAAGCAGTTACTGCACAAGGTCTACAGAGATTTTTAACAACATTGGAAGGCCATGGACTTCATTTTCCTGTGAAGAACACTTCCAAACGTCTTGGCAACAGCATGTTTTTTATTGACTTACCCAGCTCTATGGTGCAAGAGAGCTCTTCAGGGTAGATTTGGCATCCACTGAACATCAGTTCCATCTCCCAAGCTCTGTAGTCTGGAAGACCTATTTTAAGGAAGATGAGGTGTAAAAGCTGAGTAGCAGCCTAAGTTCTACCTTCTCCCCACATGTATACACACAGCTCCTTCTCCATAGGGATCTGGGTGGGGGAGACCACAGGGAAGAACAAATCCTCCATCCCTCCCACCCCTAGTTCCTGCTCATGGAACAGAGGTCTTCCCCAGTCCAAGGAGAGTCAGAGCAAGCCTTAAAAATTGGCAGTCCCCTGACCCTGCCTGAAGGGCCTAAATATATCTGCATTATACTGTGGCACAATGAATGTTTTAGGGATGTGCTTAGAGCAGTAAAGCAATTAACTAGGGAGCAGTGGAGACTAACAGTGGTATTAGTGTGATATGATACAGGCATACCCATCAGAAGCTTAACAGGAAGATTTGGGAAAGATCCAGTCAAAGAGGCCTGTGCTAAAACCACCATCCATCCTATGTGGTTCAGAAGACTATGTTCATACTAAAGATGCTGTCCTCTCAGATGTAACCCTGTGATCTTTAGCTGGATGTGGAGCAAACCCATAAACTCCTTTAAATATGAAAGCAGTCTCCCAGCCACACACACATTCAATGGTAAATGGTGAAAATCTTTCTGACTGGGGGACTTATTTTCAACTTCTTGTATGTCAGAATCTTCTAAACTCTGCTGACACAGTGGCAACTGTTAGGGAGCTAGGCTTTAAAATGAAACATAAAAAAATAAAAAAGTCAAACCAGGGACATGAGAATATGTGCAATATTTATAAATAGATTTAACTGATACAGTAATCAAGACAATGTGTTATTGGTGAAAGAATAGACAAATAAGTCAGCAGAATGAATAGAGAGCCCCAAAACAGAACCATATGAATTAGTCAATTAATATTTGGCAAAAGAGCAAAGGCACTAACATGATAATCTTTACAATGATTGGTTCTGGAATAGTTGGGTATTCACACACACAAAATAAATACAGACATAGAAGTTATACTCATCACAAAAGTTAACTCAAAATGAATCAGAGACCTAAATGTAAAAGTGCAGAACTTTAAAATTCATAATAAATAGCACAAGAAAGTATCATTGACAAATTGTATGTTAGTTTATTTCTGAGCCCTTGATTTTTTTTCCCTTGGTCTGTGTATCTTTTTATTGTAATGCTATACTATTTTTATTACTATAGTTTTGTAAAACAGTTTGAAATCAGGAAGTATGATGTCTCCAATTCTGTTCTTCCTTCCAGAGATTGCTTTGGTTATTGGAGTCTGTTGTGGTTCTGATGAATTTTAAAATTGTTTTTCTATGTTTGTAAAAATGACATTGGAATTTGGTAGAAAATAAATTGAATCCATAGGTCATGTTGAATATCATGGGTATTTTGACAAGATTACTTCTTCCAATCCATGAATATAGGATATATATTCATTTATTTGTTTCTTATACAATTATTTTTAAAGGTTTTATATATATTTTTTTTAGTTTACAGATCTTTCACCTCCTTGGTCAAATCTATTCTTGGTGTTATGGTAAATGAGATAGTTTTCTTACTTTCTCTTTTGGATTATTTGTTTTTAGTTTTATAAAAATGTAATTAATTTTTTGTTTTTTTTTTTTTATCCTACAATTTTCCTGAACTTGTTAGCTCTAACAGTTTTTTGAAGGGGTTTTTAGAGTTTTCTATATATGTGATCATGTCATATACAAACAGACAATTTTACTTCAAAAAATACCTTACAAAGTACTGTAAATTTGCTAAGATAGTAGATTTCAGATACCTATGAAGATTCTATTCACTACAATTTTTTTTCATTTATTTTTATTAGTTGGAGGCTAATTATTTTACAATATTATAGTGGTTTTTGTCATACATTGACATGAATTAGCCATGGATTTACATGTATTCCCCATCCCGATCCCTGCTCCCACCTCCCTCTCTACCCGATCCCTCTGGGTCTTCCCAGTGCACCACGTCCGAGCACTTGTCTCATGCATCCAACCTGGGTTGATGATCTCCTTCACCCTAGATAATATACATGTTTCAATGCTGTTCTCTGGAAACATCCCACCCTCACCTTCTCCCACAGAGTCCAAAAGTCTCTTCTGTACATTTGTGTCTCTTTTTCTGTTTTGCGTATAGGGTTATCATTACCATCTTTCTAAATTCCATATATATGTGTTAGTATACTGTAATGGTCTTTATTTTTCTGGCTTACTTCACTCTGTATAATGGGCTCCAGTTTCATCAATCTCATTAGAACTGATTCAAATGAATTCTTTTTAATGGCTGAGTAATATTCCATGGTGTATATGTACCACAGCTTCCTTATCCATTCATCTGCTGATGGGCATCTAGGTTGCTTCCATGTCCTGGCTATTATAAACAGTGCTGCGATGAACATTGGGGTGCACGTGTCTCTTTCAGATCTGGTTTCCTTGGTGTGTATGCCCAGAAGTGGGATTGCTGGGTCATATGGCAGTTCTATTTCCAGTTTTTTAAGAAATCTTCACACTGTTCTCCATAGCGGCTGTACTAGTTTGCATTCCCACCAACAGTGTAAGAGGGTTCCCTTTTCTCCACACCCTCTCCAGCATTTATTGCTTGTAGACTTTTGGATAGCAGCCATCCTGACTGGCGTGTAATGGTACCTCATTGTGGTTTTGATTTGCATTTCTCTGATAATGTGTGATGTTGAGCATCTTTTCATGTGTTTGTTAGCCATCTGTATGTCTTCTTTGGAGAAATGTCTGTTTAGTTCTTTGAACCATTTTTTGATTGGGTCATTTATTTTTCTGGAATTGAGCTACAGGTGTTGCTTGTATATTTTTGAGATTAATCCTTTGTCTGTTGCTTCATTTGCTATTATTTTCTCCCAATCTGAGGGCTGTCTTTTCACCTTGCTTATAGTTTCCTTCATTGTGCAAAAGCTTTTAAATTTCATTAGGTCCCATTTGTTTACTTTGCTTTTGTTTCTAATATTCTGGGATGTGGGTCATAGAGGATCCTGCTGTGATTTATGTCAGAGAGTGTTTTGCCTATGTTCTCCTCTAGGAGTTTTATAGTTTCTTGTCTTACATTTAGATCTTTAATCCATTTTGAGTTTATTTTTGTGTATGGTGTTAGAAAGTGTTCTAGTTCCATTCTTTTACAGGGGGTTGACCAGCTTTCCCAGCACCACTTGTTAAAGAGGTTGTCTTTTTTCCATTGTATATCCTTGCCTCCTTTGTCAAAGATAAGGTGTCCATAGGTTCATGGATTTATCTCTGGGCTTTCTATTCTGTTCCATTGAACTATATTTCTGTCTTTGTGCCAGTACCATACTGTCTTGATGACTGTGGCTTTGTAGTAGAGTCTGAAGTCAGGCAGGTTGATTCCTCCAGTTCCATTTTTCTTTCTCAAGATTACTTGGCTATTCGAGGTTTTTTGTATTTCCATACAAATTGTGAAATTATTTGTTCTAGTTCTGTGAAAAATACCGTTGGTAGCTTGATAGGGCTTGCATTGAATCTATAGATTGCTTTGGGTAGAATAGCCATTTTGACAATATTAATTCTTCCAATCCATGAACACGGTATATTTCTCCATCTGTTTGTGTCCTCTTTGATTTCTTTCATCAGTGTTTTATAGTTTTCTATGTATAGGTCTTTTGTTTCTTTAGATAGATATACTCCTAAGTATTTTATTCTTTGTGTTGCAATGGTGAATGGTATTGTTTCCTTAATTTCTCTTTCTGTTTTCTGATTGTTAGTATATAGGAATGCAAGGGATTTCTGTGTGTTAATTTTATATCCTGCAACTTTAGTATATTCATTGATTAGCTCTAGTAATTTTCTGGTAGGGTTTTTAGGGTTTTCTATGTAGAGGATCATGTCATCTGCAAACGGAGAGAGTTTTACTTCTTCTTTTCCTATCTGGATTCCTTTTACTTCTTTTTCTGCTCTGATTGCTGTGGCCAAAACTTCCAAAACTATGTTGACTAGTAGTGGTGAGAGTGGGCACCCTTGTCTTGTTCCTGATTTTAGGGGAAATGCTTTCAATTTTTCACCATTGAGGGTGATGCTTGCTGTGGGTTTGTCATTTATAGCTTTTATTATGTTGAGGTATGTTCCTTCTATTCCTGCTTTCTGGAGAGTTTTAATCATAAATGGATGTTGAATTTTGTCAAAGGCTTTTTCTGCATCTATTGAGATAATCATATGGTTTTTATCTTTCAATTTGTTAATGTGGTGTATTACATTGATTGATTTGCAGATATTAAAGAATCCTTGCATACCTGGGATAAAGCCCACTTGGTCATGGTGTATGATTTTTTTAATATGTTGTTGGATTTTGTTTGCTAGAATTTTGTTAAGGATTTTTGCATCTATGTTCATCAGTGATAAATGGGTTGTAGTTTTCTTTTTTTGTGGCATCTTTGTCTGGTTTTGGAATTAGGGTGATGGTGGCCTCATAGAATGAGTTTGGAAGTTTATCTTCTTCTGGAATTTTCTGGAAGAGTTTGGGTAAGATAGGTGTTAGCTCTTCTCTAAATTTTTGGTAGAATTCAGCTGTGAAGCCATCTGGTCCTGGGCTTTTGTTTGCTGGAAGATTTTTGATTACAGTTTCGATTTCCTTCCTTGTGATGGCTCTGTTAAGATCTATTTCTTCCTGGTTCAGTTTTGGAAAGTTATACTTTTCTAAGAATTTGTCCATGTCATCCAAGTTGTCCATTTTATTGGCATAGAGCTGCTGGTAGTAGTCTCTTATGATCCTTTGTATTTCAGTGTTGTCTGTTGTGATCTCTCCATTTTCGTTTCTAATTTTGTTAATTTGGTTCTTCTCCCTTTGTTTCTTAATGAGTCTTGCCAATGGTTTGCCAATTTTGTTTATTTTTTCAAAAAACCAGCTTTTAGCTTTGTTGATTTTTGCTATGGTCTCTTTTGTTTCTTTTGCATTTGTTTCTGCCCTAATTTTTAAGATTTCTTCCCTTCTACTAACCCTGGGGTTCTTCACTTCTTCCTTCTCTAGTTGCTTTAGGTGTAGAGTTAGGTTATTTATTTGACTTTTTTCTTGTTTCTTGAGGTAGGCCTGTAATGCTATGAGTCTTCCCCTTAGCACTGCTTTTACAGTGTCCCATAGGTTTTGGGTTGTTGTGTTTTCATTTTCATTCATTTCTATGCATATTTTGATTTCTTTTTTGATTTCTTCTATGATTATTCAGAAGCGTGTTGTTTAGCCTCCATATGTTTGAATTTTAAATAATTTTTTTTTCCTGTAATTGAGATCTAATCTTACTGCACTGTGGTCAGAAAAGATGACTGCAATGATTTCAATTTTTTTGAATTTTCCAAGACTAGATTTATGGCCCAGGATGTGATCTATTCTGTAGAAGGTTCCGTGTGCACTTGAGAAAAAGGTGAAATTGATTGTTTTGGGGTGAAATGTCCTATAGATGTCAATTAGGTCTAGCTGGTCCATTGTGTCATTTAAAGTTTGTGTTTCCTTGTTAATTTTCTGTTTAGTTGATCTATCCATAGATGTGAGTGGGGTATTAAAGTCTCCCACTATTATTGTGTTACTATTAATTTCCTCTTTCATACTCATTAGCATTTGCCTTACATATAGTGGTGTTCCTATGTTGGGTGCATATATATTTATAATTGTTATATCTTCTTCTTGGATTGATCCTTTGATCATTATGTAGTGTCCTTCTTTGTCTCTTTTCACAGCCTTTATTTGAAAGTCTATTTTATCTGATATGAGTATTGCGACTCCTGCTTTCTTTTGGTCTCAAGACTTTTCCAACTATACAGCACTGATAATAAAACTTCTAGGTTAATGGTGAAAAGATTCTCCACCGTGAGGGACAACCAGAGAGGTTCACAGAGTTATATGAAAAAGAGGAGAGGGAGGAGAGAGATAGAGATGAGCAGGAGGAGAAAAAAAGGGGACTCAAGAGGAGAGAGACAGATCTACACAGTTGTCTGTTCCCAAAGTGTTCTCCATAGCCCAGACACCCACAAAGATTCACAGAATTGGATTGGGAAGAGAAGGGGAAAGGAGGAAATAGAGGTGATCTGGGGGAGAAAACAGAGAGTCAAAAGTGGGAGAGAGTAATCAACACAGTCCTGAGTAAAAATGGGAACTGAATATTGGATTCTTAAATGTCCAAAATTTATATCACATACTAAAAAACACAGATTAAAAATCTAGCATAGAGGTTAGACTCTTTAAAATACAATATTTAAAAGAAAAACAAAAGCACCAAAAAAAGTTAGAAATATATATGAAGTTTGGTTTAAAAATAGGGCTTCACTCTTTTTTTTTTTTTTTTTGCAAGGTTATAGTAAAATGAAAATGAAAATTAAGGAAGAATAGAAGAGTATTAGAGGACTTTAAAAGGAAATAGAGAAAAACAAGAAAAAGAAAAAACAAGAAAAAAAAAGCAAGAAAAAAAAATTTTCCCTAATTAAAAAAATCATAAAAATATATGAAAACGAAAGTTAAGGAGTAATGGGGGAGTAATAGGGAATTTTTTTTTTTTTTTTTTTTTTTTTTTTTTTTAGTAATAGGGAATTTTAAAAGAAAATAATAGAGAAAAAAAGAAAGAAAATTTTTAATTAAAAATATATATATATATATATCTCTAGGAATTTCTCTGGAGCTGTTGCGGTCAGTGTGGGTTCAGTTCAGTTTCAGATAGCTCCTCATTCCAGCTTACACTTCTCGATATCTATAGGCCCTTCCCGGTGTAGTCGGTGTTACCCACAGGGATTTTAATCTGTTGCACAGGTCCTTTCTGAAGCGGTTCCCTTTGTTTATTTGGCTTCTGTTTGCTGTCTCTTTGGTGTCTAATTTCCGCCCTGACACAGGCAGTCGGAGGTGATCTCTTATTTAGGTTTGCTAGTTCAGTCCTGCTGCAGGGAGGGCATGGCACTGCAGACAGATATCGCTGTGTGTGCGGAGCACTCACCGTGTTCCGGCCACACTGGGCTTGCCCCCGCTCATGGGTGTCTGTGCTTTCCCCGTCTACACTGCTCAGGCTCCCGGCTGTTCTATAGGGAGCGTGCCCTGCATTGCATGCGGTTCCAGTTTTCGGGTCCTCCACAAAAGCGCGGACTCGGTTGTGCCTACGTTTTGTGCCTTCCCCAGCCTGAGCAGCTCAGGCAGCCAGGAGCTTGATGGGCGCACTCTCCCCGGGTGCGGCGCGCCCTCTCCCCTCCGCGGCCCCAGCCTCAGTTTCTGTGCGCACCAGTTGGGTGCCAGCGGCTTGTGTTTGTTCTCAGGAGCTGGCCTCTAGCCACGACCCTCCCGGCGGCGGATGTCGACCATCCAGACTCTCAGGAAGTCTTTAGATAGAAACTGGAGGCCTGTTTGCAGTGTGGGAGGGGATGCCCGTCTCTGGGGCCGAGTTTGCCCCTTTCCCCTCCCCCCTGTCTCCTACCTCCAGTGGGGATGGGCCGGTCCGCCACAGGCTAGCTCTTCTCTGGAATTTCTCAGTCCCTTTGTTTTGTGAACGGTCAGCAGTGTGTTTGGGGCTGTTTAATTTTCTCTCTTGCTATCCCACAGTTTAAAAAGCTCCCTCTGATTGTCCTCAGGGCACTCAGGCCCAGTCCTTACCCTAAGCAAAGCCGCTGCTACTCTCCGTTCCACCCCCCACTTGCTGGTGGCGGATGTGGGCGTCTGGGGTACTTTTCTGCTGGGAGTTGCTTTTAGGCACGTAATCTGTGGGCCTTATTTAATTTTTCCTCCCAATTAGGTTGGCCTCCGAGATTTGAAAACTTCCCCCAGGCCCGCCAGTGCGAGGGTTTCCTGGTGTTTGGAAACTTCCTCTATTAAGACTCCCTTCCCGGGACGGGTCTCCGTCCCTAGCTCTTTTGTCTCTCTTTTTATCGTTTATATTTTGTCCTACCTCCTTTCGAAGACAATGGGTTGCTTTTCTGGGCGCCTGATGTCCTCTGCTAGCGATCAGAAGTTGTTTTGTGAAATTTGCTCAGCGTTCAATTGTTCTTTCAATGAATTTGTAGGGGAGAAAGTGGTCTCACCGTCCTGTTCCTCTGCCATCTTGGCTCCTCCCCCCTATTCACTACAATTTTTTAAGACAAAGTAAAGATGGTTCTATATGTTCCACACTCATGACTAGGAAGAAATGTGGATATGTTAAAATAATATTAATTCCACCTACAATAGCACTTTACCTTCTATAGCTTGTGGAGATAAAAATAAAGCAAACCCATTGTATCTTTAGAGTAAAATATTGCACTTATTTACAGAATTTTCAAAGTACAAGATTCAGATTTTCCATTCAAATAGTAACACGCTTGTGTGATAGGCAGGCTTTTCTCCCATGACTTTTGCCACCTGTTCTTATGCCTGTATGAGGTTAACTTCCATGGCAAGAGACACTGCATATTTAATTAACATTATTAATCACCCACCTTTATTAACGAACCTATCCTGGATTGTCAGGGACACAGTGCAAGCTCAGAAGCTCTTAAAGGCAAAAGATTTACAGCAGTGTACTTGATTGCTTTGCCTGGCTTGAAGCTGGAGATGGTGGTATAAGAAGGAACATAGGTAGCCTTTAGGAAAAGGGAACATTTCTGGTCAACAAATAGCATAGAAAAAGGAATGTTAGTCCAATGGCTACTGAAGTAGAGATGAATTAATTTGGAAGTGGATTCTTCTTTTGAGATTCCAATAAGAGTTCAGTCCACTTTAAACTTTGGCCTGATAAGACCCTAATAAATAATCTAACCATGACATGTTGGATTTCTAACTTATATACCTATGAGATATTAAATGGCTGATGCTTTAAGCTGCTAAATTTGAGGTACTTTGTTAACCAGCAATAGAAAATTAATATGCTTGGGTTCCTGAGATTTAAATTTCAGACAGAATTTATATAAAGGTCAGCTATGCATAAATAATTACATTACTCATCATCTAACTTAAAATTAATCAGAGAAAGGGTTTGTTCATAACACTACATCTGCTCTTTTTCTTTATTATCTTTGAAAACAAAACTGATATCCCATTTAATATCATGGCAATAATTAATATTCCTTCTGGATACTAAGTAAAATTTATTTTTATTACATGTGGGCTTATTTTAAATAGTTGATATGATTTCTAAAAAGAAATTTCCACTCAAATCTAACCAATATCTAAAATAGTTTTTAAATGAATGAGTTAGACAAAGAGAATTGATATATCTAATCACCACCCAGGTAAAAAAAGAGAATGTGACATTCAACCTGCAATGGCTACTACCTTTGGGGTATGCACTTTATATTCCCTTCCCTTTGAGTGCAGACAGGATATGGGACTTGTTTCTAAGGAACGGACTGTGGAAAAACTGATGGAATGTCACTTCCATGATTATGTCATGTCTTGCTAGCAAATTTGTTCCATAGCATTTTATGAAACAAACTACCATGAATCTTACCACAGTAAGGAAACTAGTCATCCAGCAATATAAGTGAGCTGGAATCAGACCTTTGCCCAAGCTACTCAAAATGACAGCCAGATCCTTTGATTGCAGCATGTAGAGAATCCAGCTAAACTGTACCAGATCCCTGACCCACAGAACATGCAATCTAATAAATGTGTGCTGTTTTAAGCTTCTAAGCTTGTGGTAATTTCTTACACAGCCATAAAAAATAATAAAGAGTCCATTAACAATATCCCAGAAAGCACAATTTTTCCCATTTTAATTCCTATTTACTGCTTTACCCCTCAAATATAACCATTACCCTGAATTCTAAAACTCAGTATTTTCTATTTATAAATTTCACTCGAGTAAAATAACATAATCAATATTCTTGGAGTCTGGTTTCTTTTGATTAATATTATGTTTCTACAATTCAATGATAGTATAGTATGTCAGTATAGTTCATGTGTTCCCTTTGTAATATGATTTTTATACACATATACTACAAATGTTAATTTTGTAGTTGGTGCTTATTTGAGTTGCTTTTTTTTTTTTGCTTTTATGTAAAATGAAATTCTTTTTTTTTTGCAATTTTTCATATACATACACATGTTAAAAGTAGAATTAAGCATCCTGCTTTTATATGTCTACCAGCTATACATTTATACCTCTAATTGACAAAGCACTGGATTATATTGTTAATCTCTATCCTACAACACATTGTGACATTCTCCTGTCTGGATGCATATTTTCTACAATGCTACTACTACTGCTTAGCAAAATAAGTGGCATTTACCATCATTATATGCCAGAAATGAAAAATAGGGCTAGTCTTTCAAAGGTGAGCTAAACATTGAAGAAATATTTGAACTTATATATAATATAAAGCATTCAAATTTGTACCTATATCCTATTTATTGTGATTAAAATAGAATAAATAATTGAATCAAATCTGTAGAGATTCATAATCTGATGGCAAAATAAACAGGCAATTAATGATATGCATTGACTTTTGTCCTTTGAGAGAGCATTTATTCTGCTCTCTCTAGCACTAAACATTGTCACAGAACCCATAGTTTCAACATTCCTAGAAGTTGGTATTTTTTCAGATGCAAGGATATTTGGCTGATCCTTCAAGTCCAGAAAATTAAAATTCTGTATTTGACCAGACATGGAGAGAGGAAACAAAGTATGGAGAATAGGACTTATCTTGGTTCTTCAGCCAAACACCTGGGTTTCTAATTAGTCAGGCATTATATCTACTGAAAGTACCGAAGGAAATCAAAACATTTGAAGAGACACCAAGAGGTGAATAATGACTCAAAAGTAAGTGAAGTTAATATAAACCATAAGAGCAAAAAGTACAGATATCAAAAGATAGGTCCCAATAAAGGAGAAAGGATAATTAGTTAAGAAAGATACATTTATTTGAAATATAATTAACTTATATAAATGTAAAAATGTAATTAAGATAGATTTAATCAGAAGACTATAAATATGCTGCCTATTAGACTGATTAAAGTATTGTCATCATAAATATTAACACATACTTAAAAGTACACAGTTTGATAATTATAAAAATGTCTAGTTTCTTTTTTTTTAATTTTCCTAAGGACACTCTTTATTAGTATTACTTGACTAAAATGTTGGTACATGAAGAATGTAGTTTTTGTCACTGTATCACTGTTTGACATTTGGCATATAGCAAATGTACACACTTGACATGTGTAATTTGATAATACTGACATGTGTATTAAACCTATGAAATTATCTCCAAAATCAAAACCATGCACATATATATTTTGACATTAATTTTTAACATAACTATTTAACACATATATGTTATTTCATCTTTTATTTCCCTTAGAGGAAAATGTCACTTTCCCAAATATATAAGAATCAAATGACAAATCATGACAAAGTCATGCAGTGTAACAGCAAACCACTGTCCTCTCTAAGAAACAGCATTAATACAAATAGAGTCTGTGCATTTTTGTGTGAACATGTTCTATAAAATGCATATAATATACTAATTTTAAATACAAGTACTTAATACTATCCATGGAGTGGAACAAACAAGTGTAGCCTTCATGCTTGATCATCTTTCATTAATTGGTGTATGTAACCAGAAGTTCTACTTTAAACCTCACTTCCTGCACAGAAAGTGAAGGAAGTAGAAACAGGTTTTTGCATGAGAGTAACCTTTCACATCTTTAGTAAAAACTTTTATTAAATTATATCTATGAACTATATACGGCCTTGTGTCTGGATTAAGGACACTCATGCAGTCCTGTAAGAGCAGTGGCAAAGGCATTAGAGAGAACTCAAGTTTCCCAAATGCTTCCCTCTCTGCCTTTGCTGATGCCATTGGTTTCACCTTGAAGAACTTTCAGACCGTGCATCTCTTAAGATTCTAACTATCCTTCAAAATATCATAAATATATCATCTTACATGAATAATTTTTTGATTCACTAAAAAAACAGTACTTTCTCTCTTTAAAGTTTAATATTTTGATAGGAAGAGCAAAGTATTCTTGACATTAACCCTTAATCTATGCACTCTTTGAGGACTTTGCTAAATTCTATACACTATTTGAGAACTTTGCTAAATTCTGAATATAGAAACTCAGTCCCTGCTCCCCTTGTCTTAGTGAGGATTGTAACAGATAACTTTACCAATGATCTCTTTATAGCATGATCAGTGATATCATAATAATAATGCTGGATGTTACAAGGATGAAATGTATGGACACTTAACTTGGATAATCCAGATTGGTTTCCAGGAAGAAGATATATCTAAGCTAAGAGATTAATGAAAAAATGTTAGGCAGGTCAAATATATGGAAAGTGAAGTTTATGGAAATGGAACACAGTCTTCACAGACTCAGAATAGATAGCAGAGGATGCCACATTGGTAAAGGGAAAGTTGAGTGTGACTGAAATGGATTATGTGATAGTTTATTAAGACAATTGATGAGAGAGATCCTCGGGGTCTTACGCAGGCCCTGTAAATGAGCTTAGAATTTAAATATAATTTATATATCTAATTGGTAATTGGAGAAGGGCATGACAACTCACTCCAGTATTTTTGCCTGGAGAATCCCCATGGACAGAGGAGCCTGGCAGGCTACAGTTCATAGGGTCGCAAAGAGTCGGACATGACTGAAGCAGCTTGGCACACACGCATTAGTGATTATATGTTTCATAAATTTCTAACAGAATTCTTACATAACAAGGATCTCTTTTCCAATATTTTTATTGGTTCAGAGATTTGGAGTGGAAAATAAGTAGCAGCTTTGAAATGCTATTTAATACATTTTATGTGCCAAGCACACTACCCACATCGTCTAATTTCATCCTCAACCAGAATTATAGAAATTTGTTATCTAAAGGGAAAGCAGGCTTAGAAAGTTTGGATAATGTGTCTCCTCTTGCTCAAGAAATCCCAGAGCTTAGATTCCAAGGCTCTCTGACTTCAAAACTTAAGATGTCTCCACTCATAAACCATATTTTTTTTCAAGTGTTAAATAAACTCTTTACTTATCTCTCAATTGCCTATCCATTTCTCTATTATAGTTTTCTTTTTCACTATTTTGGGGACCATGCATTAACGCACAATTGAATTTTTATAACTTGCCAAAACCCTTCAAACAGATTGATTATTGTGATAAAAAATTTTCAGGAAAAGAGGTAATCGTATGTTCCAAAATAATAATGTAATCCAAAGTATTTCATATTAGTCTAGCACATGTTTCCTGCTATTGTTATATCTAATTTAATTATTTTTTTACACAGGCTGATTTGTTATGAGTCTCAGTGTTTTAGAAAAAAGAAATCAGGCTCTAGAAGTGAATTAGTGTGTATTAAAGTGTGTGTATTAATACACACATTAAAGTGTGTATTAAAGTAGTGACTTAACTTTCTTGGAATTTTGATATTGACAAAGTGCCATTTAACTTATCTGTGGTTCCCTTTTCTATTATTGGGCTTCCCTTGTGGCTCAGCTGGTAAAGAATTCACCTGCAATGTGGGAGACCTGGGTTCGATCCCTGGATTGGGAAGATTCCCTGGAGAAGGGAAAGGCTACCCACTTCAGTATTCTGGCCTGGAGAATTCCACGCACTGTACAGTCCATGGGATAGCAAAGAGTCGGACACGACTGAGAGACTTTCACTTTCTATTATTACCCATAGTGATGATATTAAAGATTTTAGAGGGATGAGTTGAAGTTCATGATAGCTTTATTTCTAGGTAGAATGAAATTTCCTAGTGCTGTTGATCAAGTATTCGTTCACCAACATTAAACTGCTATTATGTGGGTTATATGGATACTTTATGAGTCAATACACTCATATTCTACTCAAGAAATATCAATATAATAAATCTTTTTCTGTCTTAAATGATTGTGGTATTTGCTAACAGGTAAACGTGTTACTTAAAATCTTCAGTACACTGAGCTGCAATACAAGAAGAACCACTTATGTGGATATGTTTCACTCCTAAACACTCATGCCCTCACTAGGCCTCTCTTATTTCAGGTTGTTACTTCTTCTATTAGAAATCATAAAATTTATACTGTATGAAATAAAATTTATTAATTAAATCATTTCATTTCTAAATGTTTTGCTCTAAAACATCATTTAATGAAAAGAGGAAAGGGAAAGATATTCAAAATTAAATCAATAGTGACAAACAATTCCAGGAGTGACTTAATATTCCTCTCTTAGGATGTAAGTAGTTAGAGATAAATCCTTTTCTTTGCAATTGTTCCATTTAAGATAATCTTACACAAGTTGAATTTTATCTGAAGCAAAAACAAATAAGAAGGCCTCTAAACATGTGTTTCTGTGTGTGTGTAATAAACAAGCTGTGCTTCCAACTTGATATCTCCCACTTACTCCAAGTAAAAGCCATAAGCCTAATTTCCACAGACTTCAATCCTAGTTAAGCTATTTTCTTTTTAAAAATGAGGTTCTAACAGGCACTTTTCTCAAGCAATCTGGTTTCATCCATATGTAAACTTTTATGGCACACAATTCTGTTAATTATGTATTTTTTTCCAAACCACTTCAGTTTACTTGGCTGCTATTTTCCATAAACAATTGCAGTGGATACTGCCTCCAGTCATCAGACTTACCAGAACAAAATTTGTGTTAAGAGGACTCTGTCTGGCTTGGCTTACAATATCAGACATCTGTATTCTTATGCTTCAATGATATTGTCAGTGCTTGACTTTTTGAAGCATTTAGGATTTGTATGTCTACAAAAACAACAGACCTCTGAAAGCAATATTTTCCTTAACTTATGGGTGCTGCTCATGTCCAACTTTCTTTTCACCTGCAAGATTCTTCCCCCCAAAAAAATATATATATTCTCCCACCCACTATACAACTTTTTATCTATATTAAATATATACATATATTTATAAATATATTTGTATGTTTTACCTATATGTATATTACTTCTAAGAGTAGTTTTGGGTTCACAGAAAAATTGAAAGGAAGATACTGGTATTTCTGGTATACCCTCCGCCACCCACCACCACCCCCCCTCACCGACCCCAGCCCCTGCCCAAGCCTAGCTTCCCTCATTATCAGCATCATTCATCCAAGTGACTCATTTGTTACAGCTGATGAACCTACATTGACACATCATAACCACTCAAAATTCTTCGTTCACCTTAGAGTTCACTCTTGATGTTGTATGCTCTATGGTTTTGGACAAATGTACCCTGACAAGTATCTATCCTTATGGTAACATACAGAGTATTTTCGTTGCTTTAAAAATTTTGTAAATTGTTCACTTATCTAAAATGTTCTATATTCTTAACAAAACAATTTGCTTAAAGTCAATTTTTAAATTCACAGAATATGACATTTGGGGGTTTTTATTTATTAACTTCTAATTCATCTATGAGCCCTAACCTACTAGTTTGTCAGAATAATCATTGTCAGCATCATCTGTTTTCTTTCAGCTTCTGTAAGGTTTCTTAAGAGTCCTGGAGCACTGTGAGTCCTGAAAAGGTAAGAGAGCTTCAGTTATCTTTCTATCATAGTGGTTATTGAAAATGTCATTGTTAAAGACTATACAATCCCTCAATTATCTGGGTCACTCAATTTTTTGTCATGAGTAGCCTGTATGAAGTTTTATAAGACAAGAAAGCTCTATGCCTAGAATTCATCCTTCCCCATCCACCTAGGAGTCACAGCATCAGCAGTCTTATCCATCCCTTTCCGGTGCCCTCAAAAGGCATTTTGAGGCCTCTGGTACCTCTCAAAGGCTTTTTCCCTTTCTCCCTGGACACCCAATATGATCTCTTCTCAAGAAACACCCTTGGACTTTATATAATCTTTATGGTGCCACAACTTTCCTAAGACAGAAGAAAGTCTGGTTATCCACTTAAAACAGAAGGGAGACAATCTATTTAAAAATCAATAAATCTATTGGTTTATATTTCAATAAAGTGTACCACCACTACAATTCAAGTTACTGTACTGCAACCAAGGAAGCAACTATATATTATTCTGTAGAAATGTTATTAATGCCAGCATCTATAGTTATGACAAAAGATATTTTGCTATTCATTTCTGTATTGTTGTTTCAAGTATATTCATTTCAGATCACTCACTTAAAATTAATGATCCACAAATAGGAAAAACAAAATAAGCTGCCTGTTTGTGGTGAGCAATTGTTTTGATTTTCTTACGCAGATTGGTATTGATTTTTCCTTCAGATATATATTAAATTAGTATGTGATGTCTCTTGCATAATTGGAATGAAGTAACTTATTCATTCAACTATTTATTTCGCTTTCTATAGACGAAGAGGTGGATATAGCAAAAATAAAAAGCAAACATAGGCATCCTACTAGGTGCTGGGGTACAAAGGTCCTCTTAGAGCTTATATTTTTAGTGACCACTACTTAAAAGGATCTCTTTTGTTTACATCAATCTGTGAAAATATTTCAAGGAAAATTGTTTATGTGAGGTATTAGTAAATGTTATATATAAACACAAATGTTATGTAGAGTACAAATTTATTCATTTCATGGACAAATACGACAGGAATGGTACATTAAACTCTGACATAGGTCTTTTTTTTTTTTTTTTGCAGGACTTCTCTATTATGCTAATATGAATGATGAATCCCTTGCAGAGAATATAGTCTATGTAGCATTTCCAAACTTACTGGCTACAGAATAGTCCCATTATAGAACATTTCAAAGGGTTTTGATTTTGTGGAATACTCTTTATAAAATGTTTCAATGTTATTCTTTCTTAGAAAGTGCCAGGGCCTACATCAGAGTTCCAATTTCATCCTTAAACAGCCTTGCCGTGTTAACCTAACGGTCCCCTGAAATTCTCCTGTACCCCTTTTGAAAATGGAACACTGCCAATACTGCTATTCTGTAACATGGGGCTAAGATACAGTGTTAATGCTGAGTACAAATGCCTTTCACAATGTTTGATATTTTTACAATCTGAAACTTCTGAACTTTAAAATTGTGTGCACTTCTTAAAAATTATTTCTTGTCCTATATCTATGAACTTTTTAGTACACTGATATTTGATTGGCTTTCATTTTTAATAATCCCTCAGTAACCTAGAAATTATAAGCAAGCTTAATGAAATACCCTGAAAAAAATGTCTTCGAAACTGAGGAGATGGATAGATTTAACATATTGATAGAAAAAATAGTAATATATGGATAAGCCTTAGTTTTCATCTTTGAATCTACAATATCTTTTCCATTCAGTATAATTGAATCTTGCTCTTTAGTTCAATTTACAATTTTAAAATCTCTGAATTTTCCCTTTCCCCAGACAGGAGACCATAGGACATTGTTCTGGGTTCTCATCATGATTTAAAAGGAAATTTTCACAGTGTCCGGAGGCTTTGATTTCCTGCAAATGAAGTAGGAGGATGTCCTCAAATTCTTTGCATCAGGAACCCCCTTAGGTGGCATTAAGCCTAGACTTCCAAATGGAGCCGTCATCTATAATAGAAGGGAAAAGTGATGGCATTACCTCTAAATCTGGAGAGCACCTGGAAGAAGCTTCTGCTGCCCACTCCTGCGGTTTTGCCACTGAAAACCTGGCTGACGTCAGCATCGTCACCTCCAGGAGGACCAGCCAGCGAGCTGTGCTGAAGTCTGCCGCGCCCACGGGCACCGCTGCGATGCTGGGCACCTCGCTCCTGGAACCCTCCTCACCTGAGCCAGGCAGCCGGCTCTCCAGGAGCCGCGACTCACAGGCTTCCCGACCCCAGGGCTGTCCCCCGGCTCGAGAGGCATGTTCTGTGAGCCTGCCTACCCCTGCCCCCTGTGACCCACACTGGTCTCTGCGCGGTGCGGACACCGCCATCCTTACGACAGCAAGGGAGCTGGCTCTGTGGGTCTGACGTGATGGACGCTGACCCGGGGAGTTCTGGGCATGCGTGGTTCCCTCTCCCGTGAGCACCCACGGGAGTCCCATGTGCTTCCCAAGCGTGTCCCACGCACTTTCTACTCGAGCCAAGATCCTCAGCAGGTGCTGCAGGAGGGGCAGCCCGCAGCTGCGAAGGCCGTGACCAGGGAGAAATGCAGAGTGGAAGGACTGCCCCAGTTGCTGGATCGACTGCGGCTCCACCTCCCGGAGGCGGTGCCCTCCGCACTCGCCCAGCAGCGCCCGCTGAGGGCGGCAGCGCGCGGATGCCCGTGAGAAGGCCGCTGAAGACGGGCTGCAGCTCCCACTGCCCAGGCCACACAATGCGAGACGCAGGCACCGGGTGGTCTTCAGCTGTTCTGCTGCAGACACTCAGAAAGCAAGTAAGTTGACAGAAATTAAACAGTGTCCAAAAAACTTAGGTTGGATCTCTGACTTTGGACTTTTTATTGGAGTGATGAGTCCATTTATGCTGGATTTATTTATTAATATGACTGACTTTGTGACTGCCATTTGTTTTTCTATGTCTTATCTTTGTTGCTCAATTGGTAGCATTATTCCTTCTTAACTAACTCATTTTGGGCTGCCCAGGTGGCATTAGTGGTAAAGAATCTGCTTGCCAATTCAAGAGACATAAGGGATCCCTGGGTGGGGAAGATCCCCTGGAGGAGGGCATGGCAACCCACTAGTGTATTCTTGCCTGGGAAACCCCATGGACAGAGGAGCCTGGCTGGCTACAGTCCATGGAGTCTCACTAAGTTAGGCATGACTGAGATACTTGGCAGCAGCAGCGTCAACTCATTCCATGTTAAACAAAGTGTTTAGCATTCATTTTAACTCCTCTGTTGACCTTCTATTTGTTCTAGGATTTATAATATGAATCATAATTATGATCCACCTCATTAATACTGTATTAATTCCAATAAAATATTGAAACTTTGCCCCGTTACTGTTCCATTTCTATCTCCTTCTTTGTTCTATTTGGCCATATAGCTTACAAATTATTATATGAAGTGAAATAAGTCTCTCAGAGAAAGACAAATGCTGTATGATCTCTGTCATATATGGAATCTAGATATATATTTATATTTATATAGACGGTTACCAGAGGCGGGGGGTAGGGATTGGGATAAATGGATGAACTCTTTCTATAAAATAAATTGAATTTAAAAATTACAACTGTGTATGTTATAAAACTAAGAATAGAGCATTATAATAATTGCTTTATGTGGTCTTTATGTGTTTTAATAAAATTAAGAGAAACATTTATATATATATATATATATATATATATATACACACACACACATAGGGCTTTTCTGGTGGCTTAGACTGTAAAGAATCTACCTACAATGCAGGAGACTCGGGTTCAATCCTTGGGTGGAAAAGATCCTCTGGAGAAGGGAATGGCAAGCCACTCCAACATTTTTGCCTGGGAAATCCCATGGACAGAGGATCCTGGCAGGCGACAGTCCATGGCGTCGCAAAATGCCAGACATGGCTGAGCCATTTACACACACATCACATACATACATACATACATACATACATACATGCATACATACATACATATATATATATATATAATCTACATTTACTGACAGATGTACCACTACAGTGCTTTTCATTTCTTCTTATGAATTTGAGTTAGTTGATCATTCTCACTCAAGATTTATCAGTTTTACTGATCTTTTAAAATATAGATCAATGGAACAGAAGAGAAAGCCCAGAGATGAATCCACGAACCTATGGACACCTTATCTTTGACAAAGGAGGCAAGGATATACAATGGAAAAAAGACAACCTCTTTAACAAGTGGTGCTGGGAAAACTGGTCAACCAATTGTAAAAGAATGAAACTAGAACACTTTCTAACACCATACACAAAAATAAACTCAAAATGGATTAAAGATCTAAATGTAAGACCAGAAACTATAAAACTCCTAGAGGAGAACATAGGCAAAACACTCTCCGACATAAATCACAGCAAGATCCTCTATGACCCACCTCCCAGAATATTGGAAATAAAAGCAAAAATAAACAAATAGGACCTAATGAAACTTAAAAGAACCAGTTCTTTTTTAAAAATTGATTTTTCCTATCAGTTCTATTATTTTGTCTTCTCTGCTTTATCTTTATTATTTCCTCTCTTCTGCTTGCTTTGGGCTATTTCTCCACATTTTTTATTCTTACTTCACATGAAATATTAGGTAACTAATTTGAGACCTTTCTTCCTTCTAATGACAAGCAATTAATGCTGTATAATCCCCTTGAAAGTGAAAGTAGCTCACTACTTTATTATTTTCCACAAATTGTAGTATGTAATTTTTCATTTTCATTCAGTCAAAATATTTTCTTATTTCTCTCATGAATCTCATGAGTTATTTAGGTGTATTTGTTTGATTCCAAATATTTGGCACTTTCCATATATCTTTGTGTTGCTATCAACAATAATTGCATTGTGCTCAAAAAATAGTCTTCAACAATTTTCAATTCTTTAAAATGTATTGATTTTTATTTAATGGCTCAGAAAATGTTTTATTTGGGTAAGTGTTCCAAAAGCTTTATGGAATTTGTATGCTTGCTTTTGTTTGTTGGAGGGATTTATACATGACAACCAGGTCAACTTCTCTGTAATGTTAATTGTATGTCTACTTGTTCTATGGATTTCAAACAGAGGAGTATTAATATAGCCAACTTTAATTGTGGATTTTTCTTTTTACTTTTCAGTTCTATCAGGTTTTGCTTTGTGCATTTTGAAGCTTTATGGAGATTATTATGCCTTTTCCCTCAATATATTGTTTTAGTTCTGATTATGTTCCTTGTTCTGAAGTCTATTTTTTTCTGATATTAATATAGCCACCCCAGATTTGCTTAATATTTGCATATTATATTTTTTCCATATTATTGCATTTAATCTTCCAACAGCTTTAAGTTTGAATTGGGTTTTAACAGACCATATATAGATACATCTTTTTAAGTACAATTTGTCTCTATCATTAACTGGACCTATAAACTGTTTATATGTAATGCAATTACTAATATATTTGAATTTATTACACCAACTTATTTTTCTCTTGTTTCTTCTATCAGCTCTTTGTTCTCTTTTTCTTTTTAGCATGCTAGCTCTTGGTTCGAGTGTTTCTTTTTCATTTCATTCATGCTTCACTGTTGGTCTATTATTTATAGCTGTGAAAAATGATGGTAAACTTACAAGTGGATAATTATAATTACTCCTTCCATTCGCTTGTCTTCTTTTAATGGTATATTTAATTGCGTTTATGCTATTAGACACTTAATTTATTTTTAATATTTTTTCTTTCAAAGAGTGAAATTTCTATTAAATCAAGCTTAAATAAGAAAAAATGTAGTTACTGTTACTTTTTATAGTTCCAGAGATAAATGTTAAAAAATCTACATTTCTATCTGTTATCATATAGATTTGATATAAAAAGGATATTTTAATATTTCTTAGATCTACTGGCAGCAGTTTTCCTCAGTTTATGTCTGTCTAACAAAGTCTTTTCATTTTTTTTTTTCTTTGTATGTAACATTTTGCTGTCTCCAAGATTCTTTTTTTATCAGTGGTTTTCAGCAGTTTGATTATGCTGTACCTTGGTTGTATGGTATGATTGAAAATATGATTCTTCTTTACAGTTCTACACTAAAATTCTTTATTTTCCATAAAATTCAACCAATTTGAAATTTAATTTTCTTAGCCCAGAAGCAATAGAAGCAATTGTAATATAATCTGGTTTTGTGGACTAAAGCTAATTTTTCTTTTAGTGTTCTAATACATATATTGAAGTAATGGAAACTTTATACATCCTTGTAGTATTTCAAGTATCTTTCACTCAAATTCTTAAGGCAGCTTTACAGAACATCACCTTGTCTGATTTGTATAGCAAAAAGCTTGTGCATCATTTACGGTATGTGAAATCTCATTAACATTACCCCAAAAGGATGTAATCCCAAGATATACAGTTGAAATAAAAGATGATGAGAATAGACTCTCATTCAGCATGCCACAGAGGCTTTTGTTTCAGACTCAAATGCCAGCAGGTTAATTTTCTTTTCTTTTATTTTTTTTAGGAGATACTGACTTGGAAGCTGAAGCAGAGAACTAAACAATATCTAGTGCTGAGAGATTTTTATCTATCAGTTCAGTTCAGTCACTCAGTTGTGTCTGACTCTGCAACCTCATGGACTGCAACACCCCAGACCTCTCTGTCCATCACCAGCTCCCAGAGTTTACTCAAACTCATGTCCGTTGAGTCAGTGATGCCACCCAACCTCATCTTCAGTTATCCCCTTCTCCTCCCACCTTCAATCTTTCCCAGCATCAGGGTCTTTTCCAATGAGTCAGTTCTTTGCATTAGGTGGCCAAAGTATTAGAGTTTCAGCTTCACCATCAGTCCTTTCAATGAATATTCAGGATTGACTTCCTTGAGGATTCACTGGTTTGATTTTCTTGCAGTCCAGGGGACTCTCAAGAGTCTTCTCCAACACCACAGTTCAAAAGCATCAATTTTTCGGCACTCAGCTTTCTTCACAGTCCAACTCTCACATCCATACATGACCACTGGAAAAACCATAGCCTTGACCAGACGGACTTTTGTTGACCAAGTAATGTCTCTGCTTTTTAATTCACTGTTTCTGTTGATCATAACTTTCCCTCCAAGGAGTAAGTGTCTTTTAATTTCATGGCTGTAGTCACTATCTGCAGTGATTTTGGAGGCCAAAAAAATAAAGGCTGACCCTGTTTCCACTGTCTCCCCATCTATTTCCCATGAGGTGATGGGACCAGTTGCCATGATCTTAGTTTTCTGAATGTTAAGTTTTAAGCCAACTTTTTCACTCTCCTCTCTCACTTTCATCAAGAGGCTTTTTAGTTCCTCTTGACTCTCTGTCATAAGAGTGGTGTCATCTGCATATCTGAGGTTATTGACATTTCTCCCAGCAATCTTGATTCCAGCTTGTGCTTCTTCCAGCCCAGCGTTTCTCATGATGTACTCTGCATATAAGTTAAATAAGCAGGGTGACAGTATACAGCCTTGACATACTCCTTTTCCTACTTGGAACCAGTCTGTTGTTCCATGTCCAGTTCTAACTGTTGCTTCCTGACCTGCATACAGGTTTTTCAAGAGGCAGGTCAGGTGGTCTGGTATTCCCATCTCTTTCAGAATGTTCCACAGTTTATTGTGATCCACACAGTCGAAGGCTTTGGCGTAATCAATAAAGAAGAAATAGATGTTTTTCTGGAACTCTCTTGCTTTTTCAATGATCCAGCAGATAATGGCAATTTGATCTCTGGTTCCTCTGCCTTTTCTAAAACCAGCTTGAACATCAGGAAGTTCTCGGTTCACGTATTGCTGAAGCCTGGCTTGGAGAATTTTGAGCATTACTTTACTAGTGTGTGAGATGAGTGCAATTGTGCAGTAGTTTGAGCATTCTTTAGGATTGCCTTTCTTAGTGATTAGAATGAAAACTGGCCTTTTCTAGTCCTGTGGTCACTGCTGAGTTTTCCAAATTTGCTGGCATATTGAGTGCAACACTTTCACAGCATCATCTTTTAGGATTTGAAATAGCTCAACTGGAATTCCATCACATCCACTAGCTTTGTTCGTACTGATGCTTTCTCAGGCCCACTTGACTTCACATTCCAGGATGTCTGGCTCTAGGTGAGTGATCACACCATTGTGATTATCTGGGTCATGAAGATCTTTTTTGTATAGTTCTTCTGTGTATTCTTGCCACCTCTTCTTAATATCTTCTACTTCTGCTAGGTCCATACCATTTCTGTCCTTTATCGAACCCATCTTTGCCTGAAATGTTCCCTTGATATCTCTAATTTTCTTGAAGAGATCTCTAGTCTTTCCCATTCTGTTGTTTTCCTCTATTTCTTTGCACTGATCGCTGAGAAAGGCTTTCTTATCTCTCCTGGCTATTCTTTGGAACTCTGCATTCAAATGGAAATATCTTTCTTTTTCTCCTTTGCTTTTGCTTCTCTTCTTTTCACAGCTATTTGTAAGGTCTCCTCAGACAACCATTTTGCCTTTTTGCATTTCTTTTCCATGGGGATGGTCTTGATCCCTGTCTCCTATACAATGTCACGAACGTCTGTCCATAGTTAATCAGGCTTTCTGTCTATCAGATCTAGTCCCTTAAGTCTATTTCCCACTTCCACTCTGTAGTCATAAGGGATTTGATTTAGGTCATACCTGAATGGTCTAGTGGTTTTCCCTACTTTCTTCAGTTTAAGTCTGTATTTGGCAATAAGGAATTCATGATCTGAGCCACAGTCAGCTCCTGGTCTTGTTTTTGCTGACTGTATAGAGCTTCTCCATCAATCTGATTTCACTGTTGACCATCTGGTGATGTTCATGTGTAGAGTCTTCTCTTGTGTTGTAGGAAGAGGGTGTTTGCTATGACCAGTGCATTCTCTTGGCAAAACTCTATTAGCCTTTGCCCTGCTTCATTCCGTACTCCAAGGCCAAATTTGCCTGTTACTCCAGGTGTTTCTTGACTTCCTACTTTTACATTCTCAGAGAGGTCAAGTCACCTAAAATCACACAGATGTTAAGTGGCAGGTTTTTCATTCTTGTCTAGATCTTAAATATAATGCTTTCACTGTTCCCATACAAATTTTAAAGCATTTGAAAATTTATATTTGCAAGCATCTTTAAATTCTATGAAACTTTAAAGTGTCCTATAATACCTGGAAAAATAAGTTTATAATTAGGTGAACTAATGTAAAAACATTTCTAACTTTGCTACTTGGCCAAAGATCAATCATAGATATTAACCAGCTAAGACACAGGGGGAGAATATATTGGATTGATAGGAGTGTCTAGAAAAGTGATTCTCAAGGAGATGTCACAGATTTTAAAAGCATTTTAGTATTTTTATCAGGAATAAACATATAGAGACTAGGCATAGTGAGATCAGTGGTTTAAAAAAAGAAGAAGAAACAAACCTTGTTGCAGTTGTTGTGAAGACAACAGTTATAGTTAGATAAAAACAACTTTCAAAGAAATTCTTAATTTCCACACCAGGAAATATTGAATGTACACTCCTTAAAAGTTGAGAATCCTGAGCTAGAGAAAACATGTCTGTGACAAAAAGTTATCTGGGTTAAAAAATGCAGAACAGTAATGATTATACTGTTTTTGGACTATTGATGGAGGTTCTTGACATTGTACAGGAGGCAGGGATCGAGGCCATACCCATGGAAAAGAAATGCAAAGAGACCAAATGGTTGTCTGAGGAGGCCTTACAAATAGCTGTGAAATGAAGAGAAGCTAAAGGCAAAAGAGAAATGGAAAGATATACCCATTTTAATGCAGAATTCCAAAGAATAGCAAGGAAATATAAGGAAGGCTTCCTCAGTGATCAATGCAAAGAAATAGAGGAAAACCATAGAATGGGAAAGACTAGAGATCTCTTCAAGACAATTAGAGATGCCAAGGGAATATTTCATGCAAAGATGAACACAATAAAGGACAGAAATGATATGGACCTAACAGAAGCAGAAGATATTAAGAAGAGGTGGCAAGAATACACAGAAGAAATAAACAAAAAAAAATCTCCATGACTCAGATAACCACGATGGTGTGATCACTCCCCTAGAGCCAGACATCCTGGATTCTGAAGTCAAGTGGGCCTAAGGAAGCATCACTATGAACAAATATAGTGGAGGTGATGGAATTCCAGTTGAGCTATTTCAAATCCTAAAAGATGATGCTGTGAAAGTGCTGCAGTCAATATGCCAGCAAATATGAAAAACTCAGCAGTGCCCACAGGACTGGAAAAGGTCAGTTTTCATTCCAATGCCCAAAAAAGGCAACGCCAAAAAATGTTCAAACTACCTCACAATTACACTCATATCACACACAAGCAAAATAATGCTCAGAAGTCTCCAAGCCAGACTTCAATACTACCTGAACTTCCAGATGTTCAAGCTGGATTTAGAAAAGCCAGGGGAACCAGAGATCAAATTGCTAACATGTGTTGTATCATAGAAAAAACAATAAAGAGTTCCAGAAAAATATCTACCTCTGCTTTATTGACTATGCCAAAGCATTTGACTGTGCGGATCACAATAAACTGTGGAACATTCTTAAAGAGATGGGAATACCAACCCATCTTACCTACCTCCTGAGAAACCTGGATGCAGGTCAAGAAGCAACAGTTAAAACTGGATATGGAAAAACAGACTGGTTCCAAATAGGGAAAGGAGTACATCAAGGTTCTATATTGTCACCCTGCTTATTTAACTTCTATGCAGAGTACATCATGTGAAATGCTAGGCTAGATGAAGCTCAACCTCGTATCAAGACTGACAGGAGAAATATCAATAACCTCAAATATAAAGATGACTCCACCCTTATGGCAGAAAGTGAAGAAGAACTAAAGAGCTTCTTGATGAAGGTGAAAGAGAAGAGTGAAAAAATTGGCTTAAAACTCAAAAATCAAAAAAAGAAGATCATGGCATCCGAACAGTCCATAACAGATAGGTGGGGAAACAATGGAAACAGTGATAGACTTTATTTTCTTGGGCTCCAAAGTCACTGCAGATGGTGACTGCAGCCATGAAATTAAAAGACACTTGCTCCTTGGAACCAAAGTTCTGACCAACCTAGACAGCATAGTCCAAAGCAGAGATATTACTCTGCTGACAAAGGTCCATCTAGTCAAAGCTATGATTTTTCCAGTAGTCTTGTTTGGATGTGAGAGTTGAACTATACAGAAAACTGAGCACTAAAGAATGGATGCTTTTGAACTGTGGTGTTAGAGAAGACTCTTGAGAGTCCCTTGGTTGGCAAGATGATCAAACCAGTCAATCCTACAATAAATCAGTCCTGAATGCTCATTGGAAGGACTGATGCTGAAGCTCCAATACTTTGGCCACCTGATGCAAAGAACTGACTCATTGGAGAAGGCCCTGATGGGAAAGACTGAGGGTAGGAGGAGAGGGGATGACAGAGGATGAGATGGTGGATGACATCACCAACTCGATGGACATGAGTTTCAGCAAGCACCAGGAGTTGGTGTTGGACAGGGAAGCCTGGCGTGCTGCAGTCCATATTGCAAAGAGTCAGACATTACTGAGCAACTGAATTAAATACTATTCTTTATTGTAGTAATCAATTCAGAGATCCTTCAGTTCAGTTCAGTCGCTCAGTCGTGTCCGACTCTTTGTGACACCATGAACTGCAGCACGCCAGGCCTCCCTGTCCATCACCAACTCCCAGAGTCCACCCAAACCCATGTCCTTCGAGTCAATGATGCCATCCAACCATCTCATCCTCCGTCATCCTCTTCTCCTCCTGCCCTCCATCTTTCCCAGCATCATGGTCTTTTCAAATGAGTCAGCTCTTCACATCAGGTGCCCAAAATATTGGAGTTTCAGCTTCAGCATCAGTCCTTCCAATGAACACCCAGGACTGATCTCCTTCAGGATGGACTGGTTGGATCTCCTTGCAGTCCAAGGGACTCTCAGGAGTCTTCTCAAACACCACAGTTCAAAAACATCAATTCTTCTGCACTCAGCTTTCTTTATAGTCCAACTCTCACATCCATACATGACCACTGGAAAAACAATAGCCTTGACTAGACGGACCTTTGTTGGCAAAGTAACATCTCTGCTTTTTAATATGCTATCTAGGTTGGTCATAACTTTCCTTCCAGGGAGTAAACATCTTTTAATTTCATTGCTACAATCACCATCTGCAGAGATCCTAGATCTACTTAAAATAGTTTTAACACTTTTCCCTAATACTTTGTTCAAAACAGAATGGACAAATTTTAATGATCTGTAGACAAGAATGTAATTGAAGTAGTACCTGTACTCCAGAAGATTAATTTAGAAGCCACATGGAAATTTGGATAATTTCAACACACATTATACTTGCCAACTTAATGGCTATTATAGGATACTCTTTTTCAGATGAGCCAGATAGCGCTGACTATTCACATTTTATCTCTAATTTCAACTTCTAAGTGTGTAAGTAATCTATTATATGTCATATCCATCTTGAAACTCTTATGAGTTAAATTTGAAATATTCCTGTAGAAAGTGTTCAAAATATATTCTGGGTTTCTGGTGCTTTTCAAAACATGTTTAACATCCAGTAATGATATAACATATAAGAAAAGAACAAGCCAGCAAGCAAGGGAAATGACCTTCAAACAAAGGGAAGAATGATTAGAGATCAGTATTTTTGCCATGTTCACATGACATTTCTCCAAGAAGAGAAAATAAATGCCGTATATCTGGTTTAAATGCATAAATGTTCTATATATTTGAACTTGTTTTAAAAAGCTGACAAATATGCATTTTTTATTTTGAATTATATAAATGTAAATCTACAAAAATGGAGAGATATTTTCATATGTAATTATCATCAGCAATAGAGAAAGGATATGATTTTGCTTGATGCCATTTAAATGTGGTTATTGTTTTGCTTTGAATCCATCATTTTTTATGATAATGGAGAAAAGAGAGTTAAGTTATTCAAATTTGAGCATTTCTCTCCACAATTTGGGACTAAAAATGTATATTCCTTCTACAAGTGTTAATGATGTTGTAGACAAGGAAAGTGTTCTACATGATTTAACAAAGACAGATAGGACATGTATTTAGAAATATTATATTGCATGTGACTTTCAGAGAGTTTAAAAATTTTTTGGAGAGACTGAAGGAATTTTTGCCAATCATTTGAAAATTAGAGTAATATAGCCAATTCTACCCATTTCTATGCTCAGTTTGGTTAATCTCTGTAAATAAATCTTAACTAATCCCATTTTTCTGTCAGTTCCATAGCCAGTGGTTTTTAAGATTCATTGTCTACCATATGTTAACAAAAAAAAAGTTTTCCAGAAGGAGATTTGAATTTCTAGTTCAGAGTACTCATCTGGACATATGTCAAAACATCTGTTCTTCCTGAGGGTAACCACCTCCAATTTTTAAGTGTCTATAGAAACTTTCTAAATCTCACAGAACATTAATAAAGGTAATATCTCAAACTGTCTTTCAAAAATGTTCTAGAATAGTTTCAGAAACATGCAGTGTATCTTGAGCATTTTAGAGAATATGTGAAATGAATCATCTTCTATAATAGCATCACCTTTACATATATTAAAAAAAAATTCAGGCATAATGAAGACAAGACCATATATTATCATTAAAATATGGGACATCTTTGAAAATACAATTTTTATATATACTTTTATTTAAATGATTAAATGTCTGTTTCAACTATTCTGATTTACAAAACAAGTGAAACACGCATTGTGTAGGTTTCCCTTATTTTCTATGACTAACTGGTGTGTGAAGATACCATATCATCCATAATAAGTAATTTATTAGGAATAACTTTTAGTAAGATTTAAAGCTGTTTCTTTATAAGAAGGCCATGGACAAAATTATTACTGGCACATCCAGTGCATTCAATAAATGTGCTCATGGGTAAGACAAACCGTTTTTATAGAAAACCAAGCTATGGCAGAGCTGGTGAAAACTGCATATGAAACATTTGGAAATGCCATTTTTTAATATTGCTATCACTGTCAAATCAATCTCCATGACGATACCTATCCCCACAAGGAGCTTCAGTTGTGACTACAGGCTACAGGTTTCCCGGCTGCCTCAGCAGTAAATAATCTGCCTGCAATAAAGGAGACACAGGAGACCCCCGTTCCATTCCTGGGTCAGGAAGATCCCCTGGAGGAGGGCATGGCAAACCACTCCAGCATTCTTGACTGGAGAATCCCAAGGACAGAGGAGCCTGGAGGGCTACAGTCTATGGTGTCACAAACAGCTGGACACGACTGACGCTACTGAGCACGCATGGATGACATTTTCATTCCTTCTTCTAATTAGGGATATAATGTTTTCTTCTGCCTTCCTGTAAGATATATCATTTCCTCAAGACAGGTGCATTTTGCTCATTTTTGTGTTTAGCTTAGAGGTCTGCAAATCTTTTGAACACATTAAATACACATATTTTCCTTGAATTAGAGATAATTCAATTTTAAATGTGTCAATAAAATTCAAGAACTTTAAAAGATTGTGTTGTCTTCTTTTTCATAAACCAACTCTGCATGCCCTCCTGAACAACAGATTCATTGCTGGGAGAGGTGGTAAACACATTTTTAGAGCAGAACAGGGAAACCACTTAATGTTCTGCATGCAATTAATTAAATGCATAAATCCTGAGCCCTCCATTAAACATCTTGGAGAGAAAGTGTAGAATTAATTCAAGTGGACAAGTGACAAGGGTAGGTCTAATAATCCAGTAGGTTTTGTATAGTCATATGGAAGAAGGCTGATGGACACCAGCAAAATTTGCAGTCCCAGCTGCATGCTAAAACTTATATTAGTAGATTTTCTTACTTTAATCCACCTTTGCATTTTGAGAAAAACATGCTGGTTGATTATTTGGTGTGGCGATCTTTTATTTATTGTTACTGAATTTGTGCTCTTAAATGAATGTTATTTTTTTTTCATGTTGCTCCTGATTTCCCTATTAACAAATAACTTGCCTTAAATTTAAAATAAAAAAATGGTGGACATATTTTTCTTTTCTTCTTTCAACTCCCCTTCCTCTACACCCTCCCCATTCTACCCTTTTGCCTTTTCTCCTAATTCTGGCTTTTCCTAATCTTTGAAGAAATGGTAGAGGGTACCTACAAAATCATCAAGTTTTTCTAGGGATGGGTTTTTAAATGGTTGGGTTACTCTTTAAATTAAAAAAAAAAAAAAAAAAAACTCAGTATGTCTATAAATTTATTTATAAGATGCTCTCTAAATTTGAAAACATGATTCCCTTGACATATTTGCATGTCTAATATTGCTTTTTCTTTTATTATCCTTCATCACACCAAATCTCTCTTTGTCATTTCTTTCTCCCTTTCTTTCAATGCAAATCTCAGAGTTTTGTTTGTTCCAGTGCTTTCCATGCTTGACTATATATTGGAACCATCTGGGAGATACAAAGAATTCTGAGGGCTGGATTGGGGATTATGAGTTTAGCACAAGAAGTTCCGAACACTTCTCACATAAGGTTAATGCTCATCATGTTTGAGGAAAACACTAGTGGGTTTTGTTCATATTTTCAAGGAAATCTGGATTTGTAACCCTCTCAATTGCTTCCTGAGTCCGTCTATATTCATCAAGGCATTCATATTTATTATATCATTCACCAAATTCTTAAGAATGGTGCCATTTTTCTTTTCCTAATTTTATGACTTAGATGGTTATCTCATTAATTTTTCTATTTTCTTATTTTAATCTGTCCCTTTAAAATCATATATTTCTCTCTAAATAATACTTTGTTTGCTTTTGTTCAGTTATACATTTTTCCTACTTTACAATTTGATGCCTTCAGAAGTATGTGTGTATGCAAACACAGGCATAAATATGCATGTTTTAATTTTAAATATAGGCATATTTTCTGGATCTCTCTTCACAGATAATGTAGTAGATATTCACACTCACAAGGATTTTCTAGGGCTTATATATAGACAAACAGAGAAAGCATCCACTTAGTCAACAAATGCTACCAATCACTTCTGACATTTCTGGCAGGAGTAGATTTATTGTGAAACTAATGGAACATAAGCTTTAGGTTCTACCATTTTGTGCAGTAAAGACTTTAACTTCACCCAGTTTGAGGTCTGGACTTTGCCATGAGACAATCTCTAGGTCCTTGGAATTTTCTGCTAGATAAAATTCTTTGCTTACTTGAGGGTCTTCAACCAATACAGACAACCTAACAATGATATCTCTGGGTCCTGTAGTATTAGTTAAACATTTGGAAGGGCTACAGATTTATTTTAGCTATGTGGGCAGCCACCCATGTCTGCATGACAGAGCCTCAGTAAAGACCCTGGACCCAAAAGTTTAAAGCAGCTTCCCTGGTTGTCAATTTTCCATATTGACATATTCTATATATGTTACATTTTGTTTCCAGGAAATTTATCAGTCTGTGACTCCATGACAAGTGAAAAATTGGAGACTCCAGAAGTAGAACTTTTACATTTTTCCAAGTGATCTCTGCCCCATGTGTCTCTTCCCCTCACTAGTCTCATTAGAGACCATGACTGGGAGCATAAGTTTTCAGAGATATCTTTGAATTCCTCCCATAAATCATTGAAACTATAGGTGGTTTGGGGAACATCTAAGCATTGATATCAGAAGTGAGGGTGAGATTGTGAACTGTTTCATACCTTCCCACACTTGCATGGAGCCCTTCTTCTCTGAGAGACCTTAGTATGGTGTTTGCTTCTGTAAAATGTGCAAAAGTAACTTATCTTTACACAAATTGGTTAAGATGGCTACATTTTTATAATTTGTCTTCCCCTCCATGATACTGGACATAAAAGTGCTCATAGGAAAGGTTGGAGACAGTTCGAGTGAAGCAGAATTTGAGGATATATTTATTGGGATTTAGTGTATTTTGTAGTCTCTTCTATGAAAAGGTAAATTATCAGCAGCCATTCAAGGTTTAAATGACTCTCAGGATACTTCCTACTATCTAGTGTGCTGTGATACCTAGTGTTATTTCATTTATTTGAAAAGTCAGAGGTTTAGGATAGCATGTATGTGCCTTATGCTACCTGGCACTAAAATATTTGAATAGAGGGAAAAATTTAATTTGAAATGTTTAGTTGTGAGAAAGTGGTGTATAAAAATTTATCCTAAGAAATCATGATATTTATAACACTTTAACTGGAATATTCATTACTTATCAATATTTAGCAAAAACTAGAATCAAAAAATCATAATCTTCACTGTTTATAATGGTAAATGTGTAAGGTAGTTTTTTGGTTTTTGTTTTTTTTTTTTTTTTTCATTTTTGATAGGAAACAAGGAAAATTCATCAGCATTCCTCTATGTGCAAGGCTCTGAACTTTAATAGTACAAACTCTGATTTTATCTGTTACAGCTAAAATTTGAAAAGCAAAAATGCTTGACATAAATTTTCCCAAAATTAATAACAATAGCAAAAACTTACATGGCATCAACAAAAACAAGTTGTGAAATTTAAGGAATTGATCTTCACATAAATCATGACAAAAATATTTGATCCAACATAGTACAAAAATATTATTTTAACTTACTATTCTCAGGATGGAAATCATCTTCCTAGGAAGAGGCAATCAGAGAGTATAGAAGCAAAAATTAAAGATAGGTGTTACAGAAGTATTTCAGAATACTGAGAGATTAAGGTTATTTTTTGATTGCTGTAGTGATTTTGATATTTGCCAAATTTATGTTTGGTGTGACAGTCTTTCTAATTGGAAATAAATGCTCACTTTATAACTCAATTTTGTATGTGCATTTTAAAAAAATATCCCTACTTACTGAAGGCTCAGACCTGGCAAAATGTGTGCCAGTCTATGTACCCACTCTAGAATGGCACCAGAACTTTGTACATAAACTATATTGATTATGACATGAATCTCTTAAGGTACTAATAATCTTGCATTAGGTATACATCTTGATATGTACCAAGAGAACATCATAATTTCAGTGACAGCAGTTACCTGTTGCTCTGACTAGAAATTAGGCTTTTCATATAGGGGAGAGGATTTATTTTACTAATATGTAAGCTTTGAAAAGCAGTACGTCAAGGCTGTATATTGTCATCCTGCTTATTTAACTTATATGCAGAGTACATTATGAGAAACGCTGGGTTGGAAGAAGAACAAGCTGGAATCAAGATTGCTGGGAGAAATATCAATAACCTCAGATATGCAGATGGCACCACCCTTATGGCAGGAAGTGAAGAAGAGCTAAAAAGCCTTTTGATGACAGTGAAAGAGGAGAGTGAAAAAGTTGGCTTAAAGCTCAACATTCAGAAAACTACGATCATGGCATCTGGTCCCATCACTTCATGACAAATAGATGGGGAAACAGTGGAAACAGTGTCAGACTCTATTTTTTGGGCTCCAAAATCACTGCAGATGGTGATTGCAGCCATGAAATTAAAAGACACTTACTCCTTGGAAGGAAAGTTATGACCAACCTAGATAGCATATTAAAAAGCAGAGACATTACTTTGCCAACAAAAGTCCATCTAGTCAAGGCTATGGTTTTTCCAGTGGTCATGTATGGATGTGAGAGTTGGACTGTGAAGAAAGCTGAGTGCCAAAAAATTGATGCTTTTGAACTGTGGTGTTGGAGAAGACTCATGAGAGTCCCTTGGACTGCAAGGAGATCCAACCAGTCCATCCTAAAGGAGATCAGTCCTGGGTGTTCATTGGAAGAACTGATGCTGAAACTGAAACTCCAATACTTTGGCCACCTCATGCCAAGTGTTGACTCACTGGAAAAGAGCCTGATGCTGGGAGGGATTGGGGGCAGGAGGAGAAGTAAATGACAGAGGATGAGATGGCTGGATGTCATCATCGTCTCGATGGGCATGAGTTTGAGTAAACTCTGGGAGTTGGTGATGGACAGGGAGGCCTGGCGTGCTGCGGTTCATGGGGTTGCAAAGAGTCGGACACGACTGAGCGACTGAACTGAATTGAACCTTTGCCTGATAAACATTGCTTACTTAGTCAACTTAATGAATTATTTTTCTTTCACTCTTACACAGTTCTTCTCTAAGAATAGAATTATGAGGATATATTAGTTCCAGTAAACAATTTTGAAGCAAGGTACGGCAATTAAATCTTCAGAAACCAACTATATATCCACCAAAAAGTATGAATTTAGGTTCTCTGGATTTAAAAACTGGATTCTATATATACTTGCTACATAACTCTGGGTAAGCTCAAAGTGTTAAATCACTTTTACTTATATATAAACATGAGATATATAACCATCCCCTGGGGGCACAGAGGTAAAGACTCTGCCTGCCAATGTAGGAGATGCAAGAGATGCAGGTTTGATCCGTGGGTCGGGAAGATGCCCTGGAGAAACCACTCCAGAATTCTTGCCTGGGAAATCCCACGGACAGAAGCAGGCTGCAGTCCATGGAATCAAAAAGAGTTAGACACAACTGAGTGACTGAGCACATATGACCATCTAGACTGTGGGGCAATTTTAAGATTTAAAATAGATAATGAATGCAATGTCTAATATATATCACATGGATAATTTCTAGATATTTTATGTTTTTCATATATATTTAAGCTGAGCTATTTTTTCCTTTTTCTACAATATTTTTCATAGTTTTTTTTGCTTTTCTTTTTTCTTTTTATCAATCTTCAAAGCATGAAGATTTACCTAAGTTTAAAGTTTTCCAAATGGATATCCTTTTGGTACACATTTGATTGTTCTCTCTGCATATTGAATTGTATCCATGTAGGGTATATCACGGAGAAGGCAATGGCACCCCACTCCAGTACTCTTGCCTGGAAAATCCCATGGAAGGAGGAGCCTGGTAGGCTGCAGTCCATGGGGTCTCTAGGAGTCGGACATGACTGAGTGACTTCACTTTCATGCATTAGAGAAGGGCATGGTAACCCACTCCCATGTTCTTGCCTGGAGAATCCCAGGGACGGCAGAGCCTGGCGGGCTGCCATTTCTGGGGTCGCACAGAGTCAGACACGACTGAAGTGACTTAGCAGCAGCAGTGTATATCAACCCACTCCAGTGTTCTTTCCTGGGAAATCCCATGGACAGAGGAGCCTGGTGGGCTACAGTCCATAGGGTTGCAAGAGTCAGACATGACTTAGTGCCTGAACCACCAACTTTTTGTGCAAATTTTAGCTGAAATTCCAATGTGAGGTAGATTTCTTGTAGAATGCTTCTGATGGGCCGAGAAGTAATACTCTCTCATCCTGCCCATTCTCTGATTTTTTTCGAAGCAGATAAAATTTGATATTTGATATTTATGGTATGAAGGCTTTTCTTAACAACTTTTTTAGTCTTAAAACTCAAGAATACATTCCATTCTGTCCTTTGTCATTTTATTTTCGGTTGGCTTCTAAAAGCTACAGCTTCCTGCTAGAAAAAGGGAGAACTATATATACATATACACATGTAAAATATAAAATATTTTAATATATGTATGTGTATATGTGTGTGTATATATATATATATAAACAGGTATGGCAGTGGATTTGTGGATGAAAAGGGATAAAAAGTGAATAAATAGCCCAAGAAGGTGCATCTATGCAAACAGGTACAAATTCTCAGGTTTCTAGTTTTGAAACACTTGCTTTCCTATTCCAGAGGACAAATAATTAAGGAGACTTCTCCTTGGCTCTTTAACATTCCTGCTCTGTTGCTATGAGTATAGCATATAGTCTTGTTTTTGTTAATAGTAGAAACCTCCACCTACTACTTAAAAGGAGATTTTGATGATGTATACATTGATCCTGAGGTATCTCCTCAGCCTAAGATTTATACATACCAACTGAAGTTTTGAGCCTGTATCTTAACAGCACACTGGATAGAATTTGGAGACTGTTTTGACCTCTAAGGAGTAATCCATAACTAAGTGTGTCCATGGAAAATGAAGAAAGGACAGCCAAATTATGGTAAAGGAGGATAGAACAATTCATATTCACAAAACCCCACATGTGTTTCAGACACGGTGTATGTAAATTCTTTATGCAATATTTTCTTTAAATCCTCATTATTCTCTAAGGAAAGTGTCATTCTTTCAAATTTACATAACAGGAAGCTAAATAGATTGCCACAAATCACAAAGCTTTAAAGTTCTGGTGTCTGACATTAAGTAACTGTGGTGCTAAAAGTAAAAATTTGAGTGTTAAATTCAATCTATAATGTCACAGGAAAGTGAGTAAAAATTACTGAGAGCAAAATGGACTGAAAATGATGGACCATAAGTTGTAACCTTGTTAGGAAGGAATATTTAGACAGCTCACAGTGATGTTAACATTTAAACAGTCAACATAAACGCTGCTTTCCAAAAACACATTTCTGAAAACTTAAACTCTATTGCCCCTACTCTCAAACATGATATATTTTCAAAGAATTTCACATTAAATTGCTGTGTTTTTAATCAAAGTGTGAAAATACCTTGGAGATTACAATAATTTCAACAAATTTTCTTTACTTCATGAAACTGTTTTCATGTTTCCTCATTTTAAAACAAATTTGAATGCTATGTGATGAAGTCTATTTTCTAATGCAGAACATTTTCAAAGGACGTATCTCCCAGGGAGAAACAGCTCCGGGAAGCAATCAACCTTTCTATTTCAGGCAATCTACATTCATGCTTTGGTATAAAGAGGGGTGGATACATCATCTTCAAGAAGAACCTGAAATAAAGAGGGCGAAGCAAATATTTAGATCCCGAGACACTCATATAAAGTCACAACATAAAATTGGTGTAAGTTCTCCTTGCTGTTTTTCTTCTAAATTTTTAGGCATTATATTGCAACTGTTAAAATGTACTGTAAATAGTGCAAAAACAAAGTGCAGTGTTATGAAAAATGAACTTAAACTCTTTTTTTTTCCCCCCCCTGTTTCTCAACTTCATCTGTCTGAGATGACCAAGGTACATAAACTAAGAAATCTGATTTTATATCCTGTTTCATGGACTCTTAAAAACAATGGATGCCTCCTTCTGCTATATAGCTGGTTCCCACTAGCTATCTGTTTTACGCATGGTAGTGTACATATGTCAAGCCTAATCTCTTCATTCATCCTACCCTCCCCTGCCCCCACGTGTCCACATGTCCTAGAGGGAAGGCTATGTATATGCCTAGCTGATTCATTTCGTTGTATAGCAGAGGCTAACACAGCATTGTGAAGCAAATATACTCCAATAAAAAAAGAAATAAAACCAATGTACGCATGAAGAAGTGTGGTTTAGGGATCGTTTTTTGCTATGAAAATGCTCTAAAGGTAGCATCTGTATAGCATGTGATGTTCAGACAGAAATAAGGGCACGTGCCCAGGCAGGGCGCCGTGGCTGACAGCGGAGGTTGTGAGCGGCTGGAGTTCACTTAAGTTCTGAGCTTTCTGGGGAGCAGACAGCTCTAGGCCGCCTCCCTGAACTCAACCTCCTTCTCGGCCTTGGGGTGCTAGTATTGCCAGGACTGGGACACCAGGCAGTGCACCTTGTTCTCCGACTCAGTGAACCCCATCTCCGCCATGGCCTCGCAGTGCAGGAAGGCCTTGGAGTTGAATGCTTTCAAAGGACGTAAACAGCTCCTGGTGGGCATGAGTTTGAGCAAACTCCAGGAGTTGGTGACGGACAGGGAGGCCTGGCGTGCTGCAATTCATGGGGTCGCAAAGAGTCAGACACAGCTGAGCGACTGAACTGAACTGAACTGAAACAGCTCCGGGATGGATGGCACCCTTGCTAAGGAAGGTGACCAGTATTTTCAGCCCCTGGTGTGGGATGTCACCAACAGCGATTTTCTTTTTTTTTTTTTTTTTTTTTTTTTTAACAGTGGGCAAAATTTTATATCGCAGAATGTTTACTTTCATGTATTGTATATTTAAATACATTCTTAACATAGCTTATTTTTAATGATCAGTTTTTTAAAGTAATCAGTTTTCAGTTTTTTTAAATCAGCTTTGATAAGAGACATGTTGAGTGAACATTCTCGTTCCCACCTCTATTAACTCCTCCTCACCCCCACCTCAGGTTCTCAGCTTCTGGAGTAAGGAATTCTATACATATCTGAGCATTATGTATGTACGTGACACCCTGGTCACACAGGGGTGTGATTAAACTTTACATTTTCCTCCTCTTGTCCATTTGACGTTAATTCAACAGGCTTTACTTTCCTGCTCCTGGATGAGGACTCAGCCCAGGTGCAGCTGACAAGGACACATTCTTGGCTCAGTGACGTGTTCACGCATGCAGTAACAAACTCCAAAACTAACCTGAGGCTTCTTACTGCCACCACCCCATTCCCTTTGGGTTTTTTTTTTTTTATTATCATTAATTAATTTCTACTGTGGTATCGTTGCTTTACACTCTTCTGTTAGCTTCTACTGCATAGGAAAATGAATCAGCTGTACATGTATACATTTCCCCTTCCTTTTGGACTTTTCTTCCGTAGTGCATTACAGCATACTGACACATGTATATGGAATTTAGAAAGGTGATAACGATAACCCTATATGCAGAACAGAAAAAGAGACACAGAAATACAGAACAGACTTTTGAACTTTGTGGGAGAATGTGAGGGTGGGATATTTCAAAAGAACAGCATGTATACTATCAATGGTGAAACAGATCACCAGCCCAGGTGGGATGCACGAGACAAGTGCTCCGGCCTGGTGCACTGGGAAGACCCAGAGGAATCGGGTGGAGAGGGAGGTGGGAGGGGGGATCGGGATTGGGAATACACGTAAATCCATGGCTGATTCATATCAATGTATGACAAAACCCACTGGAAAAAAAAATAATAATAATAATAAAAAAAAAAAATAGAGAATAGGGAGGCCGGAGGGTTTATGAGTAGGTTTATTTGAAGATGGCTATTGCAGTCCTCTGGGAAGCCACCCCTTTCAAAGGGAATCAATACACTACTGACATTATGTAAATAGACGACCAAGGGGAGCATACTGCATAGTACAGGAAACCAACAGCGATTTTCACATTTTGCAGAATCTGCTCCTCAAAACAGCTGCTGTTCTTGGTTTGGATGTTAAGTGTCTGCTCATCCACCTCCTATATAGACAGGCAGCCCCAGAATGTAGCTCTTTATATACTCTTCTTCAGGGCTTCTTTGGTAGCTCAGTGGTAAAGAATATGCCTGCAATGAACGAGACCTGGGTTCAATCTTTGGGCCTGAAAAATCATCTGCAGAAGAAAATCGCAACCTGCTGCATTTTTCTTACCTGGGAAATCCCAAGGACAGAGGAGTCTGACGGGCTACAGTCCAGAGGGTTGCAAGAGTCAGACATGATGTGGTGACTAAAACACCACCACTGTGCCTTCAAACATGATTTCACTGTTATTTAACATGGTTTTCTGTTCACTTTATTGTGATTTGGTTGTGATATATTTAATTTTAGTAGCATCACAATTTGTTAAATTCTAAAATCATCATTTCCAGAGGTTTATTTTCAATAAGGATGAAAATGAAAATACTGACTTTTAAAAATATTCATACAAAGCAAATAGTAAAATATATTGTACAATTTCTAATGAGTTTTTTTAAAACTAGAATCTGTATGTTGTAGACATACAAAAACATTCTATACAAATGCAATTTACTGTTTGTGGTTTGTTTGTTTGCGTCTATCTTAGCCTTCAAGGTAGAACCTCCAAAATAATAATCAAAAGTCATGATGCAGAACTTCAGAGCTGAATTTAATATTCCTCTAAGTAGATCTTCTGAGATATTCAATTCTTGCCATTTTAGCTCTAGAATTTCATTTAATTTTTTTTCTAAATTTTCTGTTTTCTGCCAAATATTCCACTTTTAACACCTTGTCTATAGTTATCACAGCTATTTTGATCTTGTCCATTAAATTATATGCATCTAGTAGAGCAGAAGGAGATGGGGCCTACAGAGGATGAGATGATTGGATGGCATCACTGCCTCAATGGACATGAGTTTGAACAAGCTCCAGGAGATAGGGAAGGACAGGGAAGCCTGGCATGCTGCAGTTCATAGCGTCACAAAGGGTTGGGCATGACTTAGTGACTGAATAATGACTTTGGATATGTTTACTTTTTCTTTCTTTTTGCATTCGCATTACTGTCTATAGATCTTCTCTTTATTTTTGATTAAGCAGCAAACATTTTAATGAGGAAAAACAGAAGAGATTTTTGAGATCTCAAATTGTGTCATCTTCTTCCGCAAATTTATTTTTGCTCCTGGGATATATCATCACTTTGCAACTCCAGATCATCACAAAAAGGAGTCAGCACACTTTTGTAAAGAACGAGAATATACATATTTTAGGCTTTGTGCACCACGCAACAGTTTCCTCAACAAACTGAGCAAAAATTTTTGCCAAAAGGCTAATATTTTTTCTACAGTTACTTTTAAAATATTAAATGTAAACCGTTACTAAATGTTAATACTATCCTTAGCTTGTGAACTGTGCACCACTCCACTGTTTCCGATATTTGCCTTATAGCAAAAATTAAGATGCTTCTAAACGGGGCTTTAGACATTGGAATGGCTGGCTTTTTCCCACTTCGCCCTAACTCATAGAATAGAGCTTTTTGGTCCCACACTAAAAATGAATTGGTTAATAGCCACTTCTCTTTGCTAAGTCCACATTTCCTTTTTTTTTTTTTTTGCCACCGATTCTCTTGAGTCTGTTATCAACATAGTTGTTCAATCACATGACCTCTTAGAATCACTTAAAGAATTAGCAATTTGTTTCAGTGAAAATCTCACACCGCAGTTTTAGCTACCTTCTCTGGCCTTTCTTATCTTGCTAGGCACATCCTCAATGCAGTATTAGCACTCTGATGCAATCAAACTAATTATTTGCATGTTTTAATAGTTATTTGTATGTTTTGGTCTGATTTTTCTAATTGTTCTAGGAGAGAAAGTAACCTTTTTTTCTTGTGAATTGAAATGAAAATGATCACATACTCTTGTTTTTCATAGGAAAATATAATTCTCACACAAATCAATTTCTGCTAATGAACGTCTTTTGACTGACCTCATTTCAAGATTTCACCAAATATCTGAAAAGAAATTTAAATACTTCTGAACTAAAGAACCTCTTGATGAAAGTGAAAGCGGAGAATGAAAAAATTGGCTTAAAGCTCAACATTCAGTAAACTAAGATCATACCATCTGGTCCCATCATTTCATGGCAAATAGATAGGGAAACAGTGGAAACAGTGTCAGACTTAATTTTGGGGGGCTCCAAAATCACTGCAGATGGTGATTGCAGCCATGAAATTAAAAGACGCTTACTCCTTGGAAGGAAAGTTATGACCAACCTAGACAGCATATTAAAAAGCAGAGACATTACTTTGCCAACAAAGGTCCGTCTAGTCAAGGCTATGGTTTTCCCAGTGGTCATGTATGGATGTGAGAGTTGGACTGTGAAGAAAGCTGAGTGCCAAAAAATTGATGCTTTTGAACTGTGGTGTTGGAGAAGACTCTTGAGAGTCCCTTGGACTGCAAGGAGATCCAACCATAGTCCATCCCTAAAGGAGATCAGTCCTGGGTGTTCATTGGAAGGACTGATGCTGAAGCTGAAACTCCAATACTTTGGCCACCTGATGCAAAGAGTTGACTCATTGGAAAAGACCCTGATGCTGGGAGGGATTGGGGGCAGGAGGAGAGGGGATGACAGAGGATGAGATGGCTGCATGGCATCACTGTCTCGATGTGCATGAGTTTGAGTAAACTCCAGGAGTTGGTGATGGACAGGGAGGCCTGGCGTGCTGCCATTCATGGGGTCGCAAAGAGTCAGACACGACTAAGCTGAACTGAACTGAACTGATACTTAAAATTCAGTAAACAATAAATAGATAACCAACACTTATTCTGAACTCCCCAAACCCTTCACAGTCAAGGTAACTGTTTATTAAACATTAGACATAAGCATCCGCCCTCCACACAAAACTATTACTCAGAAAACTATGCATGCACTTATATACATATAATGGAGGAGGAAATGGCAACTCACTCCAGCATTCTTGCCTGGAAAATGCCATGGAGAGAGGAGCCTGAGGGGGCTAAAGTCCATGGGGTCACAAAGAGTTGGACAAGACTGAGTGACTGAGCATATATATATATACATATATATAAAGCCACCCAAATGCAAGGATGACTATATATTAAGATATATATCTGTGCTTATTTATTAATCATCATAAGTGTGACTTATTATGCTCTCAAAATGATATGATCTATCAGTAATAACCAAGATTTGAACACTTGCAGAGTGGTTGTATTTCCTAAAAATTATCTCAATTAGAATTCATGTAATTGAGAACACATTTTTACTTTTCTTCTTCCAATAGCCAGTATTCAACTTTTCTTACCTGACTCTACTTTGTATTTTAATAAATTTCTTTTTAAGTATCCTCCATTACAGGACTTCCCAAGTAAGTCAGCAGTAAAGAATCTGCCTGCCAATGAAGGAGATGGGGGTTTGATCCCTGGGTGGGGAAGATTCCCTGGAGAAAGAGATGATAACCCGCTCCAGTATTCTTGCCTGGAGAATTCCATGGACAGAGGAGCTATAACGCATGAATTTGCAAGAGTCAGACACGACTTAGTGACTGAAACAGCAACAACAAATCCTCCATTATATCATAGATTTCGCTATCCTCTCTAGGACAGAGATACATATGTATTAATACGTTTTAATAAATCTCTCTCTTAAACTGGCGGAATCTATTGAGCCACCATGCTTAATCATGTGGCAGATTTTTGCAGCAATGCATTGCTGGAATTGATATGTCAGCTAAAATTTTTTAATTATTTTACTTAAGTCATAATCATAGGCCATCATGTACTTTAATTCTCACAGTCAGTAGCCATATTAGTTAATAAAATTTGTACTTGAGTTTTTTAATTTCATCGTCTAATGTCAGACAAAGACATTATAATATTTATATCTGCAAGAAATCTAAACTCTAGAAACATCTTCTTTTATAAATTTTCTGATCACTTAATCACTGTTTATAGAGGAAATGGCAGATATTTATTCAACACTAATATTACTTGATAAGATACTCTAGCTTGCCTATAATATAACATACTTTACTCAGACTTCTTGGCTGTACTCTAAAATAAGATGTGAAAAAAAAATAAAATAAAATAAGATGTGTATTACTCTCTTTTTATTTTTTTCATTTATCTTTATTAGTTGGAGGCTAATTACTTTACAACACTGTAGTGGTTTTTGCCATACATTGACATGAATCAGCCATGGATTTACATGTGATCCCCATCCCGATCTCCCGTGTATTACTCTCTTAAGTATTACTAGGTCTCCTTTCAAAATGGAATCTTCATATTTTCATGCCTTATTTTGATGTGAAAAGTTCTTGATCTGATGCTTATGCTAGTTCCAAGAGCGCAGATAATTATGTTTTGGGGTTTGAACCCAGGGTTGTTGAGGGTCTGGCAATGCATGAAGCAAGAGGGCATATGACAAGAGGATTGTTCTACATCAAACATTTTTTACAGGATAATTGTGTGAATAAAGGGCAGGTAAAAGAGTAATTGGGGAGGTTCGTTTTCAATTTTATTTATAAGTGCATTACACTATTGCATTTCAATAATACTATAGACTGTGGCACATGCTTGGCCATGATCTATAGCATTGCTCCTCAAATGACAGGGAGGCAGTGAGGAAGAAAAGGAAGATCCTTAGCTAACCCTAACATTTTCTTTTAATGTACACAGTGGTCACTAAAGGGTTGTCAACATCCAGATGGGGGAAGGGGAGAGGGTATTATATTTATTGTTCAAGGATAAATGTCTCTTAGTTGATTATCATCTGCCCCAACTTAGTTAACACCTATTGTTCTACTAGGAAAATTAAGGGCAAATGTATTTTTATTTTTCTTAAAAGGACTAGATATAAATATTTATGAATAGAATTATGCAAAATAGATGATAAATGTCTTTACAGGAAAAAGATCTTGATATAAATCCTTAGTAAAGAAATACAAGTAGAATGACGTTGTGAAAGTAATCTTTCAGAACCTCATAAAAAATGTTGCAATGCTTACCACATGAAAGAGGCTTCCCAGGCAGTACTAATGGGAAAGAAAATGCAGTTGTATAGTTTATAAAATAGATACCGAAAATTACTGTATATATACATATGTAAAATATCCATCACAAAATCGGAACACCATATGAAGTCATCAGTTCAGTTCAGTCACTCAGTCATGTCCGACTCTGTGACCCAATAGACTGCAGCACACAAGGCCTCCCTGTCCATCACCAACTCCTGGAGTTTACGCAAAGAGATGTCCATGGAGTCGGTGATGCCATCCAGTCATCTCATCCTCTGTCGTCTCCTTCTCTCGCTTTCAATCTTTCCCAGCATCAGGATCTTTTCAAATGAGTCAGTTCTTTGCATCACGTGGCCAACTATTGGAGTTTCAGCTTCAGCATCAGTCTTTCCAATGAACATCCACGACTGATCTCCTTCAGGATGGACTGGTTGGATCTCCTTGCAGTCCAAGGGACTCTCAAGAGTCTTTTCCAACACCACAGTTTAAAAGCATCAATACCTTGGTACTCAGCTTTCTTTATATTCCAACTCTCACATTCATATAAGACTACTGGAAAAACCAAAGCTTTAACTAGGTGGACCTTTGTTGGCAAAGTAATATCTCTGCTTTTTAATATGCTGTCTAGGTTGGTCAGCACTTTTCTTTCAAGGAGCAAGCATATTTCAATTTCATGACTGCAGTCACCATCTGCAGTGATTTTGGAGCCCACAAAAAGAAAGTCTCTCACTGTTTCCACTGTTTCCCCATCTATTTGCCATGAAGTGATGGGACCAGAGCCATAATTTTAGTTTTAAGAATGTTGAGTTTTAAGCCAACTTTTTCACTCTCCCACTTTCGCTTTCATCAAGAGGCTCTTTAGGTCTTTGCCTTCTGCCATAAGGGTGGTGTCGTCTGCATATCTGAGGTAATTGACTATTTCCCCCAATAATCTTGATTCCAGCTTGTGTTTCATCCAGCCCAGAGTTTTTCATGATGTACTCTGCATATGAGTTAAATAAGCAGGGTGACAATATACAGACTTGATGTACTCCTTCCCCAATTTGGAACTAGTCTGTTGTTCCATGTCCAGTTCTAACTGTTGTTTCTTGACCTGCATACAGATTTCTCAGGAGGCAATTCAGGTGGTCTGGTATTCCCATCTCTTTCAGAATTTTTCACAGTCTATTGTGATCCACACAGTCAAAGGCTTTGGCATAGTTGATAAAGCAGAAATAGATATTTTTCTGGAACTCTCTTGCTTTTCTAATGATCCAAAGGATATTGGCAATAAGATCTCTGGTTCCACTACCTTTTCTAAATCCAGCTTGAACATCTGAAAGTTCATGGTTCATGTATTGCTGAAGCCTGGCTTGGAGAATTTTGAGCATTACATTACTAGAGTGTGAGATGAGTGCAATTGTGCAGTGGTTAGATCATTCTTTGGCATTGCCTTTCTTTGGGACCGGATTGAAAACTGACCTTTTCCAGTCCTGTGGTCACTGCTGAGTTTTCCAGATTTGATGGCATATTTAGTGCAGCACTTTCACGACGTCATCTTTAAGGATTTGAAATAGCTCAATTGGAATTCCATCACCTCCACTAGCTTTGTTTGTAGAGATGCTTCCTAAGGCCCACTTGACTTCACATTCCAGAATGTCTGGCTCTGGGTAAGTGATCACACCATTGTGATTATCTGTGTCATGAAGATCTCTTTGTACAGTTCTTCTGTGTATTCTTGCCACCTCTTCTTAATATCTTCTGCTTCTGTTAGGCCCATACCATTTCTGTCCTTTATTGTGCCCATCTTTGCATAAATGTTCCATTGACATCTCTGATATTCTTGAAGAGATCTCTAGTCTTTCCCATTCTATTGTTTTCCTCTATTTCTTTTCACTACTTTCTGAGGAAGGCTTTCTTATCTCTCCTTGCTATTCTTTGAAACTCTGCATTCAGATGGGTATATCTTTCCTTTTCTCTTTTGCCTTTCGCTTCTCTTCTTTTCATGGCTATTAGTAAGGCCTCCACAGACAACCATTTTGCCTTTTTGCATTTTTTTTTCCTTGGGGAAGGTATTGATCCCTGCCTCCTGTACAATGTCAGGAACCTCCCATCCATAGTTCTTCAGGCACTCTGTCTACCAGATCTAACCCCTTGAATCTATTTATCACTTCCACTGTATAATCATAACTTGTTTGATATAGATCATATCTGAAAGGTCTAGTGGTTTTCCCTACCTTCTTCAACTTAATTCTGGATTTAGCAGTAAGGAGTTCATGATCTGAGCCACAGTCAGCTCCCAGTCTTGTTTTAGCTGACTCTACAGAACTTCTCCATCTTTGGCTGCAAAGAATATAATCAATGTTATTTCAGTGTTGACCATCTGGTGATGTCCATGTGTAGAGTCTTCTCTTGTGTTGTTGGAAGAGGGTGTTTGCTATGACCAGTGTGTCCTCTTGGGAAAACTCTATTAACCTATGTCCTGCATCAGTCTACTCCAAGGCCAAATTTGCCTGTTACTCAGATGTTTCTTGACTTCCTACTTTTGCATTCCAGTCCCCTATAATGAAAAGGGCATCTTTTTTGGGTGTTAGTTCTAGAAGGTCTTGTAGGTCTTCATAGAACCATTAACCTTCAGCTTCTTCAGCATTACCGATTGGGGCATAGACTTGGATTACCGTGATATTGAATGGTTTGCCTTGGAAATGAGCAGAGACCATTCTGTCACTTTTGAGTTTGCATCCAAGTACAGCATTTCAAACTCTTTTGTTGACTATGATGGCTACTGCATTTCTTCCAAGGGATTCTTGCCCACAGTAGTAGATATAATGGTCTAGTTAAATTCACCCATTTTAGTCTATTTTAGTTCGCCGATTCCTAAAATGTCAATGTTCACTCCTGCTATCTCCTGTTTGACCCACTTCCAATCTGCCTTGATTCATGGATCTGACATTCCAGGTTCCTATGCAATATTGCTCTTTATAGCATTGGGCTTTACTTCCATCACCAGTCACATCCACAACTGGGTGTTGTTTTTGCTTTGACTCTGTCTCTTCATTCTTTCTGGAGTTAGTTCTCTAGTAACACATTGGGCACCTACTGACCTGGGGAGTTCATCTTTCAGTGTCCTATCTTTTTGCCTTTTCTTACTGTTCATGGGGTTCTCAAGGCAAGAATACTGAAGTGGTTTGACATTCCCTTCTCCAGCGGACCACATTTTGTCAGAACTCTCCACCATGACTCATCCATCTTGGGTAGCCCTACATGGCATGGCTCATAGTTTCATTGAGTTAGACAAGGCTGTGGCCCATGTGATCAGATTGATTAGCTTTCTGTGATTATGGTTTTCAGTCTGTCTGCCCTCTGATAGAGAATGATAAGAGGATTATGGAAGCTTCCTCATGGGAGAGACTGACTGAGGGGGATATTTTAATCAAAATAGCTTATTACTTATTAGATTATGTTATGTATAAGTATTAATATAAGTTGATGAGTGATTTAGCTTTGCAGGTGGCACTAGTGGTGAAGAATCTGCCAGCCAATGCAGGAGACATATGAGATATGAGTTTGATCCCTGAATCAGGAAGATTCCCTGCAGGAGGACAAGGCAACCCACTCCAGTATCCTTGCCTGGAAAGCCCCTGGCAGGCTACAGTCCATAGGGTTGCAAAATGTAGACAAAGATGAAGCAACTTAGCATCCATGCATACACACACACACACACACACACACACACATATTTGATACCCATAGATTACCTGTATGATAGATTGGGCATCTTAAAATACTCCTAGACTTTTAAATTGTTGGTGTCAAAGACTTGGCTGTTACTTTCTTCTGCACAGTGAGTAAACAGGGAATTTTTTTTTATTTTGGGTTAGCTATAAAACGTTCATTACAATCCCAAAGAAGGGAAGTGCCAAAGAATGTTCAAACTACCACACAATTGCACTCCTTTCACATTCTAGTAAGGTAATGATCAAAATCCTTCAAGTTAGGCTTCAATAGTACATGAACCAAGAACTTCCAGATATACAAGCTGGATTTAGAAAAGGCAGAGCAACCAGAAATCAAATTGCCAACACCTGTTGGATCATAGAAAAAGCAAGAGAATTACAGAAAAACATCTACTTCTGCTTTGTTGACTATACTAAAGCCTTTAATTGTGTGGGTCACAACAAACTGTGTAAAATTCTTTAAGAGACAGGAATGCCAGACTACCTTATTGGCCTCCTGAGAAACCTCCATGCAGGTTAAGAAGCGATGCTTAGAGCCAGACATGGAACAACTGACTGGTTCCAAATTAGGAAAAGAGTATGTCAAGGCTGTTTATTGTTACCCTGTTTATTTAATTTATATGCAGAGCACATCAATATGACCTGCTGAGCTGGATGAAACTCAAGCTGGAATCAAGATTGCTGGGAGAATTATCGATAACCTCAGATATGCAGATGACACCACCCTTAGGGCAGAAAGTGAAGAACTAAGAGCATCTTGATGAAGGTGAAAGAGGAGAGTGAAAAAACTGACTTACCACTCAACATTCATAAAACTAAGATCATGGCATCTGGTCCCATTATTTCTTATCAAATAGATGGGGAACCAATGAAAACAGTGACAGACTTTATTTTCTTGGGCTTGAAAATCACTGCGGATGGTGACCACAGACTTGAAATTAAAAGATGCTTGCTCCTTGAAAGTAGAGCTATGACAAACACAAACAACATATTAAAAAGCAGAGACATTATTTTGCCAACAAAGGTCTGTAAAGTCAAAGCTATGGTTTTTCCAGTAATCGTGTTCAGATGTGCGAGCTGGACCATAAAGAATGCTGAGCTCTGAAGAATTGATGCTTTCAAACTGTGGTGCTGGAGAATACTCTGAGAGTCCTTTGGACTGCAAGGAGATCAAACCTGTCAATTCTAAAAAATAAGTCCTGAATATTCATCAGGAGGACTGATGCTGAAGCTGAAGTTCCAATGCTTTGGCCAACTAATGTGAAGAGCCAACTCATTAGAAAAATCCCTGATGTTGGGAAAGACTGAAGGCACGAGAAGAAAGGGACAACATGGATGAGATGGTTGGATGGCATTGCCGACTCAATAGATATGAGTTTGAGCAAACTCAGGAAAATGGTAAAGGACAGGGAAGTCTGGCATGCAGACTTCATGGGGTTCATGGGGTTGCAAAGAATCAGACAGGATTGAATGACTGAACAACAACAACAACAAAAAATGCAAAATCTCTTTTGTAGCCAAGAACATGCTTGGCTACAAACTAAAGAGAAGATTCCATGAGAGGAAAGAATGCTTCTAACAGCTCTTGTGCATCATCGTTGAGTTTGAAAGTAACGCAGTAGGTGTGAACTGTTTTTCAACATGTACACAGTACCTTTTAGAATTTAGAATTAGTGCATTTGGTCATCAGTTTCTCTACTTTCCCCACTAACTGCAACATATTAAGAACTGAACTCTGCTGGGCTTTAAGCTATTTCAAACACTGCCCCTGACCCCCACATGATGTAATGCAGTGTAATGCTTTCTGTAAGTTTTGGTATGACTTACCTTACATTGTCTACAGAGAAACAGACTTAGTAAAGTGGATACATGGACACTTTTCCCCAATCTTAGATGCAAAGAAAGAGAAGATACTTTCTTTCACACTAATATTCTCTCAGAAGAACTACTATACACAAGTGCAAGCATTTATTATTAGCAAATGTAAAATCTAAAAAATAAATTGGCACCCACACACACAAGCAATATAGAGTGGTGTACTAAATTTTCTTCTTCAAGATGGAACACTTTAACTATGTCATGACTTTAATACATTTAAAACCAAATTCTATTACCCAAATTAATTATATTAATTGAATGTTTAAATGAGTGAATATGTCTGATTCTCCTCATAGAATATTTTTCTGGACTCTAAGGGTAATACAAAAGTCAGAAGAACAGTTTCTATTTTAATGAATGTTCCATCCTGTAAGAAGAAAGGTGACGTAAATAACCCACATTCAAGGAAGGGAATAAAAAAATATGAGAGAACTCAAAGTGCTCCTGAAACAATTCCATTTTCAATTGTCTCCACAGAAGAGCCTGTGACAGTCATAACTCTGATCCCAACACTGTTTTCTGCTAATCACTTACTAGAGAATCTATTCAAATGTCTACTCAAATAACCCCGATCTTAATATGATGCAGTTTCTAGATGGTTGTAAACACACACAGAGAGAAAAAAAATATACTTACAGAGTTTTGCTTTGGAAAATAAAAATGAGAAAAAATGTCTTTATCACTAAAAACCACCAATTGATTTAATCAGAGATTATTTTACTTGATTAATACATTTATGTCAACAAAAAAGCCTTATTAGGTAGGTAAAAAATATACCTGTGATCTCTGATTACTAAGATGGACTCTGGAAAGAAGACTTTTATGCAAGTCACTACATTCCTATTATTACTGAAGTCGTGGAATTTCCATTTCTCTCTTTTCCGCCTAATTGTGGGAAATACAAATGCATGATAAATGACCATTTCTTACTGACAAGTCATGTTGTTTGTCCTATTAGTTGATTAACAGGCATTTGAGGTGTATAAATATCAATTATCAATTATTTCCTTCAGAGAGTTCCATAAGCCTCTTCAGTCTTTGTTTCCAGGCTGCTGTCTCCACGGGGTTCACATTGACCACTCATTTTTACAAGTACAGCCCTTTTACTGAAGTCCTTTGGATTTGCCTGTGTATTTTTCTCCATGCCATTGCCTTCTAACTTCTTAAAAGATTAACTCTAAAAAAAATTTTGTTGTCACCACTGGAACATAAGGGCTGTATGAAAACAAGTTTTATTTGCTCACAGAAATACCCACAGATGGATCAGGCATTTAATAAATATTATTTTTCAATTGGCTGAATGTGATGCGACTACAGCATTGTCATAACCTTGTGTAGAAATACGTTTCACTTAAAAAGCCCTGCACTCTGATAGTCTTGCAAGGAGCACAGCTCTGTGATGGACTCTGACCATTGGCATCTTGCTTATACTGTGAACACATTAACAATTTCAAGTCACTCACAGAGCAGGTCAAATAGGGAAGCAAATAGTCTCCTTATATACTAAAAGAATAACATATAATCCAAAAGAGTTTACTTTCTGTAGAAAGTGCACAGATAAAAGAAAAGTGTTAGCCTCTTGTAGGAGACAGGAAGAATCAAAGAAAAGCAAGCTTCAGCAAGGACTGCAAAAGGAACTTATAATTATTGATAAACTGGATGCTGTAAGACATGAAACTCCTAGAACAAGTCCAGAGGGAACAGTTCATCATCTTGAAAACAAGATATGATCCTAGGGGTTGGAAAACCGACCCCAGACTGTTTCCCAACTGGCGTCTCAGAGACACATGTTTTACATATCTGGAGGGAAATCTATAGATAAGACTTTTAGTCTTAGTTACCGATTTGTTATTGATGACTGTTTCTTACTCAGTGGTTAATGATCACTTTGCTCTTTGGTCCTGAAGACCACATGAGTTACAGCTTAACACCCTGCACATTCTTTCGTTCATGGCTGAGAATAAAGCAATAAAGCTGGCCTGGACTCAGTGTCCGCACCTTCACTTTGGAGCGGTGTTGGTCCCCCGATGAGTGCTTTTCACTGAATTCTTGGGTCTTGTTTCTCAGTCTCCTGCCGTATCGCGCTTTTGGAAACCCTGCTTGTCCAGCCAGTCTCGACAGTCTCTCAGTCCTGACTGTGGACTGCCAGGCTCCTCCGTCCATGGAATTCTCCAGACAAGAATACTAGAGGGGTAGCCACTCCCTTTTCCAGGGGATCTTTGTGACCCAGGGATCGAACCAGAGTCTCCAGGATTTCAGGAAGATTCTTCACTTTCTGAGCCACCAGGGAAGCTCCAGATAAAAGAAAAGGTAGACAGTAAATAAATCCTCTCACATACAACTGAGGTGAACTACAAAACTCTAGGGCTTCCTTGAGGCAATACTTTGGCCACCTGGTGTGAAGAACCGACTTATTTGAAAAGACCCTGATGCTGGGAAAGATTGAAGACTGGAGGCGAAGGGGAGACAGGATGAGATGATTGGATGGCATCACTGATTCGATGGACATGAGTTTGAGATAACTCTGGAAGTTGGTGACGGACAGGGAGGCCTGGCGTGCTGCAGTCCTTGGGGTCACAGAGTCAGACATGACTGAATGACTGAACTGAACTGATGGCTCAGCGAATAAAGAATCCACCTGAAATGCAGGAGACACAGGAGATATGGGTTCAATCCTTGGGTAAGGAAGATCCCTTGGGAGAGGAAAAAGTATGCAATGCATTGCAATATTCTTGCCTGAAAAATCCCATGGACTGAGGATCCTGACAGATTACAGTCCAAAGGGTCGCAGAGAGACAGACATGACTGAGTGACTAAGCCAAGTACTAGTTAAAAAGGCATCTTCCA